>NC_089823.1:89519131-90839694 GCF_035046505.1 Tiliqua scincoides
TTTCATGTGTTTTCCAGACAATTTCAATCAACATGACAAAAACAAGTATCTCAGCCCAAAAGATTTCTGGCTTTTCCCTTTCCAAAGGGTACTGATAATACACTTGTGGAGGAGTTAAATTGTGCTGTAACTCATATCCTGAAGAACTATACAGGTTCTATTCTGGAACACACGACCCCCTGCAGTTACCTGAAATCGCGGATATGGCAAAATGCCAGCACTCCCACCCAGGCTTACCCAGGCCTCCTAAAGCCGTATAAGGTATTAAAAACATTACTTCCAATTTCTCTGTGAAACCAGAAGTCACTTGTTTTAGCCTGAACTTGTTGTTCAGTCTGAGCCTGGCAGAGGTCATGGATGAACATTCACAGCCTTTGCTGGGCTCAGAGAACCCCCCAGAGGCGAGAGGAGCAGAGCTCCCCTCGCTTCTGGAGGGGGCGCTTATGGGGGGTGCCTGCAGGGGGACCCATGGACCTGATCCACAAATAATAGAATCTGTGGATACCAGAAGCGTAGTTAGGTCATTTTACACCCAGGGCCCATAAATTTTTGCCACCCCATATGACTTAATTATTTAAATTAATTATATTGTTTAATTAATTAATTCACTTTTTATACCACCCTTCCTCTAAGCAGCTCAGGGTGGTGTACATGGTTCCTCCCCTTATTTCGTCCTCACAACAACCCTGTGAGGTAGGTGAGACAGAGATAGTAATAGTCATGACATGGAATGAATAATAATAATGGCCAGAAAATAAATGCAGTGAATATTTCCCCACAAGCAATGGATGAAATTCTGCATCAAATGGTATATAACATGACGGTATTATTCCTAAATTTCCAGAATTTGGGTCACTAGGGTGTCACCCCCCCCCCATGTCTCATTGGCCTGTTTTGAGTTAAGGCAGTGGTTCTCAAACTTTTAACACTGGGACCCACTTTTTAGAATGACAGTCTGTCCAGGAACCACCAGAAGTGATGTCATGACCAGAAGTGACATCATCAAGGAAAATAAAATAATTATAAATAATTAAATTAAAGAAAAACAGATAAATAAGAGGAAGTCAGACCTGTTTCACCAAGTGAATTTTCTCTGTAGCCTGCCTGCAATAACACCCCCCCACACACACACACACACATAAAGTTGTGAGATTTTCAGCCCTCTCCAGTGCCCACCTTACCAGCTCAAGCCTCTATTTTATTCTTTGGGGGGGGGGATGCTGCCTGCAATAACATCCCCCCCCCACAAATAAATCAGTGAGATTTTCAGCCCTCCCCAGTGCCCACCTTACCAGCTCAATCCTCTGATTTATTCTTCGAGGGGGGGGGGCTGCCTTCTGGAGCATTTGTTGAGCTCCACTTTCATCAGATGGGGACCATGCAGCTAGCCTTGCATTCCTCTTTGCCTGACTTGACCAGGAGCCAAGGCACATTTGCTTACTTGCGAGTAAATGTGACCATGTGGCTCACTTTCGCTTTCCATAGGGCTCAATACAATCGTCTGCTTGGGGGGAGGGACTTCCTTCTTGGGTGTTTTTTGGGGGCTGCTTTCATTGGATAGGAACCATTCTGGTGTCATTGGATTCCTCTCAGCCTGCCCTTTCTGAAAAACCATGGCAAGTTTGCCTACTCGTGACTAAACGCACAATATGGCTCAGTCTCATTTTCCATAGGGTTCAATGCATTTTTTGGTTTCTGGTTTTTTGGCCATAACGTTTGATGGAATTGAGATATTTCAATCCAGTTTTTTGCATTGCATTCCGCTGGAAATTCCACATTCAAAGGTATATGGCATGATGGGGTTACTCCTAACCTTCGCGATGATAGTGATGTTGGGGCATTTGTGGTGTTGCACCCCCTCAAGGGTGGTACCCAGGGCGGACCGCCCCCCACCAGCTATGCCACTGGCAGATACAGGATCTGCTGATATGGGGCCCCCCATGTAATTGTTTTATTCATTTTGAACAGTGCCACTGATTCACTATGCATCCTTGAATATTTTGCTGAAATTACCTTTCCACTTAATTTTTCCCATTTTCTATCACTAGTGGGCTCCCCAAAGCTAAAAACATAAATGTAGACCCCCAATCGTATCTCCTGCATATCCATACCATGCAACTGCACCAACTGGGAACAATCAGACAGACAGCAAGAGGTAAGTAAAATATATATTTTACTTACCTTCTGGTAGGCTGTCTGATCACCACTGTGTCTTCTCAAACCCACAACAGCTATTTTGCTGGTATAAGTCAAAGGAAAGGAACAGGGTGGGGTTGCATGGAAAACCAGGGATAGGATCCCAGTACATGCTTTTGCGCCAAGATCTGCCCTTCCAGCCCCACCCTGCCCCAACCTCCCCTGAATCACCCATGACTCACTTCAGCCACTACCTTACCTGTTACAGCGTGGCCAGGTCCGACAGTGGCAGGCACACAGAGCTGCTGGCCATTTGCGCCAGTGGCTCTGATGTGCTCAGCAGTGGTGCTGCTGCAGCCTTGACAGTGTCACTGCAGTAGGTTGCAAGATCTACGGTAGGAAAGGCCTCACAGAATTGGGCCTATTATCATTTCCAGCACAGCATACTCCTCTGGACAGCAGAGGAGGTGAAACAGATGAATCTCGAGCAAAGTGTAGAGAATTCGTTTGTCAGTTTCACACTAGGAATACTTGCAGTGAGTACTCAAAGCTGCTTTGACAGTTCAAACGGAATGCTGACTGTCACTGTGAATGTGACAAGAATTTCTCCACCCTTGATCTTGAGACTAGTCTGTTTTCAGTTCCATCCAAGAAAGTCGCTTCTCCTCCTACCATTCAGTATCCACAGGTTGTCTATTACAATAGCACCCCTAAATTAGGGGCTATTCCAGAAAGGATAAAATGTGAAAAGGTTTCCTAGTCAGCTGATCCTCTGGATGTATTCTTTGATTTAACCATCACAGTTCAAAAATGTTTTAAGATGATTCACACACAGGCACTTTGAAATAATTTGGTGTGCTAAGAAGTTTCATCAGAAGTTATCATAAAGTCTGCTGATATGGGGGGAAAATCTAAAGATTCAATCTTAATGTTTAAAGGACTTGCCTCAAAAGGTTTTGGAGCATCAGGGTCCCTCAGCTGAATATGGTAATAATAAAACCGTCCACCTGTCTCACTAGCCAACTCATGTAAGAATTTATTAGCGATGATGTCATCACAGTTAAAGGAAATAGTATGAACTGGAATTTTTCGCTGAAGATTGAGTTGGGCTAAAATTCTTGAGGAAGGCTGCAAAAATTTAAAAGAAGATATTAATATAGAGATACTCAACATTGTATAAAGGATCGCCAGCTTTCAGACTATATCTTCTTAAGCACTCAGAGCCCAATTTGTGTACTTCATACACACACAAAGAGTGCTGAAGAGAAGACCTATGCCCACCTGCTGGAGGAGGTAGGATGGGGGGGGAGGCAGGAGAGGTGGCAGGAGGGTAGATTGGGGACAGGGTATAACAAGCTGGGGGGAGAAATGGGTGGGGAAGGGTGGATTGGATCCCAGTAGGGGATGGGATCGGCAGCACCTGCGCTGCTGGTATTCTAACCCCCTTTCCAGAGCTGATTCTGCAGCATAGGTCAATGTGGACTTGCAAAAGCTATTTAGCTGTCACAGGTCTGAGAAGACCCTTCTGCACCATGGAGCCTTATTTCCAGGTAAAGGAATGATTGTTCCCTTACCTGGAGAAGACCTGCAACTGCCCCTCACCATAGGATGCAGCAGTTGCCATTTTGGCACTGCTGTATTGACCAGGGTGGGGCAGAATGAATACGATTGGACTGTAAAATTCTTCAGCAATTCCCTCCATAAATGCCAATGAGCAGGACTACAAATATCCCAACAAAATCAATAAGAGTTCTTCTGTCAATGAATTCCACTGGATGGGTATTGCATCCAGAAGATCTGACGGTACACCCAAGTGACTAATTCCTTCAGCACTTCCATTCAACAATCCAGGCACTTGTGGTGCTTCAGGTTGGTCTCAGGTGGTGTGCATGACTGTGACTATCAGAATCAATACCGGTTTTTTAGAGTGCACATACCAAGCTTCCCACATGCACTGTGGTGCTTCCTTAGGAAAAAGTGCCCTGCTTCATCCAGGGCACTTCCTACATTCCTTGGCCCTCAAGCAGGGACTACTGGTAGCTACCAGCTAGGTAAGCCCTCAGCTATTTCTGATTAAAGTTGAAAAAGAGTCCATGACTCTATGGCAAACACATGAATAAGGTCCCAGGTTCAATTCATTTAAGAAGTATCTCCCTCAGCAGAATTGTAATGATCATAAAGAAAGTTCATTCTGACCAAGATAGGCCAACAGTCTGACACATCATAAGGTAATTCTTTGTGTAGTTAAATAAACAAAAGAGACATTCAATTCAAAATGCATCCAAGTGCCATGCTCATCTGTGATAAACACTTATAATTGTCATCTTTGAATGCCATGGCCAAGTCCATTATAATCACTGTGCTGTTTGAATGAGTGGATGGGTGATTTGCACTCATAATTGTATTGGGTTCTACAGGTTCAAGTGGAAAAGAGAAATACGGCAACCACATAGGAGTGAACAGTGGCTATACAACAAAGAAAAAACAAGGAAGAAATTGTAGTTTAGAGACATGACCTAAAGAGCAAGGGTTGCAAAACTGTTTTAAACAGTTTTGTTCAAACAAATTACGAGTGTGCAGTTGGTGGTCTTTGACCAAGAACTCTGTCCATACAGGAAGGCTGACTGCTAAGAGTGATGCCACATCAGGTGGGAGGTAAACAGGAAGGGTGCCATTGTCAGCCTGATCCAGATGGAACTTTTCCAGAATTGTAAACATCTGTGCCATCACCTATAGCACCCTCCTTATGCTAATACCAGGCAGAAATGGACAACAACCAGCTTTAGGGTCATAATGTAATAGTTAAGCTGCCGCATGGAGCCCACCCTACTGTGCACGCCAGACCAGGTAAGGCAGAGGCTTGAGGTAAGGTGTGAGGTAAATTCTATTAGAGATATTATGAGGAAAAAGAGGAGCTAAATTCAGAGGAGTTGTTTTCAGCTGCAGCCCTCAATTTTAGCATCACAGCGTACTTCAGGCTACAGGACTGAAGTTGCTGCCACTATCCCACCTTCCTCTCCCATAGCCCCATTTAAACCAACTGTGCTTGTTGTGGCGCTCTTCTCCAGTACCCTCCCCTCTCCTCTTTGTTGCTGCTTCACATTCCCAACGCGGCCCCCATCAAAAGCCTCTTGTCATTTCTCTTCCCTCTTCAACTTCCTCCACTGGTGCCACTACTTTGCCCTCCCCCTCACTATTCCTGCCTTTTCCAGGCTTTCCTAATAGCACCCTGCCCACACCACAGCCTCTGCCACTGTTGCTTTTTACAGCTTGCTCCAGAAACCCATTCCATTTTTGCTTGCTCCAGAAACCCATAGCCTCAGCCCAACCATTATTTTTGAGGAGTTCCTACTTTGAGTTCCTACTTCGGGGCCTGAAAAATCATGCTGCTTCTGCTGTCTCCACCATCTCTGTCACCTTCTGTTAATCCCTCATAGTCCCAGAGTGTGGCTGGAAGAAGAGCTGGAGAGGAGACAAAGGGATGTCTCTTCCTTGAAGTGACAGCCTTGCCTCAGCTTGGCCATCCCTGCTCTACAGCAATGCTCTGCTTTGTCATATAGCCAGTGTTACATCATCACCCTGCCATGACAAGGCTTGCTTCTTCCCATAGATACCTGGTCAGGTCTCCCATCAGTAAGAAGATAAATGACTTGGGTATCACTGTCAGCAAGGGCAACCTGAAGCGCTTTCAAGATATCTGTAGAACTTCCAGTCTAAGCAACCAACAGGAAAAAGGAAACAAAAGAGAAGTGGGAGCATTAATAGCATCCATCTACGTTCACTTCTGTTGATCAAATCTGCTGGTGAGAGGCGCTGCACAATTTATCCAGAGGAGAGTCAAGTTCAGCCTTGATATAGTCTAAACCAAATGATGAGTAATAGTTAAATAGATATAAGTGGTAAATTGGCATTTTAAGAGGCAGTCATTCTTTTAATTAACTAACGCATAAGCTTTATACAGATAAGCGACATAGGTCCAACCAAAAAGCTTTCACTTGATGTCTTGAAACTGTACAATGTATTAAAGATACAAACCTATTAATGTGAACAGCCAGAATGAAAGGGGCAGAAGGAGAGACCAAGAATGGAAGGCTGCTCAGCTGTTGGAGCATCACTGCCACTTGATTACACTGAAAGCATCTTTGGACATCACCTTCCCTCCTGCGAACAGGATGCAGATGTTCCTCAGTGCTGCCAGTTCCTCAACAGTGAAATCAAATCACAACTATCAATTGCCCTTGCATTTTCCTTGCCTGGAAGATCATGAGGCCATATTGCAAGGAGAGGGAAGCACTGAAGAGCATCCTGTTTTTCCTGCACTGCACGGCATTTTCTGAAGCTGGTCTGCCATGGGGAGAAAGGGGGGAGGAAAATGCTTCAGTGTCCATGCTTCTAATATCATGCAACAACTGAAAGGTATTTTCACACATGACACTGAAAGCTCTCTGAGACTGTCACGCGGACAGGATTTGTGAGCACTGTGCACACAGGGTAGAAAACCGAAAAGAGCCACTATGAAAAGTACATTCTACCCAGCATACATGGCACATTCAAATAACATGCAGAAAATGTAAGAACACATTGAAGACACACTCACAGCACAATCCTATCTAACTCCCTGTGTGGTGATACAACGGTGCTGGTGTGGTTTTCGTGGAGTCACGTGGGGGAGTTTTGGCTGCTGGAGTTTTGGCTCCTTGGGGCAAGGGGACATCTTTCTCCTTGACCCAAGGTAAGCCCCAGCAGCTGCTATGGAACATCTCAGACCTGTGCTTGCTGGCACAGGACTGTGTTGAGCCATTCAGGCAGATCAGGCCTGGGAAGGGGATTTGGATTTGGTGGGTGCTGCTGCTGCCCCTCCCAGGGGCATCCCATCCCCGCCCCATCTCCTCCCCTTCCCACCTGCCCCTGACCCGGTTCATTCCCTCACTGCTCCACCCCCCTTTCCACTTGCCCCTGATCTGGTCCATCCCGCACTGCTCTACCCCCTGGCCCAGTTTTACCTGCTCCAGCTGACCTCCCAATGTCTGCCAGCACATGTAGGAAGGCTCCAACCATCCCACTGGCACACTGGCAGCTTGCACTGCCACAAAGTGCTTTATGGTTGCTTTGCGGCAGCTTGGACCAGCAGAACATGGATTCCACCAGCACTACTCATTGATAGGATTGGGGTATCACGCAAATGACCCAAGTTTTACTTTCCAAATATGCTCTCAAAGATTTACACAATACATAAACATCATTGTGACCCAAATACATTATACACACTGGCAGGGTGAACAATAACTGTTTCAATTACTTTCATCCCCCCCCCCCCGTATTTACCTCAAGTCTTTTTACCCAATGCAAAGCATCCTCCAAATTGCGTTCATTAACTTCAGTCAGTTTCTCTTTCCAAGCTACTGGTTCAGTATCAAATTTAACAAAGTTAACCTTTGTTTTCTTTTGCAGTTGTTCCTGCAAGAAATGGACCATGGAATTCTCCTTTACATACAAAGCATCACAGTTCTTTTGGTTAAATTTGAAAAGCAGTCACCAAAAAAAAGTAGATATTCTTCTACAAGTGTTATTAAAACTAATTCATTCCTGGAGGTTGTAAAGCAGCCTTACAACCTGTTGAGAGTACTGACCCCATAATTTATCCACCCATCCCAAATTGGAGGAAGCATCTAGGCTTTAGTTGGAAAAATCATTTTATTTCTCTGCATTAGTTCCATTTCACAACCCTAGTCTCTGAAATAATAGTTGTCACTTACCCGCATGAGCTGATATAATTTTTGCTTCACCACTGGCAGTTTGTCTCTCATAGACTGAGATGTATCAATTAAAATATAGATGCGATCTTCAAGGATTTCTCCAAAGAGTGCTCTGCTCCCTTTCTGCACCTCCTGAAGTCTATACAAAAATACTTTTAAGATGAAATGAAAAGGCACAGATAACTTCACCGTTGCTTAATCCTCCTTATGCTTGTAAAAAGTGCTCAAGGGCCCAATCCTATCCTTGGCTGGCTCAGAGTGTACAGTTTCTCTGATGCAGCATACGCTGGATGCTATGGTCCAGCCTGGGACCAGGAAGCCCAGGAAAGATAAGTAAAGAAAATTTTTACTTACCTTCCCACAGGATGCCTGGTTCCCAAAGGGCGGCCTCAGACCTATGCCTGCTCTTTTCCTAGCATAAATCTGAAAAGCAGCTGCCAACAAAATCCACCTCCTCCCACCCCCAACCTGGTCTGACCCCTGCTCCAATCTGTCCCAGTCACCAACTCAGGGCTTCTGAGAGGAATTTTATCTGGGGGTACAAATCAGGGGGAGGGGGGTTCTTTTGGACCCCTTTGCAAACGGGGAGGTGTGAAACAGAGCGGGGGAGGGTGGTGACCAGTGAGCAGAATAGGGGCAGGGAGGGGCGAAACAGGGTAGGGGGAGGGCAGAGACAGATGGAAAAGTCTTTGGGGCCCAGGTCTACCAACCCATGTGGCATCAGTAGTGTCCCCAGCATCCCCAGTCATGGTAATGTCCCCAGCATCCCGTGCAGGCAACAAGTCTGAGTAGATAAGAAAATGTAAGATCCCAGGAAATTTCTGGGACCTCTCCTTTGGCTCCAGGGCCCCCCTTTTGACCCTGGGCCTGGGTACACCCCCTTTACCCCCCTCTCCTAGGCCCTGCACCAACTTACCAGGGACAGCGGGAGTTCTACAAGCCACTATCACCCGCATGCGGCCTCCCAGCCTTTGTGACTCTTGCCATTTTATCCCGTGAGCAGGATTGGGCAAGTCTGAATACACACTTTCTTGGGAGTAAGTTTGATTGAACAAATGGGACTTGCTCCTGAATGGACAAGCTTAGGACTGCACTGTTAGTAATCTGATACTGGACCCATGGAATCTGATACATAGACCCATGGAAACAAATGTTAAAGTTTATTGTTTAGAGCAGGGGTGTCCAAACCCCGACCCGGGGGCCACCTGGGGCCCTCGGGGGCTCCCAATCCGGCCCGTGGCAAGCCCCCAGTCTCCATTGAGCCTCTGGCCCTCCTGAGACTTGCTGGAGCCCATGCTGGCTCAACGCAACTGCTTCCAGCATGAGGACGACTGTTTGACCTCTCACCTGAGCTGTGGAACAAGGGCTCCCTCCACTACTTGCTGTTTCACATCTGTGATGCAGCAGTGGTAGCGAAGGAAAGACGAGCCTTGCTTTGTGCAAGGCCTTTTATAGGCTCTGAGCTACTGCAAGACCTTAATTCATTCATATAAGTGCCATCTCTAATAAATTCATTTATGTAAATTTATTCAAATTTTAAATGTACATTAATTCTTTTTTTTCCCCCAACACAGTTTCAGAGAAATGATGTGGCCCTCCTGCCAAAATGTTTGGACACCCCTGGTTTAGAGTACAGGGCTATAATGATATGGGGATGGTATCTAAGGTCTATAAACCCTCCCATGTCAATCTATGTGGGGTTGCACAAACTCTTGATAATTCATCCATATACTTTTCCTTTCAACTCACAACCCTTTGAATAAAGAATAAACAGATATATGAAAGATTAACATATCCACATAAAGAAGATATTGTGTTGTTACAAGAGACTTATATGGCCATATTGAGGTATTGGCTTTCTAACAATGGGGTATTTCCTCCTCATTTAATTTAACTAGATCATATTGAACCTAATGCCTTCTTAAGGTCAAACTACACATTACATCACTCTCCATGTATATGTGATTTTTTTTTAACTAGCAGTGATTGATGGAGGCCATCAGGATCAAGACTGTGGCATGTGAGATGAGGACAATTAATCATTTTCCCGTACACCACAATCCCATGAAACTCCCACTCACCCACACACTGAAGCTGCTGTTTGGTGCAAATGACCACTTCTGAAGCAAATAGCAGCTTCAAGGAGTGACTTTCATTGGGGCCATCCCACAAGCAGAAAGCGATAAATACCGCCCTCCCATCTTGCGATCCTAGTCCTGATCCTTCCCCTCCAACACTGCTATTTGGCTAAAAAAAAGTCACACAGGCACAGGGTCAAACAATACATTTATGGAACATGTAGTTTGGCCCATAATAAAACTATCAAATTAAACCAACTCACAACAGGTTGGGTTGGAATACCAACCACAAGGGTTGGTTCCAGCTTCTGGAAGGCCTGGGAGCAAAAGCCCTGCAAGTCACCCCCCCCCCCAAATGGTGTGCTGCCTCGCCCATGCTGCTGGCAACCAGGCAGCCACCAAACTGCTCCTCACCACCTCCTGGAAAACTTACCCATTGGCCCCAAAGCCCCTGGATTTTCAATCAATGGTGGAAAGCAGCAGCAACAGAATTTGTAAAATAGCACTGGGGGAAGAAGAGGACAGTCTGCAGCTATTCCCCACTGCCTCTTGGTAAGCCTAATAGAAATGCTTACTGGGAGACGATGGGGAACAAACAGCAGTAGCAGACCATCCTCTTTCATTCCCTGGTCGTATTTAACCATTCCAATTCCCAGCCTCCAACACGGTGTCAGGGAACAGGAAATCTGGGAATTATAAAATGGCACTGGAGGAGAAGATTGTCAACAGCTGTCACTGCTCCCCCTGGCGCTGCACTGTTGGTTCTTTTCTGATAGTGTCTCTCCAGGTTCCACACAAGACTTTTTCCTCTGCCTTTTCTGGAGATGCAAGTGAGAGGATGCAGAGGAGGGCACCAGGATGCAGATTGTTTTCTTGGGTGGTTCCTAAGACACTTGGTGGGCCACTGTGAGACACAGGACTAGATGGGCCTTTGGCCTGATTCAGTGGGATCTTCTTATGTTCTTCTGTTTTTAAGTGCTTGACAAGCATCTCATGAGCCTTGTCTTGCAAGGAGGTGATGGGGAACAGTGGCAACAGCAGAGCCTCATTAGTCCAGCAGGTGGCTGGGACATGTGGGAACCCAGCTTGTGCCCCACCCAGCCCCAACAGTAGAGTCATGCAATAAGTTTATATTGGTCATACGGGTTTTTGCAAATAAGAAGTAATTCCTGGTCTATAAAGTATCTCAACAAGCCCACAGTGGTTAAAGCTTCATTGTAGAGCATTGCAGAGCATCTTTTACCAATCAAGACTTTTTAAAAATTAGAAGACCGAATACTAATTTATGATACTGCTCTGGTATTACAATATAATTTCATTTGATAATTCAAAGGCACTACTTTTGCAAAGATTTCAACAAAACCCAACCTTCTCTCCATTTGATCCAGAAGGCTCTTCACTCTGTCTTCAAACTGCCTGCACCTTTCAGCATTTAATGAATGTATATGGACTACAGTCCCATCTTCCAAGTATGTGTGCAGAAAACTGTTACAGTATTTTGCATGGATTATCTTCGGGTTACTCTCCTATATGAGCAAAAGGTTGCAGTAATGATTTTACACTGTGCACAAAAGCAAAATCAGCAATGGTTTTAAACTGTATTTATATTTACGGTATCTCTGTATCAGCCAGGAATGGCAGCATTATTCTTAAACTCTCCTAGACATGCTCAAGGTTAGACAATTACCAGTACAATAGTAGTGGTTGTGATTCATTCAATACCTGATCTGAGGTTTCTAAATCCCCTAGATCAGTGGTACTCAAACTGATGGATCGCGACCCACCAGCTCGCTCGATGCCCTGTTCCCTTCAAGGGGCAGGGGTAGGGGGAAAACAGTAAAGCAATCCCCAGGATTGTGCCCCTGTGGGGGAAGGGGGGCTAATTTTAAAACTAAACATATGTGCTCTCAGGGTCCAAGGGGTGTGGGGAGCCCTGTGGAGAGCTTGCAGGTCTCCCCGCAGCTTCTAAATAGTGAAAGTTGCAAGTGCAATTAAACCAGAATTTAATTTACTGAATGAGCCAGACTCTTTGAAAAGTGGTTGAAAATTAGAATGGGCCATTTGATCATAACAACCCAATCCTGTCCTGCCCAGCGCTGGCCCTTCTGCCCCACTGCTGGTGCTGGGTATCGTAAAAGTGCTGTAAGGCACTCCAGCACCGGTAGTGAGCCCACTGCACCAGGGTAGAGACCAGTACCAATCGGCGCTGGGCCTCTGCACCAGAAGGATGCAAGCCAGGTGTACCAGGAGGTAAAGTTTCCTGCCAGGCAGCAGGGAGGCCTTTTGGGGTGGGGGGAGGGTGGAAGGAAAGACAGGTCAGAAGGTGGATCGGATATGGAGGGGAATGGGGATGGCAGCAAAGGGTGCCACTGGATCCTATGCCTCCTCCCAAGCAGAGCTGCCCAAACCATGTCTCCTTGGTTCTGTGCCAGCTCAAGGACTGCTGAAGATCCAAGTAGACCCACTGGGGCCAGCTGCACTCGACATGAAGTAAGGGAACCAAGGTTCCCTTGCCCCAAGGAGACCTTTGGCAGCTTCTCTGGTCCCACAGGATGCAGCGGTGGCCATTTCAGTGTGGCTGATCCACTGGGCATTGGGGAAGGATAGGATTGGGCCCTAAATGAAATTCTTAAGTTCAGTCTTGCATTTTTTGATGCACCAGAACCCCTCCCTGGAAACTGTAGCCTATCCTTCATTCTCAAAATCTTGAATTCTTTTGCATATGTGCACAAATCATTCAAACAACGCCTTATCAAGATGGAAGTGCCTACATTCAACAAAAGCTCTGCCATCTTGAAAATAGAGGCTGCCCATGATGGACACTCTTCTGCACAAACAATACATCATGAAAGCAGCGTCATTACTAAAGCAGAGTGCCATAAAAGCTAAAGGATGCAAACTTCAAACTGAAATCTGAAGGAGAAAGTATGACTTCTAATCCCCCATCCAATGCATTTCAGTGAAATATCATCCACAGGGGAAATGGTTACAGAGTTCTCTTACCTCAAAAAATACTTCCTCAGACTTCAAATTTGCACAGGATGTGATAAAAGTGTTGCTTTTGAGGGCTAAACTCAATGTCCAAGAGCAGCACTGCCTTCATGGACTTGCACCCACCAAGCCTCCAGGGAGACCCACCAGCCCTCACTTTGGTCATTGTGGCAATCAAGCAGCCTGCTGCCCACTGCCAACTCCATAACTGCTGAAACTGCTGCCACCAACACTGCAGCCACAGAACAAACCACAGATGGGCTCTGCCAAGGCCAGAACCACTCACGCCTCTTGTGAGGCTTCAAGGCAAGCTCTCTCACTGCTTCGGCAACAAGAGCACTGAAAAGTGGGTTTGGTATAGGAAGGATGCAGAGTTACGCATGCCCACATGGCAGGCTCCAATTCAAAACCTTAATCCGTGACAATGAGACCAGAAGGACAAGATGAAAGGCTGAGAGATCTGCCTTGCAACCACAGAGAGGCTGTGGCTGAGGAAAGCTGTCCTGTTGTTAAAAGGAGGAGGAAGTGGGTGCTGTATAACTCTACCCCACTCATGCCAGTACTGAGGCATCTGCAGAAGGTTTTCCAGCAGATCCTCCTAAGGGGGCGGACAGAGAGAGATAACTTAGGCACCCAGCAGGGATGGTTCTGTATATACAGAAGGAGACCCCCATCTGAGCAAAGGGATGCGGGAACCTCCCACATTCAGACATATACTGTACAGATGGTCCACGGTATCCACAAGGGATCCAATCTTGGACCCCCAGCAGATGCCGAAAACCACGGATACCAAAATCCGCTGTTTTGGGCTACTTTAAAGCCTGTGCTCTGGTCGCCTCTAGAGGGCTTTCCAAAGCCCACAGAGGCTGCACGCATCTGCCTTTGGCCTCTGCAGTCTTCAGAATGGCCGAAAAGGCAAAAAAATCTATCTCCAATTTCCAGAGGGAAACCGGAAGTGACGTTTTAATGCCTTAAAAGGAATTGGGAGAGTTCTGTGGAAGATTTTGGGCATTTCAGCCATTTCAAACAGCCTCTGCAGGCTTCAGAAAGTCCTTCAGAGGTGACTGGAGCACAGCTTCTGTCGCCTTCAGATGGTTCAGGTGGGACAAACTCTGGTTCAACGCAGGTCCAGGGGAACTGAGTTGAGCCAGATCCGAGGAAATAGTCAGTGGATAAGCACCTGTACAGTCCATGCCCATGCCTAGAAAATTAGATGAAAACCTACATTGCTCAGTACTTTCACTCACAGTCTCCCACCCATATAGAAAAAAGTTACATGACAAAACTAAAGAAAGTAGCAAAAAAGATGGGTTACCTACAGCATCAGTTTGCAAAGATTCATCTTCTGGCTTGGTTTTTATGTCAACAATGCCATTAATATGTCGAAAGGTGCAGTCACCAAATGCTTTAGACATTGTCAGCTTGTGTGCTTTCAAGCCATTCTGCTGAAGCCAGGCCTTGGAATGGTCATAATCCTTTGTTTGCGGCTCACATGCTGTTGAGTCTGTTTTTCGCGCTGATGTAAAAACATGAATGAATGAGCACTGGATATTATCTAGTAGTATCAAACCTAATCCAATCACCCTAAAATCCAACTTTATTTAATAAACACATAAATGATGGTTTTTAAAACTTGCCACATATGACAAATCAATACTTCTTTTACTTTTTATACTAATACAATTACTTTTTTAAAAATTACTTAAAAGGGGAGGAGACAATCAGCCCAATCCTATGCATGTCTACTCAAAAGTAAGTCCCATTAGAGTCAATGAGGATTACTCCCAGGAAAGCGTGGATAGGATTGGGCTGTATGGCTGCCGTCCTATCCACACTTAATTGGGAATAAGCCCCATTGATTATAATGCAACTTATATGCAGATATACAGATATCTGTAGTAAAGAAGTATAGGATTGGGCTCTATATAGAATAAAAAAGTAAAGCACTAACATTGTCAAACCTTTGTGTCCAAATTGGGATTTCCAAATATGTATACAGGAAGAGATTACTCTGATCTGCACATGCCTGATCTTAGGTGATCTTGGAAGCTAAGCAAGGTCAGGCCTGGTTAGTACCTAGATGGGAGACCACCTGGGAATACCGGGTGCTGTAGTCTTATACCATAGTCTTTCGAGACTGAAGGTTGCCAACCAACCAAAGGATCAAATAGATCAGCATTCTGCCATATGAGAGCATGTGCCTTAACTTATTTTAAGGATATATCCTGCCAGGCTTCAACAGCTACTTCAGTTGCAGTTCCATTTCTAGATACAATTCACAATGCTATTGTTACCTATAAAGCTTTAAGCCTGCCCAAACCCTTCATTCATCATCAGAGTTAGGCAGCAGGTGACAAGGGACAGGGCATTTTTGGTCATAGTACAATGTATATGGAATGCCTCCACCTGGCCCCAATTGCATGCCTTCTTGGCATCAACACAGACTTCTTTCTTATTTCTCTGGTTATTTCAGAATGTATTAAAGCTGGTAGATCTGATTTCTGCTGTAATGAATTCATTTTAAATCCTTCACTGCTGAAGAAGATTGACATTGTACTCATGCTCAGATCTCCTGAATCAAACACCACCTGAATAATAACTTAGGGCAGGGTTCCTCAAACTCTGAGAGAGCTTTACTCCCTCAGTAAGCTCTTGCGGGGGAGGGGCTAGGGCAGCAACACAATCCCCAGGATCGTGTCGCTAAGGGGGGCGCTTGTGTGTGACTTTCTACACTGTAGGGCCGCAGCAGGCTACAGGAGGTTCGGGGAGCCCTGCGCAGCCCTTCACAGCGCTCCCCGACACTTGGAACCTGCAAAAGAAGCAGGCGCAAAGCACTTCCATTTGGGCGGCGGTCATCACTCCTCTGCCCAGCACTGGCTCAGCACGGGATCACAGGTATGCCTTACAGCATGGTCGTGACACTGCACACTGACACTGGGCCAGCACGAGCCCATTAGGATTGGGCCCTAATTCTCCCCAAGTCAAGCAAATCAATGATTGCTGCAAAGCTTTCAGAAGTTTAAAATATAAAAGAAAATACCTTCAACAGACTCAGACTGTTCAAATTCTGAAAGAATTATCTGGATTTGTAACAGTGTATTCCGGGCTTCCTCCAGCTCCTTCCAGATCAGGAAAACATCTTCTCTTACACCAGTACCTAGATTTGAAGCCACATGAGATGGAATTAATAGATTAGATTAGCTACCCTATCACTAAAGAAGGTTCCTCTGGCTTTTCCACATTCTCTAAGTGCTTTTGCATTTTACCAGGGAAGTTGCTATACTTTTTTTCCAGGATTTATCCAGGAGAAAATGCTTTCAAAAAACAGGTCTAGGAAGCAAAGCGAAAGCTGGTTTTCTACCGACTATAATGGTGTTTCTCAAACTGTTGGTTGGGACCCACTAGGTGGTTTGCGAGCCAATTTCAGGTGGGTTGCATAGTACCTAGTTCAGCTGCCACTGAAAATAGAGAGCTGAAAATACAGGATACAGCGCTGCTGGGCAAGGCGGGCTCCCGATGGGAGAGAGGCAAGGTCCTTTGCCCTGAATATTTGGGAAGATGGCATCCTAGAAAGGGAAGAGGGCTGTGTGGTTGGAGGAGTATGCATTTTGCTTGACTTCCAAGCTGGAATGTTTAAATTCCAAGCTATGAAAAATAACAGCATGAACATATTGACCTTTGGGACCATAGGACCTTTGGCTGATCGTGGCTCAGGTTTGATGATGTCACTTCCAGTCACTTCCTGTGGGTCCCGATAGATTGTCATTCTAAAAAATGGGTCCCGGTGCTAAAACATTTGTGAACCACTGGACTATAAGTAAATATTAAAGCCTATTGATTTTTATGAGATTTAGGCACACCGAACTTTCTCTGAACTGCACCATATTTTGTCAAAAATAGTGACATTGATTAAAATGTAAGATAGTTGAGATTAAGTGGAAGTTGAGATTGAGAAATAAATTTCTAATAATCCATCACACTCTAGTCTTTTTTTTTTTTTAAAGGAAAACAGGTCAGGATAATGCAAATGAAGAGATCGATTTATTTACCAGTGCAAGTTGATTTCTCCATGACTTGGGTCACCAGGGAAGAGTGTAGCTTTAGCTTCCACTCCAACAGTGTCCCTTGGTGTACCTCTTTCTCCCACAGAAAGAGAACAGATTCCAGTCATTCCCATGAAAAAAGTAAAGTGTTTTAACTTGGAGACTGTGTTACAATGAGTGGACACTAGTCTACCACCAACAGGGATCCTACAGAGAAGTGAAATGTGTGTTTATGTGCAAAGCAGGCAGAAATATGCCATACCCTTTGGGAATCCTTGCAATAAATATGCTTGCCTTTCACAAACCCCATTAATCAAAGTTAAATCATTTAAAAAGTCATAACAATTTTTTAAAAATGCTTAAAATGATATTAAAAATATTTGCACACCATTTTCTGACAAAAAAATGTTCAAAAACCATTTACATAGTAAAATACATGAAAACGTGATCTCAGAATCATTGCTACACGATGATATGGTTTATGGCACCACAGTAAGGGCAAAGAACTTTACACTATAACTTTGCAAAGAGGCAGTGGCGTCACTAGGACGTGCAGGGGGTGTGGGCCATGCCAGGTGACCGTACAGGGAGTGACGCCACTACTGGCCTAAATTTTTAAAAGCTTGGTATTTTCAAATAATACTATCATGTTATAGATCAATTGATGCATAATTTCATGCAGAATACAATGAAATAAAACAAATTGACATATCTCTATTCTATCAAAAGTTATAGCCAAAAAACCAGCAGGGTGGGACAAAGGTAGATCACCACACCCACAACTCAGAGCATTGCCCCACCTACTGCATAGGAGGCAGTCCATCATAGGGGTGACATGCTGGCCTCCCGCACTGGGTGACTCAAACCCTAGTGATGCCACTGCAATGAGATGCAGTTAGTGGAAAGAACTTTAAATACATGTGCTGACAAAGCAAATCTTTGGTGACAGCCACACGCTGCAAACCAAACTGCAACCTGTTCCAACCATCATTAATTTTTTTTTAGCCACTATCAAGCCAACTTTTGAAAATGTAATAAATATGCAAGATTTATTGCTAGATATAAGCAATGCTTGCATATTTTTCACAGATCCTCCCAGCAGTTTTAATTAAAGCTGTAATCCTATACACACATAACAGGGAGAAAGTCCCATTAAACTCAGCAGGACTTACTTCTGAGGAGACATGCAATGGATTGCCCTGAAAGACAAACAATTGCTCTTGTGCTCTCTCACTGGCTCGGCAATTTTAATGTACTAATGTCTACTGTCACCTCCTGGGACTCTCCTTATTTCAAGAGTCCTATTTTATATTAGAAAGAAATTGCAACACTAAAATGAAGAAAGAAAATGCAACCTGAGCCCAAGAGCCGCTTGAGGCTGGGCGCAAAACCCAGACCCCTGTTGTTACAGCGAGCTATCCTGCCCCCACTGAATCCCCTCTTAAATAAGAGGGAAATGTGAGGGAGGACAGGGAGGGGGCAACCCCTTTTCTTCCCTTTGGGACAGTGGTAGCCCACTTCTCCCTCCAGCTCTGGACAGATAATGAGGGGGGGATAAGGTGCCAGAGCTGCTGACCTCACCATCTCCTTGTTCTCTCTGTCCACTTGGTTATAGCTGTAGGAAGAGGTGAGAAAGACCAATTCCATCCTTTACCTCTCCTTCCATGCTGTCTCCTTACTCAGCCCTGCATGGGGCTTTTTAAAACTAAACAGGAGGAGCAGAGCATGCTGGATCTTCCTGTTCATTCTAAAGAGAGGCTCCTTAGGCAGTGGACTGGAGAAAAGAGGAGAACAGGCAGGAGCCCTCATCAGTTTGCTGCCACCCTTCAAGGCACCGCTCTCTGTGCAATGCATTCATGTCACGCCATCTGTGGGCCGACCCTTAAAAAAGCACCATTAATTCTCCTTTCACTTTTACTTACATATGAGAAATCTCCTTCCTAACCCAATGGAGTTTATTTTTCAAAAAGGTCACCTATCTTCCAACAACAGAAAAATATGGGTGGACACACACATTTATTCAGGTATCTATAATTTTTTTCTAGAAAAACAACAAAGTGACCCAAAGGAGATGGAGGTGGAGACCAAGGTTAGAGGTATAAACATGTTGAAAAATTCACTTCAGTTACAGGCAGCGCAATCCAAACCCACCTGCCCCTCAAGCTGGCACAAGTCCCTTGTGTCAGTTCCTGGGTGCTGTGAATGTGCCATAAAGCACATTCACGACTACTCAGGAGGAGAGTAGACCAGCGCTCAGACATGTGCTGGCCTCACTATTCTAGAACCACACTAGGACAGGGTTAGTTTGTGCTGGCCCAGGCAGGCCGGCACAGGGGATGAGAGAGGGCGGTGGGAGAGGGGAACGGAGGTGGGGAGGGTGGCCTGGGGTTGGATTGGGTCTGGGAGGGAGGTGGGACCGGCTGCAGCAGCACAGGTTGGATCCTAATCCTCATCCCCGACCCAACCAGCATTACATGCCCGCTCAGATTTGCACCCTCAAAATCACGGGTGCAGATCTGAGCAGCCCATAGGGCTGCCTGGGGCATTTCTAAGGGTAAGGGGAACCAAAATTCTGAGTTGTGCCCCAGACTTACCTACCTCGTGCTGGATACAGTTGCAGCAATGGGTCTACTCGGTACTACACCTGCTAAATCACTGGTGCATGTCCAAATGAATCCAGGTCAGCAGATTTGGCCCAGGAAGGGGGATAAGACACGTCAGCACCGCTGATCCTGTCCCCCTCCCAGGACCCAATCTGCCCATTCTGTTCCCCCTCCCCTCCCTTACACATAGTTCACCTTCTCCAGCATGTGCTGGGCCCTTCACTGGCACCAGTGGGATGACACTGACCTTCCCACCAGTGCTGCTTACTCCTACACTGTCACAACATGCTTTGTGGCACATTTGCAACAGTCTGCGCTTGTGGAGCACTTGCTTAATCGGCACAGAGGCACAATAGGATTGTGCCATCACTTCTTTCCAAAAAGCTCTCATCCTATTAAAAGGATACATATTATTCTTAGCAGATGCTAGAAAAAGAAGTTTAATGAGAGTTTAAATCCTTCCACCATTTTATTTTGTAGAGGCCCTATTGTTTCTTTGGTCCTTGCATTTGATTAAGCACAAACAAGAAGTTAGTCCAGCATACAGTTAAGCTGTTTAGGGCACAATCCTACCTGGCCCTTTGGCTGACACAAATCCCTTGCGCCAGCCCGGGAATGTTGCAAAAGTGCCATAAAGCACTTTTGTACCATTCTGAGGGGAGAGAGACTCGTGCACAGACATGCGCCAGCCTCCCCGCGCTTACAGGGTGCCTAAGAAGAAGATAAGTTGCATCAGCCAAGCTCAGCCAATGCAGGGGTCTGCGGGGGTGCGGGGAGGGCAGGGAGGAGGCGAGAGGGAGGTGTTTTGGGGTGGGGGCGGGCAGTGGGCATTCCCAGGGGCAGGTGGGCTGGCAGCAGGAGGTGGGGCCAAGATCCAGCAGTTATGCCAAATCCTGACCCCAGTCCTGGGCACCGCAGAGTGGCTGCTGGCTGCTCCGTTCTGCTTGGATCTGTGCCACCTCCTTAGGTGGCGTAGATCCAAGTAGACCCATTGGGGCCGCTGCAGCGTGACACGGGGTAAGAGGAAAGGTTTCCCCTTGCCTCAGACTGCACCACTTTTGGCCCCAGACTTGCACTGGATGTAGTGCAGGCCTACTGGTCTGCCTGTTTCCAGTATAAGTTAAGATTGCGCCCTTAAATCCCACTATGTCAATAGGATTTAAGAGCTTAAGTCAATAGGATTTAAGAGCTCAGTCAAGAAGATCATGAATTTTTACTCTAGATTAATAAATAAGTACTACTCACCCCTGGATTTCATAATCACAATCATTAACGCTTTTTGGAGCATTCCATCCAGAAGCATGCATTGAATAGACAGAAGAAATTTGCCTTTTGTTTGCTCTTTAGCTATCCTAACAAGGGGCTAGTTCACACATCTGGTAACTGCCAGAGGAAAAGGGTTAGCTTGTGTCAGGATTGTGGCCAAGGAGTCAGGGCAAGAAGATACTGCATCTGCACATGTGAAGCCATTCTCATAGTTACTGCAATTTGTGCGTGCTAACATCTGTCAAATCTCTGTGAATGCATATGCAAGGTCAGTTCTGAGGATTTTGCAAACTGATTTGATAGACTCTTGGGGCTATAAAAAGGGATAAAAACAATGAAATAATTAAAAGGAAATTTATTATACAACAATCATCGTACCAAAGGGCGTGTATCCATCTTTAAAAGCTTATTGCTATTTATGGGTCAGCCCAAAAGAAATTATTTTCTTTATTTTAAATATTTAAACCAATTGTGGCATCTCAGCTCCAGGGGGTTCTGGATGAAGCAGATAATTTGGATCCCTTTGGCTTCAGACCAGGCTCTGGGACAGAGACAGCCTCCGTGGATAACCTATGCTGACAGCTGGGTGAAAAGAGTGCACCCTTGCTGGTTTTTTGGACCTTTCAGCAACGTTCGACACCATTGACCATGGTGTCCTTCTGGGACAGTTGGCCAAGTTGGGGATTGCGGGCATTATTTTTCAGTGGTTCCACACCTTCTTGGCTAACAGATGGTTGTACTGGGGACTCCTGTTCGGCACCTTGGTCCTTGGGGTGCTGCAGGGTTCTATACTGTGCCACATGCTATTCAATATCTACAAGAAACTGCTGGGAGAGGTCACCTGAGGATTTGGAGTTGGGTGCCTAGTGTAAAAAAAAGGTTAAATAAATAGAAGTCCTCAGCTTCAAGTCAAAAGTTCAGAAACACTTCATTGCGGCTGGGAAATATCTCCAGGACAAATGCAACATTGGGCCTAAATTGCTGCAAATTGCTTAAAACATTGTTTTAAAAAAAGGATTTCCAAACCCTGACCCAGGGGCCAGATGCAGCCCATGGCAAGCATCTATACAGCCCGCGGCCACCCTCTGGTCCCCTGAGAGCCTCAGGCCCTCTAGACTGAACCCTCAAAACACCTTCTAAAGGCCTAAAAATAATCACTTTCTGGTTTTTCCAAAAAACCAGAAGTAACCTTTTGTGCCTTCTGAAGGCCTTAGAAGGCTTTCTGAGGGTTGGAGAGGACTTCCTGGCCCTCAGAACATGTTCTGGGTATTTCCTGTGATGTGCTGGTCCTGAGGTATTTATTCTAGTATATTTAAGTAAGCTGCTAGGGTGGTGGGGGATTGGAGGTCCATTTGAGTGTGAGCTTTATTTCTGTGGTGTGTGTTGGTGCTTGGAGAAATCCTGGAAATTTGAGCCCATTCATTCATTCATTCATTCATTCATTCATCTAAGTTCCATCTCCAATTTTAAATTTTAAATTTATTTTTTTCTGACCTTTGACAGATATTTGATGTGGCTCTCTGGCCAAAAAGTTTTAAAACATTGTTTGAAAATCATAAAAATGTAACAAATAAAAAAAAATAATTTTGTTTTCGATTCTGAATATACATAAATTATTCAAAAGAAATTTCATATACCCATATTTAGAGACGTTAGAAGTTTAAAAGGGAACTTTTAGGGATTTTGCTTCAGTTTATGAACTTAGAGGGATTTTAAGGACCAGGTATGAGCTCTGCAAATTACCCAACAAGTTGATTATCATATATTTTTCCAGCTACACACAAGGCTCTGCAGGAAATGTTATTAATACAGGTTTTTAGAAAGTCGGTGTTATTGTATGTAATAGGTAGTGTAATTTTATTACCTATTACGTTAAAAATTAGGCAGTTAATAAATATGCCAATACCATCTTGATACACAGTTTCTCCAGAGCCTTCAAACATAGCATCTTTCATCTTGCTGACATCTACGCTGGTGCCTTCCCTGTAGGCTCCTCTTAGCATACCAGAATTCTGTCAAGATTAATAATCCTCAAACACATTTCTCCTTCTTTAATTCAGTCAATGGATGCTCATGTTTCACCAGAGTAAAACTGCTCTGGAAACAGAGCATTGCTGGCCATCACCACCATTATCATCACTTGCCGGTTTAATTAACCGCCTTCCAAGTTCTACCTGATGATCCACTTAAGAAAATGATGTTATCTGCAGGATGTTTCTCATCATTATAGAATTCAGGACAATCCAATGAAGTTGGAACACAAAGAAAACATTTCACACAATATATAACTGATCTATGAATTAACCACCACAAGATGATGGTGTCTATGCTAGAGTACTTTAAGAAAGGATTAGACAAATTTACGAAGGGCAAAATTACAAGTTGCTTGGAAACCCCGGGGCAAATCCTGCACTGGGTCTCCATGGTGCTCACCCACCCATTCACTTGTACTTCCATGGCACATTTAGTGCTACAACTGCTACTGGTACTGATTGTTCAGAGGCTGACGTGGCTGGATTGGCCTTTGGCCAGTACCCAAACTGACTGACCCAACACCACCCCTGCACAGTTCCTTGGAGATTACTAAAAATGCCATAGTGTTTTATCTTACTAATTTCACCAGTTCTCAGCCTTTTGACTAAGATGATACATTTACTGAAGCGAGTTCTTAAAACCATGTGATAAATGAAACCGTTTGACTTATTATTATGTTTAATATTTTCAACAAAAAGTCGTTCACAAAGTGGTTACATAGCAAAACAAATCACTAAATGGTTCTCAAAGTCTAAAAAAGATGCCAAAGAGACATCAGCAACAGCCACTGGAAAAGACGACATGCTGGGCTAAAGAGGGGCAGCTGCTCTTCTTCTGCTAAATAAAAGAGGACAGCACTTTAAAGCATGTCTCTTTGCCCAGTTAGCAGGAGCAGAGTTAAAGCCCAATCCTGAGCTTGATGCACCGCACACTGTCACAAATGTGCCGTAAGACACGTTTGCGAGGCCTAATGCGGGGTCAGTGTCCATGCTAGCCCAGCGCTGGCCAGCGCTGGACTAGTACCTCCGCCGCTCAGTGGTCACACGGACCACTGAGCCACAGTAAGGAAAGTGGGGGCATGGGGGGAGGCGTTCCAGGGAGTGGGGAGAGGTGGGGGGAGGGCGGGGAGAGGGTGGGGAGGAGGTGTGACGGGGAGATGGGAGGTGGGGAGAGGGCGGGCGGGAGGCGTGCTGGGGAGGGAGCGGGGAGGGAGGGAGGCGGGTCCATGGAGCTCTGCTCCACCGGATCCTGTCCGTTTGTGTGAAGCTTGGCACCCTACACAAATGCCTTTACGTCACCACTGACTTGTTGGTCAACAGTGAAATGAGTAGCCCCATTGTGGGGCTACATTCCTTACCCAGGAGAAGGGGAGAAAAGTCCCCGCGGTAGCCCATGGCAAGCAGAAAGCAGCGGTAGCCATTTTCGGTGCCGCTGAAGCTGCACGCCATGGGAGCTCAGGATTGGGATGTTAATCACTTTAGAATAATCACTTGGAGCTGCTTAAAACATTCAGGTGATTGTTGTTTGAAGAGAGACGTGTGCTCAGTAATCATTAGTTGTACTAATATCAGTCATCGTACACCAGCACCTGTAATCACAGCAGGCTAATCTAGATACGGGAACCAAGCTAGAAGGCGACTTCTATTGAACAAACTTGCATCCCATGTAGTCTCATCCCAAGAAGATACAGTTCAAAGACATTGCACTGGCTTTGCCCAGAAACATACCAGCCTACATGTTTCTACCACAACCGTAAGCATGTTTTCCTGGAAGAAACACCCATCAAGTTCAATGAGGAATTTCCTCACTCAGAAGTACCGTAAGTTTGCCTGTTGAGTTTGCTAGAAAATGTATTCACATAATCCGTTTGTTTGTTTGTTTGTTTGTTTGTTTGTTTGTTTGTTTGTTTGTTTGTTTGTTTGTTTGTTTGTTTGTTTGTTTGTTTGTTTGTAAAAATTTATGTCCCACCTTTCCCATGCTGAAGCAAATGCTCAAGGCAGCTGTTGTTGATTTTGGCTCTGAACATGGAGCTGAGTTCAACACAAGGTTTAATATGTACATGACCAACTGTCTGTGGCAGCACAAAATGAATGAAAACTATGGTGGCCACAGACGCAAAACGTTGTTTGAATTAGGGCTTTAATCCACTCAAAGAGAAAGAGAGAAAGTTACTATCTGATTTCCTTTGGGCATCTCCAACTCAGCAATAAAGAAATGAAATAATTTCTTGGGATTAATTTCATGAGCAAATTGAGCTCTGCCTTGCTGATTCAGTAAACCACACTGACGCAGAAAAACACAGCATATGTATTATGCAGATTGAGACTGGCATTTTCTTGCATATGCTTGGTATGTTGGACAGCTGTCAAATCCAAGCTTTTTTTTTTTTGCCCAGAGAGAGATCAAAAGGGAAGATACACTGATGATCCCTTTGGGAAGCAACACTGGGAAGATGTAGCAGACTAAAAAAGACCTTTGCTGCTAGAAAGCTTTGCTTTTCCAAACACAAATGCCAAACACAAAACAAGCAGGTACTCGGACCAAGCAAGATGGGCAACCTCTTTTATAGTTCAGAAACAATTTTATAATAGGCCCATTTACACATTAACCCAAACACACATTTTTGGCCTACAGACATGTTGCGGCATATTTTATATATTCATTTCAAAATACCTATATAGCACCTTTGCTCTGAAGATGCTCAAGGTGTTCAAAACCCCACTTTTATTTTCCACCATCACAGGGAGGCAGCAGATACAGGTCAGATACAGCAGATCAACTCCTTCACGAGTTCCGTTAAGCTTGGTACTTAACAAGTACCAAATGCAGGTACTTGTTAAGAAAAATATGCTACACTGAATGGTTATACATTTCTTAGATCTGTGAGGATGCACTGTTCAAGATTTATTTGCTTGTCTCTATTACACAAAATATGATGTCACGGCCAACTTCTCCTCCCTCCAACAGCAAAAACTCAGCAATCCGGAAGTGACGTGATGGCATCATCATGTCACCGCCACACTTCTGGATTGCCAAGCTCCACACTGGGCAGTGCCACCCCCAGCGACACCGTTGCATCTAACATTGAGTCGTCTGGTGTATCATTGTTCTAGGATGCACAGTACAACTGTATAGCCTGAGAGGGGGGGCAATGTCACCACCCTAGTCACCAGAAGAAAAGAATGAGGACCATTTTGGATGTTACAGCTCAGGACCCAGGAAAGTCCATGTTGGAATGCCATATTTCTGTTTTTCTTATCCTTATTTTGTAGTGCATCCTTTCAGGAAGCACTCTGTAAATAGGCTCCAAACAAGCAAGACAAGCCACCGCTCCAGTGCCTTCTCTGCTGCAAAATCGCTCTCACCCTCTCAGACCTAGTTGGAACTTTCCGATTGGCTGGGCATGATGTCATAACTGCAGCTATAATGCTAGGTAAAAGCACAAGACTAATTGTGCTCTCTTTTAATGTGTAAATTTTTTTCCATCAAAGCATTAAGACATGGCATACAAAGCAATTCGAGGAGACTACCACATTTGTGGGGTGATTAAAACCACTCAGCAATTCAGTCATAAAATTATGCCTGGGCCCTTCCTTTCAGCAGCAGCAGCTCTCAGTCCATCCACTGAAGTATAAACTTGACACTTGGGGAGAGGGGAAGGAAAATTTCCCTCTTACAATGGAATCCAGCAAGGAGGCTCTGTTCACTGTAAGCAATTGTTAAACTGCTGCTGAATCAAACTGAAATAAGGGGAATTAGAAAGTTGCCCCTCCTAGACGTTTCACATTTCTTAGTAAAAGACATCTGAATAAAGGACACACAGTACTTCCAAGAAAGAAAGAGGGAAAGACTGATATTCTTCCTTTGCCTACGTTTTACATTCTTATATATTTATAATTAATATTCATTATGCTCCAGGATAATGGGGTTCTCTGTTGTTCTGCAACTCCAAGGGCACAACGCAATGTGCTCTCTTTGACCCTACATATTTCAGGGACTGTCCCCCTGTTTACATCTCACTATGAGCCAGAAAACCAAGCCACCATACCGTGAAATACCATGTGGATATTTCAACCTGGGTTCATGTTTAAACCCAGCACGGTGCCTGCTGCCAATTCAGAGTTATGGGTCAATCTTTTCCTAGGGTGGGATGGGTATGATATCTGACAGAAGCAGACATTTTTGCACCCTCCAGAAGTCAAAACAGTGCCCCTCTTCTCTGGACAAGAGCTTTTTTTTTTTTTTTTTAAGGACAGTTGAAAGAAGAGGGCAAATATATAACTCCTGGAATCCGCTACACAAAGCAGCTACTCTGCATGAGGTTTTGAAAAGATCTTCTGCATAAAACTTGTTTGGGCATGAGTTTTGAAAGGAGCAAGCAAATACATAGTTATTTTAATTTATAGGGGATTTTTGAGAAACAAGTTTTGAGAAACAAGTTTTTTATTTAAATTAGCTCATTATTACCCACTCTGAAAGTAGAATACAGGCTAGAATAAGAGCTCTTCCTCAGATGAACTAGGTTGAACTAGGTTGAACTACTGAACTAGAGTTCAGAAAACCCTGAGTTAGTTCAAAATACGGCAACTTGTTAGTGAGTTGCCAACTAAGAGCCAATCGTCAACAGCGCACACTGGCTCACTGCTAGCACACGCTGTTGCAAATGGGCCATAAAGCACATTTGCAAGCCCTCAGCACCAGCCCAGCACCAGCTCACTGCCAGCTGATGCTGGGCTAGCGTCGGTGGAAAGCCGGTGCTCCGCCTCTCAGTGGTCGCCCGAACCGCTGGGCAGCAGAGAGGTAGGTGGGGGCGTGTGGGGAGGCGTGGAAGAGGCATTATGGGGCAGAGGAGGGGAGAGCAGCTGGTGGAGAGGAGGTGTGCTGGGGGGAGGGAGCAGGACAGAAGGAGGGCAGAACCAGTGGAACTCAGCTCCTCTGGATCCTGAACTCTGTGTCGGGCCCTGCGGACCACCATGGAGGCTCTTGATTTTGCAGCAGCCCATCACAGGGCTACTTTTCTTATCTGAGGCAAGTGGACGAATGTCCTCTTCCCAAGGAGCCACCAGCGGCTGTCCAGCACACTTAGGATACTGCGGCAACCATTTTAGGCACCACAGCAGCCCCACACACCGGGCAGCTTAGGATTGGGCTGTAACTTGGCAACCATCAACATCATGAAGCTACTTCAATATATGAAGTACATGGCAAAATGAATGAATGAATGAATGAATGAACAGTATGTTCCTATGCATGCCTGCTCAGAAGGCTTATTCCCAGGAAAGCGTGCATAGGATTGCAGCCAAAATCATCTTGTATTGATGCAAAATTTATATATATATTACAAATATATTGATGTAAATCTGTTGATGCAAGTCTTGATTGTATCGATATAAGTACAGTACTTGTACTGGTGTAAAATATCACATGATGCAAAAGACACATATAGCCTGAATGCAATTGTCTGTATGAGTTGCCTGGATGTAAGTCAACATTGCCATTTGGAAATGGCACTCATATATATGACTTCCACTCATATAAATCAGGTTTCAATAGAGACTGTTTCCTTCCCATAGTACACTCTTTTCTGTTCACACACACAG
The DNA here is from genome assembly GCF_035046505.1 of Tiliqua scincoides. NCBI lineage: Eukaryota > Metazoa > Chordata > Lepidosauria > Squamata > Scincidae > Tiliqua > Tiliqua scincoides. The sequence continues at coordinate 89,547,639 of NC_089823.1, forward strand.
TTTGTCAAACATTCTTTTAAGTTATCAAGCGCTTGGATTTTTATTCACCTTGTCAAAACTAAATTGATGGAATATATGAACTGCCACCCTTATGTGATAGATTTTCCCCTCCTCTTCATTGGCCAATTGTATTTTTCATGAATCTCCAGCCTAGTAATACATAGAACTTAAGCAGAAAATTGTCATTTCACTCTTCCCCAAAAGACAGGAAATAGGGGGTGTCCTGCACAATTAATTGAAAATGGACTTGAAATAGAATGCTGTGATCTTTTTCCTCCCACACAGCACAACGAACCATTCATCAGCCTGCACAGTTATAAAACTGAGGGCTGCTGTAGCGTGGTGTCTACGAGACTGAACTGTGAATCAGGATTTCCCCACTTTGAATCTGCCATAAGGTCATGCGGTGACCAAAGTAGTAGTAGTAAATCTTTATTACGGTCATAAGACCAGCCACCGGTGACCAAAGGCAAGCCACTCCCTCACAGCTTCCACTCCCCAACTGCAAGTTGTCCATAATCTCATACTTAAATACCTTGGGGGTAGTTAACAAAGATTCTATCAAGATAAGGTATGTGAAGTGCTTTGCACTCTGTACAAATGCTAAGCACAATATTATAATATGGTTAAAACTGTCCCCCTGATCCTTTTATTGTTCTATGGGTGGGCGCTACCAGGTGTTCCATCGAAATGCCTTTCAGATGAACTTAGATGTCAGAATTGGTGCATGCACAGTTTTGACACAGTTTCCAGGTTGTTGTTTTACTGTTCTCCTTATATGTCACTAATGTACACAAACCCATATGCATGTTAATGTTATGCATGTTAATACTATTAATAATAATAATAATGTTGATTACAATATGGCAAGGAATTTGCCACTGCTGACTAGGTCATAAGTGCTTATCGGTACACTTGCTGCACCAGTACAAAGACCCATCTAGTCCAGCATCGTTTTGCCTACAGAGGTACACCAGCTGCCTCTGGGAAGCCCACAAGCAGGATACAAAGGTCAACTTCTCTCCCACCACTGTTCTCCTGCACCTGGAACTGAGGCATACCACCACTGCACCTGGAGGTAACTCATAGCCAGCATGACTAATAACCGGGGAGAGACCAGCAATTCAGTCCTCCACATTACTACATCCTGTGGGTGTGAATTCCACAGATTAATTGTGTACTGTGTGGAGAAGTACTTCCTTTTGTCAAACTACATGTGACATGAAATGGCTCACTGTGGAATTACAAGTTGATGTTTACTACCACGTAGCAGCCACACAGGACCACCTTTTGAATTGGGACTGTGTCACAGAGGTAGTGGGTATCTGGTCCTTAACCTCCATGCTACTTCCCTGTAGAAAATCATGCCCCTGAAGTGACTATTCATTATGGCACACTGCACTTTTAGCACTAAGTAGTGGTTTCAGGGACATAATATTCAATGGGAAAGAGAATGATGGTTAGGGTGAAATACCCCCTACTGCCACAGCACAGATCTGATCCATACCATCCATGTGGCATTACATGTTGTTAAGAGGCACCTTTCAAGTGGGTGGAAAGCAACTGTTCCTATTCTCACCCCAGCATTGCACCATTTTCCAGGGGACATTTGCTGGTGCCTTCGTTGCATCCTTTTTTCAGGACTGTTCTGGACATGGAACAACCTCTTCATTTATTCTGCTACATATAACTGCTTCATAAACCTTTTTTGTTGAAAAACAGTATATAAATACTGTATTTATTATAACAATAATATTAAAATGGCAGCTTGAAATGAAAAGATTTGTACTTTCCCTCAGAAAAGTGTTACCTCAGAAACATACACAGACTCTGGTCTTGGAGGATCTCCAAGCAACAAGTTCCTCTGTTGCAGGGCACTTTATGTTACTGACTCTTTCCTTAGCAAATACACACACACCGCTCTTGACCATACCACACTACTGACTATACCAGCACTGTTCTTTATCTTCTTTTCCAACAAGCACAACAGTAGCCTTTCTTTCTCCATGCTGTGTTAAAGGATTATTCCTCCCCCCCACGTCACCTCCATTAAACCACAGTAGCTCTTCTAGATGAAAATGTGATTTTGCCAAGAAATGTGAAGATGCCAAGAATGACAAATAATCCTGGGTTGTCATCATTGTTCTTTTTACCTGCAGGCTGGCCCCCTTTCAATTTTCTTGCGTTCTGCATAGATCGACTTCTCTCATCCTTGTCCTGGTTTACTTGCCCCATCAGGTCTTCATAGTCCATTCTCTCAATAAATGCATGGAACCTGATGGATGAAGCATTTTAATCTGTGAGCCACCTTTGTGAATATGCATCCAGTTGAAATCATCACTATAGTGCCTGATGTGAACAAGCGTCACTGCACTATACTCACTGAGGTTGCAATTCTATGCGCACTTTCCTGGAGTAAGCCCAACTGAGCGGAATGGGACTTACTTCTGAGTAGATATGCATAAACTTGTGCTGTGACTCTCCTTTGTGCCTTCTTTGCAACTCAGAAATTCCTGTTGTGGCACATCCTTGCAATGAAGATGCCAAAACTAGATTCATTCAGAAAATAAAGGCGAATGATATGGCATCTTTGAATGGTCACTTTCTTGTGTATCAGCTTACTACATGAGTTATGTGTCACTGCCTTTTAGTCACTCTGACCTTCTGATCATGTTTACAGACCACGGACAACTTATCTATCATATCCCTAGAGTACCTCAACCCCGATGCATTGTTCTCAGGGCTTCCTGAGGACAGGGCTGGTCCAGCAATGAGGCAGACTGAAGTGGCTGCTTTGAGACACTGACTGAAAGACAACTGTCCAGGCCTGACTGCAATCCACCCTGGTTCACCACATAACAAGCCACTTCACCATGCACTGCAATCCTTTTGCCTCTCTCCGAGAGCAAGCAAGAGGAAGGCTGGGGTAGCAGTAACCCAACGCTTCTTCTAGTACTGCTGCCACAAGCAACTGCAGCAGTGGTGCAGGCAAAAGAAGCAACAGGGGGCCTCAGTGAAGCTGTTCTTATTGCTCCCCTTCCAGGAGACAGCTCAAAACATGATTCTTACATCTCTGCCCCTGCCTCCTCCTTTCCTGCTGGGTGGGACCAGCTGCAGCTAGATGGGCAAGAAGGAGGTGGCTCAACCCTCAACCATTCCTTACATTTCTCACCCCACCCAGTGCTGTGCAGGATCAACCAACCAACTTGGGCAGAGTATGCTGGGAGCAGAAGAGGACTCTTCTTCCAGCATGCTTCACTCAGCCTGTTTGTTTAAATCACCTAGGAGGAAGTAAACAGGTGGTACTGGGGAAGGGAAAGGTAGGTGGGGATTGCTCCACTTCCTTCTCACCAGCCCACGTCTTTCCACTACAGCCCAATTAAGGTTTCAGGTCCCACCATTTTAAGCACCATACAAAGGGGGGGGGAGTCTCCAAACCAATTCTCTGCACAGATCGTTTGCACTCATGCATAGTCTAAATCAGGGGTGCCCAAACCCCGGCCCGGGGGCCACTTGTGGCCCTCGGAGGCTCCCAATCAGGCCCGCAGGGAGCCCCCAGTCTCCAATGAGCCTCTGGCCCTCCGGAGACTTGCTGGAGCCCATGCTGGCTCGATGCAACTGCTTTCAGCATGAGGACGACTGTTCGACCTTTCACCTGAGCTGTGGGATGAGGGCTCCCTCTGCTACTTGCTGTTTCACATCTGTGATGCAGCAATGGCAGCAAAGGAAAGGCTGGTCTTGCTTTGTACAAGGCTTTTTATAGGCCTTGAGCTACTGCAAGACCTTCATTCATTCATATAACTTCCATCTCTAATAAATTCATTTATGTAAATTTATTCAAATTTTAAATGTAAATTAATTCCTTTTCCCCCCCGGCCCCCGACACAGTGTCAGAGAGATGATGTGGCCCTCCTGCCAAAATGTTTGGACACCCCTGGTCTAAATCAAAACAGAAGCACAGCATCAGCAAGGATTTGTGAACCCATTCACAAAATGGCCCTGAGAGCATTAAATATTACATTTACCTCATACCTGCCATTGGTGAGTTGACTCAGCTCCTTTAAGAAACTAATTGTATCTTCCTCCCTGGCATTAAAGGACACTGTGTGGATTGGACATGGGCTCCTTGAAATCTTCTTTAGGAGCAAGTACTTCACGCATTCTGGCATATCACCCACAGCAAAGTAGTACACCGCTTCTGTCTGTAACAGGGCAAGTCACAGCAAAATTAGTAATACATTTGTAACTCAGAGGACTTGTAGTGAGCTCTGAGTACATGGAAAGGCTTCTAAGATCCCTCCTGGCCCAACAGTACGAAAAAAACAGATGCATCCATGGCATTTAACAAGCCAAGACTTGGAAAATGGGGAAACAAATTCTGGCTAAGTACATGAAAAAGCTAGACACCACAGTGCACATGCACAAATTAAAGTACTACTCATTTAAAGCAGCACTTTGAACTGCTATGGATATCAGTGGGATATGCCCAAGCCCTGTTCTACAGAGATCTGGAAATTGCTGATTGACTTTCAGTGATGCCAGAGCTCATCCTAAGTATGGATGTGTGTAGGAACTCCCTGTGAACTCCATATGGCATTGTTTTTGCATCAGACAGGAAGGAATGCACAAATAGAAAATGCATGAACTCATCCAATCCCATTTCCCTGGTCTGCAATACAAGAGATCACCACAGGCTGAACAAAGGCTCCATGGGGATTGCAGGGAATCAATACACTGTGGCATATATCTAATCCTTCCCAACAGTCCCAGGTAGATATCATCTATGCTTAATAGCATAGTTAATATCTGGGTGCATTTTAACAAATAAGCTGTGATGGCACATGAGGAAAGAGAATCAGTTACTAGGATAGTGACTGGTGTCCATTCCCTCCCCCCCCCCACCCGCCCCAGTGCAATTCGGAAATAATTCCCGTTGACATTAGTAGCAATATGCAGGTATAAACGGACATCACATCAGACTACTGCTGCTAATTCTACCTGTATCTTGATTAGGACAAATTCTGCCCACAAACACATGCTCATAGATAAATGCGTACATACTGTACTTCAATCAAGGAATGATTGGCCAGAAAGCTACACTACTTGTACCTGTTGCTAATTCTTGTCATTTGGAGCTATTTGCAGGTTTTCCACCCACTATACCTGTTTGCTGCTATCATTTGTTTTACTAAGCATTCATTAAAAGCCTTTCTGCAGATCAAAGCTGAACCAATGATCAAAATTTAGCTATTACAAAACAGTATACCGGGTAGAGCAAAGTAAAAAGGTTATACTAGTATTGTTGGGAAATAACAATTCCCAACCTACTCCCACAAATTCCTCCATCTCTCCACATTCAGAAGAGACTGAAACTCCAGCAGGCCGTATCAAGAGATTGGTGCTCCATCTGTACAGGGTAATTTAGGGCCCAATCCCGAACTTGGCCAGTGCTGGGTGTCGTAAACATGCAACGAAGCACATTTACTGCACCCGGTGCTCCTTATAGTCAGGCGCTAGACCAGTGCTGGCAGGAAGTGGATGTGCAAGTTCAACCACCAGATGTTGGTGGCTTCTGGGGGGGAAGGGTGGAACAAGGGCGGGGGAAGGGTGGGAAGGCGGGAGGAACCAAGCTGAACCAATGATCAGGAGGGGACAGGGATTGGCAGAGCTCTGCTCAGCCGGATTCTGCTCTCCAGGTCAAACCAGAGGCCCGACATGGAGTCTCTCAAAACTGTGCCAGCAAAATAGCCAGCACAGATTTGAGAAGCCCCATTGCAGGGCTTGGGGCTTTCCCCAGGGAAAGTCCTCTTCCCCCAAGGAGACCTCCAGTTCTTTCTCTACTGTTAAGACACAGCAGCAGCTGCTTTGGCACTGCTGCTCCAGAAGGGGCCAGGAAACTCAGGATTGGGCTGTTCGGTTCACACTTCTGTGGAGAGAGATGATTGGACTGTGTGTAATCTGCAGTTGCATGACTGCACAGATGCAGAAAAAGATATATTGCAAAATTCAATATCTAAAAATTCAATTTTCATTAAAAAGCAAGTTTCTAGCCCTTGTGGTGGAGAAAGAAAAACTTAAGATATGCTGAAACAGTGACTGGCAACGTCAAAAAGTTAGGAGAAAGGTTGAGCAGGATTCCCAGTAGCCAACAAACATGACTTATGTGCCCTGTATAATACAGGAATAGTAAGTATATGCAGCTCTGAGAGATATACACTTGAAAAGATTGTCAAACACATATAACAATTTAACGATGCTCCTTAATGTCATGGAAACATTTGCTCCGTGGAAAGTAAAAAACAAAGCTCCCGCTTTCAGAATGTGATACTGTTGTGTACATATGATATTGGTAGGCTCTCATCTGCAGATCAGCTTGAAAGAAATTCTTTCTAAATAGCCCCCATGTTCTTTTATTAGTATTTAGCCTCTTCATAATTCTTCACTGGAATTCTACACTTGTAATCTATTTTCATTGGACATCCTTAGCCATAATTCTAAAGACTTCTGGAAATATGCATACGATTACCGTTTCATCAAACAATGCCTCCATGATCGCTTCTGTGGGGCCCGTGTGGCAAACAGCTGACATGGGATCCAGCTCCCAGAGCCATTCAACAGCAGCCTCTACAGAATGTTTGGTCACAGGAACAGCTTTCTCCTGCCACTTGACGAAATCTTCAGTAGCTCTGCACAAGGACAGCAGCTAAAACATTCAGAGGAAGTACCAAACTGCCGTGCAATAGTGAACTTGCAAACTAAAAGGAATCTATGTCCAGGCATCAACCTGGGGGATTGGGGGAAGGGGTCCTTATCCACAGTCTAGACAAGACATATGATCTAAGTGCCAAATGTCCAGAAAAATGTCTGCAGACTTTCTCAGGCAAATTACTTTGATTGACATGCAGCGACCAAGTCTGGCTCACTCTCCCTGTCTGACAGCTGCCTATGAGAAAAAGGAGAGGGCTTTAGAGCACAGCACTGATCAAAAGAATTTTGTGCTAAAGATCCGATTGTCAGATAGCTGTTACAATGGGATCAGCCCTGAGGTTCCCCCAACATTTGAAAATGGAGTCAGGATGGAAGACAAGCCACAGCACTCTTTTTGCCCATGCTTTAAGGGCCAGTCAGTATTCCTTAGGAGGCTGGATTTAGTACAGGGGATTTCAGTTGCTGATCCCAGAATACACTAAGAACCCAATCCTATTCAACTTTCCAGCACTGATGCAGCCATGCCAATAGTGCATGTGCTGCGTGCTGCAGTGGGGGGGGGGTAGTCACCTCCTCAGGACACAATCCTAATCAACTTTCCAGCACTGACATAAGGGCAATGCAACTCCAAGGTAAGGGAACAAACATTCCCTAACCTTGAGGAGGCCTCTGTGGTTGCCACCCAACTGCAGGATGCAGCACATGCCCCACTAGAACAACTATGCCAGTGCTGGAAAGTTGGTTAAGATTGCGCTCTTAATGTAAGAAAATGTCTGCTCTCTTACCCTCAGGGCTGCATTGCGGTTACATTGATGCTGGAAAGTTGGGTAGGATTGGGCCCAAAGAGAAGTACTGGGGAGGGCTGTAGCTCAGTGGTAGAGCACATGCTTTAAATATACAAGGACCCTTGATAGCCTTGATCCTTGATATCTCTAGGTAGGCTGGGAAAGATCCTTCTCTGAAACCATGGTTTGCTTCTAGCAGTTGAAGTAGACCAGTGTTTCTCAAACTGTGGCTCTGGACCCACTAGGTGGGTCACAAGCTAACTTCAGGTGGGTTCCCATTCATTTCAAGGTGCATTTTATTTTTAATATATTAGACATGATGTTACCAAATATAACTGCATTTGGGTAAATGTGACAGATCTGTACTTTTACACAAAATGTACACTACATGTATGCTTTTAACGACAGTCAATGAGGTTACTCCTGGGTAAGCGTGGATAGGATTGCAGCCTTTGGAAAGTTTGGGGAATTATTTTAAAATAGATTACCAACTGCTTGGGAGGGTTAGGAGTGTGGTTCCTTATTTTGAATAAATTTTTAAACTTATACTTATTGTAAACTTTTAATTTACCTACTTACTTAATTCGATTTGATTTTGTTATATGAGGGGTGCTAAAAAATTTTTCCTGCTTGATGATGTTACTTCCAGCCATGACATCACTTCCAGGTGATGTCTTACAGTCCTTACAGGACACTTGCAGTCCTTCCAAATTGTCCTGACAGATTGTCATTCCAAAAAGTGGGTCCCAGCACTAAAAAATTTGAGAACCACTGGAATAGACAATAATAATCTATGTGGGCCAATGATCTGATTCAGGATGAGGCAGCATCCTAAGCCAAAATAAACATGGTCATAAATTAACATACAATTTGTTTGACTCAAGCAACAGCTGTGTTCACTACATAAGAATCAAGGTCTGAGGAAACTTTTTACTACATTAAATTTTCTTGATGTGTCATCATTGTAAGGCATCTATATTGTGTCTCTCAGGCAACAGGTATGCAGATTTACTTCATACTGATTGTGAACATAGCAACTCCCAGTTGGCTGCCATCGCTTTGGAAGCAAAGTTTACAAATTGTGATCAAGTTTATAAATTGTGATAAAGTCAATGGAATACCAGTTCCATGAGGAAAATGTAAGAAATAATCCACAACCACAAAAAAAATGAAATGCTCCAACTGAAGAGCTAAATGAAAGTTTTTTCTTAAAAAAAACACATTAAAAGTAAATAAATAAATAAAAGAAGACACAATCTTCCAAATAAACATGGTCAATCAGTCAATTTACACTACAGTTCTGGGGTTCAGATGCATAAAATATCTGACTTGAAGCAGGAAAATCTACACATAGGGCAATCAATGCTGAATAATGCATGCAAGTATAAATCAATGAATTTTCCCACAACAAACACTGAAGCAGCAACTGGGGCAGAATTTGACCCCCATTTTAACATTACTTTGTGAGAAAACTCTGTTCTCTCCATTGTGAGAAAGTTCTATTCATAATCGATACCACACAAACATTTTGCCATTCAAACGTTTTGTGTAAATCAGCCTTTAGACTCACTGAAGTCAAAGACAAGGCATACGACTGCAGGTTTAAGAGACCACCGCATTTACGCTTACGGTCAAGGGTCCATCTAGCCCAATACAGTCTATTCTGACTGGCAGGGGGTTTCAAACCAGATCAAGAGTTTCAGGCAGTCTTGCCCCTTAGTATTGGAAGAACTGGAATTTAAACCAGAAGCCATGCATTCTATTACTGAGCTATAGCCCTACAACAGAGTATGAACACATTTTTGAACCATTTTTTTTAATGAGTTATTAGACATCAGAATATTCAACTTCTCTTCTCACGACACTAGGTCAATTACCCTCTTACATAAGGCACATACGATCCTGATGCACAGCATGTATTTGTGCTAAACCAACCAGTGCTACGGATAGTTGTCCTTTCCTATAGTCCCAGGAAATTCCTTTCATTGGCCAGGTTCTCAAAACAAGCAGGACTGGGAAGCATCACGTCTCTCTGCTGCTATCTACACAGTAAGTGTGAGAGGAGGTGTTTTTCTCATATAGTTCTTGTTTCAAAAGTGCACTCAATGCCATACCACTTATTTTGAGATAACTCACCCTTGTTAAATTCTATGTTCACTCAATCAGGATTCCTGGTCATCCTGGTCAGATGAAAGAGACCAGTGATAAAGAAGGACCTGTTCAGTTGCTCAGTATGTGTATATGTGACAGATTTTTTTTTTGAAAGTTACAGATTTTAAGGAAGTGGAAAGAATGCCATTTAAGACTTCAGTTATTAAAAAAAAAAAAAAAGATACAGGGCTGGAAGTAAATCTTCTCCACTTAAAGATTGCCACCATTTTGATGGAGATCTTATATCATCCCATAAAAAGGAGATTGTCCACTCACAGTATCAGATAAATGGCATTGCAGACAAAGTGTAATTGTATCCACCAAGCATATCTCTCTGACACATTTCCAAATTGCCCACTCTTATCTTAATACAGAGCTGTAGATTACAGAGTGCTGGTAACGCTCAATAAAGCATGGGAGATAAAACTTCATTCCTCTTACTTACTGAATGAGGTTAAATTTTGCGATTTGGGACACTTGCTGCCTGAGGACCATGGAAAGGGCTTCTCGACACAGATCAAACTGATCTCCAGAAGCAATGCCAAAATCCAGTACAATGGTGATGCTCTGTTCCTGAATCACACCAAATAGTTGCCGGCTTTCAGTTGTTAGCCATTCCATCCTCTGTTTATACAGTTCAATAGCTACCTTAAGACAATCCATAAAATGACACAGAAGATCTTTTTTGGCTGTCAGCTACATTTAAAAAAGAGAGAGAAAGAAAACAGTATACTTGAAGCCAGTGGTCTTCAACATTTTTCATGCCACGACCCCAGTAAATAAAGTAAGAGACTGGGGACCCACCATTGATCCTGCCCCCCTCCCAGAACACCATCTTCCTGCCCCCACTGCCATCCACTCCCCATCCCATTACGCCCTTCCAGCACTGTTCACTGTAACCAAATACTCTTATCAGAGAGAGCAGAAAAAGTTACCATGAACCCTGGCACTAGTGAAAGCTATTTTACCACAATTGCTAAAGATCTGAGCAGGACTGGTGCACAATCTCCTGGATCCTGAGGGGTACACCAGATGTCTCCCCCTTTACCTGGTGGGGCTCTAGTCTAGTGGCCTTCAACCTTTTTCATTCCTGTAAGTTGCCACAACCCCACAACAGAGGCTTCAGGAACTCATTGGGGTCCCGACCCCAAGGTCAGAGAACACTGCTTTAAGCAAGCAGCAGAACGAGAAGTATTGCAACCCTTTCAATGCCATGGGGCATTTAAAGGTGCAGGCAAAACCCCCCAACTGAGACCTTACAAATTGATTTCAAGGATGTCTACATGAAGTATGTGGCAAGCCCATAAATATTAACAGGGATGGCTTTGTTGCAGATAGCTGAATCTGTTCTTGTTTTCTGAAGCCAAATACAACCTGAAGTCAAACTGGAACATTATTATACAAAGCATATTTACTAACAAGTCCAATCAGTATTCCAAACTATTATAAGAATTGAATCTTCCACCCAAATCAAGTTTTTTGCATAGACCATTCACCCTATGAAACTATAATGAAGAAAGGAAATTCAAAATCTGAAAATTATCCAGGGCAGTGGCTCTTTGCTAAATCACTGAAAATGATAGATCAAACTAAAACCTCTCATCTGACATCCAGCCTTAGGCTCTTTCCTGTTACTTGCATCCTCAGTTGGGGAGGTGGGAATTCTCCAAACAAGAATCAACAAGTCAGCCCGAATTCTGCAAGCACCAGTCCAACATGAAAGAACATCAGTCATCCCCTTTTTACAGCCATAAGGCAGGTTACTGATCTGTTCTAGGCACCTCATTCTGTCAACATCATATTATCTTACAAAAAGGAAGAAAGTTAATACTCTAGGAAACCATGAATCTGTCACACTTACATTGTACAGCTTGCCATCTTGTGGTGTCACAAACTGACGATATAGTCCGTTTGCATAGCGGGAAGCCACAAGTTTTCCCAAGATGGACACATAATCTAGAATACAAATGGAAGTTTTACATGTGTGGTTTCCATTGTGTAGTGTTATTCTTGCAAACCAGTTCTTGAAAGTAGATCCCACACAACCACACAGGGAGACTTTTGTAAACTTCAAGAGTAAAAACTTCTTCATCTTTTCAGGATGTAAGCATGGTACAAAAGGTTGACATACATATGTGTGGGTGGGTTGGCTGGAATACATTTTTCTGGGTTTCTAACTTTTTTTGTTAGATTGTACAAACACAGAAAATGTGGTCAAAAGGTCCAGCAGGACCTAAACCTTGACCTTGTTCTGGGTTTCAGTCCTCAAGGTGGGGCTGCACGTTGTTTTATTCTCTTTCCCACTTCTCTGTCATCTGAAAGAGGTCATTAGGGAGACACCATGACACACAGCAAAATCCTGTACAGGTGCACTCAGAAGTAAATCAGACTATGTTCAATGGACCTTACTCTCAGATAAGTGTGTAGAGAATTGCAACCATAATTTTGAAAAATGAAAAAAAAGATGCAAGGTATGCAAAGCTAACATCTGCTTTCCACAATCACTCCATGTGTGTCTTACCTTCCTTGTGCTGAAATCCAATTTGGGACAAAATCTGAGGAAAGGACAGCTTGTTCCTCTTGAGCCCATGCAGGTGAAGCCACTTAGTAGAGGAGATGAGAGGCTGCACATCCAAGTCCCACTGAAGACCATCCCTATTGCGCTTTCCTTCATTTTCCTCAGGGGTCTTTTTGAAGGCAGGGAGAAAAGTAGATTTTTCAAGATCTTTTTTATGTTTCCCATCAAAAGGAATTTCTGCAAAAAAGTCAAGTTTATAGAAGAATTACTGCCCAGTAGTATTCAGGGCCTATGTCAGCGGATCTCCTGATCCACTAAGATACCAGCTGAGGTACCAGCTGATGGCTCCCTGAAGCCCTGTCTGAGCAGGTAAGTTAATGGTGGGAGTGATTTGAGGGTGGTTTAGGGGAAGACCGGGGTGAGGACTGGGCCAAACCAGGTGTGGGACAAAGCAAGCACATCAAGATCCTATCCCCCTTTCCCCAACCCAACACACTCCCATTGGTGACCAGGTGGTAAACTATTTTTACTTACCTCTCCCAGGCCATTTGGTCACATCCCCCCACAATACCATGCAGCACATGCTCCACTGGCACTGCTATATCGTGCACACTGGTGGGATTTGGCTGCCCCTAATTGCATTCCCCTCCTTCCCCAAATATTTCTTTCCCCTACCACATGGGTACATAAGAAGTTGCTTCCTATGAGTCACTATTGGTCCATCTAGTTCAGAATTGTCTATGTAAATGAGGCTGCAATCCTAACCTCACTTTACTGAGAGTAAGTCCCATTGAACACAATAGGACTTCTGAGTAGACCTGGTTAGGATTGTGCTCTAATTCTCCAGAGTTTCAGACAGGGGTCCTTCCCAGACTTACCCAGAGATGTGAGGAACTGATCCCAGGACCTTCTGCATGCAAAGTATATACTCTATTACTGAGCTACTGTTCCCATATCGTTTATTGCAGGGGTCTCCAAACTTTTTGGCCAGAGGGCCGCATTAAATATCTGGCATGGTGTTGAGGGCAGGAAAAAAAAAATTTAAATATAAAATTTATTTAAATAAATTAGAATTGGAACTTAGATGAGTGAATAAATGAATGAATGGGATCATTCATTTAACCTCTCTGGCCCTTGAATACACTCCAGATGCAACCAGAGCATAGTTCCAGTGATGTTTGGCCAAGTGGGGCAGAGGTTTTCAGGGAACAAGAAGCTGGCCACGGGCTGGATAGAGGCTCACTGCAGACCACATCTGGACCCCGGGCCAGGGTTTGGAGACCCTGGTTTATTGCATTCTTATGGCCCTTCTATTTTAGAACACTCTATTAAACAGACTGTTGCCCAGTTGAACTATAGGCATATACTTTACCTCTGCAGAAAGTATCAATGGCTGCCAAAGGTCTCAATAGTTTTGTATAAAAAATATAGCCCAGAGATAAACAAAAAGATGGTTTAAGCACAGTGAGTTCCACTGTGTAACTTCTTGTTTCACTATGGGCGCAATCCTAACCCCTTATGTCAGTGCTTTCCAGCACTGGCATAGTGGTGCCAATGGGACATGTGCTGCATCCTGCAGTTGGGTGTCACTCACGGAGGCCTCCTCAAAGTCAGGGAATGTTTGTTTCCTTACCTCAGAGCTCCATTGCCCTTATGTCAGTGCTGGAAAATACTGACAAATACTGAAAATACTGAAAAATACTCTTAACCAGGGGTGTCAAACATAAGACCCAGAGGCCGGATATGGCCTGCGGAAGCTTTTTATCCGGCCCTCAGACTCTCAGCTGCTGAGCAGTGCTGAGGTGTTACTACGTACTTAAAGGGCAGCCCCCACGAAAATTGGGCTCTTCCATATCTTGAAATATGATCAAGATTTGCGTGTTTTCTCTTCTCTCATTTGAAGTTAATGAATTCCTAAGTGAGGAAAAAGTGCTAATTTTTGGTTATGAGTTGTTTAATGACATCATTTCCTGCCTAGCAACATCACTTTTGGCCCTCAGCAAGCATCATGAATGCCATTCAGTATGAAACGAGTTTGACACCCCTGCTCTTAACTAATACACATGCATCAGCTCCTGTGCATGCACAGCCCAGCATATGCATATACTCACTTTCACTCCAGGCAATCTGTTTAGCCACGTTGCCAGTCATTCTCAGCACAGTGATTTTTTGTTTCCTCTTGTATTCCTCTGAAAACATGAAGAAGAAAAAAATTATGCTATGCTATGTTATGTCACCCAAAGCTGTCACTGGGATTCGTGCTGTGATGTTTGTGACTAATCTGTTCCTTAATACAGGACAGTCTTTTAGAATATCCGACATTAATCACAGGCTGTAGGACAAGGGAAGTCCAGGATTACAGTCTGTTGCTGGATGCAGAGAAAGAGCCAGAACATTAAACCCTGAATGTGTTCACAGTTCTCTATATTCTGAGTCTCATTTCTAAGGTCCCTGGCCTTCAAATCCCATCCCAATAGTTTGGTCCAGTGTTTCTCAACCAGTGGTACAGGTACCAGTGATACTTGAGCTGGTGCCTGGTAGTACTTGTGGAACCCCTGGACAGCCGCCCAGCAGTGAGACCAAGAATGCAACACATCAAACAGCAGTAGGAGGCTCGGCTTGGACACTCCCGTCCACCCTGAGCCTCTTACTGGTGTTTGTTGCATCACATCTGGCCTCCCAACCCAGAAGTAACTGGCAATGATGTCATCGCCAGTTATTTCCACTGGTACTTCAAATAGGTTAACCATGTAAAGTGGTACTGCGGAGGACAAACCTTGAGAAACACTGGTTTAGTCAATTCAAATAAATTCTTGTTGACTTGCTGGCCGCTTCTTTGGGTCGTAGAAAATGAAGGGTCTACACACAGAATTGTTTTGAAATTTAAATAAAACTTAGGTTTTATTATAAGTAAGACATAAGATTTTTAAGTAATCACACTGACTTCAGTAAAGGGGATCATGGGAATAAATATAGAGGGAGCTGGGTTTCTGGTTAATAAACCAACTCCAACAGGTTTATTAACCAGAAACCCAGCTCTGTATATTTATTCCCATGATCCCCTTTACTGGTCAATGTGATTACTTATAAGTCATGCTTCCTACTAGGCAGCATAAATACCTAACACAGAAAAAAGCAGGGGGAAAACATTCAAAACTACAGCTCAGATAATTGGCTCTCAGAGAACAACGTTCATTATAACTCATCTAAGAGGCCCATGTGAATCATGTGTGCATTGCATGATTAACTGATATTTGTGTGTGTTCATTGCAACAGCATGTTAGTGGAAATGTTTCAACTCTGAAAAGCACTCAGAGCTATTTTTCTATAAACATTTTTTTTTTCTGAATCATTGAGGTCTAGAGCCTGTTCAGGCATGATATACCTTCCTAGTGATATGGCAAAATGGTATTTGTCCAGTGCCACTGTCCACAATAGTCACTTGGGAAACATTAAGCAAGCTGAACTGAACAAAACAGAACAGAACAAAAAGACTATTGCTACCTTATCAATAAGTACTTCAGAATGTCCTGTATGTGTACATTGCACAAGAACACCAAACATTTGCCCATTGGCTGCAGTACCAAGTAGCAAGTTGTGCTTTTTGCCTTGAGAAAAAGAAATCTCTCTCTATTGACTACAGGAGACCAGAACTACAGCTGCTGATTGACCAGAGTGACAACAAAAGGATCTGGGTTCAAATCCTTCCTAGAGTCATTGACATCACATTACAGATTTCCTACACAAAGGCTGCAATTGTACACACATTTGACTGGGAGTCTCATTGAACTCAATGGGACTTCAGATTAGACACAGGCTTGCATTGAAGTTCACTTCCTTAAAAGGATTTGCAAGCATCCAAGACATGACAATGTATATGAAGCACACTATTATACTATTACATATGTAGATCAGTCACTGTAATGACCCAGTTTTGTTTACATAAGTAAGATTGTGGTTCAGAAAAAAAAATAATCTTATTATCTTTTATTTGTGACATAAATTATCACTGTATTTATCTTATGCATTAAGTTTCATATAAAGCCCCTCACCCAACCCCATCTCTTGCATTCCATGCCATTTGGACCTTTGTTCATAGATCTGGACCCACCCATGTGGCTGCTAATTGGAAATCATTGTTCCTGTCTCAGTACTTGAGTTAATTGACACAGCATAGCCAGGGAGGCTGCTTCATTTGCCATTAATAAATACCCAGTTATTATTATTAATCTATCACTGTAGCTGTAAATTGTCATTGTATTTAAGTTTCCATTCCAGGGTCCTCTGATCTCATCTTTCAACAATTTTTTCCCTCTTTCTCTGTTCCAATATGTGTGTAAACACACAAACTGTAATTCTATTCCTGTTTACTGGGAGTAATCCCCATTGACTATAATGGTACATCTGAGTAGAAATGCATAGGATTGGGCCGACAGGACATTTGCCAATTGAGAATAACACATCATGCAACTAAAAGAAGGGCTCTAACCCATGAAAGCATATGCTAAAACAAATGTATTTGTTTTATAAATGCCTCTACTTAAGGCAGAGGTGTCAAATTTGTTTCATATAGTGAATAGCATTCAGGACATCTGCTGAGAGCTGGAAGTGACATCATTAAGCAAGAAGTGATATGAGGGCCGGATCCCAAAGGATCCCCTCTATGGATGGCCGGATCCCAAAGGATCTCCTCTATGGAGAACTTGTGCAGGGAAAGTGCCCTACAGGTAGTCCACAGCTGCGATACAAGGACATCTGCAAGAGGGATCTGAAGGCCTTAGGAGTGGACCTCAACAAGTGGGAAACCCTGGCCTCTGAGCGGCCTGCTTGGCCAACAGTCTGAGGCTAAGAGGCAAAGAAGGAAGGCCCATAGCCAGGGAGACAGACCAGGGACAGACTGCACTTCCTCCCAGTGTGGAAGGGATTGTCACTCCCGAACTGGCCTTTTCAGCCACACTAGACGCTGTTCCAGAACCACCATTCAGAGCGCGATACCATAGTCTTTCGAGACTGAAGGTTGCCTACAAGATATGAGGGACAATGTGAGGTGTTGCTCTTCCAAGATAATGCAGACAAGCTCTGTCTGGTCTTCAAGGATCAAGATACTGGGGAACTGGGACTTTAAAACACTAAGCGAAGGCCTGAAGGCGAAAGGTTTGTAAACTGGCTCCTGAGGCTGTGTTATTGCTATAACAAAGGCATTGGGTGAGGGGTGGCACACATCTTTTTGCTAACAATCATTTTAAGACCAAAAGCAGAGTCAGTGAGATGATGTTAAAATGGCATTACTTTGGTTAAAGCAGTGATTTTCAACCTTATTTGTCTCATGGCACACTGACAAGATACTAAAATAGTCAAGGCACACCATCAGGTTTTGGACAATTGACAAGGCACACCATGCTATTGGTGAGGATCTTACATCCCCCAACGGCCCCACTAATAAATGACCCTCCCCCAAACTCCTGCAGCACACCTGCAGACCATTCACAACACAACAGTGTGCCACAGCACAGTGGTTGAAAATGGCTGGGTTAGAATTTAGTGAGAGCTTCTGGCTCAGGGCATCAAAATATAAATATTTTTTAATCCTTATGCAGTATAGAAGTCAACTCTAACTGTAAAGCAGCCCTATATGACCTTGGACTCTTATCCCTCAGTCTCAATTCCTCAGTTTGTCAAATAGTAATAATAAGGGCCAGCCCCACAATGTGTTAAGAATGAATGAATTTAGTATTAGAAAGCATTTTGCATATCAAAAGAAGCTGTGTATTTACTCCAAAAGGGGTAAGAATCTATCAAGAATCCCTGCAACCTGGTGGTAGAATTAATGAGATAATGGAAAATTATGCCATGTGGCCCACCCTGGGATATTTGTTGCAAATTCAGAAAGCGCAAAGTCTTGGGTGGTAGAACCAAATGCCATGATATTTTGACAGCTGTTCAGAGGCTTAACTATAGACTCTGTTCACATTAGACTATAAATTCCATACTAGTTGATCAGTTTCTTTTCATTGACCACACAGGCAATCTTGTGGCAAATGCAAAACGAATACACGATGGTCCAAAGAAAACAGTTCAAAATTATAAATGTGCATTGATGGCACTAATATACACAAGAAATACTAAAATGAGAATAAAGACAAATTGAACTCAGATTGGGGGATGGCTAAGCTAGTTAGAGAAATAAGAATTAAAACATTTACTTTAATCCCAGCATTTTAAAACGCTCCAGCTGCACTTGAAAAGTTCAGAAAGAATTCATATCAGCCACCTTCTTTAATTTGTGTGAACATAGAAGCATGTCCCTTGAGCCTTTGCTTGTTGTGAATTTTACATTTTTAACAGATGTAGCCATCTGTACTCAGAAAACCAAACAGCCTATAACAAATGTATGGACTCCTCAGGAAGCTTAAGGGCTTAAGGATTCAAGGTAAGAAATGGGCAAGTGTCCAAGGAAAACACTGCAAAACTTGGGAGGTTGCCTACAGACAGATTTTTACATCTAACAAGGGGATAGGAAGAAAACCAGTTTGGTTTAGCTTTCATATGTAGACAAAATCTACTTGATTTATCAAAGGAAATCCATACACACCCAAGGTATTTAGCTTCACAGAAGAATAAGAATATTCACCCACTGCATTTCTCACATTCCATGGCCACTTGGTTCCTTTGCCCATAGGTCTGGACCAACCCATAGGCTTTAATAGAAAACCAATCTTCCAGTCTCAATACTTGAGTTAATTAACTCTGAAAAGCCAAGGGGGTTGCTTCATCTGCAATTCATCTACTGTTACTGTTGTTGTGAACTGTCCTTTTCCCCTGGGGGCTGGGGATAAGAATAGGCCCTTAGTTTGGCTGTACTCCTCCTAAGAGGGGAGAGGTATATGGGACTCATTAGCCTGGAAGGCAGCTCATCTGAGAGAAGGAAAACTCTGATCCCAAACCTCCACTGCCTTGTGGCTACATCTAGTTATGGAAAAGGCTTGAGGAGTCAACCTCAAGGCAAAATCCAGAGCTGGAGTCCCTGAGGCAGTTCATGGCTGAACACAGTAACATTCTGGCAACTCCTGCCACACTGCTGGAACCAACAGTATTGGCTTCTGCCTTTCCATTGGACTATTTCAGCGACATGGAGAGGGGGGATTTGCTGCATGGGTAACAGTCTATCCTCCATATCTATTTATCCAGGCTTCGTGCACTGGAGAGGACACTCTGTTCCAGAACCACCATTCAGAGCGCGATACCATAGTCTTCCGAGACTGAAGGATGCCAACAGAACTGTCCTTGCGCTTTATATGATGATATTCACCATCAGCCCAATCCTATGCATGTCTACTCAGAAGTGCCATTAGAGTCAATGGGGTTTACTCCTGGGTAACTGTGAATAGGATTGCAGTCTGCTTCTAACTGCTGGTTTTGTGAGAGCCACATATGAAAATAAAAATTGCATAAAAGTAAATTTAATATTTAATATTTAGTCAATTTAATATTTATTAAATAAATGAATACAAATAAACCTTACTATGAATTCTAACATAGGCAACCAATATTTGAAGTTTTAGATCCACTGACCGATGCCAAAGCTGTTTGCAAATCTGGGAAAACGGTATATCACACTGAGTTGAACATGACATGGCCCTTAATGTGTAACAACTTTTGGACACAGCCCGTCTATTGGCTCCTACAGATAGAACTTGAGCTCACACATAAGTACATAGAGAAGGAGGTATTGGCATTTCCAAGGCAGCGTGAAAGCTTTGCTGTATCTGAATGCTTTAACAATGCTGTTCAGACACAGATTATCAAACTCAGAGGTAGGATCACCAGGTCCATATCCTGAGACAGCTGCTGAAATCCTATGCAAACTTACTGGGAGTAAGAACCACTGAATTCAATGAGACTCGCTTCTGAGTAACCAACTTGATAATTTTCAACACAATTCTATGCATGTCTATTCAGAACTAAGTCCCATTGTGGCTTAGTGATTTACTCCAAGGAAAGTGTGTACAGGATTGCAGCCTAAATGGCTAAACAGCTTGAGCCTGTTTAAGTCCCTCCATTCAGGGCCTCCAAGAGGAATTTTATCAGGGGGTACAAAGTTTCTTTTGGGCCCCTTCCCAAAGGGGGAGGGGAGGAGAGTGGATGAAGCAGAGCAGGGGAGGGTGGTGACAAGGGGGACAAAATAGAGTAAGGTAGGGTAGCAACATCTGGAAAAGTCTTTGGAGTCCAGGTCTACTGAGCTTCCAAATGAAAAGCCTGTATGGCATTGGCAGCTAGATACCGTAATATGGAAAACCAAACACACTCCAAAGTCTCTCTAAAATCTTTTAAATATAGAAAATCATTGCAGAAAATTAGCATCATCATATTTAGGCTCACACTAGAATGGAGTATCCTGTGTGCACCAAGCAGACTTCTGCAGTGGCTGTAGCTCCACAGCTGTGTTCTAAAACTCCTATACACATGGGAAGTGGAACTATAAGCCAAAGAGTGACTTTAGCAAGCCAGTT
Source organism: Tiliqua scincoides (assembly GCF_035046505.1). Taxonomy (NCBI): domain Eukaryota; kingdom Metazoa; phylum Chordata; class Lepidosauria; order Squamata; family Scincidae; genus Tiliqua; species Tiliqua scincoides. Next base: position 89,568,311 of record NC_089823.1, read on the forward strand.
TCCTCCCAGATTTGACACTGTTAAAGAGTGTCATGTATTCATTCCTTGGCCAGCCACATATGGCTTTCAGTAGCGGCAGCAGCTGCGCACCCAACATCTCACATATCCAGATGAGATAGGAAAATATAAGATCCCAGGAAATTTCAAACCCTCCTTTGGTTCCTGGGCCCCCTTTTTGGCCCTGGGCCCAGGTACAAATTATCCTCTTTACCCCCCTCTCCTAGGCCCTGCCTCTATATTCCATTTTACCACTAGAAACCTTTAGGGTTGATACATGATGCACAGTTTCCTCCCCCCCCCCAAAAAAAAAATTTTGCTTAACAACAAGTATGAAAAACCACTCAAAAGCTTGCTATAGACTTTGGATCATGTTCGCTCAGCCAAATCAAGATATTACAAGGTTGAGGCTTTTTGATCTTTGGGAATGGACCATCACAACAATCTATGATTTTTGTTTATTACTGGGGCAATATCGATAATAGTAAACAGCAGGAGTTATGCAAAAGGAGAGTATTTTGCGGGGAGGTACAGCTTCATTTATCACACCAGAACCACAACGGAAAAAGTTGCATCTGTCACCATTTTCCTGTTAGATATAGCTGTGAAAACTTGAGCTGCCATTTCAAGGTTCCTCCCCACCCCCTGCAACCCTCTCCGAGGAAGAGGAAGGGATGTTGGTGCAGGTCACACTGTTCTGGAGTGCATCTGCTCCCTCAGAGCCCAATCCTATGCATGTCTACTCAGAAGTAAGACCCATTAGAGTCAATGGGGCTTACTCCCAGGAAAGTGTGGATAGCATTGGACCCAAATTCAGGCATCTGAATTTCTAGGGCGAGCTTGTTGCCAAGCTGAAGGTTTGCTAGGGCATGGAACCAGATCTCAGTTCTGTGATTCAAGGTCCCTGTCCTAGGATTCTGTGACCCCAGTATGAAGTGTGCTGGCCTGTTTTCCAAAGAAAAACTAATGAAACATTGAAAAAAATAAAAGATCATCAAAATCATCATCAACAACAATCATCTCACTCATTTTTTTTTTTTCTTTCTCAGAGGCAGGTGCCTGGCAGAGTCTCACTGGTGTTCCTTGGCATAGATGCCAGGGGGGAGGGCACATCAGTCACTGCGATGCCTCGGTTGGAGAAAAGACGGGGCTGAACTTCGCCAGGGGTCACAGCCTTCCGCGCATCGTGAGGCTCCCCCGGCCCCCGCAAGCCAAGACGGGGCTGCTGGCACTCCCGAGCGCCCCCTGCAGCTGCGGCGCCTCACCTGGCCCGGGCCACCTGGTCGCTTCTATCCCATTGTGATGAGCAAGCGGCGCGAGTTCTAAGGCACCGTCGTGGCCGCTGTAGCCAGCCGCAGGGTTTTGTTGACGCTGGAAACGGCTCAGTTGCTAAGCCCAGGCGGGTGAGGGCAGCCCGCCCCGAAGGGAGGAGCTCCTGGGTCCAGGAGAGCACGGCGAAGCCTGTGGAGCCCCTCCGGAGCCGGAGAAGCAGCCCTGCTCAAGGCATGGTATGGTTGACCTCTGCTGAAGCGTGGCCGCGGGAGCCAGAGCTCCTGTTGAATCCTCCTGACAGCCCGATCCTAGCCACACTTTCCTGGGAATAAGCCCCATTGACTCTGATGGGACTTACTTCTGAGTAGACATGTATGGGATTGGGCTGTGAAACTTGTTCATTCATTCATTCCACCTTTATTGGCATAAAGTGTGAAATTTGTGAGCTCAGCCCTGGGAAGCCCCTGAAAGTGTGGAATAATGCTTAACTTTGTTTCATCCTTGAGCATGTTCAAAGTGCAAACCAGTTCTTTGGCCTCAGAGCATAGGATATCCCAGCAAGTATGAGCCTTTAGCCACAGGGAAGAACTGGAACCCCTCCCACATGCGCACGCGCACACACACACACACTTCTTATTTGTACTATATGTCCTACGTGAGTTTGCCAGTGTGCATGTGCTTGTACTCAGCAATGCTCCTATTATATATGAATCATAGCTCAGGAACATGTGGTGGGTGGGGAGGCAAGTGAGGCAGAGCCTCCCCACCGGAGTCCTTCGAAAAGCGCCACTGTGCAGGTGGGTTGTGAGCACTTGCACACCTCACATGGCAGGGGCGCTTTTCAAAGGACTCTGGTGGGGAGGCTCTGCCTCAGCTGTCTCCCACCCACCACACATCTCTGCCGTAGCTATGTTACAGACAAGGATGTACATGCATGTAATATAGCAATTTCCAGATTGTCTCACTTGAGAAATAAATTGTATGAGTAAAGCTCTTGTGAACCCATGGAAACTGTTACCTGTACCATTTACTAAGCTGATCTTGCCTCCTTCCAATCACTTTCCTTGTTGCTGGGTAGTTCTGCTGCATCTCTGCCAGGGACTAGGAGAGGGGAGTAAAAGGGGTAATTTGCACCAGGCCCAGAGTCAAAAAGGGGGCCCAGAAGCCAATGGAGGGGGCCCAGAAATTTCCTGGAATATTACATTTTCCTATCTACAAAGACTTGTTGCCTGTACAAGATGCTGGGGATACTACCACAAGCATGCGGCTGCAGTTACTGCAGCTACTGACAAGCTATATATGCTGGGCCAAGGAATGCATACATGACATTCTTTAACACAGTGTCAAATCTGGGAGGAAACTGGCCTCTACAATAACTCCTTGGCTTGTGGATCTACTTACAAAGAAGGAGCGTATAGGAGCTCAGGGACACCGCTGTGGGGACAGAATCTCAAAACACATAGACCAACAAGCCTTGCTGAGGGAGAATCAGCATGGCTTCTGTAAGGGTAAGTCTTGCCTCACAAACCTTTTAGAATTCCTTGAAAAGGTCATGTGGGTGCGGGAGAAGCCATAGACATTACATATCTGGGCTTTCAGAAGGCGTTCGACACCAAAGTCGTCCCTCACCAAAGGCTACTGAAAAAACTCCACAGTCAGGGAATTAGAGGGCAGGTCCTCTCCTGGATTGAGAACTGGTTGAAGACCAGGAAACAGAGGGTGGGTGTCAATGGACAATTTTCACAATGGAGAGAGATGAAAAGCGGTGTGCCCCAAGGATCTGTCCTGGGACCGGTGCTTTTCAACCTCTTCATAAATGACCTGGAGACAGGGCTGAGCAGTGAGGTGGCTAAGTTTGCAGATGACACCGAACTTTTCAGAGTGGTGAAGACCAGAACTGATTGTGAGGAGCTCCAGAAGGAGCTCTCCAGACTGGCAGAATGGGCAGCAAAATGGCAGATACGTTTCAATGTAAGTAAGTGTAAAGTAGGCTAATGGGTTCTGAGCTGTCTGTGACAGATCAGGAGAGAGAACTTGGGGTGGTGGTGGACAGGTCGATGAAAGTGTCGACCCAATGTGCGGCAGCAGTGAAGAAGGCCAATTCTATGCTTGGGATCATTAGAAAAGGTATTGAGAACAAAACAGCTGATATTATAATGCCGTTGTACAAATCTGTGATAAGGCCACACCTGGAGTATTGTGTCCAGTTCTGGTTGCCGCATCTCATAAAGGACATAGTGGAAATGGAAAAGGTGCAAAAGAGAGCGACTAAGATGATTACTGGGCTAGGGCACCTTCCTTATGCAGAAAGGCTACGGCGTTTGGGCCTCTTCAGCCTAGAAAAGAGACGCCTGAGGGGGAACATGATTGAGACATACAAAGTTATGCAGGGGATGGACAGAGTGGGTAGAGAGATTCTCTTTACACTCTCACATAACACCAGAACCAGGAGACATCCACTAAAATTGAGTGTTGGGAGAGTTAGAACAGACAAAAGAAAATATTTCTTTACTCAGCGTGTGGTTGGTCTGTGGAACTCCTCGCCACAGGATGTGGTGATGGCATCTGGCCTGGACGCCTTTAAAAGGGGATTGGACAAGTTTCTGGAGGAAAAATCCATTACGGGTTACAAGCCATGATGTGTATGTGCAACCTCCTGATTTTAGAAATGGGGTATGTCAGAATGCCAGATGCAAGGGAGGGCACCAGGATGAGGTCTCTTGTTATCTGGTGTGCTCCCTGGGGCATTTGGTGGGCCACTGTAAGATACAGGAAGCTGGACTAGATGGGCCTATGGTCTGATCCAGTGGGGCTGTTCTTATGTTCTTATGATACAGCTGCTGCAGAAGCAAATTTTGGTATACACAGGACACTTTCCATTCTAGTGTGAGCCTAAATATAATAATGCTAATTGTCTGCATGATTTTCTATATTTAAAAGATTTTTAGAGAGACTTAGGGGTGTGTTTGGTTTTCCATATTACTGTATCTAGATGTGGACACCACATGGGTGGGTAGACCTGGGCTCCAAAGATTTTTTCAGCTGCTTCCACCCTCCCCCCCCCACTGTCTCCATCCTCCCCCCCACTGCAGGCCCCTCCCTGCCCCCATTTTGCTCACCCATCACCACCCTCCCCCACTCTGTTTCACCCCTCCCCCTTTGCAAAGGGGCTCAAAAGAAATTTCATACCCCCTGATAAAATTCCTCACAGAGGCCCTGATATCTATCTATTTTAACCATCTTGCAATATTCAGTTTTTTTAACCATTGATGGCAACATTCCACTGCTTAGCCTTAGAGAATCATTCTCTTAAAAAGGCCAAGTGAGGGCTATACCAATGTTTGGCAATGAATATTCTTGCTGCAGTTAATAAAATTTCATACTAATGGCTCTTGATTTGGAGTCAATGCTTCTTTAAATAGTCCAGTAACACACAAAGAAAGTCTAGTAGCAGTACCATATCACAACATTTTATTAATAACTATTAATAATTTGACCCAAATGTTCTTCTCTTTACAACATCGCATATATAGAAAATCAGTTAGGGTAGTTCCATTTCTAGCATTCATCATTCCCTATTCTGTAAATTTTTCAATGTTTTAGTAATATTTTTTAATTACTTTATCTCATGTCAGTACATGAGATAAATAATGCTGCAGGGGCAGAGAGGTAGAAATGTCTCTCCATTGTTCTTGAAATAAAACTCTGCCCAGTCCAATGGACCACTAATTTTTAACTCCATTGCTTGATGTATTTTGTGAGACCATTAATATACACTACAGATTGGATAGTAAACCTTTCATCTTATTCTATGAAATATCAAGGTCTCAGGTGGTGAACTCCTCTCTCATAACTCCCTCCCGCACAGTCATTGTACAGCAGTCTCAAGTGAGAATAGAAGAGACTTTCCATATTCTGGAAAAAGTTTATTCATAATTCTTTCTGATTTAATGAATTGGTTCAGGGGTGTCAAACAAAAGGCCTGTTGGCTGGATGCAGCCCCTGCAAGCATTTTATCCAGTGCTATTGGGCTCTCCAAGTGTGATAATTGGACTCCCTCATATCTTGAAATTATGAACGAGATTTGCACATTTTCTCTTCTGTCATTTGCATCTAATAAGTTTCTGTGTGAGAACAATGTGCTTATTTTTGGCTATCATCTGCTTAATGATGTCACTTCTTGCTTAATGATCTCAGTTCCGGCCGTCAGCAAGCACCATGAATGCTGTTTAGCCCACAACATGAAACGAGTTTGACATCCCTGAGTTAGCTAGCAGCACAATCCTATACTTACCTTCTACTGGCGCAGCAGCCTCTGTGTCAGGCTAGAGTGTCGTGAACATGCCATGCCATGCCATGAACACATTCATGACTACTCTAGTGTAGAGAGGCCTGTGCCAGCCCACTTGTGCTGCATCCCCATTGACAGCCACTGGCGGACGTCTGTACTTCACAAAGCAATGAAGGGGCAGAGAAAGGTTGGCAAGAAGGCAGAATGAAGGTGGGAAGGGGTGTTTTGAGTGGCGGAGGGTAGGAAGGGGCTGGTTTAGACCCCGGAGGGTTAGGGTGGTGAAGCAGGCCTCCTTCATATCCTTACCCCAGTCCTAGGCCTGAAAGCCCTACCCAGGGCTGCTCAATTTGTGACAGTGATTTATAGATAAAGATCATCCATCTAATGAAGTGTATCCTATTCTACAAAAAGTATGCTGAAAGTAAACGTGCTAGTCTGCAATCCTATAAACACTTTCCTGAGAGTAAGTCCCATTGAACATAACAGGAGTTACTTCTGGAAAGCACTGGAAAGTTGGATAGGACTGGGCCCTGACACAGCTACCCCTCCAAAATTCCAATGCATGTGTGAACCCTACTGTGTTCAACAGGCCATTCTCGCAAGTGTGAATGTTCTATGCATATTTATAGTACCTATGAGCAAGTCCCACTGAACACAGTGGGGCATACTTGTGAGTAAATGTACAAATGCTGCATGGCTGTAACACATTTAGAGAGACTAAATCCAGTTGACTTCAGTAGCACTTATTTTTGAGTAAACATATTCAGGATTGCATGTGTCTTATTGTGGTACATTTTCAAGTGCCGTTAGCCTCAGGCTTTCATTTGCTAAATTTTTTCAAGCAGTGCTACTGTGTACTTAATGACTAAACAGCAAACAGAAATTAATGAAGTCACTGTATCTCTCTATACCAAGCAAAATGTCACCTGATTTCTGCTTGTCATACAGTTGGGACCCTGCCAGAAAAAACAGGTGGTAACCCTAGGTAGGATTCATTTATAAATAGAAGAGGCACTCGCAGGCATACAAGGTAGAGCCGGGTATATTTGTGTCAGCTGGATTTTATGAAGGAAAAGCAGAAAAGGGATGGGGGGGGAGCAAATCACAGCAAAATGTATCAAATTTGCATGCTTAAGCCAGTGCTCTGTGCACTACTGAATTAACTTCTGAGGTCAACATGCAATGAAACAGAACAGTATATTGGAGGGGAGTGCACCTGGCCCTAATGGCCCAAACTCAAGTCCTCTCTGATTACACAGGCACAAACACATATGCCCTTCAACATTACAGCAAAACTCCCCTTCAATGAGGCTGTTACCTCTGTTCATATAAAAGTGTTGTGTAAGGGTACCGTCTTTTTGCTCTGCTATGTCTTAACAGCAGCTGTGGTCGATAAATAGCAGATGTGTTTTTTAATGGTTGGCAACCTTCAGTCTCGAAAGACTATGGTATAAGCCTACAGCACCGGTATTCCCAGGCGGTCTCCCATCCAAGTACTAACCAGGCCTGACCCTGCTTAGCTTCCAAGATCAGACGAGATCAGGCATGTGCAGGGTAACAGTTGCTTTTAACCTACATGAAAATGGCATTAGAGAGAAAGCAGTACCTGTCAATTTTTCTGCCTATCAGGTAACTAATAAATACATGGGAGTTTTTGATAGAAGTACAAGTGTTTGTTTATATCAGGGGTCTCCAAATCCCAGCCCGGGGGCCAGGCGCGGCCCACAGCAAACCTCTTTCCAGCCCGCGACCAACCTCTTGTCCCCTGAGAGCCTCTGGCCCACTCAACTGAACATGACCATAACTGTGCTCTGTTTGCGCCTGGAGGGTGTTCTGAGGGCCAGAGAGGTTGAATTAATAAGCCCATTCATTCATTTATTCACTCATCTAAGTTCCATCTCCAATTTATTTATTTAAATTTTATATTTAAATTTTTTTTCCGGCCCTCAGCACCACACTGGATATCTGATACGGCCCTCTGGCCAAAAAGTTTGGAGACCCCTGGTTTATATAATCCAGCTTTGAAAGCTATCTGTTCAAATCCACATCAGAGCTTTAACACCTGAACTTTAGAAGCATCTACTGCTGCTTGCAGTTGGCTTCCAAAGAGAACACTTAAAGAGTAAGAAAGGAAATACAGTACACACAACAGTGTGGGTCATATGGTTGCAATGCCCACAATCTAGAGGATTAGTTACTCATTTTCTTTTAACGCTGTTAAGCTCCTAAAAAACCCAGGGAGCTCTTTCTTTTTGGAGAGTGAATCACTACTCAAAAGGGCTGCAGTTTATAGATGTAGTTATAACAAGGAAGGAAGAGCAAGAAGCATAGAGGGCAAGGGAGCATCACAAGCTATTACTGCAGTGAACCAAGACAATTCATTCCAACAGATAAATGTAATAGTGAGTGCAAGGAAGTGGCACTATAAAGGCTTCAGGAAAGATGTGGCAATGAAAGTACAGTTCTGCATGACTAATGATGATCTGACATCATTCTATCAACGAGCAACTTGTCTCAGGTTGCCAAATTTTCACGTAGCCACTGAAGCTGTTTGTTTAACAGAAGCTTATGTACAATAGCAGTACTAGTACAGACACTAGCAGGTGATGGTGTTTATTCCTGTGCTATGATAAGCTTCATCTGCCAATTTTCACATATCAGATTTCCAGGCTGTTTTTTTTTCCTCTGGTCATTTGAAAGCCCAGTTACTGGTCACTGGGCCTCTTTTCAGGTTAGGTGTGATATTGTACTTCAGGATATGTTTTTTAAATCCTCCTTACCTTTCAGTGCTCTTTCCTTGTTAAGTCAGCTTATCCTCCAATCAACTTCAACATTGGTCTGACTCTTAGTATCTTTTCAGTATGTCATTTGATTCAGATTAAATTCACAGCTCTTAATGAAGCCTGTGTTTCCAGGTTGCAGCCTTCCCATTTCTGTAAGAGCCTTGCAGCAGCCATGAACTGAAACACCATGAACTCTGGCTTTTACCATGTGGCTCCTTCTCCACTTTGGTGGTCCACCTGAATCCATTTCTATTGTGGCAAAACAAGAATCCTAGGTGCTCCAGCAATGGAGTAGAGTCAGGGGAGAAGGACAGGATAAGCTGTATCTGCATCCTCTTTTATGGAAATAAGACTGTTACCAACTGTTTTCCAGATTGCAATCATTCTAAGGGTGAAATCCTAACCCCTTATGTCAGTGCTTTCCAGCACTGGCATAGCAGTGCCAATGGGACATGTGCTGCATCCTGCAGTTGGGTGTCACTCACAGAGGCCTCCTCAAAGTAAGGGAATGTTTGTTGCCTTACCTCAGAGCTGCATTGCCCTTATGTCAGTGCTGGAAAGCACTGACATAAGTTAGGATTGCACCCCAACAATCCTCCTCCGGCTGATGCCGCAGCACCAAAACGACTACTACTGCATCCTTTTTTTGGGGGGGGGGGGAGTTGCAGAGGTCTCCTCTGGGTAAGGAACAATAGTTCCCTTACATGGGAGTAAGCCTCTATGGTGCAGGAGTTGTCTACTCAGATCTACACTAGCAAAATTACACTAAGTCTGCATGGACCTGCACTGCAGGATTGGGTCCAGGAAAGGGGCTAACATGCACATTCGCAGGCTACCAGAGCACCTTTTACAGCTGCTGCTGTCTGCTTTATGGTTCCACTGCCACCCAGTCCAGGTAGGATTGGGCCATAAATGAAGTAGCCCATAGTGCATCCTAAAGAAATCCTAGCTCATACCACAATATCCACAATCCTAGCTTATACCACAATAAATCAGTTCATTCCGAAAGGTTACATTTACATTACAGATTAAGAGCAGAATCCTGATCTCTCAAATCTTATACACAAGTATAAGTAACTTGTGCCTGCCAAGGAGTGTCACAAATGTGCCATAAGGCACATCTGTGCCTCCTTTCGAGTCAGGGAAGCTGCCACAAGGACGTGTGCTGGCCTCCCTGCGCCGATTCTCAGACTTCGGCTGGTAAGAAAGTGTCAGCTGAGGACAGTTGGTGGAGGGGTTTGGAGAGGGTGGGGGAAGGGTGTTTCAGGGGCATTCCGGGGTGGGGGGCGGACCATGCCCAGGAGGAGGTGGGACTGGCCTCTTGCACTTAGACTGGATCCTAACTCTCCTCCTGATAGCCTGGCCTTGCATTGAGTAGCCCCAGTGAGGTGTCTGGGGCATTACTTGGGGTAAGGGTACATAAGTCACCTTACTCCAAGTTGTGCCAGGTCCATCTCCAAACCTGCACTGAACATAAGAACATAAGAACATAAGAACAGCCCCACTGGATCAGGCCATAGGCCCATCTAGTCCAGCTTCCTGTATCTCACAGCGGCCCACCAAATGCCCCAGGGAGCACACCAGATAACAAGAGACCTCATCCTGGTGCTCTCCCCTACATCTGGCATTCTGACTTAACCCATTCCTAAAATCAGGAGGTTGCGCATACACATCATGGCTTGTACCCCATAATGGATTTTTCCTCCAGAAACTCATCCAATCCCCTTTTAAAGGCGTCTAGGCTAGACGCCAGCACCACATCCTGTGGCAAGGAGTTCCACAGACCGACCACGCGCTGAGTAAAGAAATATTTTCTTTTGTCTGTCCTAACCCGCCCAACACTCAATTTTAGTGGATGTCCCCTGGTTCTGGTATTATGTGAGAGTGTAAAGAGCATCTCCCTATCCACTCTGTCCATCCCCTGCATAATTTTGTATGTCTCAATCATGTCCCCCCTCAAGCGTCTCTTTTCTAGGCTGAAGAGGCCCAAACGCCGTAGCCTTTCCTCATAAAGAAGGTGCCCCAGCCCCGTAATCATCTTAGTTGCTCTCTTTTGCACCTTTTCCATTTCCACTATGTCTTTTTTGAGATGCGGCGACCAGAACTGGACACAATACTCCAGGTGTGGCCTTACCATAGATTTGTACAACGGCATTATAATACTAACCGTTTTGTTCTCAATACCCTTCCTAATGATCCCAAGCATAGAATTGGCCTTCTTCACTGCCGCCGCACATTGGGTCGACACTTTCATCGACCTGTCCACCACCACCCCAAGATCTCTCTCCTGATCTGTCACAGACAGCTCAGAACCCATCAGCCTATATCTAAAGTTTTGATTTTTTGCCCCAATGTGCATGACTTTACACTTACTGACATTGAAGCGCATCTGCCATTTTGCTGCCCATTCTGCCAGTCTGGAGAGATCCTTCTGGAGCTCCTCACAAGCACTTCTGGTCTTTACCACTCGGAAAAGTTTGGTGTCATCTGCAAACTTAGCCACTTCACTGCTCAATCCTGTCTCCAGGTCATTTATGAAGAGGTTGAAAAGCACCGGTCCCAGGACAGATCCTTGGGGCACACCGCTTTTCACCTCTCTCCATTGTGAAAATTGCCCATTGACACCCACTCTCTGCTTCCTGGCCTCCAACCAGTTCTCAATCCAGGAGAGGACCTGTCCTCTAATTCCCTGACTGTGGAGTTTTTTCAGTAGCCTTTGGTGAGGGACCGTGTCAAACGCCTTCTGAAAGTCCAGATATATAATATCCACGGGTTCTCCCGCATCCACATGCCTGTTGACCTTTTCAAAGAATTCTATAAGGTTTGTGAGGCAAGACTTACCCTTACAGAAGCCATGCTGACTCTCCCTCAGCAAGGCCTGTCCGTCTATGTGTTTTGAGATCCTATCTTTGATGAGGCATTCCACCATCTTACCCGGTATGGATGTTAGGCTGACCGGCCTATAGTTTCCCGGGTCCCCCCTCTTTCCCTTTTTAAAAATAGGCGTGACATTTGCTATCCTCCAATCTTCTGGCACCATGGCCGTTTTGAGGGACAAGTTGCATACCTTAGTCAAGAGATCTGCAACTTCATTCTTCAATTCCTTAATAACCCTTGGGTGTATGCCATCAGGGCCCGGTGACTTATTGATCTTTAATTTATCAATGAGGTCTGAAACATCTTCTCTTTTAACCTCTATCTGACTTAACTCCTCGGTTAGGAGGGGCCGTTCGGGCAGCGGTATCTGCCCGAGGTCTTCTGCCGTGAAGACAGATGCAAAGAACTCATTTAATTTCTCTGCCATCTCTAAGTCTCCTTTTATCTCCCCTTTCCCTCCCTCACCATCCAGAGGGCCAACCGCTTCTCTGGCGGGTTTCCTGCTTCTAACATATTTGAAGAAGCTTTTATTATTCCCCTTAATGTTGCTGGCCATGCGTTCCTCATAGTCTCGCTTGGCCTCCCCTATCACCTTCTTACATTTCTTTTGCCACAGTTTATGTTCCTTTTTATTCTCTTCATTAGGGCAAGACTTCCATTTACGGAAGGAAGCTTCCTTGCCCTTCACAGCCTCTCTAACTTGGCTGGTTAGCCATGCGGGCACCCTCCTGGATTTAGTGGAACCCTTCTTTCTTTGCGGTATACACCTCTGCTGGGCCTCTATTACTGTTGTTTTAAGCAGCCTCCATGCACTCTGGAGAGACTGGACTCTTTTTACCCTCCCTTTCAACCTCCTTCTAACCAGCCTCCTCATTTGAGGGAAGTCCGCCCGTCGGAAGTCAAGGGTTTTTGTTAGAGATTTGCCTGGTATTCTTCCCCCAACGTGCACGTCAAAACGGATCGCAGCATGATCACTGTTCCCCAATGGCTCAGTAACGTTTACATCTCTAACCAGGTCCTGCGTACCGCACAAAATTAAATCCAGAGTCACCTGTCCTCTGGTGGGCTCCGTGACTAGCTGATCTAAGCCACAGTCATTTAGCACGTCAAGAAATCCGGTTTCCTTATCGTGACCAGAACACAAATTGACCCAGTCAATATGAGGATAATTGAAGTCCCCCATGATTACAACCCTGTCCTTCCTTGTCACCTCCCTGATCTGTTTCCTCATTTCAAGGTCCCCATCAGATTTCTGGTCTGGAGGACGATAGCACACCCCCAGTATTACATCGCTGCTCAAGCCTGGTAATTTAACCCACAGAGATTCTACGGTGGAGTCGGACCCACCTTCAATCTCTACTTTGCTGGATTCTATCCCTTCCTTAACATAAAGGGCCACCCCACCTCCAACACGCCCCTGCCTGTCCCTCCTGTAGAGTTTATAGCCCGGGATTGCGGTATCCCACTGATTCTCCGCATTCCACCAGGTTTCCGTTATGCCCACGATGTCAATATTTTCCCTTGTCACCAGACATTCCAGTTCTCCCACCTTTGCTCGTAGACTTCGGGCATTCGCATAAAAGCATTTATACACGGAATGCCCCAGGATGGGCTGCTTATTCGCTCCTTTGTCCCCGCATCCTCTCATTGTGCCAAACTGTCTATCACATCCCATCTCCCTACCTTTCCCAATTTCTTCTCCTACCCTGCCTTTGTCTTGTTGTTCTCTAACCTCCCCATCCTCATCCCATAGGGATGAGGAGTCCCGAACCGGATGCCCCTCGGCTCCTGTCGGCCTTCCCCCAGGGATCAGTTTAAAAGCTGCTCTGCCACCTTTTTAATGTTATGCGCCAGCAGTCTGGTTCCATTCTGGTTCAAATGGAGCCCGTCCCTCTTGTACAGGCCCCGCTTGTCCCAAAACGTTCCCCAGTGCCTAACGAATCTAAACCCCTCCTCCCTACACCACCGTCTCATCCACGCATTGAGACCCCTGATCTCCGCCTGCCTAGCTGGCCCTGCGCGTGGAACAGGTAGCACTTCAGAGAACGCTACCTTTGAGGTCCTGGCTTTCAGCTTCCTGCCTAAAAGCCTAAATTTGGCCTCCAGGACCTCCCAGCTACACTTGCCCACGTCGTTGGTGCCGACATGCACCACAGCCGCTACCTCTCCCCCAGCACTGTCTACTAGCCTGTCTAGACGAGAAGTGATGTCCGCAACCTTTGCACCAGGCAGGCAAGTCACCATGCGGTCCTCACATCCGTCGCAAACCCCCCTCTCTATGTTTCTAATAATCGAATCCCCCACTACAAGAAGCCCCCGACCCCCCTCCCGCCGAGGAGTATCCCGAGTGCGCTCGGATACGGGCCCATCTCCTGGAGAAGGGATCCCCCCTAGGGGATTGTTTCCCTCCTCTCCAGGATGACGTCCTCCAGTCCCGAGACTTCCCACCCGGGCAGCCGAGGAGCTGCACGCCTGAGGTTGGGACGAAGCCTGATCGTCCCCAGAAGTCTCCCCACGGTCCTCCTCTGGCTGCCTGTGCTTCTCCAGGTCGGCCACCAAGGCTTCAAGGGAGCGGACGCGTTCCCTGAGAGCCTGGAGCTCCCTGCACCGAGGACACACCCATGACTTATGCCCCAGAGGCATATAATCATACATGTGGCACTCGATGCAGAACACTGGATAGCCCCCACCCTGCTGCTGGCTGTCTGACTGCATAGCTTTTTTGTTGTTGTTGTTGTTGTTGTTGTTTTATTTAGGGGTCCTTTTAAAAACCGTACACTGGATAGCAGCCTTTTCTCTAGGGAAGAGGAAGGGCAGTGTATGGGGCCCTGGCCTCCTCGCCCTGCTGCTGAACTCGCCCAGATGCTAAACTCTTGTGCCTTACCTGGCACTTAGTTCCCAGAGGCACTTGGTGTCCCAGAGGCCACACGCGTCTGCAGAGAGCCTCACGCGATGGCCTGCCTAGCTTTATACTCCTGGCTGGCTCCTCCCTCCTCCTTCCTTCCTGATTGAAAGGGGGCTGGCCTTCCCAGGTGAGTTTACAAAAGCTCAGGAAGGCAAATGGCTGCTGATGGGCGTGACCTACTCTGCAGGCTCCTGAATGGACTGCTTGGATTAGCCTAATGGGGCTCTTAATGGGTTGGGAATTGGCCCTTCCTAGGTCCTTTCCCTCCTAGTTCTGTTCTCTTAGGCTGGACTGTTTTTGTAACCTCAAGCTAGTTTTTATTTGGGTTTGTTTAATTATTTATTGCTCTCTAGATCCTGTGTCCCAATTTACTGACCTGTTTAGGTTATGTTCCAACTTAGATTAGGTTTAACCTGGGTTAAGTATAGGTTTAATTTAAACAAGTAGAAAACCTGCTTTTCACTTTATCCTCCTCCCTTCCTTCGATTAAGTGCTACCTTAGGTGCAGCTAACTTTCAATTTTGATTTAAATGCCTGACCCTTGGGCACTTACTCACGAGTAGGACTCTGCTCTTACTCACAAGTAGGACTCTGCTCTTACTCACGAGTAGCCCTATGTACCTCCCTTAGGTGCTAACTTTCAATTTTGATTTAAGGTTGCTTTAAAGGTAAGGTTAAGGTTAGAAGACAGGGAGTTAGAAAGACAAAGCGTTAGAATGAGTACACTTACCTCCTGCTCCTGCTCCTGCTCCTCCTCCTCTCCTTCTCCAAAACTCAGAGGTCTCCTTGCCTTCTCCTCGCCCAGATGCTAAACTCTTGTGCCTTACCTGGCACTTAGTTCCCAGAGGCACTTGGTGTCCCAGAGGCCACACGCGTCTGCAGAGAGCCTCACGTGATGGCCTGCCTAGCTTTATACTCCTGGCTGGCTCCTCCCTCCTCCTTCCTTCCTGATTGAAAGGGGGCTGGCCTTCCCAGGTGAGTTTACAAAAGCTCAGGAAGGCAAATGGCTGCTGATGGGCGTGACCTACTCTGCAGGCTCCTGAATGGACTGCTTGGATTAGCCTAATGGGGCTCTTAATGGGTTGGGAATTGGCCCTTCCTAGGTCCTTTCCCTCCTAGTTCTGTTCTCTTAGGCTGGACTGTTTTTGTAACCTCAAGCTAGTTTTTATTTGGGTTTGTTTAATTATTTATTGCTCTCTAGATCCTGTGTCCCAATTTACTGACCTGTTTAGGTTATGTTCCAACTTAGATTAGGTTTAACCTGGGTTAAGTATAGGTTTAATTTAAACAAGTAGAAAACCTGCTTTTCACTTTATCCTCCTCCCTTCCTTCGATTAAGTGCTACCTTAGGTGCAGCTAACTTTCAATTTTGATTTAAATGCCTGATATAGCACAGGCCAGCCAACCTACTTGTTGCAGTGCAGGTTAGGATTGGGCTGCCCAAGTGTTTTTTTTTACACCTATTTTTCTTGTCATGTTCATTCTCCATGGTCCTTGGAATTGTAGTCTGATGAAAGTATACTATTAAGACCTCTAGAAATGCCTGTTCCCCAGTTTCAAAAATATAGTTACCTAGAGAGAGGGAATGTCATTTAAACAGAAACACATTTGTACAATAGATACGTAGATACCACCATGTTTTTTGTCTTTTTTATGCAGAAGAAATAATATTTGATTCTTAAGTATTTGGTTGTCGTGGAATTTTGAAGATAGATGTTTAAAAGATTGTGACCACTTCTTGCAAATGCCAGCTGGAAAATTAGGAAACAAATATGGAAGATGGTCCCCTTGCCATACTTTGAGCGCTACTGGCTTCTGTACATTTTTACAGTTCAGCACACATCTTCAGCAATGAAATTACTTGACCTTATCCATGTGGTTAATAGCAGCTTACTAACATGACTTTTTCCGTAGGAGGAATCTTATATAATCTGTACAATCTGTTTTCACTAAGAACCTTCCTATCTTAAACAATGCTTTTGTTCCATAAGTAACAACCCTGAGGACACAAGGAGACTCTAAATAACAGCTGAAAATCTGGAAATTACACAGATAGATAACAGCTTGTGAGCCCAGCAGTTAATTATAGTACAGTAAAAATGGTAGAGCAAAGTATAGCACAGTTCCATTGTAAATGGAAGCAACCAAGCGAGAAAAGCACATTTACCTTTCAGCAAAGCGAAAATGAATGTGCCTGCCTGCTGCTCAGTGCACGCGGTAAGCCACAATCAGCTCCTTGATGCAAATCCCAGAATGCAAAAACATGTCTAGTGAATCTGATTAGGGAAGGAACATTTTCCCCACATTAACTATTCATTTTGAGAAGTTTTTGCATTCTTCCTGTAGCATGTGGCTTGGCTTGCAAGAAAATGTATTCCCTACATTCTACCAGGCACGTCTCCTGTGGATGTCTTTGTCTTTCCTCTTCTCTGCTTGTGTCACAGTATAATGGAATTATGTGAAATAGGGCCCAATCCTATCCAATTTTCCAGTGCTTGTATAGGGTGCCAATAGGGTGTACACTGCATCCTTTGGAGGGGAGGCAGTCACGGAAGCCTCTTCAAGGTAAGGGAACATTTGTTCCCTTACCTTGGGGCTGCATAGCACCTGCACCAATGTTGGAAAATTGGATAGGATTGGGCCTTTAGGCTGCAATCCTATCTTCACTTTCCTGGGGGGTAAATCCCATTTAACACAATAGGACTTACTTCTGAGTAGACCTGCTTAGGAATATGCCCTTAATCTGTAAAGGGAAGAAAGTGTAACACCAGTGTAACGTGCACAGAGGGTCCTGTTTTAAGTCAGCATTTAGACTAGAGTTCCGCTGTAATATCCAAGATTACCTAATCCATTAACTCCTTTTGTGTGAAAACCAAACGTTTACTCAGAAGTGTGCGCAGTTGAATTGAACAGGATTTCATTCTGAGTCAACATGAACAGGATTGAATTCAGTCCACATTAAGGCTACCAGGGTTAGCAGATGTGTGTGAGTATGCATATGTATAGTGTAGGCTTCCATGGTGTAGGCTTCCTCATGAGGAAGCTGCTTGAACCATTCACTAATGAGGCTATACTATATCTCCAAAACTAGACAGGGCAAAACGGATGCCATTTTTGGAATCGGCACCCCAAATATACCCAGGAATTGGTGTAATGTTTAAGGAAGCAAAATGTGTGTTGGCCTGTGTAATCAAACCTAGGAAAGTGCTTTATACTGAGTGAGGCAGCTGGTGCTTCTAGCTCAGTATTATCAGTACTAACTGGCAGCAGCTGTCCAAGGTATCAGAGAGGTACTCTTCGGAGCCCCACTTGGGGAAGCCAGAAACTGAACCTGGGACTTTCTACTCGTACATGCAAAGCATGTACTGAGCTCCACTGAGCTCCACTGTCACCTACTCCACTATTGTTTTGAGACTGGCACTGTTTAAATTGTTCATAAATGATATCAAGTCAGAAGTGAACTATGAAGCATTTTGTTTATTCAGGGATTTTTACTGACTCTGAGAGTGCCTTTTAAGGCAGCGTACAAAATACGCAAGGGAACCCACTAAAGTAAACTACTCTCTCATATTGGGCATACTTCTGTATTCTCCTACTCACTCCCACACTGCACCCAGCCCTGTCCACATCATTCCCATGCAGTGCAAGGAGCTGAGTCCTGCAGCAGCCAAAAGATCAGGAGTGAAGTGATTTATGGACTTGCTGCATATCAGTGAAGTTGTTCAGCATTCGCACGCACAGACACACAAACACACACACATACACTCACGGACACACACATGCATGGAGGGCACACACACACACACACACACACACACACACACACACACTTTCTGTTGTTGTGCCAGCTCAACAACACAGGCAAAAAGAAATCTTCCCATAGAGTTCAAACATATCCTGTGCTTGTTTCTGTGCTGCCAGCTACGTTTATCACTCTCATTCCCAATATATTTTCAGACTGGAGTGTTTAAAAGACTAGTCTGGACATGATAAGTCTTCCCTGATTACACAAACCATCCCTGGAGGGGAAGGAAAGGCATATAATGTTCAGTCATGAAATATTTTCCCATTATATCATTTTCAAGAAGCAAGAACTTAATGTTCTCTGGCTCCTTGTAGACACAAAATTAACTACTGCACAGCCAGTGCAGGAATTTGTTTCAGAATTGCCTTGAAAGTGCAAAGTATTGTTCTGATGCTGTGAATGATCTAAAGCCAGGCCCTGAGGCAATGCTGAGTCAGTTGACCAGAGTGGATAACAGAGGCCTAACACATGCTAATGTCCCAAGAAACAACAACCTGAGAGGAGGTGCTAAGGTGTCTGGGTGATTCCTTCCCACCTCCTCTGAGGCTGTAATCCTGGACACCCTTTCCTGAGAGTAAGCCCCACTGAAGACAATGGGACTTAAGGAGACAAGCATAGGCCTGTGATCTGAGTTAGTGAGTAGACAAAGAGGCAGTGTGAGCTGGAGATTCTGGGGGAAAAACACAGGCAGGCAGGATTTCATCTGACAGAGGGTATCATGGAAGCTAAGCAACTAGCAGCCAACAACTGCAGACATGTTTAAGATGACACACATAGCTCATGCAGCTTGCAGGAGCATGCTGCCTCACTCCATCTAATATTCAAACCTGTACATTTATCAATAAACCAAATATGACAAAGGCATCATAAATCTCCTTCCTCCAAGAAGTCCAGACCTCCATTGTGCTCCTGGAACTTCTCATTGTTCAGTGTGAGTTGGCAACCCTACTTTTCAGCCCTTACTTGAACTTGTAGCACTGCAGTTCAGGCTGGTAGACCAGAATGTGCATTACCAGCAAGTGACAAGCACACAAGAGGCTAATTTCAGTCATAATTTTGTTTTGTAATAATGTCAACAAACAGCATAATCCTATATAGTATATATGGCTATGCGGAAGTAATCCCTATTGTGTTCAGTAGTGCTTCCTCCCAGGAAAGTGCATATAGAATTGCTTAAACTCTGATTAAGCCATTTCTGCTCAATGTTGCATATATGCAACAGGGATCAAATGTGTACATCTGTGGGCCGGGCAAAAATGGGTTAAATGACTAGAGCTCTTCAAAAACAAAGAAGGGCATTTTTATAATATCAAGCAAAACATCAATACAGCATATGCCATGGATCCTTTTCTCCTGACTATCTCTAAGACATCATTGGGTCTATTTAGGCCCAAATCCTAACCAACTTTCCAGCACTGGTATAGCTGAGCCAATGGGGGGTGTGCTGCATCCTGCAGTTGGATGTCACTCATGGAGCCTCCTCAAAGTAAGGGAATGTTTGTTCCCTTACCTAGGAGCTGCATTGCCCTTACGTCAGTGCTGGAAAGTGGGTTAGGATTGCACCCTTAGTCACTAAGGGCGCAATCCTAACCAACTTTCCAGCACTGGCATAGCTGTGCTTGTGGGGCATGTGCTGCATCCTGCAGTTGGGGGGCAGTTAGGGAGGCCTCCTCAAGGTAAGGCAATGTTTGCGCCCTTACCTTGGAGTTGCATTGCCCTTATTTCAGTACTGGAAAGTTGGTTAGGATTGCGGCCTAAAGGCTCTATCCTATCCAACTTTCCAGTTGCAGCTGCAACGCAGCCCTGAGGAGGCCTCTGTGACTGCCCCACCAACACCACAGGATGCAGTGCACACCCAGTTGGCACAGCTGCATAAGTGCTGGAAATTTGGATAGGTATGGGCCATAAGAGAAGTAGTCCTTGTACATGTAGCAAAATATGCCATAAGTGAAGGGGAGGGGGAGATGCCTCACAGAGAAGGCTTGTTTACATTATAATGAACAGCTGTGCTCCCTTAAGACATGTCCACGCACCTCTATTTTGTGGGGGATTAGGTACCCTGGATTTCAGCAGGTCAGGCCTCCTTTGACCAGACACATGGAATGCGTCAGCTGCGCTGATTTTCTGTCAGAAGCATATATCTACATTTCTGGCTGCTGGAAAATGCACTCTCTTCCATCTGAAGCCTGGAGAGGCAATGGAATTCTCTCATCCCACCATTCTGTCCCAAGTGTGGGTTGCTGGAATGCTGATGTCTGGAAGGGAACATTCTGATGCCTGCAAAACAGTTTTCAGTTGGTGATCCTGTGCGACCAAAAACAAACTTTTGACATCTTGAAGCAAGGGTAGTGACCCTCCCCGTGTGAAACATGCTCTAGATAAACCAGGGTTTTTTTCCTTCTTGTACAACTTTATATCTCCTGACTGTGCAGAGATGAAAAAGGGGATTGTCTGACTATGCGCAAAGAATCCAATTTCTCTGAACTTAGTTGAGGCAGCTGGCAAACAACAGTCTTTCCTCCCAGCAAGGTAATTCTTTAGTATGTTAGATCTGGGAGGGAAGGAACTTCTGTTGTCATCATGGGTTCTCAAGAATTATCCCAGCCCTTAAAGCAGAAGTGCCCTTAATCACCCTCTCTTTCCATATCAGAGTAGGATTCATCTCTCCCAGGGCTCATTCTCACAATTAGCAAATGAGGAAGTAAATCTCTCTGGATTGTACTACTTCAGATTCCAAGTAGAAGTGTATATTTTCTTACGCATGAAAAATTAGCTATAGCCATTCTCCCAGATATCTTGCTTTCTTTGTGCAGCATCTGTATTTGTGTGTGTGTGTGTGTGTGTGTGTGTGTGTGTGTGTGTGTGTGTTTTATGGAGGAACATTCAATAATTGGAATCCCCACCAACAGTCTTCTGTAGTCCGAACAGGCCCAGATTTACCACCTCATCTGCTGTTCATGAGAACCAGGCCAGAGTAGATGGGGAAGAATGGCAGATGCATAATCAGAATTCATTCAATAGACAGGTCATTTCCAAGGGCTGGAGCTGCCAACAGAACATGCATTCTGCATGAAACTGGGTGGGAAGGGTGGAAGAATGGGGGCAGGGAGACTGTAGGAGGGGATGGTGCGTGCCAGATCCCCTCCCCTCCAGCAGCAGCCTCCCTGCACCTTAGGTTTTATCTCCTTGGACTTGCGCTAGTGAAATTGCTTGCACAGGTCTATGGAGACCCATTGCAGAGCAGGAGACTTACGCAGAGATAAAGAGATTTTAATCCAGTTTCCCCTCCAAACTCACACTCCACTGGATACAGCACACCCGTTTTTGGCACAGCTGCTGGGGGGGGGAGGCTAGGATAGGGCTGTGTGTGTATTTTTCTGCAACGATTATTCATTCTCCACATGGACACACAAGCCAAGTACACAGACTATACAAAGGAAATATTATTGTGTACATGTGCACACACCTAGAGACAGAGAGAGAGAGAGAGAGAGAGAAAGACCTACAGTGCACTCCTATGCATGTTTGCTTGGAATTAAGCCGAGTTATGCTCAATAGAGTTTTTTCTTCCAAGTAAACGTGCATAGGATTGCCACCTCAAAGTATGAATCTACATTTGTATGTATTGTTTGTATTGATCTACAATTTGTTGCTTTATATAAATATATTTTTATTTGACAACCATAATATTTCATTAGTAAGACAGCCACTCCCTTAAATAGCGATAGAAATTTAAAATGTTGTTCTCAAGATTGATATTTGTATACTGCCTTAGGAGCTCCCAGTATGCGCTGCTCATCCTGTTGATTTGAAACAAGACGGTGCCAAGGAAAGAAGAGATGCTGCTGCTCAGGGAGTGCTGGGTTGGTTTGACTCTCTCTCCTTACTCATTCCATGGATATGCACCCAAAAAAAATGGAGGGGCAGGAGGTCTGGTTTAGAGCAGGGGTGCCCAAACCCTGGCCCGGGGGACACTTGCGGCCCTCGGGGGCTCCCAATCCGGCCCACGGGGAGCACCCAGTCTCCAATGAACCTCTGGCCCTCCAGAGACTTGCTGGAGCCCTTGCTAGACTGACGCAACTGCTCTCAATGTGAGGACGACTGTTCGACCTCTCACCTGAGCTGTGGGATGAGGGCTCCCTCCACTACTTGCTGTTTCATGTCTGTGATGCAGCAGTGGCAGTGAAGGAAAGGCTGGCCTTCTGCAAGGCCTTTTATAGGCCTTAAGCTACTGCAGTACCTTCATTCATTCATATGAATTCATTCATTCATATGTTCCATCTCAAATATATTCCCTTATGTAAATTTATTCAAATTTTAAATGTAAATTTATTCTTTTTTTCCCGGCCCCCGACACAATGTCAGAGAGATGATGTGGCCCTCCTGCCAAAATGTTTGGACACCCCTGGTCTAGAGGATAGAGCCCCCGTTTGCCTGAAGATAACATCCGAAGGTCGCCAGTTTGAGGCCGCCGGCACCGGGCGACCTTGAAGCAGCTGACAAGCTGAGCCGAGTTATTCCATCTGCTCTGAGCGTGGCAGGATGGAGGCCAGGATGTGAAACCAGATCAGAAAGAAACATCTGAATTGTTGTAGCTCTTGAAAGATAGAGCCTTGTAAAAAATTGTAAAAATCCCTATGGGGATTTAAATAGCCTGCCCATGTAAACCGCCTTGCATAAAGTCTGAGGAGAAATCTGATGACCAAGAAAGGCGGTATATAAATACCTGTATTATTATTATTATTATTATTATTATTATTATTATTATTATTATTATTATTATTATTATCAGGCAGCCCCCAAGCTTCAACCAGGTCTGACTACCTGAGGTGGTGTGCCACATTTTGCCCCATTTACCTGACAATGTGCCAGCTTCTGCTCCTGTGACACTCTAATCCACCACTCTGCTTTCTCAACACTTTCATTTTGTCCCCCTCTTCCTTTCCCAATCCAGGGAAGGGGAAGATCAGTGGAGGTAAAGGGGATGGGCAGAAGTGGGCACCCCCTGCCAGTCTGCTGCCTGAAGTGGCTTGGGATGAAATGAGTTATGACTGCACTATCTGTTAACTACCAGGGGAATACTCTCCATTCATAAAATGATTTACCATCAGCCTTTTACACAACTGAGCTTCTGCAACCTCCTCCTTGAGTAGAAAGTCATGATTTGCAAGGACTGGTCTGCAATTTTCATACCAGTCATTACCCAAATACTTGCAATATTGGACCCAAACAGAAACTTAAGGTAGAAATGACACTACTAGTGAAGAGACATGGCAACTCTTTTTCATTCTCATAATTTTTATACTTGCATTAGGAATTTTCAACATATTTCTAAAACAGAGTCTATTTGGCTTTGAAACAATGGAGAGAAGGTAAATATAGTTCTCTACAAAATACTTCCAGAGCAGAACTGCATTTTTAATGCAGAAACTCATGCCAAGTGTTCTAGGACTCAAGCCAAGAAAATGTTCATTAAAAATAAACGACACACACGCACAGGATTTTTGTATTTAGTGAGTCTTGCAAGGAGATCTCATTATACACAGGAACATCTACATAACATATGTTTGGTGTTATAGTCATAAAAATTGCATCTATCGAGAATTCAATTTCTCTTCAGTGCATTCATATATACAAATATATTGCATTAGTATAATTTTTTTTTCTGCAGCATAATAATTTTTGCAAGTAGTTCAGATGGTACTTTCTCCCTTCCTGTTAGATTGCTAGCAGATCACAACTCAGAGAGCAGTGTTTTAAGGAATCTATCACAATGTAAGATTTTGATAATATTCCAGTTCTGGATATTAGGATTTTCATGGTTCTTCTGCCTGCAGTTAATTGCCATGATGTTTGATCATATAATACCACTCAATTTACAAGGCTGAATACACAGCCTATTAAATTTCAACTGTGAATACTGAGTAAGCTAAATATATGCAATAATCATATTTAAAATTTTTGCTTGTGTGTGAAAACAAACTTGGTACGGTGCTCTATATTTTCTTCCCCAATGTTAATGCAGTTAACATAGTCAAACTGTCATCTGTGCTCATAAGATCTTATTAAATAGTGTATTGTCAGCACAGTTACTTCCTGTATGCATTTTTCAGTGGCTTCTATTTTCACTTTCTCAGACATTTTACTCAGTGAAAGACCTGCATCAGGAACTGCTTGGGGTCAAATTACATGTTACAAGAAGAACAAGCTTAAGTGCCACTATGTGATATATATATTGGGAAAAGGTTTCCTTTGGCACCAGTGACTTCAGACTGGCATGTGAATTTTAATTCCTATCACTTGGTTTCACTATCCTTTTGGTTCCCTGACTTGGGAAGAGGTGCTGTCTATGTGAGACGCACTGCCTGATGGCCAGCAGATCCCCACACTTTCAAGGCATGTGCATTATACACTTACCTTTACAGTGCATTTGTTTTTGTACTATGTTTTAACAAATTACTGTGAATATGGGTCCTAAAGAAGATTTTAAAAATCATGGGAAAAGCAGAAAAAAACAGGAAACAGGTGAAACGTAAGACAGTTGCTCGTAATTTGCAACAACTTGAGATGCTAAACCTCAATATGTAATGCTACAACTTCTGAATTCATTGTCACCATCTACTTTATTGATGGTGTATAATGTTGTTACAGTATTAGGTGTTACTTATTCTATATTACTATGCCACAAAACATTTTCCTTATGCTACTAGGCTTTTGGGGTAAACTTGGAATGGCTTTGGAATGAGTTAGAATTTTTTCCCATTGAAATTAATGCAATAATTGTTATCTAGATTTATACCATAAGGGCTGTTTTCAAAAATGGATTTGGTATGTATCAAGAGGGGAAGGTGCATCTCATTGTGTAGAAGTTACACTTGCAAAAGGGCCTTGCTCCTCATGCCAGTTTATTGCTCCTCTGCAAAGATCTGAAGCATAGAAAGGTGTCAGAGGAAGGAAGAACTGTGGTTTCCTTTTCAGCAATAATAGCCTGGGAGAACAGCAGAAATCCCCTAACGCCCCAGAGCACCCACACATAGCATCACGGTTCCATGGCCATTAATAACCATGAAACACCATATGCTCTCAGTTAATGGGAAAGACTGGTGATAGGAGAGGGATGGGAAACAGCCAGACAACTCCACTCTGTGGATTGCTCACAGCCATTGACGAACTGGAATGTTGATTGTAGTTCATTAATTTTTATTCTCAGCCTTTTTTTTCTTTTGACTTCTGAATAACTTGCATGTGTGGCTTTGGAAGGATGGCATGGTTTTCACAGGGTGATTCCTGTACCTGGACGCACAGCAACAATGTCACCCTAAATTCAGCAGAGTCCAAGCTGTGTATTGAGGAAACCCTTTTTCAGGGGTGAAGACTGGCAAGATATGGGCAGGTGGCAGTAGTGGACACCAGTCATTTGCACTACCTCCTGTAACTATAATGGCAACAGTGAAGTAGGACCTCTTTTTTTGGCATTAAATGCCCAGTTCCCAGGCCATGCACATGGTTTCCAATGCATGGAGGAGTGTCCAGTTGGAGGGCCAGTGCAGGGCCTTTTACCCTAGAGCAGGGGTGCTCAAAGTTTTTGGCAGGAGGGCCACATCATCTCTCTGACAGTGTGTCAGGGGCCAGAAAAAAAAATTAATTTATATTTAAATTTAAAGGAATCAATTTCCTTTAAATAAACAAGTGGCCCGGTGGCCGGGGTTTGAACAGCCCTGCCGTAGAGTCTCCCAAAGCTGACAGCAACACTGCCCCATTTCTAAGGTCCAGGTCAAAATGATCCACTTGGTTCATCCATCTCCTGCCAAATTTTCACTTTTAGTGTAGCATCCAGAGTTACTCTTCCTCTGGAGCAAGCTGCCCTGGATGCTGCCTCATCTCTGCAGCCTCAGCCCTGCCAGTGAGAAGCGGCAGAGAAGACCCTGTTTGCATCAGTCACCTTGCAATTATGCTAGGGGAAGCACTGACTTTTCCCCTTTGGTGTTTTTCCGCCGCCTGCATGATATTAGTATTATGGATTTTTACAGTCAGACAGATGTTATCGACTGGTTTGTTTTATCCAGACATTGAGTCCTTCCCATTATCCCATATTATTATTACTATTTATACTACTTCCTCACAGCCTATGCTGGGCTGGTTACAGTTTGCAATATGGGAATTGCATATCACCGTGGGATTCTTGCTTTTCCTAGCAATGTTGTCTTCTGCTGATGTTTTTATTTATTTATTTCATCATCACCACTTTAAGTTCCAAGTTTTCTTGGAATCAGGATACCTGCTGAATACATATAATGGTGATTCTTAAACAATGATCTGCGGCGAGCTTTCCAACCTCAGTGAAAATCAGAGCAAATGCTGGTATATGCCCAATTAAAGCTTAGCTCATTCTGTGTTCTGTTGCATGGTTGGCAACCTTCAGTCTCGAAAGACTATGGTATAAGCCTACAGCACCTGGTATTCCCAAGCGGTCTCCCATCCAAGTACTAACCAGGCCTGACCCTGCTTAGCTTCTGAGATCACGGGTTACGAGTCATCATAGGTATGTGCAAGCTTCTGGTTTTAGAGGTAGGCTACCTCAGACTGCCAGGTGCGTTCTGTTGCAGCAGTATTGAAAATGAAGGGAAAGTGGTTAGATAGCAGATAGATGTTGCTAAGTTTGCACATAGTCCACGTCAGTCTCCTGGTAGTCAAGAGACAAGCCAGTGCAATACTTTCTCATTAGCTTGCTCTGTCCCTACGTTTTCAAGCCCTCGCCACATTTTTGAAAGCTGAGAGCATTCGAGTTCTGTTCCCAATTCCAGATTCTGCACTTGGGAGATAAAATCAAAAGATTAAGAAACGCACACAGCCCTGCCGTAAGATACCCTGTTAAAGCCAGCCTTGAGCAGCAAGGCAATCTCCAGCAGGTTTGAGGGGACCTTGCAAGTTTACAATGATGCGACTGATTAAACTTCCTCTTCCACAATGGTCTTTTAATGAAAAATATGTAGGTTACTTAAAGTTATAAACTTCTTTAAGCTGCACAGCAACTTCTGATCCCATGATGATATAACAAACAAATATCATGCCTCAGGAACACAAAGCACATTCATAATTATCATTACCTCAAATATGTCCAATTATCTTAGCAATGACTCCTGAATTTTCTTCTTCTTCTTCTTCAGCCATCCCATCCCATCCAGCACAACCTGCTGTGGCTGTTTTGAAATGATTGAACTTGTATAATGATGGAAAATTATACAATGCTACAATTGCCAGTTCATGTGCTAGGACAGTGCATTCACATTAAACAAGCCACTTAACAATCATTATTTCAAGGAATGATAGTGCAGTGATATCTGTACCTCCAGTCGTTTTTGACAAACTTGTTCCCAGCATATACCTTTTGCTTGACATGGAAGCACAGTGTGACTTCATGTTGGACATGTTACATATAACCCTAGGTTACATCATTCCATCTGAAGTTCAGGAAGCTGTTGTCCAAACACGTGCTCAAAGTAACATCTGAGAGCTGGATGTTGTAACTCCTGTTGCATAGCTCCTTCCTGTGAGAGCATTTAAGTACAGTGAGATTGTTTGCAAAACAAGTCACCACTCAGCACAATGCATGGCATTTAAATCTATGCTGAATCAGTAAAGGAGCATCTCCTGATGGAAATGTAATCTATTTTATTTATTTTTTACATTTTTATACCACCCTTCCTGCAAGGTACTGGTACTATCTATTGCTAGAGGTGGGTGAAAACAGTCTCTTTTTTTTTTTTGCAGATTTCACTGTTTTCCAAAGTTAGAAGTGCAGAAAGTGGTCTTATATGTTATTATTCCAAGAATGCATTTTTATAAATTATAATTAGAAATTATAGTCACTTTAAAAGAATACTAGGTAGGTGATGTAGATGGTATAGTGTCAGCAGATGCAGCCACATGCATTTAGAGATGTTAGATAATATGCAGAAGTGTTAAGAGAATGGGGTTTTGTGGGGGGTTTTTTTTTTGCAGATTTGGGGGGGGGGTTGTTTACAGAAATGGGAATTGCCGAAAGCAGTTTTATGTGTTTTTATTTTGTTATTGCCGAAAAAACTCACCTCTATCTATTGCCATTTGACAACGTAAAGGAAACCTAATCTAACTCTGCTGTTCAGGGATTTGTTACCAGTAAGAAATTTTGCCCTTATAGCAATGCTTATGCAACGCAAAACAATGTAAATTATGTGCTATGATATGATTGTCTAACACATTTCTCTACTCCAGAATATGTTACGTGAAGCATGATGAAATGCACATAACTGCCAAATGAGTCATTGATTGATTATGCTCAGACAATGCTGTTCCAAGTGCTCTTAAGATATAATTTTTCAAGGATTCCCAGCAAGCATACACAAAATAACAACAAAAATCAAAACCACCTCAGATTTAGAGCTACATTCCGTTTTTTAAAACTGTATTTCT
Organism: Tiliqua scincoides; assembly: GCF_035046505.1. Lineage (NCBI taxonomy): Eukaryota > Metazoa > Chordata > Lepidosauria > Squamata > Scincidae > Tiliqua > Tiliqua scincoides. The sequence continues at coordinate 89,596,693 of NC_089823.1, forward strand.
TCTATTCTTACCAACTAAGAAGAACACCCTGCCACTTACATGGATATAGGGGGAAAGTATGCATTTCCATAGATCAAATATCATGTAAGTGTTTATTTTTACTTTGTGATATGTAGCAACGTAGTGTAAGCTTCATACAGGATTACGCACACAAGGAACACTGTTTTCCACTTTGTAAACCCTTATAGAAAGGGTTATATGTGAAGCTGCACAAAATATGTTCCTTTCTAGAACCCATGGGGATAGGCAAAATTTTGGAAACATGATCAGAAGGAGAGCCTCCAGGTATCATGCATTTTCTCCTGTTTTGGCAATCTCTAGCACAGAGATTGCCTCATTTTAGCTTAATATAAGAGTGTATCAGCTGCTCCTGTTCTGATGCAACAGAAGAATGTGTTACAAAATACTTTGTAACTTGCTAAGCAGGAAAGATGCTTCAAGTACTCCCAAGGACTAGCACCACTTGTGCAGTCACATAGACTGCAATCAAACCATTATTCCAGTGATTGCTCTGGCCTGCAATTTGGACTCTGTTGGACAAAACTAGAACTATAATCTGTATCAAAGCAGACTTGCCCGTAAGAGTCGCATTCTGAAAAAGAGCGGATATGAGTGGAATGGGGGCCTTGGGCAAAGCAATTGATAGAAGAGGGAAGAAGCAGTGCAACCTTGGTGACGACAGAAGTGAAAAGTTAAAATAATGGGAAGGCACAAAAGATGTAGATTGTAAGCATGAATACTGTATTAGGAGTTAGCAGAAAGTAGAAATTAAAGGAGCCATTGTGGTAAGAAGGGAAATTAAGAATTAAGAAACTGAGAACCAAACAGCACATCATGTTAAATGAGTAGTTTGGCTCTGAGGGTTTGCTTATTTTTAAAATGAAATAGCAATTGTGGGACAGGATCAGGACTGTGGTACATGGGGAAGGGAGTACTTTTAGCCCAATAAAATACACATTTGAAGCTGCTATTAGCTCTCAAAGGGAAACGCCCCCCCTTCTTGTGTATTGCATTCATAACCCTCACTGCTCCCAGATTCCGTTCCTGAGTCAATGGAATGTTTGTGAATCTTCCATTACATCACACCACTTCAGCCAATTGCTCTAGATTCTAGGCTAGCAGCTTCAACTCTACAAGATTCCTTGGTTCATATATAATACAATACAGTAGTTTAATTCTCCTTTTCAGAAATTTGACATATGTCATATGGTGGATCAGTCAAAAGTGGTTTTTTCCCCCCCCAGATCTGTCTTACATTGTAACTTTGTTTGAGATAATGCCTGAGAGTCAGAATTCTAGTGAACTATACAAGGGATGGGTATTTATTGTGACACATCATGGCACAAGGTGATAGCAGCTGCAGCAGCACAGATATTTCCAATGGTCTTGTTAGAAAGAACAGCATGATTCTGCTCATGCCTTTCAAAAGGTGTTGGATACCATCCTGGGTAAACATGATGTCTGGCAACCTTCTGCAGTATGTTTGTTACCAGAGCAACATCAATGCTGTGGCCACCAGTTTCTTTGTATGCAACAGGCTTCCCATTTCAGTCACTATAATAGGATATATTCCTCTGTCCTGTCCAGTTACTTGGCAGCTGTGCTTAGCAGGACTCCAGTTCAGATATACTGATTTTGATGTGGTTTCTTCAGGCTTAGAATATGACCTCAGGTCTGTAACTGGGTTACATATGACTGGCAGCATCATAGATGTGGAGCTGCTCCTTCCCAAGGAGTGTCTTGCGTTACCATCAGCTGCATCATCTTCAGCATATTATAGTTAAGACATAACTGGCCAAATATTTGTAATCAGCATTATGAAATTTAAAAAAAAAAAGGTAGAACAACTGGGAAGGATCAAAAACTGAAAGAATACATGAATTCTGATGTGAACGCAACATCTACTCTCTTGGAGTAGCAGACTACTCAGAGACCAGAGATTAATTATACCACTTGATTCCTGCAGTGTGATTGTTTAGCCTTTATTGAACACCACATGTCTTTTATAAAGCCATTATAGTCAAAATGATTTTACAGGGGAAACAAAATGCATGTGTTGAAAAAACCTGAGGATCCCTGAGGATCAGAGGAGATTGAAAGTGAAATATCTGTGAAGGGAGTGAATTTCCATGTTGGCATCCTTCAGTCTTGGAAGACTATGGTATCGCATTCTGAATGGTGGTTCTGGAACAGAGTGTCCTCTCCAGTGTGCGAAGCCTGGGTAAAGTAGATATGGAGGATAGACTGTTACCCATGCAGCAAATCCCCCCACGTCGCTGAAATGGTCCAATGGAAAGGCAGAGGCCAATACGGTTGGTTCCAGCGGCGTCGCAGGAGTTGCCAGAACGTGACTGTGTTCAGCCATGAACTGCCTCAGGGACTCCGGCTCCGGATTTTGCCTCGAGGTTGACTCCTGAAGCCTTTTCCATAACTGGATTTAGCCACAAGGCAGTGGAGGTTTGGGATCAGAGTTTTCCCTCTCTCAGATGAGCTGCCTTCCCAGGATAACGAGTCCCATCTATCCTGTGGCTGTTTAGTTGCCTCTTACGACAAGTGAATTTATTTTGGAGTGAATTTATCTTTGTGTCAATTGATCTTTGACAATTCTATTGCCATTTCAGGAACTAACTAATAAAAAGATGGGTGAGAAAAGAACAGTTCTGTGTGGAAAAGCCATGTGTGATAGAGAGAGCAGGTGGTTAAAAATCCTTGTTTTCAAAAGTCCTCAGGGGCCATCCAAGGCATCAGAGTTCATATTACTGTTTGCAGTGAATCACATCTCCTACCCAAACATTAGCAGAGCAAAGGAGCAAGTTGAAAAGTGCCACAACAGCTTTTTTTTAAAAGAGATTGCACCAGCCCTGCATACTTCCACTAGAAATTTTGCCCAGAGCAATGTGGTGTAATTCACAGGACTTGGTAAGACTACAATGCCTTGCAATGTTCCGCCACATATGCAACTATCCATGTGGCCCGTCACCAATCACTGTCCCCCCCAAGTATCCAGAGCTGAGGGAAGCTTAAAGGCACTTCCAAACATACAGCCAAGTGTCCAAAAGGTGGATTTTTCATGTTAAGTTTGACAGTAAACTTAAACGTCAATCCTGCACACTCTTACCTAGGAGTAAATTCCACTGAACTCAGTGGGACTTCTAAGCAGACATGCAGACATTGCACTGTTAATCTTTGTCACTCTCACTTTTTTTTTTTTTTTTTTTTTGCACTTCATCTATTAAAAATCTTATAGCAGACTGGGGGGGGGGGAGTTGAGCATGGTGACAACAGATTACTGTGTTGTGCAATATAAGTTTAAAACTGAATTGTTAAGGAAGTAAGTTGCAACTATTCAAAAGCAAAGAGCCATCCCAAATAGGGGTCCATGAAATACCTCTCCATGAATTTGCCTAATCCTCTTTTAAAGCCCTGTAAACTAATGACCACTGCCATATACTATAGAAGCAAATTCCATACATTAATTATGCATTGCATGAACAAGTACTTTCTTTTGCTGTCAGTCAACAGCTTTGGAAAACTATTGTGTATTCCTTTTTTCTCAGACAGAAGAAAAGAGAACAGTGATCAGGCAGAAAAAAGTGTCCTCTTTCTCTTACCAATAGACATGTAGCATTTAAATGTTCATCATGGAATGAAATTTGCCCTGACAGAGAATTACCATAATCCCAGTATAAACTGAAGTGAATACTATAATAGTTTGAGGACCTTCCATAAAAACAAGTACTGAAAAATTGTTATGCTGAATTTCTACAGTGTGACTGGTCAGAGGGTAATTGATGAAAATACAATGAATATATATGCAATGAAAATATGATGAATAAATGATAACGTTTATTCCACCTACTGTCCACCTACTTTTGGGTCACCCTGTATAATAAAGAAATGCCAAAGATAACAAAATGTTATAGTTTGTTTATTTCTTTTTAAAGGGGATTGCACAATAATGTGCAAAGATGACTAAAACCCTATTCATAAATATGTTAAAACAAAGTAAAATAAAATTAAAGCAGCTAAAAATAGCCAAAATTGAACTCTAGGCATGATCTGTGACTAACAATGCAATTCTATTCCTTGTACTCCAAAGTAAATCCCATTCAGTTCAACAAGATTTATTCCCTTATAACTATGTATAGAATTGCAGCCTAAGACTGCAGTCCTATACATGCTTACCTGGGAAGGGCAGCCCAATTCTATGTTTCATCGCATCCAGAGGAACAGTGGCACCGAAATAGCTACTGCTGTATCCTAGGAGCATGGGGCAGCTGTGGAGGTCTCCTTGGGGGAAGGGGACTTTCATCCCCTTCCACCAAGGAAAGCACCAGGCCCTGCAATCAGGCTTCTCAAGTCTGCATTGGATATTTTGCTGGCACAGACTTGAGAACCTCAGTAGCAGGCTTTTCAGCCTGACACAGAGGATAGGATCCGGCAGAGGTCTCCTCCTCTGGTAACACTCCCTCCTGCCCCGGCCCCATCCCTGTTCCACCCTCCTCCCATCCCAGAACACCTCCCCCTGCCCTGAACACCTGCACCGCCAGCTGATGATACTACTCATTGCCACCTGACATCCTCCTGCTCCTGGTCCAGCGCTCCCTCCTGTGCATTTTGGCATGTTTACAACACCAATCGCTATGGGCTGTTAGGACTAGGCCAAGGGTTGGCAACCTTAAACATTCAAAGAGCCATTTGGACCCGTTTTCCAGAGAAAAGAAAACCTCGGGAGCCACAAAACCCTCTTGACATCTAAAATGAAGATAACACTGCATATATAGTTTTTTTAAAATCTTTATGCTATGTATTAAAAAACTATAGTGTGCTAAAATCAATGGGATTTCATTTGACTCCAAAGTGGAGTCAGGGGAGGGAAAAAAAAACCAACAGATGCTGCTTTGCGCTGAATCGAAGCAATGGGAAGACTTATGCAGGCTTAGTCAGAAGTAAGCGCCTCTCTGATTTCCATGGGGCTTCCTCCTTAGTCAGTGTGTGTAGTATTAGGATCGCATCCTCCACCCTCAGACTTATTTTGGGAAGTCTGCCCTGTCGGTTTCAGAGGGACTGACTTCCATGCTCAGGTGCACTGACCAGGAGAGAAATCGCACGAAGGCTGATTCCGGAGGGGCTGATTCTGGAGTCGGCTCCCAATCCTAAGCATGCCTACTCAGAAGTAAGTCCCATTCAGTTCAATGGGGTTTACTCCCAGGAAAGTGTGCACTCCCTGTAGGCGCACTCCAGGGAGCTCCAGGGTCGGTCACCCCATCTCTTCTGCAGTGGGGGGGGCAACATTAAGGCAAAGGGCGTAATGAAGCCTGCCAGACTCAGAGGGATGAAGCCGAAGGATCCCCCTGCCTGCTCTGTGCCGGAAGGGGGGGAACGGCGCCAGGGTGAGAGGAGCCCAGCCTGGGTGCAGGGGAGGTGCACGCGCACCTCGGGCTGAGCACTCCAAGTTGCAGGCAGGGGTCTGAGACTTCAGAGCGCAGCTTATCTGCCTCAGAAATGACTTTGTATTTTTACATAGTAATTAGTTTAGCAAAGGGGGTGACAGAGAGGCGCTCTGTCACCCCCTTTGCCACTTTCACCCACCCTTCCCCGCTGAGCCCATGTGCCACCAGCTCTCCCTGCCCGGCCACAGGAGTCCCTGCAAAGCGCCTCCCCGTGCCTGCCACCAGCGGCCCTGTCCCGCGGTTCAGCCCCCTGCCACTGCAGGGAGAAGGAAGGAAGGGCGCAGGGAAGAGGTGCCCGGCTGCCCCCCCCCGCGCCTGCTCGCAGTGGGGCGCGGAGAGCAGGTGCGGAACGCCGCTGCCCCTTCCTTTGATGCCCTTCCCAGCTGAGCCCATGCGCGGCCACGCCAGTGCTGCCAGCTCTCCCTGCCCGGCCACAGGGGTCCCTGCAAAGCGCCCCCACACCTGCCACCAGCGGCCCTGTCCCACAGCGCCTGCTCGCAGTGGGGCGCGGAGAGTAGGTGCGGGAGAGTGCCGCTGCCCTGCCTGCCTCGCGCCGGAGAGAGGCGCCCTCGGGCTGGGCTGGCTGGGCAGCGGCCGTGGGGAAGGCGCCCCGCTTCCAGCCCCCACTTGGGAGCCGCAGCAGACCGCTGAAAGAGCCGCATGCAGCTCTAAAAACACAGGTTGCAGACCCCAGGACTAGGCCCTAAGGCCCATTAAACTTAGTGGGCCTTACTTTTGAGTAGACATTATAGGATTCCATAATAAAAGATTTGTCTTACTGCAATGTAGGACTCACTTTCTCAGCTGTCTGTATCAGGTCTTGGGCTGGTGCATATCAATCCCTAAACACAACATGTTTTAATGTTCTGATCTGGCAACCCTGGCTATTCCATATTTCTGGCCTTCCCCAACCTAAAAAGATGTTTCTTTGTTTTTGTTTTTCTAAAGCTGACTGCTAGAGGCTGCTGCTTCTCTATTGGTGCTGGAGGCAGAGAGCTGATCCAATATATCTGATGTAGACTTGAATGAAAGTAAGGTAATACAATACTTTCAGATTAAAAATGGTACAGGTTGTTTCTTACCATGACCAATCATGCACAAAGAAGGACAGAGGTTCAGAAACACTTTTTTCCTGAACAGATCACTTTTGGAGATGAGAGGATTCCATAAGTCCATGAACAATAAATCCCAGAAATGAGTTTAAAGTATGCTACCCATAATAATGTGTTGGGGGATTTTTGTGTTATGAAGCCTCTGGCAGCAATCAGCTGACGTGGTGTGGTACCACTGAAAATTAATAAACATGCCAACTGATCAAAGAATGTAGCTGTCGGCAGCAGAACTTTCAAGAACAGTTTTCTTTGAGAGAAGAAGAAAACAGGTTGGATCATACAGACCCTAGAGAGATGAAGAACTGTGTGATCAAGGTAGGAAAAGGAAGAGTGAATATTGATTGGGAAGAAGTCTAAAGAAGAGGAAAAGCCCTGAGGCAGAACAGCTGAAGGAAGGGGGCAGGGTAGACAATACAGTACACTTTATGCATAACCTAAAGCCCATGAGGCCAATTGTCATTCCCTATTGTCTATTTGCAGCTTCCTAGAAAGAATTGGGAGTGTTTGCAGCACTTTCCCATAGCTCTCTGAGACCATGTAAGAGGCCTACAATGGTGAAATGTCCTACTTCTGAATTCAGAGGCACACAGTGGAATAGAAGCCAGCCAGGCTGTGTGGCTCATCTGTATCTGAAACTCTTCCTCCACTGGTGTTAGCTGCCGGAAGATTGAAAGCAAATTCTGCGCAGTTGCTGAGCAGTGGAGTAGAGATAAAGCAGGAACAAGACTGTAGCTAGCTGTTTTGGCTAGGTGGGGCAGCCACATTTCTAGGTGGGGTTTCAATTACAGTACAGTACAGGAATTGGAAATCAGTTATTTCTTCAGAACTTACATAATGTCTATGTGAAAGTTGATGGGGAAGTGGTGCAGCTCCGCGATGCTTGCGGCCTTGGCTTGAATGAAGCCCAGGGGCCTAGCTGATAATTGGAGTTATATATTGTTTCTAGCCCTCTCCTGGGGCTCTGTTACTACCCCCCCCCAATCAATCCTGGGCCACAGGACACAGTGAGCAGAATGGGTAGGTCAGTGTTCCTCAGTGTTTGCCCTCTGCTGTACCACTTCACATGGTCCACTGATTCCAAGTACCACGGGAAGTAACTGGCAATGACATTGCCAGTTATTTCTGGGTTGGAAGGCCAGATGTGACATGACAAACACCTGTAAGAAGCTCAAGGTGGATGGAAGGACTGTTTTGAGCAAATGAAAAGCATGCTTTGGAGTCTCCTACCGCTGTTTGTTGTGTCGTGTTCCTGGTCATGCTGCCAAGTGGCAGGTGTCTAAAGGTCCTGCAAGTAGCACCAGCTCAAGTACCACTGGTGGAACCCACCCCACTGGCTGAGAAACACTGATGTAGGTCCAGTGGGTGGAGTTTTGAGCACGGCTGTATTTCTGGAGGGACCACTGGCTGTCATCAATTTTTAAATTTCTTTTTTTAACTGCAATTTTTCCTGTTCTTAAAACAAACTCTCATTCTTGAAATGGAGGTTGTCATGTCATAAACAAATGGACAGTCCAATCCTGAGCTGCCCGTTGCGCCAGGACTGCCGCAGCACTGAAATGGCTGCCATGGCATCCTGCGCACAACAGGGAAGCCACCAGCAGTTCCTTGGGGGAAGGGGACTTTTGCCCCTTCCCATGGGTAAGGCAAGCAGCCCGCAATGGGGCTACTTGATTTTACGACAACCCAAGGGTTGCCGTAGAATCAAGAGCCTCCGTGTCAGGTGGCAGACCCAACATGGAGGCTCATGGTTCGGTTGAGCAGAGATCTACTGGCCTCCCTCCTGCCCCGCTCCCTCCCACCTTTATGTCTCCTCCCCACCCTCTCTCTGCCTCCCCTCGCCCCAGAACATCTCCCCATCTCCCCCCACACCTCCACTCACCTTTCTGCCATCCAGTGGTCTGTGCAACCACCGAGCCACAGGGCACCGCTGATCCACTGGCGCTAGCCCAGCGCTGGCTGACGCTGAGCTAGCACCAGCGCTAGACCAGCACTGAGGGCTGCGAATGTGCTTTATGGCACATTCTCCCCCCAAATCCTCCCCCCAAATTTTTCTCCCCCAAAATCCTAGGTGGGGCTGTGCATCCACTGTACTCCACCTGGCTATCCAGGGGAACAAACAGAGCAAAAGGAGTCTGAGGGAGGAGGAAAATGAGACATGAGGGTGCAAAGAGAGATCTGTCCAATGAAGAGAGAAAAGAAAGATGAGTTATATGTACGTTGCTCTTGTGGTTTAGAAAGAGAAAGCATGCTAGGGTGCAGAGAGCAAAGTAGGAGGTTTAATACAGAGTGGGTTTCAAATAGGACTGTAGGGCGTACAGAAAGAGTCTGAGCTTTAGGAAAAGGTGGGTTAACAGAGAATGGGATTTTAAAATGTTAATTTTTTTTAACTGAACAATTATGGTTGCTACAAAACCGCTTTTCTGCCGTTTTATTTTAATAATAAAATTAATATTTTTATAAGAGGTGTATCATTACATATGCCCCCTATAAAAATATTAATTTTATTATTAAAATAGTTACATACCACTTTTCAATAAAAAAGCTGACAAAGTGGCTGACATAGCAAAATAAAAATTTTTATCTGTGCACAACTGTTGCTGACAATCTTGATGGAGCCAAGAGGCAGTGGGGCAGAATTCACATAAAGATTTGAACTCACTGGCTCATTTTTCATCTCCTGGCCTATATGTTATATTTTTGGTTTATATTTTTCAACATTTGGATACTTTTGAGGAAAGTAATATGATTTAGTCAGAATGCTTTCAGTTAATCAGTCCTCATGCTCAAGTAGGTTGAGACTTACCACTGTAACAGTGACACAGCTAAAAATGTAGAATCAAATTCAATAGTGAAAATCCTCTACAGGAAAAACAACAGTAATTTTATATCACAAGATAAGAGTCATGTACCTTGATACCCAACCACAATAAGCCTCATATCTCAAAATGTCCCACAAGAAGAAGATAGGAGTCTGTATTGGGGCAAAACCGATGTCCTGGCTGTTAATCAAAAGAGCAGCAGAATGTTCCCCCCTCCCCCAAAAGATGCTCCACATTGCTAGGAACAAAGGCAATACTTAAATACAGCATTGCATGAAAGAACACTAGTACAGTTCATACAAAGCTGCATACAAAGCCCTGTTTACAGTTACATCCTGATTATCTTGTGCTGATTAATTCAGATAGTTATAGATGGGTGTCAAATATAAGGCCTCCAGGCCATATCCATGGCAGGCACCATGAATGCTATTTGACCTTCTGTATAAGAACAGCCCCACTGGATCAGGCCATAGGCCCATCTAGTCCAGCTTCCTGTATCTCACAGCGGCCCACCAAATGCCCCAGGGAGCACACCAGTTAACAAGAGACCTGCATCCTGGTGCTCTCCCTTGCATCTGGAATTCTGACATAGCCCATTTCTAAAATCAGGATGTTGCACATACACATCATGGCTTGTAACCCATAATGGATTTTTCCTCCAGAAACCTGTCCAATCCCCTTTTAAAGGTCAGATGCAGTCACCACATCCTGTGGCAAGAAGTTCCACAGACCAACCACACACTGAGTAAATAAATATTTTCTTTTGTCTGTCCTAACTCCCCCAACACTCAATTTTAGTGGATGTCCCCTGGGTTCTAACCCCTGGGGGTTGGGGATAAGAATAGGCCCTCAGTTTGGTTGTACTTGTCGTAAGAGGCGACTAAACAGCCACCGGGTAGATGGGACTCGTCAGCCTGGGAAGGCAGCTCATCTGAGAGAAGGAAAACTCTGATCCCAAACCTCCACTGCCTTGTGGCTACATCCAGTTATGGAAAAGGCTTCAGGAGTCAACCTCGAGGCAAAATCCGGAGCCGGAGTCCCTGAGGCAGTTCATGGCTGAACACAGTCACGTTCTGGCAACTCCTGCGACGCCGCTGGAACCAACCGTATTGGCCTCTGCCTTTCCATTGGACCATTTCAGCGACGTGGAGAGGGGGGATTTGCTGCATGGGTAACAGCCTATCCTCCATACCTACTTTACCCAGGCTTCGCGCACGGGAGAGGACACTCTGTTCCAGAGCCACCATTCAGAGCGTGACACCATGGTCTTCCGGGACTGAAGGATGCCAACATAGTCCCCTGGTTCTGGTGTTATGTGACAGTGTAAAGCAGGGGTGCTCAATAGGTGGATCGCGATCTACCGGTAGATCACGAGGCAAAATGAGTAGATCACGGAGTGCTGACCCCCCCCTTCAGGTGCCTCTGGGAGGAAACGCCGGGAGTAAGGCCCATTGTACTCAATGGGGCTTACTCCCAGGTAAGTGTGGCTAGGATTGCAGCCTCACAGCCTAATCCTAGGCATGTCTACTCAGGAGTAAGTCCTGTTATACTCAGTGGGGCTCAAGGTAAACCAACATACATTGTACACATAAATGTTATATGTTATGATGGCGCGAACATTGTAAAAAAAACTCTGGTAGATCTCCGGGCCTTGCTGGGTTTCAAAGTAGCTCTCGAGCCAAAAAAGTGCGAGCACCCCTGGTGTAAAGGGCATCTCTCTATCCACTTTATCCTTCCCATGCATAATTTTGTATGTCTCAGTCATGCCCCCCTCAGGCGCCTCTTTTCTAGACTGAAGAGGCCCAAACACCCTAGCCTTTCCTCATAAGGAAGGTGCCCCAGTCCAGTAATCATCTTAGTGGCTCTCTTTTGCACCTTTTCCATTCCCACTATGTCCTTTTTGAGATGTGGCGACCAGAACTGGACACAATACTCCAGGTGTGAATCTAAATGAAACAAGCTCTACAATGGGTGGGGGGGGGGGGAGCTTTGAATCTCAAAGTGATAGATAATGACCTTGGGAAACTGACTGATCTGTGAGTTGAGAGGCTTGGATGGTTTCCTCCAGAGAGGGGTCATTTTCAGGTCAGATGGTGCTCCTGGGCATTAAGGCCAATTGAGGAGGATGAGTCATAGCAGCAGCCCATTGGAACCAGCCACCTATGTGCTCCAGGATGGAGTTCAGAATGGAACCTCAGAAGCTTGGGCCAATGTGCTTAGTCAGCCACTAGCAGGTTGACCAGGCAGGCCAACAAGAATTGAAGTGAAGGATGAAAGGATGAAAGGAAGACCAAAAAGCATACTCAAAGTATGCCAAAGTATGCTTGTGTATGAATGTGTACTCAAAGAATGCCAAAGTAAAAAAAAAAAAAAGTGGACTTGTTGACAAAGTTGAGCCATAGTGGCTAGCTGGGATTTACCCTGGGGCAAGGGGACAGTTGTTCCCTTACCTGGAGACTTCCAGCAGCTGAAAATACCCCATGGTATGGTAGCCACACCTGTACTGCTGCATTGCCACACAGGGATCGAGGTAGGATTGGGCTGCAACACTGGGGTCTGGATCCACAGAAAGTGAATCACACTAAAGCCCCACTGAAGTTAATAGAATTTCAGTTTTATTGATAAATGTGTTGCCTGTAGTTCAGTGAATGAAATGTTGTGTTAAACCCCTCACCCATTGATAACTTTCAGAACCAGCAGCAGAAGGAGGTCCAATCTAGATTGGCATTGCGGGGTGGGGGGGAGCTTTATCTTCAAGATAATCCTAACCTAGACTGGGAATTCCTGTGGCTTTGATTTCTGAAAGAAAGCTAAACCCATCAATGCTAATGACAAGCTTAACATAGCATCTAGTGTGGCCCTCAGGTGGAACTTCTTTTTTCATTAGCAGGGTGTATCTTATCTTCATGAATATTTGTGAAGAGTAAAAAATAGCTACAAGAACTTCACCATCTTTTTAATGGGTAAAAGTAGTTTGCTCTTGGGAGTTTGATGCAAGTCCATGCTCCTGCTCTTTTATGCTTTTTTTGGCCCAGCTTGCCTTCACTGTACTGCTGTGCTTTTGAGACACATATGTTGAAATGGTACTTCCCACTGAAACTCTGTGTTGCAGTTATATCACACCCCCTGGCCTGCTCTCAACCTTAGACTTTGATGCCTGGCTCACCTTTTCCCTCTCTGACATCATTCCCACCTTGGTCCTTAGTTATTTCAAAATTCATGTAGACACCCACTAAAATTGAGTGTTGGGAGAGTTAGATCAGACAAAAGAAAATATTTCTTTACTCAGCGTGTGGTTGGTCTGTGGAACTCCTTGCCACAGGATGTGGTGATGGCGTCTGACCTGGACGCCTTTAAAAGGGAAGTGGACAAGTTTCTGGAGGAAAAATCCATTATGGGTTACATAATGATGTAATGTATGTGCCATGATGTGTATGTGCCATGATGTGTATGTGCAACCTCCTGATTTTAGAAATGGGCTATGTCAGAATGCCAGATGCAAGGGAGGACACCAGAATGAGGTCTCTTGTTATCAGGTGTGCTCCCTGGGGCATTTGGCCGGCCGCTGTGAGATACAGGAAGCTGGACTAGATGGGCCTATGGCCTGATCCAGTGAAGCTGTTTTATGTTCTTATGATTCCTTGGCCTCAGCTCAGAGAGAGCTACTCCTCTCTCTAGCCTCCTCTTTTTGATCTCCAGCTTTCAACAGACTTCCCTAGCACTGCCTTGACTACTTTTTTGATCTTGTCTTCACTAAAAACTGCTCTGTCCCTGACATTTCAGCAACGGGAATTCCCCCAACTATATTGTCTTCAACAGTGCTTATAGTCCACTCAACTGAAGCTCTGAGTTCTTCACCTTGCAGGACCTGCAGCTCATCAATTCCGCAGGTTTCTCCAAACTAGTGTCTTCTGCTTTTCCCTCTGCACGCTCCTTAGATGCTGCAATTTCTATATTTAAATTCTTTCCTGCTCTCAACCCTTGACTTGTCTGTCCCACTGTCCACAATTCCTGTTTGTCTCACTTATCTTTGGCCCTGTTTACTCCCTCTGTTCAACTTCTTTGTTCATGCATTTGTGCAGCAAAATGCCTTTGGAGGAGAACTAAAGCACTGGCTGACTACAGCCACTACAAATTCATCTGCTCATCCTGTTTGTTTTCCATCTACTTGGCCAAACAACTTCATCCTTATCTCTCTTATTCACATCCACTCTAGGAATTGTTGGCACTTCTTTGTAACTATGCAAAGTAGCAAAGATTACCTGCTATGGCCTGCTACATCCCTCTTCCCTCTCTGCTCAAGACTGCTTCCTTCTTCAGCATCAAAATTGAAACAAGCTGTCCAGACCTTGCATCCTCTTCTCTTTCCCTCTTTTGGTTCTCCCTTCTCCCTCACTTCACTCAATCCTTTTCTCTTCCCTCTTTCATCTACCCTGAGTGTAGTCATTATTAAATCCCTTCACTTGCCCTCCCCATCCCATTCTGTCTGGGCTCCTGGTTGCTTTCTCCACACAAAGTCATTTTTCTGAATTGTTTTACCTCGACAGGTATTCTTTGAGTACACATTTATGCTTTTTGCTCTTCCTCTCATCTTTCATGTCATCAGTCTGTCCCTTTCCTTGGGCTCTTTTCAATCTGCTTTTCAATCTTTTCAATCTACATCATCACGCTGTACAAGAACAAAGGCGACAGGGGTGACTGCAACAACTACCGTGGCATCTCTCTCCTTAGCATTGTAGGAAAGTTGTTTGCCCGAGTTGCACTAAAGAGGCTCCAGGTACTTGCAGAGAGCGTTTATCCAGAATCACAGTGCGGATTCCAAGCCAACAGGTCCACCACTGATATGGTATTCTCCCTTAGACAACTGCAGGAGAAATGCAGGGAACAACGACAGCCACTCTTTATAGCCTTCATAGATCTCACGAAGGCTTTCGACCTGGTCAGCAGGGATGGCCTCTTCAAGATTCTCCCCAAGATTGGATGTCCACCTAGGCTCCTCAGAATCATCAGATCCTTCCACAAGGACATGAAGGGCACTGTTGTCTTTGATGGCTCCACATCAGACCCCTTTGACATCCGAAGCGGCGTGAAGCAGGGCTGTGTTCTTGCACCAACCTTGTTTGGGATCTTCTTCGCTGTCCTGCTGAAGCAGGCCTTTGGAACTACAACAGAAGGCATCTATCTCCGGACCAGATCAGATGGAAAGCTCTTCAACCTCTCCAGACTGAGAGCAAAGTCCAAAGTCCAGCTGAAATGTCTGCGTGACTTCCTCTTTGCCGACGATGCAGCTATCACTACCCACTCTGCCAAAGATCTCCAGCAGCTCATGGATCGTTTTAGCAAGGCCTGCCAAGATTTTGGACTGACAATCAGCCTGAAGAAAACACAGGTCATGGTTCAGGATGTGGACTCACCTCCCTGCATTACAATCTCTGCGCATGAACTGGAGGTTGTCCATGACTTTGTGTACCTTGGCTCAACGATCTCCGACACTCTTTCTCTCGATACCGAGCTAAACAAACGCATCGGTAAAGCAGCTACCACGTTTTCCAGACTCACAAAGAGAGTCTGGTCCAACAAGAAGCTGACGGAACATACCAAGATCCAGGTCTACAGAGCTTGCATCCTGAGTACACTTCTGTACTGCAGCGAGTCATGGACTCTTCACTCACAACAGGAGAGGAAACTGAATGCTTTCCACATGCGCTGCCTCCGACGTATTCTCGGCATCACCTGGCAGGACAAAGTTCCAAACAACACAGTCCTGGAACGTGCTGGAATCCCTAGCATGTATGCACTACTGAAACAGAGACGCCTGCGTTGGCTCGGTCATGTCGTGAGAATGGATGATGGCCGGATCCCAAAGGATCTCCTCTATGGAGAACTCGTGCAAGGAAAGCGCCCTACAGGTAGACCACAGCTACGATACAAGGACATCTGCAAGAGGGATCTGAAGGCCTTAGGAGTGGACCTCAACAAGTGGGAAACCCTGGCCTCTGAGCGGCCCGCTTGGAGGCAGGCTGTGCAACATGACCTTTCCCAGTTTGAAGAGACACTTGGCCAACAGTCTGAGGCTAAGAGGCAAAGAAGGAAGGCCCATAGCCAGGGAGACAGGCCAGGGACAGACTGCACTTGCTCCCAGTGTGGAAGGGATTGTCACTCCCGAATCGGCCTTTTCAGCCACACTAGACGCTGTTCCAGAACCACCTTTCAGAGCGCGATACCGTAGTCTTTCGAGACTGAAGGTTGCCAACTACTTTCAATCTGCATTCAAACATGCCCCTCTCTCCCCTATTCTCATACCACTGTCTCCCATGTTCACCCTCAAGCCATTTTCCCTCTCCAGTTACCAACCAGTCCTACCCTTTGCCTCCAAGCTCCTGAAATAAGCTTACACCTGCTTTGACTTTATTGCCAAAATTCTGTGCTGGACCTCCTCCTCTAATCTGGCCTCTGCCCACTGCACTTCTTTGAAACCACCCTCACAAAAATGATTAACAATCTCCTTACTGCCAAGCTGAAAAGCCCATGCTTATCCTTCTGGATCTTTTGTTGGCATTCAACATTGATCTCTCTGTATGTTTCTGTGATTTTGTTCTCAAATGCTTCTCTTCTTACCTGTCTAATCCCTTATTCACAGGGAGAAACTCCTCCTCTTTCCCTTTCTGTGTCAGGATCCCTCAAGATTCTGTTCTTGGCCCTTTCTGATCCCCTTTTCTACAGAGCCTGGGTGTGCAAAATCCAAAAACCTTTTATAGCCAGACAATACCCAGTTGTGTGTCTCTACCTCTGAACTTTATCCATCCATCCAATCCCATATCTCAAACTGTCTCTCTCACATTTCAGCCTGGATTCTTCATCTCCATCTCAAGTGCAATATGTCCAAGAATGAACTCCATATCTTCCCCCCCAAACCTTCCTCCCCTCAAAACATCTCCACTGACAATGTCACAGTCCACCTCTCACAGAACAAACACATAGCTTTGGTTTTGTTTGGCTCCTCTCTCTCTCTCCTTTGGTCTCCATATTCAGTCTGTTGTCAAATGTTGGCTTTGTGTTGGCTCATCTTAGCCCTCTCACCTCCATCCAACACACTATGGCCATTCATCCCACTGATCATACAGATCATATTATGCTCTTCCTGAAATCTTTTCAGTGGCTTCCTGCCTACTCCCAGAGCCATGACAAACTTCTTGTCATTGTCAAAGCTCTCCAGGCCCTTGCCCACCCCTACCTATCAGCTCTCATATCCCACTCATGCCCAGGGCCTTTTTTCTTCCAGTTTCATCACTTTCAACTGTCTGAAGGTATCCTGTTCAACTCTCCCTTGCCACCCCTTATGCCTGCAGCTGCCTCAGGATGCTATCTTACTCACAACTTCCAAATCCTGTCTGAAAACCCACCTTCAGAGAAGGCTTTAGTTTGAGTGCCCTACTATAACTACACTTAAGTATATGAAACTGTATGAATAGCATATGCTTCCCTTGTTTACCCTTGCCTCTATCCTCTCCCCTCCCCATGTTGTCTCCTTTGAGTCAGTTCTTGATTGCAGACCTCTTGGGGCAAGGACCTCTCTTTATTTCTCTGTGTAAAGCACCATGTAATTTATTAAATAATAATAAATGGCTAGCCTTCTCAAGATACATATAGCCACTGTGGTGCAATTGTTAGAGTGCCTGATGGTGAGAAGTGGTACCTGAATTCCCATAAATGCCCACTTGATCATAAAGCCTTAAACCTATTTAACCTGCCGTACATGGTTGCTGTGAGGATAAAAAGAGTTCCTTGAAAGAAAGGTGAAATAAACATATAAAATAAGACAGACATGTAAGAAATGCTTGTTATTGTTAGCCACCTGGGGCATTTTATTACAGAAAGGCAAAGTAAAAAGATCTATAATAAAAAAATAGATATATTTAGAAGCATTGATTCATTATTTTTACCTGGTACTTAATGAGGCAGCTTTTGAATGCAATTGTGTAATTAGATTGTTATATTTTAGAGCCAGGGTGGTGTAGTGGTTTGGGAGGTAGACTCAGACTTGGAAGATGCAGGTTCAAGTCCCCCCTCAGCCATGGAGCTTCCTGGGTGACCTTGAGCCAGTCACTTTCTCTCAGCCTAACCTAGGTGATAGGGTTGTTGTGAGGACAAAAAGAGGGGAGCAGCTGTATAGACCACCCTGAGCTCATTAGAGGAAGGGCGGTATAAAAATGTGAAAAATAAATAAATGTTTTTTCAGAGGCAATCTTTTAATCAAAAAATGATAGTAACCTAGGTAGACACCATTTTTGCACTAAAAAATAGCTCTCACTTCTAGTGCCAGAAACTTAATGTTTTTCATAAAAGTACAATGTAATTTTCATAGTTCTCTCATGCTCTGCAAATAAGAGCAAAATGTATCTATAATCAAAATGTACTATTAAAGTACACAGGGCCATTATCCAGAAGGTCTAGTCTCCAGTGCTAACATTTATGCAAATACATCACAGATTATAAATGTAGGACACATTTTCCTTCAAGATTTAGGATGGGCAAACTTCTCCACCACAATGACTCATGCCTGCCCCGAGGGCCTTTTCTTATTCTAACTGTGACTGGATAGTTTCTGTAAATGACTGCTCATATTATAAAGGCATATCTTACCTGAACATTGAGTTCACAGCTGTGCTGGTGGTATGACATGGGTTGGTCTCTGATAGTCCTGGGTGCTCTTTATTGCTGGGACCTACACTCTGGGGGCTGGGGATAAGAATAGGCCCTCAGTTTGGCTGTACTTGTCGTAAGAGGCGACTAAACAGCCACCGGGTAGATGGGACTCAGCTTGGGAAGGCAGCTCATCTGAGTGAAGAAAAACTCTGATTCCAAACCTCTACTGCCTTGTGGCTACATCCAGTTATGGAAAAGGCTTCAGGAGTCAACCTCGAGGCAAAATCCAGAGCCGGAGTCCCTGAGGCAGTTCATGGCTGAACACAGTCACGTTCTGGCAACTCCTGCGACGCCGCTGGAACCAACCATATTGGCCTCTGCCTTTCCATTGGACCATTTCAGCGATGTGGAGAGGGGGGATTTGCTGCATAAGTAACAGCCTATCCTCCATACCTACTTTACCCAGGCTTCACGCACTGGAGAGGACACTCTGTTCCAGTACCACCATTCAGAGCGTGACACCATAGTATTCCAAGACTGAAAGATGCCAACAACAACACTCTATTATTTGTTAACATAGCTGTAGAGCCCATGATAAGTAATCTGTTTCAGATGTATTCAAGTAGAAATGATGGGAATGTATTTATTATTATTATTATTATTATTATTATTATTATGTATGGTGCCCTTGACTGTCCAAAATACATCACATATATTATCTTAAAAATCCTTATAACATCCTGATAGGACAGACATGTATTATTATTCCCATACTACAGTTTGGAAGCAAGAAACTGAGTTGAAACAATTGGGCTACAGATTTACGATTATGGTACTTTCTGAAAGTAAGCCCTGTTGAACATAGTGAGACTTACTGTTGAGTAAACATGCACAAGATTGCACTGTAATTTGCCTAAGGGCGCAATCCTAACCCACTTTCTAGCACCGACATAAGAGTAACACAGCTCCAAGGTAAGGGAACAAACATTCCCTTATTTTGAGGATGCTTCCGTGAATGCCACCCAACTGCAGGATGCAACACATGTCCCATTGGCACAGCTATACCAGTGCTGTAAAGTTGGTTAGGATTTGGGCCTAAGGCTACCTAATGAGTTTGTGGCTGAGTTTTGAACAATTATTATTATTATTATTTTATTAATTTGTACCCCGCCTTTTTGCCCAACGGGCACACAAGGCAGCTAACAAACAATTTAAAAATACAACATGAAAAACAGTTAAAAACAATTTACAATGATTAAAAAGCTAAAAACAAAACAAACCCCGTGGATTTTCATATAAAAAGCAAGAACGCCAGCCAGCCTGTCAACAATTAAAAGCTTTTTGAAATAAAAAGGTCTTCAGTCCACGCCGAAACATTAGCAACGAGGGAGCAGTTCTCAGTTCTAAGGGGAGGGTATTCCACAGTTCGGGGGCCACCACTGAGAAGGCCCTCTTCCTGGCCACCACCCCTCTCACATCTCTTAGTGGCGGCACAGTCAAAAGGGCCCCCCCAGAAGATCTAAGAGCACGGGCCGGATTGTAGGGAAGGAGGTGGTCCCTCAAATACCCCGGACCCGAGCCATAAAGGGCTTTAAAAGTCAAAACTAGCACCTTGAATTGAGTTATTTAAATTAGTGGGATCCAGGGAGGGCTTCTTCAGGAGGGGGCGAACCATCGCCTGCTTCAAGGCAGGCGGAAGCACCCCCTCCCTCAGAGATGAGTTCACCACCCTCCTCGTCCACTCGGCCAGCCCTTCCTGGGCAGCCCTAATTAACCATGCTGGGCACGGGTCGAGCGGGCAAGCAGCAGGTCTCACACTCCAGAGAATCCTGTCCACATCCTCAGGCTCTACAAGCTGAAAAGAATCCCAAATAGCAGGATAGATAGGTGCCCCGGGGACATCACTAGACATGCCCACAGCGGCGTCCAAGTCATGCCGAATCGGATCGACCTTCTCTGCAAAGTGTCTTGCAAACTCGTCACAGCGAGCTTCCGTGTGCTCCTCCCCACCAGTAGGGGGGGCCAGATGTAAAAGGCTACGGACCACACAAAAGAGCTCAGCTGGACGGTTCTCTGCAGATGCAATGGTGGCAGAGAGGTGTGCCCTCTTAGCTGCCACCACCGCCTTAGAATATGATCTCAACTGGGCCCTAGCCCGTGTACGGTCAGATTCGGTACGAGTCTTTCGCCACTGACGCTCTATACGTCTGCCCTGCCGCTTCATCATCCGCAGCTCCTCAGAAAACCAAGGAGCCGCTCTGACTCTGCGACTGGGCAGAGGACGCTCGGGAGCGATCTCATCCAGGGCCCTGGCCATCTCCGTATTCCAGAGATCGACCAGAAGGACACCATGGTCGATGGTGTCGAATGCTGCCGAGACGCCGAGCTGGGCTGGGTCTCCACGCTGAGCTGGGCTGGGTCTCCACGCCGAGCTGGGTGGGTCTCCAGCTCTGGCAGCAGGAAAATCCCCCAGAGCCCTCAGGAATCCATTTGGATCCATCAGCCTCCAAGGGCGGATCATAAAATGTGATCCCCCGCCATTGCGGAGGTGAGAGGCCGCAACAAGCCTAAATCCCACCAGAAAGTGTTCTGTCCATGACAAAGGAGTGATCTTAATATCCTCCACCTCCAGATCACCATCAACCTGCTCAGCAGTAAACACCAGGTCCAGCGTATGTCCCGCATCATGCATTGGGGCAAATATTCTTTGAGACAGACCCTCCCCGCCCCTCTCTGCATATTCTCAGGCACTGTGTTTACAGCTTGATAGCTACATATGAAAATACATAAGGTACACAGATACTGTAGTTTTTTCTATGTATACATATAGATATCAAAGTGTATTCTTCAATTCCTCCTTTTGAGTACTCCAGCTAAAATAGAAGCTCTGAATGTAAGTGGATTATGCATTCACCTTTCCTGGAAGAGGATTTTAAAAATGCTCATGTTCATGTATTTTCAATTGCAGTGGACCCGTCATATTCAGGGCAGGAGGTCTGGCTCAGTTGGTAGAGCTGCTGCCTTGTATGCCTGAAGATCTGAGGCTGCCAGTTCGAAACAACCAGAAGTACCCGATAACTGACAATATACTGATGAGCTGACCCTCGGTGGCAGAGAGGAGTTGCCATCAAGTGGAGTGTGGGAGGCGAAGGGCCAGAGAGAGGCCAGACTGGGAAGGAAGGAATCCAGCTGGAACAAGGAATTCTATGAAAGACTAGAACTATTCAATTGTAAAAATCCCTACAGGGGTTTAGAACAGCCTGCCTATGTAAACCGCCTTGGATTAAAGTCTGAGGAGAAATCTGACCAACAAAGAAAGGCGGTATATAAATACCTGTATAAATAAATTAATAAATATCCACAGGTCCGGCATCCACGGTTTCAACTCATTGAGGATGCCAGTAGATACTGGGGACCACCTTTAAATGCCTTTAATTAGAAAAAAAGCACCAAAATCACATTTCCTATCATCATGTGGTCAAACCGCACCGTTTCTACACAGCTTTTTGGGGGGCTGAAAGACTCATTTCCAGGTCATGTGATGAATTCTGGGGGGACACTGAGAGGAGAAGGAACCTCTATGCAACCTGGGCCTTTCAGACCTAAAATGCTAAACGTGTCTGCTTTTAACAATGATACTCAATGTTGCTTACTCCTGGGTAAGTGTGGACAGGATGGCAGCCTTTGGGATGTTTGGGGGTTTTATTTTTAAACAGATCAGCATATGCTTGGGATGGTGATGGGGTTCTTCTTTATTTTAAATAACTTTTTAAACTTGTTAACTTTTAATTAATTGATTTGATTATATGGGAGTTGTTAAAAATGTTCCTGCTCGATGATGTCACTTCCAGCCATGGCATCACCC
Source organism: Tiliqua scincoides (assembly GCF_035046505.1). Classification (NCBI taxonomy): domain Eukaryota; kingdom Metazoa; phylum Chordata; class Lepidosauria; order Squamata; family Scincidae; genus Tiliqua; species Tiliqua scincoides. Next base: position 89,618,588 of record NC_089823.1, read on the forward strand.
CCAGGTTAATGACATCACTTCCGGTGGGTCCCGGTGCTGAAAAGCTTGAGAACCACCGTATTATGGCATAATCTTTCATGAAACTACAGTCCTCTTCGACAAGATACACTGCAGATTATGCCAACAATATGTCAGACTTAAGCCATTTCTGCCCAATGTTGCATAAACGCAACAGGGGCCAAATGTCCAGTGGGCTGGGCAAAAATGGGTTAATGAAGCCAGCAGTCTTTAAAAATAAAACCTCAGTCTACTTAAGTTTACTCAGTCCCACTGAGTCACCCCCAAGTAAACATGCACAGGACTGAGCTATTCCCCATGAACTCAACCAAGTGGCTCAGCTGGACACGTTGCTGACTCACACTGCCAACCCTTACAAGCAGTTCAGGCTCTACTTCCGCTGAGAGCCTTCTGCAAATCAAGCCCCCCCCCCCGTCCTCCCAGAATAGGCAAGTGCAAGCAATAAAATGGCCAGAGCGTCGAAAGCACCATAGAGCTCAACACGCGCGCGAGCTAGAGCGTCGCCCACCCCCGAAAAACGCCGTCTCAAAAACGCGGCAACCCTCGGCGCCTGCGGCCTGGAGGCTGTAGGATCTCTCACGGGTGAAGGCGCTGACTCGGCTCCCGGGGTCAAGAGGGAAAGCCTGTTTCGGGACCAAAGGTTTCCCTCAGGCTTGGTGCCCGGACTAAAGATGGCGGAGCTGCACTCAACGCTCCCCGGCTAGCGTAGGAGACGCGAAAGACACGCCCCCTTCGAAATTCCGTGCCCTTAGCAAGATGGGGGGCTTCGCTTCCGCAACCCCGCCCCGGAGGCGTGGGCTCGCGGGAGTTGGGCCACGCCCCTCGCCTGGCGCGCGCGGGGGAAGGAGGGAGGGCTTAGGCGAGGTGCGCGTGCCCGGGGCTCTCGCCACTGCCGAGGCTGGCTGGCTGCCTCCCGCACGCGCCCCAGAGAGAGCCGCGGCGAGAGTCGCCTCGCGCACCGTCGGGCCAAGTCGAGGCCCCCTCAGGCGGACACGGAGCTCTCAGTGGCGGCAGAAGCAGCGCGATGGCGGCGACGACGACAGCGGTGCCGAGGCGGGAAGCGGCTTCTCCTCGCTTTTCCCCTCCTGCCGCCGAGGCTCCGGCAGCGGCGGCGGCCCCCTGGCTGGGAACGGCGCTGCGGCTGCTGCTGGCCCTGCTGCTCCACGCCGCCCGGGCCGAGAAAGAAGGTGAGGGGCGACGCCTGAGCCGCCCGGGCACGGCATGGAGCGGGAACCCGCCTTCCCCGGTCGTTGGTGGTCGCTCTCCCCCGGAGCCCCCAGCCACCTCCGCCTTCCCCTGGGGTTTAAGCGCCCGCCTGCCCCCTCAGTGTCTCCCCCTCTTCGGGCAGCATCAGCCCCACATGCCCCTGTTGTCGGCCTGAAGAAGCCTTGTGTGGGGCCAGTCTGGCTTAGCCTGAACTTCAGCCTTCTCCGGTCCACAGCCAAAGAGACCTGGAGGTTTCTGACCCCTTCCCCCACACCCCTCCTTCAGGCACAGGTAAGTGTCTTCCTTTTGGGGGCCTCCCAGGAAGACACTTGGGTAAGTATCTTCCTTTGGGGGGCCCTCTGGGGACCTCCCACGCAGCCCTCCTATATTCTGCCTTCATGTATCCTTCCCGTCCTTCCTTCCCTCCCTGTCACCCTTGCTCAGTCTCTTCCCCTCCCAGCCGGGCTGCCAACTCACTGGCTGGCCCTGTTGGCTGCTGCTCCACCCGGCTCGGGACCTGCCATCGCCCTGGGCCTGGCTCCCTCAGCTACTTTGTGGCCAGCAGTTGCTGCTGAACTTTTTCAACACCACCCCCCCCCCCCCAAAAAAAAACACAAAACAGTGGATAGTGAGGTAAAGTTGCTGGTGTGATCTGCTTTGTTTTCTGCTGGAGATGGAACTGGAGCGGGCGCCACCTTGGACTGGTTCCTCAGAGGCAAGAGTAGTGGCTTCGGTCATCAAGGTTGGACCCGGGTTGTTTTAAATAGTTCTTCTCCAGCAGGGTTTTTCTTGGCTGCCATGAAATTGTGTCACTTTGCATCTTGCTCCCATGGGTACTCTTTTTCTAAAAAGTTAGAACATGTACTTTAAAAACATGTGCTTTAAAAACAACCACAACCCTCCTTTATTTTTCAGCTTGAAGGACTTGGGGTCCAATCCTATCCAGCAGAGCTGATGCAGCCCTGCCAACAGGGTGTGCACTCCATCCTGCAGTGGGGGACGGTCATGCTGGCCTCTTTAAGATAGGGAAACATTTATTCCCCTTGGGGCTGCATTGAGGTTGCATCAGTGTTGGAAAGTTGGATAGGATTAGACCTTTAGTGCCTGATTGGGTGAAAAGCATACCTCTGTGTTTTTGAGAAACTCTGATGACCTATACACTGAGATACTGTAAGTGTTACAGTATTACATATGTAACCCTTGCTTGGCTTAGTATATAAATGAGATTGGATTTGAGTATTGATGCAGCTTTTGGAGCAAAAAAAGAAGTAGACTGCACACAACAACCTTAAACTAATAGTCTGCAGTAAAGATTTATTTGTATGTTTCATAAAGAATCTTCAGGGGTATGGTAAATTGATAATTATCTTTAGTATTTTGAATCTTTTATTCGCAATGCCCTGAAAATATGTCAAAATGCAGTAAATTCCTTCTTCCTCCTTTTTTATTATCCTTTTGAGATTTCCTCTCTCCTCTTGAAGCTGTTCCAGGACCACCCCCCCCCCAAAAAAAAACCTTGTAGCAGTAATCTTTGAGCAGTTGATCTTTAGAGTACTGTAAAGGGCACTAGAGAAGTGGCATAAAGCCAATGGTTCTAGCCACTGCAGAAAAATGATAGCAGGTGTTTTTGGAGAAGGAATATGTCAAATAAATAAGTTGCTTCATGGATATGAGTCTTATTCCTGAGCAGTATCTAATTTATAAAAGCAGTAACTTTATGAAAGGAACACTAAGTATGGTACATGTTTTGGGAGTCCGTTTGTGTGGTAGGAGATAAACCTTCAGAAAGCCTATAGCTTTGTTTTGACTTTTTTTTAGTTTTTAATCAGGCTGAGTTGATTTTGACCAATCTGAACAGAACTTTTCCTGTTGCAGAGTTCTTGAAGCCTGTGGAGAACTGGCCTCTTCCTTTCAATAATTGATAAATAGACACTGTGTGTGTTGAGATTTTGCTGCTTAACCCTGTTTCAAAATGTACCTTCACGTGTAACTGAGAACTTGCATGATCAGCAGTTAGACTTGCACTGTCATTGAGATATATATATCTTTTTTTGTGATTCATGGGGGATAGTCTGCTCTCTGACTATGTGGTACTCCTCAGGCTACTGTTTGGCTGAAATTGTTCAGTACTTATCTGTATCCAAATAGGGGAGATAATTGTTCTGTATACTTGCTATGATGCAGTCAGTTACGTTACAGAGTCAGAGATCTAATCTTTTTACTTGTGTCTGCATGCTACTTTTCCAGTACTGCTGTCTTTTCAAGGCGTTCCTCAGTTCAAAGATCTTTGGTTTGCTATATGCTTATGACCTGCTCTGCCACAACTCTGCACTGTAGGCTTCTGACTGCTACCTCTCCACCACATTTTTTCTTTGCTTTACTTCAAAAGGGTTCAGAAGGCAGGATCTATTAAACTTTTACTGATAGTCTGCTTGTTTCCACAAGGCATCTACTTGTACTGTTGTGACTTAGCAGTTCATCTTTTTCAGAGTATCTCTTGAACAATGTTGGCTGCTGTTGGTACCTGCTGGTTGACCGCTGTTGCTTCCCCATGCTAGGATTTTGGTTGTCTATTTCAGTTATAAGCTTTTGGAAATTGATAGGGTTCCTGTTTCAGAAATTTTAAGTGGGTGCAACCTAAATGAGTCAAGACTCTCAATGCAAAGAGCACACTGTTCTGCACCCTCAAGAAATGTTACTGGCTAGCAGTAGTTCCTAAACTAGGCACCCCAGCACCTGAAGGCACTGCAGTGAACTCACAAAGGCACCATGGGATGTCCCTGTCCTCCTTCTTCTTGGTTCTCCTGGGCACCGCCATCTTGGCCAGGCCAAGATCAAGCAAGACCTTGCATAATTGTCATGCATGGTGCCACTACAACAGGGCGCCATGGAGGAACCGCATGGTGACCAGGGAAAGTTTAGAAACCACTAGGATTGGGTGATCACTTGCATTCTTGGCAATAGTAAATAGATGGTTGCACATAAGTAGAGATTTAACTGTTTAGTACTTGCTCCAGTTATTAACAGTGCAAAAATCTTTGTGCAATACTGAGTTTACGGTTTTGGTCCTATATCCTATTTTGATGGTAAAAGCATCTGATAGGCTTATTAGTATTTTTAAAAATGTTTTAGAACAAATATGATATGCATTGTGCTCGGGCTCAAGGCTTGAGTCATGATTTGGATTATTATGCTTCAGTCATGATTAGGAGTTTAACTTTCTAGTTGCCTGAAATTTGCATTGAAACTTAGGGCCTGCGCTTAATAGGTTGTCATGGCATTTTACATGGCCAGGGTCTGCAGAATGATGTTTCTGAGCAGTAGCAGACATACTTGCCAACAGTTCTAATTTTATTACAAAGTTAAACTCTTTCTTGCTTTGTCAGATTGCTTTTTTTAAAAAACATTGGATAGATTGCAATATTTGATGCTTAAACTCATATTGGTTTTACTTAATTAAGATTTCTAAAAATGGTAATTAACTTTTTACTTACAGAGTGAATAAAAGTGGAGCTATGGTTCTGACAATGGCAGTGTATGTAGCTGTTCTGGCTGTACTATGTGAATGAAAAATTTTGCTGGGTTGCAGTGTAAATACCTGCAGTGTTTCAGATTGGCAGGTTGCCATTTGCTTGGTTATTGCAAGAGAATAACATTGGCCCCTGGGCAAAAAGCCAAGTGGGAAGTACTCAGTCCTACCTACACACCTTTCTGCTGTCTGTTTACTTATTGCATTCCCAGCAGCCTCCATAATGTTATTTCTCTTGCTCCCAATGGAGTACAGTATATTTGGGAAGGTATTCTGCCTTCCTCTTGTCCCTCCTTCCTCTCTTCCTAGGAGGAAAATTAGAATAGTCACAGAAATGGAGTGGAAATTTCATTTCCTTTTTTTTGCATGTGGTGGGAGACTAGAGAAGTACTAACAAATTTGGCTGTATCTGGACAAAACAGAGGTCCTCTTGGTCCTGAGACCTGCAGTGTAGGTACAGATGGACCCTGGTATCCGCAGGTCAGGTATGTATGGATCCAGAGGATACTGGGGATGCCCTTTAAAAAGATAGGGAAAGTGAAGGAGAAAGCCAAAAATAGCTGTTCATACTGTAGTACAGCAAAACCTTTGGTTGCAGGCAGTCTTTTGAGTAGCCTCTTCCTTGTCGCTCCAAGGCTCCTCCCTTCCCCAAGTGTCAACCCAGAATGCATTGCAACCAGGAAGAGAAAGCATTCTGGGGCTTTCCTTCAGCTTGGAAGACTGCCTGCAGTTTTGCTGTGTTATGGTAGGAGCAACTATTTTTAGTGTTGTCCTTCACTTTCCCTATATTTTTAATGGGCGTCAACCTTTATTGGGCCATGACCCCCTCCCAAAACAAATGAGTCTGAGAACCCTCCACTGATCTCACCTCCCTCTTGGAACCTATCCACCCACCACTTGTGTCTTTACAACTCTGTGAGGTAGTAAGTAGCCTGAGCAGGGCTAGCCTTAGGAGCTGCAGGACAAGACAGCAAGAAGAGGCTGTGCAGGATTACATCAAGGACTCAGTTTTGATAAAGCAATACCTTCATTGGATCCAAGTCCCCTCTTGCACAGGCTTTGGAAGGTTGCTGCCAAACCCATTAGGGTTACAACACACAGATTGAAAAACAGGTCTAAGGAACTGCCTCTTCTTCAGCCCTCTAAATATTTTGATACTCTTACAAACCCTTCCCTTAGAAGGGCTTTTATGCTCGCGCGTTTTAATATTTTCCCTTCTTCGTACCATCTTGGCAGATTCTCCTACATTCCTCGGAATTGTAGATTATGCTCCTTCTGTCACCTTGAACCAGACGCACTGGAGCATATCCTGATCCATTGTCCAGCGCATTGTTTACTTCAAAAGCTGTTTTTGGGTCCCTTTTTACAACATCGTACTGGTCCATTTATTGATCCCTGTTTTGTTTTGCTAAGTGTCAACCAGACATTACCATAGCAGTTGCCAGTTATCTATCCCAAATTGTTAAAATATCTTCCACTTCTTAAATCTTTTTCTATCTCCCCTACACATCATGTTTATCCTTTTAGTGGTTGTTTATCCCCTTAGTAACTGCTGTTATTTGATATATGCCAATAAAAGTATGATTGATTGATTGATTGATTGATTGATTGATTGAACTGCCTCTTCCATATGAAATAGCTGACTCTCCATGGTTATCTGTGGGCTCCTTCTACACGTGTTGCTGTTAGGTAAGGTTCACTTGGTAGCAACGGGACATAGAGCCTTTTTTGTAGTGGTGTCATAGCTATGTCACTCCCGAATTGGCCTTTTCAGCCACACTAGACACTGTTCCAGAACCACCTTTCAGAGCGCGATACCATAGTCTTTCGAGACTGAAGGTTGCCAACATAGCCATGGAATTTTCTCTGGGTTTATTCACTCTCCTTGTCTGCTTCTAGTGGGGGTAAAGACGTTCTTGTTTCATTTTGCTGTGTTGCTTTAGTTTTTCTGTTCAATTGTTCTCCTGTTCTGGGTACTTGTCTCTGATATTTTGTTATTTTAGTGTGTTTATATTGATTTGTATTTTATTTTATCATTTCAATTATTGTTACAAGGTGCCCAGGGTGACTGGCAGCAAACAGGAAAAGTGAACTTTAATAGATGTATGTAGGAGGAAAAAAGACCAGAACTGATCTGAAACAGGATTACTGTCCATTTTTCAGAGCTGCAGTGCTTGCAACATATGTTATGGTTCATATAAATCTGTCTTATTATATTTTTCATGTATAATTCTGTGTCAGTAGTATTTCAAGTACAAATTTAAAAGACTGACCAGAGGAGTCTTGCATGTTCCACGTGCCTGCACTCACCCAAGGGAGTTACCTTCCTTCCCTTGATTTGCTCCACTGAGAAAGATATTGCTTGTCAGTATGTTTGTGAGAGTGGCATCAGAGGTCTAGAATTCTGAGTACTGGAATTTCTTCCTCTTTTTTTCCTTTTGCCTCACTGCTGCTTATGCCACAGTAACTCCTGCAATAGGAGTGGCATCCTTGTTGTGAGTGTCTGTCACAAACTTAGGGGGGTTTAGGGTGCTCAGAGTTCTTGGTTCTCGAACCCTAAAGCCCTCAAGGCCCCCCTGTCCAGTAGTACTGCCATCACCCTGTATGTGCCAGTGCCTCAGTCCAGGGACACTGAGACCCTCTAGGCTTAACTCTATCCCTTGCAGGCACTGAGCTCTTTCTCCAGTTATAGCTTCAGTCCTCAAGTTACTAGACTTCAATGAGCACTTGGTAGCTTGCTGAAGGGCTAGGCAGGATTCTGAACCTTTGTCCCCAACAGGCAATGAAACAACTTGGTAAAAGAGATTTTAGTTTATTAAGTACATAAGGTTACATAAGACAGCAAATGCTAGAGGCATAAACATCTAGGAAACATATCAGCAATAAAATAATAAAGCTAGCTGGCTATCTCTATTCATACCTATCTCTCACCTGGGTCAGTTAGTCTTATAGATCTCTTAGCTCCAGGCTACCTGTGAGGTCAGATGCCCATGGTGGACAATGGAGCTCACAGCGTGCAGGATGTTGCACCCAGAAACTATGCCCAAGAAGAACCAGACACACCCCTTGGGGCACTCATTATTATACTTCTTATGCTAATAGTACTGAGGTGACTTCATATTTATTTAGACTGTCCAATCAGAAACTTTTGAGGGCAGAACCTTCTCAGAGTGGGTCTGGTTCCTTGCCCTCCTAGTTCTTACCCCTCCCAACTGGAGATCCATAGCTGCATTCCATTCCACTTGATCAGACGCCCCTCAGTCTACTGAGGTGTTAAACACTGCAATGGGTTGTAATTCTGGTTGTCTGTCCTTTCTGACCAGCAAAGGAGAGACAACAATCTTTTTGTTTGTTTACTCACATTCCTGCAGCTTGGAACTGCTAGCAACTTCTCCGTTACTGACTTAGTTTGGTTCAGACTTCACATGCTAACCTAGGCCTATACATATTTATGACAGTGTCATGTGCTGATATTGGGCAGCCCCCTGTTGCTGTGCATTGTATGGCTCTTTTCATGTCCTACCCATGTGATGGTTTTGTCAGCATCCACCCCATTATTGGTACAGGCTGGCAGTCCTGCAATAGGTGCAGTTACTGATAGGGTTGCACTTCATGGTGTATTTAACAAACAGAAGCACCCACCTGAAAGAAAGGGCTATGCCAAGAATTGTGGCATAGTAAATGTCCCATGCAGGGGAGAGGCTAGATTCAAATCTGACATATCTCTTACTGAAATGTGTTTTGGAAGTACCACAAATGAGCACATTTTACTGGCAGACTAGCACATGAGCTGTTCAAGGGAACATTCATAGAATAATCATTTAGCTTTCATGTGACAGGCTGATGCAAAAGGAAATCTGTCAAGCTACATACACTATGTCCATTTGCATCATTGCTGGCATCTGCTACTCACTGGCCTCAGCAGAGCTCTTATTGGCAACTTTCCTTGCTCCGTTCCTCATGGCAGCAGTCAGTGGACTACAGCTGAGCCCTGAGGAACCTGCCTCATTCCTAGAACAGAAGAATGGAGGCAATACAGATTGCAAAATCTCATAGAGTAGCATCTGAAACATAAAAAGGAACATAAACTGTGTCAAATGAAATGTAAGAAGGTGATACGGGAGACCAAGAAAGACTATGAGGAACACATGGCTAGCAGCATTAAGGGGAATAATAAAAGCTTCTTCAAATATGTTAGAAGCAGGAAACCCGCCAGAGAAGCAGTTGGCCCTCTGGATGGTGAGGGAGGGAAAGGGGAGAGAAAAGGAGACTTAGAGATGGCAGAGAAATTAAATGAAGAAGACCTCAGCAGAAGACCTTGGGCAGATACCGCTGCCCAAACGGCCCCTCCTGACCAAGGAATTAAGTCAGATAGAGGTTAAAAGAGATGTTTCAGACCTCATTGATAAATTAAAGATCAATAAGTCACCGGGCCCTGATGGCATCCACCCAAGAGTCATTAAGGAACTGAAGAATGAAGTTGCTGATCTCTTGACTAAAATATGCAACTTGTCCCTCAAAACGGCCACGGTGCCAGAAGATTGGAGGATAGCAAATGTCACACCGATCTTTAGAAAGGGAAAGAAGGGGGACCCTGGAAACTATAGGCCAGTCAGCCTAACATCTATACTGGGTGAGATGGTGGAATACCTCATCAAAGATAGAATCACAAAACACATAGACGAACAGGCCTTGCTGAGGGAGAATCAGCATGGCTTCTGTAAGGGTAAGTCTTGCCTCACGAACCTGTTAGAATTCTTTGAAAAGGTCAACAGGCATGTGGATGTGGGAGAACCCGTAGATTTTCAGAAGGCGTTCGACACGGTCCCTCACCAAAGGCTACTGAAAACACAGTCAGGGAATTAGAGGACAGGTCCTCTCCTGGATTGAGACCTGGTTGAAGACCAGGAAAGAGAGAGTGGGTGTCAATGGGCAATTTTCACAGTGGAGAGAGGTGAAAAGTGGTGTGCCCCAAGGGTCTGTCCTGGGACTGGTGCTTTTCAACCTCTTTATAAATGACCTGGAGACAGGGCTGAGCAGTGAGGTGACAAAGTTTGCAGACAACACCAAACTTTTCAGAGTGGTGAAGACCAGAACTGATTGTGAGGAGCTCCAGAAGGATCTCTCCAGACTGGCAGAATGGGCAGCAAAATGGCAGATGCGTTTCAATGTCAGTAAGTGTAAGGTCATGCACAGTGGCGCAAAAAATCAAAACTTTAGATATAGGCTGATGGGTTCTGAGCTGTCTGTGACAGATCAGGAGAGAGATCTTGGGGTAGTGGTGGACAGGTTGATGAAAGTGTCGACCCAATGTGTGGCGGCAGTGAAGAAGGCCAATTCTATGCTTGGGATCATTAGAAAAGGTATTGAGAACAAAACAGCTGATATTATAATGCCGTTGTACAAATCTGTGATAAGGCCACACCTGGAGTATTGTGTCCAGTTCTGGTTGCTGCATCTCAAAAAGGACATAGTGGAAATGGAAAAGAGAGCGACTAAGATGATTACTGTGCTAGGGCACCTTCTTTATGCAGAAAGGCTACGGCGTTTCGGCCTCTTCAGCCTAGAAAAGAGACGCCTGAGGGGGAACATGATTGAGACATACAAAGTTATGCAGGGGATGGACAAAGTGGGTAGAGAGATTCTCTTTACACTCTCACATAACACCAGAACCAGGGGACATCCACTAAAATTGAGTGTTGGGAGAGTTAGAACAGACAAAAGAAAATATTTATTTACTCAGCGTGTGGTTGGTCTGTGGAACTCCTTGCCACAGGATGTGGTGATGGCATCTGGCCTGAGTGCCTTTAAAAGGGGATTGGACAAGTTTCTGGAGGAAAAATCCATTACGGGTTACAAGCCATGATGTGTATGTGCAACCTCCTGATTTTAGAAATGAGCTATGTCAGAATGCCAGATGCAAGGGAGGGCACCAGGATGCAGGTCTCTTGTTACCTGGTATGCTCCCTGGGGCATTTGGTGGGCCGCTGTGAGATACAGGAAGCTGGACTAGATGATCCAGTGGGGCTGTTCTTATGTTCTTAACATTTCTTTCAGACACACACAATTGGGGTTGCAAATCATCTTGTATGACAGACATCAGAATATGAAGGCTGACTGTACCAATTGTATCATTGTTTGTTGTGGACTTTGCAAAGGTACAGTGACCTGTCTGGAACAAGTAGAACCCCAGAGAAAAACTGCTGGAACACTGGTTGCTGCTGCCAAGCATTTTGTGGATTTCCTGTGATCTGCATGGCTGGGCTTGCAGGATCCTCTGTCCCTGTTGAACAACTGTCTATGGCAGTGGTTCCCAACCTGTACACTGAAGTAAGAGAACCACTAAGTAGTCAAGGTAAGGTGGTGGCAACCTAACAGGGATCCCCAAAAAGGGGTTTTTGAACTTAACATGTGTTCAGGGGTGGCAAGAATTGGGTTTTGCAGCATCCTCAGCCACTGCCACAGATGTGCAAGCCTGAAACCCCCTTTTTTACTTAGTTGGTGGCAGCGCAAACCCAAAATTGCCTTTGCTGCCATCTTCACCAGGTCGCCACTCCCCTTAATATGTTTCCTCATGTATCTCAACATGATGAGAAGGGCCCTTTAATTTAAAGGAAAGAAGTAGTTTAACAATAGCTTCCTTAATGGGAGAGAAGGCAGCCAGCTGACTATCCATCAATCATTCTCTCTCCAGGCACTTGGAACAGCTTCATTCCAAAGCAAGTGAGCCCTTGGAATGAAGAAAGATAATCACTTTCCTTCCCAGTACTGTGCTCTGGTGAAGGGAGGGGTTGCTGGCTCAGAGTGAAGCCTTTCTAAGCCCCTGCAGACTGGCAGATTGTCTGCCTAATGACTCTGTCTTACTCTCCTGGGGGCTGGGGATAAGAATAGGCCCTCAGTTTGGCTGTACTTGTCCTAAGAGGCGACTAAACAGCCACCTAAACAGCCACCGGGTAGATGGGACTCCGGAAGGCAGCTCATCTGAGAGAAGGAAAACTCTGATCCCAAACCTCCACTGCCTTGTGGCTACATCCAGTTAAGGAAAAGGCTTCAGGAGTCAACCTCGAGGCAAAATCCAGAGCCGGAGTCCCTGAGGTAGTTCATGGCTGAACACCGTCCTGTTCTGGCAACTCCTGCGACGCCGCTGGAGCCAACTGTATTGGCCTCTGCCTTTCCATTGGACCATTTCAGCGATGTGGAGAGGGGGGATTTGCTGCATGGGTAACAGCCTATCCTCCATACCTACTTTACCCAGGCTTCGCACACTGGAGAGAACACTGTTCCAGAACCACCATTCAGAGTGCGATACCAGAGTCTTCTGAGACTAAAGGATGCCAACATGACTCTGTCTTTCATCACAAAGGTCAGCAAGGCTGTTCTTAAATCTTCTAGCAAAAGGACATTGTTCGATTTTTGCCATCCTCATGAATGATGAGACTCAACCTGTATTGCTACTAACAATGCTGAGAAGATGGAAGGCTCTCTTAAACGTCACTGTTATGTTTTTCTCTTATTTGATCTGTTTCTAGTACTTTGAGAGTTGCATACATTGTTTTGGATTTTTTAACCCTGTTGTTGACTGCATATAAGCACTCTTATAAACAAATACTGTATTCATATATCCAATCTAGTCTCCCACCTCTAGTAGTAAAAGTGCACACAATATTGCCACCCACAATCATATAATGATCAGAAGATCCCCAACAGACAAGGAAGGTAGTGGATCAGAACATTATAATGATTCATGTTGCTTACTATAATCTTTCTTTGTGGATTGTACCTACTGCAAGAACCTCAGCAAACTAATTCAAGACTTATAGTGCAACCCTAGGGATGTCTGCTTACAAGTAAGCCCCATTGAGTTTATGGCATTCCCAGATAAATGTGTATAGGATTGCAGCCTTAAAATCTTTTGTGTGTTTTTACTGTTGCTTTGTCTTTGTGCATGAGTGTGTAATTTTTGTGACTTTTTAAGATTTTATTGTTGCGATTGTTACCTACTTCAATGCCATTTGGAGAGAAGCAGGTTACAAGACTCCTAAAAATGGTGCTTATGTGAGTAGCCTGAGAAATAATCAAGATTGACTTGATAGCTGCTCTTTTAAACAAACCTTGTAGTGGCAGCAGAGGGCAGTACAAATGTTCATATCTTAAAGAAGAATATTTGAAGTTTCCAAGATCTTTTGTATAGGAAATTTTCAGTAAAATGTTTTGAATTCTTTGAACGTATCTTTTCAGGTATCCTGAATAGTAATGAGAACTTCCATCTGAAACTTTCTTATGCTTTACTGTTTTTGAAATTATCCAAAGACACTGTTTTTTGCAAGTGATTAATACACAGAAAGCAGCAGTTAAGGTTTTTTCTTCTATGAACAGTTGTCATTGAACAGCCACTTCCTGTCAACTTTGGTCTAGTTTTTTTCTAAGTGTCCAGGCTGCCTGAAGGTCACTATAAGCTTGTATGCTTATAGTAACCCTGTTAAGCAAGCTCATGCTTCAGTAAGTCTCAAAAATGAATTAATGGGCATGTGGGGGGAAAATGGGAGATGGGGACAGCGGAGATAGGTGTTGCTCACCTCCATGGTTCTTGTATCTGGGGTGGGAGTGTGTGTAGCTCGCAGAGGTGTGAGGGCACACTTGTAATTCAGGTTTGCACTAATGTAATATAATATACTAATATTTTAATTGCACTGCTACTTCTTCCTGGATCTGCCTGTTAATTTTAAAATTCTAGTGTATCTGTTGTGTGTCATTATGATAGAATCTAGAAAGCACTGAATTGTCATTAAATGACCACATTTCTGTGTGTGTGTGTTGAACTTTAAAGCCATCTATAAATTGTCTAATGCCGCCTTTGGTCATTACCATGCTTGTTGATGGTTCCACAACCCATTTCTGTAAGTTTCTCTCATTTTAGCTGTGCGGTGTACTGTTCTTGGCCTTTTGCTCTTGCATGAAAGTTTTGAACATCTTTCCTAAATCTATGATATGACTTGCATATGAGACATATTTAGAGAAGTCATATTTGCTATGCTGTCATCTTGCTGGTTCTTGGTTGTAATAGATTTTTCAAGCTGTCTAGGCTTGAAAGGTGTTCTTACACCTTTAGCACTGGGACCTACTTTTTAAAATGAGAGTCTGTCAGGACTCACCAGAAGTGATGTCATGACTGGAAGTGACATAATCAAGCAGGAAACATTTTTAACAATCCTACCTACACTTACTGAAGAGTGGGTCCCATTGACTATCATTGTTACAAGAATATACATAGTAACCTGTTGAAAGTACAGATCTTTAACATTTCTCCAAATGCAGTCACATACCATACCTGCAGTCACAGTCAAAGATTAAAAATAAAATATTGAAATGAATGGGGACCCACCGGAAATTGGCTCATGACCCACCTCGTGGTTCCCAACCCACAGTTTGAGAAACATTGGTCTAGGCACATTCTCACTAGGGTATTACATTATCTAGTCTTCTTGCTGGCTATATTTGTATAATAGCTTCTTGCATTGTATCTGTCTTATTGCTGTCTGCTCTTCTATTACTTGTGTGACCAAGTCTATTCTTATAGTATTTACTCAGAAGTAAGCTTTTATGAGTTTATTGAAACTTACTCAAAAATAAAGTCACACTAACCTAGCATTTCCAAATGTGACAAAAGTATTTTGTATGGGGGCAGGAATCCAACCTCCAGACCACTGTAAAAAATAACCTAGTATTTAAGGGCTGTAACTGTTCTAACACCTCATGAGAACTAGGCAAAGGTGGTGTACACCCACAGCTCATAGGAGAATGTGTGGTGATAGAAGCAAGAGGTAATTGAAAATGGTATTAGGATATTGTTATGGATTTTCTCATTTGTGTATATATAGGTTTTGCATCCTTACCTGTGAATTCGGAACCCACGGGGTCCAAGTCGAGGCCGGACCTGCACCCTCTGAATGCGACTGTTCCAAAAATCAGAAGTTCCATATTTTCTGTCTTCCAGAGACCTTAGAAAACTTTCTGTCAGGGAGACCTCCTTCTGAGGGTAGGGTAGGGTCTGAGGCTTTCTGAGGTTCGGGGCAGTTAAAAGGCTCTCTGGACACGACCAGAGCACAGTTGTAGAAGATTTAGGTTGCCCTGACCTATGGATTTGATTATCCACAGGTTTTGGCATCTGCAGGGTTGGAACCCCATGGATGCTGTGGCACAACTGCTTATATTCTCTCTTTTGTTTGTTTTTTTCTCAGCAGATTTGGTGTGTAAATTTCATATGTAGCTTAATTAGTAATACAAACTGGAGAAAGACATTAGACATCTCTGGGCAAAAACCAACTCCATTCTGACAAAAGTGCTCCATTGTCCAGGAGCAAAAAAGTTTTTTATTAGATATCGCATTCTGAAGGGCTTTTTCTTCCAGTTATCAAATGTACTGTGGAATCTTTTCTTACCTTTTTGTAAGAATTGTTAAGATAATGCAGTACTATTTCTTAAGCTCAAATTGCTCACCAGATATTCTTTGTATGCTTGCATCAACACTGTAAATATTATGCTCCCATTGAAGATAGACTGTGGCTGAAACTGCCTTGGTGAGACACGACGGCTGTTTTGAAGTGTTTGTTGTTTAGTCTTCTGAATTGAGGGCTTCCCACTCAATGCAACAATTATCAAACCTGGAATATGTTAAATGATATGGGGCATTCTACGGAAACTTATAAAGCAGTGGCAGCCAAGCCTTTTTTTGCAGGTGTACCTGAAATCCTGGAGGCCTTAGCATGAAGGACAAGAAGACAGGAACAGATGACCTTGTTGCTGTTTGTCTGGCTTACAAGCTCTGCAGCCTCTCTCCAGGAATAACTCTGAAGATTAGTTTGGCACCATGTTGATGGCTTAATGCAGTGGTTTTCAAAACTTTTCAGTCTCTGGAAGCCCCACAAGTTCATGTGCGGAATCTTGGGGTGCCCCAAAGTGCTAATACATACATGGAGTGCCACTGTGCCGATTAGTTGGTGGTTACTTACTGTGTGCTCATAACTTTGAGAAATGCTGGTTTAGTGCATGCTATGTGACCAACCACTCATGAACTGTTATGTATGGTGGATAAATCTTAAAATACTTCTTCCTTACTCAGGTTATGAACACTTTACATTTGAATAGCATTGTGAGCAACCTTTAAATGTTGATGATACTGACCCTATCTTAGCAATCTACTACTGGTCTCAGCTTCCTTCTTCATTAGAAAAGTTGTTGCTTTTCAGCTGGTGATATCTATGGTTTTTACTCTATATATTTGAATTTGTTGACTTGGTTGAACTTTGATTTGAATTCAAGAGGATAGTCGTATGCTGTTTATTTTACTTGATCTTGTATGGTTTGATATGTTGATTGTAAGGTACTGTGAATGCAACTGTAGAACTTCATGAACTTGAAGGATTTTGCTTATTCCTTGTAGTGAATTGTGATGGCATGGCCTATGTCCTTTTACTGTGGCATACCACAGTATGTTAGGGATATCACTTTCTCCTGATTAGCAGACTGAAAGTACTGAGTGATATTATATGGTGGTTTTGGTGTAAGATTTTTTTCATATATCTTGTTGGCATCCTTCAGTCTCGGAAGACTATGGTGTCAGGCTCTGAATGGTGGTTCTGGAACAGAGTGTCCTCTCCAGTGCGTGAAGCCTGGGTAAAGTAGGTATGGAGGATAGGCTGTTACCCATGCAGCAAATCCCCCCTCTCCACGTCGCTGAAATGGTCCAATGGAAAGGCAGAGGCCAATACAGTTGATTCCAGCGGCGTCGCAGGAGTTGCCAGAACGTGACTGTGTTCAGCCATGAACTGCCTCAGGGACTCCGGCTCTGGATTTTGCCTCGAGGTTGACTCCTGAAGCCTTTTCCTTAACTGGATGTAGCCACAAGGCAGTGGAGGTTTGGGATCAGAGTTTTCCTTCTCTCAGATGAGCTGCCTTCCGGAGTCCCATCTACCCGGTGGCTGTTTAGGTGGCTGTTTAGTCGCCTCTTAGGACAAGTACAGCCAAACTGAGGGCCTATTCTTATCCCCAGCCCCCAGGGGAATTTTTTTTCATATATACCCCTCCCCAATCCCAATCAAAGTAAGGGCCTGAAGTCTTGGTCCTGAGACTGAAATAATGGTCATGTGATGGGGGTATAGGAGCTCAGTTATAGGAATAGATTATAGAAGCATTGTCTTTGCTCCACTGTACAGGTTTAATCTCATTATTCACGAGTGTTCCCTTTCATTTCCAGAACTCACATGGATGGCAAAAAATGCACTAAAACCAATTTAAAAAACAAAAGTCCTTTTGCTCTGGTGATTTAAAAACAGTCTTGCTGACCTTTTGTAATTCACACAGAGGCAATCAGTCTCTCTCCAGGCGCTTAGGCTTCACTAGGAGGCAGCAATCCCTCCCTTCACCAGGAGCCACAATGAGGGGGAAAGAATGGAGAAGGTGCTAATCACTGCCATTTAGCCTTGCTTCACTTGCTCAGGGAAGGGGGGGGTTTACCTTGTGCCTGGAGAGAGACTGATTGATGGATTGTCAGCCTTCGGCCATCTCTCACAATAATGAGGCTATTGTTAAAGGACTGTTTTCCTTTAGTTTAAAGGGTACTTCTCATCACTTTGAGATAGAAAAATCTGTGGATTATTAGGTTATACCTGTAATCGCTTGCATGACTGTCTCTCTACAACAGTAAAAAGCAGTTTTTTAAACTGTGAATTTAAAGGGATGGATTTTTTCTTCTTCCCCAGGGATCAACATATTCCTTCTCATTTGCAGTGGCCATTAGTGTTGAGTCAAAAACACTAATCCGTATAAAAAATCGGTGTATTACAAGGTTAGACCTGTATGTCTTACAAGCCCTGCAGCTTCTCTTGGCATGCATTCTTTTTCTTACAATGCAATCACTTGTGTTCCTCAAGGATTACAGGCAGGTAGTTGTCCTGGTGGTTAAGAATTCAATATTCTGTTAATATTCAAGAATTCAGTACTGTTAATAATAAATAATAATATGTGGTTCTCAAGCACACATGATTTTTAAATGCTCACCAGACTTTTCAGTGAACTTGGCCGCTTGATACGCAACAATGCTCTTCGCTTCTTGTTCAATATGTTATGTGCAAGCTGACTTCTACTGTTGGTCAGATGCCAATTAATCATTTTAAAAATAAGAATTGACAAGTGACTCATTTTAATATAGGGATTGTATTAAGAGTTGTTTATAGTACTGGGTTACATCTATACAGGGGTGGAATCTGTAATGATGCCCAGTGCTGGTGGTAGTTTCAGACAATTTGTCCCTCTTTTTGGGCCAAAACATGTCCACAAGATGTGTCTCAAAGATAAAAACATAATATTAACAAGAACTAATAAAACGGATTCCAAATAAAAGAAGTCACCATAAATAAGTTAAGCACCTGTTGATTGAAACCGGACAGCCCTCTGAAGTTAACCATCTGTGCGAAGTGTCTAAAAATGAGGAGAGCCATAGCCAGTGTCCTTCATTTCCTTTCTTACTACAGTCCATGACTACTTTTGTTGAAATAAATTGCTTGGTTGCTTAAGTGTCACAGGACTATTTGTTGCAAAAAGGATGCTGGACTAGATGAACTTCTGACTCAATCCAACAAGACTGCCCTTATATTTGTAACTGACTCCTAAAACGTTTTTAAAATTGGCCAAGTTTGTCCAGTTTTAATTGATTTCCACAGGGAAAAGTTGGATCTCTTGAAATTGAAAATCATGAATTGATTTGAATGAAATTTTAAATTTCTATTTCTCTTGTTTCACAGCTTTCATTCAGTCTGATAGCATAATAGAAGTTCTGCGCTTTGATGAAGGAGGCTTATTACAGGTAAAGATTTTCCATAAAATAGGCCTGTGCTATATTGTTTATGTATCTATGCATTAACTTTCTGACATATCCCTTTAAATAGCCTTGTATGGTCTTTGCAGTATTTTCTTTAACTCTTGATGAAGGGGAAAAAAATGGGATTGTCTGGAGGTGAAAACTAACTCCATCATTTTCATCTGTTCCCCTGCAAGTTCCCAGTGTCCCATTATTTAGTCTGTATCTGTCTTAGCACCATTCATGTGCCGCAGTTGGGACCTGCTGAGCTTGAGCCAGAAGACCTACCTGGGTTTGGGACCAGCAAGCAGCATTGTAGTGAGTAGAGGTGGGCTGCAAGTCAGCACATGTTCCTGCTGCGCCTACTTGGCCCTTATTAACTAGTGAAATGTCCCTCAAAGTAGAACTGCTTCCATTGGCTAGTATGCTCACCCAGCTGCTGCTCTGACTTGCCTAGTAGCTTCTCCTTATGTTGCCCTTTCTACCTGCCACTGGTCTTTCTCCCAGTCCTTGTGATTACATTGGTTGTTGAGAGCAGGAAGGAGACACCACCTAAAGCTCCAATATGTTAGAAAAGGAGTTGAAAAGGAGTTGCTACTGAGATCCTACCAGTGTCTTGTCTTTGTTACCATCCTTCAAGAATGGGAGTTTGGGGGAGTTGCTGCTGAAAAACCTCGATGGTGGTTCCTCTTTATTTCCATTCTTGAAAGGTGGTAGGGGAAGAAGAGCTGTTGTCACCATTGTGGACTGTCAATAAGTTGTGGGGATGATCAAGAGCCCTGGTGCAGTCTTGTCTCTGCAAGTTCCTTCTCTGAGTGCCAGGTTAAGCAAATAGAGTATTTTAAATGAACAGAAAGGACTGTCAAAAATGGTTTGGGTAACAAAATGGATGGATTGAAATCATCAAGAAAAAAAGACATTTAGTCACATTTAAATGTACTGCTTTACAACTAAATAGTTGTCATACAACCAAGGCTTGGAGGATATACTCCTTCTTCCATGCTAGCTTCATGCCTTTTGTTCTTACCCATATAACTCGGCAGCTTAAGAGTTGGATTTTTTTTCGGTGCTGTTTGTATGCACTTGCAGGGATACTGAGTAGGATCTTTAACTTGAAACTTAAGGCTGCAATCCTGTGTGTGTTTATTTGGAAATCCCATTGAATAAAGTGGGATTTTTTTCTGCATTGATGTGTGTACATTTGGACTATAACAATTGCCCACAACTTCTCAGGCAATGGATAGTAACTACTGGTTATAATGCCATTTCTTCATGTGATAGAAAGTAGAGATAATAAATATTCAGAATTTGGGAATTGGATACACCTCAGAACGCAGGCAGGTGGAGGGCAAAAACAAGAGTAGTAAATAAAAAATAATTGTTCCTATCCATCCTTGGTGAGAGATGAAATAGATTTTTAAACTGCTTGAATCTGTCTTCTCATGTAGAGGGTGGCACTTAACATTTACTGTGTATACTTCTCACTGAGGCCCCACCATGGCCTGTCCTCATGCAATTTCTGCATTAACATATAAAAAGTAACTTCTTTCCTGTTACACTCAATTACCATATCTCTCCTGTTTGCCTTCTATTTCGTTGCTGTCTCTTCGCATTCTCAGCAGAGTTGCTCTACAGCAGTGGTTACCAACCTCCAGAAGCTCATAGATTATTGAGGCAAAAATTGGAATCGTCAGGAACTACATGCAACCCCCCCCCCACCCTCCTGCATACAAAAAAATACAATTACATTTCTAATAATTAGATTTATTATATATACACTTTTTTGAGAAGATTTGTGGGTTGCTGCTTTTGTTGTTGGCTGTGTGTAGTCCATTGTCTGCCCTCTCTGGTGGTCTGCAGGGAAGCATCTCCCAAGCAAGCGCTCCCTCCACAGACTACCCGAGCGTGTGGAGAATGGACTGCCCACAGCCGCAGCTGACACTTTAGCTGGAAATGATTGAAGACAATCTTCCCCCCCCCCCCGAGTCATCGTGTACCACTTCTCAGAGTTTCATGGACCTTCTGGTATGCGGACCACAGGTTGGGAACCAGTGCTCTACAGAGACAGGAGATCCCTCGTTATAAGTCTCCCCATTTTATTTTCTTGCATGGTCCCCAACTCTTTTCAGGAGCATGATGTAAACTTTTCCCACACTTGAGTCTTTTATTTTTGTAGCCCTGCCTGTGTATCTTCTTACTCTTCTGAGTGCTTAAAGCAGTAGTTCTCACACATTTAGCACTGCGACCCACTTTTTAGAATGAGAATCTGTCAGGATGCACTGGAAGTGACATAATCAAACAGGAAAATTTTTAACAAAACTACCCACACTTACCCAGGAGTAAGTCCCATTTACTATCATTGTTTAAAGAATATACATAGTAGCTTGTTAAAAGTACAGTTCTGTAACATTTCCCCAAATGCAGTGACATACCATAGTAGCATCAAGTCTATTATAAATAAAACAATGAAATGAATGGGGACCCACCTGAAATTGGCTCGCGACCCACCTAGTGGGTCCTGATCCACAGTTTGAGAAACACTGGCTTGAAGGGTCATCCCTGATATTTAGATTTTGCCTACTCTGCTACTCTGCTGCTGCTCTTCTTTGTTTTCTCTGCATCCTCCGAGTTAAGAACATAAGAACAGCCCCGCTGGATCAGGCCATAGTCCTGTCTAGTCCAGCTTCCTGTATCTCACATTGGTCCACCAAATGCCCCAGGGTTCTTAATAGGGATCATTATTTGTTACAATATGGTCAGTTATTGTTGTTAAGTGGAATATCAGGAAGAATAACCCTCAACCCCTGTACACTTCACTTACCTCTCTCCCTCAGCATCTTGTGCTGCCTATAATGGCCAGAGAGGGAGTACTGGGCTAAGTATTCTGTCCATCAGTTGATAGAGCAGGGGTGTCAAACTCATTTCATTATGAGGGCCGAATAGCATTCATGATGCCTGCTTAAGGGCCAGAGGTGATGTCATTAGGCAGGAAGTGATGTCATTAAACAGGTCATAACCAAAAATAAACACTTTTTCTCACTTAGAAACTCATTAACTACAAATGACAGAAGAGAAAATATGCAAATCTAGATCATATTTCAAGATATGGGAGAGCCCAATTTTCATGTGGGCTGCCCTTTCAGCAGCAGCACCTCAGCACTACTCAGCAGATGAGAGCCTGAGGGCCATATAAAAAGCTTCCGCGGGCCCCATCCAGCCCCCGGGCCTTATGTTTGACACCCCTGTGTTAGAGGATGAGGAGAAATGGCAGTGATGCTGAACACCAAGAAGAGGATGGAGAGGGCTTGTGCTCTCCCTTTGCCACCCAGTATTGCTACTGCTTCTTCCAGTGGCAGGATGTTGAGAAGTTGCATTATAGATGGCTGCTGTTGGGGGGGGCGGTACTGGTCTACATGTTCAAGACTGCATACCACTCTCTACAGTTCCCATGCCTAGTTTAGTCTATTGTTTATGG
Organism: Tiliqua scincoides; assembly: GCF_035046505.1. NCBI lineage: Eukaryota > Metazoa > Chordata > Lepidosauria > Squamata > Scincidae > Tiliqua > Tiliqua scincoides. Next base: position 89,640,671 of record NC_089823.1, read on the forward strand.
AATAAAATTCCCTTCTAAGTCCATTGAGGCATGAATGTACACACATTCCCCATTAACTCCTAGTTACATTTTTTCTTGTGGAGGAAAATTATCTTTCATAAGCCTTCTGGTCTGTAACGCAAATTTATAAATGAAACCTCCATGTACCAGCCATCTGGTGGGTATTGAAGTAGGGGAGGGGCTTAGAAATGCAAGAAAAAAGACAAATTGGTGTGACACACCACATGTTTTCTAACTCACAATGTGGAAAGGGAATGGTTCCTGAATCTACTTTTAAAATGTTAAAATTAAATCCAAACCCTTCTGTATCTTAATGTGGATGTTTGTAAGGCATTGAAGTAGATATTCCTAAGTTTGGTCAACATGATCAACATTGATCTATATTATTAGGGCAGAAATGAGTTTGTGCAGGTATGTCAGCATCAGTTTCCTTGTTTCGTGTCCTCATTTCTTTCTGTGTTGCTCTTTGAGCAGTAGAAGCACAATGAGTGACAGGAGGCAAAATTGTGAACATACACATTTATTTATAACTTTAGTCAAGCTAGCATACTTACTGAGCAAGCTTCAAGTAGTGGTTTCAGCTTGTTTTCATGAAAATGTCTGAAAGTGACAATCTCCAGACATCATCAGGAACACTGAGAAAGTCTTAACTTCCTGGGACAAAACCTGGAAGTGGAGTTCTAATCAGTAGTACTGCTTGATGTTGGTTGTATATCCTGGGAATTACAGAACAAACTGGGTAGAAACAAGCCAAGAGCTTCTTTAGGTACTCTGATTGTTTGCATCTGGTGAACTCCTCTGCAGGAGCTCTCTCCCTTCCCCATAATGCCATGTGGCTAACTACAGTTGAAACTTCTCAGTTTCAAAAGCACAAGGGGGAAGGGTCAGCACAGGACAACTATTGCTTCTGCATTACAGATCCTAACCTTCCTTTTGCTTGCAGAACTAGTAGTGTGGTCTTGGCCAAGGAACAAAATACTAATGTAGCTTCTTGCTATTACTTAATGCTAGCGTTTTTAATTTTTTTTTTAGGCTGCATGTACTGTAGGTGCTAGAAATATCTGTTGTGATTCTGGCTTAGCCTCATATATAGCTTGAAAAGGAAGTAGATCAAGTAACTAAACTTGTGGAAGCATAGTCTTTAATATTTGCTGAGTCACCCATTAAGAGCAGCTGTGGTACTGCAGGATTCTCCATCCTACCACTTGCTAATTTAGTAAGAATATTTCATTGCAGAACACTGCAGAAGATAACACATTCAGTGAACATCACCTGCATTCCTGTACACACTTACTTGGGAGTATGTCCCGTTGAACTCAGTGGAACCTGTTTCTGCGTAGACTTGCCTAGGATTGTGCTGTAAAACTAGGAATTATTAAATAAGTAGAACCATTTTTCTAAGCTCTTTCAAGGGCAGCTTATTGATGTTTGTTCCATATTTTGGTTCTTGGTATATGTTGGAGTGTGCTCTCTGGTCTTTTCCCCCAAAATTATAAGCACAGTTTGATAGGAGAGTGTGTTTGTAATCTTACTTGCAGAGCTTGTTATGTAAGGTATTTTGGTTTCTGCAAATACTAGTGAGATTATGAATTCATAACATATGGGGAAATTTGGAATCTGACAGCTATAGCAACTGTCATGTGAACAGAGATTCTGGTTGCAGGTGAGTCTTACTGGTTTTGAGCCAAGGGTTCCGTTGCTAATTGTTTGGGATTATTTTGACTTTCATGTTGCATTTGTTATCTTTTTATTTATCTTTGTACTGTATAGTATTATACAGTTGGGAAGTAATTTGAGTGTCTTGTCATATCTTCAACTATAGAGCGTGCCATATTTCTGAACTTTGAGGTACTCAGTAACCTCCCTCTAGCAGAGAGGCATTTAGGTACTTCAGAATTTACAGTTTAGCTGCATTTTCATCCTTGAGTTTATTTAAGGTTTTCATTTTTGACGATGGGAATGATACCTTAAATAAACTGTTCTGCTATGAAGTGTCAGATATAGCAACTTGTATGTTAATATGGAATTAACTGGTATGACAAAGTGAGTGGTCTGACAGTTATTGAACTAACTACATGCCATTACTGTCCATGATGACAAACTGACAGCATGCATATACATGACTCTTCCCCCAATCTTGCTCTGTAGTGGTTAACATCCACATATAAATGAGGCATATACAGGCAGCAGTCATATTTCCTTTCCGTATAGATATTATTATGCACTAAAATCTATCTTTTGTACAGGTTGAGTCTCATTATTTGCTAAGGTTCCTTTCCAAGAAACATGGATGGCAAAAAACGCACTATTGCAAATCAATTTAAAAAACCAAGTCTCTTTTCTCCGGTGATTGAAAAACAGCCTTGCTGACCTTTGTAATGCACTCAGAATTAAGCAGTCTCTCCAGGAGCTTAGGCTTCACTAGGAGGCAGCAATCCCTCACTTTACTAGCAGCCCCAGCAAGGGGGAAAGAATGGAGAAGGTGATATTTGCTGCCATTAAGCCTTCTTTCACATGTTCTGGGGAAGGGAGAGGAGTGAAGCCTGCAGAATGATTGATGGTCAACCGGCTGCCCTCTGGCTTTATTAAATGACTGTTATCCTTTAATTTAAAGCAGTGGTTCCCAACCTTTAAGAGCTCAGGGCCACTAAGGCAAAATTTGGAGACGGCGGGAACCACATGCAACCCATCACACTCGCACACACACAAAAAACAATTAAATTTGTAATACATATGAAGATTATTTAATAATTAATGTGATGGTTGTGTTTGCATTTGATTCACTAGCTGTGAAAGTCTTGGGTATACATGGAACACAAAATAATCCCCCCCCCCAACTCAGGTTTTCATACCCACCCAATTCAATCCAGTCTCTTTTCCCCCACACCAGACCACATTACGCACAGCCCTTGCCTCTTTTAAATGTGGAAAAACACCTCAAAAAGGGAGAGGGTAAGGACAAGGGGTTTATAGACAAGAGTCATGCAAGGTAGTTAAATTAGCCAACAAAAAGCACACACATCCCTCCACAGTTCCTTTTTGTTACACAGCCCTGGCCCTGCTCCCCCCACTTGTGAGTCCAGAGTCCTTAGGGAAAGTGTTCAACATAATTTAGGCAGGTCAGTCCTGAAGGAGAAGCACCAGCTCAGAGTGACATCTCAGAATGGCTGCTGCATGTCTCAGGAAGAAAAGTCCTTTTGGTGTGCACTGCAAGGTCTTTAGGGGGAGAAAGCCTCTCATCACTTCCTGTTCTAATTGTTGTCATGCTCTAGCTGTGTACTACTTTATTTGGAGCTAAGAGAGTGAGCAAGCCTATAGGTAGACTGCAGCCACAAAACAACAGCTGCCTACTCTGCCATTAGTCTGTGGAACTCCTTGCCCCAAGATGTGATGATGGTGTCTAGACTAGATGCCTTTAAAAGGGTTTTGGAGAAATTTTTGGAGAAGTCCATCACAGCCACAGTGTGACTAACAGCCCCATTCTAGGCATGTCTACTCAGAAGTAAGTCCCATTATAGTCAATCCTATGCATGCCAAGGTAAGCATGCATAGGATTGCAATCTGAGGAGATAGGGGAATTGGCCAAGTGTGGGGTGGGAGAGGGCTCCCCATGGACAAAGCTGCTGCTGCTCTCTGAGGAGGAAAAGTCAGGGGTTACACCTGCTGTACTTGGCTACGGTGGTGTCTGTTCTGCAACTTCTGGAATTGCTTCTCCCCAGGTGAGCAGCTTGCAGTAAGATAGCAGAGATGCTGCCTGTTTCCCTCTCCAAAAGAGGTGCAAAAACCTGGTTGCCTGGATCCCCCTCTGGCCCCTCCCTCCTCAGGCCCCTGCCCACCCGCAAAAGGGACTTCCCAGGCTGACTGGAGTCCTGATCTGACTGCTGAGAAACCAGGCTGCCACAGCTCACCTGAACGCACAGGGTCAAGGAATGGAGGCAGTAGGCGGCAGGGCACCTCTCCTCTGCGTGCAGCTTGATCCACAAGGCTGCACAAACGCGCGCGCTCCTTACATGGCCCCTGCGCTTCACTTTTTTGCTTGTCTGGGCACTCACAGACAAGAAGGGAAGGGAGGTGGAGGGGGGAGGCAGGAGACGGAGAAAGGCTATTCTCTGATTGGCTGCTGGCGCTGCAGAGGCTTTTTTCTGCCTGGAAGGGCTTTTTTTTTCTTTTTTCACCAGAGACATCGCGCTGCGGACCACCAGTGGTCTGCGGACCATGGATTGGGAACACTAGATTTAAAGGGACCTTCTCATCAGCCTTGAGATAGAAAAATCTGTGGATAATTAGCAACTGCTTAAAACTATGGCTATCCAGAAGGTTGGTTCTTGGGGGGATGGGAATTGCAACTTTGTGGCCCCAATTCATGTTTAAATCTTACAAATAGAACATGTAGCTCCAAAAGAAATAATTGCTGTATAAGTCAGAAACATAATAAACTTTCATCTGAAAATTAGTATATATATTCATTGGAATAGCATCTCTATCTCTCATGTATGTCTCCCCTCTCCTTTCTTTGTCTTTAGTGCAGTAGGTACAGTTGACTAAAGTGCCTTCCATTAAATGGAGGCAGAGTTACGCTTATGCAAGACCTCCTTGATCAAACTGGGTAGTAGGGTTTTATTGATTGCTGAAATATCTTGACACAGCTTTTGCATTCATAGTGTTTAAGGACATATAACCCAACCAAAGTTCAGTAGTTGATCTTTTATTGATCTGAGTAGGAAAATTCAACTGGTGTCAAGTGTTTCTTGACTATACCCTAAGCTTGATTATTACTACTAAGTAGATGTCATTGCATGGGAACTCAGTCTGTTCCATCTGGAAAAACTGCTATCTGGGCTAGCTTCAGATAACATTACAGATATAGATAACAGCCCTCCAATGGCTACTTGTTAGTTGCAAATCAGTTTGAGGTTCTGATTCTGAATATGGCTGTTTTCAAGCTAATAAGATTTATTTTCATTATGCATATGCATTTCAGGGTATTTCCATGCCTTCATGAGTCATTACGGAAGGTGTCACTTCATGTTTGCCTCTGGCTTAGTTATGTAATCGGTTTTATTTAGATGAGTTTGTTACTGTCTTTATGCTGGTTTAACAGGCAAAATTGTCTTAATGCTTGTGTATACCATTCATAAAATGTAACACAAGCACTCATCTAAGATAATCTGACATATTTTCCTTTCTGTTTATAATTTATTACTTTTTTCAATGTAATGTTCTAAAACCAGGGAGCAAGGTACATAAACCATATTTGTTATAAAAGGCAGTTTGAGCTACCATGTCCTTCTCTGCCTTCACATATAGTAAAAATTGGTGGTTCTGTTGTCCCTTTTGTTCTAGTTGATTGAGGAAGAGGGTACCCTGCACAATTTTTTTGTACTGTTGCTCTATTACAATGGTTGTTTCTAGGAATTACAGTGTTGCTGGAAAGCTGCATCCAAATGCAAACAAAAAAATTCCATCTGAGCCATCCAAATTGGTTCTTTCTCGAAGTGGTGTTAGGACATGCAACATTTGACTTTTAGCTTTGGGTGAACATTTGATTCCCTGTGAATCTGAGCTTCTACCACACTCTCCCATGTTGAGTGTAAAATATCTAGCAGTTATATTTTGCCTTAGCCTGCAGCTTTTAGTTTCACTCCATGCTATAGACTTCATGATGAACATGTGTGTGACGGATGTCTCTGAGGAATCCACTTTATCAGTTATAACCAAGGACTCTTGTAAGCTTCTGATAATTAAGGGTCGATCACCTTAGGTTTGGACTTAACAACTTACTCAAGATATTGTATGTTCTTTGTTATTTAGCTTCTGGATCAGTCCCTATTAGTAAAGGCGTCCCTAGGGGTTTTCATCACATGGTGTGAGACCTCATTGCTTGCGTCACCCCTGATGGATCTCCTCCCATATAAATAAATTACAATATCATATGCACAGCCTAAATGCAGTAATATCAGTAGGGTTGGTGTAACCCCTAAACCAGTGGTTCTCACACATTTAGCACCGGGACCCACTTTTTAGAATGAGAATCTGTCAGGACCCACCGGAAGTGACATCAAGCAGGAAAAATTTTTATAATCCTAGGCTGCAATCCTACCCACACTTACCAGGAGTAAGTCCCATTTACTGTCATTGTTAAAAGAATATACACAGTAGCTTGTTAAAAGTACATGTCTGTAACATTTCCTCAAGTGCAGTCACATACCATGGTGGCATCAAGTCTAATCTATTAAAAATAAAATACTGAAATGAATGGTGACCCACTTGAAATTGGCTCACGACCCGGTGGGTCCTGACGCATAATTTGAGAAACACTGCACTAAACTCTATTTTAATATATAACATTACAGGGTAACCAACGAAAAACCATTAGCCAACTTAATGACACACACCTGAGTAAGAGTTCTAATATTAGTTCCAATACATGGAAATGAGAGCTGACTCATATTAACACCCTATTGGTTCTTTGCTGTGTCATAACCCCTCATTGGCTCTTGGAACAATCAGTCTCATTGGTCAGTTTTGAGTTAAGGAAATCCACTTTTAATATATGAGACAGTTGTGTTTTCTTTTTCTGGTTAATTGACCAAAACTTTTGATAGAATACAGATAATTCAACAGGGTTTCATTACATTCTGCATGAAATTACTTTTCCAGTTTATATTATATTATATTATATTATATTATATATCTATCCCATTATGGCATTAGTCATAAATATAAATTTTCCAAAAGATGTCCAAAATTTTGGCCACTAGTGGTTTCACTCTCCTGAGTGTCACCCAGTGCAATCAGCATCCTCCTGCACCTCTCTAGTGACATCACAGCGCATTAGTACCCTAGTTCTGAATCATGTTATTTTTAAAGAGTTTGCTCTCTTTCTTTTTAGGCTGAGACAACTATTGACCTTGGTTCATATCAACAGAAAAGGTAAGATGTTTTATAAAATACATTAATTTCCTTTAAAACAGTCATGAATAGCTTAATTTTGGGAGTGGTAGTTGCAGATATTATTATATGGACATGGTACCTGTTAAAGACAAACTTGTCAAGCAATTGTTGTTTTAAACTGTAATTATAAGTGATCATGTGACTTCTCAGTAATTTTGGAAGTAGTGAACATTTTCTGACATTCTGAGATGCTGATGAGTGTGCAGGTTTCTACTTGTGTTTCAAACTGTATACCGTCTTTTCCATTAAAAATGCCCAAAGCAGTGTTCAAAAAGAAACAATAAGATGAGTTTTAAAAAATTCTAATCCAATAAAATCAGCTTAAAAACCTCTAACTGCTGCCTGTTTGATTAGGAAGCCGTAGAATGCTCTCAAAAATGGTTGGCAACCTTCAGTCTCGAAAGACTATGGTATAAGCCTACAGCACCCAGTATTCCCAGGCGGTCTCCCATCCAAGTACTAACTAGGCCTGACCCTGCTTAGCTTCCAAGATCAGATGAGATTGGGCATGTGCAGGGTAAATGCAGATATTCTCAGCATGAAGAAATTTGACTTTGAACTGCTTCATAAGTTGTATGCTGCTTCAGGATACTGTGTGTTTATACACCATGAATGTAAAAGGAGCTTCAGTTGATAAGTCTCCATTTGATTTGAGGACTCAAAGTCAAAAAGCTTGATGAAGCAAACTATCATTGAGCACCCTTAGCAGGACTAAACTGTTGCTTGTCAACTGGCATCTTTAGTACAGTGGATTAAATGTTGGTTGTTGTGTTCTCAGCTTAAGTTGTAGTGCAATCAGACTGCTTAATTCTTGCAGTGCGTGTGGAATATGATGTGTAGATAATTCTGCCGTAATGACCAGGCTGGCACCCCCCTTGGTCGTCTTGTCTTTGGATCCATTGTGTGTTTTCACCAAACACCCTTTTCTTCTCTGTGGCTTGTGTCAGGTATTCAGGAAAGGAACAAGCATTTGCTAGAACTTTGCTAATGATAAAAGCAGCACCTCCCTTATACAAAAACCCCACAGAAAAAGAGAAATCATTCCTCCTTTCCCCATGTAGAATTGGGGGAAGAAAAGGGATGTTTTGCTTTCTTTGAGTGGAACTGTTTCAGAAAGTTTTAGAATCATTCAGCAGATGAGGGAGGTAGCTCACCAGTATCAAACTGGTCAGTGAAATTAATGGAGTTGTGTTTCTGCCTATGGCTCTAATTTTATCTGGTGGTATAGACTTTCCTGTAAAATTGAAATACCAGCCCCCTGTCAGTTTCTTTCTCTTAAAAAGTGTGTTGTTGGCATCCTTCAGTCTTGGAATACTATGGTATCGCGCTCTGAATGTGGTTCTGGAACAGAGTGTCCTCTCCAGTGCGCGAAGCCTGGGTAAAGTAGATATGGAGGATAGACTGTTACCCATGCAGCAAATCCCCCCTCTTGAGGTCGCTGAAATGGTCCAGTGGAAAGGCAGAAGCCAATATGGTTGGTTCCAGCGGCGTTGCAGGAGTTGCCAGAACGTGACTGTGTTCAGCCATGAACTGCCTCAGGGACTCTGGCTCTGGATTTTGCCTCGAGGTTGACTCCTGAAGCCTTTTCCATAACTGGATGTAGCCACAAGGCAGTGGAGGTTTGGGATCAGAGTTTTCCTTCTCTCAGATGAGCTGCCTTCCCAGGCTATCGAGTCCCACTTAAAAAGTGGTATATCAGTATAACAGTAAATACACTTAAAAATCAATATTTTCCATAGTTGCTGCTTTAAAAATGTGTTATGTATTCAGTTCATATTCATGTGACTATGCCAGCTTACTGTGCAGAATTATTCTGGCTTGCAAAGTTCTAGTACCTGTTGTAAAAAAATAATTGTTGACTATCAACATGATGGTCTGAAGAAAATTTGGGGGGTAGTCTGATTGCACCGAGGCACAATATCAAAGCACTCTTCTAACAATCCAGTATTGGATTGTAGAATAAATCTCCATTCTTTCCTGTTGACGTATTGCTCTGACAACTATATTGACTAACGTTCCTTGAATACTGGAAGCATTGGCACTAGTCTAAAATACTTATTGTCAGCCTGTCAAGAACTGGGACACACATCAAAGCCTAGCCTGCAGCCTGAGACCTGTCTTCAAGAGCCCAGCAGACAAGAAGTATGGGCAAATGAGTGACCACAATTCCTTTTTTCCTGCCCCCTGAAGACCAGTGAACATAGGCTGCTAGGATGTCATTTTATCCTTACTTTCCTTCCAGATCAGTTGGAAAGAGAGGAGTAGAAAGTGGCATAGCAACAGTGTACACTCAGTTTTAAGAAGAAGCAAGGCAGGGGGCAGAAGGAGTGTAACTGTAGGGTAGAGGACACTGCTGAATGGGGAACTGAAGGGGTCCCACTGAAGCGTAGCAGTCTTACTCAAAACAACCCCTCCAAAGTGTTTGGTGGGATTTACCTGTGCTGGCTACTGTTCACACTGTGCAGGTCTGAGGTATCTGGTGGCAGAACTGCAACCATAAGCAACCCACCTCTAATTTAGAGTGTTCAGATTCAAACAACTCTTCCCCAAACTACTGTTCCTATTTCATTTGGAAGATTGTGACCTGATCTGGTTATATGATTTGTGCATCTATAAATGTATTTGTTTTTAGGCACTGAAACTCAGAGGTACATATGGCATGCTCGGATCCCTCAAATTAACATGGAGTATTTGGTTTTCCTGCAGGCATTCTACTCTGTATCTTGCAGTAGATTATTGGATAAGTCTTTTGTTTTGTTTTACAACTCGGGTTCTTCAGTGCATTTAAATGATCTCAGCTATTGATCATGATGGATATCCAAATTAAACTATCGGCTAATGCATTTTAATAGTCATGTGGTTTTGCCACAGGCATACAAATGTTAGCTTAGCTACTTACTTTGGTTTTACTTACTTTTGAAATGCTAGATCTGCATTTATGAAGGCAGCATGTGAACAGTTATAATAAAAAAAAAATCAGAAGCATTCACCTGTTTAAAGACAACTAGTATACTATATTTGATACCACCACCTTTGCATCAGATAGTATTTTAAGAATGCCAGGAATCTATAGTTACTTCTGCTGAAGGTTTACTAAGCAGTAAGAGGAAGCATAGTCAAATGATTGACTGAATGCAAATTGCTGTGGTCCAACTGACACTAACAGATTTGAAGAGAAGAGTATAGTGAAAGATTTGATCTAAAATATTTAGTTTTAAATTGTATATTTAAATGACACCTATGTATATGGCAGTGTGTTCAGATTCAAGCAAGCCATCCAAATAGCCATAAGCCCATCACACTTTCACCACAGCTGTTTGTCTACTTCTCCAGACCCACCCCTACTGTGAGATGAGGTTGAAGACTGTCTCAGGTAGCAGATGGTTTCTCTTGGAGGAGAGCTCCCTATTAACACTCAGCAAGTAAAGGACTGAAAGAAGCAGATCATAGCTTCTATTCCTTTGGGGAGGGCATTGGTCCACTTTAAAACTTCGAATCTGTTCTTCCTACTGAAATAGCGGAAGCTGAATTGACTGACTTTTTAAACGGAAGGTGCCATAAACTATCCCACCAGTTCTTTTTTTTGCCTGCTGTGGCTATTTAAGTGGTCACCTGAGAAAGAAGGAACTGCTCTGCTTCTCTTCCAAGAATCCTACTCAAAGGAGGGGATTGGCCTGACCAGGCTCCTATAATTGCTATAGGGAAGAGGTGGGGGTAATATCACGTAGTTCCTTCTTCCTGGGAAGGGAGGAAGATGCTCTTTTGTAAACTGAGAACACTCTGGTTGCAGCCATGGTGAACTTAAACTTCAACAGGGGTTGAGCAAAAGGAGGTGCTACCATGGCTAATGTCAAGTGACAGCTGACCTCTTCATTTCACATAACAATCTTGGACCGGTTCTGTATAGTTCTTTCCGGTGGGTGGGAACTCTGAAGGAGTGAGGGCCTCCTAGGATATTCCTTTATATGTGACATGAGAGGAGAACATGGGGGGGGGGAATAGGGAAGCAGATCATCCTGCTTCCCTCTGTGTTGCTTTTACCTTTCTGCAGTGCTAGAAATGTTATATTGGCAGAGGATGAAGGTGAGATAGCGGAAGAAAAGACAGAGTACATATACTGTTCCTCTTGTAATCTCAGTTAAGTTTCTCCTTCCACTCCACTGGTGGTTCCTAACATGTAAGATGAAGGGAAAACTGAGATAGGTAATGGTTCCGTAATAGCTCTCCTGTGTGAGTGGCAGAATTGGGTTGGGAATATGAACGCATATAGATGTTCTCGAAGCCTGTGTAGCTCAGGGCAGTCTGGCCTAATCCTGCTTCATAGGACTGCCTCATTTGGCAAGGGCTCATATTCTGTTCAAGGCACCAGAAGTTCTGTAAAGGGTGTACAATATTCATTCTTTGGAGTAAATACTGTTAGGGTAGCATAAGCAAGCTCTTAAAGGAATTGGAAATGCATTGTTGGAAATGCATTACTCTTTTTTAAAAAGCTGCTTTTGGAATGAAATGAGAATAACTTGGCGACATAAAAAACTGGGCTCCCAGTGTACATTAGCCACTCTTACATGGAATACTTGGAAAATGGGAATAAGGAGCTTGTAAGGGTTGACTTGGAATTGAGAAGCAGACGATGGGAATGTTAAGCACCCTATCAACCATCTCTAAGTAGCTTCCTTTCAAAGTTGTCTTTCCTACTAGGAAGGCAGTCTGGACTTTTATATGAATATGAAATATAGCTAGGCCTTTAAAGTAGGTGTTTGAAGAAGTGATAGCCAACTTGCATTTATTGCTGGCTTAAAAAATTGATAGAGTACAATAGCATTTATTGAACTCTAGGTATCATTCCAACAAGTCTTAAAGCAATGCTTAATCCTAATTAGTTTCATAAACTAGTTTCCTAGAGGTCTGATAACTACACAAACAAATAAGTTCTTTGGCTGGGGCACACCAACTTCAGCCTCTGGGCTATGCTTACTGAGCCTGGTGCTGTGCCAGTGCTATAATGATACTCTGTGTGCAATGCCAAACACAAAATACTTTGGTTTGGAGTGTTAACTGCAATCACACATAGTATTCGTTTTTTGTTAGCTGTTGCTGGAGACAGGATTCTAAGTTTCTACCCATTCTTCGTCTACATAGTATTGCAAATCTTTATATACATGCCAGATAAGCAAACATTAGTACCTATATGTAGGCTCCTCAAAATCTATGAATGCTTCAGACTTATGCTGATTTAGTACTGTGTGGGAACTTTCTAAAGCTTGCAGTGAAGAAGTATCCTGGCATGGGTTTAAAGGAGCTGTTCAGCAGTAGGGATACAACCCTGCAAAAAAAAACATAGCGAGGGAGTTCCAGAATTGTAGTACCAGTATGGAGAAGATTCCTCCTGTTGTCATTGCTGGTTGAACCTCAGAAACTGGCATCAACAAGAGCCCCCCGGATGACCTTGGGGTGGACCATCTCATGTAGGAAAAGGTGAGGTTCCTCCATTCTCCCCAGTGTTGCCCCAGAGTGCATCACAACCAGGAAGAGATTGCTTCACGATGCACTGTGGGGTGACATTGGGGCAAGGCAGGAGCCTCAGTGAACCAGGGAGAGGCTTGCAGGCAGCTCAGAAGACTGCTTTCAGCCCTCTAAACACAGTAGTTGAATGTGTGTGGGTGAGCAAAGCTATTTGCGGCTGTTTCCTGTTTCTTTGCCCACATCTTGAAAGTGTGTCCCCAGTATTTGTGGTATCCAGAACAGTAACTCCATGGATACGTGGGTACGTCTATAATATGTTTGCCAAAGATATTAATTAGATCTTCCTTTTTATTCAGTTGTCAGTGATAGAGTTTTCAGCATTGGTGAATGAACTGCAGAGGACTCTAGGCATATATATTCAAGCCATGAATTAAAAATTTAGTATCATGTGGCATTTGTTTACTCTCTTCTCATTTCCTCCAGCAGTGTTTCCATGTATCGAGGGAACTGCAGACCTATTCGGTTTGAACCCCCAATGCTGGATTTCCACGAACAGTAAGTTGAGAAAGTAATTGCTTGTGTCTCAACCTTCAAAAGATAGTATTGTGTTAAATAGGGCTGTGTGCGGGTCTTAGGGCAAATATCCTTTTATTTCATAGGAAGAATAAGATGGAACATTAGAGAAAGATGTTTGCAGATCTTGTTGAGCTGTTTCAGTAATGAATTATTTGTAACACTTATGTGTATTACTGTCTATTTTTTTTAATAAGTTGAGTGCTTTTTTTATTAAAACAGATCACCATACAGTGATTGAATCTGTTTAAAAAATCAAAATTCAGACAAGTCTAAAGAGGCCACAAGCTTGGTTATTCCTCTCCTTACATGAAGTACCACTGTGCATACCTCATCTTCATATCCTTTCCCTTATTTTTCAGGTGTTATTTCCCATTTGTAGAGGTGTTTGAAAACGGTATTACAGTATTTAGTTTACTCAGGTGTAAGATCACTGTGGTCAGTAATTCTTTCTTACTCACCAGAAATAAACACTCTACCCATGTGCAATTGGTTTAAATATATGTAGTTATTTATTGGCATCCTTCAGTCTCGGAAGACTATGGTATTGCACTCTGAATAGTGTTCTGGAACAGAGTGTCCCCTCCAGTGCGCGGGGCCTGGGTAAAGTAGATATGAAGGATAGACAGTTACCCATGCAGCAAATGCCCCCTCTTCATGTTGCTGAAATGGTCCAGTGGAAAGGCAGAAGCCAATACGGTTGGTTCCAGCGGCGTCGCAGGAGTTGCCAGAACGTGACTGTGTTCAGCCATGAACTGCCTCAGGGACTCGAGGTTGACTCCTGAAGCCTTTTCCATAACTGGATGCAGCCGCAAGGCAGTGGAGGTTTGGGATCAGAGTTTTCCTTCTCTCAGATGAGCTGCCTTCACAGGTTAACAAGTCCCATCTACCCGGTGGCTGTTCAGTCGCCTCTTACGACAACTACAGCCAAACTGAGGGCCCATTCTTATCCCCAGCCCCCAGGGGAAATGTAGTTATATACTTGGCTATTTAGCTTTCTCCAATTATGTGTGTTTGTACAAATCTTTACTAAAGCTGGGGAGAAGTAACTGAATATGCTTGTGGATATGCCAAAATGTCTTTCAAGTATATGCCAGAAAATTATTTTTCTAAGAATTTGGCAGTGGATAAGCATTATGTGTATTAAAGTCAAAAGCAAAGAGTTGAGCAGTCTAATTTTTTATCAGCTTTGATTGACCTGGTTTGAGAGTCGGCCCATCCTCTTTGAGCTACCTGTCCTGTTTAATAGAATTGCCAGATTTAAAACTATATACTGTATTCAGTATATTGTCTGTTTACCTATTGTTTGGGTGCCATGCTCTATGTCATTGTTTGCTGCTACCTGTAGAGTTTTTAAAATAGTCAGATGGTTCCTCTTCTACCCATTTCTTTTTGCCCAATTGCTTTCATGTTCTTGAAGTTGAGATTATGCTGGGGTTTTTAATTTATTGTATTCATGTACCGTTGTGCACTACTTAATGAAAGGAATCAGGACCGCAATCCCCATCAAGCAGCGCTTGACGCAATCCGAACCCTCTGCAGGGAAGGGGATGCTCCCCTCCCCTCCCCTCTGGAGGGTTGTCTATGCCTCCCAGAGGCAGCGCACGTCCGAGCGCTGCCTTTGCAAGGCTCAGACTGAGGGAAATAATGTATCTCGTGCAACTTCTGGTTTCACGGAGGCACCTGGAAATCATGCAAGAGATGTGATTTCCATCAGTCTGAACTTTACAAAGGCAGTGCTAGGATGTGCGCTGCCTCTGGGAGGCACGGACAACCCTCCAGAGGGGAGGGGAGTGGAGCATCATGACCACATGTGGTTGTTGCATATGTGAGTTGCATATGCGATCGCAGTGTAAGCTGTTAGGTCACTAAGGGGTGCACACCTGTATGTTCTAGTTATTTAAGCTACCTTATGGGCATCCTAGGAGGCCAAGTAGCAGGATAGAAATCCTGGTAGATATACATTAAAAATACATGCAGGATTAGCCTCTTTCTGTTTACCTCTTTTAAATATGCATGCTTACACTAAAAGCAGTACAGCTGTTTGCTTGGTCTATTGTTGTGAAAGCTTTGAGCTTTCAGGCTGAGTCTTCTATTCACAGGCTTCTGTTCCCAGAACTCACATGGATGGCAAGCAAATCTATTTAAAAAACAGTGTCCCTTTGCTCAGCAGTTTAAAAACAGCCTTGCTGATCTTTGTAATGCATCAGGCAGACAATATGTCTCTCTGCAGGCTTCACTCTGAGGCTTCTCTCTGAGCTCCTTCAACCTGAGCCCCTGGGAAAGAATGGAGGAGGTGATAATCACTTCCACTTAGTATTCTTTCACATGCTCAGGGGAAAGGGAGGGGTCGCTTGCCTCAGAGTGAAACTGTTCTAAGTGGCTGGAAAGAGAATGATTAATGGATTATCTGCTGGCTGTCCTCTCCCACATTACGTAGGCTATTTGTCTTTTTCCTTTAAATTTAAGAGCCCTTCTCATCATGTTGAGATGAAAAATAAGTGGGTAATTAGGTTATACCTGTATTGCTTAAAAATAGATGACTTAATAGATTTGACTTGAGTTATAACAAGCTGTCAGGGAGGGCACTAGAAGAAGCCAGGCTGACTGAGGGGTATGACTTCAGAAGTTGCATATACCTGTAGTCTTTTTCAGGTTAGAAAACAGTACCAGTTGCATGTGCCTTCCCTGTGCTGGGATTAGGACCAGAAGAGAAAATTCTGTAGTTTGTTTACTCCAGTGCCCTATACTGCCAAGCTGTGCAACAAGCCTCAACCTAAAAATAGTCCTACTTATTGAAGCAATTAGACATTGCATCATGGGTAATGTTAGTTTGCTGCCTGTAGAAAAGAAATTTCTAGATATCTTTCGTCATTGACCTTTCTGGTGGAAAAAAAAAATTAAATGACCTTTATTACCTGGTATATTGGATCTGTCTTCGCCTTGTTTCCTGATTCTGTGAAGATTCTGTGGTGCTAAGTAATTGAGAAACCACTCTTAAACACATTTTCTGCTCTCTTTAAACAGGCCAGTTGGGATGCCAAAAATGGAAAAAGTTTACTTGCATAATCCAAGTTCAGAAGAAACCATTATATTAGTATCAATATCTGCAACAACCTCACATTTTCATGCATCGTTTTTTCAAAACAGGGTGAGTATGCTATGGTTTTTGAAGTTAATTTTATTATGCAAGCTTATTTTATCCCAACCTAACAAGATTTTGCTTTAAACATTCATCTTATTTGAAATGCAAGAGCTTAAGATTGTGCTGGATACATTTCACTAGTGGAGGAGGAGTATGAAAAGAAATGCCAAGGGCACTGTTTTGACTCTGTATTTCCTAAGTTTTTTTTAAACCATTTTTGATAGGAAAGTTGGCTGACAATACTTAGAGGCACTGATTGAACTCAGTTGCAGATGCATTCCATTTTTATCAAGCTTGTGTATAACACAGAAACAACCTAGAATACAAGTACCAAAAATTTAGCAGCCCACCAAATGTATTTTTTGCTTATGTGAACCTATGGATGCATCATATGCTGACTTTATTGATGGAGTAGGTAAACTGCAAGCCAAAGGAACTGTCAACATTATGAAGTCATTTCAAAGGACACCCAGACTGGATGAATGAGCAGCCAAACGTGCCTGTGTCAATAAGTGTAAAAAGATGCATTAAGTGTGGGGCAAAAGTCTCAACTTTACATACACTGATGGAGTGTGAGTGTTTGAGTCTGGACAGAGATTTTGGGATCATGAAGGATAGCTCTCTGAAGACATTGATCCAAGATATAGCTGCTGTAAAGAACACCAACTCCGTGCTTTGGGGTCATTAGGAAAACGATTAAGAATAAGACTGTTAGTGTTGTAATGTTTTTTGTTATGGTGGAATACTCTGAACGATTCTGGTCACTATACTTCAAAAGACATAGACCAGAAAAAGATGCATGAGAAGGGAACCCATGTGGTTAGAGGGCTAAAGTACCATTCTTCTGAGATTAGGCTACAGTATTTGGGGTGTTTTAGCTTGGGGGAAAAAAATGCAATTTAGGGCTAACATACTGGACTCATACGAGTATAAAATTATGCATAGTGTGGGGAGAGATTTTTCTCCCTTTCAGAGTACTAAAATCAGTCGTAGACCTGTCCTCCTATATCTAATACCCTTTAAATGCCATCTAAGCTAGTGATCATTACCACATCCTTTGGTAGTAAATTCCATAAATTATGCAATGTAAAGAAATAATTGCTTTCTGTGCTTTGTCTTCTAACAGTTTCGTTGGATGACTTCTGATTCTAATATTGTCAAAGGAGAAGAATTTTTCTCCCCGCACTATGAATAATTGCACCAGCCTCAATCACCTCTGCTTTGCTTAGCTGTCTTTTTTTCCCTAAACTTAAACTTGTAGCAAACTTGCAGCCCTTCCTCATTAGGAAGGAGTTCTAGCTCCCAGGTCATCGTGGTTTTCCAGTCTTGCACTTTTCTTCCTCTACTGTATTCTTTTAATACTGCTGTGGCACTATTAAAATACACAATGGATAGTATTCCAGATGTGACCACACCATGGATTTGTATGGGGCATTATAATCCCTGGATTAATAAATATAAAAATAAATTAAATTAATTATTATTAATCATTTAAATAAATAAAATTTTCATGGGGTCAAAACCTCCATGCTTTTGACCCCCTTTCCTTTTGAGCTGACGACTTACTAGTCCCTCTTTTTTTGAGCAGTCCTATCTTTAACCCATTTCTGCCCAGCGCACAAGTGTACACATTTGATCCCTGTTGCATATATGCAGTGTTGGGCAGAAATGGCTTAAAGTCTAAACTCAGTATTCATGTTCTTTAGCAGTTTTTCACTTATGTACATGAAATAGCGTTATGGCCACTGTTCCCCTATTGGTTTAGTAGCGTTTTGTATCTGATCCAGGGAGGTGCATAAATTATGTCTACCTTAAGGGTCACCTGCTCTCTGATCAGTTCCAGGGGTTCTGAGGCATGTATTCTGAGGCAAAGTAATTTTAGGATGTCAGAGAAAGTACTAGCCAAGGGGATTAGGGTCTAGTGGCCGGTACTCATGCACACCTTTGTGTTCTGTTTTCCCTTTTTACTGAGTCAGCAGCTAAGTGGGGAAAGAAACCAGTAGTTCTATCTGCTTCTACCATCCCAGGCTGTAGATACCAGACAGAGGGAGGCTGTGGGGGAAGAAACTCCCATGCCTGAACCATATTGTGGGAGGCAAGAGAGCATGCAGAGACCTCTAGACATCAGTGATGTCATTTTTATTGAGGCCTGGAGTCCTCTGTATTAAGCAGTCCTTCCCTCCAAACACCTAATAGCAGGCTTCCACCTAGGGCTGAGGTATTCAATCTGTGCGTCGGGGCTCTCTGGCTAGCTCTCAGGGGCATCTGGGGGACAGAGGTGGCCGCAGCTGCTTAGCTCAGCTGCACATGCTGCCTCCTGACTTGCAGCTTTTCTGCAGCTGTGATCGAGGTGGGTGAGGCAGTGTGAGGTGGGGAGGGCTTGTGAAACATGGTGGGGGGAAGGTGGTGGAACCTCCCCACCAAACAGAGTTGAAGGCTGGCTGGGAGGTGCGCAGCAGAGAGAAGGCTGACTGGGAGGTGCGGAGAGAAGGCTGACTGGGAGAAGCTGGGAGGTGTGCAGCGCTTTCCTCTGCTTGGAAAGGAGGGAGCCCAGCCTGCTGTTAGTGGGGGGGGTATCCAAATTCCCCAACCTGCATTCCTCCATCTTGCCTGGGGGGAACAGGGATGGCATCTGCATGTTGGGGTGTATTTGGCTGCTATTGTAAGACAAAAGGCACAATCCTAGCTAGGTCTATTCAGAAGTAACTCCTATTGTGTTCAGTGGAACTTACTCCCAGGAAAGTGAGGTTAGGATTGCAGCCAAACAGTCTCTGGATCTCAGTTTCACATCAGTTTGCAATTGGCAAACAAAACAATTAGATACACACAAAACAAAGTCTTCCCCTCCCCCAGCAAATTCATCACTCCCCCCCTTTCCAAAACCCTACAGGTGTGCGGCTAACAAGCTCAGGGCACAATCCTAACCAGGTCTACTCAGAAGTAAGTCCTATTTTGTTCAATGGGGCTTACTCTCAGGTAAGTGTGGTTAGGATTCCAGCCTCAAGAGTGCTGGCAGCTGTTTTTTTTTGTTTCTAGTGTATAATTATAACACCTTCATCTCCATTTTGGGGGTAACTGAGCTGAGGTGTTGTAATGGGGAGCTGTGGCCAATGGCCACAAGGATCAGGGGAGCCGCGGGCTGGAAAAGTTCGAGAACCACTGACCTAGGTAGATGGGTTCTGGGGATAACTGTTTAAAGTACCATATGAAGCCACATCTGAACAGAGAAAAAGTTATAACATTGGTTCTGAACTTTGTAGATTAAAGGTTATTCAACTGCATCTTAAAATGTAGTTCTTGGAACCTAGTCAGTGAGTTTTGACGAAATTCCCTGAATACAATCAAGGGGTTGGACAGAAATGGGAGTAGATGAAACAGAGTTTTCAATTTACATCTTTGCTGTGGACAAGACTGAAAGTTCAAGATTTTCAGGAACTAAGCCATAGCATCACATTTATTTAAAACATCTATGTTCTGTCTTTGCTTTTTGAAGAAAAGGCATCCAAAGCAGTTTACAGTACTAAAATCCAATATTAAAATCAATAAAAATACAGTGCAGTAAGCAGTCAAACAATCCACAGCATCTAAAACACCCCCCCCCCCCACAAACTCAAAATGCAAAAAGAATCCTGATATAGTTACAATTGTGTGCAAAGAAAAAATTTCTTTAGGGTTGACTTATCTAATTCATGCTGATTGAATTAGATAAGTATGGATATGGTAGGGCAGTTTGAGAGAACTTTTTAATCTCCTAGGCAATTTGCCTACATTTCTGGAAATGCCTGTTCAATCAGCAGTTGAGAGGTTTTGGTGTTTCTCAGTCAGGAGGGTGTCACACTGGGCCAGAGATTCTTCTAGGCCAGGGGTGCCCAAACCCCGGCCCTGGGGCCACTTGTGGCCCTTGAGGTCTCCCAATCCGGCCCTCAGGGAGCCCCCAGTCTCCAATTAGACTCTGGTCCTCCAGAGACTTACTGGAGCCCATGCTGGCCTGACGCAACTGCTCTCAGCGTGAGGGCAACTTTGACCTTTCACATGAGCTGTGGGCTGAGGACTCCCTCCACTGCTTGCTGTTTCACATCTGTGATGTGTATCACATCTTTGTAGCAGCGCCGCAAAGGAAAGGCTGGCTTTGCTTTGTGCAAGACCTTTAATAGGCCTTGAGCTATTGCAAGACCTTCATTCATTCATATGTTCCATCTTTAATGTATTTTATGTAAATTTATTCAAATTTGAAATGTAAATCAATTCTTTTTTTTCCTGGCCCCCAATACAGTGTCAGAGAGATGATGTGGCCCTCCTGCCAAAAAGTTTGCACACCCCTGTTCTAGGCCACAGGTCTCCAAACATTTTGGCATGAGGGCCACATCTGACACGTTAAGGGCCACAAATAAATAATTAATACATGGAGACTGTGCTGTGACTTTGATTGAATACAATAAGTGGGTGGGGTTGGAAGGAGTAGCGGAGCAGAGGGGAAAATTGACTTGCATAGGAAAAGACGGAATGGATTTAGGAGGAAAATCATCCAGCAACCTACAATACAAATCAAACTTTTTAGTCTCAGTTTCTGCTCTGTTTGAAGTTTAACAAACTTTATATAGGTGGAACCTGTTTATCCGAGATTTTTATATCTGCTGATCTGACTCAACATGGGCCCCCAGACCGGTGTTGAACCAGACTTGGCCCAACTCGAATCACCGAAGATGACCAGAGCTGGGCTCTGGTTGCCTCCAGAGGGCTTTCTGAAGCCTGCAGAGGCCGTATATGTCCACCCACAGCCTCTGTAGGCTCCAGGATGGCTGAAAAGGCTGAAAAAGTCACTTCAAGTTTCCAGAAGTGATGTTTTCTGCCTCATAAAGCAGTTATGTGGTCCAGGGAAGCTCTCCGGGGATTGGAAGATTTAAAGGGGTTGAAACCTTGGATTTTGTTATCCATGGTTTTCTAGAAGGGGGATCTTGAGAACTGATCCCTCGTGGATATCGAGGCCCCACCTGTGTTTGTATTCCAGGTCTCCCAACTTTGGTATATACCTCAGTCAGCCACCAGAGGTGCTGAATGTAATGCAATGTAATTTCATTCCATTACATTCAGCACCACTCATGGCTGAATGAGTTAACTCAAGATGCATTGCCAGATATTTATTTTTAGCCTGGCTGGGAAACAGCACAGGCTGTTAAAATCCTCCAGAGGGCTGGATGTGTCTTGTGGGCCAGGGTTTGGAAACCCCTGTTCTAGGCTTTAAAAGCAAGTGAAGGAGGTGGAGTCTCGAGAGACAATCTCTTACACACACCAAGATGGCGTTTAGGGTTCAAAAATGGACCTGAGAGATTTGGATTAGCAGGTCCCCACACAGCTCGGCAATAAGCAATTTCACATCTTGTGAATATGGCAGTGATATTCATTCCATTAAGAAATCTACATGTTGTATGTTAAAATGTTTCTCAAGAAGAACTATTCATAGGAAGCTATCAACCAAGTAACCGAAGCAGTGATAAACACTGAAAGTAACCTGCTTTAAAGATGTAGGTGTAAAATAATTGAAGGTGGTGGCTAAAACTTCGTCTATTATGCTATTGCTATTAAGTGCCCAAAGGGAATGGATTCTGGGTACCATTCAACACTTTTTAAATATAGTGTTTATGGCTTGCTTATTTCAATAGGATTCAGCCTAGGCATTGAGTCAGTTTCCTCTGAATGCAGTGCTTTTCAGGCTGTACCCTTGAAACACTACAATTTTCGATTAAGTGGCTTATGTTATATCTAGTTGTTTTGCTTTGTTTTTTCAGAAAATTCTCCCAGGAGGAAATACATCATTTGATGTAGTTTTTCTTGCAAGAATGGTGGGAAATGTAGAAAATACTTTATTTATTAACACATCTAATCATGGGGTATTTACATACCAGGTAAGAGAAAATGTTTTACATTTTACAATGTTTAAAAAGTTTTAACATTTCTTAAGCAAATGAGTATAGAAAGGAAAATGCCTTGTCTGAACAATGTTATTACTTCACAGTTCTTGAAAGACAAGATTTTTAGCAGAAATGCAACAGCTGTTCATGATGATTTCAAATTCTGCTCAATAGTCCTGCTCTCTTGAACAGGGGTTGCTCACAGATTAAAATGCCATTCAATCTGTAGAATTTGATATAAGTTGCAAACACTTATTCATAACTTGTACATTTCAGAGTACTGAAGTCTTAAACAAAATATTGTATCGTTTTATTGGATGAAATGAGTAGCCAATTGTCACCAGTTACAAGCTTCCAACTTTGTAAATTGATCCAAGGCAATATTAAGCAGCAATTTATTAAGATATGTAAATTGCTTACAAACAATTTTTTGTTGAAAAATGATATAAATATTAATATTAAATCAATTCCTGCTATATTAAACAAATAATTAATATGCATTTTGAGATAAAATTATGTCTTAGAATAGTGGGTGGTGATTTAGCATTATATACTATTCAACAAAACATTGACTTATGGGTCAGCATAAGTTTGACTTATGAGAAAAAGTCAAGCAGTTGACGTACCAGTAGATTAGATAAGCCTATTGCAACTTAAAAATTAAAAACTTTGTATTCTTAACTTGGAACAGTAAATTGAAAAAATGATGGAGCAGAAACACATTAAATAGCTATTTGAAGGAGCACATTTTAAGTAAAATGCAGGTAAAAAATGCAACTCTTATGTTCTGTGCTCTTACTCATGTTCATAATCTGGTGCTCTGTTTCAGGAAAGTGGGATGCTGGAAGAATGTCAAATATTTTGTCTAAAAAAAATGTCCTAAGCTAGAACACGAGATAAGAATTGTTGCTTCATCTATAGGTGTCTGTTGTATGGATGGTGGAAATCAGTGGAAGTTAGATACACAGTTGATCCTTAATATCCCCAAGGGGCTCTATTCTGACACCACCACCACCCCCGTGGATATAAGATCCACAGGTACTGGTGTCTGCTTTTTTTAAGTGTTTTAAAAAGTCAAAATAAGCCTCTCCTACAGTAGCACTGCAAAACCACACCGTTTGCAGGGTAGTCAGTGGCGCTCCAGAAGCTACTACCAACTCACACAACCCGCTGGCTTGCCCCAGTGTGACCCAGAAGTGCTATGACAGGCAAGGCCATTTTCTGACTTTGACTTTAAAACACTTAAAAGTGAACCCCAGCATTAAAAGTGAACCCCAGCATTCATGGCATTCCATGGATTTCAATAGTGAAATCTTCGGATGCCGGAAAAGTGAATAAGATGAGTCTACTGTATTTTGTTAGCTGGTAACCTGGCACAATTAACTTTATTCACAATACCATTATTAAAACAAACCTTTCAAAGGTCAATGTCAAGTTGGCAAAGCAGTGGTTTTGTTGCTATCAAGAATTGTGTGATTTTGAAAGTAGAGAGCAAAACATAAACATGCATGCTGAAATACTAAGATGGTTGTTTCTCTCCCCCCCCCTCCCCCACAGGTGTTTGGAGTAGGAGTACCAAACCCTTACAGACTACGCCCTTTTATAGGGGCAAAAGTTCCTGTAAATAGCAGTTTTTCTCCTATAATAAATATCCACAACCCTCATAGCGAACCTTTGCAGGTAAGCATAAAGTAGCATTTCCTTATTTACAATTCTAGAGTGGTTAATACCTGAAAACTTTTTAATACAAGTCAAATGTTCCTTGGAAATTGTCCTCAGGTCTCTGTTCTGAATACTACTTATAAGTCATTAGAAGTTAACATGCTTGTCTTGGTGGTAACTGAATATTTGAGCAACCAATCCCTCTTACTCATACACATGAATAAGACCCGACTTGGCAAATGCACAAATCTTTTTTTAATTTGTGGCTCTAATCAAAGATAAAAGTGACACATTGTGAATGTATGAAATCATGTTGAAAATGCTAAGTACCTGAATTGTTGTTGCTACTGATTAGGCAGTTTTATTCTATAAAATTGTTAAATATAGAATATTGGAGAAACCCATAAGCTGCTTTAAATCTAGAAGTTTGTGATACTTAAGCAATAGGGAATGTAGGAAAAAATGTTAGTCCATTAAAAAGCAGGAACTTCTGCTGGTAGATATTATGGGACCTGTATGATTTCTCATCCTCTGTCATGTAGCATGTATTCTTTTCAATGTAAGTCTATAACTGCTTGTCATATTTCTAGTTTAAACCCGGGTCTAAATTTTTATCACAAATTCAACTGGAATTTTAATTTATGAATCTCCTTATAGGTGATAGAAATGTACTCAAGTGGAGGTGATCTCCACTTAGAGCTTCCTACAGGTCAACAAGGGGGTACAAGAAAATTATGGGTGAGTGATGTAAATTCTGATTTTTGCATATTAAGGTGTGCAAAACCAGCATAGAGTTCTTGGCGCCTTAGAGATTAGCACTCTGTCATGAGGTTTTGTGTACTTGAGCTTATGTTGACAGATGGAAGAAGTGGCAGGATGAGGTGCAACAAGAGTAGTGTTGGAAAATAAGACCAGGAGGCCCAGTATTGCAAGTACAGGTCCATAAGAACATAAGAACAGCCCCACTGGATCAGGCCATAGGCCCATCTAGTCCAGCTTCCTGTTTCTCACAGCGGCCCACCAAATGCCCCAGGGAGCACACCAGATAACAAGAGACCTCATCCTTGGTGCCCTCCCTTGCATCTGGCATTCTGACGTAGCCCATTTCTAAAATCAGGAGGTTGCACATACACATCATGGCTTGTAACCCATAGTGGATTTTTCCTCCAGAAACTTGTCCAATCCCCTTTTAAAGGCATCCAGGCCAGATGCCATCACCGCATCCTGTGGCAAGGAGTTCCACAGACCAACCACACGCTGAGTAAAGAAATATTTTCTTTCGTCTGTTCTAACTCCGAACACTCAATTTTAGTGGATGTCCCCGGTTCTGGTGTTATGTGAGTGTAAAGAGCATCTCTCTACCCATTCTGTCTATCCCCTGCATAATTTTGTATGTCTCAATCATGTCCCCCCTCAGGCACCTCTTTTCTAGGCTGAAGAGGCCCAAACACCGTAGCCTTTCTTCATAAGGAAGGTGCCCTAGCCCAGAAATCATCTTAGTCATTCTTTTGCACCTTTTCCATTTCCACTATGTCTTTTTTGAGATGCGGCGACCAGAACTGGACACAATACTCCAGGTGTGGCCTTACCATTGATTTGTACAACGGCATTATAATATTAGCTGTTTTGTTCTCAATACCTTTTCTAATGATCCCAAGCATAGAATTGGCCTTCTTTAGTGCCGCTGCACACTGGGTTGACACTTTCATCGACCTGTCCACCACCACCCCAAGATCTCTCTCCTGATCTGTCACAGACAGCTCAGAACCCATCAGCCTATATGTGAGGTTTTGATTTTTTTCCTCAATGTGCATGATCTTACACTTACTGACATTGAAGCGCATCTGCCATTTTGCTGCCCATTCTGCCAGTTTGGAGAGATCCTTCTGGAGCTCCTCACAATCAGTTCTGGTCTTCACCACTCTGAAAAGTTTGGTGTTGTCTGCAAACTTAGCCACCTCACTGCTCAGCCCTGTCTCCAGGTCATTTATGAAGAGGTTGAAGAGCACCAGTCACAGGACAGATCCTTGGGGCACACCGCTTTTCACCTCTCTCCATTGTGAAAATTGCCCATTGACACCCACTCTCTGTTTCCTGGTCTTCAACCAGTTCTCAATCCATGAGAGAACCTGCCCTCTAATTCCCTGACTGTGGAGTTTTTTCAGTAGCCTTTGTTGAGGGACCGTGTCGAGCACCTTCTGAAAGTCCAGATATATAATGTCTACGGGTTCTCCCGCATCCACATGCCTGTTGACCTTTTCAAAGGATTTTAAAAGGTTTGTGAGGCAAGACTTACACTTACAGAAGCCATGCTGATTCTCCCTCAGCAAGGCCTGTTCGTCTATGTGTTTTGAGATTTTGAGTCCAACCTTGTTGTACATGGATTTTTTATACTTGGATTTGACTCGACATGAATGGCCACTGCAAATGAGAAGGAATGTGCTATCTCTGGTGAAGGGGAAACATGCACCCCTTTAAAATGCTTTTCTTACTGTTGTAGAGATTTTTATCTCAGCATGATGAGAAGGGCCCTTTAAACTAAAGGAAAACAATTCTTTATAATGGTTAGAGAAAGGGCAGCCAGCTGACAATCCATCAATACTTCTCTCTCTAAACAACCCCCTCCCTTCCCCCTGAAAGAAAGATAATCCTTTCTAAGCTCTTGGAGAGAGACTGATCCTTGGATTATCCTCTTAATGACTCTCTTAACATCACAAATGTCAGCAAGGCTGTCTTAAAATCATCTGAGCAAAGGGTCTTTGTTTTTTAAATTGATTTGATATAGTGCAAAACCCATAATGAGACTCAACCTGTATATGCAAGTAGGGTTGATGAAAATGATAAGCAATCCAAATAGAAGTGTGGGTTACCCACTCCCAACCAGTAATGAGTTGGCTAACCAATGGTCCAGTCCTACTCAGGGTGGGCTTCAATGATGGAGGAACACTGACACAGCACCACCACTGGTGCACAGCATCCCAGCCTTTGCATTGGTGGCTGCTCTCAGCAGAACTGAGAGTGGCAGCCATGTCAGCAGCCCATGCAATACGCTGACAGATGGTGAGATCCTCCAGATTATCACATGGATAGGACTGGGGTATAAGATAAGTAGCATACAAGAATTTTAATTTTCTGTAATTAGCTAGCCACTTGCAGTCTTTGTCATGATACTGCCATATCTGCATGTTCCATCATATGTTTTACTTACAGCATTTATACACACATATTGGAGACTTCATTGAACAATTATAGAATATCCCAAAGTGATTGCATGCATGTGTTTCAGAAAAAAAATTGAAAAATGAACAAAATGTAGTCCATATGGTTCTTTTCTTTTTTTACTTCATTCCGAGACAAAGACAGAGATGACATGAATAGTATGTGTGCTGTTTGGGACCCATTTCTTTTCAGAAGAGTGGGCATTTTTATTCCTTGCTTGATTATTTAAAATTGAGAAGTATCTGCAGAGCTCCATTTGGCAGCTACCTCTGGGAGCAGCTGTTTTCCTCCCTCCCTACACACAATGCCTTCAAGATTCTGGGAGTTCAGGACATTGTGCAGAAAAAAGTCAGCTGTCAGAAAGACCTATGTGGCTTCTTTTCCATTTTAAGCAATTAAAGGAAGAGAACTTACTCCACTGCCATGCTGCAAAGGTATCCACCCCCCCCCCCCAAATATAATTCCAGGAACAATCACGACAATAAACTATTGTCATTATTGCAAAATGATTGACAGCTACAATTCACTCATATCCAGATGAGTCAAATCTTAAGCAACAATGAATTGTATCGATGAAACATTCATACAAAACTTGACCACAAATTGCCATTTATATAACATGGAAGCAGGGAGGGCACTGTGGCTTGCTATGGAGAAGGGAATTTGTGAATCTTTTATTGTATAGGTTTTATAATTTTGTACTGTGCAATATTTCAACAGGAAATTCCTCCCTATGAAACTAAAGGAGTTATGAGAGCCAGTTTTTCTTCAAGAGAAGCAGATAATTATACAGCTTTCATTCGAATAAAAACAAATGCCTCAGACAGCACAGAGTTTATTATTCTTCCAGTAGAGGTAGAAGTCACAACAGGTTTGTAACAACTATGTTTTAATCTGCTCCATTTATTTTTGTACTTCAGTAAAGTGGATAAAGAAGTCATTTTTTGTGTTCTTCCTTTTTAAAGCTCCAGGAATTTATTCATCAACAGAAATGCTAGATTTTGGTACATTAAGAACACAAGGTAAGACCTACATTGCAGTATGCTAACGTTTGATTTAAGATACAGCATCTCATTTTACAAAGAGTACATAATAAGGAGTGTTAGAGTATTTTTCTTACAATTTTTCATCTAAGGGACCAGGGACCTTCAACTGTGTTCATGCTTCTCTCATTATTCCTCGTGTATGTGGCTTCTCAGCGATACAGTTTTAAAGTAAATTACATCTGCAAAAATTATATGTTAAAAAGGCTTCTAATAAACACAAAACTCAAGCCATGCTCTTTCCAAATGAGCATAGCAGATTCCTGACTGGATTGATTGCCACACATGGGTGTGCTAATAATGCCTTAAACAATGTCTGTTAAACATTAAAAATTACTCTAAATTCAAGTCTCCAAACAGCAACATTGTTGTGCCAGCTGGTGCTGGGAATGGAATGATGTGATCACCTCCTGATCAAGGACATTGCCTCCTGTGTCATTGCATCACCTCCCCTCCACATTGGGTTGTATCCGGAATGGCTCTCCTTTGGTGGGTGGGGGGCTCATTGCTCTGCTCACCACTCTGAGCATTCAGGTGGTAAGTGCAGTGCATTTCCCTCTATAGAGAGCGTGGTAAACTCACCGAACACTGTGGTGGTCAGCCCATCACCCCTCTGCACTGTGCTTGCTATGCTACTTCCTTCAAATTCTTAAATTGTGGGGTTTCACTCTTTGCAATTAAGAGTTTGAAAATTTGAGTAAGTGGAGGAATGTAAAGAAATGGTGTGCATTTTCTAACCTGCCAATTCAGCCAAATCTATGCAACTTTACTTGGCATTAAACCTGATTGGGCTCAGTAGCATTTACCATTGGGTCAATATGTATACGATTGCAGCCTATGTTACTTTACAGCACAGGATAGTTAGACTAGCTATCCGGCACCCAACTATACTTACAGATAAATTTTTGTATACCTTAATGCTTTTTTAATCAACAGATCTGCCAAAAATGTTAAACCTACACCTGTTAAATTCTGGAACGAAGGATGTCCCAATAACAGTAAGTATTGCATCACAGCCACACAGTACTTTCTTTTTTTATATACAGCAGGCATGTCCAAAGTTTTTGGCAGGAGGGCCACATCAGCTCTCTGACACTGTGTCGGGGGCCGGGGGGGGGGAAAGAATTAATTTACATTTAAAATTTGAATAAGTTTACATAAGTTTACATAAATGAATATATTAAAGATGAACTTATATGAATGAATGAAGGTACTGCAATAGCTCAAGGCCTATAAAAGGCCTTGCACAAAGCAAGGCTGGCCTTTGCTGCCGCTGCTGCATCACAGACATGAAACAGCAAGCAATGGAGGTAGCCCACAGCTCACATGATAGGTCAAACAGTCGCCCTCATGCTGAGAGCAGTTCCCAGAGGCTCATTGGAGACTGGGGGCTCCCTGAGGGTCGCATTGAGAGGCCTCAAGGGCTGCAAGTGGCCCCAGGGCCAGGGTTTGGGCACCCCGATATACAGTAACACTGCTAACATACAGCACTCTTGTCCTGGGTGCAATTTTTGCAATTTTTGATCCAACTCCATGTTTTCCTAGATAATATCAATTACAGTGAACCAACCTTATCCAATAGATTTAATCAACCATGGATTGAAAATGTATTCCTAAAAAAAATCACCTGCCCTGCTATAGCATTGTTTGCCTCCCGCCCACCCATATACACAAGTTTAGGCAGTTTGTGTAAATGTATGCAAATTGCTAAAAGTATATGGAAACTGCCTAAACTTTCATAAATGGGCAATTGTCTGTGGATGTGGTGCCCGCAGATAAGGTGGATCCACTGTATCTTGATCTTTTCCTACCTGAGTTTGGACCTGGTTTCAGGTCTGAAACAGCCTTGGTTGCCCCTGTTGATGATCTAGATGCAATTGCATCCCTGTTTATTCTGTTTGATATATTGGCAACTTTTGATGCCATTGGCCATGGTATCCTTGTGTACCACCTGGAGACACCAGTTTTTGGTAGCTGTGTTCCTACATCAGGTTCCAAAACGCAGTGTTGGGGGGAGGACTAGTGTTTGAGCTCTTAGTTGTATTGCTGCTAAACTGTATTTATCAGTACATTGGTTTTATCAGATATTGTAAGCAATCATGGTGATCCTTTTAAATGAGATTGGAAGACAACCTATATGCCTTTTAAATAAACAACTTTCTATTCAAGACTACGTATATGCTGTGTATTGAAATGTTTGTTTGGGAAAATTGCTAACTCTTTCTTAACCAGCCTCTAATTTTCACTGTCATCCTTAATAGTTTGGACTTGTAATTTATACAACTCCTTCGAATCACTGTTGTAATATGCATTAAAGTAAAAAGCAATAGAAATACCAAAAGGCATGTACAATGAGCTCTCTTCATTCATGAATTGGGAACCCACAACTTTCACCCACCATGGTTCCACCCACATGGGTTCCGAGCCCATGTGAGGACCCACAGAGGACCTCCTGGATGCAACTGGAAGCACCTTCCAGTTGCAACTGAGTCCCAGAAAGTTCCCCTGAAGTGTTGGAAAACTGGAGTTTTGCAGACACCGGAAGTGCTTTTTTGACCTGCCCATGGAGCTTTCTGAGGCTCAGAGAAGCCACATGCAGCCTGTTTGGGCCTTGGAATACCTCTGGATGTGACTGGAAGATATTTCTAGTCATGTCCAGAGGCCCAACTGTAGAGTTCATTTTCAGCATCCATGGGCATTCCGAGAACTGAACCCCTGCTGATGCCAAAGGCCAACTTGTATTCATTGTGTTCCAAAACTCTCAATACATTTTCATCTAAATCCTTTAGGGGAAATGGTTTGTAAAGTATACAGATAGCTAATCTGTACTCTTTGTAATAACTTATTTAGTTATGTTAATTACATTCAAGAAAAACCTCTGTCATTGAATGTAAAATGTCATTTACTACAATAATTAGAATGTACAGTAGTTACTAACCGTGCATATGCAAGACTCCTAGGTTTTTGTATTTGACAGCTACATCTATAATTTCTTTATAGAACTTTAAGTTCTATAGATTTCAATAAAATTGTCTAATTCTAATGTAATTAGATCTAGTGGGAGTCTCTAAGAAGTCTCTGTACTTCTTAGCTATAATATCACTACAAATGATAGTTAATGATATGCAAGGTGAATAGTTGTTCCACTCATTCAACACAGGACCTGATGGAGCACATCTACTTAGCATTTTGTTGCCAGTAAAGACCTCCAGTAAAAGCACATTTTGTCAGCCCCAACGCTTTACTTCCTTGTTAGTGGGGGGTGCTGTGTGAGGCCTGGCACAGTATGTGGTTTTGGTTGTATTTCTGACTTCCAGATTATACATAGGCATTCTGTGTTTGTATTTGTGTTAGATGTGAGTCTCCTATAGTACTGATCCCTCAACATTGGAGAACTGTGAGCAGAGATTATGGGTGCTCATAGTAGCTTATCTACACCAGTGCTCTTAAGTGATTGATCTAACTAGCTAACAACACTAGGAGAGTGAATGGCACATAAAAGATGACACTTTGGGTTTTCTGGACTTTAATTTGGATACAGCAAAACACATTTCACAAATTTGGAATATCACTAGTTTTTGTGTCTTTTGTTTGTTAAAATCTGCAGTCGTAAAGTGTCTTATGCAAAAAGTATAGCGTACATCCTCATACCAAGGAGCACTAGCTTATACAGTAGGCCCTCATTATCTGTGGGCTCAGCATCTGTGGATGCCAAGCCTGTGGCTGATGGGCCTCAGAACACCTCCAGTTGCGACCAGAAGTTACCGGCACAAATCAGAAGTGGCTTCTAGTTGTGCCTTGGAAGCCTTCTGATGAGGCCATGTGTGACCTCTGGAGGACTTGGAATGGTCTCCAGGTAAGTTATTGCAGCGATGTGCTCTTCCCCCATGGATTTCAGTAACTTGTGATTCCTGGAATGGATCCCCTGTGGATACTGAAGGCTCATTGTATCTGTTTGAGCCTTTATTAACCTTTCATGAATTCAGTAGGCTGGCCTGTTTCCCACTATCTGGGTTATATTAAGAAAAATATGAAATGATCTAGTGATATTTTCTTTACTGCAGTGCTAGTGACAGGAAGGTGGTCAGTTAGTGAACAAAAACTAGAATCACTGTAATGCTGATCAACCATGGCAGAAATTTAATTTTGTTTGACTTCTCATTTTATCCTTTGATAACAAGAGATATGTGTTAAACTACTGAGCAAGAGATTATATAACTAATCCTCAGTCATGTTTTTAAAACTCATACCTTTTTGAATTGTGGCTGCATGACCTGGCAGATTAGAATTCTAGTGTTTTGATTACTGCTCAGTTTCCTGTTGCTACCATACTAGATGTTAAGTGAACTGTGGAGGTGTCAGATACTATAAACTTCTCTTGAAAAACTGCTAAATATTTCTACGTAAGCATGGTGGTGTGCAGGTGAGAGTAGGGATATGTGCCTCCAGGAGTTCTAACACCGTTTATAAGCAAGAAAAGAAGCCAATCTTAAACTTCACACTACTGTCATGAGAAAAGGCCAAGGCTATATTTAACAGGTAGCTAAGTTCTTGTAGATCTAAATTCCACACTTAATAGGATTGTTAACAATAGTCATAAAAAAGATCTTATGTATTTTATTATATTTATCATAAATATACATGCATGTATATAAAGTGCAGTTTTTAAAGTGCACACACTTAAAAAACTGTTCAAAGCATCTTAGGTTTGTAATTTTTCTTTTTCTTTTCCAGAAAAACTTGTGTTAATTTTTGTGTGGTATGGCAAGCAGCTCTTGGTATTTAGCTGTATTGTATTGTTATAAACACAGCTGTTCGAACTCCATGATACTTAAACTTACATTCTGATATCAAACAATAGATATAACCCATACCAAACTAAAATTGTTCACATAGGACTTTTAGTAATGATTTTATTTCCATACCATTTAAAGGTTAACTAGTTCTTCTGTTCTCAAGAGAAATGGGCTTATCACACTTGCCACTTTCATAAGAGAGGTTAAACTGAGTTTTGCATTTCATGCATGTCTTCAGTGCTGTCATTTTGATGCAGTGTTTTACTTGTTCAGAAGTTCTGTTGTCCCTCTGGTGTGAGGTAAGGGGAAGGTAAAACAAGATTTAAATCAGTGGTTCTCAAACTGTGGGACACCACCTGATTTTTGGTGGGTCTCAGGCCAGCACTACCCAGAAGCTGCAAGGCTTTCTGAAGTGTGATATGGCCACTGCAGCCAACAAAGTGGGTCACAGCAGTAAAAAGTTTGAGAACCACTGATTTAAATCATATGGTGAGTCCAACACATGGAGAGTCTCCAAAGTATGTCACATTCAGAGTAACTCCAAGAATGGAAAGGATCATTCCCCCCATGCAAAGGATCCTCGACAACCTCAGGTGTCATTTCTGTACAATCTGCTATGGAAATGTAGCAGGATTTGTCATGGTGTGTATTATTAATACATAGCTTCAGTGGTTGTGGTGATCTGTTCATGCATTTTGGAAGCTATTGGCCCTCTTTGGACAGTTCTAGAACTTTTAGAGACAGCAACAATCTCATCTAATAAAACTAACTAATGTTGAGAAAATGACCTAAAGCAAGCCTAGTAAATACGCTGAAGTTTTACTATTCTGTGTTCCTGCTGTTTCTTTAAAGAACCCATTATTTCTGACACATAAAGTTTTCATAAGTTCCATAGTTTTGAAACTAACAGTAAGCTTAGTAGATAATATGTCAATATTTCACAGAAAACAGGATTACTGTCATCTGGGTTGTTGAAGGAACATTAGCTTCATATAACGCCTTGGTTGTGTTTTTCAGAGTGTTAGACCCACACCACAAAATGAAGCTATCACAGTGCATTTCAAGCCAGTTACGTTGCGTGCTTCTGAAAGTAAATATACAAAAGTTGCAAGTATTAGTTTTGATGGTAAGTGGTGATGCCTACTGCCTACAATGGGAGGAAATACAACTTTTAAAAATATATGCTGCTCATTCAGTGGGTGGGATGCTTTTTTGCTGTGTGCTGAATACACCGCTGCTAATAGCATGTTTTAGGTTCATATTACCTTTCCTTTTTAAAATATTTAGAATAATTTAATGGTGGCAAGAGTGTGTATTTCTGTAAAGCAAAGGTTCTCTTGCCTTTCTGTAACTCAGCTTCTAGTGAATTTTGTGAAATTCCCAAGTGGTTTAATCATGTTTTTTAGTGCCTGCACAGAGACAGGGCAGCGAGAGAATCATGATGACTATCTGTTGAAGACCATGTCTTCTCTTTTGCTAAAAGAAAATGAAAGGGTGTTTTTATCTCTTGCCTCTCTTGAAGTTATGTAGGGTCAACGAGGTGTTTATCTTTAAAAAAAAAAAAAGCAGCACTGGGTTCAAATCTTAAAAGTAAATAGTGACTTCATCATAGCATATTTGTTTTATTACAAAGCAGTCAAATCAAAATGGATGATAGTTTGTGGTCGACACAAGCTTTAATTTTACTAGAATTAATAATGTGTTGATTTCATAGGTGTACATATAGTAACACTGTTTGTGCTTTAATTCATATGTATAGCTTCAAAAGCAAAACGACCTCCACAGTTTTCAGGAAAAATAACAGTAAAAGCAAAAGAGAAGAGTTACTCAAAACTTGAAATTCCATATCAAGCAGAAGTATTAGATGGGTAAGATTGCACTGGAATATGTTTAAGAAAACCTAACATTTTTAAGCTCATATGTTGCTTCTAGAAATGTGTAAATAGTCACATGCATGGTTGCTTGTAGCAGGTGAAAATGCTACCAGATGTCTCAGTTGTCACAGGGATAGAATTACACCATTGATCATAGGAATATTCCATGGAGACCATGCACAGAGCTGTGCATTCTCCCTCTACTGATTAAGAGGGAACCCAGAAGGCCCACACAATGTATTTCATAATGCCTTCATAACTTATCTTTTAACAGGGCTGTGCTAGAGAAACTACACATTATTACCATGTCAACTGGGACAACCTGGAGGCAGTTTTACTTGTGGCAGGTAGCTGAAGTGGAGAGCAGAGGCTGGGTGGAGCACGTAGTGGGTTCTTGCTTTCAAATTGGCGTTTGCTGTACTTCTGCATTTGTAAGTTCATATAGCATAGCTTTTCCAAGTTCGTATTGCTTGTAACACCTGCTTTGTAAAAAACAAAACAAAAAAAAGCTTTTGGTTTCTCATTACTGAATGAGACCCTCATTCACGCCATTACACTCTCATGGGTTTTAAGCATTTCAGCAAATTAAAAATTTATCTGGGCAAATGCTGTTTCTGTTTTTTGAAAAGGATAAATTTTTCCCCACTAATAACACAGGCCTACAAAATTGAGGGTCAGAAAAGTTTTTCCCAAACTTTATGGTGGTTTGATATGAATTTGGGGTGCCAATTCCAAAAATGGCATCCGTTTTTCCCTGTCACTTCTAGTTTTGGAGATATGGTATAGCCCCATTAGTGAATGGTTCAAGCAGCTTCCTCATGAGGAAGCCATGGTGTAGCCTTCCTCATGACGAAGCTGCTTGAACCATTCACTATTGAGGCTATACCATATCTCCAAAACTAGATGTGATAGGCCAAAACGGATGCCGTTTTTAGAATCTGCACCCCAAATATACCCAGGAATTGGTGTAACGTAAGGAAGCAAAATGTGTGTTGGCCTGTGAATTAGAATTGGGAATTGGTCTATGGCCTGCTTAATTAACAGTCTTGACTTCAGTCAAAGTGCTCATAGTTGGTAAACAACCCAGAATTAAAACTCAATGGGAATCCCTAACCAGTTTTATGTGGGAGGGTTTGATCATGGTGGATTGTATATAGAAAATTATAGAATTGTAGAAAACCGTACAAATTGCTGCCACTTGATTTATTTTCTTATTTTGAACTAGATACTTAGGATTTGATCATGCAGCCACATTGTTTCATATCCGTGATAGTCCAGCAGACGCTGTGGAAAGACGAATCTACTTAACAAATACATTTAGTTTTGCAGTCCTCATTCATGATATATCGCTACCAGAAGAAATTAAAGCAATATTTAAAGTAAGCCCAACTATGTATGTTGATGTGGCATTACTATTAATTTTTATAAAAATCGTAGTCATGGTTAACTTGGTTCATATCTGTTCACTAATCTAGGTCCACAACTTCAGCAAACCAGTTTTAATTCCACCAAATGAATCCAGATATATTTTCACACTTTATTTTGTGGCTTCCTTGTCATCTCTTCACATTGATAACAATATTTTGCTGATTACCAATGCTTCTAAATTTCACCTGCCTGTGAGAGCATACACTGGATTTTTAGATGTAAGTATCTCCCTCTTTAAAAACTTCTTAATTTTTTAAGTAAAATGTTGTATGGAGTTTTGTTTTATTTCTGCATAATATACTCGGCAGGTAGCCAGACCAAACTCAAAAAACTATTCAAGGGTTTTCATTAACCAGAACCTAAAACCTCTCCATTGCCTTAAGGCTTAAGAAGAACCCCTAAATATCAGAAGTGGTAATTGACTTTTTAAAAGTAATTCACTAAACAGGAACTCAGGATTGGGAGATTCTTTTGATGGTAGCAAGAGAGGTTTATTTAAAAATATTTATATCTGACCTCTTCTATCCTGAGCCTGAGGATGTGGACAGGATTCTCTGGCGTGTGAGACCTGCTGCTTGCCCGCTCGACCCGTGCCCAGCATGGTTAGTTAGGGCTGCCCGGGAAGGGCTGGCCGAGTGGACAGGGAGGGTGGTGAACTCATCTCTGAGGGAGGGGGTGCTCCCGCCTGCCTTGAAGCAGGCGATGGTTCGCCCCCTCCTGAAGAAGCCCTCCCTGGATCCCACTAATTTAAATAACTTTCGGCCGGTCTCGAATATCCCATTCCTGGGCAAGGTGATTGAGCGGGTGGTGGCGTCCCAGCTTCAGAGGGTACTGGAGGAAACGGATTATCTGGACCCATTCCAATCTGGCTTCAGGCCGGGGTTCGGGACGGAGACTGTCTTGGTCGCCTTGGTGGATGACCTTCGCCGGGGGATGGACAGGGGGAGTGCAACCCTGTTAGTCCTGCTGGACCTCTCGGCGGCATTCGACACCATCGACCATGGTGTCCTTCTGGGCCGGCTGGCCAGGTTGGGGCTTGGAGGCACTGTTTTGAAGTGGTTCCGCTCCTTCCTGGCTGACAGATCCCAGAAGGTGGTGCTGGGGGATGCCTGTTCGGCACCCCGACCTCTGAGGTTTGGGGTGCCGCAGGGTTCCATCTTATCCCCCTTGCTTTTTAACATCTACATGAAGCCACTGGGAGAGGTCATCCGGGGGTTTGGAGTGGGTTGCCACCAGTACGCTGATGACACCCAGCTTTATCTCTCCTTTCCCCCTGATTCTGAGGAGGCGGTTGGGGTCCTGGATCGCTGTCTGGAGGCGGTTAGGGACTGGATGTGGGCGAACAAGCTGAAATTAAATCCGGATAAGACAGAGGTGCTCTTGGTTCGGAAATCCACAGCTCGGGTGCTGGACTATCGTTCTGCTCTGAATGGGGTTGCACTCCCTCTGAAGGAGCAGGCCCGCAGCTTGGGGGTTCTCCTGGATCTACAGCTGCTCCTGGAGTCCCAGGTGGCAGTGGTGGCCAGGGGAGCCTTTGCTCAGCTTCGGCTGATTCGCCAGCTGCGACCGTACCTGAGATGCGCGGACCTGGCCACAGTAACCTATGCCTAGTGACATCTAGATTAGATTATTGCAATGCGCTCTACGTGGGGCTGCCTTTGAAGACGGTCCGGAAATTACAACTAGTACAGAACGCGGCTGCTTGTGTGGTTGCCGGGGCACGTCGGTTTGACTCTGTCAAGCCGTTGCTCCGGCGGCTACACTGGTTGCCGGTTCTGTTCCGGGCCCAATTCAAGGTGCTAGTTTTGACTTTTAAAGCCCTTTACGGCTCGGGTCCGGGGTATTTGAAGACCGCCTCCTTCCCTACAATCCTGCCCGTGCTCTTAGATCTTCTGGGGGGGCCCTTTTGACTGTGCCGCCACTAAGAGATGTGAGGGGGGTGGCGGCCAGGAAGAGGGCCTTCTCGGTGGTGGCCCCCGAACTGTGGAATACCCTCCCCTTAGAACTGAGAACTGTTCCCTTGTTGCTAACGTTTCGGCATGGACTGAAAACTTTTTTATTTCAAAAAGCTTTTAATTGTTGACAGGCTGGCTGGCGTTCTTGCTTTTTATACGAAAATCGATGGGGTTTGTTTTGTTTTGTTTTTAGCTTTTTTATCATTGTAAATTGTTTTTAACTGTTTTTCATGTTGTATTTTTAAATTGTTTGTTAGCCGCCTTGTGTGCCCATTGGGCAAAAAGGCGGGGTACAAATCAATAAAATAATAATAATAAATAATAATCTCTCCCCCCCCCCCCCATTATCAGGGCACTCAAGGTGCCTAAGTTGGAAAGAGAGATGACTGTTTTCCCTACAGACCTGCATCTAATATAGTACAATTGTAACCATGCTTGGTAGCATAATACATAATTCTTCCAAAATTAGGATGTCCAAATTAGCCTAAATTTAGGATTTAACCTCTTGCTAAAAAGGGAAGTGCAACAAATCTTTGTCACTACACCTGGATTCTTTTCTAATATGTGCAAAAGTGACTGTAAGAAGCACGTTGCTAGATATGACCAAGATAAAGTCCAGCATCTCTTATGCCCCTGAAAGCTTACAGGCAGGACATGAAGGTGGTGATGATTAAAAAAACAAAACAGAAATGTGTACTATATTTTAAGTATGGTTGCACCACAGATTGGGAAGTGAGATTTTTTTTTTAATGACATAAGACAAATTGTGTGTGTTGGTTTTGCTCTAAAAATTAATGTAGAAAAATTTGGTTAATGGAAATTCATTCTGTCTTCAAGTATAACCGTTTTGGAGGATGTGCATGTAAACAGCATAATTTTTGGTAGGCTGTGTATTTCATTACAGTGGTGCCTCACATAACAAAATTAATCCGTTCCGCGAGTCCTTTCGTTATGCGAGTTTTTCGTTTTGCGAAGCGCGTTTTCCCATAGGAATGCAGTGAAATTTAATTAATGCGTTCCTATGGGCAAGAAAAGTCCGAACAAAGGCAAATTTGGTTTACAAAGTGTTTATTAAGTGCTCTTTAAAGGCATACATACTGTACAGAGGATTTCAAAAACGGGGGGATGCTGAGTGGGGAGCTTGAAGGCTGTAATCCTGTGCACACTTTCCTGGGAGTAAGCACAATGGGACTTACTTCTGAGGAGACACGCACAGGATTGTGCTCTAAGCTGGGGAGGACAGAGCAGCTGCACTCAATTGCTTGCTTTTGCCGTGATCACGGGGAAACGTGAAGGAAATGGGGCAGTGAGAGGGTGAATGAGCGATGGGGGGATGCTGAGTGGGGAGTTTGAAGGCTGTAATCCTGTGCAAACTTTCCTGGGAGCAAGCACAATGGGACTTACTTACATAAAGATCCTCCCCTTATTAGGGTGGGCAAGATCATAAACTGACATGAAGATCCGCCCCTTACTAGGGTGAACAGGATCATAAACTGACATGAAGATCCGCCCCTTACTAGGGTGAACGGGATCATAAACTGACATGAAGATCCTCCCCTTACTAGGGTGAACGGGATCATAAACTGGCATGAAGATCCCCCCTTAAGTCAAACCAAAACAAAACAAAATTCGTCTTGCGAAGCACGGGTCATAAAAATTCGTTGTGCGAGTTACCAAACTTCGCAAAACGCTTTCGTTCTGCGAGTTTTTCGCTGCGCGGGGCCTTCGTTATGCGAGGTACCACTGTACTTTGGTTTCATAGGAGCTATGTTGCAATTGTAGGAGTCAAATCATGTATTTGAACCATTTTTTTTGGTAGTTGAACCAGAAGGGAGTTGCAGAGTTAAAACACATTGACGAACCAGAGCTAAGCACAGTGGGGGGGGGGGAATGGTTTTACTTCCTGGTGTGCATTTATCTATGCTGCCAACCTAAGAACTTGTGGTACTGAATTGGCAAATCCAAATGATACTACCCTTATTATTGTCATGTGGCAGAACCCACTGAATGTCCTTAGTTTTAAGCTGTAGTATGATAAATGTTTGCTGCATAATAGCCTACTGTGTCTTTACACAGCTCTCATTCATGGCAATGGGGTGTGCATAGGATACCTTTTCAGTGCGTTGTGCCTCATGTTCTGCTTGTCTTCTACTCTGCCATCTTTAATGGTACCCAAGATTTGCCTCCTGAAGCAGACACTTTCCCTTGTGTCATGGTAGAGTAGCCTGGTAGAGTACCAGAGTATTAGGCTTCTGGTTGCCTAATATTATGGATAAAGCACAACAAATCTTCTTAGATGTTGGGTTTTTTCAGTAATTGTAGTTCTTGATGCATAGCATGCTGGACCAATGATTTCCAGACATAATTTTGAGTCCGTGTTCTTTGTTTAAATGGAGGATCACCTCAGGCAGAGGTGGACAATAACTGTCTTGTACAACCAATGATAAAAAACCAAGCTTGTGTGATAACAGGTGGATATCCTCGTAATATCTTCTTATTAATATTGTTAATGTTCTTCTATTTTTTTAGTATTTTGTATTGCCCCTCAAACCTGAGGAACGGATAATAGATTTTGGCATTTTGAGTGCCACAGAAAGTAGCAGCATTATGTTTGCAATAATTAACAGCAACCCAATACAGGTAAAAAAAAATATTTTTAACTTTTCTTAAATGGGAAGCTTTTTCTATTACTAAAACTATTCCATTCTTTTCAAGCTGGCCATAAAAAGCTGGCATGTGATTGGAGATGGCTTGACCATAGAACTCCTAACTGTTGAAAAAGGCAACAGAACTACAGTAATTGCAAGTCTTCCAGACTTGGGAAAAGCCAGTGCATTGGAACAAACTTCGGTAAATAGTTTTTTTAATGTTTCTTTTCACAGTTGTGTTCAGCATGTGGATAAAAGGTGCAAATCATACCAATATATTAAGCAAATAAGTTGAGCACCAGAAGTGCTTACATTATATAGACATGTAGCTGCAATTTGTATAACCTGTGAAGTGATTGTAAGTAGCCTTGATTCTATCAGCAGTAGAGTTCTGATAAGGAGGCCCTTTTTCCTGTTTCATTATCTTCTGTGGCCTGGAGGCACCTAGGAGTTTTCTTGGTGTGAATCTCGCCTTACAGAATTTATTTCTGTGTGAGTGATAGCTGAGCCCCTCTTTGCCAGTGTTTTGCTAGAAGCTGAACTTGTCTTGTCCAGCAGGTCTTTCATGATCACCTTGATTTTATGATCATTTTGAAATTCTGATTTAACCATGTGTGTTCTGTTCTTATTTTTTTGTTGGTTTATTGTTTTTTAAATAATTATCATGAGTTACCTTGGATCTCCTAGAGGGAGAAAGGTGGGATATAAATGTTCAAAATAACTTAAGCTAAGTGTTTTTCTGTGTTATAGGTAACATTGATGCCTGGTTCGTACACTATATTCAGAGTAAAGTTAATACCAAAAGAACTCGAAGGGATTCATGATGGAGCCATACAAATCATAACAGATTATGAGGTATTTCTAAATCATATTGGCCTTGAAAATGACTTTCGTGGAAATGGAAAGGAAGCAAAACTAATTAACCCTTGACCAATCCAATAAGTGGGGAGTGATTTGTGTGTGTGTGTGTCTTCACACTTCAGGGAGTGTCTTCAACCCTATAGATTTTTTTAGAGAAATCACGGAAAAATGTTTTTCCCAAGCAAAAGATAAGCATGGTTAACAGCTTGCCCTAAAAGATATTTGTATGGAAAATAAGGCATAGATTAAAATTTCATTTGTTTCTTGTACAAATTCGAAATGAGAGTGTCTGTTCTTTTACCACATTTTAAAAAGGCTAATAGGGATTATTGCCACTCAGTAAACAAGGCTGCATTAATTTTATGCAGAGGTGGTATGATAATTCTGCAACAAAAACTAAATCTCACCCTTTTCACACCATTTTCTAGGAAAAGCCACTGTAATATAAAGCTGACCATGTTTTCCCAATTTAGGAATACCCAAAGCAAGCCAAATTGAAAAGGACTTTTGTTCTGTCTCCTTTTATTAGAAATTTAGATTTTTATCTCTCTTTGTAAGGCTGGCTTCTAGTTTCCTCTTAATTAAAACATGAATTTTACACATCTCTGTGTAAGAGCAATTGTCCCCAGCCAAAGTCAGAGAGACCCTAAACCTGGGCAATTCAAAACCATGTGTTTGGAACATTTACATCTTTGCTTCTAGTAGTTAGTTTTTAGGTAGCATTTTAGTCCTTTGACAGTGTCCTTCATAGTTAACCCATTTTTGCCCAACCCACAGGTATGCACATTTGATCCCTGTTGCAAGTGTGCAGTGTCAGGCAGAAATTGCTTACTGGCGAAATGTCAGGAAAAACTAAATTTGAGGATTGTGGTCATAAGCCCATAGGAAGACTCTTACAGTTGGTAATAATTTTGACCACAAAAGCCTAGGTTTCTATGTTAGTTAGCCCAGGTTCTGAGCACTGGTTTGAATTTTAAGTTCCCTGAGGCTTAAAAATGTCATCTGTTATTCATCCAAGAAGTTTTGCATTTGCTGTAGGAGTGTGCTTAAAAACTGAATTTTTAAATCTGTGTCAGTCAACATAGTGAAATGAAACTGATTTTTCCCCCTTCTACAGATCTTAACCATTCCTGTGAAAGCTGTAATTGCTGTGGGCTCACTGACTTGCTCCCCAAAACACATTCTTCTTCCACCTTCATTTCCAGTAAGAGGCTTTATTAGTGAGAATTCTAATAGTTCTTCCTTGTGTTTTTTTCTACTAAGCTTTTGACAGCTGTTATGTGAAAGCAAGCAGGCTTGATTAATAAATTGTTTACCCAGGATACAGAGTTCACCTTGCATTCCATGCTATACGCAGAAAATAATTTCACCTTCAGTTCTCCTTTTTGTTTTTCACAGCCTTGGGATATTCCCCAAACTTCAGTTCTGGCTGCTGCTTAGCCATAGGGTGTATTCATTCATTGTATCTGTTTCAGTTCTAAGAACTAGGAAATGTTAATGCCAGCTGTTTCTGATGACCATGAGCAACTGCTACAGAAATATGAGGCATGTTTTTTCTTAGGAGATTGCCTGCTGTGTGATATGCTATAGTTCTGGGTTGCAAGAAGG
The DNA here is from genome assembly GCF_035046505.1 of Tiliqua scincoides. NCBI lineage: Eukaryota > Metazoa > Chordata > Lepidosauria > Squamata > Scincidae > Tiliqua > Tiliqua scincoides. The sequence goes on from NC_089823.1 coordinate 89,683,809, forward strand.
TATAGATACATATAATAAGTATATCCTGGTTGCTATTTTATGCAACTTTACATATCAGGACAATCAAGAGCATATAGCAGTCACCGCTGAGTATTTTCTTTGCTAGGCCTTCCGTCAGAGGTAATGAGAGCTGCCTAAAACCTCTGTCACAAGATTAAAAGGTAGACGATCCCTTTTTAGGCTCATTTAAGAATGAAGCATTTCTAGATTGCAGCCTATTCTCTATAAATTTTTAATATCTATAGAATTCCTTGTAACAAAAATATTTTTAAAAATTATGTAGTGAATTCTATTTATGTGTGTGATTGTGTATATTTGTATTAGAGTGGAAAAAATTTTTTATTGACCGTCTTTGAGGTTCAGTGTAGAAGTATGTGTGAAAGACAGAGCTGAAATAGCTATGAACTGTATTTGTGTTCTTAGCCCAGGGTAGCTTCATGAAACAGGAATAATACATTTGAACTCCCTGATGCTAAATCCTTCAGCTGTGGTTCATTCTTCCAGCTTTGTTTTCTGTTGGAAAAAATGAGCTAAAAAGTAAAAGAAATATTTGAGTATATACTGAACATAAGCCAATCCTTCCAGAGATGCGTTTTACTTTAGAATATAGTTTTTGCAAACCACTCTCATTTGGTTTTCAAATCCACTGAAGCAGCAGAGAATGATTTGTCTTTACTTCTAGGTTACTGAGGGGCAATTGCTAGGAGGTCAAGAAAATCACACAGGTGATCTGTACTATATGTAGTTAATCTGGTGTTCAAATCATGTGACGTTCTGGTAGAATAGAAGAAGCTTTTTAAAAGCGCAGATTAGACAGGTTCACTATAAAGAGCAAAGTGGTTTTTTATACTACTGATTATTGCAGGAGCTGCTTTAATAAAGCAGTTCTTTGTGCTTCCTGTTACCTTCCTTGCAAAATGTTCGACTTCGTCCTGTGTGTCTGTTAGGGCACAATCCTAACCAGGTCTACTCAGAAGTAAGTCCTATTGTGTTCAATGGGGCTTACTCCCTGGAAAGTGAGGTTAGGGTTGCAGCGTTAGTTTTGTACCGTTAGAACCTGATAGTATAACATTCTGTCCATGTCTATGCTGAAGAACTCTAAATGAGAAAAATACTGTTCTATAGATGTCCTTAAATTCAAAGTAACTTTTTTGTTAACGTGCTAGAATTTTGTGCCGCTGTGGGCACAAAGATGTACACAGAAGACAATTCAATATCCTTCCTTTTTTTAGGGCAAGACAGTTCATCAGAGTTTAAGTATTATGAGCTCTTTCTCACAGAAAGTGAAAATACAGCAGATTCGGTCATTATCTGAAGATGTCCGGTTTTATTACAAGAGATTAAGAAGTAACAAGGAAGATCTGGAGCCAGGAAAAAAATCAAAGGTTTGAGCATTTGAACTTTTACTCCTGCATTAAGCGAGTCTTTTTGAATATGTACAGTGCTTTCACATTTTTACCATCCCAAGAAAATTTAGTTGTGTTAATATTTATATATTGCTGTTGCTTATTTTTTTTCAGATTGCAAATGTTTATTTTGACCCTGGTTTACAGTGTGGTATTCACTGCTATGTGGGATTACCTTTTCTGGCTAAATGTAAGTCATTTTAATTTCCATTAAATATTTATAGGATTCTGAATAGTAAAGATATTTGAATGAAATTGTTGTTTCTTTCTTAGCGGAATCAAAATTACAGCACAGTATATCTATGCAAGAAGATGCATGGGATTCAGATTGGGATTTACATGATAATTTATTCAAAGAATGGATTGGAATAAGAGATCGCTCTGGCAATCAGTGAGTCAATTTTTCAAACCTAATAGCTTCCCAGTTGGAACTGAGTTCTAAGGAATCTCCATTGTTTATTAACATGGTAATGTGTATTAATTATCCAAGTGGACAGCAATAATTAACTGTTATATAACTAAGCAATGGAGGAATGTAGTTGATAAACTAGTGAAGTAACTTGAATATACAATAAAGATAAATAACTTTGGTGTATTACAAGATTCCCTCACTTATAAGTGAAAATTTTTTTGGGGTTTTGACATGTTTATCAGGTCTTGAATTCTTTCATTTTTATCCAGACGTGGGCTGATTGGATTCTGGTTCTAACCACTTCTCAAGGAATGTTCAGAACATGAACGTTAGTAACTTGGTGCCTTAATGTAAAAGATTGCTGTGACTATTTCTGTAAGGCAACTCATGGTGACTACACCCACACTCGTGCATGGTGGCTCTTCTAATTAGCTATTTGAACAAGTGTAATTTAGCATGTAAGCAGTGGGCCCACTGTATCTTGTGGATTCAAGACTTGTAGATTTCATTATTGGCAGGTCCCCAAACGCACAGGGTGAGACCCACATGGGTGCTCCAGAGGTGATCGGGAGCTGTGCTCCCGTCCACCTCTGGAGGGTGTTCTGAGGGCCAGGGAGGTGGCGTGTGGCCTCCCTGACCCTCAGAATGCCTTCTAAGGCTTTCAGGAAGCTTTAGTAGGTCACTTCTTTTTTAAAACAAAAAAACAAAAAACTGGGAAGTGATGTATTTAGGCCTTTAAAGGCCTTCAGAGGGCCTGGAGGCCATGCGTGGCCTCTCCAACCCTCGGAACACGCTCCGAATGTGAAGGGAGCTCAGGTTTGGTCGCTTCTGGAGGATTCTGGTCGCTTCTGCCCCCAGAAATCCATGGATTTAATCATTCGGGGGTTTCCTTATCTACAGAGGCTCCTGGAATGGAACCCTCACAAATAATGTGGGATGCTCTATATTTGTAACCCAAGAAGATTCTTGTTCTAGTCTGAACTAAGCCTGGAGCTTGAACAGTATCTTTAAATTGAATGCCTTGAGTGCCTTATATGGAAGGGGAGAAATGGGATATAAATTCGTTAAATAGCTGTTGAAATTAATTCAAATGTTTCAGAGAAGCAGTGTCCGCTTACATTTTCACAAATGTCTAGCAGTTGCATACTTCATTTGGAAAATTCTTTTTAGAGTTGTATTCAAAAGTACCTTTGTCAATATTCTGTTCCACCCTAAGGTCACCTGATCTCTGCAGTTATAGCAGATGCATAATATAGTTTGGTTGAAATTACTAAAATGCTTTAATAGCATTTGGCTATTAGCAAAATTGAATTGTGGAATTGACCAGCTATTGTTCTTATATATGTTTAAATTTCTTTTACATATTGCTAGAGAAAGCTCTAACATTCAGTCTTGAATTGCTCTTTTAGATTAAGTGCTGTGTTTGAAGTGGACACAGATCTTCAGAAAGCTGTGACATCCAGAATCACAGCAGAACTAGCCTGGCCCTCTTTACTTGGCTCATCACGTCATTTGGATTTCTCACTTACCAACACAAACAGCTCATCTGTAAGTCCTAACATTAGTAATGCAGTACTCACAAATCAAAACATAATGTTTCTAGTATTACTTTGGGATGATAAACGTATCAAACTTTCTTCTTTTAGGAGGAAGAAATTGTTCTAGAAAATCCTGCAGATGTTCCTGTTTTTGTTCAGTTTCTTCCCATAGCACTGTATTCCAATCCTTCAGTCTTTGTAGATAAGCTAATAGATCGGTAAGTGATCGTTAAAGAAAAATGGTTCATGGTTTGACAAAACCAACGCTGTTCTTACAGTCCATAATGGTAGCAACAATTGTATTACAGAGATCAGCTTGAGCTTGAATGGATGGGAAATCTATATAGAGACTGCATCTTTGAATGAACTGAATATTTGAAGGTTCCTAGGGTTGAACTAGATGTGATGGTGACAGGCCTATTTGTTAAACTTGAGTCTACACTAGTTGTGTTTAAAGTGGAGTCATGAAGGGCCTATTTTTAAAAAACATGGTTGAGGGACATCGCGCCCTTCCCCCGCTGATCACCTCCCCTGATTCCCTCTTCCTAAATGTATATCCAGTTGGGCTCCAGTACCAGAAACAAACCCAACAGGGAGGAAAAAAGGGTCTGGGAGTGTGGACTTTAAGGAGATAAGCCACTGTGTGTGTGTACATATGTGCACAGTGCCCACAACCTGCATACCTCCTCCCCTTTCCCTTGTTTTTTAAATAAGGCAATCTGCTTTCTAGATCAGTGGTTCTCACACATTTAGCACCAGGACCCACATTTTAGAATGAGAATCTGTCAGGACCCACCAGAAGTGATGTCATGACCAGAAGTGACATCATCAAGCAGGAAATTTTTAACAATCTTAGCCTGTAATCCTACCCACGCTTACCCAGGAGTAAGTTCCATTTACTATCATTGTTAAAAGAATATACATAGTAGCTTGTTGAAAAGTACAGGTCTGTAACATTTCCCCAAATGCAGTTACATCCCATGGTAGCATCAAGTCTAATATATTAAAAATAAAATATTGAAATGAATGGGGACCCACCTGAAATTGGCTTTCGACCCACCTAGTGGGTCCTGACCCACAGTTTGAGAAACACTGTTCTAGATGATAGGGTCATTTGCAAGATGGACCAACTCTGTTATATGGAATTTCATCCTCTGAATTCAACCTATAATATCTGAACCCAAAGACCATAATAGAAGGGAGCAACCACTAGCACTGCTTTGCACCCATGTGTGCAAGAGTTAAAACAAGGAAATAATAAGAAACAGGAAATAATAAGAATGCTGTATAGCAATTCTTGTACTTCTGTGCCAAGCAAGTCTTGAACAAGTGGGGTACTTTTAGATTTAGTTTCACCTTGTGCTGTATTCCCTTGCAAAGCACAAAATGACCTTTCTTTTGAATAGAAAGCATCTCTGCATGTGAAAGGGGAACATATGGATCCAACCTGTTATTTTTGGAATGCTTGACTGAAAAGGAACTGTGCAGCCTTTGCATGACTCTTATGTAGTATTCATAGTCTTTTGCATGATGGCAAAAGTTAATTTTTCTTCAAAAATAAAAACAATCCTGGCTAGCAAATTTTCCAAATATGTGGAAATTATTCATGTATCTTAAAAGTGTATTTAATGTCTTACAAAATTCATATCTATATACACACCTAATGATGTGTGTTGGGTTGGGTTTTCTAGGTTTAACTTGAGTAAGTCAACAAACTTCAATTTGAGGACACTAGAATTTCAGGTTTCTAGAAACTGTGTAAGTAATTCTTTTAGTTCTGTTTTATCCAAATCTTAATCTTGAGCTGGTGTGATGTACTGTACTGATTAAGAATGTTTACTATGAGTTGGAAAACATAGCTGCACCATGAATTTGCTGTATGAAGCCACTATATCTCAGTCACATCTCCCAATGTATGTAATATAGGGATAACATTGGCGTATCTTGCCATACACAGAAGAGCATGGTCATAGGGAAGTTGTGCACATTTTGGCATAGCAAAACCATGCTTACTGCCAAATACGCTCTTGAGCAGGAGCTGCTACCAAGTCAGGTCCTAGTTGCATATACCTGTATAGTACATGTGTGTTACATTCCATGCTCTTACGTTTTTAGATGAACACTTAGGCTGTCTTAATTTTAAATAGGCAGCATTTTTCTTAAGCTGTGAGGGGAAATATATGCATTTTAAATGTTGGTTTGTCTCTGTCTTTCAAGGGCCAGGCACTGCAGAGCTCCACAGGATTTGCAGAGGGGTTGTCACGACAATTGGTTTTAAATGTTATTTTGAAACCTGGTGAGAGAAAATCTGTCAAAGTAAAATTTACTCCCGTTCTCAATGAAACAGTCTCATCAATCATAATTGTCAGGTATGGCATACTTCCTGAATTGTTTCAGTTAATGGGGCTGTAGAGCAGCCATTTTTAACCACTGTGCTTTGACACACTAGTATTCCAGGAATGTGGAGGAGTGTGGAGGGTCATTTGTTAGTAGGACAGTTGGGGGATGTGAGCCCCCTGCTGGCAGTACAGTGTGCCTTGTTACTTGTTCAGAAACTGATGGTGTGCTTTGACCATTTTATTAACTTGTCAGAGACAAAAAAGGTTGAAAATCACTGCTGTGGATTTTCTTTAATGTTCAAAGTACATATTGAGAACTTTCAAGAATAACTTGTAGCAGTTTAAAGCATTAAGTATTTGTATGCAGTTGGTTGTCACCACAGGATCACCTAGATGCTGCTGCACCACAAATCCTACTTTCCCAGTTATGTGTTTATCTCTCAAGTGTGTCAGACTAGCAGTAGGATCACAGCTTTGCTGAGATTGTATGGCAAACAGGGTTTTTATGAACAGGCACCTCTGTGTTCTGACTGACACGTGGCTGTAATGAGTTGCATTATCATAGTGACCCTTAAGACACAAATTACAATATCAATGTGTGGACCTTTATGTGGAAATATCAGTTCTTTACAGTCTTGATCTCCAGTCTCCTGCCTGGGTGACTGTTGTACACAAAGGGGGGTTTGGGAGCTTAGGGTTCTTGGTTTTTGAACCCTAAAACCCTCAAGGCCCCTTGCAGTATATAAGGTTACACAGTCTATGTAAGGCAGCAAATGCTAGAGGCATAAACATCTAGGAAACGTATCAGCAATAAAATAACAAAGCTAGCTGGCTATCTCTATTAATACCTATCTCTCACCTGGGTCAGTTACTCTTGTAGATCTCTTAGCTCCAGGGCTACCTGTGGGGCCAGGTGCCCATGATGGACAGTGGAGCTCACACGCGTGCAGGATGTTGCACCCAAAACTCTGTCCAAGAAGGAACCCCCACACACACACCCCGGGCACTCATTATTATACTTCTTATGCTAATAGTACTGAGGTGACTTCATGCTTATTAGACTGTCCAGTCAGAACCCTTGAGGAACAGAACCTTCTCGAAGTTGGCCTGGTTGTTAACCCCTCATAGTTCTTACCCCTCCCAACTGAAGATCCACAGCTGCACTCAATCACCCTTGATAACGTGCCTCTCTGTCTGCTAAGGTGCTAAACATTCAATTGGTTGTAATTCTTGTTATCTGTCCTTCCTTGCCAGCAAAGGAGAGACAACAAATCCTTTTATTTACTCACATTCCTGCATCTGGGAACTTCTCAGTTACACTTTCTTCATTTGGTTCAGGCTTCTCAGGCCAACTTAGGCCTAACATGTACTTATTCATGACAGTGACAAGTTGCCATATTTAAAGGTGTTTGCATAGGAGCTGCCAGTTGCATGAAGCAGCTCTTGAGTATTTATGAAGTTTAGTGAGATTAAAATAGACAAAGGTATTGCTCACAATGTTTAGATAAAAATCTGGAGCCACCTTGAGTTCTTAAAGGCTTTTGATACCTAGTGGAATTTTTGACAGTATCCTAAACTGCTCTTGAGACTCCAGCTTCCAGTAGTGGCTTGCTATGTATCGGATGCTTCTGTTAAGAAACATAGCATAAGGAAATAATGCACGGTGGTTTGATCTTGGCCTGATTCTCCACAGTTAACATATATAGAATGTAACTGTGGAATTCCCTTCCAGAGGATCTAAGAACTTCCCCCTCCTTCATGGCCTTTTGACAAGGGCTCAAAACATTTTTGTTCCATCTTGTGTTTGGATGACGTGTCATTGTCCCATTGTCTCTGTAGCAGTGCTTTGGTTTAAATACAAGTTGTTAGTGTCCTTTTGATTTTTAAGAATGTTCTATATAGTGTACATTTTTAATTTTGAATTGTGAGCCATCTTAATCATTTGCTCCAGCTAAGGAAAGACAAGATACAAATCTTTTAAATAAATAATAAAATATATGTTTTTTACTTTAACAATATCTTGAAGTGAACATTATGATTTTTTATCCAAAAGCAGCATTTTTAAAAGCAACTTAAAGTTAATTTATATTGGCAGAGTGGTATGAGAGAACTTAGCAACTGTAGTGCTTAATCATTTAGAATTGATTTATTTTCTACAGAAATAATTTGACTGTAATCGATGCTATAATGGTAAAAGGACAAGGAACAACTGAGAGCATGAAGGTTGCAGGCAAACCACCTGGGCCAGGAAGTTCTTTGCGCTTTAAAATCACTGAAGCATTACTAAAAGACTGTACGGAAAGTGAGTATTCTGTGTTGAGAGAGCTGCTGAAATAAGAATTCATATGAGTGAGTTAAAGTCTATAACTGTTCTTCATTTTTCTTTTAAAAGAAAGAATGTGAAAGTGACCAAAAAGACTTTATAAAAACAGAGCTATGCTTATACCTCTTATTAAACTAAGATATTGCAAGATATTAATCTAAACTGCTTTGTGTTTTTTTACTTCAGAAACTACATTAAAGGAGCCAAATTTTACATTGAAAAGAACTTTCAGAGTAGAGAATACAGGGCAGCTTCAAGTGAATATAAAATCTATGGAAATCAGTGGATATTTATGTGAAGGATATGGATTTAAAATAGTTAACTGTCAAAAATTTGCACTAAACGCCAATGCCTCTACAGACATTGTCATATTGTAAGTACATGTTTGTGAAAGATTGGCATCATTTTCAACTTAAGCAAGTGGGGTGTGATGGGGAGAGCTGGGTGTTCTTTTTAAGTACTATTGTTTAAACCAGTGTTTTGGGGGAGAAGCATAGTTTTTTTCTGTACAAATGCAATCTATAAAAAATTTTCACTTCAATGCTGGTACAAATTATAAACTGTAATAATAGTTCTAACTCAATAAGAAGCAACATACACTTCCTCAAGAGAGTTGTCTTGACTTGTCCTGAAAGACTCAAGAAAGTAGTGATTTTCAGCCTTCCTCGGAGACCTCAGAAGGCCTTCTGAGGGCTGTGGAGGCATCTGACTGGAGCTTCTCTGGCAGGATTTGAAAGGTTTGGAGACCCCAAATACACAGATTTTGATATCTGCGGGGGTTCCAGGAACAGAATCCCCACAGATACCAAGGGGTGCCCAGTACCTGTCATCTGTGGATCACACTACTGCCACAGCTGTAGTTATCAGTTCAATCAAATAATGCGTAAACTCTCCTCTAGCCTATTTCAGACAGGGCTTCAGTAAAACTGTTTGTTCCCAAAATAAATGAAGGGGAGTGAAACACACTGTTGTTCTCAAACCCATTTCAAAGTTTGGGCTCTGGCACCTTTCTAGTGACGGTGCTGCTAGGAGTATGTTAGAGCCTAGAAGCCTTCATGAATGGACCTAGTAGTTTCCTATGGATCTTTCAGACACGGAGATTCCTGAAATCTACTCCCTTGAGTCCTGGATGCTGCCAGAGCACATTGCAACAATGTCACTAGGACTAATAGAGGCACTGCTGCGAAAATTTACTTCGGGAAGCATGTAGTGAAAAACCAAATAAGCCTGTTTTAATCTGGGCCCAATTTCAAAGGGATCTGGGTCCAACTTGATCTTACCCTGAATTTAAGAGATAACTGGTATACTAGCACAGATGCCTAGTTTGCTTTTCTACTGTGGAAAGTGATGTTGACTGTAGCTTACTCTAAACGTGTGAACTTGGTCTTTGTTATCTGTGTAAACAATGTAACATGGGTCAATTTAATCCTTGTATACTCTTAACAGGTTTACGCCAGATTTTACTACTTCCAGAGTCATTCGTGAGTTGAAGTTAACTACAGCAGGAGGCTCTGAATTTATATTCATATTAAATGCATCCCTTCCCTATCATATGTTAGCAACATGTGCAGAAGCGCTGCCCAGACCCAATTGGGAACTGGCACTGTACATAATAGTCTCAGGAATAATGAGGTACTGTACACAATCTTCAGTTCTTATTTGTGTTTGCATATTATGCTGCTATTTCTGAGATCACAAATGAAAGATGTTAGTAAAGCATCCTGACATCACTTATTTTTAAACATCCAGTATGAACTCCAATGTATTTGATGGCTCTTGCTTGGGTACTTAAAAGGACTTGGATTTAGATTTGAATGTGTAGTTAAGCTTGTACATGAGACCTTACCTGCCTCTTCTCCTTCCCCCAACCTCAGAAGCTGCCCTTGAGCATCAGGTTATCGTCAAATTGTCTGGGGTGTGGTGTGGAAGACTAATAAAGGAAATTAGACAGAGGCAATTTCCTCATGATTTCTGGGGATTTTTGCCTTCCCCTGCAGCCCTCGTGCCATGTCCCCAGCCACTCCTGAGCACCACCTTATTCATTGGAGCAAATTTTCTGGGGCTCAGGGGATTGCAGTAGGGAAGAGAAGATTGAAATGGTACTTCGAGCTTTATTCTGCTCATGCAAGTTTGGGTTCTTAAGTCTTTATTCTTTCAGAATAAATTTGTTCTGAATTCGTTGAACTTCATAATTGCATTTGCTGATTCTCTCTCCCCACCCCCCGCAGAAAAGCATTGGAAAACTGCAGTTAATAGACAAAAGGGTAAAAGTTGCATTTTATCTAAACAAACTCAGTAGCACCTGTTGCACAACAAGCAGCACTTGGATTCTTAGCACTAAATAAGTCAAAACTTGCATGTGCATGAATTTGTTGAAGCTGCAGCACTGCTGATAAACTACTAGTATTGTTAACTTCTCTTTGGGAGCAACCAGGCCAAATATGGAGTCAAATAAATGTCTGATCTCTACCTCTGTCCCTGGCTTATTTGTAAGCCAGAAACTAATGAAGATATTTCAAAGTTGTTTCTCTTTACCCTATAACCTTAGCGGGACATGGCTAATGCCTGATCCTTGTGGAAGTACATACACATCTAATTATTCTAAGAGCTGTTTATAAATACGTCAGGGATAGTGGTACAGGTTGGGCTTCAGTATCTGCAGGAAATTTGTTCCCTGACCTCCCCCCCATGGATACCGAATCTACAGATACTGAGATCTGTTGGTGGGGTCCACAGAGGACCTCCAGACATGACTGGAAGTGCCTTCCTGTTGCATCTGGAGATGTTCTGAGGGGTGAGGAGGTTGCGCGTGGCTGCTCCTGCTCCTCAGGAGGCCTCTGAGAGGCACTTCTGGTTTCCTGAGAAATCAGAAGTGCCTCTCAGGCTTCCTGGTGGGCAAGGAGGCCACAGGCGACCTCCCTGAACCTCAGAACACCTCTGGATACGCCTGGAAAGCACTTCTGTTTGCGTCTAGAGGTCCTCTTTGGACCCTCCATTCACAGGTACAGAACTCAGGTAAGTCAAATCTCCAGGTAAGGGTGACCCACTGTATAAGTGCAGGAGCTCATCATGACACCACCACTCCCATAGCCATGCCCCACTAGAGCTATACAGCAAAGAAACCAGTTTGAAATACCTTTGATAGTTTCTTCTGCCACATTCCTGCTTTGAAACATTAACTTCATTTTAAGATTATCTCATTTCAACAACACAAACTCTGGGGAGTGGGTTTCCGTAATTTAAAGCGTATGTGTAAGAATGAAAAAATAGAATTAAAAAGCATTCCAGGTAAATGTAAAACGTATATTAAAGTACTAACCTGTGTGTGTTTACTCAGAAGTAAGTCTTACTGTGTTCAGTAGGACTTGCTTCCAGGCAAATATGAATAGAATTGTAGCCTTAATGTAACATTAGCCACATACTGACGTTCAGGCAACCCTTGAGACACCTGGTGGGCTAGATGCTAACATGGTAAATTTTTCAGTTTGCTTCCTGCTTAGCCTGATGCTTGTTCCTTGGCTAATGTCCTTTGAAAAAAATTTCAAAAGCTGCACCAAAGCATTCCTGCTGATGACTACTTTCATTTGGGGGAAACCCCGAAGTAGCACTCCCCTTTACTATACCCATGGCTAGGAAGGAACGGGAGATTCCTTCAGTGTATCCAATTTCAACAGGCAGAGTTAATTGGGAAGATAATCCTGGAAGAAGATGATCCTAAACTTGAGCAGCGATAAAGCCTATGAGTCCCCTCTCTTAGAAATTCAACATTTGGGCCAACTTCCCAGTTAACAAGGCCTGATGTTTCACCAGTTGCATTTTTGTCTGCTATGTTTTGTCTGCTATTATCTCTATCAAATTCTTGTTTTTGAGGCTCAAAAGAGTGAGGTTAGTTCTCTGAGACTCACAGCCGAATCCTATTGGGCTATTCTGCTACCGGAGCTAGTGTTCCATCAGTACTGGCTGCTGTAAGGCAGCTGTAAAGCGTGCTCTGGCAACAAACACTGCCTGAGTGCCAGCAACAGGGCCGGAGCCTTCTCCCCATGTTGTCACCATGCTCACCGCCTGCCAGGGCAGGTAAATCAGTGCGGGAGGGCATGGGGGAAGGGGTAATGACGAGGGCAGGTAGGCTGTGGGAGGGTTGGATCCCATAGCAATAGCACACGGCATTACCCACAGCCTCCCTGCCCTTTTCTCTCTTTAGAGTTGTCATAGTGAAATCACTGGCTCAGGTCCAAGGAGACCCATTGCAAGGTCGAGAGGCTTGCTGAGGGGCCTCCTGTGCACCACACTCTGCTGGATACAGTGCGCACATTTTGGACAGCTGCCCTGGTGAAGTGGAAGAATAGGACTGGGGCTTAATTGCATTAATTGCAAAATGCATATGCATTAATTGCATATCCAACCATAAATGCATATGTAAATATCACTAGAAGTTTTCCTTTTCCTATCAGTCGGGGTGGTTTCTAACTTGCAGTGGTGTAACCCTGGTTTGCCTTTGTATCTTCAGTTTTTCGTTATGCTGATGCTTAACTCATCCATTGCAGTGTACTCTTCCTTTTGGTAATTGGAACAGCCTATTTAGAAGCTCAAGGAATTTGGGAGCCATTCAGAAGACGCCTGTCCTTTGAGGCATCCAATCCTCCCTTTGATATGGGAAGGACATTTGATCTCAGGAGAATAGTTGGAATTTCATCTGATGGAAAGTAAGCCCTTATGAATTTGATGTCTGCAAAGCTGTATTTCTCACCCAGTCTACTGGTCTTATAATAACCTGAGCTGATCACAAGTGCAGCAAAAATGTTTGCAAAGTTAAAAAGAAACTGGAACAGAAAGGTTTTTCAGGCTGTGTTATTGTGCAAATAAATGAAGTGAAAGTTCCTCAGTTCAGAATTGAGAATGTCAGTTGAAAGCAACAGATTTAGAAAGAAAAGTGTTTCCCTGGATATGTCCATCTGGTACACCAGGGGTCTCCAAACTTTTCAGTACAAGGACCACATCATAGCACATTGTGTATTTTGTACATTTTTGTGGGCCCAAAAAATAAGTTTTACTTGCATTTTTGTTTTGTAATCGGCATGATATGTTTCAGAACAAAAGAGAAATGTGACAATTATAAAGAAATAATGCCATGCTTAAACTGAGAAATGCTATATAATGAGTAAAAATATCAAACATTAGGAATGCTCTGACAAAAAGACAAGTTGCTGAGAGCCAGATAAAATCTTGTGGCGGGTCAGATATGGCCCCTGGGCTGCAATTTGGAGACCCCTGTGCTGCACCAAATTAGGGTGACATTATGTTGCTTTTTGCCCTTGTATGAGCTGGAAACTTTTCATTTATTTGGTTCATTTTATCCTGTTTTTTGCAGCACAATCTCAATACTACACCATTATCAAACAAGAAAATTAATAGAATAAACTACAGCAATGTAAACCAACAGCATAAAAAGTCAGTTTAGTGCATAAGAGTAACAATTCATACACAGATTTCAGATTTTTTTAATCCGACTACTATTTTTATGATATGTTTTTATCTGTTTTTAAATTGTTTTTTAATTTGTTTTAACCTTGTTTGTAAGCCGCCTTGAGTCCCTTCGGGGAGAAAGGCAGGGTAAAAATAAAGCTAATAATAATAATAATAAATTCTGCAAGCATAACAAAAAAAACTTTTGTACATAAGCATGTCAACTATTGATGCGGATTGGATGATATTTTTGCCCTCCAAACCAGCTCCACACGATAACTGGCATGCACATCCTGGCTCTTCCTTTCGTCTATCCTGGCAGCTTTCACAAATTGTGTGTGGTTTTCTTCTCTGTCTGAACCACCTACCTAGATGGTTTGGCAGCAAGCAGTGAGAGGCAGCTGGGACAAAAGCTGCTTCCAATTAGGAAAAGTGAAAGTGAGGGAAGGAGTTGGAACTTGCACATAGCATTTGCACACATACTTGTTGTGATGTGGGTTCAGGAATTGGGGTCCACTCCCCCCAATTCAGGAGTGGGGGGGGATATTGTCCAAATCAACCCAGTTTGTCTGTTTTGTTTCTGGGTGTTTTTTAATCCAAAAAAGTATGAAAGCAGCCTTTAGAGAAGTATCACTATGTCGTAGCTCCCACAAAAACTGGAATGATGAAGTTTCAGAAAATAAGAGCTGAGATTCAGTGGATCTGAGGGAAAGACAATAGTGTCTTAGAAGGGAGAAAATGAGTTCATGGAAAAAGACTGAGAGCACAGTCCTGGACACTTGTTGGGCTGGCACAGGTCCCTTGTGTCAGCCCAGCAGTGTCGCAAATGTGCCATAAAGCATGTTTGTACCTCCTTGTGAATTGCCTGGGCCAGTGTGAGGATGTGTCCCTGGAGCACATCCTGGATCTAGCCCCTGGAGGCCAGATCAGGCCTCTGTGCTGATACAGCTAAGTAAGTTCACTTTGGGGAGGGGTGAAAAGGCCAGGTTGGTGGGCAAACTCGCCTGGGGAGGGGGGTGGGACCAGGATCTAGTACTTAAGAATTATATGTGTATTTTGCTAACGACATTGCTGCAGCTTAGTAAATATTTGTGCTGTGAGCCATTTACATCTACTTACTCTGTTTCCAGCTTGAATGTACTTGGACCTGATTCTAACCATAACTCCAGAGGAATCTATGGACCAGGAAGTTCTTCCTCACGATCCGGTGCTGGAAATCATAAGCAGTGCAACTCCACAGCAAACCTGCACAGCAATAGAAATTCAGTTGAGGTTGAAAATGTGAAGTTTAAAAACAGTTCAAATGTTGCTAGCAGGACTTCTGTGCAGGCAGGTTCTGCACAGTCAACTAATAGAGCAAGTTCCCTCTTCCTGGACTCAGCTGCTGCAACTCAGAATCATGCAGCAGGCAGAAAGTCTAAGGGAACAAAGCAAAGTCAGCAATCAAACCAGCAGCATGCTCCTGTCTTACTAGAGCAAAACTTGTCACAACCACCAAGAGTGCCTCAGCAACAAGAGCAGCAAACTGAAAATTCTCTGCCACATTCACAGCTTCCAAACCCTTCACATTTGGACTGTGCCAGCAATACAAGGCACAGCTCAGAGGACTCCGACATTGCTGCTCTTATAGAAACCATGGACAAAGACTTTGATCACCCTGAATCCCCTTCCCCAGATGTGTTTACAGAGCAGCCCCCATCTCCAGTAGCAAAAAACAAAGGTAATAAACTCCTGTTTTACAGTTTCTTTGTAGGAGAAGTGTGGGCACATAAAGTTGGATGTGCTTAGTGAAAAAAATTCCGAAGACTTTTTGCCTTGTTCCATGTCCTTCTTTGTGAAGCTGGGGCACCTCTTCTGATCAAAATTCTTATTTTTCATGCTTAGATTTTCCTGAATTTGTACAGGTCCAGCCTAGTTATACACAGATTTTTTTATACACTGATTTAACTCAACATGAATAGCCTCTGCAAATTAGAAAGAATGTACTGATCTCTGGAGAAGGGAAAAAACGCACCCCTTTAAAATCAGTCTAAAAAACTGAACAGTCCTTTAACAGCAACCTCCTTAATACGTGTGTGTGTGTGTGAGAGAGAGAGAGAGAGAGAGAGAGAGAGAGAGGGCAGCTGGCTAACAATCCATCAATCCTCCTCTCTCCAGGCAACCCCTCCCTTCCCCCTGAGCATGTGAAAGAAAGGTTATCACTTTGCATTGAAGGGAGCGGCTGAGTGAAGCGCTTTTCTAAGCTCTTGGAGGACAACTGATTGATGGATTGTCTTCTTAATAACTCTTATCTTACGTCACAAAGGTCAGCAAGGCTGTTTTTCAGTCACCAGAGCAAAGAAACTTTGTTTTTTAAATTGATTTGCTTTAGTGTTAAATTGATTTACTTTTAGATTTTTGCTTGGAATGGAACCCACGCATATAATGAGGCTCAACCTGTATTTTTGAAAAAAGATTTTGAAATTACCATGACCTGTCATTTCCTAATAGCTATTCTTTGGAAGAAGAGTTTTCTGCTTAATAAAGCTGGGAGACATGTTAGTTTTAGAGAAAAATTTAACTGTACTGTATTCTTTTAGAGCAATGGTCAAGAACTTTCTTTTTCATGATAGTTCTTCCATTTTGTTTTTTTGTCAACTTAAAAGATGAATACAATCCAGTGAAATCAAGTTATGATGTATTTTGTGAAACAATCGTGTTTTTGGTACATAACTCCTATGTCTTCCAGAGCAAACTGGTCTCTGCTCTTTATTCATTTTACAGCTGTGGCCCCAATTAGTTTCTAATATAAGAATGTGACAGAAAGTAAATAAGGTGTATCTATATTGTCTAGAACGGGGATGTCAAACCTGTTTCATACTGTGGGCTGAACAGCATTAATGGCACCTGCAGAGGGCTGGAAATGGTATCTATCATTAAACGGGAAGTGACATTGTTAAGCAGATGATGGCCAGAAATAAGAACATTGTTCTCATGTAGGAACTTATGAACTGCAAATGGCAGAAGAGAAAATACACAAATTGATCATATTTTCAAGATGTGGGAGAGCCCAATTATCACCCTTGCCCTTTCAGCTGTACTGCTTCTGTCATGGCATCACTGCATCTCAGAAACTGAGAGATGCTCTACAAAGTAATGCCTTAGCAGAAGCGGCACTGCTGAAAGGGTAGCCTGTGTGATACTTGAGCTCTACTGGTGCCTTGGCAGTGTCTCCCTTTCACCCCTCTTGGTCTGTCCTCTTTAGCATTCCTTGTCTCCTTCCATCTCTCCCTCCCAGAGCCATGGCAGTAGCTGAAAAAGTGGCACTGGGAGAGCGCAATTACCTTGTGGGCTAGATAAAGAGCTTCTGTTGGCCTGCAGGCCTTGTGTTTAACACCTTGCTCTAGAGCAGGGGCCTCCAAACTCTGGCCTGCAAGCAGGATCTGGTGCACCCAACAATTGTGTCTGGGCGTGGCATGGTGGTGCCAGAGCATGACTGCTCCAGCGTAGTGCAACCTGTTTTTGCACCATGAGTTTGCAGAGCTTCGTGCCAGGCAACCAGTTCTTCTGGAAAATTGGTGCAGAGCATCCTGGGGCTATCAGCAGCAAAAGCAGCTGCCCACTGTGAGGCTCTGCAAAGTCATGGTGTGAAAATTGGTTGCTTCACACTGGTACAGTATGGCTCTAGCACTACCATGTTGTGCCCGGATGGAATTGTAAGTCACACCACAGGCTGCAGTATGGAAACCATTGCTCTGCAGCAGAATAATCTTGGATAAAGCAACATCATTTGTGGATTACAAGTGCATTCTTTTGGATGAGTGCGTCAGCTACATTTTTCAGTAGTGCAAGTATTAGAGGTTTATTCTATAAATCTATATTTAAGGATCAATACTTGTGGTGTTTGAAATGTGCCCTTGTTACTAGCTTTGTTTAGAAAAGTTTTGTCTTGGGAATGGTTTGTACATGTCCTCTTGCAAGGAAGACTCAAGTATATAGGGAATCTTGGAAGAACTGCATACCATACCGATCAGGCATGTTCTCAGGCTTCACTGTTGACTGGAGGATATTATGCATATAGGTGTGCACTATGCATGTGTTTGAGGGAATAGACAAGGCCACCCTACTTCTTGCTTTCATTTTTTTCCTTATGGACATTGGCCTGAAGGTACAGATTTCTGCTTCTTCCTGGAAACTGAGATATCCTAGCACAACATACTACAGCTCCTGAAGTGGGTAGTCCTGCATGGTAGGGATTGGGGAATGATGACTAGAAGATCTTGGGTTGCAATGCCAGCCCTTTAACAATATTATATGCCTATCACGTACCATAGGGGAAAGAGGCAGAGTTTTTGCATGTGTGGTACATGCAGGGTAGGGTGCCACTGGTTATGAAGTTTCTGGAATCTACCCATAATTGATCATTTAGAGACAGGATCTAGTTGCATTTTGTCCAAATAGAGGATATAGTACTTGGCCATAATTAAATACTGTCACAGTATATGGGAGGGTTAAGCACATGCTTGAGCCCCACATTTCAATAAAATGGGCAACCCAATCCTAACCTGTGCTGGAACAGACAGGCCGGCTGGCCTATGCTGTATCCAGCACAGGTTTGGAGGTGACTGTGGTACAACTTTGGGCAATTGCATATTTTTCCACTTACCCCAAACACTGCCCTGGCAATTGCAATGTGGCTATTCAGCTCTCTGCCAGCTAAACCACTGGTGCAGATCTGACCTGCTCGGAGTTAAGGCTGAGCTGCTCAGGAGGGGAATTCGGATCCAGCCTAAGTGCTAGAGGTTGGTCCCACCCCTCTCCTGGACCCGATCCACCCAGCACCTGCCCTCTCATCACCCTCCTCAAATCCCACACTAAAACAGATTTGCCTCTGTTGCGGCTTGCTCTGACATGGGGATGCCAGCATGCGCCAGCCTTCCTGACTTCAAAGGAGGCGCAGATGTTCCTTACTGCATGTTTGCTCCTCAGCCAGCGCAAGGGATTTGTGCCAGCCAGCTGAGCTCTCAGGATTGCGCTCTTGGGCTACCATCCTGCTTCAGTTTTTAGTGCAGCAGCTACAAGATCAAACCACTTTTTATATACAGAAGAGCCCCCATAACTGCAGATCCTGTATCTGCAGATTCAGTTATCCATGGATAGGTTCTGTGGGGCCCTCCACACACGCCTCGTCCGGAGGATCCATCCACGGCCTCTGCCAGGCTCAGACTGAGCTTGGCAGTTCAAGTAATGCAACTTCCAGTTTCTCTGTGAAACCAGACGTTTTTAGGGCCTTATAAGGCTTTAGAAACCCCAAGGAAGCAGCCATCCATGGCCTCTACTGGGCTCAGAGGATCCTCCAGAGAGAGCTCCCCTCGCCTCCGGAGGTTGGGGGGGCAGGCATTTGCCTGCATTCACTGTTTCAGGTAATGGAAATGGAACCCCTTCAGATACAGGGGCACACAAATACTGGCAGGTTTAAAAACATTTCAGAGATCGCTCTTTCAGAAAGAAGGGTGCTTCCATGTCATTTATGTGGTTGCTTTGACTTCAGTGGATCACAGGCTTGATGTTCTGTTTAAATAACTGCACTGAGGCAATGTGAGGAAATGTTTGGAAAATTAAGCTTCGAGGAATCATTTGTCCTCAATTTCAGCCTATTATTTGACTAGCAAAGAAAGCTGATTCAGTGACAGTTCAATATTAGCATGTTCTAAACCAGAGGCATCAAACTCATTTCATACATCAAACCAAATAGCATTCATGATCCCTGTTGAAGGCCAGAAGTTATGTCAGTAAGCAGGAAATGATGTCATTAAGAAGGTCATGACCAGAAATAAGCAACTTTTTTTCTCACTTAGGAACCCATTAGCTGCAAATAACAGAAAAGAAAATACGCAAAATATCTTGATACTATTTTCAAAATATGGGAGAGCCCAATTTTCAGACAGGCTGTTTCAGCAGTGACATCTCAGCACAGCTCAGCAGCTGAGATCAGCCAATGATAGAGTTGGGAAAGCTCGAGGGCCAGCTAAATTGATTCTAGGGGTTCCATCCAGCCCCACTACCTTGTTCTTGGCACCCCTGTTCTAAACAATGCTGAAGGTCATTAATATAATAATTTTTTTATTTCAGTTATTTGACAAGTGGTACAAGGAAAAGCATGTAGAAACTTGTAAGGAATTATGTTGTAAAGCAGCTCAAATCACTGGCCCTCTATAGGTCTTGCAGAGAGCCTTTTACTATGATTGATTGTAACTGAATTTTTAAGACTAATGTTTTCTTACCAGC
Source organism: Tiliqua scincoides (assembly GCF_035046505.1). Taxonomy (NCBI): domain Eukaryota; kingdom Metazoa; phylum Chordata; class Lepidosauria; order Squamata; family Scincidae; genus Tiliqua; species Tiliqua scincoides. Next base: position 89,703,557 of record NC_089823.1, read on the forward strand.
ACTCATGAAGAACACAAATAAAATTTTTTTCCATGAATGATTAAAACTTGGATGCTGCGCAGAACGTATGGTGTAATGCAATAGTTGAGGAAATGCAATATTCTGAAAACTAATTTTAAGTTTTAGACATACCCAGTTATTAATAATTGGCCAGCTCAGGGAATCATTTTTTTAAAAAAAATTATATGTAAACTGCATTGTGAACTTTAAAAAAAGAAAAAGAAACTGCTGCCAGTATACAAATGCTAACTGGCAAACAGACACCTTTTAGAGTGATGCCCTCTAGCAGTCTGGAAGCAACGGTGCCTTTTCACCCAAAAGGTTGTCTTTTCCAGTGACTGTTGCTGGTGCCTCTTCTGGATTTCTTTTAGACTGTGAGCCCTTTGGGGACGGTGAGGAATTGATTTATTTTGCTTTGAAAATCTCTTTGTGAACTACTTATTGAGAAACAGTACATAAATATCCTTAATGTTGCCTCAGGAAAGTCCCTGTGATGAAACTGCTTTTCAGCTCACTAAGGCTGTCACAGATTACAGCTGTTAACTAATCTGAAGCTGCCTTTATTGCCCTAGGGAAAGGAAAACCATTTCAACGCAAATCTAAACCCCAGAAGAAACGGGAAGAAAAGGAGCAAAGAGGAAAGGGAAAGCAGCAAGAGGATGAACTGAAAGATTCTTTAGCAGATGACGACAGTTCTTCAACGACAACAGAAGCTTCCAACCCAGACACAGAAGCTCTTCTGAAAGAGGTAGACAGTTCTGCAAAGGGGTGTGTTGGCACTATTTTTATCAGTCTTGTATTATATCGTAAAGGAGTCCTGTGCTGAAACAAAATTCTGAATGTCTACCAGCAAGTATATGGGCAGGCATCTTTTTCCTGGTTCTGTTAACTCTATATGTAAAATCTACAGTGATAGATTGCTTCATGCATTACAAGCCCATCAGTTTGACTCCTTTTTGAGCTTCTGTTTTTGAGTCAGGTTTTATTTCTTTTTGTCAAATTGATTGTAGATCCCCAGTGACATAAGGCAGCATCCAGAGCCTTAGCACTAGTGGAAGCTATGCTGACAGAAGCCACCTTCACCCATCCTTTTGAAGCCTCCAGGCCCCTTAATATTGCTGCTGAAATTTGAGAGAATGGGGTTGCTGCATAGGGGGAATATTTCAGAACTGCAAGGAAACCAGAAGTAGAGGCCTATGCAAGCACTAAGCTCTCAATGCTCTTTAATGTGTCAGAGGAAATGGTCTTCGGTTCGCACATTTAAATATTCCAGCCACCTGACAAATCACATAAAAATAGGTCTCAAGCTCCCATCTTAGCACAAGTTACAGTAGGAGAATCCAAGCAGCAGCTCCGAAAACACCTGGATTTTGAGATGGTTAACATCTTTGGACCTATATGTTAGTCTAGGCTGAAACCATCTCAGTGAATCCAGATTTGCTGGATTCTATACACTGTTGTGCCTGTGATCTTACATTTCATTCATATTTCTAGTGTTGATGTTCTTCTTGAAGTGCAGCTATTCATTCACTAAACATTCTCAATTTTGCATTGTGCTGCTTTTAGGAGCCAGAAAAGCAGAAAGGAAAACAGCCAGTTCTAGAAAAACAGGAAAATGTAAAGCAGAAAAGCAAAAAACTTACTAAGAAAGAAATCCCGGCAGATGTGAAATCCAGGTAAGCACAGCTGTGTTACTCCCATCCAGATTTTATTATCCTTTCAACCAGATGCAGGACAAACGGAGTGTCTGTCAGCAACAGCCTTATCCTTGCATCTGAGAGAAATGTTTTATGGCCTAAGGTAGTGATCGATTTCTTTTGCAAGTGAGGGAAATGGTGGGCACAATAGGAATATGCAGTATGAGTTGTGGATGGAGGGGACGTTTGTAAAGAATTTCTGCACAGTTAAGAGGTCAGGGTTTATAAATAAGATTAGAGCGATAGAGAAATTTACACTTGTCCATTTCAGAGTTCTTATACTTTTTGGATTAAGCCTAAGGGAGTTGGACTAGAGATAGACAGGGGTTGCTGTTCTTGTCTGCCATGCACTTATCATATGCAAGATTTTTCAATGTTTAAAATGCTACAAAGCATAACTCCCTCCTATGTGTTCACACTTAGTTCCTTTGAGGTATCATGTCCTCTGTCACTGGAAAATAAACAGCACAAAAGCTTTTCCTCCAGGCTGTCTGCTCAGCATACGTTCACAAATGGATTCAAACCAAGAACTCTGCAGAAAACTAAAGGTATGCTTTGTCAGTTCCAATACTGGCCAAGGCGTATCTCTGAAACTTTTTTTCGCAGTTGTGCTTCTCTGGCCTTGCTTGTGTGGCCAGATACCTTACTTGCCTTACTATTTGTTACTGTTATCATTGTCTGTAGGTTTAAACACAAAGCTGATGGACAACAGGCCACCATCACTAGGAAAGTTTTTCTCCAGTGGCTCTGGCCATGAGCCAGGCAACACCAGCAGCTCAGAAGGAGAAAAAGACTCTCCACCTCCAGAGTGGGACTCTGTGCCAATTCACAAAGCAGGCAGTTGTAAGTACATATAGGGCACCAGTTGACATTGGGTCAGTAATGTTATGAGCAGTGAATCAAGTTTGATGACAAAGATTTAATACCTTTTGACTTTCTGAGGCAATCTTTCCTATTCTGCTGAACAGGATAGGGTTGTCACAAGGCTCATACCACTAAAAATTTGTTTAGCTAATAATTTTTGCCCTCTGCCATGCCCTCCCAGCTTACCTCTGGCAGACCCCAAGAACAGTTAACAAATTGTTTTTCACTCTCCTTGTGGAGAACGGTGAATGTCCAAACTTGGTTTGCACGCTCATGGGATCTCCTGTTACTCTGGAGGAAGTACTTGAACTGGTACAACCCTAGGGCTCACTCCCAATATCTCCTGGGAGCAAAGTAATAATTTCGGAGCAGGTCTTAAAGATCACTAGAGATGATGTTGCAGTGCCAGAGCAAGTTAAAGGCAGTCATGTGGGCAAGGAGCACTGCACTAGAGGCCTTTTCTAGAACTTCCAGTAGTGCCCCCTACAATAAGAGAACCTGAGGTCTGGAAGTATCTTTTCACTTTCTCCAACCATTCTTCTGTGCTGATGCATACCTTAATATGGCAAAAAAAAAAAAAGTTAATGGGACAGTGGGTGTTGAGTTTGAATACACATTTGAAGGCAAGAGGTGCAGGACTGAACAACCCAGTTCAGCTTGTCTGGTAGAAGATGACACTTTGGGCAGAGCAAGCAGAAGCTGCAGCAAGCGCCTTTGAACACAGTCATGTCCCCCAAGAACTTCAAAACAGTGCTCAAAATTTGAATGCTGATATTTTACATTTTCAGGAAATGCTTCTAAACATTTCGCTGAACAGTTTGAGCTTTTTACCACCACATGTAGTAATTTCCTAATTTAGCAAGCACAGAACTAAAGTCTGAGCTTGTCTAAAAACAGTGTCAGATATGAAATATGTTGGATTACTGTGGTCTGCTCTTTGCCAGTCAGGGAGGTCTAACTGAAGTCAGAATATTTTTTAGAAAAAATTGGTCTAATATGACAATCAAAATGTCTTTTTCTGATTTCCCAGCTACTGACAACCTTTATAAGCTGTCTCTGCAAACCCTCAGTGCAGATGCTTTCTTGAAACAACGACAGACCTCACCAACTCCTGCCTCTCCATCTCCACCTCCTACAGCATTGGCCTTTGTGCCACGGAGCACTTATAGCAGTATTGTGAACAATTGCAAGTAAGTTCAGGTGGCTACTGCTAACATAAGTCAAAATCTGGACCAAAATAGAACTTTAGATACCATAAAATGTCTTTTCTTAAAAACGCACTTTATGTTTTGGATATCAGCTTTAAAAAAATCAGTAATAACTTTTTTCTTCGAAGCATTGGAAGCAATCTTTTGGGATGGGCTCATGGGGATTTTAAAACCCAGACTTTTTAGTTTTTTAAAAACAAACAATTCCACCCACCAAAACAATACTCGTGATGTAAGAAATAGCTCTTTTGAGAGTTCCTGCATGGCTGGTGGAAAATTGGTAATTGAATCCAGCCCCAAGGGTTAGAGTGAGATTTCTTCATATACAGGCAGAAGCCTGAAGCAATTGTCTAAAGCAGGGGTGTCCAAACATTTCGGCAAGAGGGCCACATCATCTCTCTGACTCTGTGTTGGGCCAGGGGAAAAAATTAATTTACATTTAAAATTGGAATAAATTTACATAAATAAATTTATTAGAGATGGAACTTATATGAATGAATGAAGGTATTGCAGTACCTCAAGGCCTGTAAAAGGCCTTGCACAAAGCAAGGTCAACCTTTCTTTCACTGCCACAGCTGCATCACAGACATGAATCAGCAAGTAGTGGAGGGAGCCCTCAGCTCAGGTGAAAGGTCGAATAGTCATAATAATAATAATAATAATAATAATAATAATAATAATAATAAAAACTTTATTTTTATCCCGCCCTTCTCCAGGGCGGCTAACAACATATTAAAAAAAACAGATTTTAAAAACATTAATACATGGCAGATAAAAACATTTAAAAACACATTACAGAGGCCATAAAAACAGTAGTCAGATTACAAGACAATAAAAGAGCAAGTCACCGAGGAATCAAGCCTGTAAAAAACTAAAAGATGTATAAAAATGTTAAGAAGACCAGAAATCAGAAGGCTTGTTTAAACAACAGTGTTTTCAGGCCTTGCCGAAAACTCTCAAGAGAGGGAGCCATTCTCAAATCAAGGGGAAGGGAGTTCCATAATGTTGGTGCCACTACCAAGAAGTCATCCTCATGCTGAGAGCAGTTGTGTTGGGCCAGCATGGGTTCCAGCAAGTCTCCAGAGGGCCAGAGGCTCACTGGAGACTAGGGGCTCCACAAGGGCCTGATTTGGCTGGGGTTTGGGCACCCATGGTAAAGGCAATAATGGACACAAGTTCATGAACAGAGTAATTCTAGAGCAGGGGGGGCCCAAACTTTGGCCTGGGGACCATTTGCGGCCCTCAGGGACCCCAGTCCAGCCTGTGGGGAGCCCCGAATCTTCAATGTCTCTCTGGCTCTCTAGAGACATCCTCAAGCCCTTGTTGGCCCAACGTGACTACTCTCAGTGCGAGGAGTGACTGTTCGATCTTTCCCATGAGCTGCGGGCCAAGGGCTCCCTCCACTGCTTGTTGTTTCATGTCTGTGACACAGCAGCAAAGGAGAGGCTGGCCTTTGAACAAGGTTTTTTATAGTCCTCGAGCTATCACAAGACCTTCATTCATTCATATAAGTTCCATCTCTAATATATTCGTTTATGCAAATTTATTCAAATTTTAAATGTAAATTAATTTCTTTTTTCCTGGCCCCCAACACAATGTCAGAGAGATGATGTGGCCCTCCTGCCAAAAGGTTTGGACACCCCTGTTCTAGAGTGACGGTGAGACTCTTAATCTGGTGATTGGTGCAAAACTGAAAAGAGAGAACTTGGGCAGCAATTCAGAATGCGTGCTGAGTCTTTTGAGATAATAGTAGTCAGCCTTCCCTCAGTCAAGCTGAGTTTGGTTCTCTTTGGAAGGGCCATCTTATCCCAGCTCTCTTCCTTGTTTCTTCAGGAAAAGCAAGCAATCCCTGTCCAAGCCCTTGAAACAGGCAATGCCTGAATCAGTCTTGTAATTGCACATTACTAGACTGTATGATGAGAAAAGGAGAGGACAGGGTGGAGAGCAGGGACTGTGTTTGTGGCTATCCCTGTGAGAGGGAGACTATTTCAAACTAGGCATTGGCTGGCCTGGCCTTAAAATCCTAAATATATAGTTTTAATGTAATAACAAAATCTATATTGGTAAGCTCTAGAGAACACCATTCCCTTTTATATTTTTAGTGAACCAAAAAGCAAGTTGCTCAGTGGTGCCAAACATAAGGTGGCAAAGGCAGCCTCCCTGCCTGGCAGGAATGGAAACCCTACATTTGCTGCTGTAGCTGCTGGCTATGACAAGAGCCCAGGTAATACATGTGTTTGATTGCTGTCTTAGTGTGTGTTTGAATTGCTGATCATTTTGCTCAGGTTCAATTCATTGTTGCAGGCGGCAGCGGCCTTGCGAAACCTTCACCTATTAAAACAGAGGCATCTGGCTGTATCAGTGTTGTACACCCAGCTGTTGACAGTGATGGCTCAGACAGGTAAAAGACAAATCATTTCAAAACTGACAGCTAAACAACCAGAGCAGCACATGGGCATCACAGATTTTCCCTCCTAAACCCAATTAGGAATGCGTAAACCTCTACTCATGCCTTTAAAAAACATGTTGCATTATCAGAAACGTTGCTTAGGTTCCCATATTTTTGAAGTAAGTATTTAATCACAGTAATGTTCATTTCTAATTTTGAAATGAGAATTGTAGAATGGGGGGGGCCTTCTTCCCACAAGACATCAAATTATTTGTGGCACTATGAATAGTTGTGGTCCAGAATGTTTGGTTCTCCTTATATTGAAGTGACTTTGCTAATGAAAATCTCTTTTCTCCGATTAGTTCTGGTTTGTGGAGTCCTATAAGTAATCCAAGCAGTCCAGATTTCACACCTCTCAACTCCTTCTCAGCTTTTGGAAATTCTTTTAATTTAACTGGTGGTGAGTAGTGTGTTTTCAGATTTTAAAAAGTCACAGAACAATATGCTGTACTTGTCTTGGCTTTCCCAAGCTGTATATTTAGACCATCATATCTAAAAAAGTTGGGGATTGTTACAATATAGTTTCATTAGGATGGTGTGCTTTAATTGGGTAAAGGTTTTGATCCATGGGAACCACTTTAATCAGTGAATTGGGAGTTTAGGGCTTACGTAGACTGCTAGGTTTGGTTCTGATGTATATTTCTGGAACAGAACATGTTAAAAAATATCATTATCTTTAATTTCTCTTTTCCCAGGGGAAATTGATATTCTCACTTGCTTCAGTATCTCATGTACTTGTACTGTAATTCAAATGATATGCAAGATTTTTAAAAATTGAATTGATCCAGTTGAAAGGCAGGTGGTGAATGGATTAGAATTCATTGAAGTAATTAACTGCCCAGCTATGAAGCTACCTGATGCAGCTTGCATCAGTGGTGGGTGGCAAGGGGGCAGAGATTTGGGGTGCTCTTCACCCAAAGTCTGCCACTGCCTTGCTCTAGCCCACCACAGATGCGAGCCACATTGATGCAAGTGAGTATCTGATCATCTGTTTCCCTTCTTATGCTCCATCCTTGCACAGGATGTGTTTCCTTTAAACTCCATGCAAGCATAGTGAGGATATAAGGAGCTTTTTTTTGAGGGCAGCACATACACCCCCATGCATGACAAGTTGGGCAGTGTTGTGCATCAGACCAGGTTGGACTGGCCCTGGTTAGCATTTTTATCTTCCATTGCTTACCTGAGGGAGGGAGAAATTTGCCCAGGGGCACAAGATGAACTCTGGCTGAGTAGAGATGTGAAACGGAGTTCCCACAAATAAGCATAACACTAAACCACACTGACTTAATGAACTTTATTCAGAAAAAACTCTTCGGAGATCTCATTTTGGCTACAGACACACCAAATAAAGAAATCTCAGCCAGCAGCATTCTGTCATGGACTTCATAGTCTTTGGAGGAAGGGGAGGGGAAAACCAGAATTTCATGGGCCTGCCCCATTCTGATGGTCCACAAGGGAAGCAAAAGGCTAGTGACAAAGAATGCCTTAATAACCTGAAAAAGTAGAAGGTGTATAGCTTGTGTGATCCTCTTAACCAGTCGGGGGGTGGGGTGGAGGGTATCTTTTTGTTGAATATGTGCTTCTTTTTGCATTAACTTTGACTATGTTATGAAATAAGCAAGAGTAATAGTTCTTTTCATCTTGGACTAAGAGCAGGTCTTGAATGGCAAGGGTGAAAGACAGATCTGTCTGACATTCTGCCCTGAAGCAATATGACATATGCTCCTGCCATGTTGCGCTGGTGTTGATTTAGAGCAGGCTAGAACTTTCTGCCAAAGGTCTTTAGCAATGTTCTCTTTAATAACAAAAAGCTTGCCTTCAAAAAATATCTTTTCAATTAAGGGTAGGCTTACGGCAGATAGGGTTGGAAGAGGGGTTATAAGACTGAACAGTTTTAAACTATCTACTTTGGCAGTTGCTAATTTTTGCAGTTCAGCAGTGGGAAAATAAAAAGTTCTCAACTTCTTAGATTCAGATTTTTTTTTTTTCACAACTATCAGCTGAGATCTGCTTCCTAAGTTGTGGCCAGTCATTGGCTCCCAGCAATGCTGTAGTAAATGGGGACAGTGATAAAAGCAGGAAAACGTTAAATAGAGAGCAGTTAGCCTTCAAAAAATGTGTGCCTCCATTCAGATTGTTGTGGGAAATGAGATCTCTCAGCAAAGATGTATAGCTGAAGTGTACATCTGTCTAAAATAAGAGAACCAATCTTGTTTCTATACCAGTTAGCCTTCAATTAGTTGCTAATTGCTAATGGTAGCAACTACAGGTGTAATCTTTTTATACAGATTTTTATTTGTGGATTTATCTCAACATGAATGGGGGGGAATTCAAAGTTAAACACTCCTCCCCCCCCTTTGCTGGTGTCTTGCTCCATTTCAAGGCAGCCCAAAACATTGGGAAAAGGCTTCGCTTCGCACAGGCACAGAAATAGCCCTGGAGCCATGGAAGAGGTTCTGAAAGATTGCACACCTTGCGCAGGAACAGTAAGATTCCTTGGAGCCCCTGAGCCATCAAAGAGGCAAGCACAGAAGACTCAGTAACAGAGGGGGATTGCTTAAAAAAAAACAACCCATGGAGTGTTTTCCTCCAGCTTGTTTGGTTTGCCTTTCTCAGAGCTGAAAATGAGAGAGAAAACCAGGCACCCTCTGCCAATTTCCCCCCTCCTTCAGACTGAGATGGTGCAGGCTCTCCATGCTCCAGCCTACACAAGCAAAGCAGCCCAGCAAGCAAGTCTTCCAAGCATTAGATTTAGACAGCAATCCTCTCCACACTTTCCTGGGAGTTAGCCCATTGACTATAATGGGACTTACTTCTGAGTAGGCAGGCATATAACTGAACTCTCAGGCTACATTCCTCCCCAGTGGACTACAATGGGGCTTACTTCGAAATTGAAATGCATAGTACTGGACTCTTAAAAGCTCAGCATCCCACCTGCAAAACAAGTGGTGACAGCAGGCATTTGGGGAGGGCCAAGTACGGGAGCAGAGATGTGGTGAGGGAGGAGGTGATTGAGAACCGCTGCCTTAGCTTTCTTCCATCCCCAAGTGTCAGGCTGCAGTGCTATTTGCTTAACTGTCCACAATTTGCATAACTCTGTGCAATTTGTGTAAAATCATGTCGGTTCTGATTTGGCGCGATGTGGATTTTCCCAATCATGAAGGTTCAGGGAACAAAACCCCCACGCATAAAAAGGTTCCACCTGTATTAGAAAGTTCAGCTATGATAGCTTTGTTAGTTTAGAATCTTCAATGGTGTTGATTCCATATAGAAAGGAAGTGATGTCTTTACTGGAAAAGCTAATGCTAAAACGGTGGGAAGCAGGCCTTCGGATAAGAAGAACTTCGGGTGTGGGTGTTCAAAGCAAAAGCTAAAAAGACTGACTTCACAAATGATCTTCTTACTGCAGTCTTTTACATAAAAGAAAGGAGCAAACACTGGATGATAAAATTGGATTTCTCTTTTTAACTTGACTGTAGTGACGATCTTGTCTTAACCAGCGTAACACTGTCTGCAAACTTGATTCTCTTGAAACATGCTCCAGTAGCTGATAAAATCTATTCTATACTCTCTGTATGTGAAAGTGTTGTATTTTCATTTCCTTCTATCGAAAAATCTTGTTTCTTGATACTGTATAAACCTATCTTGTCAGAGAATGCAATCTGGATGTGTCTCTTTTCCTCCTACTTAGAAGTTTTCAGCAAACTTGGACAGTCACAGTCTGTTTATGGCCAGGAAGTTCAGCGAAACTGGAGCGAGTTCAGTAATGTTCCTTCATCCATCTGGGACTCTTCAGCCACAGATTTGATGTCCTCCTGGCCCACAAGTTCAGGTTCTCCAACTCACACAACTTCAGTAAGTATATCTGCTTCTGAATGTTGCTTCAGTTGAAGGGCAGAGGGAGGAAAAAATGTAGTTTTTCCTGACTTGTGGTTGGTTGAATGTCTAAAATGACTACTAAAATGTGTGTCATAAACACAGCACTGTCAGAATAATAATTTGTTTCAGTACAAGTGCAGTAGAAGTCCTCTAGTCTTGCACCTTCAGAACCTAGGTGATAGCAAATTATCAGAGATGCTGGACTTTTGTGCTGGCAATGGTGCCAGGAGCTAATCCAGATGCCAAACTACCAGGATGCCTGACAACTGGGTTCCAATTTAAGTTTTACTGGTCTCTTTCATCTGGCATATTTGCTTCATTTTCAGTATCTGATAAATTGTGGCTTATGGCAGTGTTTTCATGGTTGAGGTATGACTTAAACTCAGGTTTCACCAGTCCATGCTTAACACTGTGTTCCCTTCTAGACCACACTGGTTATGCTTGTGGGTCCTGTGCTTTTAATTATAGTAGAGGCTGCTGTTGGCATAAATTGGAGAAGGCTGAGTTAGAGTAGCAAAAGTGCTAGTAGACTAGTCAAGATTTAGCTTACTACCAGGTTTGTTAAAGCTCCAAAGTGTCCCGCTTGCCAGCAAACAAAATCCAGCTGCAGTCCTATGCATTTAGACACAGCATCTTAGAATCCAATTTTTTCATACTTATCAGATTCAAAACAAAAAATTCTCTTCCCATTATCTATCCAAACAAACTTGCTGATTGTTTTTGCAGCAAAATAAGTAGTGTCCAGTTAATTGTTCTCTCAGTGTTCAGGTCTGTATTTTTTTTTAAAATACATATGCTGCCTTTCTGTCATAAATAAGAGTGACTTGACAAGATATAATAAAAATATCAGCCTAAGAAAGCAGTAGATGAAATCAACAAGCACACTCTTATACAAAAGTAGCAATAGAAGCAGAAATTAAACTGGCAGCAATCCAAGGCCAAACTCAAAATAACAATAAACCCTTAGCAAAAGTTCCGCAATTGGGGTGCAACCAAAAAAAAAGGCCTGCCAATAGCCACCTACTTAGCCTACACAGCTGAGAATCCAGCGGAGGACCTCCAGGCACTGTTTCAGTTGCAGTATCAGACCATTTACAACTTAAAAGGCCTGATTTTGAACTTACACTGTGCCCAGACAGCACTGGAAAGCCCCTCGAGAATGGGTGTAAAATGTCCCATCAACTGCCTGTCTGACTGATCTAAAACTGCTGAAGTTTCTAAAGACTTTATGAAAGTCTTGCTACACTCACATATAGTATGTTAGAGTAATCAAATATCAGTGACAGTGGCCAGATCATTTCTTTTCAGGTTGGGATGCAGTTTTATCTCAACCAAAGTTGAAAAAGAGGCTTCAAGTTACAGGTGCTATTTGCACATCTGGCAGTAATACAGAATGCTGAACTGCCCCCAAGCTGATCTTTAAACGTGATTGCAACTTTGACTGGTACTGCTGTATACCTCCTATGGGATCCTTTTAGGTAGACCTTTTATAGCTTTTTCTATAGTAACACAGTGTTCAAGCCTGCAGTAGGTCTGTGACAAATCTTGATATAGGCTGTAAACTCTATCCAACAATTGCCCACCTTATCTTTTGTTAGTTGATTGACCAACTCTTAGCAGAATTGGGTCCTCTGTGTATTAGTAGCACTAAAGTAGCTTACATCTCAGCATAATGTGTACAAAATGAAACCAAGATACAGGATTATTATTTGCTAGACCAGAGTGTCAAACATAAGGCCCACTAGCTGGATACGGCCTGCAAAAGATCTGTATCCGGCCCACCTGATAATTGGACTGTCCCGTATCTTCAAAATATGATCAAGATTTGCACATTTTCTCTTCCATTTGCAGCTAATGCATTTCTACATGAGAAAAAAGTGCTTATTTCTGGCCACCATCTGCTTAATGACATCACTTCCTGCTTAATGATGTCCCTTCTGACCTTCAGCAGGTGCCAGCCCACTATATGAAATGAATTTGACTCTCCAGTGCTACAGTTTGTGCTTAAAGTATAAACTTTGGAAACATTAAAGTTTATATAAAAAGAAACCATGTTGATCTTCAGTACATATTGGCAACTTCAGTTGACTATTAGCTGAATAAGTCATGTGTTCATTCTGGGAGTTGTAAAAAATAATCATAACTTTATTTTTGTCTTTTCAATTTTTAAAATTCAGTCTATCCTTGGCAATCCAAGCGGCCTGTGGTCTACCACCACCACTCCATTCAGCAGCTCCATTTGGTCAAGTAATTTGAACAACACCCTTCCTTTCAACACTTCAGCTAATACATTGCCAGGAATTGACCTTGGGAGTGAAAATCCTCCACCAGCACCTGCTGCCACCACCCCAACAGTTAGTAATCCTGAAGACAGGCCTATAACCATGGGACAGGCCTATAACCCATGGCAAATTTGGAGCCCTGCAATTGGGAGACGAAGCTCAGATCCCTGGTCTAATGTGCATTATCCACCTGAAAATTGAAATTAAGCAAGGCATCTCTTGTCTAGATCCAATCATGGTAAATTCTGTAACATACCTGGAACATAATTTGCAAGCAGTTTGCTGCCATTCCTCCTCCTGGCCTCCCCAACACCATTACAAGCTAGTCATTCATTCATCAGTTGCTCCTTTTAAAGTCTCTCTTGCGATTATGGTAGTGTGAATTGCTGATCAGCTTGGAAAAGATTGGATGTGATCAAAACAATCCATTGAAGATCACCAAGTCTTGGTTCTTTACCTCCTCCCCTTTATTATTTAAAAACAAACAAATACTTGGTAAGTTCCAAAATGCAGTGATTCTTTTTATTACTGCCATGCTTGGTTTTTAATTTTTTCCAGTATTATGCTCTAAAGAATAATTTTAAAGAGCACCTTGTGCTGAAATGCAGAGTATTTTTTTAAAACTAAGGCTGTCTTTGTTGAAGCTCTATGAATGTAAAAACCTTAGGAGCAAAAAAAATGGCTGAATGTAAGAGCATTCTGTTCAAATTACACGTTTTATGTGCTGTTTGTACATTTGTAAACCTGAATGCATTTTTAAGTTGAACTGAAATGTGCATAGCCAAGACTTGTGGAAAAAAACAAGATAAGTTGTGCTTTTCTTACAGATTACAACTTAAGTTGTACTTGAAAAATAAATAATGCCTTTTTCATTCTGTGGTATGTCTCTCTGTGACCTTTTATGGTATGTCTGCTTTTCAGGCAGTTTGAAAAACTCTGCCCCAAAGGTTATGTGCCAATTGACTTGTCAGTGGTAATCACAGGGTTGTAGTGTCTGTCCTAGGCATGGTTGCCACAAAAGCGAACTCCAGTCTTTGTGAAAGTGCAGCTGCACGGGAAAACATAGTTTAAAAATAGCCTTACCATGTACACTTTTAAATGGCTATGACAGTGAATTTGCTGGCAATAGACTAGGGCACAGCTGTTGCCTGTTGCTGAGTCACCAAAGAGAAACTGCAGGCATATCCTTTCTGGTACACCCACTAAACAGCCAAATCCTGTGTTGCAATATATTCTACACAATATAGTGGTTCTATATTGAAAGATGGATTTCAAGTGAAGAAGATTGTGCTTGACTTTTTTTTATCTTGAAGATATATTCATCACCTTGGAAAGAATACATGTGGTAGTGTTCTTTAAGCCAGTGGTTCTCAGGTGTTTTAGACCAGGTTCCACTTTTCATGATAACAATCTGTCCAGCACCCACCAGAAGTGATATTAACCTGGAAGTGATGCCATGCTTGGAAGTGACATCACTGTGATGCCAATGTCAGAAGTGATGTCATTAAGCAGGAAGGATAATCACTTCCAGGTTCTCATCTATGATCTCATAAACTTCAAATGACAAGAGAAAACATTCCAGCACAGAAGCTTTTCCAATTCTGTGCTGGAATGGAAGCATTCAGCCTGTAAAATGTACAAGCATTCCACCTGTAAAATTCAATATACTTCTTGTAATGAGGTGTGTGTGTGAAGGGTGTGCTTGTTTCCAGCTAGTGTTGAACATGGCATTGATATATTTTGAATATGCCCATCAGTGTTCATGGCACTAACTAACCTGAAGCCTCCCACAGATAGTAAAAACCAGACTTGTCTGCACACCTATAAGACGGGAGTCTTCCATCTCACCTAGCCCTACAGATCACCCACATGCTCAGTCCACTCACCCCAGTTCCCCCACCCCATCTCTCCTTGCTCTCAGATCACATGCATGCTCAGTCCAGTTCCCCCACCCCTCCCTCTCCTGGGTGTGTCTCTGCTTTAGTTTCTGTATTTGCTGCACATCAAAACTTTCCCGAAGTGAATCCTTCATGGGAGGAAGATCCTTTTCTGAGCCCTGAATCCTCCCTCCCAAACTTTGTGCAAGAATCTTTGCAAAGGAGCTCATCCCAGCGAAGGGGCAGCTTCAGACTCCCACCTGAAATTCAAGAGACAGGTTCTGCTCTGCCAACACAACCATGCTCACTGGAGAAATGAAACAGGTGCTGCCTCACTCCTTTGCGCCTGCCACTCTTGTAGACCCGGAGGGAGAGAAGCTTCTCCCATACATGACTGATGCAGGCTTGGAAAATGGCGGTGCCCAGCTCATTTTGCCAGGATCCAAGAGGGCGTGATGCAGCTTTTTGCAACCCACCCAAAATCGGGTCACTACCTACCAAGTGGGTTGCGACCCACAGTTTGAGAACCTCTGCTTTAAGCCATTTTTGTGGTGTTATATGCCCCATATATTCAAGTCAGTTCAGGGTGGAAGAAAAAATTGGAAGCATTTGTATCAATCTGCTGATAGAATCATGTTGGGAGACCATGTTGCTACAAATAAGGACTGTGAAGTTATCCAGGATGAAATCCTCATCATAGAAATGAAATAAAGTGCACTACATCTGAAATATGCATTTATGATCTGATAGTGAATTTAGGACTACTGCATGTTTAGAAAATTATCTGATTTCTAATGCTGTATCAAGGTTGTCACTCATTTTTTTAAGGTTGCATTTTAAGGAGGGATGTAGAAAGTTGCAGTAGAAAAATGCATATAAAATTACAAATCAAGCCAGCCATAAACATCAGCATTCTTCTGGTCTGAAGGCGGGTCACAAGCCAATTTCTGGTGGATCACCATTTCAATATTTTAGGTTTAATATATTAGACTTGATGCTACCATGGTATGTGACTGCATTTGGGGAAATGTTACAGAATCTGTACTTTTAACAGGCTACTATGTATATGTTTTTAATAATGATAGTTAATTGGGCTTACTCCTGGGTTAAGTGTGGATAGGATTGCAACCTAGGATTGTTAAAAATTTTCCTGCTTGATGATGTCACTTCCAGCTATGACATCACTTCTGCTGGGTCCTCACAGATTCTCATTCTAAAAAATGGGTTCAGGTGCTGAAAAGCTTGAGAACCACTGCTCTGAAGCATGCATAACCTATTTAAAATATACACCAAACAAAACGGGGAAAGGAAAGGCAAAGGTGCATTCACCATTACATCTAGTTTGATTCCAGGTCTCATTTAGACAGCCACATCTTACATCTTACTCTGTGCAAGTGTGTTCACATGCACCAAATATGTCTCACACAGCACCTGGCAATGCCATTGGTTTTAAAATGTGTAGCAATGCAAATGAGTATCAAAACCACAGGCCCAGGTATTACTGCAGTATGAACTATGATGGCAACTTGTGCCCAGTATCGCTCTGCTTGCATGCATATAGATAGGCTTAGGATGCTGTCCATTGTAGAAGCCAGAGAAGATGCCATTGCTGAATGCACTAAGTCGCAGGCAAACAGTGCATCTGCGGCTGAAGAAATCCCACAATTTGGCAGGCCCTTCCACCAAAATGAAAGTATTTTAGAATAGTTGCCGCCATGCCATGTGCTGGAGATGTGTATGTAAACCAAGAATGCAGAAACAAGATGTACTCAACTCCAAACTCTGTGAGTAAAATTATGAGAGGAACCAAACTCAGAAGTTCTACACAAGTCTGCAGCTGCCAGGAAAGGCAAGCACAAAACACTTAAATGCACTGCACCTATTTGTGCTTTGATCAGCTGCTTCACTTAGGGAAGCTTTTCATTGCTCAGTGCAGCTTGCTGTTACCAAGTTGGCTGACATCATTTGAAAGCTTGCCAGAAATGACATAGGCTTAAAATTCTGATGGTTAAGCATGAGGGTGTGATTTTTTTTAAATCGCTACTTGTAGACCGCAAAGAACCTTTATTTAAAAAAAAAAACTATCTCTCGAATTTTATCCCTGCTTAAGTGTATGCTAAGCAAAAACTTTGTTGAATACCTTCTCCCAAATTAGCAGCTAAAAGTTGTCTTGATAGACACAGCAGAGTTGGCAACTTAGCTCTTTGTTGAAACTATAGGCTGCTCAGCCTAACATCTATACCGGGTAAGATGGTGGAATGCCTCATCAAAGATAGACTCTCAAAACACATAGATGTACAAGCCTTGCTGAGGGGGAATCAGCATGGCTTCTGTAAGGGTAAATCTTGCCTCACGAACCTGTTAGAATTCTTTGAAAAGGTCAACAGGACTGTGGGTGCGGGAGAACCCGCGGACATTCTATAGATGCACTTTCAGAAGGCGTTCGACATGGTTCCTCACCAAAAGCTACTGAACAAACTCCACAGTCAGGGAATTAGAGGACAGGTCCTCTCATGAATTGAGACCTGGTTGAAGACCAGGAAACAGAGAGTGGGTGTCAATGGGCAATTTTCACAATGGAGAGGTGAAAAGCAGTGTGCCCCAAGGATCTGTCCTGGGACCGGTGCTTTTCAACCTCTTCATAAATGACCTGGAGACAGGGCTGAGCAGTGAGGTGGCTAAGTTTGCAGACGACACCAACTTTTCCGAGTGATGAAGACCAGAAGTGATTGTGAGAAGCTCCAGAAGGATCTCTCCAGACTGGCAGAATGGGCAGCAAAATGGCAGATGCGTTTCAATGTCAGTAAGTGTAAAGTCATGCACATTGGGGCAAAAAATCAAAACTTCACATATAGGCTGATGGGTTCTGAGATGTCTCTGACAGATCAGGAGAGAGATCTTTGGGTTGTGGTGGACAGGTTGATGAAAGTGTCGACCCCCATGTGCGGCGGCAGTGAAGTAGGCCAATTCTATGCTTGGGATAATTAGAAACAGTATTGAGAACAAAATGGCTAATATTATAATGCCGTTGTACAAATTGATGGTAAGGCCACACCTGGAGTATTGTGTCCAGTTCTGGTCGCCACATCTCAAAAAGGACATAGTGGAAATGGAAAAGGTGCAAATGAGAGTGACTAAGATGATTACTGGGCTGGGGCACCTTCCTTATGAGGAAAGGCTACAGTGTTTGAGCCTCTTCAGCCTAGAAAAGAGACGCCTGAGGGGGAACATGATTGAGACATACAAAATTATGCATGGGAAGGATAAAGTGGATAGAGAGATGCTCTTTACACTCTCACATAACACCAGAACCAGGGGACATCCACTAAAATTGAGTGTTGGAAGAGTTAGAACAGACAAAAGAATATATTTCTTTACTCAGCGTGTGGTTGGTCTGTGGAACTCCTTGCCACAGGATGTGGTGCTGGCGTCTAGCCTAGATGCCTTTAAAAGGGGATTGGACAAGTTTCTGGAGGAAAAATCCATTACGGGGTACAAGCCATGATGTGTATGCACAACCTCCTGATTTTAGAAATGGGTTATGTCAGAATGCCAGATGCAAGTGAGGGCACCAGGATGAGGTCTCTTGTTATCTGGCCATGTATCTGGGTTACAAGCCATGATGTGTATGTGCAACCTCCTGATTTTAGAAATGGGCTACGAAGTAATGCACCACATTTTTTTTCTCAGCCTACAGTAATGGTACAAATGCAAAACCTTAGATATACATTATTTGAATTTTCAGGAGTGCGCACACAAATTTTTGGTTTCTTCAGACAGATAGCGTAGCTGCAGCAGTGTTTCGAAATGGCGTCTGTAAGTGATGTACGTTACAAGCAGTGTGTCATCATTGAATTTCTCACTGCGGAGAAAGAAACTATTGGGAACATTCACAAACGTTTGTGTACAGTTTATGGAGAATCTGCAGTCGACAGAAGTACAGTTAGTCGCTGGGCACAGAGGGTGAGGCCATTAGAAGGCGGTTCGGCAGTGCTCCAAGATTTGCAGCGTTCGGGGCGGCCATCCACGGCTGTCACACCTGACAAGACGCAGCTTGCTGATGTGCTCATTCGCGAGGACCGACGCATAACAACTAGGCAGTTGGCGCTGAAGCTGTCAATCAGCAAAGGAAGTGTGGATGCAATCATCTGTGCTCTTGATTAATCAAAAGTGTGTGCACGATGGGTTCCGTGCTGTCTTACAGTGGACCACAAATCTCTCAGAAAAAACATTTCTTCTGAGTTGCTGAATGTTTTGAAGATGAGGGGGAAGCGTTCTTGTCCAGGATTGTGACAGGTGATGAAACCTGGGTTCACCATTTTGAGCCCGAAACAAAACGACGGTCGATGGAATGGCGTCATACTCAATCGCCACAGAAGAAAAAATTCAAAGCAACTGCTTCCGCCGGTAAGGTCATGATCACTGTGTTTTGGGACTGTGAGGGCGTCATACTCATTGATGTGATGCCAAGAGGCAGCACCATTAATTCTGAAGCTTATGTGAAGACATTAACCAAACTCAAGAAGCGCTTCCAGCGACTTCGGCGCCATAACAACCCAGGTGAATGTTTGATTCAACATGATAACGCTCGGCCTCACACAAGTTTGAGGAGTTCGGAACACATCACTAAACAGGGTTGGACTGTGTTACCCCATCCCCCCTACAGCCCTGACCTAGCTCCCTCAGACTTCCACTTGTTTGGGCCATTAAAGGATGCCATTTGTGGAAGACATTTTGAGGATGACGAAAAGGTGATTCGCACAGTGCAGAAATGGCTTCGTGACCAGAACAAGGAGTGGTACCGACAGGGCATACATGCCCTTGTGTCTCGCTGGAGGAAGGCCATAGAACTGGACGGAGATTACGTGGAAAAATAGGGAGTGTAGAAGAAACATCATTCTTTCTTGTGTGTAAGTTTCATTGTGTTCAATAAATAATTG
Organism: Tiliqua scincoides; assembly: GCF_035046505.1. Lineage (NCBI taxonomy): Eukaryota > Metazoa > Chordata > Lepidosauria > Squamata > Scincidae > Tiliqua > Tiliqua scincoides. Next base: position 89,722,753 of record NC_089823.1, read on the forward strand.
TTGAAGAAAAAAAATGTGGTGCATTACTTTCTGGGTGACCCTCGTATGTCAGATGCAAGGGAAGGCACCAGAATGAGGTCTCTTGTTATCTGGTGTGCTCCCTGGGGCACTTGGTGGGCCACTGTGAGATACAGGAAGCTGGACTATGAGTAGATGGGCCTATGGCCTGATCCAGTGGGGCTGTTCTTATGTTTTTTATATTTGTGTGATTTTCCAAGGATGTAACCCTGGGAAAATTGAGAGCTGCCTGTACAGCGAAAATTTAGCAAAGATTGCAATTTTTATGCCTAAGTGCCATCTTGAAATCATTTCCTAATCTGAAGTTCCTCTGCAGTGTTGCTGTTGTTCAGGCAACCATTCCTCCAAATTATAAATGTGCATGAAATCAGTAAGGCTATGCTCAACCTGGACAATGAGAATAGTGCCAAATCAGCCTGATAATTTTGTTGTCCTCTGACTTGACTTTCAAGGCACAAGAGTCCATTGTGGACCTCAAGCAAGGAAATCCACGTAGACAGAACTAAAACGAAGAAGTAAGTCTTCTTCTACGATGGTCTTGCAGAACAGTTTTCTTGTCCTGCAGTAAACAACTATCCTTGTTTTATAGCTACAATATTAGATCAATAGCACCACCATGTGGCTATAAAAGTATGTGTAACAAACTAATATTCTGACACTCCAATTTTACACATAAATAAGGATATGTTCTACTTATAGCATAGCCAACTATTTTGGATGCAGAGATTTTTAAAACATTTGCTAATGGCAAGTAACGGCACATCATTCATGTGTGGAAAAAAATAGTTACAAAAACATTTAAGCCAGCCAGCTATTTGTGGAATCAGAACAGCCTTTCTGGAGAAGAGAAAGCAGCCAAGCTATCTGACACAGCTTTAAAAACATCTGCAGAATAGCAAATAGCAAAAACGTTCAGGACACTGGAGCAATACTGAAAATCAGTAATGCAAGGATGCAGAAATTAACACATTAATATAAAACAACTGGATATACTGAACACACCATACTGATAAAACCTGATAGCGTTTGGCATCTAAAAGAGAGGCATTTCTCTTTCCTGGTTGGTTGATAACATTGAACCACAAAGCATCTTCCACACAGCATCTAAAAAAATCTCTGATCTAGTCCCATGTGTTGATGACCTGTTAATTTCTGTGGAAGATGTTATTACATGCCTAAACTCTCAATTAATCCTATGGGATTTAAGAAGTGTTTAACTTTTGCTGAATTATGCTATTTGTATGTATGTAACAGTTTATTGAAATAGTTAACACCCATTCCTAGTTAGTGATCTGATAGTGCTCTGTCAGCTCCAAAATGCTAATATAGCTCCAAAATTCAGTTTTACCAGCTCTGAAAAGTTTACTGGCTCTATGGTTCAAACATCCCGCTAGAACAGCTGATTTGGCCTTTTGACCCTGGTCACCTACTAAAAGCTCCTCATTTTGGAGAAAACAATGTTAGAAAAACAAAGCGACCCCCCCCCATCTGCAATGACTAAGATTAAATCAAGGAGGCCTCTTCACAAGCCAATGGACCTCCAAACTTTATGCTCAACTAAGCCACTACACAAGATCCTTGCACTGCTTTTCCCCCATGCGCACATATTACAAGTAAAAGTACGGTAACATTATAGTAATGGGTTAGAATTTTGATCATTTGCATCATTTTGTAAACACTGCAGTTAATGGGAAGCTGATTTATAACAGCTGCATAATGGTGGAAAAAATTGGCAGACAGTTCTCATTGAAAAGTCATCACTACTACCTGTACCAGATCTGCATCAGAAAGCAACTTTTGCTAGATGTGCAGCCATGCATAAAATCGAGGAGATCTATTCTCTAGTATGCCAGAGCAGAAATTGGAAAACATGCCAGGTATGCTTGTGGTGTGTGGAATAAATACTGCATTGAGATGCAAGCAACCATTTTGGGCACTGGCTCGTATCTCATCATCTGTCCAGTGCCAACCAAGAACACTCCCAAGTACTGTCATCTACTTCAGACAGACTCTGGTGTGCTTAATGTTCTATTTTTAAAAATACACATTTTGATCAACTTTACAAAATTATTTCTGTAGTGCCCCAATATAATATGTCTGTTCCGACAAGGTATATTTATTTTCCCATTTGTCTCCTAGAGGCCCTGACAACACTCTCCAATATTTTGCATAACTTATTCTAGTAACATTTAATCATACACAAAGTCAGTTTGCAGTAGTTAATCAAGAGGTCTTATTGGTAAACTGAAATATTTTTGGATCTAGTGGCAATTTTAATTCATTAATGTTTAAGCAAAGGAGTGCTACTTTTTCCACTGGAATGTATCAAATACATGTTGAAGGAAATTCTGTCCACGGTATGTAGGTAATACTTCAAGTCTAGTAGGCAACACTTGCTTTCGAAGTTTCATAAATGGCTATATGGATGCTTTACTGCAATTAGTGCAGAATGCGGCGGCAGTTTGACTCTGTCAGCCCGCTTCTCCGGGGGCTACATTGGCTGCCCATTCGTTTCCAGGCCCAATTCAAGGTGCTGGTTTTGACCTTTAAAGCCCTAACCTGGCCCAGAGCAGTATATCTTAGAGATCGCCTACTCCCGTACAATCCGGCTCTTCCTCTCAGGTCATCAGAGAAGGCCTTTTTACAAGTGCCGCCGCCTAAGGAGGTACGTGGGGCGGCGGCAAGAAATAGGGCCTTCTCAGTAGTGGCACCAACATTGTGGAACTCCCTTCCCCTTGACTTGAGAATGGCTCCCTCTCTTGAGACCTTTCGGCGAGGCCTGAAGACCTTGTTGTTTAACCAAGCCTTCTGACATTATGGCCTTTTAAACATCTTTTATATATCTTTTAGTTGCTTTTTTACAGGCCCGATTCCTCTAAGAACTGCTGTTTTATGCTCTTTTATTCTGACTCTTCTGTTTTTATGGGTTCTGCTAATGTGTTTTTTAATATGTTTTTATCTGTTTGTGAAATTATGTTTTAATCTGTTTTATATGTTGTTAGCCGCCCTGGGTCCCTTTTTGGGAGAAGGGCGGGATAAAAATAAAGTTTTATTATTATTTATTATTATTATTTACTATGTAGGAAGGAATGTCCCCACCACACACCATGGTGAAAATTTAGATTGGATGTTTCACAAATGCAGACTGTCATCCGTTTCAATTAAGAGCATTAATACTAACCGTATGGTGACCCATGGTAGTGCCAAACAGCCCAATGCAATACTCTCCTTTCTTGTGTAGGGGGCAAAGCCAAGTGCAGTGCAGAATTCTGGCAGCAGACACCAGCATTATTCACCATTGTCCGAGAGATGTAAGTATCATGAAACTGTAGGAGCAATTTGAAGTTAGGGCCCCTGAATGACTATGCTGGATGCTTAGGGAAGCCATAGGATACACTGTCTTTTCCATCCCCATGAGCCCATCCATGTGGCAGGCTAGGGCACAGGGTGCCCCACATCCTACCCACTGCCCTCTTGCCCATTGCTCTAGCTCAGGGGTGTCCAAAACTTTTGGCAAGAGGGCTACATCATCTCTCTGACACTGTGTGTCTGTGCATCATAGACATGAAACAGCAAGCAGTGGAGGGAACCCTCATCTCACAGCTCACACAAGAGGTCGAACAGTTGGCCGTCACACTGAGAGCAGTTACATCAGGCCAGTGTGGGCTCCAGCAAGTTTCCGGAGAGCCAGAGCTCATTGGAGACTCAGGGTTCTCAGCGGGCCGGACTGGGAGTCCTCGAGGGCCACAAGTGGCCCCAGGGCCGGGGTTTGGTCACCCCTGCTCTAACTTCTCATTCACCCTCTTTATAGAGTGAACATAAAGATAGCTTACCTCCAACAGTCCCACTGCCAAAGAACATGGCTTCATAGCTGAAGGAGGTGGCAGAGGGGACAACTGCGATTCTGTCCCTGATCATTCTCTACTGAATGGGAACAGGACTGATACCTCCCTCCTCCTCTACTTCTCTGTATTATCATTGGGCCCTCCCTGCCTGGTCAGTTTCAAAGACAAGGCAGGAAGAGGAAGTGCTGCTGGTGCAGGCAGAATTTGGGGGCTGCCCTGGATGCCACTTTGGTTGGGGCCAGGTCTGGTGCTAGTGCATCTTTTGTACCAGCAAAAAGCTGTAGAAACGAAGCATTTCCGTTTTCTTGATGGGAAGCTTGCCTCAGAATGAATACTGCTTTTGATGGCTTTTGCTTGGCTTTAGCCATTGCAACATAAACTTCTATCTGTGTAGCAGTAGCCAAAGACCAGGCAGTCCATCTAATCACAAATCTAGGTGTCAATTTTTATTTTATTTTAAAGCAGCCATCATAAGTGCCTGCAGCTTTTCTAAATCACAACTTTTCATGACAAAGGTTTTGTTTTTCTTTTTCAGTTTGTCTGTCCAGTCTACTATCATCATTCCTCTAGTTAGTGAACCGCTGAGTTCCACACTTAAACCAATCTGTGCAAGTTCTGTAACAAAGTTCTCATCAACTGCAGCAGCAACAGCATAGGAGTCGCAGGACACAAACCCTGATGCCCATACTTCTTTGCCTGGAGTTTTCTTGTGAGCTGCTGAGACTCCAAAGGAATGAGCAGTTATTTTCTTCATGAACTTGGCTTTCCCAGTATCCTGATTAACCCATTCATGGTAGAATTCCTGCAAAACAAAGCATTGTCCTGACAACTAAAAAGGAGATGCATTTGACCTCATTGAGTTGCGTGAAAAATCTAAGATAAAGAAAAGGAGAGTTTCACTCCCTCAACATTGTTTTTAACATTAGTTTAAAAAAAACCCACAGAGAATTTGCAGTGGCAAGAACAATGATTTTAGTTCCAGAGGGGAAAATGAAGCCATTAAGTTTTATTTTCCTTGAAAAAAATAGATTTATCACATTCAATTTAGCTAAGGAAAAAATGAATAAGGTTTTTCCCCCCCAATATCTACAGATCATAGATGCACAAAATTGAATGTGACAAAGAACCTAATGGAATGTGAACATCTACTTGCTAGGATTTCATCTAGGGAGTTGATCCAGAGCTGAACCTGAACACTGATTCAGAAGATAACTTCTTTTCAGTGGTCCAGACTTGTATATTCAGTCAATGAAGGACAACCCTTTACAAAGTTATATAGTGGTATTATACCCTGAAAATATATAGGAACATCTTGGGAACATGCTGGAGATACCAAAGAGACAGCAGGATCCGTTCCTCCCCCAGCCCTCCCCAATTTGGTGGCATTGCAGATATCTAAAAATGTTAGTAGGAAATTTGAGAAAAAATTAGAGGAATCAAAAGTTATGATTTATTAGTCCCCAAAAATTAACAAACCAGTTTTTACCAGCCTGCCCACCCATATGTACATAGATTGTACAAATGAAAGGCAACTTGCAAGCTTGTGTTAGAAAATGCAAAAATTCCACAATGGTTCTTGTTAGGATGTGTTAAGGATACCATAAGGAAACAGCACAGGGACTTTTTAGGAATAATTGCAGTAAGATGAATGCCTGGAACAAATTGGAACTAAAAACAAAGTTCTGTTACAGGTACTACCCAGGGTTTAGGACCATCTGACACTACAGTTTCTGAAGCTAATCTGGTTGTGGACACGATCCATTTCTTGGATAGTAGATAGCTGGGAACTCCCTGTATGGGCAGCATAAAGGTATAACAAATGTGATATTAAAAACCCAAAAACAAATTACCAAGCCTGTTTCGTAACAGGCTGGCTAATAAACAAGAAACAGGTTCATGGAAGAGAGGTCTATCAATGTATAGATCTATCCAAATCGTGATGGCTATGATGGAATGCCCCATATGCCTCTGAATATCACTTGAATAGGAGAACAGCAGTAGAAGAGGGTTATCACCTTCAAGCTTTGCTTTAGTTTTTCCCAGAGGCACCTGCTTCACCACTGTGGGATGCTAAATGCTGGTCTAATAGACTTTTGGTCAGAGGATGGGGGGAATCAGCTGTTCAAAGTCCAAAATTCTACTGGGTGGAGATAATTTTTGACAGCTTAAACAGCTGTTTAGTTATTAATCTTAAGAGCACAATCTTATGTACGCTAACTCAGAAGTGAGACACAATGTGTTCAGTGCGGCTTACTCTCTAGTAAGTGCATTTAAAATTGCAGCCTTAATATCTTACCCATGAGAGACGGGAGGAACATGAAAACTCCCATGTTGCAATGTAAGTTGGGCAGGTGTATTCATTTATGACAATGTAAGCAGCTTCTGGATCACTTGCAAAATTGAATTCTCCACAGACAGTAACATTTCCTCTGCCTAACAACAACAACAAAAATGTTTCAGTTCTCTGTTAAGTTTATCTTAGATGCAAAGGGCTGGTTCACACACAACATTTTATCTACACTGATGTATTATGGAGGAAACCAGATACAATGTAATGTGTGAACATCATGCCCATGTCTTGATTACTGTATGGGGAACCTGCTGCCGTTCTCGGTTTCCCTTCATGTAAACATGCAGTATGATAGTCCCAAGAAATTTTCCTCCATTATGATGTAAAAGGAATTGTGCATACTCCTTTCCCCATCCTCAGGTAAGTAAAATATCATGGGCAGCAGCCCTAACTCTAGAGCATTTAGGCCACAATCTAAATAATATGTGCGACTGAGGACACCGTGTGTGTTGCCGAAATATCCTTTGAAGTGTTTTCCCCCTGCAGAAAAATCCACTCTCACCGAAGCAAAACACATTTTGAACTGTTCAGTGGCTTGTCTCTTCAGAAACTAAAGCTGTTAATAAGAACACTTCAAAGGAAGCTCCATCTGTGCATTTTCCTTTGTGCGTTAATTACTACTTTGGATCACAGCCACAGTCATTTACCTCACTTTAATTCAGTTACTTATTAAAAATAATTTAGAAGATAATGCTGTTTCCACAGAAAACAATTCCAAATGCCATCAAAACAGATACTGCAAAGAAAGAATAAATCCACATATAAGAAAGGTGTGTTACCTTCAAGTCCATATTTCCCCAGTCTTTGCTCCCCTCCCTAGCTCTCCTTATCTGCCTTGAACAAACTGTGAGCCCTCTGGAGAGGGGATCTATCTTCTCATTATTTGCAAAGCATCATGCAATATATAAATGATAATGAAATAAAGATTCATCAGTCGAATTCCTTGCAAATCTAGACACTAAAAAAAAAATCACTTATCAACTAACATGTAAGCCTATACATATCTACTCAGAGGTAAGGGCTATTGAGTTCCTTGGAACTTACTCCTAGGTAACTGTATATAGGATTGCAGCCTATGGCAAAATAAACCCAAATCAACCTCACTTAGATAAAACACTCATCAGGCAAATAATAGTTTAATAATATAATAATTTGTGAAATATAAAGGGTCAAAGCAGTTAAGATACGAACATAATGAATAGTCCCTCTTCAAACTACTTACCTTCAGTATTTCCTCCCATGATGAACAGATTTTTAAGTTTCTTAGGAAGCTTTGGGTCCATTTTCACTGCCAATGCTAAATTTGTCAAAGGGCCAATAGCAACGAGAGAAACCTGTATGAAACAAATTTCCTTCTATTCCAAAATCATGCAAAATGACTTCCTAAGGTGACACATTCTTATTTTAGTAACACATGTTATTTATTTTACATTACAATGTATGATGAGAACTGTTTACCAGGTCCCACTTCTTTAGATCAAGCTGGTGTTAGGAGACAAAGTAAAAAGGCCACTCTTTTCTGGTTAACTGTCAACCACACAATTCTATAACAGTACAGCATTATTACCCAGGAAGCTGAGCATTGCCATAAAAAGCTGCAGGTCCCTCTACCAAGTCCTGTTTGATTGACAGAGGCTCTTCAACATCAGAGAGTGACACAAGGCAGGATGCAGATTACTAAGATGCCTTTTCAGGAGGATTTAAACTACCCCCAAAGTTGCTATTTTCCTGATAAAGGAATTATATACTTGCAGCTGAAGAGGGAGGAAGCTGTGGTTACAGACCTGTCACCCTCTTTTTGATTTTAAATTTCTGTCTAACTGCCTAGTCAGAAATAGCTGTCATATCCACTTTTACCACTGGAAGAATAATTGTCAGCCTTCTCTGATAATTACTGAAACAGATATCTGCATTTTTGTCTTTTGATGTGGACTGGATATTTGAGAAAATATATGTAATGTCACACAAGACATTTAGATCAGGGGTTCTCAAATTTCTCAGGAGTAAACCTCCCAAGATAACCCTTTGCAGGGGTGGGGAAAAAGGCAACAGGATCCCGCAGGGGCAGGGGGGCTTTTTAAAAACAACTTACTTCCTCTCGGGGTGCAGGGAGCCCCATAGAGTGCTCTGCAGGTGCCCCCACAGCTTGTAGGAAGTGAAAATAATGATTGCGAACACACTTCCGGTTTCACGATCACAATCGTGAAGTGGGTCACGATCACAACTTTCACTTTTTACAAGCTGCAGGGAGACCAGCAGAATGCTCCACAGGGCTCCCTGCACCCCCTAGACCCCAGCAGGAGGTAAGTTATGTTTTTAAAAAACATTTTAAAGAAAACAAAAAGCCCTCTTGCCGCCACAGCTGCGCAATCCTGGGGATTGTGTTGCTGCCTTCCCCCACCCCTTAAGGGTGCACTGGCCAGAGCTCTCAGGCTGGGGTGTTGCAACTCCCCAGTTTGAGAACCACTGCATTTAAATTCATGTTGATAGGCTGGTGAAAGTTTCTAGGGCAAAGGAGGGATAATAATTGAAGGTTACTATCAATCTGGCATTATGGAAGGGATATTAGCTTTCCTGTGTGAGATCTTACTTTAATTTATTTTTTAAAAATGTACATTCCACAAAATAAAAATAATTAGGATTTCCAAGTTTTTCTAGCAAGGCTCTTGTGCCTTTAGCATGTGCATGACAAACATGCTTCACTATCACTGAATTGGCTTCACTTGCTTTCTGCTTCTCAGGCACATAATCCTTACAAGAAATTCTGCATCAATTGCAGTTTCTGGACAGTATTCGAGGGTAGCCATAGAGTGTGTTATAGTAATCTAACCAGATATCACCAAGGTATATCACCAAGAACCAGTGTGGTTAGATTCAACTAACTCAGCTACTACCGCAGCTGGCACACCAGCCAAGGCTGGGCAAAAGTTCCCTTGGCCACAGACTTCACCTGGCAATCCAAGAGCAGCTGTGGATTCAAGTTTTAAATATTGTGATACACAATATACTTGAGAAACTAAAATGTTCCTGAGCATTTCATAACACTGCAGCAGCTCAAAATAGACCAAAAGGGTGGAAGCTGACTTGAGGACAAGTAATACCCTATTACAGTGGTTTTCAAACTGGGGTGACACCCCAGCCTGAGAGCCCTGTGCTGTTTTTCTTTAAGGAATGGGGGGGGGGGGAGACAGAGATGCAATGCCTAGCATTGCACCTCTGATCTGGGCGCAGGGGCACACTGCCACTCACCACCGCTTGCAGGAGCCTCCTGGGGTTTGGGGGAGCCCAGCGCCAGCCTCAGCAGGGCTCCCCACACATTGTAGAGCCCTCCAGGAGGCAATCGTGACCACTTCTGGATTTGTGATTGACTGCCCCTTGCCTTTTGAGGCAAAGACTTAATGGCTCTCAAACTCTCCCTGAAAGTTTGAGAACCACTGCCCTATTATATCTTGAATAACCTTACCTGACCACATCGCTCGTTGACTATTCTTAATATTGCATCCACAGCATGTTCTTTCTGTAGAAGGTCTAGGCCTGGAGCATTGGGATCTGGAGCATCACCCAAACCATCTTTTCCATGAAAGAAAGCCCCATCCACAGATCCACCAAGTATGGGAGCAGAAGCACCAGCATAAACTGGAATCTAAACAAGATACAACACCAATATAATATGCATTTTTTAAAACACACCTTGATTCTGCTGAAATTAAATAATGATATCATATAATAAATAATTATAGGAAAAGGAGCAAAAGAGAGTGACTAAGATGATTACGGGACTGGGGCACCTTCCTTATGAGGAAAAGCTATGGCGTTTGGGCCTCTTCAGCCTAGAAAAGAGGCGCCTGAGGGGGGACATGATTGAGACATACAAAATTATGCAGGGGATGGACAGAGTGGATAGGGAGATGCTCTTTACACTCTCACATAACACCAGAACCAGGGGACATCCACTAAAATTGAGTGTTGGGAGAGTTAGGACAGACAAAAGAAAATATTTCTTTACTCAGCGTGTGGTTGGTCTGTGGAACTCCTTGCCACAGGATGTGGTGATGGCGTCTGGCCTGGACGCCTTTAAAAGGGGACTGGACAAGTTTCTGGAGCAAAAATCCATTACGGGGTACAAGCCATGATGTGTACGCGCAACCTCCTGATTTTAGAAATGGGCTATGTCAGAATGCCAGATGCAAGGGAGAGCACCAGGATGAGGTCTCTTGTTATCTGGTGTGCTCCCTGGGGCATTTGGTGGGCCGCTGTGAGATACAGGAAGGTGGACTAGATGGGCCTTTGGCCTGATCCAGTGGGGCTGTTCTTATGTGGCTTTTGTTCCTAAATAAATCTGACTTCCAGGTAGTAAATCTGTAGTTGTTGGATTTAAGCCTAATTGTGACTAAACTAACATGAATCCAGCTGCTTAAGCTTAACTGGTTTGTGAAAAGGACAGTGTGTCTGATTTTTATAGTGCATTTGTCTCGTAAATTTGCATGGCAAATTGAATATGTGATCACACAAATGTCAGTGGGCCCAGTGGAGCTCCGCCAGATCCAGAACTCAGCGTTGGGCCTCCTAACCCAACATGGGGCCACTTTACTCTGCACCAGCTAAGACCTGAGTAGCCCATTGCGGGGCCTGCTCCCTTGCCCCAAGGAGCTGGTGGCAGCTGCCCAGCAAGCAGGGGATGCAGTGGCAGTCATTTTGGCACCACTTCTCCTCTGGGCATCGGGCAGCTTAGGATTGGGCTGTCTGTTCATTGCAGAAACAATAAAATGACCTTATGACTTCAATGGGCTCAGGCAAAGAAAAAAAAATCTATTTAAAATGTTGATAGATTCATGCAGCCTACAATAGAAAAATCCCTCCCCAAAATTTCCCATGCCAATAAAATCTTCAGTTCCAAATACACCTGGAAGTGAGCTTAGCATTTTGATGCCAAGCAAGCACAACTCAAATTCTTGCATGCTAATATTTACCATCATCCTAAATTTATTTACCTCTTAAATACTGGTAATAAGTTCCAACATTTCAAGTGGAATTCAACCAAAGAAGCACACTGAAGATCCCATCTTAAAACTAAAATCCTGAGCATACTTAGTTGGGAGTAACAACTTAACGCAGAGTAACTTAGGCCTAGCCAATCTTGATGTCCTAGTCGCAAGTATAACTGGTCTAAACCACATGGGTGTCTATCAATACTTCTACTGCAGCTAACGTTAGATGTACCCACATTGATCGGAAACAAAGATGCAGCTACTGCACCAACAGTACAGGTAATTTAGACCTTATTTCCAAGACAATATGTATAAAATCAAGATGCCCATCTCTTCTTTTGTCAGCCCAGTGTGACACAACTATGCAAAATTTGTGAGAAAAATTATTCAGGTGTATTTGAAGTTGCAAAGTACCTCAAGCTTGTTACAAGCATGTAACACACGGAGGGTGTTTCTGCAGGTATTTTCCAACACAGTGTTTCCATAACAGCAAGTGATTCCCAGAATTTCAACATTGGGAGCTGCTAGTGCTATCATAATGGCTTGGGCATCATCCACTCCACAATCAGCATCAATCAGCAGAAGCTTCTTCATGTCAGAAATGCCTATGAAAAAGCAACATGATGATATTTAAAGTTTAAACAAATAAGTTTTATGTTGTATGTATGTCAAGCGTGCCTTATAGCCCAATCCTGAGCTGCCCGGAACCCAGAGGAGCAGCAGCACCAAAATGGATACCGCTGCATTCCTATGGGCGCTGTAGCAGCTGCCAGAGTCTCCTGGGGGAGGGAAGGGGACATTTGTTCTCCCAGGTAACAGGTGAAGTTCCCTGAGTAGGTCTCCTTCAGTCAGCACTGGCACAGAGTAGAGGAGCTTTCCAGCCCAACACAGAGCATTGGATCTGGCAAAGCCCTGCTCCACTGGTCCCACCCCCTCCTCCCACCTGGTTCCGCCCCCCATCCTCTTCCTGCCCTGGAATGCCTCCCCCAACCCCAACAAACCTTACCACTACCCAGAACTTTTCTCTTGCTCCAGGTGGCGTCCAACTGGTGCTGGGGTCAGTGCTGCCTGGCACTGGGCCTGAACTGGTGGTCCCTACATGGAGGGTGCTATAAATGTGCTTTACAACATGGTTATAGCACCCAGCACTAGTGGCACACTCATACAGCTGGCGCAGATAAGCTCAGGATTGGCATCTTAGTCATGCTCAGTGTGTGAGAGAGTTCAGGCTATGGAGTTAGAATGGAAGTAGGTGCTATGCAGCTACACCTGCAAAAGCCCAGTTTCCCAAACCCTTTAGATCACTTCCTAAAGAACACTGAGACAGGGAAGTTATTGGACCTTGTTTGTATGATGACAGAACCATAGTGACTTGGACAACTGCATCCCAGTCAAATCCATCCCGGTCATTGATATACCTGGATATTTGCAACCAGTTTTTTATTTTATTAATTATTTATATTATTATTTTATTTCTTTTTTCTTTTTTATTATTTAAAAATGCAAAGGTAGGGTAAGGGTTAGAGATAAAAGATTTAGCATATATAACATGGAGTTTGTTGCCCTCTTATAGTTTGTTGCCCAGTTATAGGGAGATGAAAATAACCAGGACACAAAAAACCCAGACATGAAGTCCAGGGACGCCAAGCCAGTGACCATGATACATGATACTTGACTAGAACACAACTGTCCAGGACACAAATATCCTAGTACCTGTTTATATGTGCTTAAGTGTAACCCAATTCCCAATACCACCTTCCAACAGTGAGGTAAGATGAGCCTTTCCCAGGGTTTCACCAAGCATGAATGTAACAAATGGTACAGTACTTAAACAGCCACTTTGGGAGTGTGACTTTCAGTGGAAAAACGACACAAAAGTTAAAGGGTAACATACTTTCAACCTCTGCGCCATGATGCCACTCTGAACTTCAGGCTGCACCGCAGCTACACAGAAGTAGAGTAAGCATCCTACTACACAGTGATGCATTTAGCATAATGCACAGTTTGGCCCTGACTGTCCAACCTGTCCATCTGTGTAAGTCAGGTCCTGTTCCAGCTGACTGCACTGTAATCAAAAGCCCAGGTTGATGTGATCCAGAAAGGTAGTGCTGATGTACCCCTCCAAAGTTATCAATCCTCAACCATGATTTAATATAAAGGGAGTCTTCCTGATAACTGCCTTGCTTCTTGAAGCTGAGCTTTATACCTTTAATTGTGTCCTGCCACTCTAATAGGTCACCTCCCACTACCTGTCTTGCCCAAATAAAACCTCAACATAGTCTACTCCAAACTACACATGTGCTCTATATAACTATGTTCAGCACAAGTCCATGTCTAGTATGCAGATTGTGCCCCATTTTAGTACCCATCACTCATACCTATGGTTCTCGGCATATGTATTCCTTTGGCTCACATCAAACTGGACTATATATGCACACCATATAATTTTATACAGGCACCTGTTAACTGTACAGGTATTAAACACACTTCTGAGGTTTCAGCTGGCAGCTTCTGTGTCATCAGTTGCATTTTTCTCTTTAGCAAGCTTTCTGTGCTTCTTTTCCTTTGTTACCCTCTGGGTCTGGATATACTAGATCTCTCCACTGCTCACCCCGACTGAAGCATATAACCTCAAGGGCAAAACTAATAGTGAACAATATGACATATTGTTGAGGGTTGAGATATTTCCTCTTATCTCCCTATGAGTTACATATGCATTGCAGGAATTCAAAGTTCCCATCATAGCTTGCTGCACCGAAACAAAGTGCTACAACCATTCTTCTTGCTTTCTTTTCCTTTCCTCAGTTCAGTCAAGAACACCATCAGGATTGTGGCAATGTTGATGCACTTTGCAACAGGCTGACTTTGAGACAATTTTATCTCCAGTAACACATGCTTAGACCGCATTTGCTGCTTCTCATACAAGGGCTATTTACTGTAGTGTTGCCACCTTTATAACAGGCTCCTGTGCCTTTAAAAGCAAACATTCAGGTGCAGCTTTCTCCCATCACTGCATCTCCGTGCAGGGGAAAGTGGTGTCTTCTGATTTTGGGTCATGCAGGAACTTTATCAGAAGAATGATGGCAACTCTGTAAATTTGATCCTGATATTTACTTGATGCTTTCTTATTAATCCACTGGTGTGTGTTTAAAAGGAGCTTTTCATGTGCTCTCTATTTTGAAGATCTGGCAGTTTACTCTGAACTGGTATTAAGGGCTTGTTTTCAAAAAATCTCTTCATTCTGACTGATACAATTAACACTTGTGTTTTTGTTTTGTTTGGCAACTTTATGCGAAATATTTCTGCACTACTCCTTGAGTGATAAATCAAGCCAGGGGTAGTAGTTTATGAAACCACAAAAACAGCACTACTCAAGTTTAATTTCCTTTAGGGGAAGTGCACTGGAGACATGAAATTTTTGCAATATTTTGTTTAATTTACAAATACACTGGTCAAGCATCAGTGGAAGCAAGCAGCATGTGTGTTCCTGCAAACCAGGAGGAGACTCCACCACCCCATAACAGATCCACAAGGATGCCACCCAGAACCCCCAAAGCGCAACTCACCATTTAAGTTCAGCAATTAGAGCACACAGTTAACATGCAGTTGGTTGCAGGTTCAGTTCCTGCCATCTCCATCCAGTTAGGGCTGGGAAAGAAGACTCCCCTCTGAAACTTTGGAGAGCCAGTCTGTGTAGATAACACAGCCCCATTTCAAAGCTCTTGCTTTCGTCCAACAAACACATGGACCTCCAACCCTGAGCGGATGGGGGAATGGAGTGTGCTGTTTCCAGCCCCCTCCCCCCCAACAACTTCTCCACTCAAATGTGTTCAAGAAGTCAGCTCATCTACCAGAGACATTAGTTTCCATTCAGCTCTCTCTCTCTTACACATACATGTGCACAAACACAAGGCCAGCCCTACATCCTATCATTTCCAGGCGTGGTATTCTGAAATGTTTGAGGAGCAGAGGCCAGCTGTGCTGAAACCACGCTGTAAGCACCACATGTGCAAGAGCAAGACCAATGCTGAGGAGCTGAAGTCTGGCCAAATTTACAACGACATTCTGACTGTCTTGAATTTAAAATGCTCAACCAGCCTGTTCATTTTTATTTATTCAGGGCATCCCCAGAACATGTATATGCACTTTATGGTGTCGGATTTATTATGCTACAATTTAGATAGATAGATAGATAGATAGATAGATAGATAGATAGATAGATAGATAGATAGATAGATAGATAGATCATGTGGTGAACATACACAGAGGCAACTGCTTGACCCATAGCCCAATCATACGCACACTTCCATGAGAGTAAGCCCCATTGACTCTAATGGGACTTACTTCTGAGTAGACAGGCAGAGGACTGGGCTCTAAGGCTGCTATCCCATCCACACTTCCCTGGGAGTAAGCCCCATTGACTCTAATGGGATTTACTTCTGAGTAGACAGGCAGAGGACTGGGCTCCAAGCTGCTCCCCTGAGGTGCCCCAGTGCGGCAGGTGCTCTGCACTAAAGTGGTGTGTTTGTGAGTGAGCTCCTTCAACTGTGTGCACACTTTTCTGGAGACTCTCTGCGCCCCGCCCCCGTCAAGGAGACGTCCAGCCGCGCCAAAGAGCCTTCCGGGTGCGGAAACAGCAGCAGCGCAGCCTGAGGGCACGAGCCCGGGCGCCAGAAGAGACGGAGGCGCTCTGCAGGCCTGCAGGAGCGGCCTCGTTGGAAGCCACGCCCCCTCTCCTACCTGCCGCCGCAGCTGCTTCCTCTCCTCTTTGAGCCGCATCAAAACGTCCTGCCGCGCACTCCCAGGGCCCAGCCGCTCCACAGCCGCGCCGCTCCCATAACCCTCCGCCGTTCCAAGCCCGGAACTTGCATCAGCGCCGCGGCGTTCTAAGCCCCTGCAGGCTTGTGCACAGGTGCACCTGCAGCTCCAGCCGTTCTTTGGTCGCTTACCTTGGGCTGGATCAGGGACGTGCGGTGAGTGGGGAGGCAGGTGAGGCAGAGCCTCCACACCGCAATCCTTTGAAAAGCACGGTCCGTGTGGGGGCACCACACGCAGGGTAGAGGAGCACGCAGGCAGAGCGTGTGGGTTGTGGGTGCTTGGGCGCCTCACACGGGGACAACGCTTTTCAAAGAACTCAAGGGGGGAGGCACTGCCTCACCCTGCCTCCCCACCCAGCGCACGTCCCTGGTCTGCGTTGCACGGCACCGCTGCAGCCCTGTGCACCAGACAGCTCAGGATTGGGCTGCCCAGCAATGGCAGTGGTTCACAAACTATTACTCATCTTTTTCCCTTCTTGGTAAGAAGGACAAAGCTACAGGGGTGTGCTCTGCTGTCACCTGGATGTGGTGCCAGATCTCTCTCCTTGGTCATTTTCAATCATCATGGAGCAGTGCTGATTGCACTCCTTGAGTAGCTTGCTCAAGCTACTCTTGATCTGGAGGACGAGGAACTTTGGATGCTACTCCATAAGAACATAAGAACAGCCCCACTGGATCAGGCCATAGGCCCATCTAGTCCAGCTTCCTGTATCTCACAGCGGCCCACCAAATGCCCCAGGGAGCTCACCAGATAACAAGAGACCACATCCTGGTGCCCTCCCCTGCATCTGGCATTCTGACATAACCCATTTCTAAAATCAGGAGGTTGCGCATACACATCATGGCTTGTACCCCATAATGGATTTTTCCTCCAGAAACTTGTCCAATCCCCTTTTAAAGGCGTCTAGGGTAGATGTCCCCTGGTTCTGGTATTATGTGAGAGTGTAAAGAGCATCTCCCTATCCACTCTGTCCATCCCCTGCATAATTTTGTATGTCTCAATCATGTCCCCCCTCAAGCGTCTCTTTTCTAGGCTGAAGAGGCCCAAACGCCGTAGCCTTTCCTCATAAGGAAGGTGCCCCAGCCCCGTAATCATCTTAGTCGCTCTCTTTTGCACCTTTTCCATTTCCACTATGTCTTTTTTGAGATGCGGCGACCAGAACTGGACACAATACTCCAGGTGTGGCCTTACCATAGATTTGTACAACGGTAAGGCCTCCATGTTTCTGGTAGTTGTATAGTTTGGCAACCTTTAATCTCTCCTACATTACATTTGCAAAGCATTACGCTCTGAGGAGCATAATTTCTGCTTCAAACCTCTATCAAACATAGTGGCAACCTCCAAACTGTATTCTTGGAACAAGATCCTCACAACTAATGTTCTGCACAAGGCAAGATTATAACATTTTTGCAACAAAAGTAATATTTTCTTCCTTTGCTAAGTCCCTCCAGTAATTTTTCCATCATAAAATTACTTGTCTGTCTCTTCCTTACCTGATATGTTCAGAAATCCAAGTGCAGTCTAGTACCTTCCAGTTCACAAGAACTTGATGGGAATTACTTGACACACCTTTTAACAGTATGCTAGTTAATAAGTACCAGATTTACCATTTGCCCCATATGCTTACAGAACAGAAACCATTGGACTGAAGAAACCACTGCTGGAACTTAGCCAAAGTTAAAAGTCCTACGACAAAACTGCTCAGTCATGTCGTGAGAATGGATGATGGCCGGATCCCAAAGGATCTCCTCTATGGAGAACTCATGCAAGGAAAGCGCCCTACAGGTAGACCAGAGCTGCGATACAAGGACATCTGCAAGAGGGATCTTGCAGATACACCATGCAAGAGTGCATGGAGGCTGCTTAAAACAACAGTAATAGAGGCCCAGCAGAGGTGTATACTGCAAAGAAAGAAGGGTTCCACTAAATCCAGGAGAGTGCCCGCATGGCTAACCAGCCAAGTTAGAGAGGCTGTGAAGGGCAAGGAAGCTTCCTTCCGTAAATGGAAGTCTTGCCCTAATGAGGAGAATAAAAAGGAACATAAACTGTGGCAAAAGAAATGTAAGAAGGTGATACGGGAGGCCAAGCGAGACTATGAGGAACGCATGGCCAGCAACATTAAGGGGAATAATAAAAGCTTCTTCAAATATGTTAGAAGCAGGAAACCCGCCAGAGAAGCAGTTGGCCCTCTGGATGGTGAGGGAGGGAAAGGGGAGATAAAAGGAGACTTAGAGATGGCAGAGAAATTAAATGAGTTCTTTGCATCTATCTTCACGGCAGAAGACCTCGGGCAGATACCGCTGCCCGAATGGCCCCTCCTAACTGAGGAGTTAAGTCAGATAGAGGTTAAAAGAGAAGATGTTTCAGACCTCATTGATAAATTAAAGATCAATAAGTCACCGGGCCCTGATGGCATCCACCCAAGGGTTATTAAGGAATTGAAGAATGAAGTTGCAGATCTCTTGACTAAGGTATGCAACTTGTCCCTCAAAACGGCCACGGTGCCAGAAGATTGGAGGATAGCAAATGTCACACCTATTTTTAAAAAGGGAAAGAGGGGGGACCCGGGAAACTATAGGCCGGTCAGCCTAACATCCATACCGGGTAAGATGGTGGAATGCCTCATCAAAGATAGGATCTCAAAACACATAGATGAACAGGCCTTGCTGAGGGAGAGTCAGCATGGCTTCTGTAAGGGTAAGTCTTGCCTCACGAACCTTATAGAATTCTTTGAAAAGGTTAATAGGCATGTGGATTTGGGAGAACCCGTGGACATTATATATCTGGACTTTCAGAAGGCGTTTGACACGGTTCCTCACCAAAGGCTACTGAAAAAACTCCACAGTCAGGGAATTAGAGGACAGGTCCTCTCATGGATTGAGAACTGGTTGGAGGCCAGGAAGCAGAGAGTGGGTGTCAATGGGCAATTTTCACAGTGGAGAGAGGTGAAAAGCGGTGTGCCCCAAGGATCTGTCCTGGGACCGGTGCTTTTCAACCTCTTCATAAATGACCTGGAGACAGGGTTGAGCAGTGAAGTGGCTAAGTTTGCAGACGACACCAAACTTTTCCGAGTGGTGAAGACCAGAAGTGATTGTGAGGAGCTCCAGAAGGATCTCTCCAGACTGGCAGAATGGGAAGCAAAATGGCAGATGCGCTTCAATGTCAGTAAGTGTAAAGTCATGCACATTGGGGCAAAAAATCAAAACTTTAGATATAGGCTGATGGGTTCTGAGCTGTCTGTGACAAATCAGGAGAGAGATCTTGGGGTGGTGGTGGACAGGTCGATGAAAGTGTCGACCCAATGTGCGGCGGCAGTGAAGAAGGCCAATTCTATGCTTGGGATCATTAGAAAAGGTATTGAGAACAAAACGGCTAGTATTATAATGCCGTTGTACAAATCTATGGTAATGCCACACCTGGAGTATTGTGTCCAGTTCTGGTCGCCGCATCTCAAAAAAGACATAGTGGAAATGGAAAAGGTGCAAAAGAGAGCGACTAAGATGATTACGGGGCTGGGGCACCTTCCTTATGAGGAAAGGCTACGGCGTTTGGGGCTCTTCAGCCTAGAAAAGAGACGCCTGAGGGGGGACATGATTGAGACATACAAAATTATGCAGGGGATGGACAGAGTGGATAGGGAGATGCTCTTTACACTCTCACATAATACCAGAACCAGGGGACATCCACTAAAATTGAGTGTTGGGCGGGTTAGGACAGACAAAAGAAAATATTTCTTTACTCAGTGTGTGGTTGGTCTGTGGAACTCCTTGCCACAGGATGTGGTGCTGGCGTCTACCCTAGACGCCTTTAAAAGGGGATTGGACAAGTTTCTGGAGGAAAAATCCATTACAGGGTACAAGCCATGATGTGTATGCGTAACCTCCTGATTTTAGAAATGGGTTATGTCAGAATGCCAGATGCAAGGGAGGGCACCAGGATGAGGTCTCTTGTTATCTGGTGTACTCCCTGGGGCATGTGGTGGGCCGCTGTGAGATACAGGAAGCTGGACTAGATGGGCCTATGGCCTGATCCAGTGGGGCTGTTCTTATGTTCTTATGATCTGAAGGCCTTAGGGATGGACCTCAACAAGTGGGAAACCCTGGCCTCTGAGCGGCCTGCTTGGAGGCAGGCTGTGCAGCATGGCATTTCCCAGTTTGAAGAGACACTTTGCCAACAGTCTGAGGCAAAGAGGCAAAGAAGGAAGGCCCATAGCCAGGGAGACAGACCAGGGACAGACTGCACTTGCGCCTGGTGTGGAAGGGATTGTCACTCCCGGATTGGCCTTTTCAGCCACACTAGATGCTGTGCCAGAACCACCTTTCAGAGCGTGATACCATAGTCTTTCGAGACTGAAGGTTGCCAATACAATATGTTATATGAAAGATTCATACTTGGAACTTGTGATTTCTACCAGCCCTCTCCCCTGCATTGGAATGCAGTAAAAGTATCATAACCAAAATCACACAAAAAGAGTATTTTAATGGCTCACGGCTCCAAAAGTAAAAGATTCAGGGCCAAATCCTATCCAACTTTCTAGCTATGGTGTAGTAGTTATGGGTAGTTATGGAATCCTCCACAAGATAAGGAAACATTTGTTCCCTTACCTAGGGGCTGCACTGCAGCTGCATAGGGCTGGAAAGTTGGATAGGATTGGGCCCTTAGCTAGGTATATTTGCTCTCATCTTACTGTGAGGGAGTAGGCAAGGAGCCCATGGTGGTGTCTTTTCTAGTCCCAGGGGAAGCATGATAAAGAAATAAAAGGCACATGAAAATCAAGGGCCTACTTGCCCCATGGCTTCTGTTCCGCCAGTGTAATTTTACAAGTGCAAGTGGACTGGTTGCCTTATAGCTGCCCACATTTATTCTGCTGCTTTGAAGGAAGGGAGAGTGCCTGCATGTCAGCTGTTAATCCTATCAAAATACATATACCCCTGCTAATTCGGTAAGAGGCACTTTTTCAAGTGGGTGCTCCTTTTTTTAGCAGGGGGAGAGTAACTGGCCCACCTCACCCCAGCACTGTCTGTTCTAGTGGCTGTCTGCTGGTATCCATTTGCATCTTTTTAGATTGTGAGTCCTTTTGGGACAGGGAGCCATTTAGTTATTTGATTTTTCTCTGTAAACCGCTTTGTGAACTTTAGCTGAAAAGTGGTATATAAATACTGTTAATAATAATAATAATAATAATAATAATAATAATAATAATAATAATAATATAGATAATTGCTCACATTGCTCACATTTCCTAAAAGAGATGCCTATCTCATAAGTTCAAAAGAAAGGAACACAAATCACAGAGGAAAAATGTTCTGAGAAAGACTCTACAAAGGAAAAAAAACAACCCATGGAATTCTGTTAACTCTGTTAATTCTGTTCTGAATTATTTGGGCAGGATCCAGAAATCAACTTTAGGTGTTGCTCAAGGGCTTGAATATGCCAAGTAGGATTTTTTTCTAAAAGCAGACCTTCATGCCATACCATGAAATGTTTATGAAAATCCTCTCAGGTCCAAAAGCAGATGGCCATTTGGCATGTGAGCCTGCCTGTTTGAGCAAACAAGCAGTGACATCAGTTGTGCAATTCTGTGGATGCCATGCATATTTTAAAGATGTTGTTCTAATATCCATAAGCTATGTTGGACCAAACAACATTGTTTAGGCGGCAATCTTATATATACGTTACTGGGAGTAAGCCCCACTGCATAAAATGGGACCTGTATATGGGGAGGAAAAAAACAAATTCTCCCTCTCAGAAAGAGAGAATATATGCAGGATTTTTAAAAAATCACATATGAGGACAGAATAGCAGAACCTTTTCCAGCTATACTTATATAGCTGGAATATGCATGAATATGCATGTAAGTGTTTTAAAAGACTCAAAAAAGGTGTTTTTTGAGACTAGGTGAAGCTTATCAGCCAGAGGTAGAGATCCTAAATCCTAAAAACATAGCTTTGCTTTTAAAAAATAAGTCATCACAGCATTTTTGTCAGTTCTTTATTGTTTTTTTATCCCTAAACACTAGCACATTTACAGCATACATGGACTGGATGAATTAAGACTATATAAAACCATAACCATATATTTATGGTATATTAATACTGCCCCCAAACAAATAAATAAAAAAAACAAATGCACAAAGCTTGGCAAATACAACTGTGTTGGGACAAAACTGTGCTCTATTTTACAATATTTGTACATACACAAATGAAATCCAAAGGCAACTGTGCTGTGGGTGCGTTCACAGAACAAACACAGAACATACTTGGCAGCAGATATTTTTTGTACCCCTTAGTAAGTTCCATTTCTTTTTAAATGTAGTACAAAAAATTAAACATGAACTTCAGATTTTAATAATCTTTAAGAATGTCTTTTGTGTGCAAAAAAAATTAAAATAAAGCAAACTTATAAAAATATGTTCCTATGACATTTCTTACATGGATTTATGGTTTCATAGTTTCCCATCTGAAAATCAAGCTCTGTTCCATCTATCCTTCATTGAATTCTATTTATGTGCATGTCAAGTTGTATTCATATAAAACACTAACTAGACCAAATTGCTCTACATACTGCAACCTGAAAGAAGGAAAT
The DNA here is from genome assembly GCF_035046505.1 of Tiliqua scincoides. Lineage (NCBI taxonomy): Eukaryota > Metazoa > Chordata > Lepidosauria > Squamata > Scincidae > Tiliqua > Tiliqua scincoides. The sequence goes on from NC_089823.1 coordinate 89,745,357, forward strand.
CAGAGTATCACATCCCTTCCTCCCATTAAATGCAGTATGGTAGCTTGGTATTCTACTAAATCACAAAGGGGGGAGTAAAGCATGCACATGATAAAGTTGGAAACTATTTCGAAAAGTACTGCAATGCTATTTGCACTTCTGTCAGTAGAGTCTGACTGAAGCACAACTTTGTAAAACAACCAATTTTAGTAGTGTAATTCAAGTAGGTATAAAGGCTCACTGCAGTTTAGAGGGGGTATAACTAAAAATTTAATCCTACACATTTATACAGGACGAACAGGCCTAAGACTTTGCCAACATGCTTTTGCATTGACTGGATCTCATCCAGTCTGGTTTGAGGCCCCACTGGGGGCCAGAAACTGCCTTGGTGGACAAATAAAGTGGGCCAAGGAAGTAACAGGGTCACACTCCTCCTGAAAGAGCAAGTGCACAGCTTGAGAGTACTCCTACATATGGCACTCTCCCTCAGTGCTTAACTGATGGTCACATGGAATGCCTTGACCAGTTTTGGTTGGTTCACCTGCTGTGACCAGAACAGTCAGACAGGCAACCCAATCCAACTTAAGTTCCCCAGTGCCAATGCAGCTATGCCAATTGGGCACGTGCTGCACCCCCTGGAAGAGTTTTGAGTCCTGGCGAACTCCTCAAGGTAAGAAAACATTTGTTCCCTTGCCCCTGGACAGGCCTCTGTGGTCCCAATGGGTTTACTAGGACCTGCACCAGCTATTTTCCTGGCACAGTTCCAAGGGGGTGTGGGTAGGTGGATCAAGGCCAGGAAAATGGTTAGGGTATTGGTGGAGCTACTGCCACCATTAACCACCCCCTTTCCATCCTTGACACACCCTATACCCACCCCAGTCCCCTCCCTGTTTCCCCCTCTCTGCTCCACCACCTGTGCCTCAACTTACTAGTGCTGAAGCACCTGTGGTGACTGCTGTTGGAGACCATCATTACTAACAAGGCTGCACTCTATGGTACATTGCATTTTACAACAGCCAAAATGCTCACTGTGTTGTCAAAATGCATCATCCAGTGACACAGCAGTCCCATAGGATTGGGCTGCTACACACAAGATATCATGAATTGATCGTATCCAGACTAGACTACTGAATGCGCCATTTATGATGCTATCTTTGCAAACAGCTTGAAAGCTTCCACTGGTCCAGAATGCTACCAACAAAGTACTGATGAGGGCACGTAGGCAGAAGCACATACAATGGGCCCTCCTTATCTGTGGGTTAGGCACCCGCAAATTTTACAAAACACAGGTACCAAGCCTGTGAATGGAGGGCCTCAAAGACCTCTTGGTCATGACTAGAAGTGCCTTCTCATGTCCAGGAGGTGTTATGAGGCATGGAGAGGTCATGCATAGCCTCCACGTAAGCTCTCAGGCTCACTATGGGCCTCCTTGGATATATGCCACCTATTTGGTGGTACATGTCCAGGGACGAAAAAGGGGCGGGAAGGTTTTCAAAAGAGAAGATCCAGCATGTTTCATTGCTGCCGAATCCACCTCCTCCCTATTTCAGTTCTTCCCCCTCCCTGCCCACTATCTCCCCCCCCCCATACTAGCATACCTGCTCCAGAGGAGGTCACCAGCTGCAGTGGTGGCTCCAAAGTGACAGCTGACAGCATGCTGTGCACTCTGCTGTATGGCTTGTTACAACAGCAGAACTCTATTCTGCTGTTCTAACTAGCCCAATAGATCGGTCTGTAAGGAAGCTGATTAGAAACATTGCAAATAATTTCTAATGTGTCCCAATTCAGAGCTGTCTTTGTCTTCTGATGCACATCTCGGTGTGCAAGTAGAAATTGACCCTTTTCAATTAAATGAATGAGAAAATTGGTGTGGGGGAAGGAATTATTTGTACACATAGTAGCCTCCTGGCTAGCAAGAAATAGCCAAAACGGGACAAATATGTTGTGACATTAGTTTGTACATTCAACTTTTAACTGTTAGCAAAGTCTTAAGATCCATCTATGTATTCATTCATTCATTCATTCATTCCACCTTTATTGGCATAAAGCATCTATGTAAATTACTGAAATCTTCTAACAACTGAATAGTCCTTCCCTCCAAAGCAGTATTTAAAGCTGAAATATAACAATGTAAGTGCAAGTACATGAATAAAATATACTCTGTGTGTGAGTATACACACACCCACACCCACACAAAACAAGATGGTGGAGAAAAGAGAATAAATAAATGCAAGTTTAACATTGATCAAAAAGGTGGTTTGCCCAGTACACTGGTATGAGTTTTAGTACAGTTTTGGGGCTAAATATTTTACACAGAGTTCATAATGCAAGTACGTTCAAACAGTAATAAAAAACTAAATTTAAAAAATCATGATTAACACATGTAAAGCTGCAGCTAAAATGCAGATGGTGAAAACAAATATCTGTTGGCATAGAACAAGCAGTAAAAACCTTCAAGAGATTAAAGTGCAGGGTCAAATAAAACAGAATATGTCACACATATACCAGGTTATTTTCATCAGAATAAGGGAACCTCATTTCCTGTTTCCACTACAAGGCCTAAGATCCTAAACATACTTACATGATAAAACTTACTAATTTCAGTGGAATTTAGAAGCAAAACCATTTGTTTGAGATTTTAGGTTTGCAAAGAAAAAGAAAATATTTGAATATCATATATTGGATTAAAGGACTCTACAGAAAATTAAGCATTCATAAATCAGTGTTTAGAAATGTACACTGTTTACAAACACTATTTCAAAAAAGTTGTTTATCATGTATTAGTGAACATGAGAGGAAGGTACTGCTCTGTCTTAAACATAATTCACACATTTATTTTTGCGCTAGTAGAATCTGCAAGTGGGTACTTCATGCCAGTCTCTTCAACATGGTAACTAAGGGCGCAATCCTAACCTGTTATGTCAGTGCTTCCCAGCACTGGCATAGCGGTGCCAATGGGACATGTGCAGTATCCTGCAGTTGAGTGTCACTCACAGAGGCTTCCTCAATGTAAGGGAATGTTTGTTCCCTTCCCTCAGAGCTGCATTGCCCTTATATCAGTGCTGGAAAGCACTGACATAAGGGGTTAGGATTGCGCCCTAACTTGATTTTGTAACAAGGGAATGTATGTGAGAAAAGCCCCATGTGAAGACAATGTGACAAAACCACTACATGTAGACTTTATCACGTCAAAAGCAAATATGTGAATTGGACTTTAATCAGAATTTGGATGAATTCTGCACTTAACAGTGATTTTGGTATGAAGAAACCCAATTGCGATTGTCAGCGATTCCCAAACTTTTTCGACTGGTGGGTACTGAACCATTGACTGTAGCTCCCCATTAGGGCTACAATCCCATACATTGTAAAGGGCAGTAGGTTTTTCGCAAGGATTCTGTTGCGCCCCCAGCTGGTTACCATGGCTTCCCACAGAGACATGGCTCATGGTTTGGGAACAACTGGCTATTGTTCATCAAAAATTCAAGAAAATCTATTTTCCTTATACACTGTTCTGATAAAACAAAGGTGGAAATTGCACAAAACTAAAGAAAGATAACTGAAATAGTAAGAATTGATAGAGAAATTCCTGGGTTGGTCTGATGTCCAACAGTGAATTTTTGAAATAGACTTGGTAGGAATTCATAAAAAGTCATAGGCTTATGTGGACTACATAATGCTCTGAAAGTATGCGTGAAAATTGGAAATATTCACCTATTCCCCCCTACTTTTCACCTGGTTTTGGTTCTCTCTGCTAGAGGCTGCAAAGTCATGCAGATGCAGTAGCCATTACCATTGTGGTAGTAGTGGTGTTGACAGTCTCCTTCTCTAACTGGTAAACAAAGAACTTGGCTCTGAACTAACTCATTGGACTATGAAGCCCATTTAATTCCCTAGAGTGGGAAATTCACTGACATAGCTGAGCTTACCCCAGTATCCAGTCTGATACGTAAAGCAGTGTTAATGTCCACTGTTTATTTAAAAACGGGTAACATACACCATCTTGTGCAATTGCCTACGTCAGACACCAGAAGCATCCAGTGCTTCACAAGGGCTCACCTGTTCATCTTGCTGTAAGCATGGGTGCCAAGACTAAGATCCTGGAACAGTGCAGTCAGGGTAGGAATCACATCCAGTTAGTCACAGCAGGGGTTTTGCTGCTTGCATTTTAACAATTTTTGCCATACAAAAAGGTTTAACAACTTTTGCTATATACCACTGTTCTTTTGCTAGTTTTAGTCTTATTTTTGTCCTGTGCACTGTTCTCTGCACTGTGTTAAATTTTCACACTGTTGAATTTTCATCCTTTTAATAAACGTCTTTTGTTTTTACCATTACCTGTCTGGTCTCAGGACAACCTGCTCTCTTTTGACTGCATACATTCTACTACTCCATGATTTTAAGGAGACTTCCTGGATTCTGGAGCTGTCTGTTAATCCAGTAGGGAGGCTTTGCCAAGGCAGCCTTCTTCTGTCTGGGCTTTCTAGATTTGGGTGGGAGCAGCAGACAACCTCTTTCCAGTCCAATCCCAATTTACTCAGTAAAAAGAATGAACAGGGAGCAGGAAAATGGGTGTTATCACTAACCTGTGCATTTGTTTTACCTTCAATCTCTCCTTACAGTACATGCTCTTTATATTTAACTACTTCTATTTTCTTGGATTAGACTTATTTGAAAGAGGACAGGAAAAGGAGAAATTCACAGCCTGATCCTATGCAAAGTGAGGTGTGCCTAAGCCCACAGATGTCAATGGACTCATCTGCATCTGACTCTACACAGGATCAAGCTGTCAGTCCAGCTACTACCTTAATAGAAAGGGCTTGCATGCATAGAGCATATGTCCCCTGCAGGTAAGCACAGTGCAATATCCTGCTGTGCATTAAAAAAGAAGATCTGTTTTCCATTTATGTTGGCTTGCAACTGCATGTCCCTGTGTGCAGTAAGCTAACCAATGCCCACACAAGGGGGTTCAAACTGACAGCAATTGGATGCACATGAGAATGCAGATATGTACATGACTCAACCTATGCAATCTCTTCTGATATATTACTGCGCAGATGTAATGCATCTCTCTGACCTGCAATTCAGATAAGAATGCACATGTCACTGCTATCTGGTTCTAGTGCCCAAACCTATCACCTATTACCATATATTTCAAGTCATAAGCAACATCTTGTTGTGGGCAGTTCTCTCTTGTTCAGGCCTTACAAGCATTTAAACAACTGGAAAAAACAAATATTTCTCAAGTCAACCAAAATGATCCTGGTCGATCCAATCCACTTTCTGAACAAAGTAGAACTAGGCCGTCTGTCAGTTCCTGGCCTCATATATCACAACCCCCCTATATGATAGTGTTCTACATAAAGTAAAACATTTTAAAGCTCCTGGCTTTAAATTTACTGTACTACCTACCTTATCTTAAAAACAGCTTTAGCTTCTCCTGTAATAATGCCTCTTGTACGTACACTAAACTGCCTTACATCCAATTAAATTTACTATTTACAGCTCTGAGGTTTTAAAAAGTATGAAAGTCTTAATCTCAAATCAAATCAGTATAAAAAAAGATATGTGAAACAGCTGCCTAAGCCATTCATAAAATCCTTGACAGTCCAGGCATTACACCTCTCTTGTTAGGCATATAGGTAAGAAATCAGTGGTACAGTATATTTAGGCATCTTGCATTCACTGATGTTACATGAGCAGACAGTCACCACATTATTTTCATGTTATAAGAGGTCAGTGAATTATCGTTTTTCCTATGGAATCCAATTTAATAAAATTACATGCTCAGTATTACCTACTGGAACATACAAAAAATTGTTTCCAACAATGTTGTCAAAGTCCGTGTCCTAAAGTTGAGCTTATCCACAGAACAACTAATTACAGAACACCGTAATCTTATGATTCAACTTTGCCGTAAGTTCCTTCAGGAGGTCTGTAATACTTGGGGAAAGCCTTCAGCTGCAGGCAATTAAATGCATACTTGCGACATCCAACATTCTTCATTGTATTTTCTCTTCGACAACCCTCACTGAGGAAAAAAGAAAGACAAGCACAAAAAAATGACAGCAGCAAAATCAAAAACAAAAAGAAAATAAACCAAATACTGTAATAATGAGGGACTGAACTGGTTATTTCATAGCATTAGACTAAATTAATGCGTGCCTCAATGCTATTGCAAATATTAAAAGCAGGGGATCACTACTAATCAAGTCAGTTATGATGCACATGAAGTAGAATCATGTTATGTCTGGTTGCTAGTCTTGCAATACTGAAAAGCAGCAGTGTCTCTAGTGGTAATGCACTTTTATCTGTGCAACATTCCCATTTATTCCATTGTACGTATGCTGTGAAGTTGTAGCTCATTTCGCTGCATACAGAGCACTAAAGCATTAATTGAAACCATACCAATCATGTTAATAAGGTAAACAAAAAGGCTATTCCCTAAATAAATGCTTTTCAATAACAATCAGTTCCTGCATATCAGATCAGTAAGAAGTTTACTGAAGGTTAAAATAATAATTGAATAACTTGTCATGCATTAAATAGTATGTTTGAAAATTAACCTACTAGTGCTAATACAGAATCTCAGTCCATGAAACTTTGGCAGTATTTATGTAGTTGCTTGAAAAACAACACTCATTTCCTGTACAACTAATAACCATAGAAAGCTGTCAACGGTTTCAGCTGGAATTTTCCCCCCTCATATTTGCCCACTGAACTTGCTGTTGGATCTCCCAACCCCATTCTCCCTCTAACCCCCCATGCAAATATCTATTCCTCCCACTTCCTGGCTTGATTTACTGTTAAGTATGCACAAGTAGTAACCATGTTCCCTCTTAACCAAGGTTTGCAAATCAGTTTCAAACCCTGGTTACAATGGAAATTCATGCACATGTACATGCAACGTATGGTAAACCACAGATCAAGCTGGAAACGGGAGTGGAATTTGCATCAGAAATTACAAAGTTGTTGATAAAGGAGTTAAATGAGCTTGCTAGTCAATTTCTCTACCATGGCAAAGAGATTGGCAACAATAACATTAATACTAGGCTGTTGTGGCACTGTCACCAAGGACTGTGGAAGACAGTGCTACAGAAGGGACTGTCTGAACATTTATACTATGGTTCTGAATTCTACTGGAAAGGCCATTAGAGTTATATATAGAGATATCAAAAATTTTCAAGGAAAGCTATGTAAGGAAGCACATCAGTTTGGTACACATAAATGAACTTAGACCATCATAAGACATTTTTTCATGTTCTTTCTTTGGATCCTTTGAGCACAGAAAATAATAAGGAAAATAAAAATGGTTTTATGTTAGAGTACAACTGGAAGACAGAGCATACAGACATATGATTGAAATATAATGTATTTGTATTTTTCAAAGACTGTTAACAACATTTAACATGCTTCCTGCTAAACTATAGCAGATTTATTGGGTGGGCTGAAATTTAGATCTATAATTATTTCTTCAAATATCAAGGCAAGATCTATCCCCCAAAAAGTTACCTTTAGCTAAGTTGTGTTTATATTACTAGATAGCTAAGATTAATGGATTTCAGTAATTCAGCTGTTATCCCATTATATGGTTTAATTTAATGGGCATGATTTCATTTTCATTCTCTTAAACCTCTGCTTTGGAACGCTGAAGTATCTATTGCATTCATAATGACTACAGTTTATACTATTCAGCTTCTATCCCTTTTAAACCATAACAGCATTCTAGAGAAGAAAACTAAAACTGCAAGAAAATGCAGATTATATTTTTATTTAGCAGCATTACAGGAGAATTGTGTTTTTCTTTTTCTGATTTGGTGCACTCACCTTATTCTATGTATACTAATACAGAATCTAATTCTATGTGAGCCTCACTTGAGCCAATCCACACCCCTTTATCTAGGGTTCCATTGTGCACTCAATGCTCTGCGTTCATAGGGGCTACCTTCCTACCTTCAAGATCACAAAAGAAGTGGAAAGTTTTGCAAATAAGTCCAAAAACTTGTTTGCTCACCTGCCTATAAATATGTGTAAGTTATATGGGACACAGTGACAGCCTGAACAAAACAAAAGTTCCCTATTCAGTTAATAAAAGTTACTCTGTCTGGTTGTCAGGAGAAGATTATTTACTGCTGGTAAGTGGTTACGTGAAATCTGGGATTAGTTCCTGTACATGCAGAACTGTGTGAATGCACTGGAAGTGATGGTCTGAGGAACCAAATGTGATATAGAGAGTTATGTATACTTTTTATTACATTGAGAGGCAAGTCTCAGTGCATGCATTGCATTTCTCCAATACAGAGGTGAAGATTTTTTTTTTCTCAGAGACAAAAAGGGAAATGAACCTGGATAGCATGCATTATATAGAATTAAATTTGACTAAAAATCAGTGGATACAATGTGATATACTCAGATTTAGGCTAAAATTCTTCCAGTAAATTGAAATAAATTTGACATGGTATCTATCATTGAATAGTGAATGCAGTTGCCACTAATAACACAGGAGGGGCATGCACTGCTCTGGTAATGTCTATTGAGAGGAAATGGTCACATGGATCTTGTGACTGACACAGCCACTTCTTCCCAGATGTAATGGGTCAACTCAATCGTCCCTGGGGAGAGATGATGTTAGCATAGAACGTAATCATATCAGCTACCCAATTCACATCACTGCTTCCTACAAATGCTACAGAACCAGTATAGTGGAATGGCTTTCATACAACTCAACATACAAATCAGATCACAGATGGTAGTAATAAAGGCTCCATCTTCCTCTTATACTAGTAGTTAACCCATTTCTGCCCGGCCCACAGGCCTTGCATATATGCAATGTTAGGCAGAAATGGCTTAAAGCCCTTTTGGGTTAATTATATTTAGGCTAAATTAAACTAAACTAAGTTGAAGCCAGAAGTCAAAATTAATGTGATTCAACACTTCTAGCATAAGAATTATATAACACAACAAAACATGAAATTTAGGCTTCTTCTTTAAGCTGGGTTTTTAAAGTATCTAGTTATTTTACCCAATGCATCACAACATTGTAAATAATTTTGCTATTATAAGAGTTTTTTGAATGCAGATATTGACAAACTAGAACAAATTAAACATAATAAAGGTAGATATTAAGATAATTCTCTGTCATCCATTTGGATTTGGGGGTCATTTTCTGGGAACAGCCATCACAGTATGTTAGCTTCTTCCAAATATTGAAGAGTATTTAATCTCTTCTGTTTTAAAGTTAACAGCAAGCTGAAAAACTGATTAGTGTGATTTTATGGCAAAATATCAGCATTAACTAATGTACGATGGTATCATACATACTAAAAAAATATTTTTCCAATGACGATTTAAATGGAATTACAGATAATTAATAAGCTACTCTTTCTACATACTCTTCCATTTGATACAATAAAAAAGTAGATATATAAATATAATGAAAGTATATTGCATGCAGTATACTGCTATTCAAGTTGCTTGGATTTTTTTTTAAGTTGGTACAATAGGTTGCAAAAGATTTTAACAATGAGAAAGGAACAAGTGCATGGTTCTAAGGACTGGGCACTATCATAATTTAGATATTTGGAAATCCAAGTAGAAAAGTGCTCAGTACATATGTGTAAATAAACTTTTTACAAATCCCCACTGTTTTTTTTCTTCTCATATCATGTAAATTTGAAAGGCAAGATTGACACAAGAATATACCAAAAATGTACAAATTCTTTTTTCAACACAGTTCCTTTCTTTGGAATACATGAAAACATGTGAAACAAAACTGTATGGGTGTGTGTATAGAAAGATAGAGGGTGAGAGAGGAACAGAGAAAGAGAAACAGACTTGATGACTGAAAAATATTTGGAAAGAGAAATTAATCATCACAGGTCGGCTAAAGTGCCGAGGTAACAGGCCGCTGTCAGACTGTTACAAGCACTGAAAGCGTAACAACAGTTTTATGCGTTCAATACAATTCCTTTTCATAAAATAATTGGATGTGTATTTACAAGTTTAGTACATAGAAACACAAAGTTGTAAGGCATAATAATAATTCTTGGCAGACAATGCTATGAGACATTCTTTTGACAAATAGGTACCAGGTGGCCATAAATATTCTGGCACTTCATTGGATTTTTGCTTTGATTTGTTTTAAACTCATCTTCATTTGCAACGTAACCTAGCCACCAGGTATGCAATGCTCAAAAACAGCCACACAATCAGTAAATTGGGGCTCAGAGCTAGCAAAGGAATAGAGTAGAGAAGACTGGGGTCTAGCCTGAAATCCCGGATGGGCACCAGACCACACAAGTTCTTCTGGGTGACTACCTCCCGTGTTCCAATACTGTGAAAAGGAAGAAGTTTGGGGAGAAAGGAAAATAAGAGGAAGAAAGCAACACAGACATGCAATGGATGTACCAAAAGATAACCCAAAAAGTGCAAATAAAAAGAAAAATGGAAATCAAGAAGAGGAAAACAAAAAGTTGAAGAAGCCAGAACAGAAAATAGAATGTGTTAAGTAAAAGAAAATAGGGAGATGTGCCAATTAAAAAAAAATTGTAATAAAGGCACAATTACAGAATAAAGGAGAGAGAAAGAGAATAAAAAGAGAAAATAAGAAATAATACTGTAGTCTACTGAAAAAAGTACATGTAGGTTGAACAAGAATGGTTTTCCATGTTCATTTTCTCGTATGGCCAAGCAATATACCATGCTGCTCTGCCATGCTTCCACATGCTGCAAAGAAATGGAGCTCTGAAACGCAAACTGAACATGAATAACCATTACAGCATTTGACCCTTTCAAAATTCTTCAATGTGAGTTGTTACCAATTAATTCAATAACCTAGCACTAATGCAGAGGAGCATTAAAAATGTAATTCAAAAAGAAAAATGGCTTTTCAGAGGGCATTTTTAAAAAATAACTGTAATGGATTTCGGTAAACTGGGCTGCAATCCTACAAACAGTTATCTGGGAGTAAGTCCCATCAGAATGGGACTTCGTTCTCAGTAAACATGCATAGGATTGCGCTGACGGCCTATTTCTTGCCCCAAAATACCACCTGCTCAGAACAGATGGTCTGCTTACATTCATCAAATCTACCCTATCCACTGTTTTAAGGACAAAAATGATTTTTAACCTTTGGGTTTAGAGACCAAACAACAGAGCAGTTTCAATTTTCACCCCCTGCTGCATCTGCACCCGAAATTATCCAGGCCTAGGCTACAGACAGACATCACCAAATAGAGAATGTAAGAATTGGGTTGAAGTGTCTGCAAATATACATACTTTCATGCAAAACTAACTACAGATATGCATCACTTAAGTATAGGATTATGTATTCTGAACTCCATCATTAAGCAATTTTGTCGTTATGCAATCTTACGTTGTGTGGTGTTGATGTTGTCCGTAGGAGGTCCCAAGAGCCTCCTCTGGATAGTGCCAGGCCTCCACAGGCCTCAGAATGGCCTGCAGAAGTGTCCGGAAGCTATTTCTGGTTTTCGGAAGCAAACTGGAAGTAGTCTCTGAAAAGCAGAAGTAGCTTCTGGAGGCTTCTGTGGGCCATTCTGAGGCCTGGCGTGACCTAGAGGAGGCCCTCTGGGGTCTCCTAAGGACACCACCAACAGCAAAGTAAAGAGTTTGAAGTGCTTTACAGTAAACCGATGACGGATCATCGTATATGTGGTCCATTCTCGGTCAGAATGTCACTAAGCGACACACACCTGTATTTTCAGCATTGGCCGATTTGAAAGTAATATTCATTTTAAGTGACACAAATAAGTTTTAACTGAAACTTGTTCAAATCATCAACTAGCAACTATACTGCCATAGCAGGGGAATGTTTCTGGATCCAGTGTTGCTCCTGGGTGAATGGCAGTGGCCAGGAGTGCTTTCAACAGTTTTGGTTGTTACACTAACGGCATCCCTCCTTTAGAGAAACCAGACCTGGTCATTCATGTTCCAGTTATGTCTAGTTATTGTAACATGCTTAAGTATATCTTCAGATGGTTCAGAATGCAACAGTTAGCCTATTATCTAGCAGAGAGCTCATACCCCTCCACCCAATGTCGTTTCAGAGTAATCCTCCGCTAAACAGAATCAATGGGATTTAAAAGTGATAAACTTTGGCTGCAATGCATGAATTTTCCAACACCACTTTAATATTATTGGAAAATGAATGAGAATATAATTGAATATATGTATCTTTCTGTCATATTTAGGTGTACCTTTTTCTGAGTTAGGCAACCAATGGCACAATCCTAACCAGGTCTACTAAGTCCTATTTTGTTCAGTGGGGCTTAATCTCAGGAAAGTGTGGTTAGGATTGCAGCCTAAAGGCCCAATCCTATCCAGTTTTCTAGTGCTGGCTTAACCGTGCCAAAGGGGCATGAATGCCTCCTATGGTGGGGAGGCAGTCACAGAGTCCTCCTCAAGGTAAGGAAAATTTGTTCCCTTACCTCAGGGCTGCATTGCAGCTGTACTGGTGCTGGAAAGTTGGATAGGATTGGGCCCTAACTTAATATCTTTTTTTACATGAGCTAACACTGGACATGATTCCAGTATATAGAGTTCTTTGGTTTACAAACAAGATTCCATGGACGATTCAGAAAGCATAATTTAAGGATGCAAGAAAGTGTTGCTGGTAATAAGCAATTAATTGTTTTCTACAGACCACTGAAGATTCAGAAAGGATCAAATAGCAAAAACATACAGAAAGGATAAGAGAATTGAGCACTTTTGAGAATTTGGTGAAAAGACACACAGTACAGTACATTCAGCAAGAGTGAATGCTGAAAACAGGACTCCACAGTAGTGTTGATCTACATTGATAAAGACTGAAACAGGATTTCTTATCCTTTCTTTTTTGGTATGTGAAATTAGAGCTTTCCAGCAGTGCTTGAAACAATGTATCGAACAATAAACAGATTCCTTAAAAAAATTAATTTTGCAAATCATCTGCTGCTTTCGAAAAGGGGAGTTAAACTAATATGACAACAGTACACCGACAGGTTGTGATGGATTTTGATTGCTGCATCATGAAACATTCATAATGACAATTTGCTGAAGGAGCAAACTGTATCGCTCTTTTGAGAAGCATAGCAAACCAATGCAACCTGCAGATGTTTATCCTTCAGAGAGCAGAAAATTATATAGCTAATCTCTAAAATAAATGGAAAAACAGCAGCCAATGCTATGTCACCATTGCAAAGTTTTCAAATTTGTAGGTCAGAAAAGACAGTTCACTCTGCAATTCTCAGATTTCAACAAAGTGAAAACTAAAACTTACCAAATACTTCCTTCTTTGGAAGAGTTCTTTTAATACAAATCTGGCAACTCTACATATCAACAAAACAACTGAGTGACATCTAAAGTATGTCAGGCAGCTGTAGCCTATGTAGTTTATCCTTCTTGATAATTATACACAAATAATTGCTTCCATCAAAGATGGAGAGAACCAAGCCATCTGCAGTTTGCATGGCTCCAGGATTAGGAACAAGTGGTCAGCGAGCAGATTAGTTCTTACCTCCTCATGCAATCCAGGGCCTGTGTGAAAACCTGAGGAGCCATTCCATGTTCATGTTGCAAAATCAGACATTGCTCCAGAGTTACCGACATGGCTGTCCTATCCTTGGCACTTTTACAGCTTGTAAACCGAACACCATTTAGTCTGCGGCAGATCTAAAACAGAATGTTATCAATTAGTATAATACACTAAGCCCTCAAGATATATACCAGTTGCACTCCAGAGGTTTGTCCAGAAGTTAGAACAATACATAAACAAAAACAGCCAGCTCTTGTTGGCCCCGCAATTTCATGCTTGCACAAAAGCACCATTGTGGATAGACTGCGCCTGTGCAAAAGTGCTGATGCGGACACTGATAACCCAGCGTATTGACAGAAAGTATATGACCACTCTGAAACCACTAGGGAAATTACTCCAACAGACACTAGAGATGGAATGATGGTAAAGTTTAGGATTGACAAAAATTAAATCAAGATCAGCCTTGAAGATATAAGGCCACATTAATGCCATTTACAAGAGCTGTGGAGTTGGAAGTAGATCCTTTAGGTCTAGTCAGGTTTTCTAGAAACTTAACAAGTGAAAGAGAAATGAATGGCAATTTCCCAGTATGTCCAGTTGCAAACCTATCCACACTTACCTGGTAGTAAGCTCCATTTACTATAATGGGATTTGTTTCTGAGTAGATATGCATCAGATTGGGCTCTGTTGCAAGTCAATTTTTGTCCTGTTCGTTCATCCCTCTTCCCTTACACCTGCTTTTCTGGACAAGCCATTCTCCTACCTCAATTGGCAAGGCAAAGGGCCTGCCAGAGCAGCAGCAATAGTGTCAACAGCTTATAGGGCCCATCATGCACCTGTCACAGAGGTAGCCACAGCCAAACTTCCTGCTCCTGCCCAGAGCTGCATTTCTAGTCAAGTTACCAACACAGTCAAAGCAGGCATTTTCTCTGAGTGAGAGAATATGTGGGCTCTGCAAAATGGCCAAGGCAGTTTCAGCATTCTAGAATTCTCTCCAGGCAAAAGACAGAGAGGACACCTGCAGTTGCCATGACACCAACAGCCATTCCCTGCACAGGAAATGCAGCAGCACAGCTGTATGGCAGCAGCTGTGCAGACCACTGCAGTTTCTCAATTTGCTGCTTGTTCAGGAGAGATTTCCATGTGCCTGAGGTGATCAGGCTAAGCCAGGGGTGCCCAAACCCCGGCCCAGGGGCCACTTGCAGCCCTCGAGGACTCCCAATCTGGCCCGCAGGAAGCCCTCAGTCTCCAATGAGACTGGCCCTCCAGAGACTCGCTGGAGCCCGTGCTGGCCCAGCACAACTGCTCTCAGCGTGAGGGCGACTGTTCAACCTCTCACGTAAGCTGTGAGACGAGGGCTTCCTCCACTGCTTGTTGTTTCATGTATGTGATGCAGCAGTGACAATGAAGGAAAGGCTGGCCTTGCTTTTTGCAAGGCCTTTTATAGGCCTTGAGCTATTGCAAGACCTTCATTCATCTAAATTCCATCTCGAACATATTCATTTATGTAAATTTATTCAAATTTGAAATGTAAATTAATTCTGCCCTTGACACAGTGTCAGAGAGAGGATGTGGCCCACCTGCCAAAAAGTTTGGACACCTCTGGGCTAAGCAATAACTGCAGTGTATCTATGAAACTGTTGGTAAAATGAGGGAACCATCATAAATACCTCAGCAGCTTGCCAAAGAATATCAACATTCTTATTTTTCCTTGCATGTACATTCTGTCCCAGGAACCGTAATAGTTCAGGCAGGCACGTTTGACTACGGGATCGAGGTAGACCTTAAAAAAAAAACACAGGAGAAAAAGAAAATGAGTCCGCCCTCCCCTTTCTCTGTGGTCAGTGTTTGCACATGTCAGACACAAAAACAAAGGCTAAGCAGTAAGAGACTTCAAGCTGAACACTAAGTTCAATCATTTTCTCCATAATACCACTGAAATTTTGCAGAAGTAACTCTGAACAAGATTAGTAACTGCTCGTGGACCACACTAACATGCAACATATAAAATTGTGATGTTTCCCAAATTTGTATTATACAGAATCTGAATCCCTAGAATATTAAAGTGTTGTTTGTTTTTAATATGTATCATTCCAAGCATATTAAATAATTAGAGGTTCTTTTTTTCTGGGCAGAATATTCAGATCGTTTCTGGAACTACACTTTAGTTCCTATAACTTACCATAAACTAAGTATGTATAATAAAACATATTCCTCCCGTTTATCCCTGCCTCCATTCCCTTCCCTTCCTCTGTTGTCTCCCCTATGAAACATTTTAGACTGTAAACTCCACAAGGCAGCTGCCCTTTTATTTCACAGAGCACTGCATGCACTGATGGCCCTATATAAATAATATTCCATCTTGTACTTTAACAATTCCATAATATATAGATACTCAGTCATGTTCTACACTCAGGCTCAGTCACACATAATGCCACCGGATCTGTTCCTAAGAAAGGAGAAACTGGGGCAGTTAAAAGGATAAAAAGTGCTAAATGCTCATGCCTATGGTTTACCTCCATACAAGAAGCCACCCCTTTCCCTCAGATAGGCTCTGATACTAGAAGTAAGCCTAGCTGGATGAAAGGTGTCTGAGGAAACAAGCTTGGGGAAGGGTTCTGTACCACTCATCCATCCACCCCTTTTGTTCTTAAAATTGGGCCACCACCCCACATTGTCCACAATGGTTCCAAATAGACTCGGTTTACACCCAAAGATCTCAGGAAACAGAGAGTGGGTGTCAATGGGCAATTTTCACAATGGAGAGAAGTGAAAAGCGGTGTGCCCCAAGGATCTGTCCTGGGACCGGTGCTTTTCAACCTCTTCATAAATGACCTGGAGGCAGGGTTGAGCAGTGAGGTGGCAAAGTTTGCAGACGACACCAAACTTTTCCGAGTGGTGAAGATCAGATGTGATTGTGAGAAGCTCCAGAAGGATCTCTCCAGACTGGCAGAATGGTCAGCAAAATGGCAGATGCGCTTCAATGTCAGTAAGTGTAAGGTCATGCACATTGGGGCAAAAAATCAAAACTTCACATATAGGCTGATGGGTTCTGAGCTGTCTGTGACAGATCAGGAGAGAGATCTTGGGGTGGTGGTGGACAGGTCGATGAAAGTGTTGACTCAATGTGTGGCAGTAGTGAAGAAGGCCAGTTCTATGCTTGGGATCATTAGAAAAGGTATTGAGAACAAAATGGCTAATATTATAATGTACAAATCGATGGTAAGGCCCCACCTGGAGTACTGTGTCCAGTTCTGGTCACCGCATCTCAAAAAAGACATAGTGGAAATGGAAAAGGTGCAAAAGAGAGCGACTAAGATGATTACGGGGCTGGGGCACCTTCCTTATGAGGAAAGGCTATGGCGTTTGGGCCTCTTCAGCCTAGAAAAGAGACGCCTCGGGGGGACATGATTGAGACATACAAAATTATGCAGGGGATGGACAGAGCAGCTAGTGAGATGCTCTTTACACTCTCACATAACACCAGAACCAGGGGACATCCACTAAAATTGAGTGTTGGGAGAGTTAGAACAGACAAAAAAAAATATTTCTTTACTCAGCGTGTGGTTGGTCTGTGGAACTCCTTGCCACATGATGTGGTGATGGCATCTGGCCTGGACGCCTTTAAAAGTGGATTGGACAAGTTTCTGGAGGAAAAATCCATTATGGGTTACAAGCCATGATGTGCACGTACAACCTCCTGATTTTAGAAATGGGCTATGTCAGAATGCCAGATGCAAGGGAGGGTGCCAGAATGAGGTCTCTTGTTATCTGGTGTGCTCCTTGGGGCATTTGTTGGGCCGCTGTGAGATACAGTAAGCTGGACTAGATGGGCCTAGGGCCTGATCCAGTGGGGCTGTTCTTATGTTCTTATGATGCTGTCATGAATAGCTTGAGTGCTAGAATGCTGTAGTTCCCAGTGGCATAGCTGACCAGTGAGGTTGATCTTCCACCCCCTGACTTGGAAGTAATTGCAGTGACATGATGACATCACTGCAATTACTCAGAACACTTGGAGTGAGGCTGCCCACTTCAGAAGAAGTGGCCACCCTCATTCCAGAGTGGCATGAGAATGGCTGCACAGTCACACAGCACAGTCACACGCTGCTTGGAGTGAGATCAGCCACTTCTTCCAAAGTGGAAGAAGGGGGCAGCCTTGCTCTGAGCAACTCAGCTCTGAGCAAGTGGGGGCACTCGGCTCATAGTACCTTGGTGATGCTATACAACTGGTAATGCCAGCAGGCCATGAACAGAGAGGAAGAATCAACCCTCAAACTTTGTTAACTTAAGCTGAAATCCTAATGACACTGCCTTGTGTATGGTCATACAAACAAGATTTAAAAGGGTATCAAGTCTTTTAATCAAGGGTATCAAGGGTATCTTTTAATTTCAACAGCAGAAAACATCTGCTGAAATAAGAAAAAAAAATTCCCCAGTTTACTTGAGAGGCACTGGCTGCTGACCTTTTCATTATGCGCACAAATTCATTTCACACAAACAAACTATTGTCTAGCTTCAGCAAACTGGATGTGAATTTTGTTATTCATACTTACAGTCTTCAGGCAAAACTTCTTTGAACTGCTCAAAGTAAGAATTCAACCTTACTAAGCTTTCCATATTAACCACTTCTTGCAATGAGGTGTCCCCAAACCTTTGAAAATCAAATGGGGCACATTAGTACTCATTTTCCTACATATACTCTTTAAACAAATCTAGGAGAATATCTTCAAGGTACAATATTTCCCATTTCAGATGTTAAACTTTGATTACAAGCATCTCTTTAGTGCAAAATTTGCAGGATACAAATACAGGTGTGCTCCACTTAACAAAGGGGATATGATTATGTTATGCGATTAGGTTGTTAAGTAAACATTCAGCCCAATCTAGTGCCTTTGTTGTGTAAACAGACCCTTCCTGCCAGACACTCTCGGGCTACACAGGCTACTGGAGATAGATTGCCTCTTCTTTGCATTAAGAGCATCTTTGTTGTGTCAAAAGACACTCTGCTGCAGGCTATGGGAGACCTGACTACTTCATTAAGAGCCCCTTTGTTGTGCTTTGACTACCATCATATATATCTTTAACTGGAAGGCTGTTAAGTGGCACATGCCTGCAATAAAAATAAAAATCCTTCTAAAAAGCTCACTTGTGGCCAACTTAGGGCCCAATCCTATCCAACTTTCCAGCACCGGTACAGCCGCAATGCAGCCCCAGGGTAAGGGAACCAATGTTCCCATACCTTGAGGAGGCCTCTGGGACTGCCTCCCCACCACAGGATGCAGCACAGGCCCCACTGGCACAGCTGCACCAGCACTGGAAAATTGGATAGGATTGGGCCCTTGGATGACATGTTAATTAAGTGATTGGGGCCTGAGTGTTTGTGTTGTGGAGAGAAGAGAAGTAGCAGCAGCTGCCACTACTGCAACACAGGGGATTTCCCCTTCATGATGCTACAGAGAAAAGGAGAATCTCTTTCAGTTAAGACTGAAAGTTCCAGTCATGGAACGTCCATGGCACATCTAGTTCATGTCCCTTGCATAATAGATCAGCTGTGAAGAGGAACAGCAACTTGAGAAAAAAGATAAATGTACAGCCAATGCTTATTGGACAAAACAAGAACATTTCTATATATTTCGAAGAGGAAGTGCCACCCAACCAGTCCCCAAACCATCATCTGGATGTAATTAACTACATCTTCTTGTAAATGGTTTCCATGTATTCCCTTGCAGGAGGACAGGTGATTCATCTAACTTCAGTAGTGCATGAAGATATTTAAAATAAAATACATATACTTCTCTGCTAAGGTCTGTTGTTCATTGATCCCCACGTTGAAGAGAACAGGCTGAACTCTCAGTAGCATGCCACTTTGAATCTCTCGGGGCAGTGCATCAAACAAGGTGCTCGGCAATGGAATTCTCACATTAAACCCATCACTAATTTAATGCAGAAGAAAGAAGAGGGTTAAACAAGCAACATGAGTCAAAAGCAACAGAGCACTATGCAATTACACAAAAAATTACAAAGGTGATTAACTAAAATCAAAGCTGTAAATGATTGCTTTCAAGCTGCTGTCCAGAAACAAGTGGACATTAGGGGAAAACCCATGATCTCTTCCCATGCTCTTCAAATGGTCTCTCATTCTCAGACAGTTTTTTTCCTTTTAGCTCTTAAAAGCTGGTGCAGCTCAGGCAAAGTGAAAAGATTCTCAGTGGAAAGAAGCAGTTGAAAATGACCAAACACAAATGTTTAACTTAGGCAAGGATGGTGGGGTGGTGGGACTTTTTAAGTGCGTTCATTTAGTTTCCTCACAGTTTCTTCCATAAAGCCGTAACTAATATTCTCTGCTAAGCAGCCAGTGAAACCAATCTTCAGTCAGTCTTGTTAAGGATTTCAACTGGTTCTATGGGTGCTATAATTTTTGCATTTGTACAAATCAATGTACAAACCGTTGTTCAAATCAATGGTAAGGCCACACCTAGAGTATTGTGTCCAGTTCTGGTCGCCACATCTCAAAAAAGACATAGTGGAAATGGAAAAGGTGCAAAAGAGAGCGACTAAGGGCCCAATCCTATCCAATTTTCCAGTATCGGTGCAGCCACAATGCAGCCCCAAGGTAAGAGAACAAATGTTCCCATACCTTAAGGAGGCATCTGTGACAGCCTCCCCACCACAGGATGCAGCACATGCCTCAGTGGCACAGTTGCACCAGCACTGGAAAACTGGATAGGATTGGGCCCTAAGATGATTACTGGGCTGGGGCATCTTCCTTATGAGGAAAGGCTATGGCGTTTGCGCCTTGTCAGCCTAGAAAAGAGGCACCTGAGGGAGGACATGATTGAGACATACAAAATTATGCAGGGGAAGGATAAAGTGGATAGAGAGATGCTCTTTACAATCTCACATAACACCAGAACCAGGGGACATCCACTAAAATTGAGTGTTGGGAGAGTTAGAACAAACAAAAGAAAATATTTCTTTACTCAGTGTGTGGTTGATGTGTGGAACTCCTTGCCACATGATGTGATTATGGCATCTGGCCTAGATGCCTTTAAAAGGGGTTTGGACAAATTTCTGGAGGAAAAATCCATTACAGTTACAAGCCATGATGTATATGTGCAACCTCCTGATTTTAGAAATGGGCTATGTCAGAATGCCAGATGCAAGGGAGGGCACCAGGATGAGGTCTCTTGTTATCTGGTGTGGTCCCTGGGGCATTTGGTAGGCTGCTGTGAGATACAGGAAGCTGGACTAGATGGGCCTGTGGCCTGATCCAGTGGGGCTGTTCTTATGTTATTATGCATGCTAAATAAGGTTGCTCTCATTGAATACTGGCTGCTGTTATAGCTCTACAAAATAATTCTGACAAGTTTTGAGCTTAAATTACAAGGGTAACATTTGCATTTTGGGCCATTAAAATGCATTAACAACTTTCTGTAAGAAACTTGAATGCAAGACAGAACACTTATGAGGAAGCATAAAAGTAAATACAAACTCTCACTACAGATTTTTCACCCCTGGAATTTACTTGAAGAAACATTTCCTGAAGTGCAGATGATAACAGAAAAATGCTAACAAGAGTTCATCTTCCACTTTCAGAGAATGAACCAGGAGGTAGTGGTTTAGTTCACATTTGCTGGGCTTCTTCCTCTCAAAACTCAGGAAAAAAAATAAAAATTGCATCTTGGTATAAGAAATACTTCCTCATATTATACTGGAAGTTGACAGCCTCCTATGAGAAAAAACTAATGTTGAACAGGCTAGTTACTCACCCACATTGCATTTATTGCTAATAAACATTATTAACCAATTTTTTTTTCCCATAATCACCTCAGATGTGGCAATATACATTCTACAAGAATGGAACTTAGGATCATTTTTCTGACCTTGTTTAGTTAATCAGTTAATTTAATAAGCCATTAAAGTCCATTAATAAGTTACTAAGTCCATTAAAACCAGTTTCAGGCACAGCGTGTTTGTCTAGGTTTTTGCTTTCTTTGCACTGTCCAAATGTTCCCTTCATTAGAACGTCTTTTTAACAACATCTTCCCCCTTTTCTTCTTACCGATTTCCTGTGATGACTGGCAGCATGTCAGCAGAAGCGTTCGACGTGGCCTGAGTTACTTTAAACGTTACATTCCTCAAGTCCATTATCCCCAAACTCATATCTTCTAGCATTGCCAGCTCTTCCCCTAAATGAAAAAGGGAAAGAGGAGTTATGCATAAAAAGGAAATATATTTACATATAAACTAACTATGGCACACTAGTATCATGAAGGAAATGTGTGGCCTGAACATCTGCAATATCAGATCTCCATACAAATTCATGCAAAGCTATTTTTGTAATACTCCAAATTGCTTTCTAGCATAGTCAATAGAAAAGATGTATACAGTTGGATCAAGGGCTTAAATGTCCCACAAGGACAGATAATATCAACTTAACTGAAGCAAGGGCATAATTCAGAGGACCTCTTTAGATGCATCCAGGAGTCTGTGCGCATGTCCAGTGGGATTTCTGGCTAAAGCACACACCCACCCTAATTGGGACTAGTAGGCAGCCATTTTGAAAACTCTCCTGTGTTACAAAACTGGTTTGTTATGCAGCACCACACATGACCACTGCTGCTTTAGGAAACCTGATAGTACTCATGGGGATAGTTGCATAGTCCTCTAGATTTTGACCATATAGAAAGTGGGTTCTACTTTTAGTCACACATTATTTTAAGGTGTAGATTTAATACACAACTGTGTATTGTGGTTCTGTTCAAAACATAACCCACATACAACTTGCCAATACAGTGCCTTGAACAGAACTCAGTAATTCATAAATGTCATGGCATGTGTGCTCTAGGCAGCATTTTCTTTTTTTTACCGTAAGTACTCAAAAGGCTTTCAAACTGTGCCAGCAGGCCAATGGTGTAGAGCTGCCTCAGGAATCCATTATCATGCAGGCAGTTTCTCAGCTTGATAATAAAGCCACAGATAAGGGCAGTGAGCTGCAAGAGAGGGGAGAGACATGTAAAACTGAAGACTTGTGTACTGGCCTTCCAAAACCTTTGTGCAACTGGAACACCAGTGACCAAGCAAAAACCACATCTGCATATCTAACTTCAATGGATTTTTATGATACTTGATGTTCTGAGAGAAGCTGATTCGTAAGAACTTTGAAAAAGGAAGCCAATGGATCTTTTTAAATAAAAAATATAAGCAAAATGCAAGGTACATTTAATTTAAAAAATAGAAACTCTATGTCTTTGGCAAGAAAATCTTTCCTTAAATCAATTAATCTGAACACTTTTAGCCATTTTATTCAGAATCCCGGAAGACCTTCAGGATGCTGAATAAAATGGCTAAGGGGAACTGTAGCCCTTCAAGCACGATACAAGAGCATATATAATAGTATCACACCATGAAGGGGACAGGAAACTAATAGCACAATCCTACTCATGTTTACTAAAAAGTCCCATTGTGTTCAACAGAGCTTACTCCCAGGAAAACGTGTATAGGATTGCAGCCTAATTGTGGGACAACAACACACTAATTGGTAGCAATAGTTGATACTGGAAGCCTGCTCTTCAATCTTATACAATGCAATTCTACAAATGCCTTAACAGTTTCTGTTTTCCAGTACCCAACCCTAACTAATCAATTTTCCGATTTGCCTTTTGTACGTTAAAACATTTTAAATTAGGATGGGGTTTATTGGTGATCCTCGATGTGAGAATAGTGGTTTTAAAATAACCTTGTTTGTTCCTGTTTTTATCTGGTGGAGGGTAAGAGTGCCCAGAGCACATGATCAGAAGGTCAATCTGTTTTATCTTTATCCAATATCTCCATGGTAACAGATATACGTTTCCTACAAAAACCATCACTCTCACTGCTCTCCAAATTACTCTCCCATATCTAAAGTATCAAGCCGAGTGACTCAATATCACACTACATCTTTGCTTACAGTTTGGCAAAAGACAACATCCCTCCGATACTGAAGGCTCAGGCAAAGGGCTATTGTTGGAGCACTGTCTTGCATCAAAAGAAAGACCATGGCTTTTTTTGCCTTGTCACTCATCATGGACACACAGTCGGTGAGTGTTGTCAACAGTGGGTAAAGAGCCTCACTCCATTCACCTGTTTTCAAAAGAGAGGACAATAACAATATGACTTAGAAACAATATGAATTTAGAAATAGTTAGCTTTTAAGAAAAAAAAACTCAAACTCATATAAACTCAAAGATCTGGTACAGATGCAAGGCCAACAATCATGGTTAAGTGATTGGAAGCAAGTCAGGAGTTCACACAGTTTTCTTTTTTCAGCGTTAGCCATGTACGCTACCCATGGCTTAGATTTCCATCACAGTTTGAAAGCTAGGGTTTGAAATTGTTTTGTAAACCCTAATTAAAGCTCTCCCTGGCAGGCTTGAACCAGGTCTTCATGGTACCTGGGCCTGACCTACTTGCTCGCTCCCCTTCAACTCAGAGAACGAGCAGTATGCTCACTACCTCTTGCCATCCTCATGGTGCCGGTGGAGACAGCATGACCCTTGACCCTTTGCCATTGACCCTTGCCCCAGCCTGCCATTTCTATCTTTTGAAAAGGGCAACAGGGCTTCTCTGTCTTGCTCTGCTGTCCTTTCAAAAGGCAGAAATGACTGACTGGAGCATGGCGCAGTAGGAGGAGTGCTACCGCCACTGCGAAGATGAAGAAGAGAGTGAGTGAGTGTGCCTCTGACTCCCTCAAGAGTCATCTTATTTCTAGGGCCCTCTGGGGCTGATTCTGCACCCTGGTCAATGTCAACCATTGTAAATGCTTCCACGCATGTACAGTTATGCTATGCGTAATGCTGCCAAGGGAAGAGATGGAGGAATCTGTGTAGAAGCAGTGAGGAAGGAGCAACAGCTCACTCCAAATCTCTCATAGTTAAAAGCAATACGTTTGCACCAGGCCGAAATAGAAGACTATTAATATCACAGATTGACTTCATTATGTCAAATGTTTATTTTTTCTGGCTAACCTTTTCCCCCTCAATGTATTTAGGCATTTTTCTTAGAAATAAATGTAGCACAAGAGACCAAAAAGTAAATTTTAACATTTGAAGTACAAGGAGGACAAAACCTAATCTAGAAAAAGTCACATTGGTTTACACAGGGAAGCAAAGATTAACAACTAGTTTGTAAAAAGCAGGCACATACAATGAAGCACTAGAAATGCACTACAAAAAATACAAGCAAAATGTTTATGAAGTTTAGAAAGAGGGAA
The DNA here is from genome assembly GCF_035046505.1 of Tiliqua scincoides. Lineage (NCBI taxonomy): Eukaryota > Metazoa > Chordata > Lepidosauria > Squamata > Scincidae > Tiliqua > Tiliqua scincoides. The sequence goes on from NC_089823.1 coordinate 89,770,115, forward strand.
GTGACAGCATCAGGTATTCAGGACAGCCAACAGCTTGGAAGAGAGAAAACTTCCACATTTGGAGAGAACATCTTGGTGAGGGAGAAGCTGAGGGGGAAACCAGTTACCTAGTTGGCATGGGGAGAGGGAAAGACTACACGGAAGTTGATGTGAAAATCAGAAGTCCTGTACAGAGCTTCAATGCATCCAAGAGAGGTAGGATACAAAGATATGCATGGGTGAGAAGTGGTTGAAGCTTCATCTATCTCCCTGCAAGATGGAACTATTAAAAAAATGTTGCTGGTTAGGAATACATATACAGTATTGGACACACTGTATGTGAGTGGCCTGGGCAGCTGGTGGACAAAAATGGAGTCGTTAAGAAGTGAGGGGTTTCTAAAGAAGGTCTTTTTCTCCATAGGCTTCTTTTTTAAATGTCAACTACAAAAGCCAAATTAGTGCAGTCTTTACTATCACATACCTACCTACTATTTCAACATTTCCCATTCTGTTTGTGTCATCCTGTATAAAAAGAGATTATAAAAGTATACTTTGGATTTAGGAGCCAAAATACACAGCAGCAGAGCTGGGAAAGGCCTGTGACCAGAGATATCTCCAGTTCCCGAAAGGGCTGCTCTTGTTTCATACCGACAGAAAACAGATCATTTTTCTAAGCCACAGTGAGAAAACTCCTTACGCTCTTTAGAAAAAGTTATTCAGAAAATTAAGCTGATAAAAATTTTATTGGCAATATAAGATGTGTGTTTCACACTGAAAGCTTTTGAATGTCAGCTTTAAAAAATATATTCTATTGCATCTGTTTTAAATTTTGAGATGTGACAGAACATTTCTACAGGAAAACAAACTACTATCAGCTGATGCCATTAAAAAAATGATATATAAGAATATATCAAGGTAAGAAAGGTCTCTAGCTGGAACAGCAATCAACTTAAAGTTTATAAGGAATAAGGACTTTTAGGCCCAGACCAAATGTGCAGCTATCCTGTGGGAAGGCACATACATGAATTTCCACTCACTTGGGATTTGTGACCAAATAGCCTTGCTATCCCTCCTCTGGCAGAATTCCTGTGTCTGCATGTATCCCAGCAGCACTTCCCAGCCAAAAAGGGTAGAGCATCCCCCGAATAATTTGCTCTTCCAAGGGCAGTAACAGCAGGCTTCATATGCTGTTTATCTGTACTAGCACACACAGTGGGCATAGGATCACACCCCAAAGCAGACACGTGGGGACAGTCACCCAAGAAGCTGCTCTTCACACCGTCACCCAGAAAAGATAAAGTTCTCAACTCCAAACATAATTATTGAACACAATGGGACTTCCTTGTGAGTAGGCATAGATAGGATACTATAAATGGCATGTCCCCCATTCTTCAGCAGGAAGACTGAAGCGTAGTTGGCTTCCCAACCCCCAACCCCAAGCAGACAGAGTAAAACAAAAATTCAAGCACAAGCCACTTTCATTGCTGTCACAAGCAAGGGAGAGACCCTTCCCTTTAAAGCCAGAAATAAGGACAGAGAAGCTGTGGCGAAGAAGGGCTCTCCTGGGAGCCAGTCTAGGGCACTGTTTCACCTCCTCTGAGAACTCACAGATATAAAAAAAATCATGTAAATTCTGTGACTATACATTCAAAAACCAACACAGAAGGTTCTAAACTCATGGATTAAGAGCAGAAAAAGGGGGGGGGGAAAGGTACTTGAACATTCTGTGGCAAAAACTCATGGATGTCTCATGAATAAGGAAACCCACAGTTAGTTCTGCAGTTAATTGTGCCATTTTTCAATGGGGAATGCTCATTTCTATGTTGGTTTTTGCACTTTTGGTCTGGTCAGTTCCTTGACGATCAGCCAAGAAAAGGGCAGTTACTGTGTCTTAAGAAATAAAAATAAAGAGGACAAGACTAGTAATATGGTGTTTTAAACCTGCATCTGATCTTGAAGACAGATTATATAGCGGAATAAATCCAGGAAAATAATTTGGCCCCATTCCTCAGCACAGAGTTGGATTCCTTTAACAGTAGGAAAGCTGTTCCTTACAATATAGTTTTTCCAAAACAATCTTGCCCTCTAAAAAGATATCTATCTTTTAAATAAAAAAATACAGATAATTCTTTGACAAGTGTTTGCTCTGAAGAGCTTTTCCGAGAATTTTTTTCTTTTTTAGTAACTGAGAATCATCCTTCAGGCATTACCATTTGCAGTAATGAGAAACTAATAAACATTTCTTTAAAATATTCCAGATAAAAGGGTAAGAATTCAAAATACATAATAAGTATCTGGCAATATAGTTAAAGCAAATGGAAACTTAAATGCATGCACACACAGATCAACAAACATCTGTTAATAAAGGAGCCAGTGAGAGAAACATAAGGTTTTTCAAAGTTCCACTGAGATGTTGTGGAATAACTCATGTCTTAGTTGAGAGAAAGAACTTCCACCTCAGCTCCTCCCTGAGATCAGTGTGTCACACGGGATAAGGTTGGGCTTGGATACAAGTTCAAATCCCTATAAACTTAAAGCTCATCACAGGGTGGGCTGGGGTAAGTCACTGTCGCCTACCTCCCAGGACGAGAGGAATGAAACAAAGCAATTCCGACATAGAAACATGCCACAGAAATAATAGTGACAAGAAGTTTAAAGTTTTGTCACGGCATTGAAGCAGCAAGCAGTTCTCAGTCCTTTGTCTGCAGACTGCTTCTGCAAACTGACACAAGGTGGATTCAGATGGCCAGGAGCCACACAATGGCCACATAAAAGCTACTCACACGGCATCTGCAACCACATGAAGAAGCAGCTCACTATAGCCTCTGACCACATAGGCCAAACCAGTGGCACCACTGCAGCCTCTCAAAAATATCAGGAGCAGAAAGTGTAACACTATATCTAACCACATAGCTTGCAGTTACATGAAATAAGCTTTGAATAGCTACCACCTGGCCCTCTGTCACGCCATGATTATCAGCCAGAACTAAATGACAAGTGAAGACCAGGAAATGAAAATATTTCTTCATTAACTGCTCCTCTATCGCTACCCTCAAGGGGTAACCTAACTACAAAACACTTTTGTCAGTGTAATATTACATAGTATCAGCAAAATTCCTTTGTGTTAAATGGAGAGTTGAAAAAAAAGATATACTGGAGCTTCTCAGAAGCAAAAGCCAAGAATGGGGGAAAAAAACACACACACATATGCATACATACCTGGGCTGGACTCTTCTGGAGTGGGACTGCAATCTGCACAAAAATGGAGGTGCAACATGCATGATTAAGGGGCAGCAACACATTTTAAACATAAGCAACTGAAACGCTTAGTTCAGGAGTTTTCAAACAAGTACCACTTCATTGATTGTCCCATGAACCACTGCTCTTCCTAGTCCAGTCAGCATAAAATAATCTGCATCCATTTCTGCTTGGTACAACATCCCTGTTGTTGTAAATTATTTTTAGCATTTGAGAACTAGGATGAGAAGCAAGTTCTATATTGGGACAAAAAAATGCTGTGGTCTACCAGCAATTGCTGAAGAAACCACAGATCACACCAGAACTAGCAGCTTCATGGCTTGCATTAAAGCAGCTAAATAGCAGGACACTGACAACAGGTTTAGGGTGCACAAAGTAACCCTAAATGAACATACATGACTTTTTTTAGGTGTCAAGATTCTTTCCATGTACACCTAAATATGCCAACTGCGAATGCAACAAGCACATTTGCAAACACAGAAATTTACACATTTGCTAATCAGAGACAACCGCCTGTCATAGTTCCCTAGAAAGCTCACACAGTTCCAGTCAGTCCAAATTTGCCCCATGTAATGTAATGGCCCTGAGACTCACTAGGTCAGGGGTGTCAAACATAAGGCCCAGGGGCTGGATGTGGCCTGCTGAAGCTTTTTATCTGGCCCTCAAGCTCTCAGCTGCTGAGCAGTGCTGAGGTAGCACTGCTGAAAGGGTGGCCTAAATGATAACTGGGCTCTCCCATATCTTAAAACATGATAAATTTTGCATATTTTCTGTTCCTAAGTGAATAATGTGCTCATTTCTGGTTATGACCTGTTTAATGACATTGCTTCCTGCCTAATGACATTATCTCTGGATCTCAGCAGGCATAATGAATACTATTTGGCCCACTGTATGAAACAGATCTGACACCCTTGTATTAGATTGTCTTCATGTAAACAATATAAACCAAGAAAATCAGGCTACAGGGGAGACAGCAGGAGAGCAGTAAAGGTAGAAGGTTCTATCCTCCAACAGAACGTACTTGCTCATGATATACTTAGCTTTTGCTACACTTGCAGTGTGATACCACAAGCAATTAGGACCAGGATAACCAAGTTTAATTTGACACCCCATTTTTATCAAGAAAATTTCTTGAAGCTATGGCCTAAATGATTTATGGAGCAGGCAATTATTTCTATTTGCATCCTTTTGTCACTGTTAAGAATACCGATATGCTGCTTGTCAACAAAAAATGTTTGTGAAGCAGTGGTTTCCTTTCTATCTTTCTTAAAGACTTTTTTACAAACACCTAGCAGGTTTTGATAAATGGGTTTTGACTTGTTCAGTATCACATTCATACCAGGGGCTTTACAAATAATAACATGAAAAACATCCTGTTTTCAGCAATATTACAGCTGAAGCTGTTCTAGTATCTTAATATGCCTCTCGTTGCAAATTAAGGCGTTTGATGTGAAAGTATGTTTCATATCAGTGTGTTTCAACATAAAACTGGCAAGAGGCATTTTGCATTGAACACAATGGGAGGCACCAGAACCTGTAAACTCATCATTTCAATTATTCTCAGTCAATAAGTATAGGAAAACATTTGATGAATTTACAGAGAATGTCACTGTATTTAAAAGAAAAAAAAAATTGCTATAATATAGTCTCTATAGCATTGTGCTGTTTAAAGATGCAGGTTTCATGTTGGGCTTGAAGAAATTCCCTTGCTCAACATTTGTTCAATATATGATGCAAGAGACTGTGGAATCTGTTCAATTACCTAGATATGATACAAATCAAATTAATACAAATTACTTGTATTAATCTGATTATATAGTCAGGTGACTATATAATCAGTATATTCTAACAGAGCTCGGTCATAAAAATCATGTATATTCTAACAGAGCTCGGTCATAAAAATCAGCTTTTGAAATTCATTTTTTAAAAATCTGAAAATAGTAGAAGCATGATTAGTTTTCATGTTACATAAGTCATTTCATACAGATTAACAAGCTAAGCTCTTGCTCATATCAAACATATGAATTCCTCAAGCCATTCCAACTGGGTAAAGTTACATATTAGAAGGTTCAACAAAATGGTGAAAAGATAAATCTTCTTTTATGTGATACTTCACTTTTTAAATAATGTACTATAATAACAAAATTAATAATGAAATGATTGTGAACTGAACATATGCACACAATTATAAAGAAATTTAATGAAGAGATAGTGTTGAAAGACCATGTTCTGTATCTGAATCATACTGTTTGTTTTAAGACAAAAAAAAATCACTTTGAAATATTAGGCAGGGACATGGAATGCATTCATTTCCTACTCCTATAGAAAGGACATAGAATTCAGTTCTAACATACCTTCCTGAACATGACCTATAGCTCTGATAGGCAGCCCCACATCATACAATTGTTATGGGGGGGATGGTATTACTCCTGTGTTTGACACTTAACATGTAATATGCACACATCACACTCAGTTGTTCACAAATCTTTAAACAATAGTGCATTGGGAAACTTGGTCTGGTCAGATTTTCTAGATGCATATACATGGTGTTTCAAAGATAAACATATTGCATATCTGCTTTGGCTATGGAAGACTCCGAGGCCTTTCCTTTGATTTCATTTTCCAAAATGCTTCGACCTTCTGAATCAATGCAGTTTGCTCAATAGAGAGCACAGGAATAAAGCTTCACTGTCTTTTCTCCTTCTATCAGTGACACTGGATAAAGAAATGAATTTTATCATATTTGCTTGAAAGAGCATTTGTGTGTTATTTTCACCAAATTACTGGTACATTTAACTGCTCATGTTGGAGTCATTGTCCTAGGGCAGTGGTTCTCAAACTGGGGCATTGTGATGCCCCAGCCAGAGAGCCCAGGCCTCTGCCCCCTTAAGGGGTGGGGAAGGGGGAGGCAGCGACACAATTGCCAGGATCATGTCGCTTTCAAGGGGTGCAGGGGCTTGGTTGGATTTACCACAGCTTGCTGCAGCCTCTCAGGGGTGCGGAGAGTCCCGCACCAGCCTCCACAGGGTTCCCCAACGTGCAGAGAATGTACAAATAACAATCACAACCCACTTCTGGTTTTGTGATAACAAGCCGGAAGTGGGTCACGATCATTATTTCATAGTCTCCGCATATTGGGGAGCCCTACAAAGGCTGGCGCACCTGGGAGGCTGCAGCAGGCTGTGGTAATTCCAACCAAGCCCCTGCACAACTTCAAAGCAACGCGATCCTGGCAACTGAGTCACTGCCTCCCCCCTTCCCCGCAAGGACTTACTGCGGAGCTCAAAACTTCCTGCGAGTTTGCAAACCGCTGTCCTAGTGAACTCAACTTCTGTGACCAGGGATTTCTTGTTTTCGAAACATGTTACTCAAGAAGTTAATCAATAGCATGTTGGATGCTTGTCTACTCAGAAGTAAACCCCACTGAGCTGAATGGAACTTACTCCCAGGCATTGCTCCCTTTAAGTTGCACAGCTCAAAACACAGCTAAGTCAAGCTCCATGCAGCTCAGAGCTCAGAATTTGGAAGTCTGGTGATGATTATTGCTTCCAGGTAGGTGAGTGTAAGATTGCGGCTCAAGTCTCTTTTTCCAAATATCCACATTGGCTCTCAGCTTCATTAAAACTACATCTAACTTCTGACTGGCATCTCAGGAGCTGCTATAATTTTGCTATTCTTGCAAAATGTTTGCCCTGCATAGCAATGGCTACTATGGATTATATGGGGGAACATTGGCCTTTATCACTTCCTGCCTAAAGTACTGGATCAAAGTGCTGTGGGGTTAGCTGACCAACTTTCTGTGTCACAATTAAAGTGGTGAACAGACTGACTAGTACAAGTCACATTAAGTATGATGGAGAAGCAGCTAAGCAATATGCAAGCGCAAAGCAACAGCTGGAAGAAGCCATGGCTATCATACGCACTTGTGATGCTGGGACAATGGCATGCAGAAGATGGCATGGATGAAGATGATGAAGGTGAAGATGAAATCTCACTTAAGGCTTTTGGCTTTATCCAGTATGCACGAGTATCCAGTTTACCTTTCTTGCTAGAACAGCTGACGTCACACTGGAAAACATCTTCACAGCTATCACTTTGCAAACGCTCTTTCTGGAGAAGCTTGTCCACCCTCTGGATAATGCATTCAAGACTTTTGTCAACATTCACCCAAACCTTTTCCTGGGAAGGGAAAAAAATCCAAATGCTGTTTTGACTAAAAATAAAAAATAGGGCATGGGGCAATGCACAAGGACAGAGGCATCAGTATTTCTGAAATACTTTCTCAGATGGGCCATATTATTGCCTCAAAAAATCTCCAAGGGACCTGGTAATTTGCACCCTCATGTAAAGGGCACTTTAAAATTAAGCCCAGTAACAGTTTCAGGAACTACATCTTCCATCACCACCAAGCCTACCCATTCTTCCTCGTGCCAATCCACCTGCAGAGAAGGTCGGCTATTTCTGCCTGTCCATCGGGCCACCAGTGTGTCTTGGTCATTCCTTAGCACCACTTGTTCTTCTTCTGTGGAGGTCGGGGAGGCCTTTGAGGCTATATAATCTGGTCGTGCAGCATTCAGTGCATGTATTGAATTTGCTAGTAGCTTGCAATCACAGACGGTGACAAGCTGCCGTGTCTGAAAAATATATGATTTAAAAATTAGAATTTAAAAATATGTATGTTAAATTAACATGCAATTTATCAAGGCTTGAATTCATTTTTTAGCAAAAGAATTGTAGCGTCACTAGAGGGAGGAAGCTGGGAATAAGATAGGTGGACAGGTGGACCACATTTGAATGAAGGAGCAGAAAAGGAGACTCTCAAAGAAGTGTAACTACGTACTTCTGTTTTTCAGCTTGCCTTTTTGAAATGATCTTTACATATTTAAAAGCTATCCATCTGCAGGTCTTGGGGCAGGTTACAATTTTAAAAGAACATATTTGTTATTAAAATGACAAATTAGATTATGCCGTTAATGTATATTCAAAATCACAGCCATTTACAAGTTTAACACTAGCCACCATAAGGTGACTTATAGGAGTCACCTTTAATTACGAGTCACCTCGTAATTAAAAATAAAGAGGTCATACAGTGATTAAAAAAAAAAAAAAAGGAATCCTCCAACTTCTGTGCAAACGCCATGAATGCCTTGGGAGATTCTCTTGCAATCTAAGCTTAATGTACAGATAGGAGGCTCTCCCATTTAATCTAAGAGGTATTGTAACGGCACATACAAACTATCAATCACATTTCATACCTTGTCTGCCAAAATGGCAAGCGTTCTTTCAAGTCCATTGGATGACCTATCTTTGGCAGCTCTTGAAAGTCTTTCTGCATAGTAGCTGACTTGAGTTTTCAAAGTATTGATCTGTGCAATAATCTCCTTCGCTCTAATAATATCCTGTGGTATGTACACAATTGACTGGGAACAGGATGCAGTACTGTGGCAGGGCAATGGGGAGGGGAGAAAGAGAGAAGAGATCAGTGTTTAAAGCTAATTGTAAAAATGAGCACTACCACTCCATTTTTTTTCATGCTGAAAAAGTAGTAAGCCAAAATAACAATTTCTCAAAATTAAAAATCAATAGCAAAAGACCAACAGTAGACCACCCTACAGGGACTTGTATTCAGTCCACTACAGAGGTGCAATTTTCTATTTCATGACATTGCGCTTGCCTCATGCTTCATTATACCCTGTCCTTGGGCCTTTGTCTCCATTCTGTTACACTTCTGGGCAACCAACAAATGATTATAAAATCATAAGGAAGGATCCCAAAAGTTGCTTGGTCTAGTTTTTTGCCCCAAAGCATGATCAACCATTGGATTGATGCAGATTTATATCTTGTGTATTTGAATTCAAAGCTCTCTAGGCAGATCAGTTTAGAAAAAGACAATATAATACTAATGTTGTTCATAAGTCTTTGTCCCAGGACTGAGTACATCTTCAATCTACCTTGCCAGTTTGAGGCCTCTGGTTTACTTTAAGCCATGGCTACACAACCTGTGTTGTAACTAGCCAAGCACACATCAGTCATATATTGGGCGCTTGCTAACATCCACTTTGTTTTTATAGTCCCAGACAGGTAGTAAACTCAGGATGTTTATCTTACTCCTTCTGGATTACCATATATTGTCAATAGGTATGACAGCTGGTATCTCCTACCATGAAAAAATGACAGGTTTGAATTTTCCTTTTAAGTGACAGTTCGTTTTTCTGGTCTCCACATATGGACCTTCAACATATTTTAATGACTGAACGGTGGAACCCAAAAAATCAGCTTTGCTATACAACTGCAGACACTGTCAAATAGGTATCACTATGGTCAAAATGTTAGCAAGCATACTTTGTTGGCACCTGACTGAAGGAGGGCCTCACTATGTTGGTGCAGGACCTGAATGCATGAAGAGGGCACCTCATAATTTTCTTGTTAAAAGAGCAGCTTCTTCTATATACAGTGCTGGAAATGGCTTCTGAAACCACGTCAGGTTTTCAGGAGTGGTATCCAATAAGGTCTGTGATTATCACTTTTGCATATGTGAATCTTCTGGTATGTGCCTTAGATGACAACAAATGACTCTACAACTGCTGTTTTTCCAGGGATCTAAATTCTGAACTGAGTGTGTTTTGCAATGGTCTTTTTTTAACAATGGTCTTTTTTGCAATGGTTGTTTTTTTAAAACAACTGATTAAAGCCCAATCCTATCCAACTTTCTAGCACTGATACAGCAATAATGCAGCCCCAGGTTAAGGGAACAAACATTCCCTTGCCTTGAGGAGGCCACCACAAACCCCCCCCCCCCCACATGATGCAGTACACACCCCATTGGCATGGCTGCATCAGTGCTGGAAAGCTAGATAGGATTGAGCGCTAAGCAAAACATATTTAACTAAAATAATAAACTGGCATTGCAAGGACCTAGAAAGCAATCTGGCAGTGATCAAAATTGTTTTTGTTTTAAGAGGTTAACCTAGGACTATCCCTTAAGAATGCAATGCAGAGGCAATCGTCAGGGTTATCATGACCTGATATAGTGACCTGATAACTTATTTTAAAGGCAGTAGTCTGCTTCTCTTCAAGGGACGGATATTTAAGGATCTTTACACCTTATTTATAAGCGCACCACAACATTAAGCATTAACAACAGGTAATTGACTTAAACAATAAGAGAGACGCCATGCAGAATTCGAATATAATTGGCAGGAAAGTACATGCAGCATTATTCTGGTCAGGCTCATATTAAAAGAAAAAAAAGGAAGCAAATAATCAAAATGAGAGGAAAATGCAAAACCTCACCATGAACTTTTGTTCTCCAGGACTCCTGGCAGACATTCATAAGTTCTTTCCTCTTAGGGAAAGGCCCTCTTCCTGGGTCAATAGGCAAGGCCAAGCTTTATAGCACTTCCTCATAGGGGAGATGATTCCATGCTTCCCAGAACATATAGGAAAAAGCCACAGATTCTCCATCCAGGAACTACAAAACTATGATGAACAACAGTGACCAGAAGACTGCTACAAGTCTAGAAGCCATATTCTGGAAAGTCACTCCATAAACTCTTAGGAGCAGAAACAGAAGGAAGAAAAAATGGAAAATCTGGAACCTTTCCCAAGGCTTCCTCATCATCACCCCATGTCATAGACAACAACAGTCAGGTGACCTGAAAAAAGAAGTGAGGGAACACTCTCCAGGAATCCAGAAGAATAGAAATTCACAATAAGAATTTTGCTTTTCTCCCAGGACTCCTGGTGGGCATTAATAAGTCTTTTACTCTTTGGCAGGGTCTCTGAGAGGAATTTTATCAGGGGGTACGAAGTTTCTTTTGGGCCCCTTTACAAAGGGGGAGGGGTGAAATAGTGGGGGAGGGTGTTGACAGGTGAGCAGAATGGGGGCAGAGAGGGGCGAAATAGGGTGGGACAAGGGTAGAGACAGCTGGAAAAGTCTCTGAAGCCCAGGTCTACTAACCCATGTGGCACCAGTAGGGTCTCCAGCATCCCCAGTCGTGGTAGTATCCCCAGCATCCCTGTGCAGGCAACAAGTCTGAGTAGATCGACCCAATGAGTAGTGTCGACCCAATGTGCGGCGGCAGTTAAAAAGGCCAATTCTATGCTTGGGATCATTAGAAAAGGTATTGAGAACAAAGCAGCTAATATTATAATGCCGTTGTACAAATCAATGGTAAGGCCACACCTGGAGTAATGTGTCCAGTTCTGGTCGCCACATCTCAAAAAAGACATAGTGGAAATGGAAAAGGTGCAAAAGAGAGCGACTAAGATGAATACTGGGCTGGGGCACCTTCCTTATGAGGAAAGCCTATGGCGTTTGGGCCTCTTCAGCCTAGAAAAGAGACGCCTGAGGGGGGACATGACTGAGACATACAAAATTATGCAGGGGATGGACAGAGTGGATAGAGAGATGCTCTTTATAATCTCACATAACACCAGAACCAGGGGACATCCACTACAATAGAGTGTTGGGAGGGTTAGGACAGACAAAAGAAAATATTTCTTTACTCAGCGTGTGGTTGGTCTGTGGAACTCCTTGCCACAGGATGTGGTGACGGCATCTGGCCTGGATGCCTTTCAAAGGGGATTGGACAAGTTTCTGGAGGAAAAATCCATTACGGGTTACAAGCCATGATGTGTATGTGCAACCTCCTGATTTTAGAAATGGGCTGTGTCAGAATGCCAATGCAAGGGAGGGCACCAGGATGCAGGTCTCTTGTTATCTGGTGTGCTCCCTGGGGCATTTGGTGGGCCGCTGTGAGATACAGGAAGCTGGACTAGATGGGCCTATGGCCTGATCCAGTGGGACTGTTCTTATGTTTCTTTTTGGGAAACATAAGATCTCAGGAAATTTCTGGGCCCCCTCCTTTGGCTCCTGGGTCCCCCTTTTTACCCTGGGCCCAGGTACAAATTACCCCCTTTACCCCCCTCTCCTAGGCCTTGCTTTTTGAGATGTACAAGAGCAGAACTACACCAGGGTGGACTTCAGAGAATCTGAACGTATGATTCTACAACCTGATGCAACACCTTCATCTGAAGGCTGCATCGGTAGAAGGCTATACCTCTGAGTTTTAACATCTAGCAAAGGTATGCATTGAAGCCCATATAGTGATCTTACATATCTCCTCAAAGGAAGACCTGCCATGAAAAGCAGCTGATGTTACAGCCAACCAAACATAACGGGCCATAATTACTGCTGGTTCCCCAAGCAATTTGGCTGCTGGAAAAGGGATGCTGGCTGTTGGGATATACCATGCAACAATTACCTAGTAGGAAGTAATCATTCCCAGTAGTTGCATGAGAGGGCAGCAGTTGCGTCTTCTAGATATCAGATCATTGCCCCAAGCTCTTGTTCTGGCCCCCTTCTGTGAGGTACATGTGGTGGTCCACCATGTTGAGGATGAACCCCAAATGCTCCAGCTGTTGCACTAGAGCAAGGGTGCCCAGACCCCAGCCCTGGGGCCACTTGTGGCACTCAAGGACTCCAAATGCAGCCCACAGGGAGCCCCCAGTCTCCAATGAGCCTCTGGCCCTCTGGAGACTTGCTGGAGCCTGCACTGGCCCGACGCAACTGCTCTCAGTGTGAGGGCGACTGTTTGACCTCTCACGTGAGCTGTGGGATGAGGGCTTCCTCCATTGCTTGTGGTTTCATGTCTGTGATGCAGTAGTGGCAGCAAAGGAAAGGCTGGCCTTGCTTTGTGCAAGGCCTTTTATAGGCCTTGAGCTATTGCAATACCTTCATTCATTCATATAAGTTCATCTTTAATATATTCATTTATGTAAATTTATTCAAATTTTAAATCTAAATTAATTTTTTTTCTCCGGCCCCCTGACACATTGTCAGAGAGATGATGCAGCCCTCCTGCCAAAAACTTTGGACACCCCTGCACTAGAGCAAGGGAGCTCTTGCTTAAGTTGACAATAAATCCAAGAACTGCGAACAGGAGTCTTGCAATCCCTTGACCCTGTATGATGAGCATATACAAATTTGTTCAGTAAGTGCACAGGAAAGTATCCTGTTGTCTGAGGTGTGTACCAGTAGGACAAGAACCTTTGTAAACAACTTGGAAGCCAAGGCAAGGCCAAATAATTATTGTGCCTCCTACCACAGATGAAGTAAAGGTAGTCCCTGTGTGGTGCTCGAACTGGAATATGTAGATATTCTTTTGATGAGTCTATGGATGCTAGATAGCCCTGCTCTTCCAAGGCCACCATTATAAAATTGAGTGTGTCCATCTTAAAGTGCTTATTTGTAGACATTTGTTGCACTAAGTGAGATTTAGGAAGCCCCTTGCACATCTTCATTCTTTGGGAGACCAGGAAAAAGTTGGAATACTCCCAAACACACCTCCGAATCAAAAATCACTCTATAGCTCAAACATTGACTAGATGTTTGACAGCCTGCTTAAACAACCAGCCTGATCAGTTTTTTCAGCCTTGGTGTTGTCAAGAATGTCTTCCAAGGGTGGCAAGATGAATTTCAGGGCACAGCAAAAAGAAACTGTTTCCTGGACCAGTATGCCCCCAGTTGGGCCTCTAAAGGGATCTGGAATCAATAGGTCTGTGGTTTCTTCATACCCTTGGGGTGTAGTGGTAGTCTCATAGCTATTTGGAGTGTACTGCAAAGGGAGACACCCAGGTTTGTTGCCGGTGAAAAATCTAAATCTAAAAGTGGTCTTGTGATGAAAAAAAGGAAGACTGAATCCTGTTTTTCCTTCTTAGCTGTTAGCAGGGCCTTTTTTTTTTGTCCTTGATTTTGATGAGAATGGCCTCTAATGGTTCCCATGCTGGAAAAGGGATGCTGGCTAATGACTGGAGAGCCCAGGTTTGTATCCCAATCACACAGCCAGCTACATCAAGCCAAGATACTGGTGGACAGAGGCCTGGACTGGACCTGAACAATGTCCAAAAAAGAATCTGCCAGATAAATGTATATTCTTCAGTCCAAGTGCTTCAAAGATGGTTCTGTTGAGGCCAACTCATCTCCCATAAATATATCACCCAGACAAAGATGGAATTAATCATGGAATCCTGGGTGCCAGAGAGGAAGCTTCAAAGTTCTTACACAAAGCTATTTCTGCTCTTTTATCACAAAATTCCTTAGAGTCCCCTTAGAGTTCCTTAGAGTCTGATGACATAGGAAGTGCCCTTTTTGACTTTTGCAGGCATGGGGAGCCCTGTGGAGGGCTCCTTGAACACCCTGGATGCCTCAGGACTGCAGTGCAGACTGCAGGTAAGTTAAAAAAAAAAAAACCCCTCCCATCCCCAGCAACAGCACCATCTTGGGAACTGTGTTGCTGTCTTCCCCCCTCCCCGGCACATAGTTGCAGTGCTCCCAACTCCCTTGTAGGAGTTTGGGAAGCACTGCCTTATAGTGTCTCTTGCATGGGGACTGAGAAGTTACCTTGACATTTACTTCCTGACCCCAAAGCCACTGGCCCCTTCACTTCCTGAGAAACAAGAGTCTGGACCCAATGCAGAAGCTGGGAATAGGCCTGACATCCCCCTTCCTTGTGATCGTGTAATGGCGGATTACTCCACCAATGGATGGGGGAGTGGATTACTCGCCCCTTCCTTACCTGATCCCAAAGGAGCAAGATGTGCTGGGTCATGGTCTGAGATGGTGGCCATATCCCCAGCAAATTCTGCTGGACTTCAGGGCAATATCATTCCCACTGTTGGCACGGTGGAGAATCATGGTGTACCAAATGTTCCCTGCCTGCCCTACTACTCTTGGTCTTCTGCTTGCACCCTGTTGATAGGGGAACATGCATGCAATCTTCCACAGACAACAGGCCATGCTCCAGAAGCTGCCAGCACAGCTCCTTTTGCACTGCCAAGTGAAGCAAAGATCAGGTGCTCAATGGTAGCAAAAAAAGCAAACAAAATAAATGCTTGGCCTCCTCGCTATTGCTGGGGGAGCTAGCCCATCAAAGATTTCACTCCTCCTTCCATGAAGGGCCCATAGCCATACCTATCCCATGGCTGGGAGGGGGGAGGAAAACAGAGAGCAGAAGAGAGAAGAAAGAGAAGCAGAAAAGTATTTTGCTGCAACATTTGAGTCAGGAGCACTCTAGCATGACTCTGCTTCTTGACCTCCAGCAGAGCAGTTCAGGGAGACATGCTTCCTTTCCTGCCAACTGACTCAGTCGGAGGGGCTTTCCTGAAGAGTAAAGCAGAATGTCCTCTGGGAGTCCTGGGAGAATAAATATTTTATGGCATGAGGTTCACAAGCATTTTCCCAAATGAACAGCTATCATCCCTTCACTGGCAATTTAAACTATAAAAATTAATTTCTGAAAATTTTAAGTCATTATATTGATTTACAGACATTTGAGGATGCATACAACGATGAATATGATGGATGCATTCAGATAATGCTTGCACAGATGTTATACTGCATTATATTATATATATATATATATATATAATCTCTCTCTCTCTCTCTCTCTCTCTCTCTCTCTCTCTCTCTCTCCATATCTATATCTATATTTTTTTTTACTCTAACAAGTCTACAGAACAAAACTTGAAAGTCACTTCATTCCAATTTCATAGACTGGGGAATCTAAGAATGCAAGAGTACTAGTCTATTACTTGCAGGAGTAGAAATGTAGGCTCATGTATCCAGACTGAAGTCCAACTCTAGCCCGATTTAGAGTTTTGCATGAATACTGATGTACACACCAAGTTCTTGAATGCAAGGACAATCTCATTCCCTTATGGAAGGATCTGTGATGTTCTTTTCTGGGCACAAACCTGCCATTGAGTTGAATAAGGCAGTCTATGCCAGCCAGGGTATTACATTTAGGCAATTATACAGAAGGACCCATAAGAAAAACAGCAATGACACCTAAACATCTCTAGGGCTCCACATGAGCTATGAATTAGAGAGGCTGAGCCTTACAAACTAGACTTAAGGACAGGGTCAGTCTTGTAACGTGTAATAAATAATGCTTTGGTGCATATACTGAGTGTTTTCCCAGTGACACTGATTAACCAAACACAACCAACTGCCACAAATTTGGAGGAGTTGCGGGCCAAACAATATGGGTGGGTCCAGCCATCACAGAGAACCATGGTTTAATCCTGGAACTTTCATATTCTGTCTTATTCCCAAACTGTGGATACAACAAGTCAGGATTTGCCGGGTTCAGAGGCTACAGCAATTCCAGGCATGTTCTAAACCAAGGATGACAAACGTAAGTCTGTGGGCCAGAGATAGCCCATGGAAGCTCTTTAAGTAGCCCATATACAAATCAGGCTCTCCCAGCATCACAATCAGTTGCTGAACTACAACGTGATACCTTGGCAGAAGCTGGGAAAAGCCCAATTACCATATAGGCAGTGCTGCTTCTGCGGAGGTATTATTGCTGAAAGGGCAACCCACATGATAATTAGAGCTGCCCTTTCAGTAGCACTGCTCCTGCCAAAGCACTGGGAGATAGAAGGAGGTCTCAGAAGGTGAGGAATGGTACAGGGGAAAGGGCAGGCTACCAGGGTGAAAGAGGGAGAAGGGAGATGCTGGAGGCATTAGGAAAGTCTTACCATGCAGTTCACCCTTTCAGCAGCACTGCTTCTGCCCAAGCATCATTTTGCAAGTACCTCTTAGCTGTTGAGCTGCAAAGCAATGCCGCAGTAGAAGCAGAGTTACTGAAAGGGTGGACTGCTTGATGAATGCTCGCCTATATCTTGAAAAATGATCAAGGTTTGCATATTTTCTCCTTTGTAATTCACAGTGAATGAGTTCCTAGGTGAGATCAAAGTACTTATTTGTGATCATCACCTGCTTAATGAAATCACTTCCGGCTTAATGACGACACTTCCAGCCCTCAGAAGGCATCATGAATGCTATTTGGCCCACTGTATGGAAACCAGTTTGACACCCTTGCTCTAAACCATAATAAAACACAAAAACTTTCTATACTTGTGCACACAGGGAAGAAAGAAGCATGTGAGCTCACAGCTCAGGAACCTTGCATGGAACTAAAATTAAATTGTGTAATATGTAAACCTTGACTTTGACTTCCAAGAACCTGGAGAACAAGCAGCTCACCTTTCATAAATTAAGGCAACAATCCTATGCACACTTTCCTGGGAGTAAACCCCACTGAACACATTGTGACTTACTTCTGAGTAGACACATAGGTTTGCGCTGTAAGCCACTGTCCACGCACTCTGCCAGCAACTTCTATGGTCTCAGTGTACAGCTGATTCATAGGCTAAAACTTTTGCAAATATAAGGAACTGCTAATTCAAGCAAACATGAAAATACATAGCATTGGGGTATTTTCGGTTTCTAAAAAACCCGAAAGAGCAGTCATCTAAGAAAGTTCAAGTATTCCAATTGTTTCCTAATGTTCTAAACATCAAAAATGATGTATAAATGTTAGCTGTTCATTAACGAAATGATCAATGCAGCTAAAGCGGACACAGTTATATACCATAAACCTCAGTTTAAAAAAACAAACACAGATTTAAAAATTAGCAAAGGGCAGGATGCAAAGCATTAACTCTCTTTTACATTAACCCAGGAATCTTTGCTTTTTAAAAAACACACAAATACATAGAAGAAAGCTTCCCACCCCCCAAAATTCTCAGAAACTGAAAACTCACCAACATTCATCATAACTGCTAAAGAAAAAAAAATCAAAAGTAAAATTAGCCATTATTTGTTAGCAAATATCAAAAGCAGAAAACAAAGCAAAGCAACGTTAAGTTACATATGTTAATTGTTTTAATAGTTTCCCAATACAGCATGTTCATGTCGTTATGTTCATGTAGTTAAACTTATTAGCAAAACAAAATTACAAATAATACAGAATGGTAGATGATTTGCAGCCCATTCCATAGATTTCTGGCTACGTCAGCACAATAGGCACATGGCACATTGAATGACCAGTGAAATGCAAACATAGTTCTGCAGTTAGGCAATATTTAACTTTGGTATCCAAAGATCTATGGCCAGGATCCTTAAGAATCTTTCAACTTGTTCTCCATACCTAAAGGAGTTTGGAGTTTGCATTTCGTGAACAGCAAATTTCCAAGTCACAGGACAAACTGCTTTTGAAACTGAAGAGATTTACAAAAGCAGACTGCAATACGGTGTAAGTTTGCGGGCCAAAGTGAGGGAATGATGACAACTAAAAATCCACTAGGACAATCTGAGCCACTGAGCGCATCTAAAATAGCTTTCCTGACCTGATTCCTGACCTATATAACAACTGCATAATGCCCTCCATGCAGATGAAAACCCCATGAAAACCCCAATCGTTCTGTTGCGACAGAGGGCTTCCAGCAGGTTGTGGGGGTGGGTTGAAGTTAGTATAAGGAAAGAAGCGCTGAGTGAAGAAGCTAATGCAATGGACTGCACCGCTTCCCATCCCATCCTCTCAGTTATGCAACACCAATAATGATGTCCCTGAGCTCACTGGCAGTGTTAAGTATTCCAGAGATTATTGTGATAGCTGATGAAAATAATTTTTTAAAAAATTAAAATTAAATCAGAATATACAACCAGTTTCAAATTCTGGTCCCACCTCTTCTCTTGTAGGCCTTAGGCCCAAATCCTAACCCACTTTCCAGCACTGGCAGTGCCAATGGGACATGTGCTGCATCCTGCAGTTGAGGGGCACTCATGAAGGCCTCCTCAAAGTGTTTGTTTCCTTACCTAGGAGCTGCATTGCCCTTATGTCAGTGCTGAAAGAGGGTTAGGATTGCGCTTTTAGGGTGCAATCCAAACTGCGCCCTATGCCAGCCCAAGTCCAGTGGGCCGGCTTAGGAGGGTTGCAAACATGCCATAAAGCACATTTCCGCCTCCTTGAGGGGAAGCCAGGTCGGTGCTCTGAGAAGCTCTGGCCTACGGAGGCTGACATAAGCCTCCGCGCTGGCTTCCCCTTAGCCGCTAGTGTCGGCCTGCCTGCGCCGACACAAGCAGAAAAGGTAGGTGTGGGGGGGGGGAGGCAGGATTGGGTGCAGATTCAGAGCTCCTTAGGTTTGGATTCACAATCCAAATGAATCTGAACCAGGCCATTCCAAGAATTGATAAATACTTTCTATTTTAATTCTCACCACTCCCTGTTAACGCAAATTTGTGCTTGTACAGTGCAAGGAGAGTCTCTCAAACTGTCTTGTCCCCTGGAGATTCTCTTTACAATACCCAAGCACAACTTCATGCTTTGCATGAACTGGCCATGATTAGAACTGAAACAGAATGTATGGTCAATGCACTCATAATTTTGTGACAGCATAGTTAAGAGACACTGCTATTGCCACTTCTAAATCAACATTCAGGTAGCAGGGGATAAGCAAGGACAATAAATACTTCAGGAGCAGAAGGTGAACCAGAATCAGAAGATGAACCTGGACAGAAGGTGAACCTTGAAACACCTGAGTTCAAGTTTCACCTCACATATGGCCTTGGGTAGGTTATGCTCCTTGGGCTCAGTGCCCACAAGTATAAATGGGAAGGTAAAGTTGGTGTTCTTAAAGATAGAGAAATACCACTCAAGAGCAGGTGAAGACTAAACTCTCTTCCGAATACACCCTTTGCACAAGCAATTTACACTGGAACTGAAGTTGGCAGACCTGCATTGTGTTGTGTAGCTGTGTTATACATTGTTTGCTATAAATGATACAAGTATTTAATATGTCTGCCAAGTTAAACTCAATCAGGGAAGGGAGCCTTCAACCTAGGTCTGCTAAAGACAGTGGAAATAATGATTGCTGTAAAATTGTCCAACCTGACCAATATAAATGTATTTCTTTATCGTAACAATTGTGAGCTTATGCTATGGTTTCTTTTTTAACACATCTTATTCATTCATTACATAGTGAAATCTATGTTTTTGGTGACTTCTGTATTTGTTCCCTGTGGTGTACATGTTATTAATATTGCTACGTAAACTGATTTGTGAAGTTTTTGGTTGAAAAGTGGTATATAATTAAATATTATATTATATATTAATATAATATTATATTATGAATAACATTAAATATTTATATAACTATTAATAATAACTGAAACATACAGAAACATTAACAAAATAGGTCTTTTTATTGTATTTCTTGGACCACCTTCTGCTGGAGAAAGAAGACGTATGCTTTTGAACTCTGACAGTGAAAGCAAAGTGCCTAAAAGAAGAGAGAGGATGTTTAACATATCTACCTATATTTATCTAGATCTTTCCCACAGATATTTTCCCAAGAAAAAACATCTGTTTTTGTTAATAGTAACAAGGCTCTGGTGACAAGAGAGGATGGATCCAACCACTGCAAACACAAGAAAACGAAACATTCATGAAATAATTATAAAGGAGCTGAGGATTCTTAATTGTTTTGCCTGTTTGGAGATTTTTTTAAGGAATGGTGATAATCAACAATTTTGGACATCATCTGGACCATGACATTTCCACTCCCTACTCATATGTACTACCTCTTACAATTCAAAGCCCAACAGAAACCCTGAGTTCTGTGACAGTACAGCACAGATTTAGTCAGGCCCAGGAAGCCAGACCTTGTTAGGAGTCCATTATCAGAACATGGCTCAGGAGAAGGCTGTATGGAAAAAAAGTCATATGTGGACTCATACGAGACACATGCTTTTTTAAAAAGCTTACTCCACAGAAGGTGGCTGTCAGGAGAAGCTACAAATGTTTGCTTGGGGGATACAAGAGATCTTTCTGGGGTACTGATTTACTGTCCAAGTGTTTAAAGTGGAAAGCAGTGTTTTTTAAGGTCACTCACCCCAGCTACTCAGCTGGTGCAGATACCTGGTTGATCATGGTTGCTAGCACCACAAGGAGGCCTGATATGGTTTTACTGTTTCCATGCTACTTGACACTTCTCAACCAATGGCATTTTAGGTGGAGGGGGGACACTAAATTGTGCAGGCTCCCAAACACGGGTGTAAAGTGGCCCCTACCCTACAGAGCCGCTCACAGTTGCTAAAGTTTTGATTTTGCAGCCATGACTAACTCTGAAGGCAAGGGGGAGGGGTTGCTTTACACCAGCACTCAGAAGCCTGTACAACTTAGGGTGCAATCTTAACTCCTTATGTCAGTGCTTTCTAGCACTAGCATAGCGGTGCCAATGGGACATGTGCTGCAACCTGCAGTTGGGTGTCACTCACGGAGACCTCCTTAAAGTAAGGAAATGTTTGTTCCCTTACCTTAGAGATGCACTGCCCTTATGTCAGTACTGGAAAGCACTGACATAAGGGGTTCGGATTGTGCCCTTAGTGTTTTTCCACCCACCAGGAACGACAGTGTTCTCAACCCTTTAGTAACCTCTGTGTAGGCATGTCCTTAACACTTTCCCAAGACCTGCCTTTTCAGACAGACAGACATTTATTTTGCAACACAGCATATATACGAGCCAGCAATAATGCAGCCAGCAAGTGCAAAATGGAGGCTAATCAGATGCATGGGAGCCAGTTTGCACATTATTCCACCTGGGAATCCTGCATCTCTACACAGATCACAGAGACATATTTGAACATTATGTTTGACGTACCAAACAATATAAGTTCAACCAGTACAGAAGTATAAAGCACTCCCATGCCACTATGTAATATGCAAAGTAGCTCTAAGAAAAGCTCAGATCATTTGTTTCCCGTTCTGCCAAACAGCCTCTCCTGTGCTGTTCCGTCAAGCAAAAAAAAGTAACCAAGCATCTGCTATCTAATAAGTAAATATACTAGAATACCAGAAAGGGTCAATCAGAATTTACTATCAGAAACATAATATCAAACACTCAGTTGGTTCTACATGTTTTTATATTTTTTTTAAACAAAAATAGCCATGGGGAGGAGCCAAATCAGGATCATGATACAGAGAGGGGGCCATTTAATCCTTCCCCAGCGCATCACAGTCTCAATGAAAACCTCATCTCATGTTGTTATTAGCTCCAGGAGGGAAACTTCCATCGGTTCCCTACAGGAGCCAACAGTCACTTTGGGGTGTGGGATTTGTCAGGACTGTTGCACAAGTTAGGGTCCCGTTAGGGAGAAGGGCGGGATAAAAATAAAGTTTTATTATTTATTATTATTAAGGAGAATAGGTCATATATCCCCTCTCCATGGTCCTGCTCCAGACTGGAGCACCTGGCAAAACCAAAAAAAGCCAAACCAAATATTCTGACCCAAACAAACAACATTTTAACACAACATTTAGTTTGGCCCTGATTTTTGCTCTTAAAAAGCATGGATTGACAATTTTTTTTGGCAAGGAACTCTAAAACCATATCTAAAAAAAAATAAAAAACAGGATTTGCACTATTACGGCACTATGTTTTCAAGCATCGTTAATGGCAGCTTTTAGAAAATTACAGAGACCAAAGCTAGGAAAATTAGTTTAGCCATGTTCCCTTCCGACTTCAGAAAGGAAACTGCATTCAAGACAGTCATTAAATATATTTCTAAATCTCAGATTACAATATTAGGAGCTAGTTTCAAAACCAATTTCCTAGAACATATAAAGATAAGTTTACCTAAATGCACTAGGGAAAAACGAAAAGGAAAAATGACATTATCAAATACATAATATAGTTTCTAAAATTGGAACATGATTATGGATGGATAGTTCTTATATATACTCTTAATATCTATTAGGAGATAGAAGGAATGTTGGTGTCATCAGAATTCAAGTAGTGGGACATCCTGAAAGCCAACAACAAACAGGAGCATCTTCAGATGCTCTTCTTGCCTTCCTAATATCAGTATTTTTTTTTGCCTTGCCATTTTAAGCCACATTAAAATCAAATGCAGGTGTATCACCACAACATTCAAAACTGCCAGGGACTGGAGCAAAGAGGGGCTCAAGAAGAGCTGCCTCTGGATTTTAGAGCCTCTTCCATCAAGCTTCTGTAGCTAAGATCCTAAACAGCCTACATTCAACCTGGGCATTCCAATCTTAACTGCAACTAATGATTCAATATAAAATAGCTTATTAAGCATTCACTAGCTATGAAAGAATCTACTAAAAGAATAAAAATGGCTAATAAAAAACAGAAGTAAAAAACCTTCTTTCCTGCTCTTTGAATAAAGTGCTTCTATTCTTCTTACTTTTGGGGGAAAGCGTCCTATGTGAAGAGGCAACAAAAAACATGGAATGAGTTTTTTTATTTATTTTGTACATAATTAGGACCCTACGAAAGGCATAAAGCAGAGCTGACAATTATCATTCTACTTACTGTTTCTTTGCATCTTCAAATTTCTGCAGCTTTTTCCGCAGACCTCCAGATTTAAAGCCTTGACAATGAGCTGCTGGTGCTCCTATAGTTACAATATCATAATTCTGATCTAAACAGACCAAAAGCAGGGGAAAAAGAAAAGGGAAACAGGTTTAAAGAAAAGGCCTATTATTTCAACTTGCAATGCAAGTCTAGGAATTCAGGTTTCAAAAATGTCATTTCTCATTATGCCAAATACTCTATTAATCTTACAATAGGTTTACAAATGCCATCTGCTGTGTTAAGTACCCTCTAAGTTCAGCTATGAGCTACAAAGCATTCAGTTCTGAAAGCCATGATCCCCTATCCACAGACAAGCAAGTCTGTGTAAGAATTATGTCAGGATCTGACAAGACATTTTTTTAATGTAATCTCACTGCATTTAACCATGTATGCAATTTCATGTCATAGTCCCGGCATGCAAGGCCACTGACAATGCTTTGTTGTATGGAGGAGGGGCAGTGTTTGGTGTAACAGAGCATGTGAAGCCTCCTCTCCACTGAAGCCTTTGAAACTTCTTGATCAAGGCGTTTACCTTGAGTTGCTGATTGACTAGGGCAGTGCCATCATGTTTGAATCCTGAGACAGAACTCTGGATTTCCTCATTTTCACATTACTGGTACAGGCATGGAGAATGATGACATGACCAGTGATAACAGGTCATTATCAGCAGATGTCAAGAATGTGCAAGTAAGGAAGCCAAAAGTTCTTCCCTGTAATACAAAGCTTAAGTAATATGTTGGCATTACATAAGTAAATCAGCAACTATGAACAGGTGCCATAAACAAGAAATTCCCAGGGAACAAGGGTTAACTGATCCTTGAGTACAAGGAATGCTACACACGCACATGCCTTTGTGCACATGGAGTAGGCTCTTCCTCTGCAGGGAAAGGAGAGCTCACTGAGATTCGAATGGCAGAATACTTAGTTCAATTATGTGATAAAAGGAAACCCCAAAGGACCTGCCAAGTAGAATATGGCCCAGGGGGTGATAAACTTGCATGCAAAGAGCAATAACTACATTATTTATTTATTGCTATGGGTGAAATAAATGAAATGGGCATTCCATTTTGCTCCATAGAAAAGGAAGAATTATGATTGTTTTATAGGAGTTCCTTTATAGATGACTCCTTAAAAGTCTATGAATATGAGATAGCTATAGAAAGTTTTACCTAGGAAGATAACAAGCACTATGCAGATAAGCGGTTTCAAGTTTTTCTGCAAGCACAACCTCCCTCCCAGTCACCATTCCTTGAGTTCAAGAGTCTTCACAAGCCCCCACCATGAAGTCACAGAGGGTGGCCTCCCTAATTGGCAAATACCTGCTTGAACCCCTGAATGGTTTCATGAGGTTCCCTACCCAGCCTATCCTCACAACCTTTTTCTATACTTCAGCCCTTCTTTTTCAAATTCCCCAGGAGAATCAAGAACCCCACTGTGGAAAATCCTAGCAAAG
Source organism: Tiliqua scincoides (assembly GCF_035046505.1). NCBI lineage: Eukaryota > Metazoa > Chordata > Lepidosauria > Squamata > Scincidae > Tiliqua > Tiliqua scincoides. The sequence continues at coordinate 89,795,034 of NC_089823.1, forward strand.
TTTTACTTCCAAGTTGCATGAGTAAAATGATCACTTGAAAACAAAGTCTGGAAACTGAATCCAAGAATTTTTTTTCTTTAAAAATACACAAACTAGGACTAATTATTTGAATATTCTACACCAATGCATGAATAAGCCAAATACCTGATCCTGCATCGTCCTGGACTCTCATCCGCTGTATGTGTAAATTTGTGGGCACAAATTCTAGTTTTTTATCAGCTTTCAAGCTACTTGCTTTAAATGATGGACCTGAGGAAAGATTTGAAAAGGTTCTGCATGATCACAAAAATGCAACTAGTGAGGAGAAATGACAAACAGCACAAAACCCAGAACAGCAGCTAAACTTCCTGAAGGGCTCCTTCGAAAACAGATAAGCACTTTAGCCCCATCCCCCAGCCTGTTTGCAAGTCCTGTTGCCACAGATGCACTTGCTCCACACTCTTCTTTGTCTCCAGTGGCCCTCAAAAAACCAGACTGGGCTCAGGAGCTTCCAATTGGTCACCTCTAATGCAAGGTCTCAAAAGGTATACAAATGTTAATAATCTTTCTATGACAGCTAACTGTAATTTATCCTCTGAAACTTTCTAAGCTTGAACTGCATTGGGGACTGTTTGCTTATGACTGTTTTCAGATTAAGGCATCTGTATGCAAGGCTTTCCACGATAGTATTTCTTTAAAGAAAAAAAAAATTCCCTTAGAGAAAGTTTCTTATAAACTATAACATGCAATTTGATAGGACAGAAAACAGAACTTAGTACCTTTGTACTGATGCAGATTTGTGAGGTTTTCCTGATAGGTCAGAATAATCGTTTGGTACTGAGTAACAATTTGTCGACGAAGGCTTTCCCAACAAGGGGACAGCTCTCCCAGCTCTTCAAGTTCACAAACCCTACCAAAACACCCAAAGACAGTGACATGCTCTTAGTTTTGTTGCATTCTTGCTCAACAGCATAACTTTTCGACCAATTTGTGTGTTTGTGTGTGCAAACACACACACACAAAAATTGGTTGAAAAGACACATAATCCCCATTGCATCAATATTATTTGAGGTCATATATCATTCTCTTATCATATGAGAGTTCACCAATTAACAGATGAATTCCAGAAAGGCCACAACCAACACCCACAATCATAATTGGACTATTAAAACATCCCACCTTCTAGCCAGGGAATAGAACTGCCACCTTTCTATGGCAAGGCTCCTATGTCTTTAATAGCTGTGTGACAGACAAACTTCAACAGGTACAGTTTCCCCAAAACCAAATATAGTAATGGGAAAAGCCATATCTGCCTAATTTTCATGGTGGATTCCCCCCCTCATATTTGTGAAATTGTGCAGCTCTCCTCCCTTTGCAAACAATTAAAGATCAATTGGAATTTTCCAGACAGCAGCTGCTGGGCACAAAGGAACTGAGCGTAATGGCCACGTAACTCTAACCTTTTGCTTTCAGTTGAAAATTTCACTTGAAAGGAATTATGAGTAACTAGATAGTATGGAAATATTTTGCTCTATGAGTGCAGCAGCACTCTTGCAGAAATGTGTTTTGAACTTTATGGGGAAAAGATGTGGTCTGGAGTAAAAAAATGGCCAGGAAAAGGACTGAGCACTCCATCTACCCCTTCCCCACTTATTTGCTCTAAATCACCCTCTCTAAAAACACAACTGCTTTCTGAGGAAGGGCCATGCTGGATCTCAGGCTCCAGGCCCATCCTGTGCCACACAGTAATTCCAGAATGACCACAGGCAGGAGCCGGGCACAATCCTCTTCCATCATTGCTCTTCCGCAACTGGTATGTATTGTCAACATGCTAGGGTACAGTCACAAGAGCACTAAACTCATTGCTACAAAAGGCAAGTGCAACAGCTGCTGCTCACTTCTTAATATCAGACCCAAGTACAAGTCCATGCTAATTAATCTGATGCTTCAGGCCATCTCATACATGACTTTATGTAAGATAAACGTACTCATGATCTTGCATCTGGGCAGTACAAGGCCCAAATCTGAAAATCCAATGCCTTACTCACAACCATATTCTTCCTTGTTTAAAAACAGGGGCTGTTTATTTTCTGTGTTTCTGTGATTACCATATCCTTTTTGTCAGAATGTGTTCTGTTTGATTATAAAAGCTCTCTAGTGAATGCATCACTCTGATCCCAAGCTCTCTGCTTAGTAGTGTATACATCACTCAGGACCAGCCCAGGGTTTCAGGGAACGTTGGCCTAATGCCCTCCATGGGCCTCTTCCTACCTTAGTGAACCCCAAGGAAGCAGCTCAACACTACCAAGACTATGGGTACCAGAGTTGCCAACTCTGCCTGAAGCTATTTCTGGGGATTTGATTTTCCAGCATGGCATAATGTAATTAAAACTGGGAGGCCCTGTTAAAATTTTCAGGATTGTTTCAGCAGCCATCTGGAGACCGCAGGCCAATCCTGGCTATTTGGCAACTCTGATGGGCACAGAGGTTGTCAGGGATCAACAATGAGTCCTTCCAAGTGCCCTTGACAGCTGCCAAGCAATGCCAGCTCCTGACACCAATCCTGCCACAAACCAGAAAATACACATACAGGATCAAATGCAAGAACTGTTGCATTCATGTGGTACCACAATGTGTTGAATTGCACTGACATCACTAACCAACATAGAACACTCAACAAGACAGGAGTAGCGGATAACATTTTGCTTGCTCCTGCAGTATGTGTGCAAAAGTAGAGCAGGGAATAAAATTATTGTACAGGCAAGTTGAAGTTGTCAGGTGCAGTGTAGCAGCACTGTGCAACGCCATTATGGCCAGGAATATGAACAGGATCATCATGGCACATTAAGACCAAAGTTATTGGTATGCCTCCAAAAGGCACTTCTGGCCATCACAGAATCAGTTATGCTAGTACAATTATCACACACTCCTGATATTCTGCAGCACTACTTATAATAGGATAAAATCAAATGTGCAGCATAGCCTGACACCATAACCCTGTCTTGTAAAGAATTCCAAAGTAGCCATGTCTGCTCAAGCCACTTTTGGTGGCACTACAAAAGGCAACAATCTGAAGAATTCAATTGAAAGCAAGTTCCAGTGTAATCAAGTGACTGATCTGAAAGCAGTCTGCTTACAAATCAGTTGGAGGAGCTGGGAAAGGGGTAAGGAAGACTAAATCCTAGGCCGCTGGTGGCAGTCTGCCCGCAACTGTTCAAAAGAGGACACATTCTTTGTGAGGTGAAAAAGTGCGAGTGACTGGCTCATTGTCAAGATTTGGAAGGGATCACTTCTCACTTGCGTCATTCCATCAAATTAGAACTACCTTCTCTTCTTCCAAAATACTGAGTCATTTTTTCCCCTCTCCAAGTCCAATTTTCTTTCATTCCTCTTTTGGTTTTGATGCATATAAACTCTGAAAATCCTTTTGCGCACAAAAATAGCCAGATACATTTCCATTATCTTACTAGTGTCTCTAATCATAAGGTCCAAGCATTGCTACATTACTAATGTACAAGCCATAAGAGTCAAAACTGCTAATAATTACCAGTATCCCAAACAACTTTTGTTAGTGACTTTACTATGGTTGTTGCCAATTTTACCTTGGCACCTCCTCATTCAAGCAAAATCTAACTTACAACTTCCTGATCCAGTCAAATCCACCCAGAAAGGGGCCATGTACCCCACAGAGCTCCAGCATTCTGACAAATCTACTAATCACTGAAGCATCAAATCAATGAATCAACTGGTTCCCAGATGACACATGCAGAAATCAGTTTCAAATTATTATGCCCATGTTCATAATATTTTGTCCAGTTGAATTTATTTTTCCAATTGGATTGCTAGGAACTTCAAAAAAGTGAAAAAGTTCAATAGCTAGCTACTTTTTCTTATTAAATATTTACCCCCAAGTCTTATGTTGCTTTTTATAAAATTGCATATTAGCAGCTGAATAATGTAATAGCCACAGTAGCACTTCTCTTGGTTTAATCATCTCACTCTGACCTCTCTATTATGAGACTTTAATTACCTGATTCTGTTTATGTTTAGCTAAAGCAGTGGTAAAAATAATGAACCAAATTCATCAGATGGTGTAAACTGATGATTATTTGTACAGCAGTTTGAAAGCTGAACATGCCATGAACTCATATAATTGTAGGAGACATGTCTGCCTTGGGCCTTGTACTATTCAACATTATATCCTGGGTGAGGAGGAAGAGGGAATGTTTATCAAATTTGCAGATGAAACAAATTTGCAGGCAGGAAATAGCTAACATCTTGGAAGACAGAAACAATATTCAAAATTATTTTCACAAGCTCAATTACTGGGCCCACATCAACAAGGTGAAGTTCATTGGACAGAAATGTAAAGCCCAGAACAAAAGAAAAAAAAATGAAATACAGGATGGAGGAAATCTGGCTTGGTAGCAGCATGTGTAAAAATGATCTAGGTGTCTTATTGGACCACAAGCCGAATATGAGCCAGCAGTGTAATGCGGCTGCAAAAAAAAAATAAATGCACTGCTCGGCTGCGTTAGCAGAGCCATCAAGTCCAAGTGACAAGAAGTAACTGTTCTACTCTATTTTGCACTAGTTAGACCTCACTTGGAATACTGTGTTCAGTGTTCAGCTCCACATTTTAAGAAAGACATTGATAAGCTGGGTTCAGAGAAGGACAACTAAGGATGCAATCCTAACCAACTTACCTCCATGCTGGAAAGGGCAATGCAGCTCCAAGGTAAGGGAACAAACATTCCTTTACCTCGAGGAGGCCTCCATGAGTGCCATCCAACTGCAGGATGCAGCACATGTGTATGTGCAACCTCCTGATTTTAGAAATGCGCTATGTCAGAATGCCAGATGCAAGGGAGGGCACCAGGATGAGGTCTCTTGTTATCTGGTGTGCTCCCTGGAGCATTTGGTGGGCTGCTGTGAGATACAGGAAGCTGGACTAGATGGGCCTATGGCCTGATCCAGTGAGGTTCTTATGTTCACATGTCCCATTGGTATCCCTTTGCCAGTGCTGGAAAGTTGGTTAGGATTTGGGCCTAGGATGGTGAGGGGTCTGGAAACAAAGTCCTTTGAGGAATGCGCTTGGATGTTTAAGCCTGGAGAAGAGAGAACTAAAGGCCTTAGGCCATCTTCAAGTATCTGAAGAGCAGTCCTGCAGAAGGAGGATTTACTTTCTGTGATTTCTGAGGGCAGGACTAGAACCAATGAGTTGAAACTACAGGGTAGAAATAAGAAGAATTTCTTAACTGTAAGAGGTGTCCAATACTGGAATAGTTTGTCTTGTGAAGTTGCAGGCTCTCCTCACTGGAGGTTTTCAAGCAGCATGAGATAGCTACTTATCAAAGATGCCGTAGCCGCCTGCACTGAGCTTGGACAAATGACCAAGGCACCATTCAACTTTAACATTCAATGCAAGGAATCCAAACGGTTCCTGTTTGTATATGACTATCCTTTCCTAACATGATATGCACAATAGGCCTACAATAATCTATGTGGTCAATGAATGCCCAGTACAAAATCAACTGGCTTCACTGCAAGTCATATTCATATTAATGTTGACAAGTTGAGTCAACAACAGAAGAAGAATTAAAACGATCCATCTCAATGACTTAATACACTAACAGAAGACTTGGAGAAAGACTGTTGAAAACAAAGGTTTGGAAGTTATTTTGCATGTGTCAACATTCGTTACATCACTTTAGGAATCAGTGTCTGGCAGAACTCTTAAGATACCTCTATAGTTAGCAACTGGCTACCCTGAGCCTGGGAAAATGTTCTATTGATTCTGCTGACAAGAGAGCTGTATCCAAAGCTTGTTTAGTCATGACTAACAACACAAATCTTACGCATGTCTATTCAGCAGTAAGACCCATTGAGTTCAATGGGTCCTACTCCCAGATAACTGTATATAGAATTATATCACTGATTTTAGTGGGATCTAATCATGATTAACTTCATTTGTAACAAAACATAGAATATAACCCAGTGTACCAAAAAGCAGGGCAGAAACATACATTATAAAAAACAACAACATGATAGATCTTATGACTGCAAATAAAGTCATAAACAGATTTACAAAACAGTTCCTTAGGTCACTGTAGGAGGAACACAGATGTATGCATTCATCACAGTAGGCAGATACTGAAAAGCCACAGAGTTTGCAACAATATTTTATTTTCTTGTCTGAAGAAGGGCTAATTTAACTTATACATTTCCAGGACTAACATCTATTCCATTTGGTTTTTTTGTTTTTTTTACCTTGCAGCATCTTCCTCAAGTAAAAGCTTCACAAACTGTCTGGGAATATGTAGGGACAACACACTCTCTGCCATTTGCTCTAAGATCCTCAGGTGGTTCCCATCAGTGGTGGGGAAACGATACATTCGACAAATGGCCCCTCCAAACACTGAAAGTTAAACACACTTTGGTAAGTATGGCCTAAGGAGACACATCTCATTCCCTTAACACTGAGGCTTGTTATGTTAAGCTAAGTAGTTCAGAAACTACACAAACCTCAATTCACAAAATGAGTTAATGTGGCGACATTTCACTGTTTGCTTAGTTAAAGCCTACCACACGTTGACACAGGCAATAGTCAACCAAGAGAAAGAAAGCTGATTCTTTGGAACACAGAAAGTTTCTTATACCAAATCAGAGCACTGGTTCATCTAACTCACAGTCCAATGGTGTAATATAGGCTTATCTCTAAGCAGAATAGCTGCCCCAGACAGGAAGACAGACCCTGAATCCACATTCAGAACATGGCTGGTGAAAAATGCTCAAACAAAAAGCAAAAACACTGCAGGGGGATTTTCCAGCACCTCTAAGACTACTGAACCTGCACAGGAGCTCCTGAGAAGTTAAACATGTCCAAAACTACAAAAAATAGGCAAAAAATGGGGCATTCATTACACACAGAGAATGTCTGAAGACAAGTTAGTTCTTCACTGGACTATTCAAGAGCAGGATTCAGAAATATTAAACTGATAATTCTACCAGCACAAGCAGCTACTTACCAGATTTTAGTAATGAATCTTTCCGTAATGAAGCGTATTTGGACCTGATTCCTAAAGATTCTGTTAAGCTTTCATCAACAGGCAGCACAGTCTAAAGAAAATGGAAACAACAGGATACATGGAACTTAAACCTTCATCACCAAGCCTTCTTAAAGTGTGTTTGAACTATAAAGGATAGCTTTATCACTTATAGACTGAGCTATAAAGGATAGCTTAAATCTGAAGCTGTTGTCACTGAAATCAACAAGATCCGCTATCTTTCAGCAGACAACAAAATATGCAACAGAAAATTCCATCACTTCTGCTTTTTTCAGTGATCGGAAGTCGCTTTTTTCAGCCTAAACGGCCATTCTGAAGCCCACTGAGGCTGCGGGAGGACACGCATGGCCTCTGCGAGGCTCAGAAAAGCCCTCGCCTCTGGAGGTTGGGGGCGTCCCCAGTATCCATGGTTTCAGGTTTTTGAGGGGGTTCCGAAATGGAATCCATGCAAATACTGGGGCACAACTATACATTCTCTCCATATTGGAGCTGGGGAGCTAAGGCTTGCCTAGTGAATTCATGAGAGAGACAACAATTGAACCAGGAAATCCTGATTTGTAGCTCAGTTTCTTAGCCACTGCATAATGACAGCTCTCATAACAGAACTCTACAACTGAGCTAATGGACGATCTATGTTTTTCTGATGCTCTTCTTTTGGCGCTGCCCATTGGGAGCGAAAACTGTAGCTGACTTTGGATGGTATCATATGATGAATAAGAATCAGTGAGAAAGGGCAGTTTAGAAGATATACTTCCATAAAGCTTTCAGTTTTACAAATTTTCAAAGAGCCAATCTGGTGTTGTATCATATTTAAACTGGAGAGCTCCAGTTCAAATCCCAGCTTAACCACTGTGGTGACTTTAGATATCTTTCTTAGCTGTACCTTCCTTATAAGGTTAATGTGAGAATAAAACAGGGGGATGTCACACATACCACCCTGATCTCAAGGGAAGGGGGGGGTACGAAAAAACGTAAAAATAACTAAATGAAACTGTAGAACAGATAATAGCTTAGATTACAGGGGTGCTCAATAGGTGGATCGCGATCTACCGGTAGATCGCGAGGCAAAATGAGTAGATCGTGGAGCCCTGTCTCTCCAAACTGTTAATGTCAGTTTCGTCTAGTGACTAGAAGAAACTGACATATTTAGCTGACACTAAACTGACACTGAAACTGACACTTTAGCTGCTCTTCAGGCAGGCAGCAACAAAACTAACGAAACTGACTAGACTCCAGCAGGGGCTCCATACATTAAAGGGGGTGTCTGTCAGACGCTTCCTTCCCCCCTGGTAGATCTCCGGGCCTTGCTGGGTTTCAAAGTAGCTCTCGAGCCAAAAAAGTGTGAGCACCCCTGGCTTAGAACAAGGTTTCTCAAACTGTGGGTTAGGACCCACTAGATGGGTCATGAGTTAATTTCAGGTGGGTCCCCATTCATTTCAATGTACATGAAATGTTGAAAATGTGAATAGGATTGCAGCCTTTGGGATGTTTGGGGAATTTTTTTTAAACAGATCAACAACGGATTGGGAGGGTTAGAAGGGTTCTTCTTTACTTTAAATAAATTTTTAAACTTCCACTTTTGTAAACTTTTAATTTACTTAATTAATTTGATTTTATTGTGTAGAGGGTGTCAAAAATTTTCCTGCTTGACAATGTCACTTCTGGCCATGACACCATTTCCAGGTCAATGACATCACTTCCAGTGGGTCAGAGTGTCATTCTAAAAAGTGGGCCCCAAGAGCTAAAATGTTTGAGAACCACTGGCTTAGAATATTGGGTCTAGATTTGATAAACAAAGGTCAAATTTTTGCTCATCCATAAAGCTAGTGAGTTGCTTTGAACAATTTGGCATTAGTCAGCCTAAAAGTACTACACATAGTAAGTTATGACTGGAAAACAAAAATGAGACTCTCGTGTACATTGCATTGAACTTCTTGGAGGGGGGGTGGGACAGATATGTCATAAATAAATATAATGATCTTAACCAGGATAGAGCGTGGTTGATTTTAACCTGCATTGAACATAGATCATATCACAGTAAAAACTAGGTATTTTCTCTTTTTAAAAAGCAAAGCTGGTTTGAATCCGTCAGTGTGCATCAGTTCATACAGGATGCTTTTCATCCACACAAGCAGTCTTCCATGCAGATACTACATGTTTACATGGACGCACATATTGTATTAACTGGGCAATCAGAAATACGGGCAGCAGCAAACTTCTGTGATGAGTTCCATGACTGCCTGCCCACAGCGTATCTGATCATGGAAGCTTGTCCAAAGAGGGTGTAGACTACACACATGGGGAACACACATTGTTTAAACTGTCCCTTAAGACATGGAGAAGGGTGTGTTGATCAGACTGAGGGTGACATCTTTGCTGCATGCGTGCATTGTTTTAAGACAGATAACATATTCACACTCACCCTTCCATTGATAGTATCTGGAGACCTCGTAACTGGAGGTCGTTCCTCTGTTTTTTCTTCCATCTGCCACCCAATGACTGTAACATTGCCCACACGATCACTTTCAGCAGATCTGCAACAATACATTATTGCTGTGAAGATGTGGTCTATCGATGTGATAAATAATACTATCAGTTGCTGTTACATATAATATGCCATGTTGTTGCAGATCCCACCCCCAAGTGCGCAGCCTCTCCACCATTAACCCTTATGTGTCATTAACAACACAAAGGGCTCAAATGCTAACTAATTCTACTTAGGGTCAAGGTCTAGTAGTTAGTCAGCATCTAATAGTAAATGCTGGTAAGGAAGAGTCAATGTGTTGGATATGTAGCCTAGGGCAGTGTTTCTCAAACTGTGGGTTGGGACCCACTAGGTGGGTCATGAGTCAATTTCAGGTGGGTCCCCATTCATTTCAATATTTAATTTTTAATATATTAGACTTGATGCCAAGATATGTGACTGCATTTGGGGACATGTTACAGACCTGTACTTTTAACAAGCTACTATGCATATTTTTTTAACAATGAGAGTCAATGGGACTTACTCCTGGGTAAGTGTGGGTAGGATTGGAGCCTAATTGTTCAAAATGTTCCTACTTGATGATGTCACTTCTGGTCATGACATCACTTCCAGTGGGTCCTGACAGATTCTCATTCTAAAAAGTGGGTCCCAGTGCTAAATGTGTGAGGGAATTCAGTAATTTGGCCATGAGCTCTCAGGGAAGGGCAGGGTAAAATTATAAAAGCAACATCAACGTAGATAGCACATTACAGAGCAACAGAAACAACAAAGAGAGTTGTCCCTGCTTGAAAAGACTTAGGAACCAATACTAGCCAATTTTCCAGCATTGGTGCAACTGCAATGCAGCCACGAGGTAAGGGAACAAATGTTCCCATATCTTGAGGAGGTCTCTGTGACTGCCTCCCCACCACAGGATGCAGTGCATGGCCCATTGGCATAGCTGCACCAGCACTGGAAAACTGGATAGGATTGGGTCTAAATTTGAACAGTTGGGGAAGGGAAGGAACAAGAGGAACAAGGAAGACCAAGCTAACAAATAAAAGTTATGAGAAAATGCAGTTACATGCATATAAGCTTACTGCAATCCTGTAACATCTGGGAGGACAGCCCAATCCTGAGCTGCTCAGTGCACGGGGCTGCCGTGGCACCAAAAATGGCTGCCGTGGTATCCTGTGTGCATCGGGGGGAGGGGACGTTCACCCTCTTCCTCCAGGTAAGGGACGTAGCCCCACAATGGGGCTAATCAATTCTGTGGGGCTCTTTAGCTGGCATAGAATCAAGGAGTCCCACGTCAGGCTGTGCAGCCCGACACGGGGCTCCAGATCCAGTGGAGTTGAGCTCCGCTTGTCCCACTCTCTCCTGCCCTGCTCCCTCCCCCACCACACCTTCCCTCACCCTCCACCCACCCTATAATGCCTCCGCCCAGCATCCCAATGCGCCATCTTACCTCTCCACCACTAGGCACTCTGCAAGGAGTGCCTGGCAGCAGATCGCCGGCCTCCTACCGGCACTGTCCCAGTGTGGGTTTGTGCTGGGCCATCTCTGGTGCCCGTCCAGCGCTAACTCCAGCAAACGTGCTTTACAGCACATTTGCGATAGTGTGTGTCAGCAGTGAGCCGATGCGCGCTACTTAGGATTGAGCCCTAAGTCTCACTGAATTCAGTGAGACTTACTACTGAGTAGACCTGCACAGGATTGCACTGTTAATTTTGGTTCAGGTTGAGGATGAAGAAGGTTAAGTCAAGAGCCTAAAATTTTTCAAAAGAACAATATAATGTACCAATAATACAACCAACCACTCCAATGGGTTCTTATTGAAAAATTATGTGCAGGTACATAATGCACTTGATCAGTTGTAATTTTGTCATATTTTCTATGAAACGCTGTAATATATATTTGAGAGGTGAGTGTTGTACCCAGGTCCAAAAAGAAAAGCATCAATAGCTCATTTTAATGGCCTACTTTTCCTGCACTAAGCACAAATGCAAATGCCTGATCCTTGTAAAATGGAATTAGAAAAACAAATCGACTACTAACCTTAGTGTTAAATGTAATCTGTGGTTTCTTTCCCTAAGTAGCTCCTTTACAGTGAACATTACTGAACCTAATAAATACATCTGAAAAACATGAGAACTGTTAATGCAGAGGATATTTTAAACATGAATCTCTATAGTTTCTATATGACATTTGAAATCAAAAGCCAGCCTCTCTTTCCTGCTCAGTTCTAATATCATGCTGAACCATGACTTGCACTAATTTTGGTTTGAGCTTTTGACAAACAAATCATGGCATAGAGTTGCTCATCCATCAGTTTTTATCCCCTCAGTATACATGAGGTCACTCTTAGTTCCAACAGCCTCTGAGGTCAGAGCAACAACCGTAACTTTTAACCATGGTTTGAGATTCTGATTTGCTTGGCAGTTGTAAGCCACATTTTATCAATTCATATAAATCACAGTAAAGCTTTTTAAACTGTCTTTTGACATTATGCTCAAACTGAGCTTCTGTCTGTCTGTCTTTAACACACATGCTTCACTGCGAGGGAGAGAGAACAATCAGAAATGTGTTTCGGTCCTTCAAAAACACATTGCACATTTGCTTTTTTAGAGAATAATGTCAATTTTCCCTTTTTTTCTCTTCCATTAAATTTTCCTAGGAGATGGGGTGGGAACAAAAAGATATCTCACTTACAATCATTTTAACAGATGTACATTCAAGAACAATTTTAGAAGGTTGATCTAATTATTCTAGCTTTTAGCATACACTGAATGCTGCCCTTTAAAAGTAGGCCAGGCGGTGCACCTGGGACCAAGAGAAGAAGCAGAAATATGAATGAAAACAAAGAAAAGTATAAAGTGGACTTACAGTTCCCTGAGATCTATCCTTAACATCATATACAGAAAGTTTTATTTGTGTCATCTGATTAATAAGGGAGTCTTGAAAAAAGGCAATACTGCTGAGAAAGATAGGATTGCTTGTTCCCTGGAATGAAAACAAAAATCACAGAACATTAATATGGCCTGCTCATTTATCAACTGAAATCAGTCACTTTCCAGAGGTTTCATTCTAAAAAACACTTTAGCCAACATAAAGCTACTCACCTCAATAATTTCTGTCTGAGCATGCTTCGTCCAGAATGCCTGAGGTGGTGTAGTTACACTCACTGCTACAAAACTATTTGGCTTTCTATCTAGCGATGGAGTAAGTAGTTCACTGCAAGCTATAAAGAAATTGAGAATATCACCTTTGTATATTAAGTATTTGCCTGTTTTTCACATGTTACAGCTTGTTATTAATCATCAGAGTACATTCTTCATACCTGTGGCAGAATTACATCTCCCCGCTTCTGGGGCAAAGGTCCGTGATGCTGCCCCTCCCGCATGCAAAGCCGCCCCCCACCTTTTAAGCACAACAGAGCCTCGCACAATCTCTAGACTGACTGGGGAAGCGCTCTGAGGCATCCCTGCAGTCTTAAACAGCACTTCCGGAAAACCTGAGGTTCCAACCTCAGTAAGGCTTCCTGTGCGGTCCTGCTGTTGCACAGATTCAGTGCCCGGGGCATTTGCCCTGTCTGCCCAGCGCTAGGTCCACTGCTGCTTCATACCTGTTACTTTTTGTACTGCACATTAATGTACACACCAGTATATAGAGTTTCAGAGGCAACATAAACATAAACAGTTCCTTGCTCCCAAGGAACCTACAATCTAAGACCAGTAATGAAACCAGGGGAAGGAAGATGCTACATGGACACAAGGGTTTGACTACATCTAAGAATAAGTTTAAAGGCACATGGAAAATGTGGATTTGGAGGAAGGAAAAGAGATGGCACTACAAACAACAAGTGCTAGGTGGCCCATTAGAAAATGGATAGGGATCAACTGGCAGAATGTGATCTACCTTCTGTTCACACCTATCTGAAAATGAACTGTGTGCCACATTCAGTTTTCCTAGTTTACCTGACAGGCTCATATGTCACTACATGTAAGAAACAGCTATTTATATATAAACAACCAATAGCATTTAAGAACAAATATGTGAAATGAAAAAACCCACTACAGATAACTGCTTACCTAAGCTGAATTCTAAAATAGGTTCATCAGGATCTTGGATGTTTCCTGCAAAGTATAGTAGTTAGTATAAGGACTACGTACTGTCCTTCAGCAAATCAATTTCTTATTAAAACGGATTGAAGCAGTCATTAGAAAGATGACATAGGGCCCAATCCTATCCAACATTCCAGCACCAGTACAGCCGCAATGCAGCCTTGAGATAAAGGAACAAATGTTCCCATACCTTGAGGAGGCCTCTGTCACTTCCTCCCCACCTCAGGATGCAGAGCATGCCCTATTAGCATAGCTACACTGGAAAATTGGATAGGATTGGACCCATAGTCTTTTATAGTCTTTAGGAAAATTCAAGTGATCCTAATTTGAAAAGCACCACAAATACACACAGCCCAGAATCCCAATAACTATGCAACAAGTTCTGCATACATATATCTAGCTCCCCCATCACTATCTCAAAACATTTCTCCCCACCACACTTCTAACCAATTTTGAAACAGATGAGCAGGAACAAACAATCCAAAGGTATTCAAAGAAAACCAGTCAAATGCCTTCCTAAATGCAGAGACTGAACAGGTTTCCTTGGTTCTGCGCCAGCTGAACTGTCAGGCTCAGGGCTGCCGGGGCTCTACACAGGGGCTGCTGAGCTCAGGGATGAACTGTTGGACTCAGGGCTGCCATCAGGGCTGCCGGGACTCTACATGGGGGAAGGGAACTGATGTTCCCTTACTGCAAGGAGACCTCTAGCAATTTCCCTGGCCCCAGGATACAGTGGCAGCCAATATGGCACTGCTGTACCTCTACGCTCCATGGACGCTTAGGGTTGGGTTGTTAGATTCTACAAGAACCTATGCTGCTTTTGCTGCAACAGACTAAAGTCACTACCCCTCTGGGAACTGTTTTTTGGAGGAAAGAACTGCCTGAAAGACTCAAACTTCAAAACAAATATCAAAAGAAGATTCGTGAGAAAAAAATTAATACAAACATAAGGGCATAGGCAAAGAAGAAGGGCTCACCTGCCAGAGATAAACCTAGCATGTCAGAGGCAACGTCAATAGTTGAGGCTCGCTGCACGCTGCGGGATTTTGCACCATGACGGGGGCTGAGATCTTTTGTTGACATGTTGTCATTGGGGAAGGTGTCTCTTTTACTGTTTGGCCACAGAAGGATCTTGGTGAAGAGTCAAAGTATAACAGAGTGCCTTCTTCAGTTGCAGCCCTTAGGACATCAGCAAGCTGTCCAATAAAACAAACCCATCCGAATTCAGTTCCAAACCATGTTTACTGAAATGCTCACTTTACCTACAGATAGAGATGTTTGTTTCTGGTGAGTAAGATAAGATTACAGCCTAAGTCTTATTGAATACCATAGGCTTACTTCTGAGTAAAATAAACACTGTTTCCAAACACCTCTACCTACAGGTAGTAAAAAGGATTTTTTTTTAATATTAAGAAAGTTTTAGTTTATACAAACTGATACATACAATCAATACACCAAAGGCAATACACATACCCATTTTAGTCAAGCAGCGCATCATAAGCCCATGGTCCATATACAACATGTACCATCTCCTCTAGGAATCACAGCTATAGCTATGCACTTGGAAAAAGGGGAAGGTAACAAAAAAACAAAGGGGTTTGACATGGGAGTTGGGAAAGGTAAAGAGGAAGTGAGTGTTTTGAGTCTCAGTGTGAGTTTTGAGTGAGTGTTTGAGTGAGTCTCAGTGAGAGAAAGCTGTTTTGCTTGTGAGGTTGTCTGCTGCTTGTCTGTGGGGCCAAGACCCTGGATGCCCCTTGGCCCACTGCTGTTACTCCATGATCTAGCAAGCTAGTCATTCCATCATAGAAGGAGAATAGGTTTATCTGGCAAGATCTTTTGAAGAAAATCACTCTGGCTCTTAGCAATTACAGCCGAACCCCAGTATCCGCAGATGCAGCATCTGCGGATTTGACTTACTAGTGATGCCAGCAGATACCACGGTCCACGTTTTAAAGGCATTTATATCTTGCATATCATGCATATCAAGGTCCACCTGTATTGTTCTCCCTTCTAAATGATCAGAGACAGACCATTTAATAATTTGCTCCAGCACCATCCTAGGTACAGACACCCAGTTTAGTCAGAAGTTGGCTAGATCTTCCTTTTTCCTTCCTTTGAAGAGAGGGGCCACTTTCATTCATGTCCAGTCTTCCAACACTTCCTCAGCTCTTCAGTTTGCACAGATTATAGACAGAGGCTCTGAGATAACATCTGCCCATCCTTTGAGCAACCTAGGTTGCAGTTCATCCAGACTCAAAGACATGAATTCATAGAGCAACTCAATGAACCCAAATGACATCCTTGCCTATTGTAGTCTGTAGTTTCCACACTCCCTCCTTTGTTCTTGTCTCATTAGGTCTAACACAGTCTTCTTTGCAGGAGAAAAGAGAAGCAAAATAAGAATTGAGCAGTTCTGCCTTCTGTCTATCAGCCATCCAGATTTTAAACAGAAGACGGGTTTACATTCTATGGCTTCTAAGAGCAGGACCAGATGCAATGGGTTGAAACTACAGGAAAGTGGAGTAGGGTAGATAAGTAGTGGGCTCTCCCGCATTTGATGTTTTCAAGCATAAGTTGGATAGTCAACTGTCAGAGGTATGTAGTCAGCTGTACTGATTAGGGGGTTGGACTGATGACCTCCAAGGTCACTCCCAACATCCTATGAAGAACAAAAACTAAGAGGAATCTAGGAAGCCTCCATTACTATTTCAAATGGTATGTATAATCAAGACATATATGAGATGAGATCACATTTCTAAGCTACCCAATCTTAAATTACTCAGTTTTTTGTTGTTTTTTTAATGTGATGGGTTGGATCAAATTCTTCTCTTCCACTCACACAAGAGGAGGGGCCTGATTTTCTTTGATTTCCCCCATTTCTCTCCAGCTACCTGCATCTACTGAAAACCTGCTCCTGAAGGTTGAGGGACCCTCAGGAACATGTGCCACACAGGGCTGGTGAGGGAAGGGAGTTCTCTTACAATTCACATACCTCCTCCACGCGCAAGACTGGATTTAGCTCCAACTCAATATGTTTAGAGTAATACTACTAGAAGAAGAAGAATGTGAATACAAGTGATAAATGTCAGCCAATTGGAAAGTTAAACTAGCAGCAAAAATACCAACAGCAGCAAATTGGAAATGTCTCGAAACTGCTTATGTAGCAGAGTGGTTGAATAAATGCCTGAAAAAAGTGGGAAAACTAACCAACTTAAATTTATTTTCTGTAAACCTAATCTAACTTTTATCAGTTACAATTCCCCTTAATTCAGTTTTGAATGAAACATGACAACCTGACTGTGTTAGAAATGTATATATTATAACAGTATATAGATTTCATCCCTGATAATGTTTTTTGTAAAGATTCATTTTGCCAATATTTGAAGGTTGAGGATACTGGGATAGCTAATTTATAGACCTGTGTAGACAATAACAGGATGATTAATTAGCGTAATTATTTTTGTTACTTGAATTGAAACAATAGTATTGTATATACATGCTTTGTGAAGATCTTATGTATGTCAGAAGTGTTTGGTACTGATTTAGAGCCCAATCCTATCCAATTTTCCAGTGCCCATGCAGCTGTGTCCATGGGGCTTGCACTGCTTCCTGTGGTGAGGAGGCAGTCACAGAGGCCTCATCAAGTTATAGGAACATTTGTTCCCTTACCTCAAGTCTGCATTGAAGCTACACTGATGCTGGAAAGTTGGATACGATTGGGCCCTTACAAAGCAGATACTGGACCACCAACATGCTCTGAAAGCAGTTGAACTCCCTTTGCAGGAGCAGGCTTGCAGTTTGGGAAACTTCCTGGAGTCTTAGCTAATCCTAGATAACAAATCAGCAGTGGTGATGAGGGGTTTCTTGCACAGCTTAGGCTGGTATGTCAACTGTAGGCTTACCTATGTCATTCAGACCTGACCACAGTGTTCCATACATTGGTGACACCAAGATATGATTATTGCAATGTGCTCTACTTTGGGTACTCCTTCAAGGCTGTCCAGAAATTGCAAATGGTGCAGAATAAAATGACTCCAGTGGTCAAGCAGACTGATTCAGTCAGACCATTTGCTCCTATGGCTACACTGGACACAAAGCAAGGCACTGATCTCAAAAGTTTAAGCCTATTAGGCTTGGGATGGGAGTACTTGACGTCCTGTCTTCTTCTGTGTGAGACAGCCCACTCCAGTGTTGTATGGGGGGCTCCCTCCTATGTGTGCTGCCATGAGCAGGATTGATAGTAAAGTGGGCTGGAATCTTTTCCAAGACAGCGCCGCCACTGTGGAACTCCCTCTAGGGCTGAGAATCTCATTCTCTCTGTTGGCCTTCTGGGAGGGGCTAAGCACTTTTTTATTTTGCCTCATCTTTTCAAGTTAATCTCCTCTGTTATTGCTTGATTTAGGACGCAATCCTAACTGTACCCTGGACCGGCGCAAGTTCCTTACGGCATCCCGGGAGGGTCGTAAGCAATGCGTAAAGCATGTTTGCACTTGCATGGGAGTAAGTGGCTCCGCTGCACAGAGGTGCGCTAGCCCACAGAAGCGGGATCCAGCCTCCACGGCAGCAGAACCAGGTGAGTTCACACCAGTTGAGCTTGGCCGGCACAGGAGTCTGGGGAGGGGTGTGGGAAGATGTTCTGAGGTGGGGGAGGGCAGATGGCAGGCATTCCTAGGGGTTAATAATAATACAGGTATTTCTATACCGCCTTTCTTGGTCCTCAGATTTCTCCTTAGACTTTATTCAAGGCGGTTTACATAGGCAGGCTATTTTTAAATCCCCGTAGGGATTTTTACAATTTGAAAGAAGGTTTCTATCTTTCAAGAAACCACAACATTCAGGTGTTTCTTTCTTGATCTGGCTGCACATTCTGGCCTCCATCCTCCCACGCTCAGAGCAGATGGAATAGCTCGGCTCAGCTTGTCAGCTGCTTCAAGGTCGCACGGTGCCGGTGGCCTCAAACTGGCGACCTTCGGATGTTATCTTCAGGCAAATGGAGGCTCAACCCTCTAGACCAGACCTCCTGCCCAGGTTAGTAGGCGGGGAGCAGGAAGTGGGGCCAGGACCCGGCAGTTATGCCATGATCCTAGCCATGTTCCCAGGACGCTGCTCTATTCTGCCCCAACTTTGTGCTGGATATAGCGCAGGCCTCCTGGCCTACCTGTTCCAGCACAAATTAGGATTGTGCTGTTACACATTTATTACTTGTATGCTGCTCCTGCTATTATTTTATCTTTTTGTGTTTTATTGCTTATTGTGTTGTACTGTATTTTATGCTTTTGTAATACTGCTTCTGTAATACGTTGTAGGTTGCCTTTGGTGCCTCTCCTCTTGGTTACAAGGTGAAAGACAAGGTAAAAATATTTTAAATAAATAAATTCCCTGAATTTTATCGATATTTTCTACCCAAAGTCTGAGTTATGATTCAGTTTACATAAAAGCTCCATTGTGACATGTTCACAATCTATGTGACTTTCATACTGAACATCTCTATACTTACAGGGGGCTGCTGTCCTCTTGGGAGAGCACGTGGTAATGCATTTCTTACAGCCAAATTTATTTTTCCATCTGAAAAAAACAAACACATGTAATTATTTAAACCAGTCGTTCCCAAACATTTTAGCACCAGGACCCACTTTTTAAAACACACCCACCAGACTTTTAAAAAAGGAGATCTAGAAAGAAATATTCTTTATTATTTATAACAACCAGGAAAAAAAGGCACTCAAAGTTTATCTCTCTATATTTACACATGCTTGCAAACTGCAGGAGCTCAGCTCCTTGCAAGGTAATTAGCAGCTCTAGTATTTAATTTTTCAATTGCCTCAGGGCGTAAGACAATTATTTGATTTTTCCATCACCAGTTACTAAGAGAGGCCCACATGGCCTGTCTCCTCACTAGCATAGTGAGCATAGAGCAATGCCCTATGAACAACAATGGGCTGTCCCATTATGGTTAGCATCATGAACCCCTCACCAAGACAAAAAGGGATAATCGGTGCATTAAAATATCAGCTGCCCTGTAAAGCTCCCCAAAATTTTGTTGACATGACATAAAATTAAGGCTATGGTTCTCTTTCTTTGAAGACTCTTTGCCCATGTGCTCATAGCATCATGGAAGTCACTCCCCTGTGGAACATATTATGCATATGAATCCCCAAAACACATGGGTGGGAAGGAATGCACCAGTGTTTCCAAGTACTCCTGGTATTCACATACATAGTGAAATAAAGAAGAATCATGCCATAAGGGAAAGGCTCATATACGACTGTGGCAGAGGTGCAGTTTGAAGGGGGCCATGGCTCCACGCACTTCAGGCAACAAGCAATAATCTTCCACATTATCCACAAAAGACATAAAAAAGAAATACTCCTAAAATATACTGTCCTGTTGTAATTCAATCTTGCATATACTCAACAATGGGTTTTTGAATCACTCTGCAAACCTTCCACTCCAGACCCACTAGGCTGGACACTTTTTGGCCCCTCCTAACAACACTTGAAATGATACCTCCACATTGTGGGTGTACATAAAGAAAATCCTAAACCAGGAATGCTAACCATCAATTTGTTCCTCCATTTTGAACCTGTTCCAAACAGCAGGAGTTGAAAATTGGGCACTGAAAGCCCAACTACATGCAGCTTAAGACAGTCCCTGCCCTCACAGCCAATCACTTTTGACTTGATGTTTCTACAATACAATACAAACAATACAATACAATACAAACAATACAATACAAAGAGGAAAAATCATTGTCTCTTTTGTAGAAGCACCAAACAAATAGCAGGAAAAGATTTATTATTTAACATCTTATGTCTCCTTTCCTGTCCAGTCAAGGGCAGCCCAATCCTGAGCTGTGCGGGGTTGCAGCAGCGCCAAAAATGGCTGCCGCCACATCCTGCACACTTCAGGCAGCCGCTGGCGGCTTCTTGGGAGAATGGGACTTTGGTCCCCTTCCCCTGGGTAAAGAGAGTAGCCCTGGGTAAAGAGAGAGTGGGGCTCAATGGAGCTATTCAATTCTACGGTGACCCAAAGGTCACCATAGAATCAAGAGCCTCTGTGTAGGGCAGCCAGCCCAACATGGAGGCCACCGGTCCCACCTCCCTCCTGTCCCGCTCCCTCCCCCCGACACACTTTCTCCCCACCCTCTCCACACCCTCCCTCTGCCTTCCCCCTCCCCAGAACTCTTTCTCTCCCCTACCCCCATGTCTTCACCTACCTCTCCACTGCTTGATGGTCTCCACAACCACCAGCACTCGCCTGGTGCTAGCCCAGTGCCGGCCAGCGCTGGGCTAGCACCGGTGGAGAACCAACGCAAGGGCCTGCAAGTGTGCCTTTTCGCACGTTTGCAACAGTGCGTGCCAGCAGTGAGCCGGAATGCAAAGTTTAGGATTGGGCCCTAAGTGGCCAAAGTGGTTTACATCAATTTAAATACACAGAAGGCAAGGCAAAAATATATTCTCTCTTTCCTAATGACTGCCTGCAGTGAGAAACACGCTATTTCTGACTCCCCCCTGAAAGGAATTAGAAGTTTCAGGAAATTCAGTTCTTTGAAAAAGAACATAAGAACATAAGAATATAAGAACAGCCCCACTGGATCAGGCCATAGGCCCATCTAGTCCAGCTTCCTGTATCTCACAGCGGCCCACCAAATGCCCCAGGGAGCACACCAGATAACAAGAGACCTCATCCTGGTGCCCTCCCCTACATCTGGCATTCTGACTTAACCCATTTCTAAAATCAGGAGGTTGCGCATACACATCATGGCTTGTACCCCATAATGGATTTTTCCTCCAGAAACTTGTCCAATCCCCTTTTAAAGGCGTCTAGGCTAGACGCCAGCACCACATCCTGTGGCAAGGAGTTCCACAGACCGACCACACACTGAGTAAAGAAATATTTTCTTTTGTCTGTCCTAACCCGCCCAACACTCAATTTTAGTGGATGTCCCCTGGTTCTGGTATTATGTGAGAGTGTAAAGAGCATCTCCCTATCCACTCTGTCCATCCCCTGCATAATTTTGTATGTCTCAATCATGTCCCCCCTCATTATTAACCCTTAACATTAACAAAACCCTTAACATTATTACAATTACAGTATATTTGTACGTACTGAACTGAAACTGCCATGTTAGGCAATGATTCAGCAAATTCTGTGTAAATGGAGACTATGTGTGTGTCACGCTAAATGTATAATCTGTTTGCTTTCTTTTTTCACCCATTCCTACTCTAATTAACTTAGGGTGCAATCCTAACCCCTTATGTCAGTGTTTTCCAGCATTGACATAAGGGCAATGCAGCTCTGAGATAAGGGAACAAACATTCCCTTACTTTGAGGAGGCCTCCATGAGTGACACCCAACTGCAGGATGCAGCACATTTCCCATTGACACCGCTATGCCAGCGCTGGAAAGCACTGACATAAGGGGTTAGGATTGCGCCCTTAATTTGTTTCCATTAATGATATTCTAATTACTTTAATTTAAACCCAATTCGAACAAAACAGGTATGCCTACAAACCTAAAGTATTATGGAAATAAATAGAAAATTAAAGTGGAAAGTTACCATAGCATAACTAGGAAGAAGGCCTGGTTTCATGCCTTCCTTCTTCCTAGGAATCATGGCTTGATTTAACTCCAGGGTGTCAAACTCATTTCATAAAAGAGCTGAAATTAGCATTCAGGGTGCCTGCTGAGGTCCGGAAGTGATATCATTAAGCAGAAAGTGATATCATTAACCAGATGATGGCCAAAATAAGTAATTTGTTCTCACACAGAAACTTAGGGCCCAATCCTACACCCGGCCAGAGCCAGTGCTGAGCTCTAGCACATGCACTGGGTGCGGTAAAGCACATTTATGGCACCCAGTGAGTAGGAAGTGCCAACATTTCGTCCGCGCCAATCTGGCACCAGGTCCAGAGCCAGCAGAAGGAGGATGTACCACTGTCAGGGGTGATTGAGACCACTGTCAGTGGTGATTGAGTGGTGGTGCAGCATCTGAGGGGTGGGGGGGACAGGGTGGGGGAGGAACCGGGGCTGGAGGGGGTTGGGATTGGCAGAACTCTGCTCCATCATATCTTGAACTCCATGTTGGACCGGAAGATCCAACAGTTTCTCAAGTTTGTGCCAGCAAAATAGATGGTACAGACCTGAGAATACTCATTGTTCCCTTCCCCTGATGAGACTTCTGGCTGCTTCCTGGTGCCCACTGGATACAGTGGTAACTGCACTGGCACTGCTGCTCCAGCGTGCGCCGGGAAGCTCAGGATTGGGCTGTTATTAATGGCAAATGACATAAGAGAAAATGTGCAAATCGAGTTCATATTTTCAAGATATGAGAGAGCCCAATCATCATGCTGGGAGGGCCCAATTGTAACACGGGCCAGATAAATTGCTTTAGGGGGCTGCGTTCAGCCCATGGGCCTTATGTTTAACAGTCCTAGTTTCACTCATCACCTGGGATTAATGAAACAGAAACTAGAGTCTTAACTTCTTACGGTATATTTCAATGCTGCAGCAGTCCAGTTTGGGACCAATGACATACAGGAAAGGCAGAACCATCTGCCCTGAGAGAAGGCCAACTGAAAGGAAGCAAGACTAATGCAGAGCAGCAGAGGGGCATCCTCTTGTGCCTGTTGTGGATCCACCAAAACCTTGCAGATTTGATTCCTTTAGTTCTTACAACACACTGTCAGTTCTCTCATTGTACACTAACACTCACTGGTTCAGAAACTGCTGCTCCAATTACTACTACTGTATTATAATCCATGATCCCAGAATAAAACATTTTGCTTGCACCACTGAGACAGACTAATTTTTTTTTCTTTGTTACAAAGATGAAAAAATGCCTCTTTGGCATACAAAAGGTTTTCCTTCTGCCATAAATCCAGAATACATGAGCTTATTATTGCCAGATGAATGAGGATTTAAACAAACAGTGTTATAAGTTATTTGAATAGCTCTCTGTTAAACAGAAAGATCTTCTACGAACAAAAATCATACACACACCAACCCTGAAAAGGAAAAGAATTTTAACAAGCCTCACTCCTTTGTACACGTTTTAAAACAAAAAATTTAAATTTGGAAGAAAAAAAAATCAAGCACTACTGGAATGGCAGCACACTCTAATGCAGGTCTACTCAGAAGTTCACTGTTCACTGTTCAAGTGGCTTTACTCCCATGTACATAGGACTGAAGCTTTAGTTACCACCAGAGGTTATCTAAAGTAATATTTGAAGAGAATTTCCAGAGAAATATCCAAGGAAAAATTCAACAAAAAAGGCACACACGCACACACACTTCAATAATACTAGTAAAATTGCGGGGAGGGGGGAGGGTATCTTGCACACCTCTGTCAGAATTAGGGTACCAACAGTGGCATCAATGTAGCCCTCTTACCCGGATTCACATATTTTATAAAGCTCTTATCCAATGAAGCACGGCTGGCACAACCCTTCATCCATCCTGCTATACACACTGTCAGTTGTTGTTGTCACTGTCACTGGGCTATTTTAATATTAACAGTTCAATCCGTCTTTTGCTTCATCCGGACAGAGGTATTTTCACAGCTGAAAAGTCAACTGAAATAAAAGTCAAAATTCTGCCCTGTTGAACTAGAGCTCACTTTTTAAAATGGTACAGGGACAGAAAGCCAACAACCTGTGTGCCCTCTAGAATGTATCTATACAAAATAAAGTGGAGATCATGACGTTCAGCGCCTGTCAACACACCCCAGCATCTTTCAGGATCTTTTCACAAGCAAAATAGACCTATCAAAAAATATATATGTACTATGCTCAATTCATGGGACACAGTGTGCCATATTTATTAAACTTAGACTCCACTTTTCTCCCGAGTGAAACTTTATTGAACTACTTCATCCATCAGCCAGCTTACTGCTCTTAAATTAAAATAGTATTAACTTGTGCTTTCACATTTGCAGCTAGGGGCACAGAACTGCTTCTTTATGGGAAATCTCATGTCTCTATGGAAAGTGTCTGAATATAGAAACCACATGGGTGGGACCAGTCAGTGTCAGACCTAAGGGGTGCAAGGGGGGCTGGCACTGCCAGCTCTGCCAACTTCTTTCACTTCATTTTAAAAAACAAAAAAGGGGAGAGGAGGAAAGGGGAAGCCTAGAGAGGCAGCGCACCAGGAGTCACAACTCCCAGTACACTGCTGTTCTCGGCTGACCTCTCCTCTCCTCCGGAGGAGAAGAAAGGGGTGGCCTAAAGAGGCAGTGTGCTATGAGTTGCAACTCCTGGTACGCTGCCACTCTAAGCCGCCTCTTTCCTCTCCTCCTATAAAGGAGGGGGCAGCCCAGTCCACTGCTGAATCACAGCCAGAGGAGCAGCAGTATCTTTCATGTCCTCGGAGGAGACAAAAGACAGCGCCCAGAGCAGCAGAGTGTCACTCTAGGCTGCATTCTTGCTTCCCTTGGAGGAGGGGGGCAGACAAGAGTGGCACAAAATTGCATCAGGAGCAGGCTTGTACTCCCAGTGCAATTCTGGAAGCAACTGCAGTGACGTGATGACGTCACCACAATTACTTCCAGGTCAGGGGAGGCAATTGCAGCAAACATAGTGGCACCCTGCGTGTGAAGAAGCCCAGGAATGCCACTGGGACCAATTATTGGGTTTCTTCCTACACAAGCATTGCTCTCTTCTCTGAAGACCAATTGTACTCAATAGATCCGTGCATTTCTTGCATCCTGCCACTTGTGACGCAGAATGGAAACTTGGCACAGGGAAGCAGCACCCACACCACTGGCAATGAATGAGGTGAGTGAGAAACAACAGCAGCATGAAGCATTTTAGAAACTTTTAACAGTTTAGCAGCAATTAACATTAAAAAACCCACCATCTCAATTTTCAGTGCATCTGCTAACAATAAAATACTTTAACTGGCCAGGCCAGTCCATCTATCAGGCCAACTGATTCTCAGGCTGCAGACTGGTAAGCAGGGATGGGCAAGTCTTGAGTCTCCGCCCTCTGCAACTCGAGTCATGAACAAATCACAAAGGGGGCAATTTCAGAGTCACCTGGAGCATTTTTGCAACTCAAAAAAAGTAATTCCATTGAAAAATCCCACCACAGCTCCATGGAAGAAAATCGGGCTGCTGCTGGGCTCTGTGTGCGCTTCTACGTTCTCTTTAAACACTGCGTTGCTGTCCCACCCATTACGCAGCATCGATTACCCCGCCTCTTCCAGTCCCTCCTGCTTGCAAAACCCACTTGTCCCTATGAGAAAAATGGCTGCTCCTGTCCCCCTCACTCTCCTGGAGATACATCTTCTGTCCAATGGATGCTCCAGGGACCAGAGGAGGTGCCTCCCTCCCTCAGCTTCTGTAGACATGTAGGCACCTCACATGATTTCAAGCCAGGTAGAATTGATACTTTTGCAGAAGCCACTACAATTTCTGCATCCTGAGACCCTGCAAGTTTTTTTAAGCGCAAACAAAAAAAAGTTAACCATTTCAGTCCACTACCCCCAGCCCATCTCTGAACATAGCATACCCTGCTGCTGCTGTTGTTTGCGCGCGCAAAAGACAGCTTCCTGGATCAACTCAAGAGGTTTCTTGGGCAAGATGGAGGCGGTGCAAGCAATAGCCATTGGCAAGCAACTCGAGTCACCCAAGCGGATGGCGACTCATGAGTCAGGGATCCTTGACTTGTGTTTTGCAGAGTCTTACATGCACATGACTTGAGTCTCCACAAGTCAACAAAAAATGCTGATTTTCGTGACTGGGACTCAAGTCAACTGACTGGAGTTCCCATGAGTGATGGCAGGAGGTGCCTAATTCCATCCATTCACTCACCTCCACTGCTTCTCCTTCCTTACTCCTATCTATCTAGAATAAGAAAAGAAGTGGGTAGAGTGGAAGTGCAGAGGAAAGGGGTGGGCTAGAGTGTCTCTGACTGCCTCTTTCACTTTATCTTCCTTTTTCTTTTCAAATCTAGGGAGCAGGTCAATGGTTCCCAACCTTTAGAAACCCATGGACCACTGAGGCAAAAACTGGAATCACCATGGACCACATGCCACCCACCCAACCACCTGCACACAAAAATTACAATTAAATTTGGTAGTTCGTGGGGAGCACTCAGTGACACACTAGAAGTGGTGGCTGTGGACGGTCTGATTTCTGCCCTCTGGTGGTCCATAAAGAAGCATCTCCCAAGCAAGCATTCCTCAGAGAATACCAGAAAGGGCAGAGAAGAGACTGCCACAGCTGCAACTGACACTTTAGTGATCCGTGGGGGAGAACTCACTTGGCGAGATGCTGGAAGTGATAGAAGATGATCATCTTTTTTCCCCCCAAGACCACACTGCTCAGGGTCTCATTTCTGAGACCTCACTTCCCAACCACAGGTTGGGAATCACTTGAGTAGGAGAAGCAGAGGCTGGCACAACACCAGGTAAGGGGGGGCAGCATCTGGCACACTATCTCAGACCCTGGAAGGTCTTATAGATCCAGTTCTAGAAATGAGCCACAGAGATTTGACTGTCATTCTGTCAGAGCAACATACTGTGAACCCAAAAGTCCCTGGTCCATTCATTTCCATGTCAGAATGATCACTGGGGAATTTCCAAAAGGATGCCCTCATTACATCTGCTACTGCTCTGCGCCAGTATCCATTGGAAGAGGAATGCCAGAACTGGAAGGCCAAGATAGGTAACTACAGGTTGGTCTCTAAATATGGTTAGTTGACAAAAACCAATTTTAGAAGAGCCTCTGCTTATCCAAGTATGCAATGGTTCTTTTATTTGGTTTCTCTGTAATATATCTGCAACTGTACTACCAAATGCATTTGGCACTTCATTAGACAAATGAAAGACTCAACTCACCCTGTTGGTGACAATCTGCACCACCTGGGTAAGGACCCAGGCACAATTATCCAAACACGTAACATTGCTACACTCAATTATGTGCCATGCATACACTTACACTTACGTACTTTTGCACAATGTAAACAGACATAAGTATTTCAATCTGGTACAGGGCAGCAGATTTTTTTGTATGCTCTTTCTGCCTTGGGATTATTAGATTTTTTAGAATCTAAATTCACATTTTTTAAATTTTTCTTTTTAAGAAGTCTTCAGATGATGGAGTCAGAATTAATGTACCTGTGGTGCTACCCTAGCTGCTCCTCGAAATATCTGAGGGATACTGGCATTTGTAGCAAGGGACCCCACAATATATACAAAAGCCATCCTCTTTACTCTCCCTTGCAATGGAGAGAGTTTCATTTCCTCATGTTCCAACAGCTGCTTCATTTTCACCACTAGATGAACAAAATGGGAAGAGAAAGCTGTGGAAGATCAATTACAAAATGGGGTCAATTACAACATTTCTAAATGGGGTGGTTTAGAGGAATTAACAGAATGAATCTTCTGCCTACAGGAAATCCTTTTAACATTGACATCTGCTGAGGAGCCCTGCGCACTGCAGAGTTCTGGGGGTATGTTTGGGACCTTAGGGAACACACCTGCAGACGGGCTACTAATCAGGTATGTTGAATTTCACAAACACCACAATCATCCTGAGAACGAGAACAGACTTGACACTGCTCTCCTGCCAAACTCTTTCTGCACCATTTCTTTCAGTAAAACTGATCTGCCATTATTGTCAACGGAGCAAAGAAACACCTGTTAAAAAGGTGACTCTCTCAAATTCTACAGGGGGTCAGCACGCTGTTCTCTTCAGCATGATATCCCTCCCAGTGGCGATCGGTAGTGTCTACTTTGTGTTTCTATTTAGACTACGATCCCCTTTTGGACATTCTTCTTACTCTTTTTGCTATCTGAACTGCTATGTGAAAGCTTTTACTGAAAAAAATGTTATACTAGTCTAAAACCACCACAACCTCCACCCGTCTCATTCAGGAGCCACTGAGAGGCTTCTAAAGAGCTCTGCTGGAAAAGCAGTGCAGTAAACAACACTCAGCCCTAAAACCACTATCAGAATATAGTTTTAGTATCTGATGTTTGGGATAATAAAATATCTACTTGCTACAGCAGTTTGGTCTTAAATGTATCTGTAAAGTGTTTTGGTTTCCTAAAAGGTCACATTACAATAGCTGTTACTAAAACAAAGATGAAAGGCTTTGACAGAAAAAGTTCTGTGGTACTGCAAATTAAAACCTGCAACAAGATTGTATACTTCTACAGTATTCTATATTATGCAAAGTAGAATATATGTGCACACTTGGCCTCTCTGCGTGGGGCTAATCACTTTTGCAGACAATTGCAAAAACTGCACTGAAGTCCCACCTCCTACCACTGAAATCTTGTCCAACAGACACGCTGTTCAACAGACACACAGATTACTGTTGGTAATCTACTGGTGAAATATCAAACTTTTTTTATTTCAAATTTATTTTTATGGCCTTAAAACCTAGAAGCTAACTTTTATTTCCATGAAAGTTGAAGATCACAGGCTACCTCGTAGTTACACATGCACTGTAACTGGAGAATCACAAGAGATGCAGCTCTTGTCAGGTTGCCTTCTAAGTGTGACACAGCCAGCTCAATACTGTCCTTTTCTGTAACATCTCTCTGGTAACTTACAACAGTTGAGAAAATACGGTAAACCCCTCAAGCTTATCTTGTTCAAAAAGTGAAGTCACTAAGCAGTCTCTCAGTTTGAAAAAGAATCTAAAGTTGTGATTACAGTACGTTACAGCAATGTTTCTCAGACTGTGGGTCAGGACCCACTATGTGTGTCGCGAGCCAATTTCAGGTGGGTCCCCATTCGTTTCAATATTTAATTTTTAATATATTGGACTTGATGCTACCATGGCATGTGACTGCATTGGGGAAATGTTACAGATCTGTACTTTTAACAGGCTACCCTGTAGATGCTTTTAACAATGATAGTAAATGGAACTTATTCCTGGGAAAGTGTGGGGTGGATTGAAGCCTAGAATTGTTAAAAATATTCTTGCTTGATGATGTCACCATCAGTCTCACACCATCAGGTGTGAGAACCAACAGTCTGCAGCAGTGGTTCCAAACTTTTAGCACTGGGACACACTTTTTAGAATGACAATCTGTCAGGACCCACCAGAAGTGGTCATGATGGCATGACCAGAAGTGACATCATCGAGCAGGAAAACTTTTAACAATCATAGGCTACAATCTTAACCACACTTTCCTGAGAGTAAACCCCATTGAACAAAATAGGACTTACTTCTGAGTAGACCTGGTTAGGATTGTGCCCTTAGGCTACAATCCTATCCACACTTACCCCGGAGTAAGCTCCATTGACTATCATTGTAAAAATATATATACAGAGTAAAGTATAGATCGGTAACATTTCCCCAAATGCAGTCATACTGTGGTAGCATAAAGTCTAATATAATAAAAATAAAATATTGAAATGAATGGGGACCCACCTGAAATGGGCTCACGACCCACCTAGTGGGTCCTGACCCACAGTTTGAGAAACACTGTTCTACAGAATTCAGAGACATCTCTCATTCCAGAAAAGGAAATTCTGGAAAAGTCTAGGTGAAGAGTGCACACACACACATACACACACACACAAAGCTTCCTGTGGCAGTCCAACACACTGACAAATGTGTTGTGGTAAGAAATTCTGTAGGCATCTCCAGCTGGCTGTTTTGGAAAAGAAGGAAGTGAAACAGCTCAAAACATGAGGACTATGTCACATGTACCATATCAAAATTAACTCTTACATTTCAATAATGGTTGCAAAACGTATTTCTGATCTTTCTTAAAGCTATTTGCAGTTAGGTAACTGGACACTTTAAAAAATAATAAATAAATATAATACACTTTGATGCGGCAACCATCAATGAACTATCTCGGTCACACACACAAACCAGTTCAGGTATCTTACTACAGAAAGAAATGATGGGTCAACAGGAGGTTGCTTCTCTTTGGGTCTTTGAACCTGACATATCTAGTGATGCACTGCAGCACCTGTTCCCACATCAGCAGCCTCATAGGCACATCTGTTGAAGATGGTACCATTTTGAACTGTAGATGAGCAAATGGTCATTCTCCCACTCTCTTAAAAATGGCTCCCTATATACACAAAACTAGCATGTCAGGGAGAAGATACTCTACTAACCATTGCCCTGGTTTGCAGTTTCAATGTGTAAGGAGGGTTTTTTTAAAAATTGGTTTATTCAAATATTCCATCCTCACCGGTAGTACCAAGCATCACAAATGGGAGGCTGCTGACCATGTATTTTGTTTCAAAATACATACAGGTCATACCTCATTATGCACTGGGGTTCCATTCCGGAACCCATAGTGGATTTAAAAAAAAAATCAGTGGGTACCAAATTAATGGAAAAATAGCTTTAAAGACCACCTTTCAGGTTTCTTGCTCCTCTCTTGTAGTCGCAGAATGCATTGGTATAGGCGCTATACCACATTCAGCCACTAGATGGAGTGATCAATGGAATCTAATGGAACGAAATTATTATTTAACACACCAAGGTGGGAAATTGGATTTTGGTGCTTTTTTTCCTTGTTACAAGGTGAAACTCTGTATCAGTGGTAAGTCAAATCAGTAGATACTGAGGTCCCACCTATAGTCCTAAGCATACATATAATAAACTTTTCAGGAAATTAAAACCGACTGTACAAGAATCCATTCTAATGCAAGTGAGGAATCATTTTTAGTCAAAGACGTATGGTCTTATTCTGTGTCGCAATGACAGTTTCTCAGTGGTTGTGGTGTCTCAACCAGGCAGGCATCTTATAAGCAGCCTGATGAAAGAAAGACGAAGCAGCAGAAAAAGCAAACATCAGATGTATACATACAGTGGTAAGAAGGCATTGGAGGACATGGACAATTGTCTTGCAGTTCCCCTTTACCAAAAAAAACACTGTACAGTTCAAGACACTGCTACAACCAAAGCTGTTTCCAGACTGTGGTTTATAGCACCACAGAAACTCAATTGCTGCTTACTGCCTACACAGGAGCCAAATGTGGGGCTTCCATTTCAGGAATATCAAGTTTTAACAACACACATATGCAACTGCTACTTTCCAATCCAGGTCACCCCAAAGAGGTGATAACATGCTTCAGACAGCCTATTTGGGAAAAACCCAACTGCACGGTGAAGGTAAATTATAACCAATCTCTGACTGGTCCAAACTACCAAACTGCAGGTTACACTACAGTCACCTATAATAGCCCAGAAGAGAACTCCAGGTAGCCAAGAAAGGGCAGGTCAGAAAGGGTTGTTTACTACTTCCACTATCAGCCACTTCATACATACTCAGTTGCCTTTATGGCAGCTCAAACCCATGTTTGCAAGGTTAAACATGGATCCAGAACCAGTGGCATCGCTAATGGGGTGCAGAAGGGGTGTGGGCCGCACCAGGTGATGCACACAGGGAGTGACACCACTACTGGTCAAAATTTTTTAAACCTTGGTATTTTTGAATAATATCATCATGCTATATATCAATCAATGCGTAATTAGTGATCATGTTATACATCAAAGAAACCGTGTTAAAATATTCCTCGTCTATCAAAAGTTATAGCTAAAAAACCAGTGAGGGCGGTATGTCACCATACCCATGCCTAGGGCATTGCCTCACCCACTGCGTGGGAGGAAGTCCATCATAGGAGTGATGCACTGGCCTCCCGCACCAGGTGATGCAAACTCTAGCAATGCCACTGTCCAGAAGACCAGTCAGGGTAAGCACCACCAAAGAGGAAAAGAGACATTTCAGAGAAAAACAGTAAGGAAACAAGACTCCCTTTTCCCCATCAGCATTTCTTTTCCACTTCAAAAAGCACTTACACCAAGACTGCCCTACAACAGCAATGGAGCCACCAGGCTATTGTTATTCATTGTTGCAATGTAACCAGTAGTTTTGTATATTGTACTCCCGGGCTGTGAGACAATTATCTGAAACGGTAAGTTGCCACGATCCAAAATTTCACAATCTGGTAACCTGGTGAAACTCCTATAGTCTGATTAACTAATAACTACAATTATTGCGTGAGCAACATTAAAATGATTTCTAACACTATTTAAATCAAATTAATTTCCACTGAGTTTTAATATACGGAAAAGAAGTGAAATGTACCAATTCAGGCTATTTAATACTTACTTAGCATTTAAATAGCAAAATTTAAAGCATCTAATATGCTCCACACACATTATCTCAGTGCAATGGCCCTCCAAACGGTTTGCATTATTACCCTGATGTTGCAGATGGGATCCTTTACGATATTCTCATGCAATACCATCCCGAATCTCTTTTGCAAGGCCTCTTTAAGCCATTTCTGTCAAACGTATATACGCAACAGGGATCAAATGTTCACACATGTGGGTTGGGCAGAAATGGGTTTAAATAAATAAGTCTATATCATTATTCTGAGAGTTTTACATTCTACTGAGTACAGAAATAATCTCCACATATCCTCGGTTATAGTTAAATGCCAAAATACAGTTTGGTAAAACAAAACCCTCTCAATCCTCTCATGGACTGAGAACTGGTTGAAGACCAGGAAACAGAGAGTGGGTGTCAGTGGGCAATTTTCACAATGGAGAGAGGTGAAAAGCGGTGTGCCCCAAGGATCTGTCCTGGGACCGGTCCTCTTCAACCTCTTCATAAATGACCTGGAGACAGGGGTGAGCAGTGAGGTTGCAAAGTTTGCAGATGACACCAAACTTTTCCGAGTGGTGAAGACCAGAAGTGATTGTGAGGAGCTCCAGAAGGATCTCTCCAGACTGGCAGAATGGGCAGCAAAATGGCAGATGCGCTTCAATGTCAGTAAGCGTAAGGTCATGCACATTGGGGCAAAAAAATCAAAACTTTAGATATAGGCTGATGGGTTCTGAGCTGTCTGTGACAGATCAGGAGAGAGATCTTGGGGTGGTGGTGGACAGGTCGATGAAAGTGTCGACCCAATGTGCGGCAGCAATGAAGAAGGCCAATTCTATACTTGGGATCATTAGAAAAGGTATTGAGAACAAAACGGCTAATATTATAATGCCGTTGTACAAATCGATGGTAAGGCCACACCTGGAGTATTGTGTCCAGTTCTGGTCGCCGCATCTCAAAAAAGACATAGCGGAAATGGAAAAGGTGCAAAAGAGAGCGACTAAGATGATTACGGGGCTGGGGCACCTTCCTTATGAGGAAAGGCTATGGCGTTTGGGCCTCTTCAGCCTTGAAAAGAGGCGCCTGAGGGGAGCATGATTGAGACATACAAAATTATGCAGGGGATGGACAGAGTGGATAGAGAGATGCTCTTTACACTCTTACATAACACCAGAACCAGGGGACATCCACTAAAATTGAGTGTTGGGAGAGTTAGAACAGACAAAAGAAAATATTTCTTTACTCAGCGTGTGGTTGGTCTGTGGAACTCCTTGCCACAGGATGTGGTGCTGGCATCTGGCCTGGATGCCTTTAAAAGGGAATTGATCAAGTTTCTGGAGGAAGAATCCATTAAGAACATAAGAACATAAGAACAGCCCCACTGGATCAGGCCATAGGCCCATCTAGTCCAGCTTCCTGTATCTCACAGCGGCCCACCAAATGCCCCAGGGAGCACACCAGATAACAAGAGACCTCATCCTGGTGCCCTCCCTTGCATCCGGCATTCTGACATAACTCATTTCTAAAATCAGGAGGTTGCACATACACATCATGGCTTGTACCCCATAATGGATTTTTCCTCCAGAAACTCGTCCAATCCCCTTTTAAAGGCGTCTAGGCTAGACGCCAGCACCACATCCTGTGGCAAGGAGTTCCACAGACTGACCACACGCTGAGTAAAGAAATATTTTCTTTTGTCTGTCCTAACCCTCCCAACACTCAATTGTAGTGGATGTCCCCTGGTTCTGGTGTTATGTGAGAGTGTAAAGAGCATCTCTCTATCCACTCTGTCCATCCCCTGCATAATTTTGTATGTCTCAATCATGTCCCCCCTCAGGCGTCTCTTTTCAAGGCTGAAGAGGCCCAAACGCCATAGCCTTTCCTCATAAGGAAGGTGCCCCAGCCCCGTAATCATCTTAGTCGCTCTCTTTTGCACCTTCTCCATTTCCACTATGTCTTTTTTGAGATGCGGCGACCAGAACTGGACACAATACTCCAGGTGTGGCCTTACCATCGATTTGTACAACGGCATTATAATATTAGCCGTTTTGCTCTCAATACCTTTTCTAATGATCCCAAGCATAGAATTGGCCTTCTTCACTGCCGCCGCACATTGGGTCGATACTTTCATCGACCTGTCCACCACCACCCCAAGATCTCTCTCCTGATCTGTCACAGACAGCTCAGAACCCATCAGCCTATACGTAAAGTTTTGATTTTTTGCCCCAATGTGCATGACTTTACACTTATTGACAATGAAGCGCATCTGCCATTTTGCTGCCCATTCTGGCAGTCTGGAGAGATCCATTACGGGGTACAAGCCACGATGTGTATGTGCAACCTCCTGATTTTAGAAATGGGCTATGTCAGAATGCCAAATGCAAGGGAGGGCACCAGGACACAGGTCTCTTATTATCTGGTGTGCTCCCTGGGGCATTTGGTGGGCCACTGTGAGATACAGGAAGCTGGACTACATAGGCCTATGGCCTGATCCAGTGGGGCTGTTCTTATGTTCTTATGTAAAAAAACACTTTGATGCACTGATCAATACATTAAATAGACATGCTGCTTTCACTCCGCCAAAGTCAAGCTCCAAATATATCTGCAGTGCTGCAGTGCAGTTTTACTAAACATCAGAAAATCTATACTAGATGCTATTATAATCACATTCAAAACATGGCACTTTAATAAAAAGTGGAGAAAAATAATTTTTAATTCCTACAGAAGGGTTTCATCCCATTTTCACGAATTTGGGGATAGTTGTGGGTAGTTAGTTTTAAAATGTGCACCCTCTTCGGACAGGGTATGGGTAGTTCCCCCCTTTCCTCTAAAATAAGCATGCTACAGCAGTATAATGCTTGTAGTATATCACTGAGTGTTGCTATAGTGCAGTACTCATAAACAACAGTTTCTAGTCCTCAAAGAAAATAAATCTATTTATCTCCAAAATAACCTCCCATTGAAATGTCAAATTCAATTCATGCTCTGTGAGAGGAGAATGAACATGTTTTACACAAATAAGCAACCACAGAAGAGGAGCAAGAAAAAGAAACAAGAAAGATCATTTCAGAGAAAGGGCTGGTTGGGAAGGAAACAAGAAAAAAATTCACAGCCATGAGGATTACATTAAAAATGATCAAGGATCTGTGTGAAATAAGCTGCATGAATAGACTATGAGGGATGAATCTTATCAAACTTTCCAGCACTGATACAGCCATGCCAACAGGGTCTGTGCTGCACTGGGGGGGGGGAGCGCAGACACAGAGGCTTCCTCAAGGTAAGGGAATGCTTGTTCTCTTTCCTCAGGGCTGCATTGCAGCTGCATCAGTACTGAAAAGTTGGATAGGATTAAGCTCTACTGGGTTCACTGGAGTTTACTCCCTAATAAATGTTCCTAGCCCCACAGCACAAGGCTCAGTGACAGTCTCAACATTTATCTTAACCAGTCGTCAAATCACCAGCCCCTTGTAGGCCCAGTCCCTGCCTCCCCAGATTTAACTGTGTCACACAAACACAACTGCAAGACTTAAGATTAAAAATAGAAAACCCAATTAAAGCACACAGGCTCCCAGGGTTTCAACAACTTCAAAACAGTCTCACTCATTAGTAATCTAACAGCATATCCAGCACCTAAATCAAATCTTAGTAGGGATGATTCAGGTAAAGGAAATAGTACAACTGTAACGTGCTATGATACAGTGTTTCATGTCTTTTCTCAAGAAATAGCAGTTCCGTGGCTAGTAGGGTGACGTTTTATATTAACATCATTTTTCCGGAGTCCAATGTCAGAAATAAAGCTTAAGTTATCTTTTGGAGCAACATATATTAACAGGTCAATCCTAACCAACTTTCCGGAGCTGATGCAGTTGTCCCAATGGGGTATGTGCTGTAATCTGTGGGAGGAAGGAGGGAGTCATGGATGCTTCCTCAAGGTAAGGTTTGTTCCCTTATGTCGAGGCTGCATTGGGGCTGGAAAGTTGGTTAGGACTAGTCTGTTACAGATATGCATGTAATGCATCCATGGAAATGTCCAGGAGTTGGCTTCTTGAAAAATGTTCCTTACATGTTTTTTTTCCAAAATCAAGTTTCTAGCCCCCATGATTGCAAAAACAGCAAAAGGAACAATCTGCTTAAGTCTGAAAACCACAGAGCACAAAAGTTTTGGCAAGCAAGGCTACCATATCCTATTCAATATCTTTTGCCCATTTTCCTTAGTTCCCAATTGTAAGAGGTTTATTTTGCCTATTCCCCCAGCACCAAGCTCTTGAAAGAATATTGTTAGCTGTATAAAAATAGAAATACTGCAATCAGAATAAATTAGTTCAATCAGAAAAGCTCACGCATTTTTGCATTCTATGCATCATTTATTCTGGGACCAGAATTTAAAACTTCTGCCACCATTCACAGTCAGTCTTATTGAACAATTGACCATCATTTTGGCATTTCCATCCCTTTCAGATGGTTAAAAGCAATATAAACTGCAGAAGGAGAAATGAAATTAATAGAGAAAGCCTATGCATGCTTACTTAAAAATAAACCCCAGTGTATTCAATAGGGATTCAGTAAAGCTCACTTTGAATGTGCATAGGCTTAGGAACATAGGGGGCTGTTCAGATTACAGGTCTGTCTAGCTCAATATTGTCAATGCCAAGTACAGACAGCTCTCCAGGATTTCAGACAGGAATCCTTCTCAGTTCTAAATGGACAACTTGGGGATTGAATACACCCTTGAAGTTTAAAAACTCAACTCAGATCCCAGCTTCAAACTCCCATTACCAGGCCAATTCTGTTTTGTGCTGAAGCAGACTCAACACTACAATGTGGTCTCAAGAAAACTATGGGTGGGAGGAATGGGAATTTGCAAAGGAAACAAGAGCACACAAGTCTACAACACACACTCCATCTAATTTGATTTACATTGCAGTCTTTTAAAATTTGCACTCCTGTATTCTCACTTCCATCAGGAACAAGATGAATGGTGAGACAGTTACAAACTTTAAACAAAAGCATAAGGTGACTTGTCCAAAGGAAAGTCACTATTTGGACCACCTTATATTCTGTCCTTCAGAGCTACAAACACAAGCTACTAGAATGGAACTCTTGCATTCAGAGGAAGGTAGAGTTGAAAGAAAAATGAGCTAATCCCAGATTTATGTTCTAAATATTTCATACTAGTCAGCATGGAGGAGAACGAGTATTCCACAGTTAAACTGCTTATCAGCAAACAAAAGCCCACTGTCACACTCAAGAATGGATGAGACAATATCTGCTCAGAGGTCCATTATGTGCAATAATCAGATCTCTACCATCTCTACCTCTCTACCATCAAGATATAATTTTGTTAAGAACTGACCAAACTAGCTTGTACCTTGTTTGCATTTCTAAATGTTGCACTGCCCTTCTTGCTTCTTATGGACATGTATCAGGTCCTGCATTGTCCATTCCAACAAGGAAAGCAACAACAGTAGCTAAGATCAAATACAAAGTTCTAGGTCCTGAGGGCCAAATTACAAGTGATGGTAAACCCACATATGGGTTGAAGAGGGCTGGAAGGAGTCCTTTGGCCTTAAAAAAAGGCATGAAGGGCAGGTACCAGTGCAAGACCATGGTGGCTGATGACAGGAAGGTTTTAAGACCACTGTTTCTGTTGCTTGAAAATTGTTCCCACCAACATCTATGTGCTACAAATAGCCACTCTGAGGACAAACTGCTACTTAGGAAGGGGATTTAAGTGCAAAAAAATATGATGGACATGTCAACTCCTCATAGTCCTGGGTCACAAGCCATGCAGCCACTTTACACACACACACACACACACACACACACACACACACCCCAATACTATCTGAGCAATTGACAGGCTAGCACAGTGATTTTCAACCTTTTTCGTCTTATGGCACACTGACAAGGTACTAAAATTGTCAAGGCACACCATTAGTTTTTTTGACAATTGACACAGCACACCATGCTGTTGGTTGGGGCTCACATCCCCTTGTGGTCCTACTAAAAAATGACCCTTCCCCCAAATCCCGCGGCACACCTGCAGATCTTTCACGGCACACCAGTGTGCCACGTACAGTGGTTGAAAATGGCTGGGCTAGCCAATCCCACTTCTCCATTTGTGGGAAGGAAACATAAAAGGCTCGACAGGAAGGGTCCATGCAGGAACAGAGAGATTCCACTTATGCAGCAGATGCCTAGATTACCACCTGCTCCTACCCATCTCCTGAAATCACCCTCTAATTATGTTTCTGCCAATAATACTTCACATTTATGTGGCACGTTTCAAGCGTTCAGCACTCTTTACATATCTTAGCCAAGACAGACCAGTCAACATTCAGTCCTCCATCTGCCTTATGGGGATAATAACACTGACCCAAAAGTGAGCTTATGGCTGAGGTGAGGATTGAACTGGGCACTTCCTAGATCATAGTTCACACTCTCAATAAACAGCTGGCACAGCCTAAGAAAAATGATCTTTAAACCAATTATGCCTGGAACCTGCAAAAACCAGCCATGTGCCAACTGTTGTAGTTTGGTTAGCCTCTTTACATCAATAAAAACTGATGAAAAGAGACTGACCAAAATACAATCAATACAGGCACAGATGAATGAATACTTGTACCTAAAACAAGGGATTATTCAGAATTTGTGCTTAAAAAAATCATAAAAGATAAAATGCAGACAATTAATACTAGTGTTGCACGGTGTCTTTAGGGTTCAAAACAAACTCAGCAGACTGAAATTGTGGTGATTTCCAAGTATTTATTCATTGCCAGCAATGGGCTTCTCTCGGTGGTTCAAAATGGGGAACACAGAGAGCTGTGGTCTCTCAGTGTCCCAGAGAAAAAGCAACATTCCCTTCTGGGTGTGACCATTTATACCTGTAGGTTCTTTGTCTCGAGAAAACTCCAATCATATTTGTTAGAGCCCATGATGCCAGAAATGGGGATTTTTCATTGGCTATTGCCATATCTGGAGCATACATCAAACATCTCAGGTTACTGTATTTGCCATTTTGGAGAACTCCTCCCCTTTCTGTAATGTCAATACTATTTCAAAAGGGGGCAGTGTGCCTCTATCTTAATTTTCCCAATTACACTAATCTTGTAATAATCTATTTATTTAAATCCGTGTTTATACTTAATTTAATCACCTTTTTATCTTCTCTTCTAATCTAATTTTAATTATTTTGTAACTTTTTCCTACAAGAAGTTATACAGAAATCTCTGATTGCTATGAAATCTCTCTCCTCTGATATAAACTGCATTTTCAAGAGAAATCTCTAGCTGGAGGCCTCTCTATCCCACATTCCTGAGGCTTCCTTATCGGATTCTGCCAACTTTGATATGTGTAGTCTTCACTAGTTTCATATCTGTTCTGTCAACTTTGAGTTTGAACAGACTCCCTGTTAATGAGTCTGTGCCTACCAAGATTAATTATTCTCATTACTAGAAATATTCTTAAATTCACTATCTATTCTGGCGCCTAGGAAAGTCTGGGCATTTTAGTTAGTTGTCAGGTTTGAAATACTCCTGCTTAGATAAGAATTCCACATTCCACATTAGCTGTACTGCCTTTATTTTGCAAGCCTCACTCTAAGGCAGACTTAAATCCTATTAACTTTGTTTTCCCTTATTAATTTAACTAATATTCAGCAAAGAATATACTTGCTAACTTCTGAGTTTACAAACAATACATTTTGTAACATTATATGTGCTACCTTCCTTTTAAATGACTTTAGAACAGCTTTTAAAGTCCCTATTTGGTACTTGAGCGTCTGAATCAAACTGTTCAGAAGCTGCATTTTCACTTGTGGATTTCATGTGGCTTCTGTTGACCTCTAATCTCTCCTACTAATTATTTTACAACTTTTACCTAAACAAAACACTTCTGCTGGTAGCAGAATCTGTCACTCTCTATCTACTGTTAATTTGCTACTGTTTTAGAGATCATAAAAGGCTCCCTCTTGTGTAAATGTAAGCTTTTCTTCTGCAGCCTAACTCTTAGATGTTACACTGTTTCTCTGTAAATACATTATTTTAAACTTTATTTTGGTTTAACAATGTCTTTTGGCTTTTTAAAATAATCCAATATGCTCTTCTGTGTGTTTTTCCTTCTCTGCTCAATGCTGTCTTGGAATTGCAGATGAAGAAGGGGGGAGATTCTTTGAAGCTTCAGCTTGAATCTATAAATTTTACCTAGTTAGCTTGACAACAAATTGCTGTTATCTTGATTGTGTCAAATTGGTTTATTGCTTAAGCAATTAACTACCTCTGTTTATCTATCTGGGACCTCTCTGTGTTAGGCTAGCTCTGACTCTTAAGGGTGACACAGAGTTCATTTGATTTCCCTATTTCCAAACTAATTCTTTTATTCCCTAACTTTTTACTAACTTATTTACCCATTTCCTCTACTTATTATTCTTCTCTTTTAATTTTTGTTCTTATAAAAGAGCAATTAGGAAGTATCCTTGATTCCTTCCTAACAGACTTTCCCTTGAGGACTCCCAGCTTGTAGTCCTTCCTCTAAGGCTTCTGGGTAAAATGGATCTAAACTCTTCTTGGCAACTGTGCTTGTGAACATGCTAACATACATATTTCTCTCTAACATAACATAACATTTGATTCATATAAATTCTGATATCCCAAATGCTCTCTCTCATGAGTCTTCTTTGTGAGATGTATTTGCATCTAAAATATTTTGGTTCAGCATAGTGGCTACATACAACTTGTAACTTCCAGGGCCTTCCCTCACTAGTACTTTGATTTTTACTCCTCTATTATTCTAAATTATGTGGTTATAAAAGAGGCACCCAAGATAGCTAACTAGAACTAAATTAGAAGAAACCACAAGCCCTGGGTGGAGACAGGAAGACAATAAGAACCCTTCACCACGTTTAGGGTCTAATTTAAACTGTGTACAAGACAATTAATTAACTTGCCTCAGTAGGCAAAACACTAAACGGGGATTTTAGACTTTGTGTTTTTGAAAGCAGCATCTAAAATTAGTGAACACTCTCACCTTGCAGTGATGCCTCTGAAGACTGAAACCTTGATGTGTAGACCCACTTCAAAATGCAGGAAAAAAGCCCCCCCCCCTTTTTAGGTGATCATGAACAAGATCTTGAGCACATCAAGCAAAACAAGGTAAAACACAAAATATGGCAAGCACAAGTATACTGAGCATATGTGATTAAACATCCCTTCACTTAAAAATTCATATTCTGCCTTACCATCGAAAAATCAATTCTTGAAGCAGCTTAAAATATAACCTCAGAGGAAAGGAAGGAGACATTCCAGATAACATCTCATTTTGAGACAACTTTTTCACAACTGTATAATGATAGAGTGTTGCCTGAAGGATTTTACCTTAGGCTTTGTCACTGTCTAAGTTCAGGATTTATGGCTACTACACTGATGGCAATTTCAGTTTTTTGGGAATTTGTAGAGTAATACAGGTGTCCGCCACTTGACGGGGATACGTTCTCCAATCCCTGTTGTTAGGTCATTAAGTGAACTTTCAGTCCAATCTATTGCCTTTGTTGTGTCAACAGACACTCCCAGCTAGACACTAGCTGGCTGCACAGGTTACTGAAGATAGATTGCCTCTTCTTTGCATTCAGAACCTCTCTGTTGCGTAAACACTCTGCTGCAGGCTATGGGAGACCTGATTGCCTCATTAAGAACATCTTTATTGTACTTTCACCACTGTCATATATGCGGTCCGTCGTTAAGCAAACGGTTGTTAAATGGCGCGCACCAGTACTATATAGCCCTGTATGGAGCCTCCTTCCTACCTCAGCCTGTTCTCTGCCTGAGACGAGAAGGAACTGAACTTCCTTCAGAAAAAGACTTAGCAGCAAATGAGCTTCAGACTGAAGAGGTTAATGGATCCAGCTGCCTCCTTATACACAGCAGTTGGCCTTCTAGAACAGCAACATTCAATGTTTTTCATCAGTTTTTTTGATGAGGCACACCGCACTGCCAGCTGGGGGCTCACATCCCCCGAAAGCTCTACTAATATATGAGCCTCTCCCAAATTCATGCAGCACGCCTGCAGACCATTCACAGCTCACCAATGTGCCGCAGCACAGTAGTTGAATGGTACAGCTTTAGAATATGGCAGAGTTTAGGTAAAGAATATGAACAAAGAATATCGTGCTATATAAACATGCTCAGGGTTGCAAAAGGGGGGACATAGAGGCTCCAGAGTTGAAAGGGC
The DNA here is from genome assembly GCF_035046505.1 of Tiliqua scincoides. NCBI lineage: Eukaryota > Metazoa > Chordata > Lepidosauria > Squamata > Scincidae > Tiliqua > Tiliqua scincoides. Next base: position 89,837,984 of record NC_089823.1, read on the forward strand.
CTGCCACATAGCCAGAAATTACCCCTCCCTGGCAGGGGCCTAGATGCAAATAGCAAATTGGGTCCCCAAGATCCTATCAGCAGCTTTACATATAACTACAATGTGAAAAGTTTGACAGAGCTATCTAGCAAATCCAAAAGCAAATGGCACAGATTACAGCACTACAGTATCACCAACATTTTGCATCACCATTGTTTAATTAGTGTGCTTAATTAATAAATCACTGTGTTTAATTCTAAATGGCATTACCTGCAGCCTTGAAAACAGGTTTCAGTTTCTCAGCTGCTGATTCTTAGCTGAAACCAGCCCCCAGAGATAGGTAGGAGAATTATATTTCAGCCCTTCATTCAGAAGATAGCTATTCAGTAATAGTTTAATACAGAGCTTAAATACGAGCTGCTGGAATGTAACTAAGATTTTAAATGTGGTTTAAAATCATTCATAGCACAAACTCCCCTGCTGAATACAGTACACTTTTTCAAAAATCTCATTATATAGAATTAATACAAAACATACATGCACAATATATATCTATCTCAAACAACGTTAAAAAAACTAGCTAAAGCACTAACAGACTGAATAAAAACACATCCTGCGCTTTAAATTATTCTCAGCTAGTGTTGCTCTGAATTCAGGCACAAAAAACAAGCAGGAAAGGCAACAGTAGCTGGTTCAGAAATGAAAAATCATTTGGATTACTCCTTAAGCTCAGTTCTTCAAGGCAATCATGTACAGCAGCATACACACAGGGACTTCCTAAGGGCAAATAAATACTCTTAAATGCTATATACAGTATTACAGTGAGCCATGCATCATCACCGAACTGCAAGAAGTATCAAAATAAACCCTATCAGGTTTAACTCTTGAACTCCAGATCAACAGTGCCTCCCAATGGATTGAATGAATGCCACGTGCAGTAACAACACTGACACTTCTTAATAACTAGCAGCCGTCCTCCACGTTCCCTAACATGGCTGCCAAGTATTACATAACCCAGTGAATGAATCTCATTATTTTGTTTCACTAGTGCACGCCATGCAATACTGTGTAAGCCAGGGGTGCTCACACTTTTTTGGCTCGAGAGCTACTTTGAAACCCAGCAAGGCCCGGAGATCTACCAGGGGGGAAGGAAGCGTCTGACAGACACCCCCTTTAATGTATGGAGCCCCTGCTGGAGTCTAGTCAGTTTCGTCAGTTTTGTTGCTGCATGCCTGAAGAGCAGCTAAAGTGTCAGTTTCAGTGTCAGTTTAGCTAAATATGTCAGTTTCGTCTAGTCACTAGACGAAACTGACATATTAACAGTTTGGAGAGACAGGGCAGTTTGGAGAGACAGGGAGAGATCTACTCATTGTGCCTCGCGATCTACCGGTAGATCGCGATCCACCTATTGAGCATCACTGGTGTAAGCCATTTCGGGTAGTGATGAGACTGCTTAGCGAAACCGACAGCACAGTGAAGACTGGCATTTTCTGAGGAGAAGCAATTTAAGTATGAAGTCTGCTCTTTACTACGCTCTTCCTTATTTTCACTTAACAAGCGTTTTTACCTTGAGACTTCCAATTACAGTCCAGAGGCGAACCTGCTCAACTCAACCTCTGTAGGTTCAGTCCTACTCACGGTTAAAAAAAAACATTTTGGCAGAGCCATCTGCTGCAGCAGGTATTAGTACCAGTCTGCTTCGGCTGCTGTCTGCATTGCTCCATCCCAGTTCTAGCTAACAGGAGCACTGGCTGCTAGACCTAGATGGCTAGATTCAGAGTTTCCCAAAATGATAACAAGTAGCAAAACCTAAACTGAATATCCTGTGACAGCTCTCTGGATTTTTGACATTTGTAACACATTTGAAAAGGCAGTTTAAATTTGAAACCAAAGAGAACCCCTTTGAAATTTGAAATAATTGAGAGAGGCATTGTGAGCATTCTACAACAGAGAGCCTCACATTTACAATGGTTATTTATTTATGTATTTATTTAAAACATTTATACTCCGCCTTTCCAAAAGCACAAGGCAGCTTTACTAAACTTAATACATAAAACACAGCATAGAACGAATTAAAAAACTAGTTAAAATCTAGATCACTTAAAGCAGTACAGCAGAGCTATAATAATTCTAAAAACCCAATAGGTGGTGACAGGTAAAAAAATATTCAACCAACTAAAAATGCGTGAATACACAATAAAAACAGGTTCCATAAAAGACAACCGGAAGTGTTCCACACTTATCCACCCCCCCCCCCAAAAGTTAATGTAAATAAAAATGTTTTTAAGCCTCGCAGGAAACTTCCTATTGAAGGGGCAGAATTTAGATGTCCTGGTAGCAAGGTCCCTAAAAGTGGTGCCACACATAAGAAGGCCCTGTTTCTTGCCACTACACCCTCACTTCTCCCAACAGCAGCACTCTTAGCAGGGCCCTCTCTAATGACCTAAGAGAGCAGGCAGGGTTATATGGGAGGCCAGCACGTCAGCCCCCAGCAGTGGGTGGGGCAACACTCTAGGTGGTAGGCGTGGTGATCTACCATCATCCCGCCCCCACTGGTTTTTTGGCTGTACCTTTTGATAGAATAAAGATATTTCAACGTAGTTTGTTTCATCGCATTCTGCATGAAATTGCACATTGATATATAGCATGATGGTATTATTCCTCCAAACTCTGATTTTAGTGATTTTGGTCACTAGTGGTATCACCTCCCCCCAGGGTGTCAACTTACTAACACCTTATTGGAGCAGTTTTCAAACTTTTAGCACTGGGACCCACTTCTTAGAATGACAATCTGTCCAGGACCCATCATAAAGCAAATTAAAATAAATAATTATAAATAAACTAAAGTAAAATCAGTAAATAAGGGAAAGCCAGCCCTGTTCCACCAAGTGAATTTTCTCTGTAGCCTACCTGCAATAACACACCCTCAAAAAGAATCAGTAAGATTTTCACCCCTACCCAGTACCCAGTTCAATTTAAGTTCTTATATTTCAAGCATATCACTCTCAGGACCCACCTGGCTTTGCAAGTCTGAGAGCCCAATCCTATGCCTGTCTACTCAAAAGTAAGTCCAATTATAGTCAGTGAGGCTTACTCCCAGGAAAGTGTGGATAGAACTGCAGCCTAAAACAGAAAAAAATTTCACCTTACCCTGTCAAGCCTGTTCCAGTCTTTTTATGGGGGGGGGGCTGCCTTCTGGAGCATTTGTTGAGCTCCAGTTGCATCAAATCAGGACCATTCTGGTGGCCTCACATTTCCCTTTGCCTGACCTACCAAGGAGCCAAGGCATGTTTGCTTACTCGCGAGTAAACATGACCATGCGGCTTAGTTTTGCTTTCCATAGGGCTCAATACATTCGCCAGCTTGGAGGGAGGGACCTCCTTCTCGGGTGTTTTTTGGGGGTTACATTCATTGAATCAGGACCATTCTGATGTTACTGGATTCCTCTCAGCCTGCCCTTTCAGATAGACTAAGGCATGTTCACCTACTCGCAAGTAAATGCACAATACCCCTTGGTTTCACTTTCCATTGGGCTCTATGCATTTTTTGTTTTCTGGTTTTTTGCCAATAACTTTTGATGGAAAGGAGACATTTCACTCCTGTGTTTTGCATTGCATTCTGCTCGAAATTCCGCATCCAATGGTATATAACATGATGGTATTACTCCTAACCATCACGATTTTAGTGTGTCACCCTCCCAGTGCACATCACCCCCCTCATGCACGTCACCCGGTGCGGCCCGCACCCCGTAGCAACGCCACTGCTCAGAACTGCTTTTTAAAGTCACAGGACAAAACAAAATGGTTGTCAAAAATGCACAAATGTGTGTTTCATCCAGTGGCGTAGCTAGCGGGGGGCAGAGGGGCTGTCCGCCCCAGGTACCACCCTTGGGCGGATGTAACACCACAAATGCCCCAACATCGCTAACATCGTGAAACATAGGAGTAACCCCATCATGCTACATACCATTGGATGCGGAATTTCCAGCAGAATGCAATGCAAAAAACCGGATTGAAATATCTCCTTTTCATTAAAAGTTATGGCCAAAACACCGGAAACAACAAAATGCAAATGCATGGAACCCTATGGAAAATGAAACCCAGCCATATTGCGTGTTTACTCACGAGTAGGCGAACTTGCCATAGTTTGTCGGAAAGGGCAGGCTGAGAGGAATCCAATGACACCAGAATGGTTCCTATCCAGTGAAAGCAGCACCCAAAAACACCCAAGAAGTAAGTCCCTCCCTCCAAGCAGATGGATGTATTGAGCCCTATGGAAATCGAAAGTAAGCCACATGTTTGTGTTTACTTGTGAGTAAGCAAATGTGCCTTGGCTCCTGGTCAAGTCAGGTAAAGAGGAATGCTGCATGGTCCCCATCTAATGAAAGTGGAGCTCAGCAAATGCTCCAGAAGGCAGCCCCCCACAAAGAATGAACCAGAGGCTTGAGCTAGTAAGGTGGGCACTGGGGAGGGCTGAAAATCTCACTGATTTATTTGTGGAGGGGGTGTTATTGCAGGCAGCAACCCCCCCCCCCAAAGAATAAACCAGAAGCTTGAGCTGGTAAGGTGGGCACTGGTGAGGGTTGAAAATCTCACTGCTTTATCTGTGTGTGTGTGTGGGGGGTGTTAATGCAGGCAGGCTACAGACAAAATTCACTTGGTGAAACAGGGCTGGCTTCCCCTTATTTATCTGTTTTTCTTTAATTTAATTAATTATAATTATTTTATTTTGCTTGATGATGTCACTTCCAGCCCTGACATCACTTCCGGTAGTTCCTGGACAGAATGTCATTCTAAAAAGTGGGTCCCAGTGTTAAAAGTTTGAGAACCACTGCCTTAACTCAAAACAGGCCAATGAGACATGGGGTGGAGGGTGACACCCTAGTGACCCAAATTCTGGAAATTTAGGAATAATACCGTCATGTTATATACCATTTGATGCAGAATTTCACCCATTGCTTCTGGGGAAATATTCACTGCATTTATTTTTCTGGCCATTATTATTATTCATTCCATGTTATGACTATTACTATCTCTGTCTCACCTACCTCACAAGGTTGTTGTGAGGACAAAATAAGGGGAGGAACCATGTACACCACCCTGAGCTGCTTAGAAGAAGGGTGGTATACAAAGTGAATTAATTAATTAAACAATATAATTAATAATAATTAATTAAATTAATTAATTCGTATGGGGGTGACAAAAATTTATGGGCCCCGGGTGTCAAATGGCCTAGCTACGCCTCTGGTTTCATCTTTTTCATATGAACATTCTAAATATGTTGAAGATTTGATGAAAACCAAATGCTTCTTTAGAAACAAAAAGAGGACGACCCGTCTTAACCTAGTGGTACTCAAACCTTTCTGGCCCATGGCTCCCTTGACCCCCGTGGCTGTTGGCCATGACTCCCCATCATGTTCCTAAGGGCTGGAAGTGTCATCATTAAACAGGAAGTGGCCAGTAATATTAACTATATTAATATTAATTATATTAATCATATCATTAAATAAATGCAGATCTTAAAAATATATTATTAATGCACAGCAATATACATGCTTTATAAATGATCAGCTGCTGATCACTGTTGGAGACAGGATGCTGGAGTAGGTAGATTGTCTGGTCCAGGAGGACTCTTTTTTTTTTTTTTTTTTAACTTCGTAAGCATACCAATAGAATTGTTTTATCAAATGAACTTTGTGAACAACCACTCTGACCAACATCACACACACACACACCCCTGTGGACCCCAATCCAACTAGTCATTTCTCCCATTCTCCTTGGATAGGATTGAACCCTTTATTAATTTAATGAAATTAAATTTTTCCAGCAGCTGGTGGGGAAAACAAAAATAGACCATGAAAATATATCAGACCTGATAAGGATTTGGTTAGGAGGCTGATTTGTCTCCTATACTAGGAGATGCACTGCTCAAGCCTATGACTGTTTACTCAGAAGTAAGCCCCATTAGAGTCAATGGGGCTTACTCCCAGGAAAGTGTGGAAAGGATTGGGCTGGCAATCACTTCATCAATGGCTGTTAAGCATTCCCTTCAAATAGCAAGATTCATCACTTTAAAAATACAGCCTCTCCTCTTCAGTCAAACAACAAGATTTATAAATCACTTTAAAAACTGTTCCCTTTTTCTGCTCTTGGCCAAGTAAAGTATGTGCTTCTCTCCCCCCCCCCCCCTTTGTCAACTGCATGGAAACAACTTTAAGAGCCCTGGTGACTGGTTAAATAGGAAGCTGGTCAAATTTGAGGGGGGAGAGGAAAGCAGGATAGTTTGGAGATTGAAAGGGGGGAATGGAAGAGGGAGGGGGTTGAAAAGAGAGATTTCACTTTGATGAGAAGTGATCCCCTGCTGGGAAATAGGAACCAACCAGACAAGGATCAAGGCAGCAAACACAGAAGGCGATAGCCTAGGAGAGGAGGGAGAGGAAGGTGGGCAGCAGCAGCCACTCTCGCAGTCCCTCTCTGCTGGAGCAGCTGAGCACCCCCCCCCCCGTGTTTCTTCTACTTTAAAAAAAAACCACAGAAGACAGAGGGGCTCGCATTCTGCCCAGGAAAGGTGGTGTGACTGTATCGCTGCGAGAGGATATCCCGCGCCTCCCCTGTGCGTTCGTAGCGCCTCCCCAGGGAGTCGCGCCTCAGTTTGAAAAACACTGCCTTAATCATAAGGCCATAGAAAAGGAAAGAAAAATTGCTTGTAAAATAGTATGCTTTGACCACACTCAGACTAGTTCCCCACAAGGAAATCAACTGCTAAAAACACAACTGAACCTTGACTGTCTACAGCTGCATAGCCCATTCAAAGCGGTCAAGCAAAATGCCCTATATAGGCAAAATTCAGCAGTGACATAATAAATGTTTTCACTTGCAATTGGTTTTAAGCAAAAATAGATCAGTGGCACAGCCCTTGTTCTGCATGTATAAGAATCCAATTTCTGGCCTCTCTAACAAGATTTGATAGTAGGTTCTTGAGGGTCTAACTAGACAAAAAAGACATATAATTATGTCTCCCACACCTTGTTTTTTTGTTTGTTTGTTTGCTCTGTTTAGAAATAGCAACTGCAGGAAGGGCCAGGTCCACACTGGAAATGTAGCATGTGACAGCTTTGCAAACAAGTAACAGGTTCGGGGGACATATTTTCAGTGGAAAAAATGGGACAAGGGGAAAGGGCGAAGCCACCTTCCCCATACGCTCAGGTCCCAATCCATTATCCATCACTCAGCAACAGCTACTCCTCAACAAACACAAGTACTTACTTATATGTTCAATGTATCACCTAGCTTGTCCCATAAGTGGCTGGGAAGAAGACTTAGAGGTATAAGAGGTTCTGTGCTTCTCAAGAGTCAAGGAAAATCTTAATTCGTTGCTGGCAAAGGTCATCAGCACTTAGCTCTAGAAACTGTTTCCATACGTGACCAGGAACATCTGACATAAAGGTGCTTTCCTTTCTTTCCATCACCACTGAGCAACATCAATCGCTTCCCACACGCTTTTTCTCTAACACAGAATTTCCTGTAAGAAGATGTGAACTTGAAATGGGGCTGCCATCATCTTCTTCCTCCTTTCTCTAGACAAAAGCTTTTTGCTTCTTTTTTCAAGTGACACAGTGACAAGAAATTCAATAGGTACAACTTGCCCTGTGGAAACTGCACTTGTTTAATTTCTGCATGCCACATGCCTCTTAAAAACACAGTCAGGAAAAGGCATAGACACAACATTCTCATTACAAACTTAAGTTTTGGTATCAGCTCGTTTGCTTTTCCACCATGGGGCCCAGGGCCCCTGAGAAAGTCAAAGCCTATATTATCCTTTCTTCTCCCCCACCTGTCAAAACCTCCAGGGGTTCACCTTTTCAGTTTCTCTTCAGGGCAAACCATGCCTTTTGAGGCCTCTGAATATGACCTTGGGGAAAGGTTTGCTCTCAACCCCTGGTATTGTCGTCCTCCTGGGACACTCCTGAGGTCATTGTGCTGTCCCTGCAGTCTCCTAAGCACTCAATGTCCTGTCTGCCAAATAGTAGGAGTCTATTCTCATTGGCCTCATTCAGATGTTTTATCTCCCATGAATAATGGGCAGGCCTGCCTCTTTTCCCCTTAATGACCCTGCCTCAAGTTCTCCTCCTTCTCTGTCCACCTTCCCATTTCCTCCTGAACGCTGCCCTTATCTGCCCAGGTTCTTGGGCTTTGGGCTTGCACAGGCAGGGTCATTTCCGTCAGACACTGCCAGCATCCAGATTGACTGGCTGGAGATCCCAGCCCTCCTCCAAGAGATATGCTCTCCTCCCAGGTCAGCCATAGCATTAAGGCCTCAGCAGAGGTGACTGCAGGTCTGCTCAGCAATCACCTCCATAAATGATCAGGCCATGCTGTCAACTGTTTGCTAGCCTGTGGCTATTCCTTATCCTTCTGGAAGTAGACACACTGACTGATACAGCTATGTAAAGTTCACACCCAGATACAGCTATGTAAAGATTTTGCCAGTTAACTCTCAAGTTAGTAATGTTGCTAATGAAATGCCCCTTTAACTGGCAGCTTCCTCCCTGCGCCTTTCTATTACTGTAGCTAATTAGTTGTTTCCTGTTCACTCACCAAGGCATTTCTAAACTTACTATGGACAGTTCCTGTTCCCTGAAGTGGGAGAGAGGTGCATTTTAATTACCAATTTCCCCTTTGGAGCCAGAACAATTACTCATTCGTTTTTATTTTGTAGTATCACAACTACAAAATTAGTTTGGTCATGACGTCTGAACTGAACCATTGTAAGTCTAAACAAAAGTGAAAGACAATCCTAGGAGCCAATTAATTTTAAGGTCAATGACAAGCTATTGTCATCACAAAACAATTGGAATTCTATATACTGTTGAACAATGTTGTGCAGTCTTAGGCCCTCAGTTCTGTTTATTCAATGCTTTACTATACAGTACTGCTTTCTGTAAAAGTAGGTTACCTTGTATTCAGCTACTATTCTTGCAAACCTCATGCTGCAATGAGAGACCTACTGGTTGTTCATTCTATGTGGAATTCCTCAGAAGAATCCAATGTTACTCCTAGAAATAGAATGTGTAGATATCATTGTTTCCTAAAGCTCTCTGTGATACTGTGTAATATAAAGAAAAATCAGAAGCATAATATTTTGCTGTATGTTTTCATGGTAAAAATACAATCTTCACTCCAAAATTACTGTACAGCAGTACAGATTATTTCTCTACACTGCAAAATAACCCAAATAGACAAAATTTGTATCTAACAGTGCAAGCCTATATATATTTGTTCAGAAGTAAGTTCCACCATGTTCAGTGGAGTGTATTAGCAGAGAAATAAGCATGACTTTAAAAATAAAAACAGCAAGTACTCAATGACATCACTAATTCTTTGTCTTTTCATTTTTTTCTCCCCTTATTTTGCAGCAACTCATGATTTAAACTCATTAAAATGCATTTATTTTGATTCGTTACAATGAATCCCTGGTTCATATGAAGGCAACTGCTTTCAGATGAAAATCCCTGCCATATAAACCATCTATCTCTATGACAGTCCCAATGGCCTCAACAGGACTTTGTCCACCTCCTTATGTTTAAGCACCCAGGGGTGTTATATAACTTGCTCAAAAAGGAAAATACATTGCCTCAAATATACTTAGGACAGGAAAAAAATACTAATTAAAATATTAATGAAGCTTGATAGTTAAAACTTAAATTGACTTTAGATCATTTGGGAGATTATTCAAAAACTAGGTCAGCTCAAGAGAAGGAAAGTTGACATAAGTGAGAACACATTCCAAGAATTGCCACTGTTGGCTATTACATGGATGCAAACCCATGTGTCAGTTTCATGTGTCTAAATCCTATTGATTTCAAGGGGACTTTAGCACATGAATCGAGTTATGGACAAGCAGCTGTTTGGTTGTCTCAGGAATGCCAACACCAAGACCAACTGAACAGTATTTCAAAGAAATGAAGAGTTCCAATAAAACCAATGCAGGAATATTTACCACCTCATTTTAAACCAGTTTAAGCACTATACAGTAGTTTTGTGCAAAGCAAAAAACATACCCAAGTGGGTAGGAAAAGGATTGGAACACCCAGTTGTAGATTCATCTATTTCAGAGGCACCTAAGAAGCACATTAGGGCATGATGGAGTCTGCTATATGCTGGAAACAGGAAATGGATATTCAAAGTATATCTGCCTCTGAACACATAACTTCTCTTCCAAGATTTCATGGATACTATTTGATAGACAGACCTACCCTTCACAAGCTTACCTAACTCTCCGCAAGCATCAGTGTCATTATTGCATCTTGTTGCAATGAATTCCATGTTAATTATGCACTGTGTGCAGTATTTCCTCTTTTTTTTGTACTGAAACTGTAGTCAGTTTCAATGGATTACCCCAAATTCTCAGGTTTCAAAGAGAGAGTGTCACTTACTGCAAAAGTTGGGTGAATGCTACTTGCCCTTTCATCTGGGATCGGCAGCACCCCTTCACCATGTATGACTGATCACAATGACCACATTCCTGGGCTAATACCAGCCCAGCCGGTAGAGCTGCCACCACCCCTTTCTGAAAATTCCTCAGTCAGGGGAAACAAAGGAACAATGTCCCGGCTACTAGGAAAGGCCAAAGACTCGCAAGTTGCCATACCTTCTCATTCCCCAGTACTGGCAAAATACGGTAAGGTACCTGCTGCTGTTGAAGACTAGACTTAGACTGGACCACGATTCCCCCAAAACAGCAAGCACACTGCAGTGAGGTAGAGTATATAAATATAAAAAGGGGGGAAAGATAGCAGAAAATTCAAGAATATAGGATTACAGCAGGCAGATTGCAAATAACAAAGCTAACACTTCTAGCTCAAACACAGCTAATCTCAGTTCAGGAGCATAACTTCTTGAGAACATACAGAGTTCTAGGAAATCATCATCTCTCAGCATAACTTACTGCCATGCCAAGACCAGTAAATGCTCATCCTCCTCCCATCCTGAAGAACACAGCTGAAGCCAATTTCTAATTAGTGGTCCAAGCACCTTGGCATTGCAGAAATCGAAATATCTCAGTAACACAGGTACAGCATTTGACATAATTCCAACAGCTGTGTACTGTTGGACCTAGCAGAAAGGTCATAGCAATTTGATAAGCCCAACTGCTGGTCTCATGGATTTTACTGCCTTTTCTCCCAGCGGGGATAACACAGGCTTTTCTTACGAGTTAGGTTCCAAGGCACCACAAAATCATTTACACTTACTAAGGTCTATAATATCTAACTCAGGGCCCAATCCTATCCAACTTTTCAGTTCCCTTCCATTGAAGAGGCCTCTATGACTGCCTCCCCACCGCAAGATGCAGCGCAAGCTCCTTTAGCATGGCTGCATCGGTGATGGAAAACTGGATAGGATTGTGCCCTCAGACCCCTTTTCCCAAGACAGAAGCTTTCTCTCCTTCCCCCTCTCCAAATGAAACATGAATGAATCCCCCGATTTTATTAGCCCTTTGCTATGATTTCTCTGGCTTTAAAAGAATCACCAAAACTGAAAGTAAACAAACTATATGATTTACATAATTGCATTATATTTACTAATCAAAACAAAAGCGGGGAATAAAAGTAGACACCCATCTATTTCAACTGACTTCAAATGTCTCGCAACAAATAATATATCCTGCCTTCGGCTCTTGGAGGACTGGTTTTAATTACATTATATTTGGTATAACTACTGAGTTACCCAGCATAGTATAATCACATGTGCTAGAATTGCTGGCTCCAGAACATTCCACAATTGCATGTCAACAAGGGCGCAATCCTAACATGCGCTGGAACAGGCAAGCCAGGAGGCTTGCGTTGTATACAGCACAGGATTGTGGCAAGCAGCGGCTTAGCCAGAGGCAAGGGGAAACTTTTCCCCTTACCCCTGAGTAAGGGCTGCTGGCTCCAATGGGTCTCCTCAGACGTGCGCCATCTCCTGAGGTGGCACAAGTCCAAGGAGAGCAGAGCGCCTTAAAGCCGCTCCGTTCTCCCCAGGGACAGGGGTTGGGATCCGGCATAAGAACATAAGAACAGCCCCGCTGGATCAGGCCATAGGCCCATCTAGTCCAGCTTCCTGTATCTCACAGCGGCCCACCAAATGCCCCAGGGAGCACACCAGATAACAAGAGACCTCATCCTGGTGCCCTCCCTTGCATCTGGCATTCTGACATAACCCATTTCTAAAATCAGGAGGTTGCACATATACATCGTGGCTTGCACCCCATAATGGATTTTTCCTCCAGAAACTTGTCCAATCCCCTTTTAAAGGCGTCTAGGCTAGACGCCAGCACCACATCCTGTGGCAAGGAGTTCCACAGACCAACCACACGCTGAGTAAAGAAATATTTTCTTTTGTCTGTCCTAACCCGCCCAACACTCAATTTTAGTGGATGTCCCCTGGTTCTGGTATTATGTGAGAGTGTAAAGAGCATCTCCCTATCCACTCTGTCCATCCCCTGTATAATTTTGTATGTCTCAATCATGTCCCCCTTCAGGCGTCTCTTTTCTAGGCTGAAGAGGCCCAAACGCCGTAGCCTTTCCTCATAAGGAAGGTGCCCCAGCCCCGTAATCATCTTAGTCGCTCTCTTTTGCACCTTTTCCATTTCCACTATGTCTTTTTTGAGATGCGGCGACCAGAACTGGACACAATACTCCAGGTGTGGCCTTACCATCGATTTGTACAACGGCATTATAATACTAGCCGTTTTGTTCTCAATACCCTTCCTAATGATCCCAAGCATAGAATTGGCCTTCTTCACTGCCACCGCACATTGGGTCGACACTTTCATCGACCTGTCCACCACCACCCCAAGGTCTCTCTCCTGATCTGTCACAGACAGCTCAGAACCCATCAGCCTATATCTAAAGTTTTGATTTTTTGCCCCAATGTGCATGACTTTACACTTACTGACATTGAAGCGCATCTGCCATTTTGCTGCCCATTCTGCCAGTCTGGAGAGATCCTTCTGGAGCTCCTCACAATCACTTCTGGTCTTCACCACTCGGAAAAGTTTGGTGTCGTCTGCGAACTTAGCCAATTCACTGCTCAACCCTGTCTCCAGGTCATTTATGAAGAGGTTGAAAAGCACCGGTCCCAGGACAGATCCTTGGGGCACACCGCTTTTCACCTCTCTCCATTGTGAAAACTGCCCATAACTGCTGGGTCCCAGCCCTGCCTCTGGCTCCCCGCACACCAGCCCCTGGGGCTGACCATTGCCCTCCTTCCCCCCGCCCAGGAACGCCTCCCTCCCTCCCCCTCCCCCATGCCTACTTGTCGCCCTTGTGTCAGCTCATTCGAGCCAACGCAAGGAGCTGGGAGGAAGAGAGCACGGAGGCCGGTGCTTCCAGAAGCGCCTCCCACGGAGGTGCAAACATGCTTTATGGTACATTTGCAACCCTCCCAGGCTGGCCCAAGGGACTTGGGCCAGCCAAACTCAAGGTTTGGATTGCGCCCCAAGTTTCTTAACTTTCTTTCAAGGTCTTTGAATTATGTTTTCACATACTGGAAATCAGGTCTCCATTAACCCAATGCGGGCCAGCCGTGTGATACCCATTTTCTGCAAAAAAGCATTAAATGTGACAAGATGGTGCCCAGACAGTACCATTTGCTCTCAACGGCCATCTTAAAAGGGAGGAGATAGTCATTGCTTCATTTGCTTCTCCCCCAGTAGATAATATTAAAACATTCTACAGACTATATTTCTAACCAGTAATCTTTGTTCTAAAACTTCAGAATCTGCTCTATAATTAAGGTAGGAGGCATTTTCTGTTAAATCAACACACACAAAAACCTATTTCATATAAAAATCAAGATGATTTGCCTCATCAGTATGACATCTGGAATGGAGGATCTCCTGGTTAAGAGGTATACACTGTTCAAATTTCAGAGAAGTTGATTGGTTGAAAAAAATGGTTGGATTAAACTGAAGGTAGAAGGGTTTTGTTCTGGTATTACCCATCATTGTTGTCAAATGAGAAAACATAGTTTAAATTTAGCTGTCTGGAGCCGTAGACTTTTTCCAACCTTCAAGTGGGCCAGTGAGCTACGCCTTTCATTTCCTTTTTTGTACCTGTAATGTCATGTTTTCCAGTTCCCATGTTATTCAGTGGAGAGAAATAGAGATAGCACCTGTGTCATACGTACTCAGTGCTACCTGTCACTAGGGGGAAAAAGTTCAGTTCTGCATAACAGTCTGGTGAGAAGGGACCTCTAATACACAGATGGGAAAGACAACAAGTGGGGGAAAGCATGGCAGTAGTATATTAAAAGATGGCCAGAAAGGCATAAGGAGCAAAATGAAGGGCTGGTTCAAGAGATAACCCATTTAAGGCCCAATCCTATCCAATTTTCCAGCACTGGGGCAGCCACAATGCAGCCCCAAGGTAAGGGAACAAATGTTTCCATACCTTAAGGAGGGCTCTGTGACTGCTGCAGTGCATGCCCCATTGGCACAGCTGCACTGGCACTGGAAAATGGGATAGGATTGGGCACTTAGCTGGCCCCACATTTGTTTTGGACATGCATATTCATAGCATTTCTCATACTTTCTTTTTCTTCTTTTTCCCCCCTGTTCTTTACATGTGTCTTATCCCTTTATTTTGGGATGTAATCCAGTGTTTCTCAAACTGTGGGTCAGGACCCACTAGGTGGGACGGGAGTCAATTTCTGGTGGGTTCCCATTCATTTCAGTATTTTATGTTTAATATATTAGGACATAAGAGACCTGCATCCTGGTGCCCACCTTGATGCTGCCATGATGCTCCCTTGGTGTATCCTTTGATGCTCTAGACTTGATGCTACCATGGTATGTGACTACATTTGGGGAAATGTTACAGATCTGTACTTTTAACAGGTTACTATGTATATGTTTTTATTAATGATAGTCAATTGGGCTTACTCCTGGGTGAGTGTGGATAGGATTGCAGCCCAGGATTGTTATAAAATTTCCTGCTTAATGATGTCACTTCCGGCCATGACATCACTTTCAGCGGGTCCCGACAGACTGTCATTCTATAAAGTGGGTCCCACTGCTAAAAAGTTTGAGAAACACTGATGTAATCAATCCATCTCAGAAAACTCACTAAAAGTTACTCTCCAATTACATACTTCACACTAATGTCAAGATATCTTGTTGAAATAAACCAACAGGCATGATCTCATTCCAATAATAAAGTACAATTTAACAAAACCTGATTTCGAACTATAACCTAGCATATTCAGTTGTTTTATACATCATAATCTTATTCATTAAAATAGTGTCTCACACTTGTCTGAGCCAAGGCTTAAATGAGGGCAACAGTTACTGTTTTCAAAACTCAGCATCTTTGCTGCTATAAACATATTGTATATACCATCGCTATATGTTCTTGTCTAACGTGACCATGGAAGTAGCAGAGAAGAGCAGTATGCTTTAAAGATCTATTACAGAAATAATAATTTTGATGTACATTTAACTTTACTTTGAAAAATTCCCATAATCCTCGAAAAGTATCACCTGCTCATGCTCTTAATCAAAACAATATAAATGGAATCTCTAAGATTAATTGTTGTTTCACATGCCGATATAGCAACACTTTTGTCTGGTTAGGGGCCAGAGTATGGTTGAAATTAAAAAACAGATGAATGTCAAAGCATAGCCTATTTAGAGCCCAATCCTGAGCTCGGTGTCCCGGCTTCCTGCCAGTACGCACTGTCACAAACGTGCCATAAGGCTTACCTCCAGGCTACCACCCGTGCTAGCCCAGCGCTGGCCGGTACTGGGCTAGCGCTGGGTTCACACCGAACAGGCACCCAGCCTCCACCACAAAGCCGTCTCACGGACTGCCAAGCCACGGAGAGGAAAGCAGGGGTGAGGGGAGAGTCAAGGAGGAGACATTCTGGAGAGGGGGGAGGCGGGCAGAGGGTGAAGAGAGGGCAGGGAGGAGGCATGACGGGGAGGCAGAGGGCGCGGAGAGGGTGGGCAGGTGGGAGGCATGCCTGGGGGAGGGAGCGGAGAGGCTGAGAGGCGGGTCCTGAGCATTCGTGTGGGGCTCAGTGCGCTACATGAACACTTTTATCTCACCGCCGACCTTTTGGTCAGTGGTGAATTGAGTAGCCCCATCGTGGGGCTACTTCCATTACCCGGGAGAAGGGGACAAAAGTCCCCTTCTCCCAAGGCACCGCCCGCGGTAGCCTGAGGTGCGCAGGATGTGCCAGCAGTCATTTTCAGCGCTGCTGCTAAGGCAAGGCCAAAAGGAGAAGCCAAACTTATGCTTAACAGGCCAGAAGCAAATACAGTAAAATGTCATGATGTTTTGTTCAAATGTATGTTTGAAAGGCCAAAACAAACTTATGCCAAAGTTATAGAATGTTTGGGCTAGAAATTCACAAACATTGGTTCAACAAGTTTAACCAGGCCCAGAAAAGCAATTTTGTTTTCTCTGGGAGAGTCTGTTTTGTACAAAAGGCATTACAAAGTTGTAAGGAACACTTAAGGTTACCTAAGTGAATTAGTTTAAAGCAATAAGTTTAGTAATATAAAGGCAAAAAGTAGATATAAGAAGAGTTTAGATCCATTTTGCCCAGAAGCCTTAGAGGGAAATGTAAGGGAAAATCAGAATAAACTTTGTGTGACCCTTAGAATCAGAGCTAGGGGTAGCAAGTTCGTTAAAGCAGGAGTAATGAAATGGAATGTTGCAAGAGATTCCCCAGTCATAAAATTAAAGTGACACCTTGATTAGACTACGGGCTTCAAAGACTCCCTCTTGACAAGATTTATGACATCTGAGTTCAAACTGCTTGCTGCTGGAGTTAATGGCCCCCCCATCTGCATGTCAGACTGGAACAGAGAAGCAATTTGGATTTTAAAAATCCAAATAGCTTTGAGCCTCTTGGACATTGTTAAACCAGAATAAAGTTTTAAAAATAATATATTTACAAAGAAACAGTGTAACATCTAAATAAAGTTAGGCTGCAGACTGAAATGCCTACATTTAGACAAAGAGAGCCTTCTATGATCTCTAAAACAGTAGCAAGATTAAAGCCAGGCAATAAACTGATGAACCCTAATGGGGGTAATGAGGGTTAACTGATGAAGTCGTAAACAGAAGCCACACGGTCCACAAATGATGAAGGAGAGTTTAAAATGCCAGCTTCTGAACAGTTTGAATTCAGAAGCTCTAGCACCAAATAGGGACCTTAAAAGCTGTTCCGAAGTCATTTAAAAGGAAAGTAGCACATAGAATGTTACAAAATTTATTGTTTGTAAACTCAGAAGTTAGCAAGTATATTCTTTGCTGAATATTAGTTAGATTAATAAGGGGAAAACTAAGTTAAAAGGATTTGAGTCTGCCTTAAAGTGAGGCTTGCAAAATAGATGCTGTACAGCTAATTTGGAATGTGGAATTCTTATCTAAGCAGGAATATTTCAAACTTGACAACTAAAATGCCCAGACTTTCCTAGGCGCCAGAACAGATAGTGAATTTAAGAATATTTCTAATAATAAGAAATAATTAATCCTAGTAGACATAGACTCATTAGCAGAAAGTCTGTTCAAAATCAAAGTTGACAGAACAGATATGAAACTAGTGAGACTACATATCAAATTGACAAAGTTCGATAAGAGACAATTATCTCAGGAATGTGAATCTCTTGAAAATGCAACTTATATCAGAGCAGAGCTGAGACTTTATAGAAATCAGAAATCACTTAATAACTTTGTGTGGAAAATAGATATAAAATATTTGAAATCAGATTGGAAAAGAGGATAAAATGAATAAAATAAGTATAAACACTAATTTAAAAAACCAGCCATAATTACAAAATTAGAGAAATTAGGAAAATTAAGATAGACACACAGTGCCCCCTTTG
Source organism: Tiliqua scincoides (assembly GCF_035046505.1). Classification (NCBI taxonomy): domain Eukaryota; kingdom Metazoa; phylum Chordata; class Lepidosauria; order Squamata; family Scincidae; genus Tiliqua; species Tiliqua scincoides. Next base: position 89,855,840 of record NC_089823.1, read on the forward strand.
GAATAGTATAGACATTACAGAAAGGGGAGGAGTTCTCCAGATATGGCAATAGCCAATGAAAAATCCCCATTTCTGACATCATGGGCTCTAATGAATAAGATTGGGATTTTCTCAAACAAAGGACCCTAAAGGTATATAAGGTAAAACCCAGCAGGGAAAGATGCTTTTTCTCTGGGACACTGAGAGACCACAGCTCTCTGTGTTCCCCATTTTGAGCCACTGAGAGAAGCCCATTGCTGGCAATGAATAAATGTTTGCTCATTTTCACCAAGCTTGCTTACCAAGTCTATTTTTGAGTTTATTTTCAACTTTGCTCTTCAAGCTCACTTTGAGCTTGTTTGAAGATTGCTGCGGACACAACAATTAACGTAACGACCTTGCAACACTGCAGCTGCGCACCTGGGGCAGCTCAGGATTGGGTTGCCCATATGCAGATTTATTTTGGCCAGTGAAAAATGTAAATAATTATATAACACATGCAAATGTGTGCAAAGCCTAAATAAACAGTAAAAAGAACAATAAACATAATATCAACAAGCATCATGGAAGGTCAGATGAAATCAGACAAAATTTGAAATGTGGTTATAACTGAAAGTGGTTGAAAGAGCAAAGTGATGAAATTCAAGGAATGCCTGTACTTCCTGAAGTCTTCTCAAACCAAAAGATAGTTACTGCTTATCACTGGATTTTACTTTGCTTTTAAATACCAGATTAATTTATGCATTTTGGCCAAATCCCATAGTTTTTCCTCCCTTCTCTGGGTTCAGGGAAAGCTGCTTTCTATTACTTAGTTAAAATAATCCAAGCTGTTGTAATCAGATAGGGCTCTTTTGAACTAGGGACTTTACCAAGAACATGTGTAAGAAGGAACAAGTCTGAATTTAAATTGAATTTAATATTTAAAATTACTAAAATTAATATAATATACAATATACTTCAGTGTTTCTCAAAATGTCGGTCACTACCCACTAGATACGTCACAAGCCAATTTCAGGTGAGTCCCCATTCATTTCAATGGCCATTTTATTTTTAATATATTAGACTTGATGCTACCATGGTATATGACTACATCTGGGGAAATGTACAGATTTGTACTTTTAACAGGCTACTATGTACAGGTATAACCTAATTATCCACAGATTTTTCACCCGTGGTTGAGATCTCAAGGGCCCTATAAATTAAAGGAAAAAAGTCCTTTAACAATAGCCTTGTTAATGCAAGAGAGGCCAGCCGGCTGACAATCCATCAATCATTCTCTCTCCAGGCACTTAGAACAGCTTCACTCCAAGGCAAGCAACCCTTCTCTTCCCCCAAAAGCACATGAAAGAATGCTAAATGGCATGATTATTACCTCCTCCATTCTTTCCCCCAGGCTGCCACTCCTGGTGAAGAGAGGGATTGCTGCCTTGGAGTGAAGCTTTTCTAAGCGCCTGGAGAGAGACTGATTGTCTGCTTGATGCATTACAAAGGGCAGCAAGGTTGTTTTTAAATAGCCTAGCAAAGGGAATTGTTTTTTAAATGGATTTACTTTAATGCGATTTTTGCCACCCATGTGAGTTCTCATAATGGAATCTTCACAAATAACTAGACTCAACCTGTATATGCTTTCAACGATAGTTAATGGGGCTTATTCCCAAGTAAGCATGGATAGGATTGCAGCCTTTGGGATGTTTGGGGAATGTTTTTAAATTTTATTTTATTTTGTCAAATGGGGGTGTTAATATTTTCCTGCTTGATGATGTCACTTCTGGCCATGACATCACTTCCAGCGGCTCCTGACAGACTGTCATTCTAAAAAGTGGGTCCCAGTGCTAAAAGGTTGGAAAACCACTGGTATACTTCATTTGCAATGGTTTGGGTTGCCTAAGAAATGAACTAGAGATTTAGTTCTCTCTCAACAGTGCTCTTGAATTGACCACTTTACTTCCTTGCACATAAGCAAATCATCACCATTCATTCCAAGGGAAGAAGTAAAGCATTGTGTGTAGGGACAGGGAGACACTGTTTTCAGTGAGAACAAAGCCTACTCAAGACGTTTTGCGGCCTGAGCAGGCCACTCATACAGAGGTATGCACAAAAAAGGCATAATGTATGTCTGTACACTGAACATGCAAAAATAAATCATTCCCCACTAGGGGTCCTTGCAAAATTATTATTATTTATTAAAAATAATTATATTCAGCTTTCCAAAAAAAGTTCTCAAGGTAGTTTACACAGCACATAGAAAAATATAAGACCTCCCCTGTACACATGCTATCATTATGACCACAGACATTTTGGCGATAGTTTGTAAAGACTAAAGTTCAACAGGGTTTTCTTATAAATAATTCTTACCCTATTTTTGTTACCAGCCCAGCAAAACTCAACCTCCTAATTTTCACCTCCAACGTTCCACCAAAAATAGATCACATAATTTGGTTGGAAAGTTGCACAGAGAAAAATAAATAAATAGAAGTACCTAAATTGGATTTGTACACACACAAACACTACTTCAGGAGCCAATTTTTAGAAACCTCCATTTAGTTTTCAGGAAGTTCCTCAAGGGCTTGAAGGAAGATGCTATCCGAAGAGTGTACATATTGCAAAAATATACATGCAAGAAGCACAGGCAATTGTGGTTAAGATTAAAAAGGAAATTGTTCACTGTGAGCTTGAAACAAAAAGGAAAAGCAGTTACTCTCGCTCATTGTTCAAAGTATAAATTCCATTGGTTTCAAAAACATAGCTGAACTCTGCGGAAGTCACTGCACACTCTATGACTTTCTTAGGCAACTGTCCAAAGCACAACACACACCACCAGATTGCTATTTTATTTTAGTTGTAAAAATTGTGGGGTTTTACATGATTGTGGTTAAATTTGTACATGTTTTAACATTGTAAGCTGCCCTAAATCTTTGCAAGTAGGGTGGGATATACATTTTTAAAATAAACAAATTGCAGTCATTGTTCTTCTGCCTCTGATTCTATAAATCTACAACCTTAATTTTCTGAAATCTTTTGCAAAATTTAAACACATGATTGGGGCTACCATATGTGTTTTGTTGTTGTTGTTGTTAAGACCACCACTACCAAACTGGACAGATTGGAATTTGGGACCTCCCATGAACTGGGACCATGGTGTGAAGAGGGGAGTCAGCCTTTCACCCCACCACAGTCATCTCACAGCTGAAAAAATTATCAAATTGGAATCCACCACCTACTGTCTCAGTTGGGGCAGGGAGTGACCAGTTGCTGTTTTCTTGCCTAAAATAAGAGCATCCTAGTCCCAATCAGATGCTTAAAGCAAAAGCTAGACCAGCCCTTAGCCAAGTGAGCAGAAGCAATGCCTAACAGCCTTTCCTTCTAACCCTACCCAGCTGTATTGTATTCTGCCTTCCCACTACAATCTAGCAATCTACAATCTAGCAATCCCTATAGGTCAGCACTGACTACAACAATTTGTAGAACAGGTGTAAAGGATTCAGTCTGATCAACACTGGAAGACAGAAAAATGGGAGAGATGGAAACCAGGAATGCTGATAGTGACAAAATAATGTAATCATAACGGGCTATAAAGAGGAAGGAAATCAGAAAAGGCAGCTTCATAATGACTGACAGCAAAGAGCACCGGCTGAACTGTTCACTGCATGAAGAACTACAGGGTAACTATAACTGTATTATTATTTAAAATAGTTAAAAAAAATTTAAAGACACTTTTGGAAAACAAGTTTTCATATATTCACTCCATTTGAAGCAGCTAGTAGCAAAGCCAGCCAAATACAGCCCTGAGGGCAGTTGACACTGGCCTACAAACCCAGCACATGCTGCTGCAAAACATTATTGCACAGACTGCTGGCACAAGGAGGAGCTTTTCAAATACAGTGGTGCCTCGCAAGACGAATGCCTCGCACACCGAAAAACTCGCAAGACAAAAGCGTTTTTGCGAATTTTTCTGGTGACTCGCAAGACAAATTTTTCTATGCCGTGCTTCGCAAGACGAATTTTTAAAATTAAAAAGTTGAAGTTTTGTGCTTGAAATTTTTGAAATCCTCTGTACAGTATGTATGCCTTTAAAGAGCACTTAATAAACACCTTGTAAACCAAATTTGACTTTGTTCTGACTTTTTTTGCCCATAGGAATGCATTAATTAAATTTCAATGTATTCCTATGGGAAACCGCGCTTCGCAAGACGAAATTTTTGCAATACGAAACGACTTGCGGAACGAATTAATTTCGTCTTGCGAGGCACCACTGTACAGGGTAAGTAACATGTGAAATGACTCATCAGCAACCATAATAAAAATTTGATTTTATCTGACTACTCACCAAACCCAATATTTTTTCTCCCATTTCTGTCTCCCTACACTCTCAACTTCATTCTTGTGGTATGCCTTGCCTTCTAACATAAGGGCATCTCCATCTGTCGCTCAGTGTAAACTCCAGCCAAAGGACCCCCCCCCCTTTTCTCAGGCTTTTCCCTTGGAGTTCCTCCATGCCCCTATTATTTTTTAGTCATGTTTCCCCTTTCCCAAATTAATAATAATAATACAGGTATTTCTATACCGCCTTTCTTGGTCCTCAGATTTCTTCTCGGACTTCAGGCAATTTAAATCCCCGTAGGGATTTTTACAATTTGAAAGAAGGTTCTATCTTTCAAGAAACCACAACATTCAGATGTTTCTTTCTTGATCTGGTCACACATTCTGGCCTCCATCCTCCCACGTAATTAATGGTACAGTACTTTTATTTGTTAGCAAGAGAAAAGGAGAGGAGGCACCAAGGAAACTAGAAACTGAAAAAAAGTGATAGGCAAGGCCTCCTCACAGATGTTGGATACTGAAACACTTATTGAGAGTTGCAACTGCCCAAAACGTTTTAAGCATGTCCCCTTCTTCAGCAGCAAATGCATTTTCTTTCTGACCCACTTGTGATCCTTCACGCAAAAGCAGGCAATTCAGAACAGCAAGTTTGGATTTTAAGTAGGGTTCATCAGTTTCTACCAATTCAAGTAGTCTTCTCTATCCCACACTACACACTGCTCCAGGGGGTATCCCAATTCTCAGGTATGACTACTGGGGGTTGTTCTAAGGGGCAAATGTAGGGTGGGGAGAATCTTCTGATTCCAAAAAAGGATCTAAAGAAGACACACAATGTCATCTTACTGTTAAAAGCTAAAGCAGACCTCTAACCCCAGGACAGCCTGGATAGAGGACTGCTGGGGAACATTAGGTATGCAGGTCTGAAATCTGCAAAGGAAGGGAAAGATACAAGTAAAACCTCAAGTCTTACCCCCCCACCCCCAAAAAAGAGAAAAGTATATATCTAAAATGAACATCGGCAATGCAAGTAATATAGGGATGGATGTTGTAGGTTGTTTTGTGTTTGTCTGCTTCTAAGCTGGATGGAGAACTTGCTTGGTTTTAATGGAAGGCAAATAATAATTTAACTGTATATTGCGTTACTATGAATTTACACTGGCAATAGCATTTTCTATGAAAGATGTTTTAATCTTAGCTAGAATGGCAGGGTGTATCAGTGCCTTGTCCTCTGGCCATTTTCTCCATCTTTTCCTAATGCAAAAACCTACTTGTTTTGGAAAAAGTAACCACTAGAAAGTTTTTAGTTTATTCTTAGCTTCCCTTAATATGGTCTCCCAAAGTGGAAACAAGGCAGAAAGTCAACAATATGCAACAAAGTGGACTGCCACCAATAGATAGTTCTCAGTCATTTGCCTGATGTAAGTTTGGACACATAATAATATATTTGTACCAAGCTTTTCTCTAGAGCTTGTTACCATTGTGCAACCCATTTTGTACCATGTTATATTGTGCAACGTTTGTAGGGGGGGGATAAAAAGAAACTGCCCCCACTAAGTCTCAGACTTTTTTCTTTGTAAAGTGGAGAGATGAAAGTATTTTTTCAGTATTTTTTGAAGTGTTAGGATCACCCACTTTTATGTACCAGGGGTGCAAAGATCACTGTTTTAGGGAAATTGGGGTGCAACTACAGTAACAAATTCTATCAGTCACTAGAAGACAGATCATGCAGACTGAAAAGCATAAATTAAGGAAATGAGTTACAATCTGCGCAAGTATCCTTGTAATTACATCAAAGTAATGCAGTATTGCAGTGATAGAGAAGACAAATTACACATTCTGCTCTTGGTGTTAACAGCAGCTATCCATAAATGGTGCAATATGGTATATAGAAACAGAGATTAAAAGAGGGAAAACATACACTATAATGGAAAGCAGTAATCCATTATGTATATATTTAATACCATTAATTCATTTTCTTATTGCTTGCAGACTAAAGCGAACAATGACAATACCACAGACCCTCCATTTGCACAAGTCATTGCACCACAAGAGGCAAATTTTCTTTGTCAAGCTTAATAAAAGATACAAAAAAGGCACACAGGCTTTTGCAATGCAACTACACTATTGAGTAGATGAAGCACCCTCTGTTTGTGCCATATTTTGCCTCTTTATGTTCACTTGTCCATTCAGTTCAATAAAAAATGTGGTCATATACCAAGTAAGCCTGTTTTCCACTTGGTTAAGGGTCCAGTTACGCATTATTCAAAATCAGCAATTTTCAATGCGGCACGTTAGTGTGCTGCAAATGGTCCATAGGTATGCCATAGAAGATTGGGGGAAGATCATTTATTATTAGGGTTGTTGGGGGATGGAAGCCCCCTGCCAGCACCTTGTCAGTGTGCCATGAGATAAAAAAAATGAAAATTGCTGCTCTAAATTATTAATGTGGTCTGGTATGCAAGTTCTGTTTTTTTAAACATAGGAGCCCAGGGAACTGCAAAGCAAAACTATACTGGGGAATTGGGGGGGAACCTCATCCCTACCTCAGTTTTGCAACCAGTCTTACATCCGCAGCACACACCACTTTAAAGAGGGGGAAAAAGCTTCAATTGAAAGACTCCATGCATCATCACTCATTTTTCTCTTTCTAATTTGTACTGCCTGGTGTTGCTTAGTGCAAGACGCATGACCCACTTTTAGGTGCGTGCACATTTCCTGTGGTAAATCCACCATATTAGTCTTGTGTCAGCTTCTAGTATATCAACTGAGCTGTGGTAACTCACAATCACAATTGACCTTTATTAGGCATAAAACTGTAGTAACTCAAGAGAAGGCTCACAAACATACTAAAAGCTGAGGAACAGTTGCAAAATTTGGACATTCAAGAACAGCTGCATTAAGGAAAGCAAGAGGTCAAGGGGTTCTTCCCCTAGCAAAATCACACAAGAATTTAAGATGAGAAGTAGGCAGAAAGAAAAGGGAAGATAAGTAGCCTGAAGGCCATCCTAGGTCAGCTTCCTACCTAATAATGTAATAGATTTCTTTTTCTTGCTGCTTATTTTGCAGTGCAGTTCACAGTTTTAGGATTGCTTGTACTACATTTAGTTTTGAAACCTGAAGATTGACAATCCTGGTATACAAAATAGAGATTTTAAAACAGTCCCTTAAAAAAATACAACCAGGAACTCCCAAAAGTGTGGATTCTCAAGTAATTCCTGAAAGCTATCTGTCAATTTCTTCACTTGAAATCAGCCTGCCATTTATTAGAAGAACATTTTGTCATCGTCACCTGCAAAAGGTCAATATGATTTCTGAAAAAGGGCTTTTGTTCTATTTATAATCCACCTCCAGACAAAAACAAGTCCAACTCAATACATCAGAACAAGGTGCACGGCCGAATGAAAACCACTCATCCTTCCACAAGCGCCAATCTTCTGCAATATGATCAGAGAGAAAAACTGAGCAAATGAGAGCTGTCAAGCGTATGTATGCTTCGCAGACTTCATCTGCCACTCATTCTACTTCATACACAAGCATGACTGTACCATCACAGACAATTTTTGCCCCAAGAAGCCCTTTCACTTCAACCCTAGGCACAGCAACAGCAGAATGCAAAGCTGTCTTCAGAGAAAATTCAAACATGTCATGCCAGGATGACAACTGATAGGGTACAATGGGGGTGCAACAACTGAGAAGTCGTCGTCCCCAGTTCAGTGGCTTTGTTCCCTGTGGAGCAGTGCAGCAGCTGAACCAGTCACTTCCTCTCTCAGTCCAAAAGATGATCTGGTTCCCTCATGGGAAGACCTCAGAGTAAACCAAGTACCATAGAAGGCAAGCAGGATAGAACAGCAGTGTTTCCCAAACTGTGCACTGTGGTGTCCAAGGACACCAAAGCACACTCACAGAGACACCATGCAGCCTCTTCTTCCCAGCTCAGTAGGCCAAGATAGTGCTGTTCTTGAGAGATGGTCAAATCATTACAGGAGGCCGTGGATAAAGGACACTGCGGCATTGGTACGCCTGGGAACCACGGGGATAGAGGGTTGCCTTTGGGGTATATATGAAAAGCCTCATGTCCTTCTAGTGCCCTTCCACTCCCAGACTCAATCTTCCAGATAACCCAGTGATATTTTTACCATTCAGAGCAACTACCCACATTCAGCCCATTTGAAACTGGTAGAGGTCACAAACACACACACATGCTCTGTTTCATACTCATCAATGTACATGGACAGACACAGTAACAGATTTCCCTTTCTGTTCCAACACAGGTCCTCCCTCTCACAGAGTGTGGCTGGGGTCACCCCTTCTGGTGAGATCCCCCACAACTACTGAGGAACATGTGTGAATATCACAACCACATGGGTGGGATCAGTTGCATGACTACTGTTTCTGATTGACACCCTTGGAATGGGAAGCCTTGTTCTGCCACTATGTGACATCACACCTTCAGGTCAATTGCTTTGAGGGACAAGTTGTTCCAGGAAGACAGCCATAGCATGTCAGATGCAGCAAGTTAGTTAATCATTGCTTCATCCAGGTGCTTATTGATCAGTGAATCTAGGTTCCAGTGTTTCCAGATCACACTCCTCCCACAGAAATAAACAGTACCAGCGACAGGCTCATGAAGTGGAAAACACTCCATTGACAAGCAAACATAAGAACAGCGACTGCAAAGAACTACAAAAGTTCAAAAGAAACATAAAGCAAGACTTTCTAAAATCGGCACAATTTTAGTTTGGAAAATTCCCTTCCTTTGAAAAGAGAGAAGAGTGGTATGAGGAAAGGCTACAGTGTTTGGGCCTCTTCAGCCTAGAAAAGAGACGCCTGAGGAGAGACATGATTGAGACATACAAAATTATGCAGAGGAAGGATAAAGTGGATAAAGAGATGCTCTTTACACTCTCACATAACACCAGAACCAGGGGACATCCACTAAAATTGAGTGTTCAGAGAGTTAGGACAGACAAAAGGAAATATTTCTTTACTCAGCGTGTGGTTGGTCTGTGGAACTCCTTGCTACAGGATATGGTGACGGCATCTGGCCTGGATGCCTTTAAAAGGGGATTAGACAAGTTTCTGGAGGAAAAATCCATTACGGGTTACAAGCTATGATGTGTATGTGCAACCTCCTGATTTTTGAAATGGGCTATGTCAGATGCAAGGGAGGGCACCAGGAAGAGATCTCTTGTTATCTGGTGTGCTCCCTGGGGCATTTGGTGGGCCACTGTGAGATACAGGAAGCTAGACTAGATGGGCCTATGGCCTGATCCAGTGGGGCTGTTCTTATGTTCTTATGTAGAGTGCCTGAACTATTCTGCCTCACCACCCTCCTCTCCTCTGTATTCCCACATTGTTTCTAGGAAATCCAGTGATTGGTAGGAGCAGTGGTTGTTGCACAAGTGGATAAGGGAAGCCACATTTGATATGACAGAGGGTCTTGGGAAGTGAAAGGGGAAAGTACCTCTCTGAAGAGGTAACAACTGAGTTTACAGAAATTCTGGTATTATCAGGAACAAAGGTTAACAAAACAGTTCTGTGCCTCCTGGTTCTGCCAATCCATTCAGACACAGTAATCAGACTGGGATTGCAATGGTCTCCATGTGGATTGCAGTGATCAGCCACACACATTCAGCATATGTAAAGCCTGAGGCTGGAAGCACCTTTAAAGAGCAAGCAAAAAAAATCATCCCTGGAGAGTTAGCAGGAGAAAACACAAATTTGATTGCATTCATAGCTCATGCTGAAAAATGAGTAAGACAAATTTTGCTTTTTCACTCAGCTCTGTATTTCTAGATGAGTCAGTGATTTGTCACACTCTCCAAGTACTAATTTTAGGTCACTTTCCTTGGAGCAGGGGGGGAAGTTTTACACAAACTCATAAACTGCGCAATGAGGTCAATGTGGGAAGCAAGAGAGTGGCTCATAGTACAGAACTGCCAAAGGAGATGGCTGCTTTGAAGTTCATGTTTAAAAACATATTGGGGTTGAGGGACATCCAGCTAAATCCTCTCTCCCACCCTAACCGTTTACTTGCCTTTGCCCCTCTTTACTGCTATACTAATTTTCTCAGTCCAGTCATTTCTGCATCTAATGCAAGGGGAGCCCCACTGCATCAGACCAAGGGTACATTACTTCAAAATCCTACTCCAGTAGGATGCCTTTGGGAAGTTCAAAGGCAAAGAGGAAGACCACAGCCCTCCCTGATACTTGTTCCCCCACAACAGGTATTCAGAGGAACCTATTGAATCTTAACCTACAAGGTTTCATACAATCATCATGACCAATAGCCACTGACAGATCTGCTCCTCATGAATTTGTCTGATTCCCTTTTAAAGTCATCTAAACCAGAGACCATCCGTCACTGCATTTTGTGGCAGCCAATTTCATGCTGGTTATGTCTTACGTGACTAAGTATTTTGTCTTGCTCTTTTGAACCTATTCCCAGTTTCACACGCCACCCAATCCTAACCTGCCCTGGAGCAGGCAGGCCTGCTCCTCATCCAGAAAAGGGTTGGGGCCAAAAACAGCTCAGACCGGGGCATCCCCTTACCCAATGTCACGCTGCAGCAGCCTCAATGGGGTTACTCAGAGCTTCACCACGGTGGTGCAGATTCGAGCAGCCCGGAGCTGCTCCAGGCTGCCCGGGACCAAGGTTAGGATCCTTGCGCCGAATCCCGACCCTGCTCCCTGTCTCCCACTCACCCACTGCCTGTCCACAGGCCTGCCCACTCTGCCCGCACCCTGAAACACCTCCTCCCCATCCCCCAGATCTCCATGCCGGCTTGACTCACCCAGCACAGGCTTACCTCATCCACTGGCCCAGTGAGGCTTGGGCTGGTGTCCACAGGCCAGTGCATGAATGTGAACCAACCACCCTCCTCAGATGATGGCGCAAAAGTGCTTTACGGCACTTTTGTGACACTCTTCGACTGGCACAAGTGACTTGCACCGGCCAAGGGCACCCTCTGGTTTGCACCCTAAGATTGCAAGAGAAGAATATCCACACCAAACACAATGCTATACACCTCCTTCATGCCTCGTCATTCCTTTGTCATCTTTTTTCTAAACTCAAGAGTTAAAAAAATTTTAGCTTCTTCACTAGGAAACATGCTTCAACCCCTGGATCATTTTCATTGCTCTTTTTGCACCTTTTCCAGCTCTACAATATCGTTTTAGAGATGGAATGACCAGAATTGTACACAGTGTTCCAAGCGTGGCCACACCACAGATTTATAAAAAGGCATTACAGAACTCGCTGTTTTATTTTTAATCCCTTTCCTACAGTGCAACCCCATATAAACTGGTTACTCAGAAAGGTCTTAACTGGGTCTTAACTCCCAGGAATGTGTGCATTGTATCTGCAGCCTTCTTAATCCGTAGTAAAGAACTTTTTTTTCACCACTGCTGCACACTATGTCAGTGTTTTCAATGAGCATCACAACTCCAAGATCTTTTAGCCATCACTAGTTCAGACTATTTCTTGCCCCAATGTGCTCAATTTACTTTACATACAGTGAACCTTATTTATCATTCTGCTGCCCAGTCATTCAGTTTGGGGAGATTCATTTAGAGTTCCTCAATGACTGCTTGGATTTTCAACCTCCTAAATAATATGCCGTTTGCAAACTTGGATACTTCACTGCTCACCTCTGCTATCAAAACATTTAAGAACAAGTTAAACAGCACCAGTCCCAGTACAGATCCTTGCTGCCTACCATAAAAACAATCAATTTTACCATGATTTCCTGTTGTTTAACATGTTACTAATCCATAAAGGAACTCAGGGCGCAATCCTAACCCCTTATGTCATTGCTTTCCAACACTGACATAAGGGCAATGCAGCTCTGAGGTAAGGGAACAAACATTCCCTTACTTTGAGAAGGCCACTGTGAGTGACACCCATCTGTAGGATGCAGCACATTGGCACCGCTATGCCAGTGCCGGAAAGCAGTGACATAAGGGGTTAGGATTGTGGCCTCATTCTATGACTACTAAGTTTACTCAAGAGCCTTTGCTGAGGGATTCTGTCAAGAGCCCAAGTATATAACAAAACCAACAAAGAATCCTGCAGCATCTAAAAGGCTAACTATTTCAGAATAGCTTTTATAAACTGTAGTCCACTTCATCAAATGCAGGTACAATCAGCTCTCACTTACCCAAGAGAGGCAGAATTGCTACCTACCTCTTGTTATCTGTACCTCGTTATCTGCGATGCAGAGACCTTCCAGAGGCTTCAGGGACCTTTGGAATGGCACCTGCAACCAGCGCAGACCCTTTAAAAATGGCTGATGGAAGCTTCCACCGGCCATTTTAAAGGGGTCCCACAGGCCACAGGCACAATTCTAAATGTCCCTGCAGCCTCCAGAATGTCTCTGCAGCATTCAGAGATCTTTTGGCACTTCCTGCTGCGCTCTGCTGGCTTCCTGAGGGTATCTGCTGGATTTGTCTAATGGTAGGGAAGGTATCCCTTCCCCCATAGAGTATCCCTTGCACCTAACCCCATTGATCCCATCGGATCAATGGTTTGTCACTGGCAAATTTATTATCCACTAGGGTTTCTGGGAACCTACTCCTAACAGAGAACGAGAACTGACTGTATATAATGTCTGCTTGATCACCTTTATCTACATGCCTGCTGACACCCTAAAATAACTTTAAAAGCTTGGTAAAAGACGAGTTCCCTTTGCAGAAGCCATTCCGATTCTCTCCTCAGTGTACACTGGTCACTTTTCAAAACCACGAAAGGTAGCCACTTGTAACGACAAGTTGAGAATTGTTGTTAGAAGATCATGGGCTGTCTAATCCACTGCAACTCCCCACACAGTGATGTGTGGCTCCACAGTGGCTCCAACGTGACACCAGCTGTATTCTGCTGGCAATTTTGGCCTCCAGACGTTTCCTCCCAGTGATATGCTGGTGCAAGTCCGCAGAGGCCCATGAAAGAGGACTGAGTCCTGGAAGGGGGTTTGGATTTGGCAGACACCACTGCTGGAAAGACACCACTGCCTGCCCCCTTCCCGGTCCCAATTCACCCTCCTCCCAGCCCCCATTACCGTGCCCCATTCCACCATCAGAACACTCATTCAGGCACTGCACGGCATTTATAGCACTGGGACCTAAGTTCTTGGATTTGAGTCTTTTAAGCATTCCCAGGCATTTGCCATCCAGCCTCAGCGACTTTAATTTGTCAGCCCTAGAATTGCATCTCATCCCTTCTATTCAATTTACTTCTTCAGATGCTTCCTAAAGGGCAAAAAAAAAGTGGTCCAAAATCTTCCACAGAGATCATGTCAAGAATTCATTCAGCTTCTCTGCAATCTCCCTGTCCTCTCCCTGTATGTAACCGTTACAAACAGAAAAGGTCCAACCACCTCTCTGGCAAGTTTCCTGCTTCTGGTGATTTTCTTCCTATGTCTTCTTTAGGGCTGGCCTCACTCTGTTTTGGTGCCCCAGTTTAAAAGGCAAATATGCTCTCCCTCTTGACTTCTTTTCCAGCCTCTTTAAGGTTCAGGTGAGAAGTGAATCCAAGAAAGTTCCCTGTATACGGATTGCATACAGCCTACTGGAGCAGTTGTTCCAGACCTTATTTCAATATCTGATAGTACTATGGCAATAGAGACCCCCAACTCAATTCCACATAATCTGAGGTGGTTTTCCCATGTAATATGTAACAGATTCCTACCCCCCCACCTTATGCAAAAACATCCAGTCATTCTCTGACATTGACTAGCAGTAGACTCAGCACAGACAAAAGGAAGTACTTCTCAACAATACACACAATTAAATTATGAAATTCACTCCCACAAGATGTCAAGATAGCCACTTGCTTAGATGTCTCAATCCTTTTTAAATGTTCCATTTAAAAGTCAAATTCATAAAGTGTATGGCTAGTCATGAGGCCTGCATTAGTTGCCAATTCAGCATGGGAAATTCCTTCAGCCACATTGCCTCTGGGCTCTCTGCCTCTGATTTTTCTTTCCTTCCAAAACCTCTCCCAAGTCCCAAACTGGAAGAGAAAGCAACTCTGGTCTGCAGGGCCCATGTAAAGTTTTAGGGCCTGATCCAGACCAGTTTGCACCAGCTCAGCACTGGCACACAGTGTTGCAAATGTGCCGTACGGCACACCTGCGACACTTACCGCTGAGCCAGTGCTGTCTGGGGGCTGCCCAATGTACAAAGGGTGCAGAGGCAGCCATTTTGGCACCGCTGCAGCCCTGGGCACTGGGCAGATCAGGGTGGCCTGCCCATCTCTAAACCTTTAATCTTCCAGTAGCAGACTCTGGAGAGAACAGAAAACAGGCAACTTTCATGCCCTGCTTGCAGTGGCATAGCTAAGGGGGTGCAGGGGGTAGCAGTTCCACCGGGCATCAAGCTTTAGGGGGACAACAAGCTGAGCTTGACACTAGTGACCAAAATTGTGAAAATCTTGATATATATGATTAATACCATCATGTTATATATCATTGGAAAGGTAATTTAATGTAGAATGCAATGAAACAAACCCCATTGGAATATCTGTAATCTATCAAAAGGGATGGCTAATTATTCAGAAAATGAAAACACAATTGCCTTATAGAACAAAAAGTGGATTTTCTTAACTCAGAACTGACCTATGAGAATGATTGTTGTTCAGGAGGTGCCCCTCTTATATTTAGCAAGAGAAGAATAACCATCCCTCTTCACCCCAACACAGTGTCTCAAACCTACCAGGGGCACACTTTTTATTTATTTACTTAATTAATTTGATTTTGTCTGGGGGGAGGCTATAAATCTTCTTTGACCTCAGGTAGCAGATAGATGCCTTTTCACTTTTGAAAAAGCCCAGGCGTGACGTCACTTCCGGTTGCAACGTCACTTCCGGGGCAACATTTTGAGCTTGGCACCAGGCTACATGATCATTAGCTACGCCACTGCCTGCCTGTACACTTTTCAAAGGCATCTAGCTGGCCACTACCAGAAAAATAGTTCCGTATTAGATGGAACTTGATCTGAACCGCAAGATCGTTCTTACACTTTTGTCAAATATCCATTTCCGTTTCAGGCATAATTCAATTTAAAAATCAACCCAATAAGGATTATGCAAGTTTAGACCAGCTCCAAAACACAGATAATCTCCTCCAGCTTTTATTTTCCTTGTGGCATGAGTGAAGTTATTTAGCTTCAGCCACTTTACTTTTTTGTACTAAATTTGGAAACAAAATGAACCTGGAAGAGCATGCATGACAAACTAGGTTTTGGAAAGTTTCTGATTTGCTCTTTGAAAATGATGTTTTAAATAAACCAAGAAAACTTTTCTCTTAAGTCATGCATGATGCAGTATTTTCCAAGTAAAATGGAAATTTTAGTCTCGGTTTATCCAAAAGTTACATTTTAATCATATCACTTACTGTTCTTATGTTCAGAGCAGTAAATACAAACAATTAATCCATCAGTTACTTTTGAAGTGGTAATCAAAAGTTCTGCATTACTTCTGCATGGAGTAGTCTGATGGCTTGACTGAACAAGAAAAAAAGTCCATAATGTTCATTCATTCTATGAATGATATAATACATTGAAGCACAATACTGTAATAGCAGCAGAGTTTAGCAAGATGTTGGCAGCACTGCCCCATACATTCCTCAAGCAAACATTACACATTCTATTCTACCACATCAGAATATGAACTAATAGCCCCATTTCCAATATCTGCCAAATGGACAGGAAATTCAATGGTTTGTTGAAATGGGATTGGTGGTGGTGGCTGAAGTTGAAAAAATTACAGGGTCTACCTACACTTAGCATTATCAGCACTGGAGAGATTTTGGAAGGGCCACAGCTTAGTGACAGAACATTCACATTTACACACAGAAGGTCCCTGGTTTGATCCCTAGCAACTCCAGGTGAAGCTGAGAAACACCAATCCTGGGGGTGTAGAGAACACTGAGCTATTGGAACCAATAATCTAATACAGTGGTACTCAAACTTTTTGCACTGGGACCCACTTTTTTAGAATGAGAATCTGTCAGGACCCACCAGAAGTGACATCATGATCAGAAGTGACATCATCAAGCAGGAAAATTTTTAACAATCCTAGGCTGTAATCCTACCCACACTTACCCAGGAGTTAGTCCCATTAACTATCATTGTTAAAAGCATATACAGAGTAGCCTGTTAAAAGTACAGGTCTGTAACATTTCCCCAAATGCAGTCACATTCCATGAGTAGCATCAAGTCTAATAAAAATAAAATATTGAAAAGAATGGGGACCTACCTCAAATTGGCTTGCGACCCACCTAGTGGGTCCTGACCCACAGTTTGAGAAAGACTGGTCTAATATAATACTGTAAGGCAGCTTCCTACATAACCATTTTACTTAGGAAGTGCCAAACTTCTGAATACCATATAAAATGATTAAAATAGCAGTGGGGCCTTGCTAATGGACATAACATGGAAGGGCCTGAGGAATAATAAGAGATGGAGATAATACTAGATCTACTGCCAACACTGCAAGAAAATTAGAAGATGGATCAAACCCCAGAACTGTGTGGTCTTGCTTTCAGTAATCCATCCATGGAGGTAATCAATAAAGTAATTAAAATTTTACATCTTGCAGCCAAGCAGTATCTATAAACATACCTCATGTCTTACATAAGAATCTTTCCAAATTTTCAGGAAGCCATTAAATAGATTCCTTCTCTATCCACAATGGATTGATTATGCTTCTCTGAATCTCTCTCGATTACAAACAGTTCCAAGCTACCAGAGCTAGTGATTCCAAGAAGATTCACTGCTAAACAAAGATATCTGTCATCATTTTCCAGTCAACACCTATTAGAAAGATCAGGCAATACTACAAGCAGATGTCAGCATCTCCGACTCTACTCAGATAACTGCAGTCACAAAGTTCACACATTTGAGCTTTTAGCATCCAGCTCATAATAGCTTGTTCTCAAACAACATCAGTAAAAATTTCAGTATCAATGCCGTTTGGGAGCAAAACCTTACATGAAATATCAGGGAGGGGCCACAGTTCAGAGGCAGAGCACAGGTTTTGCACGGAAAAGGTCCTAGGTTCAATCTCTACAACTGCAGGTTAAAAAATGACTGTCTGAAACCTTAAGAACATAAGAACATCACCACTGGATCAGGCCATAGGTCCATCTAGTCCAGCTTCCTGTATCTCACAGCAGCCCACCAAATGCCCCAGGGAGCACACCAGATAACAAGAGACCTCATCCTGGTACCCTCCCTTGCACTGGCATTCTGCATTTCTAAAATCAGGAGGTTGCACATACACATCATGGCTTGTAACCTATAATGGATTTTTCCTCCAGAAACTTGTCCAATCCCCTTTGAAAGGCATCCAGGCCAGGTGCCATCACCACATCCTGTGGCAAGGAGTTCCACAGACCAACCACATGCTGAGTAAAGACATATTTTCTTTTGTCTGTCCTAACTCTCCCAACACTCAATTTTAGAGGATGTCCCCTGGTTCTGGTGTTATGTGAGAGCATAAGGAGTATCTCTCTATTCACTTTATCCTTCCCATGCATAATTTTGTATGTCCCGATCATGTCCCCCCTCAGGCATCCCTTTTCTAGCCTGAAGAGGCCATAGCCTTTCCTCATAAGGAAGGTGCCCCAGCCCAGCAATCATCTTAGTTGCCCTCTTTTCCACCTTTTCCATTTCCACTATATCCTTTTTGAGATGTGGCGATCAGAACTGGACGCAACACTCAGGTGTGGCCTTACCATCAATTTGTACAACAGCATTATAATATTAGCTGTTTTGTTCTCAATACCTTTTCTAATGATCCCAAGCATAGAATTGGCCTTCTTCACTGCCGCCGCACATTGGGTCGACACTTTCATCAACCTGTCCACCACCACCCCAAGATCTTGCTCCTGATCTGTCACAGACAGCTCAGAACCCATTAGCCTATATGTGAAGTTTTGATTTTTTGCCCCAATGTGCATGACTTTACACTTACTGACATTGAAACGCATCTGCCATTTTGCTGCCCATTCTGCCAGTTTGGAGAGATCCTTCTGGAGCTTCTCACAATCACTTCTGGTCTTCACCACTCGGAAAAGTTTGGTGTCGTCTGCAAACTTAGCCACCTCACTGCTCAACCCTGTCTCCAGGTCATTTATGAAGAGGTTGAAGAGCATTGGTCCCAGGACAGATCCTTGGGGCACACCGCTTTTCACCTCTCTCCATTGTGAAAATTGCCCATTGATACCCACTCTCTGTTTCCTGGTCTTCAACCAGGTTTACCTATCAAATATCTACCTTGGAAACCTTGGAAAGCAACTCCCCATCTATATTGATGATACTGAGCTAGAGGCATCCTATCTCCCTTCCCGGTCTTGATCCAACAATATGGATCAATGTGAACTTGCGCCAGCTATGGCATGGGTCCAAGTTGGCCCACTGCGCAGGCTGGGGCTTACCCCGGGACAAGGGGACAAATGTTCCTTTGCCCCCGAGAACACTTTTCACCTGCTAAACTTCCCTGTGGGATGCCCATGCTGACATGGCATCAGTGTGGGAAAGTTTAGGTAGTATTAGGCTATAACACTCACTCAGGATGCAGTCTGGTCTCACACCTAACATTAAATGGATGCAAATAATATGCTAAACTAATATGTATTCTGCTTCCTTTTGAATGTATGTTTACACTTAAAACTGTTGTATTCCTTTCCAGAAGCCTATTTCTTGCAACAATAGCTGCATTTGATTATAATCCACTGAAAAAATATCACTGTATTTTTACTTGTTTTGTTATTTACTTGTTTTGTTATCCGTCATAGCTCTACTTTACTACATTTGTAAAGACGCATTTAGGCCCAAATCCTAACCAACTTTCCAGCACTGGCACAACTGTGCCAATGGGACGTGTGCTGAATCCTGCGGTTGGCTGGCAGTCACAGAACCCCCTGAAAGTAAGGGAATGTTTGTTCTCTTACTTCGGAGCTGCACAGCCATTATGCCAGTGCTGGAAAGTGGGTTAGGATTGCGCCCTTAGCGAATTTGCAAGCATAAAATAACTGAAAAATGGCCAGCAAGTGAAACTCAAACACAGCCAATCTCAGTTCAGGAATGGAATACCAACTGATGACTTTATGTTGCATCTGATGACGTGGACTGTTGTCTATGAAAGCTTATCCTACGACAAATTTGATAGCCTGTAATGTCAAAAACGTCAGAGTCTTGCAGCAGTTAGCTAGCTGTTATTGGAAAGTTTGACCTTGATCCAATCCAGCAAAGTAATTCATACATTCTTGCTTGTGCAGAACAGCCACTATAAACTGAACACTTCAGACTTCAACTGAGGCAGTTCACATGCTTAGCTGAGAAACACTGAGTGATGAAACAGAATTATTTACAAGCATGTGTGAGTCAGCCCCAAAAGTGTTCTCTCTCTCTCTCTGTGTGTGTGTGTGTGTGTGTGTGTGTGTGTGTGTGTGTGTGTGTGTGTGTGTGTGTGTACATCCCTGTAAAATATACACTGCCTGTCTGTCATGGGAACAAGTCACATTTTTACATGCATGATAACAACACATGAAGAAGCCCTACACCAAATCAAGATTAAAGGATATAGATGGAAGGCTTGAACTAGAGACCCAGTCCATTCTCAGTAGGTCCATATTTCCATCCATGGGAAATATGCATTAAGATAGGTAAAGGTTATTTGGCATCCCATTTTTTAAACTTTCCAACCCTATCATTCACAAATGGATATTATTATTATTATTATTTATATACAATTTTTCAACAAAAGTGTTCACTAAGCGGTTTACAGAGGAAATCAAATGACTCAAGGCCCAATCCTATCCAACTTTCCAGCACCGGTGCAGCCCCAAGGTAAGGGAACAAATGTTCCCATGCCTTGAGGAGGCCTCTGGGACTGTCCCTCCACCACAGGATGCAGTGCATGCTCCATTGGCACAGCTGCACCAGCCCTGGAAAACTGAATAGGATTGGGCCCTCAATGACTCCCTATCACAAAAGGGCTCACAATCTAAAAGTTCAAAGCATTGTGCATTAACATAAATGGCCATATGAAGCTGTCACTTGCTGAACCAAACCATTAGTCTATTGAGCTCTGTATTGTCTGCACTGACTGCCAGAAGTCCTGCCCAGAAGTGACCTTACCTGGAGATTGAATGGGGGACTGTCCGTATGCAAAGCAATGAACTGCAGCCTTTCTCCACTTTAACCCAATAATTTAAATCAACTGAACACTTGCAAGCAATTTCAGGACTACAATGAAACTGGATGATGCATTTGTGCATTTTGTTTAAAGAGGAAAGAATTCCAGTATAGGTCCAGCCTATTTATACACGGATTTTTTATACACGGATTTGACTAAACACAAATGGCCCCTGCAAATGAGAAGGAATATGCTGATCCCTGGAGAAGGGGAAAAATGCATCCCTTTAAAATCAGTTTAAAAAACTGAACAGTCCTTTAACAATAGGCTCCTTAATGAGAGAGAGGGCAGCAGGCTGACAATCCATCAATCCTTCTCTCTCCAACAGATCCCTCCCTTCCCCCTGAGCACTTGAAAGAAAGGTGATCACTTTGCATTGGTGAAGGGAGGGGCTGAAGAAAGCCTTTGTAAGCGCTTGGAGGATGACTGATAGATGGATTGTCTTCTTAAAGACTCTTATCTTACATCACAAAGGTCAGCAAGGCTGTTTTTAAATCACCAGAGCAAAGAAACTTTGTTTTTTAAATGGATTTGCTGTAGTTCGTTCTTTTGCCATCCAAGTGAGTGCTTGGAACAGACAACCCATGAGAATAATGAGGCTCACCCTGTATTTCTTGCTCCTCCAACAAGAACATGCAACATGGCAGAATGATAGCAAGGAGCTACAAAGCCAGCACACACTACAAGCAAACACATTCATCACACTGTGCACATATGACAACAAGCAACAGCCAATTCCAGTCCATATACTGGTAAAATTTGTTTCAGGAGTATGTTTATTTTTAAACGCATGTTTTTTTTTAAGTAGGGCATAAAGAAGCCTTGAAGTAAATCATGATTAAAGGATAAGGATGGCAGGTTTGGACTTCAGATACTCAAGACTGTCATCATAAACACAACTGATTTCAGTGGGATTTATTTCCAAGTAAACGTACTTAGAATTTGAGTGAGAGATTTAAATCATCAACTCAGCCATGATGCTCTCGGCCTACAGCTGTTGTGACAATAAAGAATTAGGGAGGACTTTTTAGCATACAAAGCAAGTCAAAATTATGAACAAAGTCCAACATGAAATCAAAACAGTCATTGTGCTGCTGTAGGATGCTTTCATCAAGAGTGTGTTTACATTAATTTTCAAGCTCAGGCTTATACTTTATTAATTAGCAAGCCATTTACATGCATTTTCTGTCATAAATAAGAGTTCTTATTTCTCTTGGAGGACAATGTTTCTAGAACAGCCACAAGTCCATGTTTCAGTAGAAGACCAAACACATCAGGCCTGATCTTCAAGAGTTTTCACACAACATATATTCTGATATTTATTTATTTATCCATCAGACCCTTATGATTCCTTGGTGAAGCATCACGGCCTGTTCAAAATGGATGTACCCTGTAAACATCCTACAATCAAATACATAGGATTAAGTCCAAATTCGTATACTGTGTGTATAAAGCACTGGGAATTTTGAATATTTATACCCACATCACATGCATGCTGTTTGCTGAAATGATTTTTAGGTTTACGAAAATCATGGATAGGTAAAGCAAAGCCCTATGTGGGGCCAAGAAGGCCTGTGCGCCTCAATCCCAGCAGGAAGACCTAAGGATCTGCAATCCCAAGTCACAAGCCGAAGAGGATTCTTTCCCCTGCCAACAGATGCCCTCAAGTTTCTGCATCAGACCAGACCAGCGCCCAAACAACAACATCACCAACAGGAGGGAAAAAAATGCATCAGCCTCCATCCTACTAGGGCTGTCTTGGTGACTGGGCAATCAAGATGTCCCTAAGAAGGCGGCATCTGCGTTGACAGCAAGTGCCAGCAGCACCAGATTTGGTCCAAGTGTTCTTACAGAGACAGGCAAAGCAAATAAAGCCACCCTGACCGGAGGGAATAGAAGGGCTCGCCTGCCTGCCTGCTCTGGTGCTTCCCCCCCCCCCCCGACAGTTCCTTGCAAAACAAGAGCAGAGTCCCCTGAGCCAGGGGTGGGGTGCGCTTCCCATCACCTTGCTCGGACTGCGTCTAGGTTTGCTGCAGAGATGTGATCCTCTCCCCCACTTACCCACCCATATTTGCAAGCAGTGACTGGTGAGGAGCCGCCGGTTTGCAAACCACCAGCCCTCTTACCTCGCGGGCTGCTGCCTGGGGCTCAAGGTGAGCCTCCGCTTCTTTTCACCAGGTCTTCCCCAGCATGGTGAGCGGGATCGGACCCCCCTGTGGTGTGGGGAGTCACAGGGCAGCTTCTGCTGCTGCAGCAACCCCGGCACCGAACGCGCAGACACTCCGCCAGCTATGACGCCACAAACCAGCCCCGGCTCCTCCTCCGCTCCAGCTCTGCAAGCGCCCGACCCCCTGCAGGACAAGGGCTGCCGGTGCAGCTCTCGGGCGGGCAGCATCTTCTAGCAAGGAAGCCTCGGCTGCGCACCTTGGCATGGATCCCTTCCACCAACGGCAAGCTTGGGGGGCTCCCACAACAACTGCCCCTTTCCCTTCCCCCTCCTTTTCCTCTCGTCTGCCCCATGAAGGGATCTGCAGGATGCAAAGTTTCCTGTTGGATATTTTGTTTCTCTCCAGAACATCAGAAGAGCTGCGCTGGATCAGGCCAAAAGCCCATCTAGTCCAACTTCCTGCGTCTCCTAGTAGCCCATCAGATGCCTCAGTGGCCCACCAGATGCCACAAGACCACAAGAGACCTGCCTCTTGGTGCCACTCCCTTGCACCTGCCATTCTGAGGTACCCTAGAATTTACCCTGTGGTATAGGTACCCAATGGTATTTACTCATACCCATCATGGCTTGTAACCTGTGATGGACTTTTCCTCTGGAAATCTGTCCAATCCCCTTTTAAAAACCACCTAGGCCAGACTGCATCACCAGATCCTGTGGCAAGGAGTTCCACAGACTAATTACCGTTTACTGATTACATCCCAGAACTGAGTCCCCTGCCAGTAAGCCCTGAGCCCTGCCACTTTCTTTTTGCAAAGCGCCCTGTGGAAAAACATACATGTATATAAATAACGTATTTGTGTGTGTGTGTGTGTGTGTGTGTGTCTGTGTGTGTGTGTGTTGTATGTATATAATTGTATATTTGTATATATAATTATATGTATATAATTCCACATATATAAATATATGTGGAAATAACATACATGTATATAAATAAAAGCCCCGCTGGATCAGGCCAAAGTTTCCAGCTTCCAGTATCTCACAGTGGCCCACTAGATGCATCAAGGAGCACCCAAGATCACAAGAGATCTGCATCCTGGTGCCCTCCCTTGTATCTGGCATTCTGAGGTAGCCCACTTCTAAAACCAGGAGGTTGCAGTCAGGTTGAAACCTAGCCCTTCTTTGGATTATAGATTTTCCTTGGGATGAAGTAAGGTCACCATCCAAGGAACAATAGTGTTAAGACCCATTTCTGAGTAAACATGCATGGAGTGGGCTTGCACAATTAATTGTTCTTAGCCAAAGGGGATCGCAAGACAATCAAGAGCTGAATCTTCTGCGTATCTTTCTAATTTTTCAGTGTGTGTTACTGAGTGCCAAATGTACAAAAGGTTCCATAATAATCTGAAGTTGGAACAATTCATCCTTGATTACTGAATTATGCACAGAAGCAGGCAAGCATCACCACCTCAATCTCATTAAATGTATTTCAAAAATTGCCTGTGCCACTATGAATGTGCCAATGTACTAGGATCATCTGTTAAGGCACCAGCCCAATTGCTCCTACCTGCTGAGGTCAGGCGGTGGTGACTAGCCAATGGGCCGTTGCTGTGATGGCACCCTGACTACAGGATTCCCTCCCTAGTTCTATACATAGGTGCAACACCTTTAACTCCCTTGGGTTGTTGTTTGCTACTGCATTTGTGCTATTTTGGCTTTCTGGTTTTAGTTATGTGCCTGTTTTATTGCAATATGTTTTCATTTCCCACCTTCTAACAATTTTGTACTGTGGGGTGCACGTGTAATAAAAAATAAACAACACTTTTCTCTTACCATCATTGCAGGAATCTTCATAAGCTTCAAATCACTACAAATTTATTTTTATATCCATTAAGGCAGGGGTGGTATCAGGTAGCAGAGCCCAGGTAGAGCAGTGGCCAGGAGGCCATGGCCATCAGAAGACCCATGAGCTATGCCAACCAATGAACATTTACTATATACTCTCCAATGTACTACAGGGGGAGGAGGCGAATTGCATACAGCAGGGCCTTGCCACAGGACCCCACCAACTTGCCACCAGTACCAACCTCCAGCACTGACCAAACTATAATTCTGGAAGGACTTCTGAACAAACATGTTTATAACAGGCTATCCAGATGTGCTCTATGTAGTATTGTGAAATGCCTTTTTTAAAAAATGAAATGCCCGTCTGCAGCTTGCACCATAAACCATCTTTGTTTGCACTCCACTTTCGGATTTCACACAAACTCTGTACCTTATACAATTCTCACACCATGAAAATAATCCTACTCCATGATATCTTCCCCCAGCCCTTTTCTCATAGTGATTGTGACTTTTACAACAGATACCTTACCAATTTCCTGGGCTAACTTCTTTTAGAAGAAGTTACAATCCTGGAGTCTGGTTATTTCTGAGTCTCCTCTCAAGGATCTCACCCCTACCAACCCTCCAGTCACATTCTTCTGCTTTGCTGCTTCTGTGGTTGATTACAGTCAGCTGAACTGCACACAGTAACATCCCTGAGCCAGCAACTTTGCGACCCAAAAAAAAAATTCACGTATTAGAAATAAGTGAAGATTTGTTGCAAGAAGATAAGGGAAAAAAACAAAGATGAAATGCAACAAGAATGCTGATGTGGTCAGCATTTCCCCTTAATTAAAATTACTCTAATTTAAAAAAATTCAATGCACACACAACCTAAAGGCCATAAAATTAATTGGCCTGAGAAACAGACACTAAACTCCAAATGAAAATACAGCACAAAATACGCAGCACCATCAATATTGACTTGCAGTTAGCTATTCACTTGGGGCCCAATCCTATCCAAATTTCCAGTGCAGGTGCAACTGTAGCACTTGGGCATGCACTGCATCCTGCATGGGGGGGGGGCAGTCACAGAGGCCTCCTCAAGGTATAGAAACATTTGTTCCCTTACCTCAGGGCTGCCTTGCTGCTGCACCAGTACTGGCACATAAGAACAGCCCCACTGGATCAGGCCATAGGCCCATCTAGTCCAGCTTCCTGTATCTCACAGCGGCCCACCAAATGCCTGAGGGAGCACACCAGATAACAGGAGACCTGCATCTTGGTGCCCTCCCTTGCATCTGACATAGCCCTTTTCTAAAGTTGGATAGGATTGAGCCCTTGGACTGTTAGCCACTCTGCTAGGTGCAGGCAGGTTGATGAACTGGCAACATTGTGTACACCAAGCCCTCTACCTATATACTATTTCTACACAGTCTTCAAACATTTGTAACTTATTAGGATGGTCTTAGTAGTTTGAATTTACAATCACCTCTCTAAACAGACCTGAAATGAAAATAAGTTCATAGACCTGACAGAACTAAAGACCCCCTTGCCCCCACAGATACTAATGTGAAGAGACAAATTTAAGGAAGTAGAAGGGAAGAGCTTATATTTTAATAGGTATTTTTGTTGCTGTTTTTGAGTACATAAGTGGACACTGGTGGATTGAGGTTTCCTTCATTTTTACTTGTGTTGTTTTTCAAGGCAAGAGTGGCAGCCCAATCCTATTCATGTCTACTCAGAAGTAAGTTTCATTAAGTCAATGGGGCTTACTCCCAGGACAGTGTGGATAGGATTGGGCTGTTAGTTGTCTTTGATTACAGCCTGTATGCTAAATCATTTGTTAGCATCCTCTTTCAGACACTAAATACCTGATTACTCCAGAGATATGCCTTTAGTTCTATAATGCTCTCTTTAAAAATATTAATGATTACATCATTACCCAAGATAGTTCCATGAACAATACTTCCAATTTCTTCATTAAAAGTTAATACTTACAGTTAAAGCACATCTTAAACTGAACTGCATCATGACATGCATGTTTATTCAAAAGTAAGTCTCCCTGAGTTCATTGGAGCTTACTCCCAAGTCAGTGGAAGTAGAATTGCAGCCTTACAAAGCAATCCTACACACATTGTCACAGAAGTGTACAACATTTACATCCAAATTATGTGAGTTCTCTGATCACATTTTCTAGCCAGGATTATTGTACAGCTCTGAAGGGAAAGTTTTAGAAGTTATGCTGAACTGCGAGTGAACAATAATTGTGTGGAAAACATTTTCTTCACTTTGCACTAATCAAAGTTTTCAACTGAACCCCAAACTAGTAAGGACCAATATTGAAATATGGGAAGAGGCACATTCAGGAAACACATTGTCAGTGTCCAATGTGATCCTGTAGTACTAAGTTGGATTTGGATCCAGAAGATGAGGATTTGAATTTCACATGTATAATGTGTGGTCTTTCGTAAGGCACCCAGTTTTTGTGCTCCAGATAGCGACCTGTTTCAGAAGTAGAACATAAGTGAATTTATGTTGTGAAATTATGAAGTATTAATAAAGTGGTCCTCAAAGAATGTCATGGAACACAAGGAATGAATGTCACCATTTCACTATTGAGCAATAACCACTTACTGGCCACTAGTGTGGTTGAAGAGAATTACTTGCTCCAGCCCTAGTTGCAAACAATAGTTAGTGCCCCTGGATAAAGAAGTGGCATCATCTTCTGCTTAGCCAGTTAAATTGAGCTGGCGTTAGCATTACAACTGTATGGAATTGACACACTTGGATATCCCTTCCTGGATCGGAGTACCCATTTTTCAGGTGCACAGGCCTGAAATCCTGCATCACTACAGGATACTTTTAAGCAACTCAGAAAGACCAATACAATAATACTGTGTGACTTCAGAGAGAGGGGAAAAAAATAGCCAACCTTATGAAGTAATTCAGGTGAAAGGGATACTATAGTACTATGGAGAAAAAAATATTTTATTTAAAATAATGACCAACACTCATTGCCAGAGTTGATTTTCATTATAGTTTTCATTATAGTTTTCCAACAACTTCAGTCACTCAATGCTTAAAGGCAAATAAATTCCATGGAAGTGAAGATCTAAGGAAATGCAGAAAACAATCTCTCTGTTTCAGTGCTATGATGCTGAGGTGCCAATGTATCCAAGAGCATTCATGCTTACACCTTCTTAACAAGAACTCAGTAACCCTTTCTTCCTCTGAATCTTGCTCTGGGGTCCAACTTTGAAAAAAGGAACAAAAAAAATAAATAAATTAGTACAGCATTCTAATACTACAACTATCAATGTTTACACTCTGTTAAGGCCTTACAAAAATTCATGAGATCACAATAAACTATGAGATTTGGAATGTGATTCTGATTACATTTCTTGAAGAAAACCCAAAGCCTTAACAAAAAGATATTTAGAATATCATTGTTCCTAAGTGTAATACTTTTAAAACTACGTATATTCAAATAGAAACTAAGAATAGAAATAAAATCTGAACTTAAACTTAGGGAGCAATCCTAACCCCTTATGTCAGTGGTTTCCAGCACTGGCATAGGGGTGCCAATGGAACATGCAATGCATCCTGCAGTTGGGTGTCACTCACAGAGGCCTCCTCAAAGTAAGAGAATGTTTGTTCCCTTACCTCAGAGCTGCATTGCCCTTATGCATATGCCCTTATGCATATGCAGTGCATTGCTGGAAAGCACTGACATAAGGGGTTAGGATTGCACCCTTAAACATTTATCTATATTTTCTATTTAAATTTTCCTTTGGGAAAATATCTCCTCAACCTGTTCATGCAGAATGCTACTGAAATCATGACAGTTTGATATTTAGCACCATGGAGGCCAGGAAAAAAAATCTATGAGTTCCACAGAATGCTATCAATAAAGGAGACAGTAATCAAACTGAGTACAACAAATTATCTGCACAAGTGTTGTTAATACAACACTGCTGAAACAGAATGTATTAATATCTCTATATGATTAGAAGGTAACAAAAGTACACAGCCATACATGGCTTGACATAGACAAAACATAGTTTTCTGACAATCTAGGAAATTCTATGAGCATGCAATAATTTCCATTTTCAATAATTCATCTTCTTTGGAATTTCTTCTTAAAAGTCTATACCAGGGGTTTTCAAACCGGGGCGTTGCAACGCCCTAGCCTGAGGGCCCTGGCCTCTGCCCCCTTAAGGGGCGGGGGCAGTGAGGAGGCAGGGAGGAGGCAGAGACGCAATCCCCAGGAACACGTCGCTCAGGGGACTGCAGGGGTTTGGCAGTACTCTGTTTTCACTTTCTAAGCTTCAGGGAGCCCTGCAGACAGTCGCGCAGGACTCCCTGCACCCCCGGGAGGTTGCAGGAGGCTCTGGTGAGTACAGCCAAGCCCCTGCAGCCCCCTGAGTGACGCGATCCTGGGGATCACATTGCTGCCTTCTCCCTGCCCCCGCAAAGACTCAGAGTGGCCCAAACTCTCCCTGAGAGTTTGAAAACCACTGGTCTTTACTATAAACCACAAAAACACAATTTTAACCCAAAGTACCATAAGTGGTCAGGCTATATTATCAGCCAGAGATTAATAATGTAAATGATTACTGGAATTAAGGACATTAAGGGCAGAAGGTCTGGTTTAGAGCAGGGGTGCCCAAACCCCGGCCCTGGGGCCACTTACGGCCCTCGAGGCCTCTCAACGCGGCCCTCAGGGAGCCCCCAGTCTCCAATGAGCCTCTGGCCCTCTGGAGATTTGTTGGAGTCTGCACTGACCCAATGCAACTGCTCTCACCATGAGGGTGACAGTTTGACCTTTCGCGTGAGTTGTGAGATGAGGGCTTCCTCCACTGCTTGTTGTTTCACGTCCGTGGTGCAGTAGCGGCAGCAAAGGAAAGGCCAGCCTTTCTTTGTGCAAGGCCTTTTATAGGCCTTGAGCTATTTCAAGACCTTCATTCATTCATTCATTCATACAAGTTCATCTTTAAAATATTCGTTTATGTAAACCTATGTAAATTTTTTCAAATTTGAAATGTAAATTAATTCTTTTTTTTTCCCTGGCACAGTGTCAGAGAGATGATGTAGCCCTCCTGCTAAAATCTTTGGACACCCCTGGTCTAGAGGGTTGAGCCTCCGTTTGCCTGAAGATAACATCCGAAGGTTGCCAGTTTGAGGTCACTGGCACTGTGAATGGCGAGACCTTGAAGCAGCTGACAAGCCCAGCCAAGTTATTCCACCTGCTCTTGGAGAGATGAAGGAGCTGCTTGTCAGCCTGTGTGGGAGGGATCTGGAGGCCAGAAAGTCATAACAGACCATAAAAAATCCATCTGAAATGTTGCTGTTCTTGAAAGATAGAACCTTTCTTCAATTGTAAAAATTCCTACGGGGATTTAGAACAGCCTGCCCACGTAAACCGCCTTGAATTAAAGTCTGAGGAGAAATCTGACGACCAAGAAAGGCGGTATATAAATGCCTGTATTATTATTTGGTTAATGTTAGTTGGTTAATTATTTGGTTAATTACTCATTTCAGGGGGCTTTCAGGCTGCTGTAAGTAGCTTAGGATCTGCCTACTCACCATTGATCTTTTGCATTCAAAAAATGTAACCTGCAAACTTCTGCAATGTCCTTCCTTCAAGCATTGTTTGGGGCTTTTTCCTTCCTGCCACAAGAAAGACACCAAAGTAAGTACCCAGCATATTTATTCAATGGTCAAGAAAATGTTAGTATGATTTTGTCAGACAGCATCAGTGTACATTTGTTACTACGGTCTCTATATACTTTCATGACCTAATTGTAGATTAGCTACTATAAATTCCGAGCAAACAGACAGCACACAACTTTTTCCCTGGTAGTAAAGAATTATAATAAGACTTATTATAACTGCCCATATAAAATAACTGGCTCTTACTTACACAGGTCAGAAATACTGTTCAAAAGATTTATTCAACTGGATTTTTGTTCTGCACCATCAGTGCATGTGATGATCTTCTTGCAGCACTGCTGCAAGAGGGAAATAAGTGAACTTGCATTGCTAGTTTATTTAAAACATTTTTATCATTTTTTCCCCTTCCCAATCAGGAGGCACTCAAGAAGGTTAATAATATCATAAAAGTATCCTGAAACATAATAGAACTCAAGTATAACAATAAAACTGCCAGAAACAAAACACCACCACCTAACCACCAACAATAACTGAATCTCATCACTCCCTAGTACCAGACCTTTCACAGCCTCATTCTATGCAAAGTTTCTCTACAATAAGTTCTACTGAGTTTAATAGAACTTACCCTCCACCCTCATTAAGGGCCTGATCCTATCCAACTTTCCAGTACCAGTGCTGCTGCAATGCAGCCCTGAGGTAAGGGAACAAATGTCCCTATACCTTGAGGAGGCCTCTGAGACTGCCTCCCATCCCAGGATGCTGTGCACGCCCCATTGGCACAACTGCACTGGCACTAGAAAATTGGATAGGATTTGGCCCTAAGTATGCAGTAAGGATAATAATAATAATAATAACTTTATTTTTACCCCGCCTTTCTCCCCGAAGGGACTCAAGGCGGCTCACAACAGATTAAAAACATAATTTAAAAACAAATAAAACATATTAACACATCATAAAAAACAGCAGTCAGAATAAAAAATAGGTAAAAAGAGCATAGAGCAGCAGCAAGTCATAAAAGGATACGCTAGGTGTGGAACAAATAGGCTTCAGAACAGGTAGAATGACTTTAGATTTTGTCTCATCTAATCCATAAGTATGTGTTGGAGCCAAGATCCAAATTATATGTCACATTTTTTGGACCCGAGGGGTGCTTTTGATGAGGTAGCCAGATCAAGGCTCTGGGACAAATTGTGTGATTCAGGCATAGAGAAGAGACTATTGTTTCTTATTAGGATTTCAGCATTAGGCCTAAACCACATGTGCGGAAATCCAAGCGGTAATGGACATTTCCCACAGAACGAGGGCCCAATCCCATCCAACTTTCCAGCACCAGTTCAGTTGCAATGCAGCCCCGAGGTAAGGGAACAAACATTCCTTCATCTTGAGGCCTCTGCGACTGCCTCCCCACCACAGGATGCAGTGCACACCCCACTGGCACAGCTGCACCGGCACTGGAAAATTGGATGGGATTGGACCCTAAGTACACTTTATTGCACTCAAAGCCGCACCCTTTATTGCACCCTCCCCCGCAATTGCCTCACAGTGCAGTCCTACGCATGTCTACTCAGAAGCAAGTTCCACTGTGTTCAGCGGGGCTCAGAGCAGTGTTATCAGTGGTACGGGTACCACCAGCGGTACTTGAGTGGTTTCTGGTGGTGCTAGTGGACATCTGCTGCCCTGCAGGGAGATCCTGCCCAGTTTCCCAGCACTGGTGCAGCCAGGCCAACCGCATGCGCTGCACCCTGCAGTGGAAGGCCAGTGACAGAGACCCTCTCCAGGTAAGGGGAGGCTTTTCCCCTTCCTCAGGGCTCCCCCCGCACTGGGAAGCTGGGCAGGATTGGGCCCCTCCTCCCAGGACTGCAGCCTGAGCGACGCTGAGTGCACACTTTCCTGGGAGCAGAACCCACTGAGCCCAGTAGGGCTTACTCCTGAGTAGACACGCATAAGAACATAAGAACATAAGAACAGCCCCACTGGATCAGGCCATAGGCCCATCTAGTCCAGCTTCCTGTATCTCACAGCGGTCCACCAAATGCCCCAGGGAGCACACCAGATAACAAGAGACCTCATCCTGGTGCCCTCCCCTACATCTGGCATTCTGACTTAACCCATTCCTAAAATCAGGAGGTTGCGCATACACATCATGGCTTGTACCCCATAATGGATTTTTCCTCCAGAAACTCGTCCAATCCCCTTTTAAAGGCGTCTAGGCTAGACGCCAGCACCACATCCTGTGGCAAGGAGTTCCACAGACCGACCACGCGCTAAGTAAAGAAATATTTTCTTTTGTCTGTCCTAACCCGCCCAACACTCAATTTTAGTAGATGTCCCCTGGTTCTGGTATTATGTGAGAGTGTAAAGAGCATCTCCCTATCCACTCTGTCCATCCCCTGCATAATTTTGTATGTCTCAATCATGTCCCCCCTCAAGCGTCTCTTTTCTAGGCTGAAGAGGCCCAAACGCCGTAGCCTTTCCTCATAAGGAAGGTGCCCCAGCCCCGTAATCATCTTAGTTGCTCTCTTTTGCACCTTTTCCATTTCCACTATGTCTTTTTTGAGATGCGGTGACCAGAACTGGACACAATACTCCAGGTGTGGCCTTACCATCGATTTGTACAATGAAGGTTGCCAATAATACACATTATAATACTAGCCGTTTTGTTCTCAATACCCTTCCTAATGATCCCAAGCATAGAATTGGCCTTCTTCACTGCCGCCGCACATTGGGTCGACACTTTCATCGACCTGTCCACCACCACCCCAAGATCTCTCTCCTGATCTGTCACAGACAGCTCAGAACCCATCAACCTATATCTAAAGTTTTGATTTTTTGCCCCAATGTGCATGACTTTACACTTACTGACATTGAAGCGCATCTGCCATTTTGCTGCCCATTCTGCCAGACTGGAGAGATCCTTCTGGAGCTCCTCACAATCACTTCTGGTCTTTACCACTCGGAAAAGTTTGGTGTCGTCTGCAAACTTAGCCACTTCACTGCTCAACCCTGTCTCCAGGTCATTTATGAAGAGGTTGAAAAGCACCGGTCCCAGGACAGATCCTTGGGGCACACCGCTTTTCACCTCTCTCCATTGTGAAAATTGCCCATTGACACCCACTCTCTGCTTCCTGGCCTCCAACCAGTTCTCAATCCACAAGAGGACCTGTCCTTTAATTCCCTGACTGTGGAGTTTTTTCAGTAGCCTTTGGTGAGGGACCGTGTCAAACGCCTACTGAAAGTCCAGATATATAATGTCCACGGGTTCTCCCGCATCCACATGCCTGTTGACCTTTTCAAAGAATTCTATAAGGTTTGTGAGGCAAGACTTACCCTTACAGAAGCCATGCTGACTCTCCCTCAGCAAGGCCTGTTCGTCTATGTGTTTTGAGATCCTATCTTTGATGAGGCATTCCACCATCTTACCCGGTATGGATGTTAGGCTGACCGGCCTATAGTTTCCCGGGTCCCCCCTCTTTCCCTTTTTAAAAATAGGCGTGACATTTGCTATCCTCCAATCTTCTGGCACCGTGGCCGTTTTGAGGGACAAGTTGCATACCTTAGTCAAGAGATCTGCAACTTCATTCTTCAATTCCTTAATAACCCTTGGGTGGATGCCATCAGGGCCCGGTGACTTATTGATCTTTAATTTATCAATGAGGTCTGAAACATCTTCTCTTTTAACCTCTATCTGACTTAACTCCTCGGTTAGGAGGGGCCGTTCGGGCAGCGGTATCTGCCCGAGGTCTTCTGCCGTGAAGACAGATGCAAAGAACTCATTTAATTTCTCTGCCATCTCTAAGTCTCCTTTTATCTCCCCTTTCCCTCCCTCACCATCCAGAGGGCCAACCGCTTCTCTGGCGGGTTTTCTGCTTCTAACATATTTGAAGAAGCTTTTATTATTCCCCTTAATGTTGCCGGCCATGCGTTCCTCATAGTCTCTCTTGGCCTCCCATATCACCTTCTTACATTTCTTTTGCCACAGTTTATGTTCCTTTTTATTCTCCTCATTAGGGCAAGACTTCCATTTACGGAAGGAAGCTTCCTTGCCCTTCACAGCCTCTCTAACTTGGCTGGTTAGCCATGCGGCACCCTCCTGGATTTAGTGGAACCCTTCTTTCTTTGCGGTATACACCTCTGCTGGGCCTCTATTACTGTTGTTTTAAGCAGCCTCCATGCACTCTGGAGAGACTGGACTCTTTTTACCCTCCCTTTCAACCTCCTTCCAATCAGCCTCCTCATTTGAGGGAAGTCCGCCCGTCGGAAGTCAAGGGTTTTTGTGAGAGATTTGCCTGGTATTCTTCCCCCAACGTGCACGTCAAAACGGATCGCAGCATGATCACTGTTCCCCAATGGCTCAGTAACGTTTACATCTCTAACCAGGTCCTGCGTACCGCACGCCTGGGCCTTCAGGCGCCTCCACTACCTTGACGACGCAGGGGCACTCCAGCAGGCAGCACCTCAGGTCCTCGCGCACCCCGCTGCAGGCGCGCCCGTCTTCCGCCTTCTCTTCATAGTACTTGGGCATCACGGCCTCCGCTTCCACCCCCTGCCGTTGCTAGGCTACCACCCGACCAGCGACGACGACGACGCCCCCCCTCCCTTCCGCGTTGGAGGCGGCCGCCATCTCGGTTGACCTCTCACCTGCTCCAACCGTCATCACCAGCGCGCGCTCGGGAGCTTCCCAGCATGCACCGCGGCCGACTCCACTCGGCAGGGGGTCGGTGAGCTGCCTGCTGGCCTCTGGCGTATATCACATGCGCCTCCTGGGCTCGTGCCGGAAGTGCCCGGGAAGAGCTGCTCAGCTGTTGTGAGGTGGCAGTGTCGGCGCGCGCGCCTCGTACGTGCATTATCTCTCTCTCTCTCTCTCCTCCCCCCCGCGGTACAGGGGAGGGAGCTGCGAGCTGCCACTGCGCGTGCCTCGAACGCGCAGCCAGAACGTTCAGCGCGTTCGGGTTCTAGAACGCGGAAGGGCCGGTGGAGCCGGCCGCGCCTCAGCGCACCTGCACAGGTGTGGCCTGGGAGTGCCCAGGTTGTCCCAGCCCTTCCAGAAGGCGCCTGCGGAACCTCCTGCTGCGGCTCTGCTCCCCACCAGGTGCTCCAAGGCGGGCTCTGCGGAGGTGATGGGACTGTCTTCTGCGTGATGCTCTGGAGGGACTGCAGCTCGGGGGAGGGGCCTTGTTGAAGCCACTTCTGCCCGGGTGGGCGCGTCTGATCCCTGTTGCGCCTACGCGGCGTTGGGCAGAAACTTGGCTTCGCCTTTTGGGGAGGCGTGCCTAGGGAAGGGCCTGTTCCTGAGACAGTGCCTGTGTGCAGCCTCGGACTCCAGGCAGCCACCCTGCACTGCTTTCTTCCTGGCTGTTGTTGTGACTTCTGGGTCCTTCTGTGGCAGTGAAGGTTGGGGGCCTTGCACAGGCCTCCTCCCAAGCCTTGAGGGCTTCTGCTGCCCATGCTCTTCCAGCAGCACTAATCCTAAATGCCAGCTCATCCAGGACCTCTTTCACCAGGCAGGCAGTGTGGAGAAGAGCTCCAGGGTCCCCACCCAGGAGCTGGCGTGCTAGGTTTTTGTTCGCCTGAGGTTGTTTGTAGAGCCACTACCTGGTCTGGGAACCCTCAGTGGATTAAAAAAACAGCAGATACCAAATCTGTGGAAAAATAGCTTGAAAGACCCACTTCCAGGTTTTTTGCTCCCCCGCTGTTGCCCCAGAATGCCTTAGTATAGTCACCATAAAGCTTTCAGCCACTCGATGGGGTGACTTATGGAATTAAATTGTAATTACAGTCATGTGTTGCTGAATGATGGATGCAGACTGGCACCCCCATCATCAAGCGAGGCTTGACATTATGCAAAGCTTCTGAAAGGTGAGGCGAGCCAAGCCTTTTCTGAGCCTCTGCAAGGTTCAAAATGCCCATTTCAGGTGATAAGACACAACTTCCAGTTTCTCAGGAAACCAGGGAACGCTCTGGTTCTCCAGAAAACCCTCCAGAGGCAAGGCAAGCACAGCTCCCCTCAGTAATGTAGGCTTGGTAAACAGGGACCAGCGGTGGCCATTGCATATGCAGGCTGTCACTGGCCGGAACATCATTAAGCAACATTCACCTGTATTTAACATTGTGAAGGTAGGAAACTGGATTTTGGTGCTTTTTTCCCCCTTGTTTCGAGGCACTTAAAGGTGGACCTCTGTATCATTGCACTAGAGAATAAGTGGGTGCACCTTCCTCCAACAAATTCTAGATTTCATGGCAGACCTGGAAGAAACATGAACAAGCATTCTTGTGCTTGAATTTAGGTAATCTAGGTTTGATGTCTAATCTAGGATTGATGAGTAGATCCTACCTGGTCACTTCATTCCACCCCTTTACCCTAGACAGACAGGCTTGGCTGCTGAATTGAAAGGTGCATCCCAATCTCAGTAGGAATGTTAGGTGCTCCAGGCATGAAGACTGACTCATATTCACATCAGCGCATGGCTGTATGACAATGACACTTAACAAAAAACAAACTTCGCTGAAGGAGCCTGTTCCAGCAGCTTTTAGGCTCCTGAAACCTGTACAAAAGCTTCAGCAGGAGGAGCAACCAGATGAGTTAGGGTTTGTTAGGCATGTCAAAAAATAAGGGAGCAAATAGGGCGTTCATCACAGGAACCTACACCCTCTAGGTGGGATTAAGATTCCAGCCTTAACCTTCTCCCTGACATGCTTAGGTAAAGGAAACTGCAGGAATGGAGAAGTGTACATATACTTGCAGTCCAGATACAGCTTTTCTTAACTTTAGGGACATAAAAATTCAAAGACAAAGCGAAGGAGTTGGGGCTTTAAAATATACAGTAACCATATAAACAATAAATGACAGCTGCTTATACAGGTTTTTTTATGAGAACCAGTGTGGTGCCCTGGATAGAGTGTTGGGTCTTGGGAACCTGGATTCAAGTCACCAAACAATCTTGAAGCTCACATGGCAAGATAGATCCAATGTACATAATACACAGAATCAGGTAGTTGAAATTCTGTACTGTTCTAATTCATACAGAATGGGAGTCATATTTTGAATTCTTCCTCATGCAAAAACAATCCTTTTATGTAGTAAATTGGCAAATTGGGGAGAAGTCTGCACTCTTGGAGGAAGACCTTTCCCTCCAAGAGTGCAGACTTCTCCCCAATTTGCCAAGGTCTTGGAGGAAGACCTTTCCTCCAAGAGTATGTTTTTTCTGCATTCTGAAACCTTACATCTGCTGTCTGAAGTGGAACTGACCAGAATTCTGCCATGTCTGCTTATCACCTCACTCTGTGTGGCACATAAATGATTAAAATCTACATGGAGTGTTATAAACTAGGGTTATATATACCTATTTTAGCACACTTTGTGAAAGCATATGTTGCTAAAACTACAGCTATGCACACCATAAATTTAGTTGTCATGCTAAATTTGTTTGTGGTCATTGAAGCTGAGGATTTCTTGAGTCTAATCTCCAAGCAGAAGAGTGAGAGTGAAATACAGCAGCACAATACTCAATTCTCATTGGCTACAAAGACCTTCATCTGGCTATTTCTCTACAGCATTGAGGTTTAGAAACTAAATAATAGAAATATAAAAAATTGGTGGTGACCACTGGTGGTGACCACCAGACCACTGGTGATGCATGCAGGCATATGCTGCTGCTGTTTTTATTTTGTGTTTTTTGTATTGACGTTTTATCTAATTACTTCTTATTGTGCATGTTTCATTGTAAACTGCTTTGAGCACCCTGTATTTTAGGGTAAAAGACAGGATATAAATCTTATAAATAAACAAAACTGGACACTGAATTGCTGCTGCTGCTGCTGCTGCTACAAGTTCAGTACAGTACTTTATCATAGAGCAGCTGCATAAACTAAGCAAACATACCATAGTTCTGCCAGCAAGTCCAGGATTCTAGGGTATCTTAAAATATATTTACATGAATGTGCAGTTGATGCTAATGGTATATCTTCCAGGGAATTTTACGGTTGCAGGCCTAGTTGGAAGTAAGTGACAGTAACCTTGCAAATAATTTATTCAGTTCTCTCTTCTTCTGCTGTCCTGCTGTCTTTCCCTATCCATTATCATGCTGCTGAGAGTAGTCTCCTCCTATTCCCAAAGGGTTGTTTGCCTCTTTTTAGCTAGAAGACGATAGAGGCAAGCCCTGTGTAAAATGAGCTCAGTGCTAAGTCTTTGCTTGTGGAGCTCAGGTCTTCTCTCTCTTTTAAGTTTTAAAAAGCAGCCCTTTGAGAAAAGGAAGGGAAAACATGGATGTGATTGCATACGTAGGATAGCTCTAACAACAAAGAAGTGTAGATGTTGAATATCATTCATATGCTTATTTGCATTCATTAGAAAATTTTTTTGAAGTGGTCTCTTAACATCACTAGACAATGCACTAGACAATGCACTAGACCAGGGGTGCTCACACTTTTTTGGCTCGAGAGCTACTTTGAAACCCAGCAAGGCCCAGAGATCTACCAGAGTTTTTTTTACAATGTTTGCGCCATCATAACATATAACATTTATGTGTACAATGTATGTTGGTTTACCTTGAGCCCCACTGAGTATAACAGGACTTACTCCTGAGTAGACATGCCTAGGATTAGGCTGTGAGGCTGCAATCCTAGCCACACTTACCTGGGAGTAAGCCCCATTGAGTACAATGGGCCTTACTCCCGGCGTTTCCTCCCAGAGGCACCTGAAGGGGGAGTCGGCACTCTGCGATCTACTCATTTTGCCTCGCGATCTACCGGTAGATCGCGATCTACCTATTGAGCACCCCTGCACTAGACAATTGCATTGATTTCAGGCAGGATTTCAGAAGTGGAGTCAAGTGACATGCAGGTTCAGTTCTCCATGTGCTTGCAAGGATGTGAGCTCCATGAGTAGACATGTCCAGGATTTGACTGTAAGGGACCTCAACTTGAAGTCTTTCCTGGCTAGTTTCTGCACAAGAGTTAATGGTGGATGAGCCTTGTGTGCTTAAATATTATAACCTGTAGCTATAAAGTTGTTTTTTTAAAGCTTATTTAAAAAATAATAATTCTGTTTTTTTTTCTTTAGCAAGATGTTGCCTACCACATCAATTAATTCCCAAAATCAGGGCAATGGAACTTTGAACTCTAGGGATGCTGCAAGGCACACAGCTGGGGCAAAGCGCTACAAATACTTGAGAAGACTCCTCCATTTCCGGCAGATGGACTTTGATTTTGCTTTGTGGCAGATGTTATATCTATTCACTTCACCGCAAAGGGTTTATAGGAACTTTCACTACAGAAAACAAACAAAAGACCAGTGGGCAAGAGATGACCCTGCTTTCCTCGTGTTGCTCAGTATCTGGCTGTGTGGTGGGTGTCTGAAAAATTCCTGAAAGAACAATACTTTAAAGAACAATAGAGTATTGAGGCACACAATGACCAGAATTGGACTTGCCTTCCTGCCAAAAACCAAGAATTATTCTGAATAGCGTTTTCTATCTAAAGCATCCGATCCCTATTTGATGAAATCAAGCTTAATATACATTATTTCATATTTGATGAAATGGAACCATGACCTGGGAACAAACTATACATAGCAACACCTGTCAGTTTCATGCTGCTAGAACTTGTCAGGAATGTGAAACATTTGTTCTAAATTAAAGAGGGGCCTCTAATGTCTTACAGCAGTGGTTCTTAAACTCGGAGGGAGTTTTACTCCCTCAGTAAGTCTTTGTGGGGGAGGGCCTAGGGCAGCTATGCGATTCCCCAGGATTGCATTGCTAAGGGGGTGCTTTTGACTTACTTTATGAAAGTAGGGCTGCAGGAGATGTGGGGAGCCCTGCGCAGTACTCCCCTAGGCTCAGAACGTTCAGAAACAGCAGGAGCAAAGTACCTCCTGCAAAACGGAAGTGCTTTGCGTCCACTTTTTCTGAATGTTCCAAACCTCAAGGAGCACTGTGCAGGGCTCCCTGCACCTCCTGCAGCTTGCTGCATAAGTAAGTCAAAAGTAGCCCCCTCGCCCCCCCCATACAGACATGATCCTGGGGATTGCTTCCTACCTCTCCCCTTCCCCTACCCCTTAAAGGAATAGGGGAACCTTTGCATGAACTGGTGGTTGTGACCCACCAGTTTGAGAACTACTGTCTTACAGAAAGAACTTGGGAGGGAAATGTGTATTGTTTGAAATGAAGATTGATTTTGTATGCCAAAAAATTAATTGCATGCCTCTGCTATTTCTTGTCTCTCTTTCAGTATCCACCATAGGATTTGCCTTTGTTTTGGGCCTGGGATTTTTTGAAGCTATTAAGCTTTTGCTTTGGGTTGTGTTTATAGATTGTGTAGGTGTTGGCCTTCTGATTGCAACTTTAATGTGGTAAGTTTCTTTAGAACAAACTGAATAGAAACCTGGCAGGACCCTTTGAAGTTTACAGTATATAACATAATAGTTCTAGAAAGTCAGTATTTTCCTGTAGCCCTAAATATGCATGCTTAGAAAACCTCCACTGAAATTAATGTTTACTTGTTAATACAGTAAATGTATTTTGAGATTAGTAGATAGGCAGTGTTGCTCCTAGAATTGGCTGAAGAATGTGGAGAAGAAAATTTTAAAGTGATTGACATGTACTATGAAAATGCCAGGTACTATCAGATACCTGCTCAAATATCAGAATTGGCTTTCGGAAATAGCCATAAAAATGGCAACTGCTCCTAACAGCATTCTTTTACTGTTTGTCATTAACTAGAAAGTATATCTGTGCATTAGAGGGAACATCCTATGACAGTAGGATGCTAAAGAGAACGCCCAAGCTTTTTTTTACATAGAGTGATCCACATTACCCCACAGATAAAGAAAACTTTCCCTTTGTCCTGATGCTACAAGAAGGATATTATATTTTACCAAAATGTTATGCGTTTTGTTTTCCTATTAGCTTGCTTCTAGGGAATAGAAGTACTTTACACATTCTCAGTAATCCTTAAGGAGACCTAGGGCTTCTGTTCAAAATATTTAATATGTTTCCCTTCATACGGACACTGCAAAACCCTTAATAGAATTTATGTGTAACTTTACTGGAAAGAAGCATATGACAACTGTGAGGTTTTGCACCCTGATCACCTGTGGGTTTTGATTTTTGTTTCCAATAAGGTTCATCTCAAATAAGTATTTGGTAAAGCATCAAAGCAGAGACTATGATGTGGAGTGGGGATATGCCTTTGACGTTCATTTGAATGCTTTCTATCCACTTCTTGTCATCTTGCATTTCATACAGCTCTTTTTCATTAATTGTAAGTAAACCTTCCCTATCCTGATTTCAGCATGTTTGCTTTAGTGCTGTCTGGCACAACTGAAGTAATTATCTCTTGCAGATGTGATTATATCAAATTCATTTATTGGTTACTTCGTTGGAAATACTTTGTGGCTGATTGCAATCGGTTATTACATCTATGTGACATTTCTAGGATACAGTGGTAAGTAATGAAAGTCTTTACTGCCTAATCAAAAGTAATAAGAACTTTTTGCCTCCCCAGAACTCTTCCTTGTCAATTCTTTGTGCTGCGATTTCAGTATTATTATCTGAAGCATCAGTAAACTTTGGAAAGTGAAGAGTCTAATACCAAGTATAGAGAAGGCATTATCCCTTGTAATGCTCAGAAAGATGTTACATAATGGTTTTGGCTGAGACATTTGGGTGCCTTCATCACCATGTTTGATAGCATTATGCATGCTACTACTAGAATGTGGAGATAATAAAAAATGCATATTGTAACCTAAACCATTTCTCAAACTTTGAGGGCGCTTTACTTCCTCAGTAAGTGTTTGCAGGGGAGGGGCTGGGGGTGCTTTGCACTTACCTTGTAAGTAGGTAGGGCTGCAGGAGGTGGAGGGAGCCCTGTGTAGCCCTCTGCAGTGTTCCCCAAGGCTTGGAATCTTCAGTAAAAGAAGGTGCAAAGCACCTCCTGCAAAAGGGAAGTGCTCTGTGCCTGCTTTTACTGAAGATTCCAGGCCTTGGGAGCACTGCAAAGGGCTATGCAAGGCTCACTCCACATTCTGCAGTCTCCAGTAAAATGTGGAGACTTACTTACAAGTAAGTGCAAAGCACCCCCCCTTGCCCCCCCTAGCGATGTGATCCTAGGGATCATGTCACTGCTTTTCCCCTTTCCCCGCCCCTTAAAAGGATGGGGAAGCATTACACAAACTAGTGGGTTATGACCCACCACTTTGAGAACCACTGTCCTAAACTATTTATGCATTGACTTGAGATGAGTGTGTGCACCATTTAAACTTACTATGAAGTGGGCAGAATAAGCAGGGGTCAGAATGACCCAGTAAATCCTCTATATATTACAGCTATTGTTTGAGCCTTTAAATGCAATTAAGAGCGTCCATAGGTCACATTGCATCTTGTTAATTTTATGTGGCCCTTCCTTCAAACAGCTTAGAACAATGTGGATAGTTAGTTCCCTCTCCCCTTTATCTGACAATCTTATAGAGTAGGTTAGAGTAAGAGAATGGACCCAGTCACCTGATTACCTTCATGGCTGAACAGGTGAAGCTGGGTCTGCCTAGAAAAGACAGTCACAAATTAGTAGACTGTGTGGCACCTGTATCTGTAACATTTCTTACAGTGTAAGAGCCATGCTTTCTTCTCAGCCAGTGTATGTGCAACAAGGATTCATGTGCAATTGCAAATCTACAGTGTATTCAGGAAGTCAGATCTGTCTGGTTCTTACATGCTAGAACATTGTTGCATAGCTGTATACATCTGGCTTACACTATGCGAAATGGTCCCTATTTTCCACTTTGCTAGAAGCAGCTGAATGGAATTGTGCATGGGAAAGTGAAGGCAAATCAAAAGGTGCAAATAAAAGTCAGCACAAGGAATGGTTTGTTGAAATGTTACTTGGATTTGAGGATTGGCACTTCCTTAACCTAGGAAGAGGCCTGTATAGAATCTTATCTACGCTGTCTGAATGGTGGCCTGCTTTAGATCTATATTTGTGCAGTAAGTAGGACAAGAGCTTTTAGAAAAAGTGTACTTAAAGAGCTAGTACAGTTTCTGCAGGTAGTTAGATCAGAGCTAATACAAAAGAGACTTGGATACCCATCAGTTCAGGGTAAGCTATGGAATCTTGCTGTTCAGGCACCTCTGTTTTAAAAGCGGTTTTGAAATATATTGCAGGGGAAGGATAGCAACTGCTACTCAAGAAACAAGCCCCAAAGCTCTTTTAGGTACATATAACTAGTTATACTGGGACTTTTGGGGGGGGGGGAATAAGCCAGTATTGCTCCACTTAATTGGCCCTAGTGTAGGAAGATTCTAGAACCTAATTTCTCTGCTGGTGCTGAAGAAATGTGTGTATATATAAAGATTAATAGTTTTGCTTGTATGCTGCAGCAGCAAATACCGATTGTTCTTAGTGGTGTAGATGATTGACTACTCTTCAGCCTTCTTGTTTAGCCATCAGTACAAATACATACTGCCTTGAATTCTGGTCTTGAAGCTCTTACCTCTTTCAGCATTGCCTTTCTTGAAGAACACAGTCATCCTTCTGTATCCCTTTGCACTTCTCATCCTGCTTTATGTGGTTTCACTAGCAATGGGATGGAACTTCACAGAAGCACTGTGTCACTTTTACAAGTTCAGAGTGAAATAAACTGGACTCAAAGAGATGGATTGCTTGTTCTGGCCTCCTGTACTCATGTCAACGTAGATGAGATTAAGTTTATTTTGTAAGTTTCTGTAAATAACTTTCTTCACTGTAGATCAGTGTGTATAAAGTACTTATGTTTTTAAAGAAATGTATTTACTACTGCAGCCTTCTAGTCATTCTGTTCTGCTACAGTCTGTTGCTAATGGATAAAACTGTACATTTGTGTAATAAAGATTTTTAATGACACTTTTTAAAATTGTGTCACTTTGAATAATAAGCTGTATATATGATCTGTACACAGCTTATCCAATGAGCATACAGCTTTCCTCTGCCGCTTGTTGAACCACTAACTGCCACAGTAAACTAACTCTGCTGTTATCTTTTCCTAACACCTTGGGGGTGAGTGGAGCCTTAATAAAGTAAGCAGCAGCTGGAAGAAAAGCATACATAACAGTAAGGAAGCAGGGAACAGAGTGTGAGGGGAAATCCTGTAATGGGTAGAACAGGCCTCAAGATTTTAAAAGGCTAAGTGAGCATATTGAAGTTGCAGCACGATGCTTAACACTCTTTCAGATCATAATCCAGGTGCAGAAGAGTCATTTAGTGGTTTCTAGTGGTGGCAAGTGTATTCAAGAAGCTACATTGCACACCTCATCCTGAAACAGCTGTGGAAAAGGGTCCACAGTGACCAGTGGAGCACTTAGTATTCTTGTGAAATTCTAAAGACCCCAGTGTGTCTATAAGGTTCTATAGCATTAGCTTAAGAATACCAGAACACAGGTTTCTTTCAATATTTAATTCAGATATTACATGGGCAGCTATGGCACATAGAACATTGATGAAAGGCACAGTTAACATGACCCAAATTGGTTTTCAAATATAGCAGCAAGATTAACAAAACTCAAACTAGCTCTGAAAAACAAAAGTTTTACAGCAAATACTGTAAATGATTAAATG
This sequence comes from Tiliqua scincoides, assembly GCF_035046505.1. Taxonomy (NCBI): domain Eukaryota; kingdom Metazoa; phylum Chordata; class Lepidosauria; order Squamata; family Scincidae; genus Tiliqua; species Tiliqua scincoides. The sequence goes on from NC_089823.1 coordinate 89,900,581, forward strand.
GAAACATGTGGAGTGTCCTAGAAAAGGCTGGTTGTAGGACCAAAGTCACAGGTTTCACAAGGGCAAAAACAAACAGCAATTACAAAGCAGAGAGACTAAAAAGGTAATCTGGAGTCTAAGTAATCATTATGGACAATTCTTTTTACACCGTAAACCAGTTACTACTGACCATCAAATATTCATTTACTAAAATGTAATCTTTCCTAGGAAAAGTCTCAGCAAGAAGCAGTCAAACCTGCTGGCAGTCATCTTACTCTGTCAGCCACTGTTAAGGCTTATAAACATTCATAGCATGTTCAAACCTCAGAAAAAAAAGTCACACACCATAATTCAAGTAAAGCACAAGTTGTTTGATCCTTCAGGGAAAGTAGGTGTGAAGATATGAGACACCCCCCCCCCCGTGGTGTCTCAGTGTAATTGGAGGAAGGAAGCTATACTGCTGGTTTACAGATTAACACTTGTGGCAGAGGGGGGAAGAACAGCCAGGGGTGGTTTCAAGAGACTCCTTTGTACAGGGGACACTTTAGCACCAAAGATTTATCCAGCCATCCTTTAACCAATACCAGTTTGAAAATAACTGCTTATCCTATTTCAAAGAGTTTGTGGTTCTCAGTTGTGAGAAACATACTCAATGACAGAGCAGTGTCAATAACTGCATTTAAATTAAGCTAGTGTCAACCATGCCAAGCCCTCAACTGTCAGGGTACATATAAATGCACCACAGTGCAGCACAATCCTATGCATATCTACTCAGAAGTAAGTCCCATTATGTTCAGTAGCACTTACTCCTGGGAAAGTGCATAGGATTGTAGCCTTTGTTTTTTGTTTTGTTTTTGCATGAAAACAGGCCCTGCTACTGCAAAAAACTTAATTTTACAGTAATCTAATTACTAATCTCACATTCAAGTTCTGCTCCTTTGATTTGTGAAAGTTTCCTATACTCATTTGAATAGCAAACTCCTTACAAATTGCTTTGTGCCAAAGTAAGCACTGTCTATTCAGCCAAGTATAGTTGACATCAACTGATAAAGCATATTCCATTTACATTTAAGTAAAACTTTCTAGAAGTCTCCCCCCACTTTATCATAAACTAAAGCTTTTACATTTTCTAATTCTGAAATTCAGTTTCAAACAAAGTCACACTTGTATTGTCATAATTATTTTTAGTATGTCTTCAAATATTAATACTAGAGCCAGAGAGATACTTCTCCATAAAGACAACTCTGCCATACAAACAGAAAACACTGCACAGGACCCTTCCTTGACTGGAGCAAAGACCAAAGAGAAGTTCAGCACAATAGTTTAATTGCATATTGCTTCACTGATTGGCCCATTCAGATGCCCTCACCAATTGGCACAGCTTTTGGAGTTAAGTTTTGGTTCCACCTGACCCAGTGCTACTGGGGTAAGTAAGTTGCCCTTACCCTTAGATCTGGCAATGTATACAATCTTTCTTCATTGCAGGATATTCCCCCTAATTTCCAGTTATCAATGCAACAGACTTAAGGTTTTTTTCTCCAGTACAATCCCCTGAACTGCCTTCCTTTACCTATGTGATCTTTGTCACTTGGAATGGGATGTTGGAGAGTTTTCTCTTTATGCTTTTTCTTTTTTCCCCTTTCTCTCTTTTTGCTATAACTTTATGCTGGGGCTCAGTGTAATAAGACATTAAGAGAACAGATTTAATAACAACTTGATTGATTTGCAGACAAAATTAAGTGTAGTTGATGGAACAGTTTCCTTAAAGAGAAACTGATTACTAAGACCTGGTAAAATAGCAGCCAGTTAAAGGCTAAATCAATTATAGGAGGTTATCAGACCGGCCTTTACTTCACAGCACCAATTTTGTCGACAGATTTTAACAATTCTTATCAGAATAAGGTTGGGGACAAGAATGTCAAGCTTAGTCCCAGGAATTCATAACAATGATTTGCTATGCTATCTGGTCAACCAAGGCTACCAATTGTGCAGAGCAAAATAATAAGACAATCACTCACTATTTCATATCATTCTAGATGAAGTTACAGCATTGATTTTATGTTTTATATGGAAACAAAGGACTAGTTTTGAAATCTTATAATTTCTTAACTAAGCCTACGTCTAAACAAAAAAGGTGTCATTCTCAGTTATTATCAAGATCTGAAATGTATATACATTCCTTCCTCAGTACACACTCAAGTGGCACAGGCATTTTAATGTGTGTTTGGTGTCATGGGTATTTTATACTTTCCCCAACAACCAATTATAACAACATTTCTATATGCTTTGAGTGTCCAAAGCACTATGCTAGCTCAGCAATCCTTACACATTTCATAGTCTTTTAAGTGTATGAGAGAGCAATCCAAACCTGCACTGGAACAGGCAAGCTAGGAGGCTTGCGCTGCATCCAAGGCAGATTTGTGGCCAGCAGCAGCTCAGCAAGAGGCAAGGGGAAACTCTTCCCCTTACCCCTGGGTAAGGGCTGCTGGCCCCAATGGGTCTCCTCAGACCTGCCCCACCTCTGGAGGTTGCACAAGTCTGAGGAAAGCAGAGCGGTTTCAAGCCGCTTCATTCTCCCCAGGGATGGGGGTTGGGACCGGCATAACCGCCGGGTCCCAGCCCCACCTCTGGCTCCCCATACACCCGCCCCCAGGGCTGCCAATCACCCGCCCTCTGCCCGCCGAAGAATGCCTTCCTTTCCACCCTCCTCCTCCCCGCCCCCCCCACACCTACCTTTTCCGTTGCGTCCACTCTGCAGGGCTGATGCAACCAGCCAGGAGGAGGCCGGCACAAAAGCCTCTGCAGGCTGGCACTTCTTGGAGCGCCGTCCTGGCTTTCTCCCACAGAGGCGCAAACCTGCTTTACGGGCCGGCCCAAGTCATTGTTAGGATTGGCCCCAAGACTATTATTTTTCCTGTAATGTAGATCAGTATTATTTCCATAAAGGGGGTATGGGGCTAAAACATAGGTGGTGGCTTGCCAAAGACCACCCAGTAATTTCAAGATAGATATGAGATTTGAACCAGGGGACATATTATTCACAACTCCAGTTCTTAGCCACTACATTAACACAAGCTCTTGAATGTTTCTGCATAGTCCCAGCCAAATATAGAGGAAATAAGCGTTTTAGCAAGAGGAATGCATAAATTTAGAGAAGGGTGGAGGGTAATACAAAAGAAATCACAGTCAATTCAAGGAAATCCCTTGGACAATTTCAAACTTAATTGAAGTGTTTTGTGTCATATTATGGAGACTTTTTAGGAATAGTTGCGTTCACAACAGACTCAAAAGAAGCAGAGGCAGGCAGCTGCCTAGTCGTGACAATACGTATTATAAATCATTTTGACCCTTGAGAGAAGGCAAGACAACTGTTTTTGGCAAAAGCTTACATCCAAGACACAGAAGTATCTAAGAATTAGCTTATGACAAAGCTCATGACTACCACCATTTCAGTAAACTTTGTTTACCTGCATGATTACATATGTGCAGTTGAGGTAAAAGCTCAGCTTCTCAAATCTTGGCTGGGGTATGATTAAGGATTTTTTTTAAAAAACTCTTATTAGATGCTATTGCATGTTTACTGTGCTGCAGAGCACAAAGTGCTTGAGTTGCCTCCCTTCAAGGCTACTGACCAAGCAAGCATCCCTCATTCTTGTCCTTGAAGTACAAAAGACAACAAGCATTTGGTTCACATGAAGCTTGCTGGCTCGCTCCAGTCAGTAAGAGTGCAATGCTTTTAGTGGGAGCTGGGCCCTCTTAAGGAAAAAAAATCACAACATCAACAATTAAATACTCTGACAGTCACATTTTAAAAGCTCAGCTGAGGTTACTGTGTATCTATTTCTATTATTAATTCTAATAAAATGGTCATTTAAGTCATTCCAAAAGACTAAGCAGAGTTCATACAAAAGGGGATTGCCAAGCAAAATTAAAAATGCCAAAACTTCTGGATGCTTTTCTTACCAAAGGAAACAACATGAGTGTGTTTCAGAAGACTCTACAAAGGTTAAAAAGGAGTAGCTGGTTATCAAAATTTCCCTTTGAGAGGAGATGAAACAAACCTCAAGTCACCGCAGATTTCACACACCATACTGAAATATAAAATTCCTTAACATGCTCTCTTACATGTTTTGGACTGTGAGCATTATGGATAATGTTCTTCAAAGTTCTTGCTTATGTCTTTGAACAACATTTCTGAGACTTAGGGCACAAAACACAGGAGTTCTCCTGTGCAAGCTCCATTCATTTCAACAGGACTTGTACAAAAGAATTTGAGTTATTGTGCCCTTGGTATGATATAAAAGTGCTTCATTTGCAAACTCAGTTCAGCTCTCCTAATCATGGCAGTATATTACAAAATATGGTTATTTCATTATCAAAGCAAAATGTAGACTTAACTCAAGAAGTAAGATAATTCATTTTAAAAAAACTGCATCAAGTTATTACCTGCATAAAAATATGTACTTTTCAAATCATTTAATAAATTAAACATCCCTAATGCTTTTGAATATATATCCCTGATAATCTATAAAAGAGGGTTTGCATTAGCAAAATAAATGGACCTCCAAAATGTACCCCCTTCATAAAATGTATTTATATATATATATTTTTCTCTTCAAGGAATGTAACAATATGTACAACTTTTGTGTAGCATATCCTATCATGATTGGATAGAATAAAGAGATTACTTTGATTCTTATGCAGCAAAGTCATGTTCAAATGGAGGAAATTGCGTATCTAAATAAATACCACCAGCAAAGTATTGGTTGCTAGATTGTAGTAGACCCTTCTTGTTGGGTCAGTCTTCTCATGTACAGTAGATTTCACAGGAGGTAGCGTTTCAGTGAGAGATAAAAGTTGGAAATAAGGTGCATGCTCAGTGTCTTCAGTCTGGAATTTGAAAGATGGAGTATTTCATTCAAATGTTTCTAAAGATGGAGATCTCCCCTTTTCTTCCTTCCTCTTGATTCAGTTAGGAACCTTTTTAATATGAACCTGTGGTGCAGAATTGAAAAAAATGGCTGATAAATGCACACCTGTGTATCAATAGTCACTAAATACATCATAACAAGAGATGGTGACTGTGTTTTCACAACAGGCCAACCACAACTTTTCTACAAGATTGAAACAGGTACTTTGAGAGCTTTGGTCAATTGTTTCTGGGGATACATTTACCACATTCTTTTTCAAACCAGAATTCCTTTTAAGTGTTGCAGAAAACGCAGTCAACTTACTGTGGAAACACTGGCACCCATTATTGTTTGTAGGGTGTGAAGTGACCCTTATTTATAGATAAATCTAAATAAAAAATGAAATGTTCCAGTTAATATAACCTGTTGCTTTCCTTTACAAAACAGACATGGGCAGCCCATTTCATCATAAATCCCCATGTGGCGATGAAACAACACCAATGTGGGCTATGTTGCACCCCATGGGGGATTTTTGGTTGCTGGAGATCTCCTCGGTTTAAGGAGACATTTGTGCCCTTGCCCTGTAGTAAGCCCCAACAGTCACAATGAGTCACCTTGGACCAGTGCCAACAATATTGTTGGCAGAAGTCCACGTTGATCCGTGCAGGTGGATCAGGCCTGAGAAGGGCTTGTGGATTCGGCACGTGCCCGCCCCCGCCAATCCCACCCTCTCTGGGGCTGACGTGCCCACCCTTCCCCATGTCCTCCCTGTCCCCACCCTGCTCAGCCCATTCCCTGCTTCCATGGTAGATTTAACTGCTCTGGCGGGTGCCTATCACTCTGCCAGTGCCAGTGGGAAGGCTCTGGCCTTCCTGCCAGTATGCCTGGGCTTTGTGCTGCCACAAAGCGCCTTACAGTGCTTTTGCAGAATACACCAGCAAAACACGTTCCGGCACAGGTGCTCAATAGGTTTGAGCAGTTAATTACTTTAAAAAATGTTTCCAAACTGCATGAGACAATATTATGAGACTCTTAACATTATGCTAAGTGGCTTTAGACCAGTTCACATGGGATGGATCAAGCCCCAGAAGCTGCCATGAGAATTACAAAAGTACAGATCTGCCGTAGCTTGATATATGAATTGTATATAGAGATAAAAACAGCTGTAATGCAGCTCTATCTTTTCCTATACTTAACTGCAATTCATGCAGCAGGTGATCAGTTTGCTTTCCCCACCAGCCACTAGGCTTTCTCCGAAGGCTCCTGCAAGAATATAAGAGCCTTTGGGAGAAAGCTGTTGGGCACGAGGAGGGACAGCAGATTATTGCTGTTCCATTTGGTACTAAGAGGACCCAAGTCATCAGGCCCAAGTGCCATTGGGAGGCTCCCAGCCCTGCCTTCCACAGGGGATCCAACTCCCAACTCTGCCCAAGGCCCAGAAGAAGCTAGCACTGGCCCTGCAGGGCAGTAGTATCTAGCAAGGGAAAAATTCACAAATGTTTTCACAGCACTATGCAAGATGGCTTTCTCTGTTACCTTCAATACATGGAATCAGTATCCATATAAGTTCAAGTGCACAGCACCCATGACCACAAACCGATTAGAAACTGTGTGCGTGCAGTGGCGTAAGCTAAGGGGGTGCAGGGGGTAGCAGTCGCACTGGGCAACAAGCTTTAGGGGGGCAACAAGCTGAGCTTGGCACTAGTGGCCAAAATTGTGAAAATCTTGGGATGTATGAATTATATATATCACGTTATATATCATTGGAAAGATCATTTATTGCAGAATGCAATGAAACAAACCACCTTAGAATATCTGTTTTCTATCAGATATCTAAAAGTTATGGCCAATTAACCAGAAAACAAAAACACAACTGCCTTAAGGATCAAAAAGTGGATTTCTTTCATTCAAAACTGACCTATGAGACTGATTGTTCTGAGAGCCAATGAGATGTTATTATGATACAGCATGGAAACAATAAGGTGTTAATATGAGGCAGCTCTCATTTCCACATATCATAATACAGCTACTCCTGCTAACTGGTAAAGAGGCACTTTTTCAAGTGATGCTCCTCTTATTTTTAGTAGGGAGAGAATAGCCACCCCTCTTCACCCCAGTACAATGTATGTAACAAAAAAGGGGCATACTTTTTATTTATTTACTTAATTAAAATTTGATTTTTGTTCTGGGGGGCATGGACTACAAAATCTTCTTTGATCCCAGGTAGCAGATAGATGCTTTAGCTATGCCACTGGCTGGGGGGAGGTGGCAGATCAAGTGGGTAGTGAACTGCTGGGAGGAGGCAGGTTTTCCCCCAATTTGCACTTTTTAAAAAGCCTGGGCGTGATGTCACTTCCAGGGCATCATTTTGAGCTCTGCAGCAGGCTACTCGTTCATTAGCTATGCCACTGTGTACATGTATGTGCATGCATGAACTCACACATCCAGATTCATCATAAGAGGCCCACAGCTGAGGATATCGCAAAATGTTTTTGAAAAGAGAACCTTAAACTTGATGCGTGTTGACAGGTAGTGTTCTAGTTATACAAGGCATTTGTGTTTAAATCTCACCTCATTTAGAATTGCCCAGACAGGCGAATTCTGTATTACCAGAAGCCGGACAGCTGCAATTGGATTTAGACGGGGATCAACTGTTCCTTCTGCTTTACCATGTACAAACTTGCCTTCAAAAAACAAAGAGAGCATTCTAAACAGGATTAAGAAAACAAAATCCTGGCTATCACTTATGGACATCTCATGTACAAGTCTGCTTAATTTAGTGCTGATTCACACATATGGCAGCCCCCTATAAGAGCTATTAACACACACAGAGTTCTCACTTGGCTAGTAGCCAGGAAACAGACAAACGGCTATTTATACTCTTATCTGTGCCACTTATATGGGTGCTTTCATGACTTACTTTTATTTAACGGTGTCTTAACTAGTTTAAGATTAATGTTTATATTGTTAACTGTTTTGAGGTTTTTCAGTGAGAAAAGGTGGGATACACATTTCAAAAATACATACTTGTGTAAAAAAAATACACAAAGCTTAGGGCAGCTTAAAATTTTTACCAGCCCCCACAATTGTTAGGGTGCCACTTTGAACCTTCCTCTCCTATGTGTGATGGCACCAGAACGGTACCTGTTAGTACCAAATTGAAAATGAACTCTTGCCATTGTTGCCTAACATTCTGTGGAGCTCTGCTAGAACAAAGACCAGGCTATAAGAGAGAATGGTCTTAGTTATAAAAGAAAGAGTTATCTATTAAAATTGTGGTAAAGCTCAATGCTACTCTATTTTATGCAGAATTACCTATACGGAAAAAACCATCTTCTAATCGTTTCTCTTTGGTTTCTTTGCTTAATACCAAGTCTTCACCCTGAAAAACAAGATACAGAATATAAATGCTTCTTTATGTTGATTAGAAATCCTCACGAGTCTGCCTGTTCCCCAGGAAATGTTAGCACAGCAATAGCCTTTTGTATTTTGTGCACTGGAAATATATAGTGTGCACATTGAGGGGAGAGATGGGGTTCAGCAAGTAAACTTAATTGACTTTGCAAGGTGGAGTTAAGCACATTTTGGAACACACTGTGCCAGAGGTTCCCAAACTTACCTGAGTCACTACGCCTCGCAGTCTCTTCCTCCTGGCATTTATATAAGCATTTATATTCTGAGCCGAGTGCCGCCATCCTGGATCTCACAAAATCTCACAAGATCCAAGATGGCAGAAACCAAATCTCATGAGATTTTATCACTGCCATCTTGGTTCTCATGAGTTTTCATGACATCCAAGATGGCAGTGCCCAGGGGGAACAGGTAGGAAGGGTGACCAAGGACATCCTGTGGTACCCTTATGAGTGTGCCATGACACCCTAAGGCATTGTGATGCACACTTTGGGAACTGCTGCATTATGCAATGCACAGACAAATATTGTCATCAGTCTATAATTCCCACCATAATCTTGCCTACAAGTCCCTGTACTGTATTGCCCTTGGCTTTATCTGAACTGAAGCATGATACAAGTTGGCCCCCGTACCCACTCAGTTTGAAGCCAGGCATTACAGGAGAAACAGAGCTGCTAGCAAAATAGCAGCACTGAATCTTTTCCTCCCTGCCTAGCAACATTGAACAACACAAAGCGCATAATGTGACATCACTCCGCTAGACATTTCCCCATCCCATTTCATTGGTTATCCCTTATGGAGTGGGCAAGCTTGCAGAGAAGTTATTATGTTACATTGTGCATGTTCATATTACGAAAATCATGTCCTAGGTAAATCTCTAAACTCCTTCTGTCTCTTAAACAAGCGGGAAGGCATGTAAGAGTTACATTCCAAGCATAATTACACATTCAGATATCTCCCTGTCTATGATCTTTGTCCTGCTGCTCCACAAACCCCTCAGCTATCCAAAGATTTTCTGCTTCCCTTCAACTCCTCTGTTTTTTATTCATTTTCACTTATTGCCCCCATGCCTGGAATTCCTCCCAAGAATACATTTTCAATGTTGACTCTGGCTCTTCCTTCAAACCCCACCTCCTTTGTAAACTCTTGGCTCAACCACCTACCTCCAACTGAAACTAAGCAAGCCTAAATATAATAGAGGGCATGTCTTTCCCACTTTCTCAGCTGCCTTCCCTTATGTTTAGTGTTAGATTATAAGCTTCTCTTAAGAACATAAGAACAGCCCCACTGGATCAGGCCATAGGCCCATCTAGTCCAGCTTCCTGTGTCTCACAGCGGCCCACCAAATGCCCCAAGGAGCACACCAGATAACAAGAGACCTGCATCCTGGTGCCCTCCCTGGCATCTGGCATTCTGATGCCAGATGCAAGGAACTCTTGCATCTTCACGTGTGTGCAACAATGACACTACATAAATGCAGTAAAACGTCCAATAACACATGGCATGCATTCCCCAGATGTTGAATGTTGTGCAAAATAACACTATAGAACACACATAACAGGTAGGAAACAGGTGCTGATTGGCCCAGAATTCACGGTTCTTATTAGGTAGAATGGTTGTCATTCATTCCAAGACAAAGAGTGCTGTAATGAATCAGTTATTGGAGATATGATTGTATTAATAAAATGCCAACTATAACTGATAGAAGTTTATTATATAAGTGTCTGCCTAGAAGTCTTTGCACAATTAGTCTAGTAGTACCCTGAGATTCTTATCAAGTCAGATTGGCACTTCTGTATGCTTAATTAAATATCAATGAATGAGGAAGGATCACACATGAGGCTCAAAAGACCCAACTGTAATAAGGAGTAGGTGCTACATGTTTGCAGAACTGGGTAGTAGAGTTTTACTTGTAACACATAATTTTAAAAACTGGTTTTAGAATTGTGTGTCCCCTGCAACAATGTAAACAAAGATGTACAAAGTATTATTCTGAGCCAAGTTCTTCAATACAATTACTGTACATAAATAAAGGATAAATATTCTGTTAGTCACCAGCATGAGAATAAAGAGCTGTGTGTGTGTGTGTGTGTGTGTGTGTGTGTGTGTGTGTGTGTGTGTGTGTGTGTGTGTGTGTAGGACACCATCTGAATATGCTTTAAAAAAATTTTTTACACACTTTCTGATTACCAACCATTTTTCCACAACCAGCTACACTTTTTTACATTAATAGAAGCATACTGAATGAAAAATTATTTTACTCAAATTATGATGCCAAAGAAGGAACAGACAGACTTTTTGGACCCATACCTTAAAAGGTAACACTTCCACAGTTGTATTTATTAATATATCCCCCGGATGTTCTGGGTTGCCACTGTGGAACAGGTATCTATAAAGAACAAGGCCCAAAATATATTATCCAGATCAAGAATGACTGACAACAACAGAACAAACCCAAAACTAAGAAAAACCTACACTCACCTAAAGAAAAAAAGGATTTATCAAAATACTGCACTGTATACTGAAAGTTGAAAACAAGGTTCTTGCAAATTGCTGAAAAACTTATAATGGTTCCAAACAAGGCCTTTATATTCTTAACCAATATCTAAATAATGGTGAACTAACATGAGCTCAATTACAATTATGTTTAAATTAGGAATCCAAAATAGTCAATCATTTTTTAAAAAGCCATTAAAAAAAATAAATCAGGAAACCAGTTTAATAGCCATTCTGGCATTTCTGTAACTTCAAATGAACGATTATGAAAAATACAAAGTCAGTCTCCATCCTTTAAATCAAGGTCAATTCAGGTGATTATATTTATATTATACTAATAAAGTCTTTTGTTATATATAAAATCTTCAAAACCACGAACATAATTTGTACTTTTCTCACACTTATTTTTTCACTTCTTTTTACTATTTGTGACAAAAGCAAGTACAGTAACATTAACCACACAGCAATTTCATACTCTGGTTTAATGGAAAGTATTAAAATTGTTCATGTGATCAGATAATTTTTCCATAAACTGACATACTGCTAGAAAATGCAGTCAGAAAGCACCCACATGAGACAAAATTATGACAAAAGCAACTAACAACATAGGAGACAACAAGCAATGTGATTTATTTAGGCTGATCTGTAGTACACGTAACATCAAAATAGGATAAGGATAAGGATAATCCAAAGCACAAGTTCCTTGTGCAGGCCCAGAGGTGTTGCAAAAGTGCCACAAGGCACGTTTATGCCACTGTGGGAGGAAACAGGCCAGTGTGTGGATGTGCACCAGCTTCCGGAGACTGAATTCAACCTCTGATGCACCAGCCTGGTTCGGCCATTGCAGGGATCTGGGGGAGGTGGGGGAGGGCAGTCTGGGGAAATTCTGGGGTGGGGGGAGGGTGAGTTAGCCCATGGGAGACTGGCCTCAGGAGTAGGGTGAAGCCAGGATCTGGCACTTGGGTCCGATCCTAATCTCCCTCCCAGTTGGCCCAGCCTAGTGTTAGGTGGCTGGGATTTGTACCACCTCTTTGGGTGGCGCAGATCTCTTTCGAGCCACTGCCAGGGTAAGGGGAATTGATTCCCACTGCCCCTGATTGAGCTGCAGCCAGTCCCAGCCCTGCACTGGATACAGCAAAGGCCTGCCTGCCTGATCCACCGCAAGATAGGATTGGGCTGCCCTTAGCCATTGGTTTGTGAATGGCCAAGATGATAATTCAACACACCACCAAAATATGTAGCTTCAGAAGATAGTAAGCAAACTCCTTCACAGCTGAACTTTAAAGTCATGGAAACTTGACTTTAAGAGGAGGTTCACACATTCAGTTTAACCTGAACAATAATCAACCTGAAAGTTAAGTGTAGCCAGAATGTTGAGGATATTTGTCACTTTAAGTTTATCAAGCAGTAAGTAAAACCAATAGTGAATTCATGATGATTTCACATCTTGCATTAACAGCTTAACATACCTACAGCACTGTGGTACTGACATGTGTAAAGAACTTAGCTTTATTAATTATTCCAAGTTACTCCATAAGCCCAACAGAGCCTGCGTATTCTGAACTTAGATGAGGGAGAAACATCTACTAAAGTCTCAGTTGTGATCCAAGTGCAGTATTTCCATCACTATAATTCTTAATTTATTACGGCAATAATTTAGAAGCAATTACAATAATTGCAGACTTGTTTGAATTTTATAGGCATCTCATGATAAGGTGTATGTCAGTCTTTTTTCTTTTATTTTTTTTTTAGAAAGGGAATAATTTTTATCCACTCCAACACTGAGTTCCCTTATTTTGAAGAGGGCTCTGTGACATCCCCACCACCACAGGATGAAGCACACACCCTGTTGGCACAGCTGCATAATTCCTGGAAAGCTGGATAGGCTTGGGCCCTGGGTATTCTTAGGCCATAGTCACTGTCTCTCAGCATAACATAATTCACAGGACTGTCTGAAGACAAAAGGGGGGGGGGAGGGTTTACCACCTTATGCTCTTTGGAGGAAGGGCAAGACAAAAATGTACTAGATAGAGAAGTTCCATGTACAAAGCAACATACATTTCTTATATAATATATATTATCACACTGTATAGGGCGGGGTTTTTTTTCATGAGGATTCAACAGCTCCCCTGTCTGGTTTCCACAGCTCCCAGGGAGCTGTGGCTCACAGTTTGGGAACCACTGACATAGGGTAATGAAACCTCCTTGGTACATTTGTCTCTCATTCAGCATATCAGATGCATTGATGAGAGTCACCTACCTCCTAGTCTTGTGTGGATGTAAGAACCGAAAATCTGAACTTGCTCCAGTACTTACGTAAGCAGAGTATCTCAAAAGCTATGGTGACTTTGTTTACTGTTTACTACCTTTTTAACCTACTTGCCAGTCTCTCTCACCTGGTTTACCTGCAGTAACTCAATTCCTGCACATGCCCTGTTTTAGTTTTTCATTGCTATCCTCTTTGTTTTAGTGTATTTTATTCTTTTTAATAAACTCCTGTTATTTTATTCTGCCTGGTCTTCATTCACTCAGAAGGAAGCTAGTCACCTCTCTTTTGCTATACTTGTTTTTGAGGGGAACCCCAGGATTTGGGGCTTTCCACTATATTGGGGAGGGGGCTACCCCGAGTCAACCCCCTTCTGTCTGTATTTTCCCAAGTTTTGGGCAGTGGCAGTGACAACTAGCATCCTAACTTAAACCCTGTTCAGAGAATGAAACAGGTGTGGGGGGTGGTGCCAGTTGCAAAGGTCCTGACCCCTACTTCCCATCTTCTCTCGCAACATTGTAAGCAGTCTTTTATATGCTGTAAAACATTATTTCACAGCTATTTTTTTATTTTAAGGAAGGCAGTTACTGTTGTCTCCTACGAAGAGGCACTCCTGAAACAAACTGCTGCTTCAAGTGGGTTCTGACCTCTTCTGTCGTCAGGTGCACATGTTTGAGGAAAAAGGTGCTTTCAGCCTTTAAGAACACTAATGATTGTGTCTGGAGAGAGGAAAAACCATAAGATTGTATTTGAAATAGTTATGTGAAAACAACTGGTTCAGTAAAGGCAGTTTCATCCATAGCCTCTATCTTATTTTATCTAACTGAAAAATTTCTTACCCTATCTGTGCAAAGGAAGAGGGAAAATACCTAATTTGTGCTCTGTCTACTTCTTATAAAACATCATTAATGCTCAAGCGCAGCCAGCTGATGCAGGATACATCAGATTTAATATTTAGTGTATAAAATATAATGTGCATTATCGAAGGACCTGCGCGGAGGAAGCTAATGCTGACACCGCGAGGAACGGGTCGTCTAAGTGTCTATTATGGAAGGAAAACACAAAAAGTAAGCTTATAAACACTAAATTGCAACTGTGATTAATCTTACCTACGCTCGTAATGATTGCTAAGATTTTACTATCTTGACATTATTAACTTCCTTTTAATAAGGGTGAAACTCTGTTTTAGCAGTCTTCCTACTTACATACTTTGTCCCCTTGTTAACAAAGTCTGTCTTTTCCACTTTTCTGCCTATTCACTTTCAACTATCCTGAAATGCATCAGAGGAATTTCCATATTTCTGATCAGAATGGGGCAGAGAACTATATGTTAAATTAGAAATTCCAATCATTCTCAAACTAATGGAAAAGTTTTCAAATTTTAGAAGAAGCTTCCCCGATTGGCTTTTCTTAATACCTGCCTCTTCCAAATTGTATGACATTTCAGATAATGATTGGACCATCATGACACAAGTAGGAGTTCCCCCCCCCCTTAAAAAGGTGGGGGTCCAATTCTCTCTGGGTTTTTTTTGGAGTGTGTGCTGCTCTTCAACGTTAAGATTTTGCTCCTGTACCTAACAGCATGTGATCTAGAGAAATCAAGTCTGGTCAATAGCTCCCTAGGGCCTTGGAAACATGCTTTAGAAAATTGTTTCTTAGAAACTTGAAACTAATGCAATTATGGATTCTTCCCAGGAAAGGCAGAAAACTTTTCAGAAACATATTACATATTATTTTCTGTTTTCAATTATGATAAAGATAGTGGGAGAATTACATGTAGACCTGCTGGCTGACTACCTTGCCGCAGTCAGAGGCCACCACAGCTTCTTATGCCAGAGGCCAACTCAGACTTCCTCATCAAAAGGAGAAGCCAACCCTCATTAAGCAAGGGCAGAAAGCCAATGACTCACAAGGAACTAAAACTAGACAGGAGCCTGCTGGGAGAATGGTGCCTGCATAGAGCACAATGCAGTTCCATTCTTTTTAATTATAAATCCAGCTGTCTTCAACTGCATGTAGGACCACTGAAAAAAACAATCATAACCATCTGGCACCTTTCCTAGAAGCCTATCTGTGAATGAAACAACATGCACTCCAGTTGGGACACCTGAGGTACACATGCAATAAAATGTTTTTTTAAGTTTATTTTTGAAAAACAGAGATTTGAAGTATGCTGTACTTGCAAAATACTTTCAGAGCACTAGATGGCATAACCTAATTACAGATCATGTGCAATCCCTGGGCTAGTCTTTGAATTTCTTGGATATATCCATGTCCTACCTACCTACATGTGAGCCATGTCCTACCTACAGTGTCCCTCTGCTAATCTTCCTGGAGTGTGCAGAAACACTGCTAATCTTCCTGGAGTGTGCAGACATGGAAGGGGTGGGGTCTGAACCATTATTATGGTCCTATGAAAGAGTGCATATATGTGAAATACATGCAAATGTACACAGAGACAAAGGGGGAACACTAGAGATGATGTGAAGTTCTCTTGGTGACATTTGGCGAATAGGTAAACAGCTACTCAATCAGATATTTTAAAAATAAAAATACCCAACAAAGCTTAGGTAAAGGTAGGGGAGTCAAGACAATATGTTTAAGTGCAAAATGTTTGCTCATTACCACTGCTCATTTTAAGCAGAAATCTGACACCTTTACTATGTCAGAAAGAAAGTTTCAGGGTGTAGAGTACTAACTAGAACAGGTTAGGGTGTCAGATGTGGACTGCAGAAGCATCTTGCACTGTTTATGAAAAATACAAAGATGGCAAGGGTAAACATCCCCTTTGAGTTATATGCACAACACTAACAGACAGTGCTTTTTTTGTAAAAAAAATAGGTGCAGGAACTCACAACTTTTTATTTATTTATTTATAAACCATTTTTTATACATGCGCACGTGCGCGCGCGCACACACACACACACACACACCCATCCATCCCGTGTGAGCTCCCTGATAGCAAAAGCACTCCTGCCACAGCTGGAGTGAAACACCCCATTTTTTTTTTAGGTGGGGAGGTGCTCCATTGGGCTATAGGAAACTCTCTCCATTGGGCTATAGGAAAGCCTATACAGTAGTTAAAGTGTTCAGAACAAATATATAAGGTCTTGAGCCCAGCTGGTGGCCATCAGTGCCTCAAGTGTTAGTTCCAAACACTTTGAGCCTAAGAGCTCTGGTGGCTCAGTGGCTAAACTGCAGGTCTGTGGAGCCAGAGGCTAGGAGTTCAAATCCCAGTGAGGAACAATATTTTTTTTTATTAAGGTGGGAAGGTGCTCCATGGCTGCAAAATATAAAGGTTGGTTGCTAGTTGCCAAAAGGGGGGCCAGTTGAGGCTGCAAAACTCCTCAAAGTTCAGTCCCAGGCAGGCTTTTTTGAACTTTTTTTTTTTTTTTAAGTTCCAGATAGGACTTAACCTACAGTTAAGCTCCTGGAGTGAGCACCCTGCTGGAGGCTGTGGGTTAAGTCCTACCTGGGACTTAAAAAAAAAAGTTCAAAAAAGAGCCTGCCTGGGACTGAACTTTGAGGAGTTTTGCAGCCTCAACTGGCCCCCCTTTTGGCAACTAGCAACCAACCTTTATATTTTGCAGCCATGGAGCACCTTCCCACCTTAATATATATATATATAAGGGCTGAAGACCATATATATTAGTTCTGAACACTTTAACAATAGGCTTTCCTATAGCCCAATGGAGAGAGTGCTGGGCTGTGGAGCACAAGGTTGGAGGTTTGAATCCCTCCCTAGCCAGCAGTGTGGAGCAGGGTGGTGCAGGCAGGAGAAAAAAGGTGGGGGCAAGGAGGAGGGAAAAAAGGGGGCGGGGTGGTACAGGTAGAGGGGGGGAAAAAAGGTGCCAGAACGCCGTTCCGGTGCGTTCCATTACAAAAAAAGGCCCTGCTAACAGATTAATAAGCCCTGTCAGCTAGTATCTGCATACAGCATGCACAATATTTATCTACAAACTGCTTTAAACACCACGGGAGAGCTGTCCCTTAAACAGCTTTGACAAAATGTTCGGGGCCAACCCTCCCTTTTCTCATCTCCTCTCCTGCTGATTGAATTCAACAGAATGCTCTTTTGAGAAGAATCCTCATAGAGATGTATACATGAAAATATTGGGCCTGGATGCAAAATCCATTTGGATCTTCAGGAAAATCTGTGAACCAGAAATTTTGTGTTCCAGCCTAACACATTCACATGCTCTCCTATAACGGAACTACTCTGCAAGAAGAGAAGCTACTTATTTAATAGCTACATGGAAACAATACTCTTAAAGGCACATGTGAGAATTTTGTACCTGAACATTACATTAAGCCTAATTTTTTATTGTAATAGATTACTAATTGAAATACAGAAATTACTTCACAGAAAAGTATTCAAAGATGCCCCACTGTACTGCATATCATGAATAACTATTTTTAAATGTTTACTGCTGTATCACATTGACTCCAAGGCACAATTCAGCGGAAGCTCTCTTGAAGAGTGAAAAGAAACAAGAACATGTACCTTTCTATATTGACCGGCTTGTCAAATTTGAACAGAATATAGTCCCCAGCAACTGGTGTAACAGCCCAGAAAAAGTCTTCACCCATATAGGCTTTTTCAAGTGCATGTCCTTGGTAGACTTTTAATGTTGTGGAAACCTCTGCAGGTGGATTCACGTGAATTTTATGCAGTAATGGTTTCAGGAAGTCTTTATCCTAATCAAAAGGGAGATAAGACATGCAGTTAAGTTGACCACCAACTCTGCTTTATTGTTCTCCTGCTATTATATTGGCTGTTTGCTAATGTAAATTAAATAAAAACTCAATACCAAAGTATTTATTTTCTCCATAGCGGTAAGTATAATCCCTCTGCCCTGTAGTAAACCATTTATTTTATTAACTTTTTACTGCAATGGATTCATGATGAGAATTCACATTTGGATTGCATTTTTAGAACCATTTATATAGGTTCTAACATAGTCATTTTACACTGACTGCTATGACTAGCTCCAAAGTGTCAGGCAAAACAAATTCTCTCTCATTCTCTCTAACATTCTTTTAACTGGGGACCAAAACTGATGTATACACAGGATATGATCTATCCCTCATCAAAATCCCCACCCATGTTAAGGCCTCTCTCTGAGAGAAGCGACTTAAACACTCAATGACAGCAACAGCCCAAGACCTTTGGAAGCCTGAGACAACAAGCCCCCTGCCACCACTCCCTCCACCAGCCCATCCAGCCATCCTCACTGACTGCTGCTTGTCTTTGCAGCAGCCACCCACCACACACACACCCTACTTCTCTTTTCCCCAGTTTCCACTTCCTTTCTGGTATGCAAGCTTGTGGAGGAACAGAAGGAGGCATCCTGCTTCTTGGGACACTCTAGACCACCTCTCACCTCTCTCCTCCCTAATCTCCCAGTTCCTTTTCCACTCCTATTCACCCTCCAAGCATGGAAGAGAAAAAAGGAAGGAGCAACTCTCCATGCATTGCCATACATAAGAAACCATTAGTACCTCAACAAAAGACAGCCAGAATGTTATAAAAGAAGAACATTTAGGGCTGCACCAAACTATAAGAGACACTTTGGATACAATCCTATACACATTTTCATGGGAGCAAGCCTCACCGAACACAATGGGACTTACTCCTGAGTAGGCATGCACAAGATTGTGCTGCAAAAAGTACAAGAAAAGAAAGAACAATATACCCTGCACATGCCTGATCTTGTCTGATCTTGGAAGCTAAGCAGGGTCAGGCCTGGTTAGTACTTGGATGGGAGACCGCCTGGGAATACTGCGTGCTGTAGGCTTATACCATAGTCTTTTGAGACTGAAGGTTGCCAACCAACCATTTGCTTCTGCAGCCAAATTTCAACCAGAGAAATCAACATCATGATAACAATTTGGACAAAGACATGTGTATTGGATTCTTAATTCTGGAGAAAATTGTACTGTATAATTTAACACACTTTCTTCACACTGAAGTAAATATATAAGTTCTGAAAATCCGGTCTTATGAGGAAGGAAGAATGCCACATTTTTAGGACTCACCGTAAGTTTTTGAATCTTCCCAGCTAAGGAGGAGTGCAGGCCAACATGCTGGAAAAGGGAAGGCCTGAAGCGTATTCTTAGATTTGATTTCTGTCGATCACAATGTTTCTTGAAGGAAAAAATAGGAAGAAAGTCTTTCACTAAAACAGATCATCAGCTATTAAGTATCTTCATTAGTCATGACCCCAAGTAGATTTTCCAAGTCCTGTGTTGCATTCAATACCAATCTTCAGTAGCCTGGTAGGGTTATTTGGTTGAGGTAATGCTCTGACTTTAATTTAGAATGAAAAGTAAAACACCTTACCATTGCCCAAAAAGTAAATAAATGGGAGGATGACACAAAGGATCTATCAAAGAGTGACAGTAACTTCATACTGGACACAAGCACACAAAACAGTGCATTTCCTCCAAATCTACTATATATTTTACTTTGATTCCACCAATGTAGCTGATAAGGAACAGCATTTGAACAGTGTGATTAGCAAGACAAACATCAGTATAAACACTGATGAGAGGAAGAGCAGGACAGAGAGGCAAGGTACTGCTGCACAGTCTATATATAAAGTTAGGCAAACATTTCTAACTTAATCTTGACTTTAAGGAATACCACAACTGACCTATGTAACCCAAACATTAGCCTATGACAAAAGCTGACATTCACCACAGATGCTCTCGGTGTACTGTCACAGTTGTGTAACCAGGAGACCAATATGTAGTACTTAAACCAGAAAAGCTCTTTTCACAATGGGTGAATCTCTGTGAACAAGTTTTACAGGAGTTTTTACAAGTTAACCTGAAAAAATACATGTTCACCTTAAAGATGTTATTTCTCCATTACAGTCAATTACTAGAAACAAGGGAGAACAGTTACAAAGAAGTGTCAGGCAGATAATGAAAACAGTATGTAAAACAAAGGAGAATGAAATTGAAAATGTGTAGCATCACCCTAATATCAATTTCAGCTTCCAAATCAAAAGAAATGAGAAAGTGGCTTTTGCCCATTGCTTTTGTAGTACATACTTAAGTCACACAAAAAAACATGGAGCAGTTCCCAAAATATTTTGCATAGCCTAGTGGACAATTCATAATTTCCCACAGATTTCATAGTATAAGAAGTGCTTCTGTTTGGCTACGCAAGACAATTCTGCCATTCTTTTTGTGTGTGGTTTCATACATTCATGCAACAGATACAGCATATGGCAGAAATATTTAATATTTAAATATTTAAAATTCTGAAACAGACAAATAAAAACTTACTGCATCTTTCTCAGGATTACAAACTTTCACCCAAAGAATGTGATCCAAGAGCCAGTCAATTGGCTTCTCCTTATAAAACATAAATATAAACTCTACAATGAGAGTAATATCTGGGGACTGGAACATTTTACCTGCAATAACACAATGCACACAATGTATAGTCAGCAATGGTCCAAGGCTTTGTATTTGTAAATCCAACCTGCCTTCACAAACAGGCAACTACTGTTATTTTGTATAAAATGGTATCAACTGAAAATCCTAAGGGATTATAGTATCTTCTACTCAAACTCTGCACTAAAGATTTAGTGAATTTTGTCTTTAAAATTTTGCCAAAACCTCGTAATGGCATCTTTTGGGGGGGAGGGGGGAAGCAGATGTGAAGCATGTAGACCAGTGTTCTTCAACCTTAGGGTCAGGACCCCAATGGGATCGTGAAGCCTCAGTTGTGGGATCGCTACAGTTGTGTGTAGTGCTACTTAGGTGCTTCCTTGGCTTTTAGACATCTAACAAAAGCCGACTACATCATGCACTACCAGTGCTGGATCACTGGAGGCTAAGGTAAAAACCCTGTACTGATCTCCCAATGACAACACCTGCTCGTTTATGGTGCACTGGGAACGAACACTAGTCATTGAGGGTTCAGGGGTCATTCTGGCTAGGTGAACTCTGTTAGGTCTTGCTCCTTGGCTCATATCCAATCACTGACACCACACTTTTTTGTTCTTCTAGCATGCCTAAAAATCTTTTAAAAACGAAGAGTCTCAGAATTAAGTTCTCAACATTTAAGGTTGTATTTCATAGTTTTGTGGCCGAAATGCAGCTTTCAAGCTCCTTAGAATCATCCTTCACTCTGATAATTAAATTTTTCTACATGTTCAGGAGCCCCAATGTGCAGGTGGAGTTCCTCTCCACAAGAGCTGCTCCATTCATTTTAACATGAACCCTTGGTACCATTAAAAGTGGTAGCACTTGGATTCTTAGTACTGGTACCAGTGGCCATGTCCAATGTGCCATTAGGGAAAAGGACTATGACAGGCCCATATGACAGAACTATGACAGGTCTCTTCTACATGGGAATATAATGCTGTTAATGAAACATAAGTAACACCTGTAGTCAGGAAAGGCCCAGGGTCTATTCCTGCTTCCTTAACAAATATATAACAGTGAAATTTGATTTAAGATTGTAGCCTTTCCTGTCCATGGACCATTGAGAGAACCTTCTTTTGTTCAACAAGTGGAATTATCCTTCTGGGAAGAACTCCCTTCTGCTCATGGAAGGAATCTTTACGTGAGCAGAGTGCTCCTCCCAAGAACCAAAAGGGCTCTGCACTCCATTATAGTAGGTTAGACTACAACCCTGAGTGTTCAAAGTTTTTCAAGGTAAAGTTTGTCAAAGAAAAAATCTAAGTTGTTAGCTGTGAGCAAGTTATTATGAACCCCCCTCAAAACAGAGCATCAGTTTTCACACAGCCTAACTTTCATGTGAAATACATTAGGTGGTTGAAAGTCATTCATTAAAACTTACAAGTTTGTGATTTGTTTCAGAATGGCAGTCATGACTATAAAATCATTCCCAATTTTCAACAGCTGAATTCAATCACAAACATCTATTAACACCACATGGAATTATATTAGAAATGTTACAATATCCAGTTCATTGCATATCTGTATTTTGTTAATGTGTCCCAAGAACTGAAGCCAGAATGTGCTCCCTCCACCCCCTTTTCAGACCTTCTAACAAGGTATTTTTCTTACCAATGAACCCCAGCTGAGAAAATTCTAGAATCATCCAATCCTCAGAAGACAATTGAAGCGCAAAATTTTTTATTGTGCTGAAATAATTCTGCTTGACAACGATGTCGTCCTCAAGCTAACAGAACAAAACAGTTCATTAAAGCAAGACTAGCAAAACAAAGAGGTGAAATGGGAAAAAAACCACCGGCAGAACACATTTCAAACCTGCCCCATTTGTCCCCAGTGCAACTGCAGAGAGGCAATTGCAAGACATAGATGAGAAAGGCAGCCTTGGTTTGTTAAAATTTTATTTTGAGACGCTTAACCTAAGGGTTGAAAAAAAGAAACAAGAAACTGATTTGCATTTTAAAAGCGTCTCTGTGTGTGTAATTACTACTGAAGTTATTTTCACAAAGGATGTTAACCTTCCTGCCCTTGTTGAAAGCATTTTATCTCCAATTACCTGTAGTTATTAGGGTCAAATAAAAACTATGACTACATGCAGCTACAAAGATGTTTGAAGAGGGTGGGGGAGGGCATTTTGGGGTGAGGGGAGGGAGGGCAGCAAGCAAGCCCTTGGGCAGACCAGACTCAGGAGGAGGGTGGAACTGGCCTCCAGCATTTAGGCCAAATCCTCATACCCCCACCCCCCAGTAGACCAGCCTTACACTGAGCTGCTTGGATGTGCATCAGAAATTTAGCTGGCACAGATCCGAGTAGCCCCATCATGGTGGCTGGACATTGCCACAGCCACCTCCAACCCTGCACTGGATATGGCACAGGCCAGTTGGCCTGCCTAATCCAGCGCAGGTTAGATTGGGCTGTAACTGTGTGAAAAAGCCTTAAGTACTACACTCACTGGCCTGGCCCAGTCACCAAGCTCCTCCATTGCCAAGTCCTAGTCTAGCAATCAAGAGTACCCCAAAGACCTACACACTACCTCCTGCCCAAATCCTCCCTTTCCATTCTCGATTAGCAATAAGCAATTGACTTAGTGATTTTCTGAACTGAGTCACTAAAAGACTTCAATGTTAATTTGGGCTTTCAGTGCTGATCTAACCCCCCCCCCAACACACACACACACACACACACACACTCAACAATTGTGCAGCTCTGTAGCTATTACAAGATTATGTTTAAATCCTAATCTAGCAATAGGCAACACAGCTACTTGGCTTTACAGAAGTGAATTAGAGTCAGCTTATGTGAAACTTGGCATGTGCATTTTTCTCCTTTTACTGTGGCCTTATTGAAGCCACATGTGATGGGCTAACCCACGGGTGTCAAACTCGAGGGTCGGACAGCATTCATGATGCCTGTCGAGGGCCAGAAGTGATGTCAGTAGGCAGGAAGTGATGTCATGAAACAGTTCATAACCAAAAATAAGCACTTTTTCTCACTTAGGAACTCATTAGCTGCAAATGACAGAAGAGAAAATACACAAACCTTGATCATATTTCAAGATATTTATTTATACAGGTATTTATATACCGCCTTTCTTTGGTCGTCAGATTTATCCTCAGACTTTAATCCAAGGCAGATATAATAGAGCCCAATTTTCAGGTGGGCTGCCCTTGCAGCAATAACACCTCAGCACTGCTCAGCAGCTGAGAGCCTGAGGGCCGGATAAAAAGCTTCCGCGGGACGCATCTGGCCACCGGACCTAATGTTTGACACCCCTGGGCTAACCCATGTTTACAGAGCACAATCATGGCAATTATGGATCTTTCTGACATAAACAAAGTCTGATATTAAAAGTCTAGAAGGGGGTCAGAGGATCATTGTCTGATATTAAAACTTTGAAATAATGCATTTTTATTTTAAAATTAAACAGTCATAATTTCAACATATACAAAATAAAAATTTGCCTAAGCTTACCTCCTCCCAAAAAAGATAAACGAAAGCATCACTCAGGTGCCTTGATTTCAGATTTCATCAATACATCCAACAACTTATGTATATTAGTAATTCTCAAATATTATGCCTAAATTATACATATACTAATAACCTGTAAACTGTATATGTCATACCCATCACTGTGAGCTCTTGCCACTTTTTAGTTATTCATTTTTCACAACTTTCAACATGAAAATATAATTTACCTGAATATAGTAAACACCTTTTTCCTGTGCATACATCATAAGGAAACAGTAATCCAGATTTTGCTTTGTCCGCCATCTGAAATGAAATATCGTTTGATAACTTCCTAGATTAAAATCCTTGTAGGAACTGAAGAGTGCAGTATGTGAAGTACACACACAGCAGGAATGGGAAAGGGAGAAGTGGTAAGGCACATCTCCTTCTTCTCTCCCTACTACTGGCAAGTAACCAGAACAGAAGCAGCATCAGCCTTTCGTTCCTGTGAGACATGTCATGGGAGAGCCTAAGCAGACTGAATCCACTAAGGCCATCACCCCTCCCAGCAGCTCCCTAGAGTCCTTCGCTGCACTCATTTCCCATTACCCACACAAATTCTCCTGTTTGCCCTGGGTTAGTTCTTGTGTCCTCTGGCTTCTGCTGCCAAAAATACTCTTGAACAGCACAAAGGAAGTCTACATGTACAACTCTTGCCAAGGGCAATTCTGTAGAGAGACATGAGTCATTCCAACACGTCTTTTTTGGGGGGGAAGAGTGGGTCTCTCTGCCATTGACATATAGACGAAACTACAAGGGGTACAGAAGATGTTTCTGTTTTGCTTTTAATTTGTAAGCCACCTTGAGCTTCCTTTTCAGAGACTGAAAAGGCAAGGTATTACAATTTTAAAATAGAATATACAAAAATAAGATCTGTGAGCAGGTCTACTGAGTTTTCTTAAAATATCAAAATAGCAGTCACAGCGCCCCCCCCCCCCAAGTTGGATTGGGACTGTGGTGCAGGGAGGGGGGTACAGATGTACTTACAGTATCATACCAACATGTTGGATTCAGCAGAGTATAAAAACTACCAAATCTACATACATACACATGTATCCACTATAACAAATTCCTGAAGCATAGCATATACAATACATGCAATATGTTCACCCAATTTGGCATGCATCATGATCATTAATATGATACATAAGTTAGCTGAAGCCTGCCAGCTCACAGCGATCTTCTGATGATATCTACAAAGGTAAATCTCCCCCCACATACAGACTCACATCCCAAAACTTAAAGAACACACTTACCTGACTCTCTCTTTTGAGTCTCCAAATGTCTCTTTTAAGTTTGTCAAGTCAGGATAATAAGATGCAGGTGGGGCTATTACTTCCACCAAGCCAGAACTGATTTCTGTAGAAAACCTGTATCATGAAAAGATTCAACTCAATTATTTTATATTTTGGGAAACACTATACAGTAGTACCTCAGTATCCACGAGGGAATCCATTCCTCCCCCCCACTGCAGCCACCAATATCCACAGATACTAGGGTCCGTGTTAAAAATGTTTTGAAAAGTAAAAAAGTTTTTAAAGGCATTCCTTTCCTTAGCATCATATAACATACCTGCTACAGGGCAGCCTCTGGCACTCCCAGAAGCCACTTCCAAGACACGCTGAGGCCCCAAACCCCCACCCTTGGCCCTGTTTCCCCAAACACTTTCACAGTGCATTCTGAGGTTCACCAGGGCCAAGGAACAGGGTCGTGGGTATTGGAGAAACTCAGAAGTGCCTCTGGCGCAACCCAGAAGTGGCTTCTAGGAGTGCCAAAGACTGTCCCTGGTCAAATCTGTGGATGCTGGGACCAAGAGACCAAGGACGGTGAGGGACCACTGTATTCTGGACATCCAGGGCAGATTCAGATGCTATGAGAAACCATGTTCTCCTGCTATGAAAACATGCATGGGTGGGCCATGGCATTCCTCCTCCCTTTTTTCATGAGAGAGTAGAAGAATGAAAGGTTTTGCTTTCATTTAGCTCAGTTCCATGTTGCACATGAACATGGAATTGTGGTTTACTTCAACCAAATAGAAGCTTTGACACTCTTCTCATGAAGAGGAGAGGTGATGGGAAAAGGAACGCATGAGGCTACAGTTCTCCCAGGTTCATTCATCTACCTGCAATGTGATATAGTAGAGACTATATGTTGGACTCGTAAGCATTTAGCAACACCACTGGGTAAATCACTCTCTCAAATCTACTGATACAAACACATGAATATAAGTTACCTGGAATTCAAATACTTGTGAGCTGCCTTCTATGCACACACTCCCACAGTAATTTCCTACCTCTTTTGAAAACCCCCTCATTGGTGAATCCATTGATACAGAATCCAACAGAGCAGCCAGAAGGAAATATCAGTCAAGCACCCTACAGTGGCTGAAGTTCTTTAGGTACACTCACAGTGCTCTTTGGGTCAGGCTGTAATTCCTGAGTCATAATCTATTATTTAAAACCATAATATGTCATCAGTGCTTGGGCAGTCTTTTCTCCACTTTAGCACAGGTGTACTTCTAGAATAGTAGCTTCACCAGCCATGCAATCCATTTATTTCATGCCCACATAATCCATTTATGGAAGACTGAATCCTTTAATCCCATTTGCAGTTTTACAAGCGAGCCTACTTAATTCCTCCATGTAATTTACCATAACATACAACCTACATATACGTGCAATTATTATTTCTGAAATTCAGAACTGTAAGACACGATTGGCCTTCAAAATATTGCACCAACAGCTTATGTAAAATAAAACTTACTCTTTTTCTAGACTTGATACAACGCCATTTACATAGTCCATGTCTGTCTGGAGGGAGAAAAGAAACAATGCTTAAACTTAGTATTGGTAGTTTTTGATAATTCAATTCTATTTCACTCACAAAAGTTGGCCAGGACAATTTTCAATTTAGCCTTCAAAATGTACTATATTTACCTCAAAATAAGCAAACTGAAGCATCACCACAGATTAATCTGCTTCTCCAGTTGGTTACGTGTAGACTACATACTACACTCCTTTCATATCAAGCACTGAAGGACAATTCTGCAAATGATGACTTGCAGTCCTTGATCCAGGATGTCAAAGAGGACATTTCATCCTCCCGATATTGGGAAAGTACAACCCATGAAGGTATATACAGATTTTGAAAGCCTACCCCATAATCCATTTTACAGAAATCTGTTACAGCCCAATCCTAACCAGCCCTGCAGCAGGTAGGCCAGCTGGCCTGTGCTGCATCCAGAGCAGGGCTGGCAACGGGAATCAATTCTCCTTCCCCAGAGTAATGCAGCAGCCCCCAGGCCGCCCAGGGGGACAGATCTAGCCTAAGTGCTGGATCCTGGCATCACCCCCCTCATAGGCCCAGTCCACCCACCAGCCCACCCATCACCCTCCCTCTGCCCCAGAACACCCCAGTTCCACCCTCCCCCCCCGCCCGCCCTCCCCAAACCCCCACACCATTTTAGGGAGGCTGGTGCGAACTCACCTCTCTGTGTTGGTGCAACGACCATATCTGGCCTCCGTGGGCCGGCACACAGATGTGCGCCAGCCCAGCTGACTCACAAGTCAGCATAAACATGCCTTACTGCACGTTTAAGACAGTACAGGGCTGGCACAAGGGACTTGCACCGATCCAGCGCAATCCTAGGATTGCGCTCTTAGTAGCCCAGAGTGAATTACGGTATCTCCAATTTCTCACAAATTCAAAAAAGTAAAATATGACGAGGCTCTGAATTAATATCAAACCCACTTAACTACGAACAAGTTGATTGGTCTAAAAGGAATGAGTTTTGAGATATCAATAACTTGAAATTAAAGTATTTGTTCTAAGAAATTGAGAAAGAGTAACATTTCAGTTCACCAAGCTCACTCATGGCAAAGCCAGAGCACATGAATGACACAAAGAAAAGCCAGAATACAGTTAACACCACCAGCAGCATGTTTTAAAATTTGGCCTTTTGCTATGCAGTTGTTATCAAGACAGCCTCCAACTTGCCTTCTTCCAGAATGTAATACCAGAAATTGTTGCTTTTTCCCCCCATGCCCATCACATTTCTTCTTCCATAGAAAATCTTGGGATCCAAGCATCTTTCCTGCTCTTCTTCCATCCCACTTTCAAGTTATGCCCCACCTTCACTGAAAACTCTGTCTATGAACTCACCCCAAGAGAAAATACCGTCCAGCATAAATTTTTTTCCCCAGAATCCTATGACTCAAATACTTCAACTTTTAATATGTTGCAAAAATGCACTACTTGAGCAGCCATAGTGGCTTTTGCTGCTGTAAAATAATCCACCACCAATTTTGATACAACTGTCCAAAATGCAATCTGATAAGTAAATAGTTTTTTAAACAACTGCAACTTTAGATTCTGTTTTATGACATCAAAACATTATAGATAAGACATTTTTACTGTGACACTTGAAAGCCTAAAGTCAATGTTTGTTTAGTCTAATAAAAGGCAACATTACTACACTGTGTGCCTTATTTTATGGTGTTAACACTACCCAGAATGATCTAACTCTGCAGATATAAGAGTTGAAAGGCATCAAATACAGAATGTTCTCCATCCTTCTGCTGCCTTCAATCTTCCTGCATTCTCTTTCATTCTGCATGAGACGTCTAAGGAAGCCTTTGGGAGCAGAAGTGTGGTTCAATAGGCACCAACTGCAGTTTTTCCCTTGATTGACCATATACTGTTGAAATACATAACGGTGCATTCACACACACACACACACACACACACACACACACACGTAAGCACTTCAGTAATCAGAGGTACTTCCCATATATTAGATACAGGTGCCCTAAATATACGTTTCACAGGGGATAAAAATATGGAAATGTGCAATGGAACTGCTTGTACTTTAGTCTGCCAAGAGCGCAGCTCAAGCAAATGCAGCTCAAGAAAATGACCAAGCACTTTTTCAGAAGCCTCCCCAACTTCAGTGTTTTCACCACTGCACAGAGTTCCTAGATGAGACTGTAGGTACCCCATCAAGCACTTTTGGGAGCAATTCTGCTCCCTCCTGGCCCCTGAGATTTGGATCACACATGTAGCCAGGTTTTATTACTGTATTCCTATTTTTTATAGAAGCAGAAAGCAGTAAAGCTATTCTCAACCACCCCACAACAGCTGGTGTCGATCTATTGTGGGTACGGATTCAAACAGATTTTGAAAGTCAAACACTGCTGCTATTGCTTTTGTCACCCTGCTGTATAAAACAGAATCCAGTTTAACTCGAGAAAGGCAGCTGAAGTGGGGAGCATGGGGAGGGGAGGAAAATGGTGACTTTTTAGCGACATTCAGTCTCAAAGCAGAAATAGTTCCCTATCAGTCTTTCCTTCCACTATGTAAAATGGCAGCGATACCAACTACACTTCCCAGCATGCCTAGTTTCATCACTATTCACAGCCGTTAGGCACTTGTCACACCTATACCATATGAAACTATAATAGAAATGAGTGAGCTATCTGGGAGGTGATTCGCATTTTTCTTAGGCACAGAGTGTAGTAATCACAATTAGAGATGTTTGAAAATGGTGTTATTTATTTTAGTTAGAAGTCAGCCCATTGTGTTCAGTAAGAGGCTGTAATCCTATCCTACTCACCGGAACAAATACCTCTAGCCATGGTACTAGTCACTGTGGTAATGAGAAATTGCAATATCTCCACAACAGAAGCCCAAATTGCTGATGAACATGAGAAATAACTTGGACTACGCGCTGCCAACAATGAACACAAATTTACTAGAAACACCCTAATATTCTATTTTTTTTTAAAATTATTTATTTATTTATTACAGATACAGGCAGGGCTTTTTTTCTAATAGAACGCACCAGAACGGCGTTCCGGCACCTTTTAGATAGGACTACAATCTACTGCCTGCAGCAATCAAGACCAGGCAGGACCACAAGGAGAGAGAAGAGGCGCGTGATCTGCTCTGCAATGCTCTCCCCACCAGGTACTCACAATTCCATGGAGGGCGGTGCTTCTCATGGACACGCCCATTTCCTCTCTCAGCCTCCCCAAACCCTGGGGTTTGCGGGCGGCTGGGCGATTGAGATTCGGCTCTGGGTTGAGGGAGGCAGGACAGGGTGAGCCAATCATGGTGCTTTATGAGTCAGAAACGGTTGCGGGGCAACAGGACTTCCCTCAACACAGCTGCTCCTGGGACAGTCCCGCAGTGGGCTAGCGGGACGTCATAGATCCCGCTCTCCCACCCCGTGCCACTTTCACCCCCCTTTCAATTATACTCAGCATAGAGACCAGCAGCCGCAGCGCAGCCATGTGCAGCGAGCAGGTGAGAGGAGGGTGAAGGGGGGCAGGCTTCAGAGGGACTCATCCTGCCAGCTCAGCCCCTTCCATCAGTGTCGCTGCCTCCTGCATCAGTTGCCAGCCAAGTCCTAGGCATGTCCCATTAGTCAATGGGGCTTACTCCCAGGAAAGTGTGGGTAGGATTACAGCCTCAGAGCCCAACCCTATGCATGTCTACTCAGAAGTAAGGCCCATTATAGTCAATGGGGCTTATTCCCAGGAAAGTGTGGGCAGGATTACAGCCTCAGAGCCCAACCCTATGCATGTCTACACAGAAGTAAGTTCCATTAGAGTCAACGGGGCTT
Organism: Tiliqua scincoides; assembly: GCF_035046505.1. Lineage (NCBI taxonomy): Eukaryota > Metazoa > Chordata > Lepidosauria > Squamata > Scincidae > Tiliqua > Tiliqua scincoides. Next base: position 89,931,209 of record NC_089823.1, read on the forward strand.
ACTACCAGGAAAGTGTGGCTAGGATCACAGCCTGAAGCCCCAGTGCCCCACACTTACTGGTCAACCAGTTGCCACTGTGAACTAGCCAGCAAAACCAACCTGCTGCTAGTGTGCAAAGCTTTAGCAGCAGGTTGATATGCAGAAATACAGCTGCTGAAGCTTACCCTGCTGATAAACACCACTTGAGTAAGAGCTGGTGGAAAAAGTTGGCAGTCTAATCCCAAGGGAACTCAGGCTACAATCCTGTCCACACTTCCCTGGGAGTAAGCCCCATTTAATATAATGGGACTTCCTTCTGAGTAGGCATGCATTGGCTTGGGCTCTCAGGCTACAATCCTATCCACACTTTCCTGTGAGTAAGCCCCATTGGCTATAATGGAACTTACTTCTGAGTATATGTACATGGGATAATAAATAAAAGATTAACAAGTTGTGAGTTCCTGCACTTTTTTTTTTTTTTTTACACAAAAAAAGCACTGGATACAGGTAAGGAAAATGGGTTATACTTAGGGCTGGTACAACACAGGTTAACACCCTAATATTCTAACACAGAGAATCTTTTTCATTTTTTTTTTACAGACCTCTTAAATACAGTCTCACAAAATCCTCCCCTTTGCCTGCTATTCAGTAGCAAACTGCATCAAATACATGTTGCATGACTTTCATGCTAACTCAATTGCCACCCCAGGCTCAGTGCCAACAGCAGCTTCTGTTACTAAACAAACAATATATGGATTTAATGCAATACTCTAGCTTTATGATCTACAGAGTTGGCCTTCTTGGTTAGCAAAGTTTTTTTTTTTTTTTTAAACCATATTGGAAAAACAGACTCCACAATACTCATTCTGTGCTGTTCAAGCCATCTTACAAAGAAGCACATTTATGCTTTTAATGAGGTTTGCTTAAGCAATTTCTTTCAAGCTTCACAGTTCTGAATTTATATGGTCGGGGGGGGGGGGGAATGCAGTCATTCTAAGCAGAGACCTGGCAGGTTTTCGCATTTCATTTGACTATCATGAAAAGCTGTTCTCTAGGATCTGTTATTACATGGCCAACCACATTTGAACCTTTCCATGATGCTTCCACTAATCAATAGCAAAGACATAATTTCTTGCTGCTGTTCTCTCCTCACCACATCCTTTTTTATGTGCAATATGTAACCAAACACTAAACATTAAAAACAAATGTCACAGACTGGATGTGATCCAGAAACACACTCCAGGTGGTCTCCAGAGTCTTGCGCAAGCTGCACAAAATGCAAGATACCGCCCCACCCCTCCTCCTTACGAAAGTTCCCAAGTTGTCTCCCAAAAGCCTTTGCTGAGAGTTAAGTGAACCTCAGCAAATGCATGGGAAGTGAGGGAGGGGCTGCAGATGAAGAAGGAATAACCAAAGATAGGAAGGGAACCACTAACAGAGAACGTGCCTTCACTAGGGGCTCCTTGTATAGCTTCTACTTATTCCCCCCCCTTCCATGCCACATCTCATATCTTTGTTGAGTGTCACCCAACCTTCAGTGGCAGTTCCGGGGGGGGGGGGACTTCACTGAGGATGGGATGAAATAGGTGGTTTGTACTCATGCCAAAGCAAAACTCTGGATGCTTCCCAAGCTTTTACACTGCAATGCTACACATATTTACTTGGGAGTAAATCCCCTGAACTAAATAGTGCTTCCTTCTATGGCAGGGGTGTCCAAAGTTTTTGGCAAGAGGGCCACATCATCTCTCCGATACTGTGTTGAGGGTGGGGGAGGGGGGAGAATTAATTTACATTTAAAATTTGAATAAATTTACATAAGTTTACATAAATGAATAGATTAAAGATGAACTTATATGAATGAATGAAGGTCTTGCAATAGCTCAAGGCCTATAAAGGGCCTTGCACAAAGCAAGGCCAGCCTTTCCTTTGCTGCCGCTATTACATCACAGATGTGAAACAGCAAGCAGTGGAAGAAGCCCTCATCCCACAGCTCACGCGAGAGGTCAAACACTTGCCCTCATGCTGAGAGCAGTTGCATCGGGCCAGTGTGGGCTCCAACAAATCTCCAGAGGGCAAGAGGCTCATTGGAGACTGGGGGCTCCCTGAGGGCTGCAGTGAAAGGCCTCAAGGGCCGCAAGTGGCCCCAGGGCTGGGGTTTGGGCACCCCTGTTCTATGGAAACATGCATACTCAATCCTATGTATGTTTTCTCTGAAGTGACTCTCCTTGTATTCAGTGGAGTTTATTTCTAGATAACTGTGCACAAAAGATTAGCCTTAAATCACACTTTATTATTTCTGGAGAGTACCCTGTGTTTTCTGCTTTGGATCTTTCACTGTATTTATGTTGAAAAAATGATTAAGATGAAAAGCTAACCTCTTAAGTAACAGTAAAACAAATATCATGATCACAGATGTTCTTGAATGCCTATGGAAGAAAACTCTTTCAATAGAAAAATTAGGATCTCAACACATTTAAAGTGTTTTATGATCATAGTATGGTAGGATTAATTAAAAAACATATGCCTACAAAAGATTTTGTGTACACATCTGCCACTAAATTTAAATAAAACGTTGAACTGAATGAGAGACCTTGGCGATCATTGTAGAATAAGTCATTGGGCTTTGGCAAGGTTATTAGGGATTCATTTCACACTGTCCAAACAAATGTGGAACCAGAGTCTGTAACAATGATGCTGTTTAACAATGACACTGTTTTGCATTCTAATTGATTGTCCTCCAGAAATAAGCCAGCACCAGGATAGTTCTTGACTGATCTTGATTTATTTCAGCTGGCTAGACCATTTTATCTGTGTTATATAACCTATTGGCTACTATTAATTAGGCACTTGAAAACAATCATTTGTTAATGTGCATGAGTTATTCCCCTATTTAACAAAAAAGAGAAAACCAGAAAAAGACTTCATCTGAAACACCAGCTATTCACTAGTATTACAATCATAGTCAACACTACAGATTTTACAACCTATCTACATAAGAACATAAGAATAGCCCCACTGGAACAGGCCATAGGCCCATCTAGTCCAGCTTCCTGTATCTCACATTGGCCCACCAAATGCCCTAGGGAGCACAGCTGATAACAAGAGACCTGCATCCTGGTGCTCTCCCTTGCATCTGGCATTCTGACATAGCCCATTTCTAAAATCAGGAGGTTGCGCATACACATCATGGCTTGTACCCCGTAATGGATTTTTCCTCCAGAAACTTGTCCAATCCCCTTTTAAAGGCATCCAGGCCAGATGCCGTCACCACATCCTGTGGCAAGGAGTTCCACAGACCAACCACACGCTGAGTAAAGAAATATTTTCTCTTGTCTGTTCTAACTCTCCCAACACTCAATTTTAGTGGATGTCCCCTGGTTCTGCTCAAGGTCTGCTCAAGGTCACATTGGAAAAAGGTATGCATGACTGGAATACAGAACAGATAGCATGTAGGAAGCTTTAAACTGTGTTTGTTTGGGTTCCTTCTTATTATCCTTCATTCCAGTTGTCATCTCACTCACTGTTGAACACTCATCCTAAACTCTGCGGCACAGTTACAAAGCATTAGCTTGTGCTATACAGACAACTACCCTGGAAAGTTCATGAAGACTCAATGAACTCTTTCTCTGGTGCAGAGATCCAACTCCATTCTTCTGAGCTGTGGGGTAGCAATTAGCATTGCTGATCTTGAGGAAGAGCCTAAATTTGTTCTCAAGAAGCTTTTATGGAGCCGAGAGTACTACTGGCCACTTGCACTTCAAAGGCTGCCAGAATGTTCTTTAGTACCAAATACCATTATACACTTGTGTTCGGTGGTGACTAGTGGAATTGGTTCCTCCCTGCAGTATAATTATAGGCAAGCTCTTTCCTGTTTGCTGCATACAGGATGCCACAGTAACTGTGGTAGCTGAAGCCTCTAAACATATATAGGGCATAACACCTGGCTGACAGCACTGTATCCTTCACATCTCTGGGGTAGGGGAAGAAGACAACCTACTAGTCAGACAATCACACGGTTTCAATGCTGTATCTGAAAAAGGATACTTTTAAAATCTGGCAAAAATGTATTTGAGACTACAATCCTATGCACACTTTCCTGGAAGTAAGCCCCATTAAATACAATGGGACTTATTTCTAAGTAAACATGCACAAGATTGTACTCTAATCTTACTAATATAAGACATAGGTTTAAATTCCATTCTTCCTATTGGACTAAGAGACCAATCCTATGGACCTCTAGTGCTGGTGCTGAGCACCAGTGCTGACACTGGGTGTTGCAAGTGTGCTGTAAGGCATGTCCGTGACACCCAGAGAGGAGGGAGCACCGGCACTGGCCCTAGCGCCAGATGGCAGAATAGCCGGCTCAGACTTGAGAAGCCCCATTGCAGGGCTTGTAGCTTTCCTTGGGGGAAGGGGGTGAAAATTCCCTTCCCCTGTGGAGACCTCCAGCAGTGCCACTAGATACATCAGTAGCCATTTTGGCACTATTGCACTCAGCGATGCCGTGGGGAACAGGAACTGCCCAACAACACCTTGGCCGGGGCAAGCGAAAGGTTCACCCCTCTTTGTGTCCTGAAATCAAAATACAGTTATTTAAACAACAAATATTTAGCAGGAGGAAAAGAACTGTGATACATAAAAGGAGAAAACACATATGGGCCTTCTTAAGGAATGAGCCTCAGTACATGGCATTGGTTTACCTCTCCTATGAAGACAACCATAACGCAATCTAGTTTCTCTTCTGGAGACAGCTTATCAATCAGAGAGTGAAGAGTCTCTGTAAGGTAAGATTTTACTTTTCTCTTTACAGTAGGAATTCCCATTACGATAGAAACTGAAACAAAAAGAAACACAAAGTAATTGACGTTTTAATGGGAAAAGGGGTTTGTCAGGTTACATTTAGGGAAAAAAGCCCACACATCTCAGAACACGTTACGGGTAAAAAAAAATGAATAAAAGTTTCAGAACTACAAGTACTGTGTGTAGGTAGGTAGGTAGGTAGGTAGGTATAGATAGACAGACAGACAGACAGATTTAATAAAAGAATACAATACATATAAATTGTAGGGCTGAAAAATAAACATCCTATGAATTGAACTTTTGTTATCAAATCAGAAGTTTCGCTGAATTTACACAAAGGAAAAGGAATTTTAGACCTCAGTAAAAACAGAAAAAAATCAGCAGAAAAATTAGTTTTCTTCAGAAGTTGAGCAATTCAGGTTAACTGCTAGAACCCTTGTTTCAAGAAGGAAGTTATGCTTTCTTTGTAATGACACAAGCCCATTGTCTAGCGTTACTTCAAACTCATTAGCAAGAACTCCTGCCACTTTCCTCCTTACTCTTTGTAATAAAAAAGTGCTTTTTATACCTAATGACAGCAAACTATACCTTCTCAACCTGAAAATCCAGAAAACACAGCTCAAAGGATATGAATGGATATGGACAATTCAAGGGCCCAACCCTATCCAACTTTCCAGCATGGATACAGCCTTGCCAACAGGGTCATCACTGCATTCTGTGGTAGGGCAATCACAGAGGCCTCAACGTAAGGGAATGTTTTTTCCCTTACCTTGGGGCCATATTATGACTGCATTGGTGATGGAAAATTGGGATGGGATTGGGCTCCAAATTATTAAAAAAAACACACATTACAAAGTTTCAGTAAGATGCTGTTTGTTATATTGCTCACCAAATGTGCCTCATGAGAGGACAAGGACAGATCTCAGGATTTTAATGAACTTTTTGGCGAAAATTGTATGGCAACAGTACTGAACGAATTTCCATTGAATCAACTTCCATGCAAACACACATACAAGTCAAAATGCTTGATCATGTGCCTTTCATGCAGTACCACAAACACACCTTTTCAAATTAGAACTGTACACAGTCCACAAGATGCAAAAATCTAACTTTAATTCTTTTTGTTTGTTTAATCAAGCAAACCAATAAAAGTTCAGGATCAGGACAGAGAGCAGCGGGAGCAATGCAGGCAGAGCATTGTTCAAAAACTGGGTGCTCCCTATCAATTAATCAAGCTGAAGTGGCATTCAATGGCATCAAATGCTTAATGGATTCAAAAGTCAAACACAGTTAATTTGGTCTGGATTGGGACCTTAATATGTGTTCAAATGCACATATGCACCCACACACTCAGAGTGGTGCTTTTTACAGCAGCTACCCTCACCTGCATAAAATGTTGTTTCTGTGGGCTACTTCAGACTCTGCAGGGATTCTCGATATAAACCTCCATGTAGGAAATGTACATTAACCAGAATATCTGCACTGCAAGTTTTTTTGGCCATGTGTATAATGCCCAGTCCAATAACCCAGAAATCAGAAGCCATTTGTTAATGAGGTGTAGGGGACAAGAAATATACTAGACTCCACTGTACAAAGCATTTGAAAGATGCGTTTGAAAGTCTCTTGCTGGGATCAGGGTGAATATTACCTTTTACTGGAATTACAGGTGTAGTTCAAACACTTGCAAAAAGGAGCAACACAATTAGAGTTGGCCCAATTACCTATTTGACGTTTCACATTCTATGGCAACCACACAGCATGGAAACCCCCAATTTACTAATTTATGAAAATTCCATGCAGTTCTCTTTTATTAAAAAAACAAAAACAAAACATAATTTAAGAAGAGACATGCTGTTCCAAATTAGTGACTTTTATTATACCTTAACTTCAAAAGCATGGGATCTCTGTGAGACAATAAAAGAAAAGGGTGAAGACATTTTTTTTAATCAGGGATGCAACCTGACTTCTAAGAGACACCCAACAAAGACAATAACATTTCTTTAATCTTCTGTTTGCCAGGAGTCCTACAGAGCTCCATTGCTACAGTCACAAAGCCTTATACACAAAATTATGTATGTCAATCATCTAAATCTTGCCAGTTTACCTCCTTTTCGTCCAAGGCCAACCTGCACAGAAGGTCGAAGGCTTCCTTCATTTTTCAACAAATGAGGCAAGTGGTAATATATATTTGGCACCTGAAGAGCTTTTCTGCTTGTTAGCTCCTTTAACAATTTTAATGTTTCATCTGAAAATGTAAAAAGCATTACATAACTATATTTTTATCCAAACTTCAAATTATAATCCTGAATGTAAGAACCAGAGGCATTTTTCAGATTTGCATGAGATAGCACATAAATAATAAAGTAGTTATAAAGACGCACAAATAAGGGCTCTACAGGCAACATAAGCATGGTTTTATACCAGTGCTTCCTAATCCTCAGAGTCCTGCAACACCCCGAATAGAGCAAATGCAATGTGCAACTCCAGGAAGTGATTGGTAATCACATCATCACCAGTTATTTTCAGGTTAAGAAACTGTATGGGATGCTACAAAAAGAGGGCCTTTCTGGTCAGGCAGGAGGGCCTTTTCCACTGCACAGAGAGTCTTTCCCTGGGCTGAGCCTCCTGCCACCATTTGTAGTGTCTCATACAGTCTTGCTGCTGGCTGCTGGTCCAGTGCATCACAACCATTTGGAAACCTGGCCCTGGTGCTGCCTGGGGGCACAGGACCACAAAATGCTGCCCCCTACCCGAAAAACGGCACTTCCGTTTTTCTGCGAAACCTCCTTGGCAGCCTCCTTGGCCCTTAAAAGGCCTTGAAAATGGGCCTGAAAATAGGTCCAAAAAATTAAAAAAGGCATTGGGGGGGTTGCAGTGCCACTGCCCCCATGGGTGCCACTCGGGACGTTTGCCCCCCAATCCCTCCTCAAGTATACTACTGGTCACAATGCACTGTTTGGGAAACTTTGCTTTTATACAATAGTAGCAGATCTATTCAGTGTCTTATTACCACCAGAGGCACAAGGGACCATTCATTCTTTATGGCAGCAACACATTTTCCAAAGGAGAGACTGGGCTAAGCGTGGCAAATACGTGAAGCATAAAACAGTAAAGGAGCATCTCTAAATAAGCAGTCAGAAAACTTTGGCTTCCTGTAATGCTTTTCCACATGACTGAAGGCATATCTCCCCATCACACTGAATGCATTTCCTGCTATGGATATCAAAACTCAGCAATCACATCTACCACATAAAAATGTCACAAAAGCTTATGGCCAATGATGACAGTGTCCAATCAATTTAACAGAGAGTGGTGCACTCTCTTAGCTAGATAAAGTGTCTGGCTACTTATCTAGATATTTAAATAAAGTGTCAGATTGCCAAGGACATAGCTTTACGTAGCTGGAACAATATATAAACAACACTCCAGTCTAATTGTCAAAATTAAAAACCAGCCTTCCACACAAACTACATCTAAAACAAAGCAGTATCTACATAGATACAAAGCTGTATCTATGTTTCTATATCAGTTCCAAACAGATGGTTGTTTGGTATTGAAAACAATACTGATAACCAATGTTACCTTAGCATAGTTGCATTTTAAGGCTGCAGTTATAAGCATAGTTGTACAAATCTCACTTAACTCAATGGCTTCTATGCACAAGTAAATACATAAAAATTTACAGCCTAGATCTTAAAGCACTCCTACATTTCTCTTGCCAAATGTTACAGTCAAACATAGTAGCCAACCTTTTTAATTAGGAAAGAGCCGTATGCTCACCTTTACCTCTGCAATTCTCAAAGACTCAAAGATCAGGGACTGAATACCTACTAAATTTTTGTTTGCAGCTTAATTAGAAAAGATTGTCATTCTCATGGGAAAAGACTAAAACTACAAAATATGGCTGGTGCTCTTGAAAGAGAACAAACATGAAAGACTATTGCATATTGTTTCTTAAGATGATCAGTACTTGGTCCTTAGAAAGACTAGCTGGCAACCTTCAGTCTCAAAAGACTATGGTATCGCGCTCTGAAAGGTGGTTAGAAAGACTACTGTAATAGCATTTTGTATATTGCATTCTCAGTAAGCAAAGTACTTCATATGGATGTAGTCTTTGCAACAACTTCATAAGACAGGGGTTCCCAAAGCGTGCATCGTGATGCCTTAGGGCAGTGGTATTCAAACTGGGGTGTCGCGATGCCACACCCTGAGGGCCGTGGCTGCTGCCCTCTTAAGGGGCGGGGGCAGGGGGGAAGACAGGGACGTGATCCCCAGGATCACATCGCTAACAGGACTGCAAGAACTGGGATGCACTCACCAGTCCCTGCAGTAGCCTTCCCGGGGTGCAGAGAGCCCTGTGCGAGCGTCTGCAGGGCTCCCCAGCATGCAGAAAGTGAAAGCGGAGCAATCGCGCTCCATTTCTGGTTTTCCCTGGAAGGCTGCTGCAAGGACTGGTGAGTGCATCCCAGTACCTGCAGCCCCTCTGAGCGATGCAACCCTGGGGATCGCTGCCTTCCCCTCATCCCCACTGCCTCCCTCCCTTCCCTTGCAAGCACTTACTGCGGCTTTCAAACTTCCAGAGAGTTTTCAAACCGCAGCCTTAGGGCAAAGGGTGTTTTAAAAAATAAAAAATTTAAGTGCAAATGCACAGGCTTAAAGGAATGATAAAAGCAAAGTAGCCAGCCCAAACACTTCAAGTTTTAACACATTCCCTTGTACCTGAAACACTGCTCAGCGCATCCTTGCTTCCATTTGTTTCCGCCACTGCACGTCGGAACTGCTCCAAGATAGCATTTAACTCAGAGGAGCGCTGCAGAGTTCTGTGCTCAGCTATGCGAAGACGTTCTTTCAAAGCATGAAATTCTCTCTGATAAGCAATCAGCTTTTCTAAAAGTGAAATAATTCAGGTTACTTGGCTTTAAGAAATGCAACACAAAAACAACTGCTCATTTTTTTCATGCAATTGACAGACAACCAGTACTGAAGAATATTCTGCCACTGTGTTTCAGGTAACAAGAAATACTGTGGTAAAGTATTATGATTCAGCAGTAGCAGCAATCAACTGTGTGTGAGTAGCATTACCCTAGGAAGGCTCTTCCTTCAAAGTAGACTAAGAAAACTGAAACTGAATAAAATGTCACACATGCTAACTAGGAATATAAAATTTCATCATTGGATAAAAACATATGGAGTACAGTGAACACTCAATTCCACAGATTTCAGAAACACAGATGTTTTCTATTTTATTAAAGCTAGTAATGTACGCTTTGCATATATGTATCTCCACTGACCAGTGCACTGACATTAAGCATTAATAGACATTCCCCCCACACAAGTTATAAGGGTTCACTGTACTTGCCTGCACTATAGGAAATAAGTACAATTTTACTGTACATGAGGGGTGCTCACACTTTTTTGGCTCGAGAGCTACTTTGAAACACAGCAAGGCCCGGAGATCTACCAGAGTTTTTTTTTTACAATGTTCGCGCCATCATAACATATAACATTTATGTGTACAATGTATGTTGGTGTACCTTGAGCCCCACTGAGTATAACAGGACTTACTCCTGAGTAGACATGCCTAGGATTAGGCTGTGAGGCTGCAATCCTAGCCACACTTACCTGGGAGTAAGCCCCATTGAGTACAATGGGCCTTACTCCCGGCGTTTCCTCCCAGAGGCACCTGAAGGGGGGGTCGGCACTCCGCGATCTACTCATTTTGCCTCGCGATCCACCGGTAGATCGCGATCCACCTATTGAGCACCCCTGCTGTACATCAAGAGCAAAAATATACCATTGTTTATTCACTCAGCTTGGAACACAAATATCTATTCTCAAATATTTCAATCCACTTGCTAAAAAGTCACGGGACTTAGGTTTAATTTTAGAGAAGCATAATGAAGTTTCATGTCTAATTCAGTGGTTCTCACACATTTAGCACTGGGACCCACTTTTTAGAATCAGAATCTGTCAGGACATACCGGAAGTGATGTCATGACCAGAAGTGACATCATCAAGCAGGAAACTGTTAGCTATCCTAGGCTGCAATCCTACCCACACTTACCCAAGAGTAAGTCCCATTTACTAATATTATTAAAAGAATATACAAAGTAGCTTGTTAAAAGTACAGGTCTGTAAAATTTCCCCAAATGCAGTCACATACTATGGTAGCTTCAAGTCTAATATATTAAAAATAAAATATTGAAATGCATGGGGACCCACCTGAAATTGGCTCACAGCTCCCCTAGTGGGTCCTGACCCATAGTTTGAGAAACACTGGTCTAATTGGTTGAGAGAAAAAATTCTGAATGTTTGCTTAACAAAAACAAATATAGTTTTGACATAGACAAAAAAATCAGGCTTCAAAGTCTGTTCATAGGTCAATCAGAATTGGGTCAAATATTTGATAACAAAAAAATTTTTAAATTTAATTTAGTTAAACTGTTCTATCATATTCCAGCATATGATAAAAAGGATCACCACATTTCCTTTTGAAATTTTCATGGTGCAACCATCATACCAAAAGGCATTTTCAGTAGGGTATTTGTACTTGACATTCCATTTTGAAGTAACAATTTTTTATTCCCTTTCACACTGACAACCAACAAGTAATCAAGACCAAAATATTTCATACCACCAGCAGGAATGAGATACAGATTTCTAAAAACAATTTGCACAGTAACCATGCTATACAAATATGCGATAAAGAAATCAACATTTGTCTACAGATTGTGGATGAAAACAATAGTACTGTATAAGCTTCTTTTATGGCTGTGACTCTCCTGGAGACTATTAAATAAGTTCTATTAAAGTAAGTAAAACCTAAGTAGATATTCTAATTACAGCAGTTTAAGGAACCAGGAACTGTGGACATTTAACAATAATACCAATTTTAAAAATGTAGTGAACACATCAGAGCGGCATTACAACTGATGCAGCAGGGAAGAAAAAGATTTTGGTTTTGAAAAAGATAGTAGAGATTTGAGCATGGTAATAACAGAAAATTATACACAAAGATATCTGCTACTGATGCAGATAATAAATGATGGTGGTGCTGTGAAAGAAAGTCTGTTGGGAAAATGAGATGCAAGTTATTCAGGATATCTATACAGTTGTCCCTGGATACCCACTGGGGTTTTGTTCCAGCACCCCTAGTGGATTAAAAAAATCAATGGATAAAAAGCAAGTGGAAAAACAGATTTAAAGACCCATTTCCAGGTTTCTTGCCCCTCCGTTGCTCCTAATGGAATAAGGCTGTGCCTTGACATCCTCAAGGGTTTGATTCTGGGACTCCCCACTGATACCATAAAATGTGTTTTTTAAAAGCAGTTTAAAAAAATTAAAAGGTGCATCCTTTTACAATTGTGGTTTAAAAACAGCTTTTCTTACTGTTGTAGAGAGGCAGTCAGCAATTACAAATGCATAGGACCCCCTGTCTTTGCCTGGCTCAGCTGAAGACTGGAATGATCACTTGCATGACTGTCTCTCTACAACAGTAAGGAAAGCAGTTTTTAAACTGTGATTTTAAAGGGATGTATTTTCCCCCCTTCTCCAGGGTTCAGTACATTCCTTCTCGTTTGCAGTGGTCAAATTTGTGTATAAAAAATCCGTGTATAACAAGGTTGGACCTGTATATACTAATAGATATACTTCAGATTTGTACAGTGCTTTCTGAGCATGCAGATCACTTCAGGTATATTTATCTTGCTGTAATCTTTATGCCAACCCAGCTAGATAAGCAAGCGTGTATATTGCAGTTTGAGGGAATGGTTTGCTAAAGTCACATGGTAAGTTCATGGTAGAAGCAAGATTCCAACCAGGAAAGTTCTCATTCGAAGCTCAGCCTCTTAGCCACAATGGTGCACTAGCTCTATCCAGTTTTCAAATAACTCTATCTACTTTGTAGAACAGGAGAATTAATGAATTAGGAGGCAGAATGCAATCCTATGCAGATCTACTCAGAAGTAAGTCTCATTCAGTAGGAGCTACTCTCAGGTAAGTGCATAGAATTGCAGCCAAAAACTATCAAGAGCTAATTAGTAATTTGATTGTCACAGGAAGACTAGAACTTGTACACAAGTAGAAATTTGACAGTGGATCCAGTAATGGAGGACTAGTTCAAGATAACTTCTATATTTACTAAATTTGTACTCCAACTTTCCTCCACCAAGGGCTAGGGCAAGGCTGATTCACCTAATCTGATTCTGAATGAATGTAGGGAAAGAAAAACAAGATAAAGATCTTTGCATTCAGTTGGTATTGATTTTGTGCTATATTAGAATGCACATTTTCAGAGCATTCATTGAAAATTACTTCTGTTGTGAAACTTTGAGGTTCTTATTGGAATTGTTTCCGTTTGAATTATGATGCTTCTGTTTATGGGTTTATTATATCAAGCAGTGATCTGTCAAACTGAATATGAAATTAAATCACATTATTAACTGAGCTTTTTTCAAAAGCCAGTCCAATTCACAGTGGATAGAATGCTGGTTTTCAACAATGGAGGAGTGGGTTCCTGTTTTGATATGAAGCTAAAGAGATCAACTTCAGCCAGCCAGTCTCTCTTAACCTAACCTACAGAGACAGCACAACCTTGGCCACTGCCTCTGCCATGGTGAACTGGGGAAAGAAAAAGCCCCTTGCTGTGCTCCTCCTGTGTTTTTTGCAAATCCTGAAGTGCAAGACTTCCAGTTTTATTTAGAGAATCCATGCAAATGAAGAGGCTCCTTTGTTGGGGCAGCCTTTGTAAATAAACCCAAAACTTCTGCACTTCTGAGTTTGCAAAAACCATGTGAGAGCATAGCAAGGAAAAGGATGATCCATTTCCCACTCATGTGAGCAGGAAGCAGATCCTTGCAGCTTGAGTCCACAATGGGTTGAACCGAGGCAGTGGCAGCAAATGCGGGGTGATGTACTCCGTGAATCTACCACACCCTTGACCCTCTGCCATCTGCTGCAGGCTTCATCAGGTTGCTTCATGGCTGGGCCATCAGCACGAACCTATTTCACAGCATTGGTATAAAAAGCCATAGGAATGAAGAACTACTAGGAGGAAGGATAGGATAGGACAAACATGCAGTCCATACATATTGCTACTTCATTGATTTCAAATAAATGATTGTGAGAATGGCATCAGAACGTGTTCCCAACCAGAAAACGGTTCCCAACCAGAATATGGAAAGGCAGGACATCAGTATTTTCAATGCAAATATTATCATGCCAGTGCGAGTATACTGTACCATATATTGATTTGAAATATCAAAATCAAAATATCAATATTTTAATGTATGTATGTGTATCAACATGCACAGAATACAATTCAAGAAAAGGGTTGCCAGCCTCAAATACATGCATAGCTCCTTCTGCCCTTCCCTCTGGCGCACGGGTGTCCAAACATTTTGGCAAGAGGGCCACATCATCTCTGTGTCGTGGGCCGGGGAAAAAAAGAATTAATTTACATTTAAAATTTAAATAAATTTACATAAGTTGACATTAATTAATATACTAGAGGTGGAACATATGAATGAATGAAGGTCTTGCAATAGCTCAAGGCCTATAAAAGGCATCACACAAGTCAAGGCTGGCCTTTTCTTTGCTGCCGATACTGCACCACAGATGTGAATCAGTAAGCAGTGGAGGGAGCCCTCATCCCACAGCTAACATGAGAGGTCAAACAGTCGCCAAACAGTCGCCCTCATGCTGAGAGCAGTTGCGTTGGGCCAGTGCGGGCTCCAGCAAATTTCCAGAGGGCCAGAGGCTCACTGGAGACTGGGGTGTCTCTGACGACCACATTGGGAGTATTCGAGGGCTGCAAGTGGCCCGGGGTTTGAGTACCCCTGCTCTGGAGGGAAGTGCCCCTGGCCTGTGTTATCAACTGCAGGATTGAGAAGCAATTGCCATAAATCACTATCACACAGGTAGGTGGTTTTTAATTATAAACTGCTTTGGGTTGCGAGTTGGATAGGCCAGCATACGGAGGTGTGTCAGACTGCGGAATAAGGTGTGCCAGTCTGGAATAAGCCTCCGCACCGACGGAGGCACTGAGCCTTGTGTCAGCCAAGCTGGGCCAACGCAAGGCTCTGGGGTGGGCGGCGAGGAGGCAGGCATTCTGGGGGGGAGGGCAGCCCCAAGGGCAGACGGGTGGGGAGTGGGAGGCGGGGCTGGGACCCGGCAGTTATGCCAGATCCCAAGCCCTGTTCCCGAGGAACGGCTTCAGGCCGCTCCACTCTCCTCTGACTGGTGCCACCTCAGGAAGTGGCACAAGTTCAAGGAAACCAATAAGGGCCAGAGTGCCTTACCTGGAGGTAAGGGGAAAAGTTCCCCCTTACCTCTGGCTGAGCCACTTTGGGCCCCTATCCTGTGCTGGATACAGCGCAAGCCTCTTAGCTTGCCTGTTCCAGCACAGGATAGGACTGCCCCCTCAGTGAAATAAACAGGGCATATACTGGTGGAGTAAAAACATTACTCACACTTCAAACCCAATTTCCACTGGAACTGGCAAGCCGGTTGGCCTGCATTGTATGCAGTGAAGGAATGGGGCTGGCTGCGGCACAGCCCAGGGCAAGGGGAACCCCTTAACCCATATTATGTGGCAGTGGCCCGAATGGGGCTACTTGGTGGTGAAGATCAGCCTAAAGAGGTGGTGCAGATCAGAGCAGCCTGATGCTAAGTCAAGCTGCCCAGGAGGTGGGTTAGGATCTAGCCTAAGTGCTGGATCCTGGCACCACCCCCTCCCTGGGTTGGCCCACCCACAGCCCACCCACTCTCCCCCTGCTCTGGAATGCCCCAGTTTTGCCCTCCCCCTGCTCTCCCCAAACCACTGCACCAGCCTAGAGAGGCCGGCACAAACTTACATCTTCGTGTCAGCTGAATCTGGCCTCTGTGGCTGGCGCATGGAGGCACGCCAACCCAGCCAACTCATAAGTTGGCACAAACTTGCCTTTACTGTTTACAACAGTACTGGGGTGGCACAAGATCCAGTTGATCCAGCGCAATCCTAGGGTTGCACTCTTAGTTCTTTCAGCAGATTGTGATAGTTTTTAACCTCAAAATATGCCTCTTCCTTCTGAAAGAACCAAAGCAGAAATGCTAAAGAGATCACACAAGCCTTTCTGTTCTATAAACTACACTTGCTTTAGCTATTCTATGATCTTGGCAAGCATTAACAAAAAATAAGCTGAGCTGATAATATTTTAATACCCACTTTGGCACACGGTTCCTTATTCAAAGGCATTATAGGTTACTTCCCTGACAGTTAGGCAACTGAACAGATTTCTTACTGGACGCACTTATTTATAACATAGTTATTCTCCCAAGAGGAAAAGGAAAAAATAGAAAAGTTTCAAGTTTGAACAAAAAAAAACCCCAAAAACTCTTCAATGTTACTATAATCAGCAAATGTTTAGTCAAATGGAAGAAACATGTCCCTCTGTGGCATGTCCCTCCCTGACATTTCTGCAAGAACACTAAATTAAAAACTTTTTTTTCTTCTATAGCAACAATTCTCTTTCATACCATATAGTTGCCAATTTAAAAAGTTTCCAGCACAGATAGCAGGAGTATAGAAAACCATCAGACATAATCCTGCACTCTGGAACGGCTTGTAGAGAAGGTTTTTGTCTAAAGAAATGGCATATGCATAAGCTAGGATGGTACAGTGGGTCGGGAGTTGGACTTTGACCTAGAAGATCCAGGTTCAAATCTCCCCCTAGCCATAAAACTTCCTGTGTGACCTTGGGCCAGTTACTCTCTCTCAGCCTCACCTATAGGGTTGTTGTGAGGACAAAAGGAAGGGAAGAATTATGTACTTTAATATGATAAGAGTTATGAGCTCCTTGGAGGAAGGGTTGTGTGAAAAATAAATATGTTATTTTGTAATTCCAACAGTGCCAGCGCCAAACTTTTGGGGCAAAGCCTTGCACTGGGGGTCCCATGGTGCACTGAACTATAGCACTCATTCTCAATTTACTAATGGTACAGGGTGACAGATCCCCCCCATCCTCCACACTGGAGGAAAATCAGTGATGGTGGCAGCTTAAAGGGGTTTGTGAGAAAAAACCCATTGCCATGTGGCAGTACAGGTCTACCACCCTCTTTGCCAGTCAATGGAAGGATCCCCTCAAGGTTCCATGATGACTAAAGGGTGTTTGGAGGATTCCTTGCACATGCCTGATCTCGTCTGATCTTGGAAGCTAAGCAGGGTCAGCCCTGGTTAGTATTTGGATGGGAGACCGCCTGGGAATACTGGGTGCTGTAGGCTTATACCATAGTCTTTCGAGACGGAAGGTTGCCAACCATTTTTTAAACAGTGATGCCAGGCATAGTGACAAGCTGAGTCGGTCAGCTCACTCATACTACTGGTACTCAGAGTTCAGGGGTCAGTCTGACCTATTAGATAGGTTTGGGGCTTCAGACAGTGCCCAGTCTCTAAAGCTGCCCCTGAATTCTACGACACTTCAGGAATAAAATTATAAATACAGTTATTTCACTGGTTTGATGTTCTGCATTCTGAGAGAAGCAAGCGTGTACATACAACCTGCAGTTGTATATTTTTACCTTTTCCCCTCACTAAAGCTCTCAGGTTAGTTTGACCCTTTAACCTTGACACTTTCAGCATTCAATAGTCTCTCCTATGCTTCTTTCTGTTTGAAAGTAAGCAGCAATAAGGAACATCCAATCCAAATCAGAGTTTGGGATTGATTCTTCTGCTGTTTTCTCTACTAAGGTTCACCCTCCTAAAGTTTCCAGTGCACTGAATGAACTCCATGAAACAATGAAGCCCCTCTACAGTCCCATTCGTATATATCAGGGGTGTCCAAAGTTTTTGGCAGGAAGGCCACATCATCTCTCTGACACTGTGTCAGGGGCCGGGGGGGAGAATTAATGTACATTTAAAATTTGAATAAATTTACATAAGTTTACATAAATGAATATATTAAAGATGAACTTATATGAATGAATGAAGGTCTTGTGATAGCTCAAGGCCTATAAAAGGCCTTGCACAAAGCAAGGCTGGCCTTTCCTTTGCTGCCACTACTGCATCACAGATGTGAAACAGTAAGCAGTAGAGGTAGCCCTCATCCCATAGCTCACATGAGAAGTCAGGGCTCCAACAAATCTCAGGAGGGCCAGAGGCTCATTGGAGACTGGGGACTCCCTGAGGGCTGCATTGAGAGGCCTCAAGGGCCGCAAGGGGCCCCAGGGCCAGGGTTTGGGCACCCCTGGTATATATCATACTTCCTATATAGGACCTCCAAATCATATCGAATTCCCAGTGGCCTCACAGAACATTTTAACTCTGGGAGTTAAGGCATTTGTGTGAACTTGGGAGCTTTTTAAATGGGAGTCACACACACCAACACATGCCCTTCCCTTGATCTCGCCAAAGTTCTCACATGCTCCCATAGTGCTCATGCAGGGGGTAACACTTGCCTGAACCATGCCAATGTTTCTATAATTCTAAGTTTACTTTCTTGTAAAGAAGCATCACAGATCCAGCACTGCATAGCAACTACCTGATGAAACTACTCTGCCTTTTAGTGTTGTAAAATATGTTCTTGCAAGTCTAGATAGGAACCATCAACTGTTTCCAAGAATTGCTCTGTTTCCAGTATCAGATTTTCTTGCACTGCCAGAGTTTTCAGCTCCATGATCCACTGACTATGTGGGAGTCATGCTATGCTTATCATCATGCTTCATGAGAGGAGGCTCTCTCTCCTTAGCCAGAGGAATGCAAGGACCCATATGGCTGGACCATTAGCTCTAAAAAATGGTTGGCAACCTTCAGTCTCGAAAGACTATGGTATAAGCCTACAGCACCCAGTATTCCCAGGTGGTCTCCTATCCAAGTACTAACCAGGCCTGACCCTGCTTAGCTTCCAAGATCAGACAAGATCGGGCATGTGTAGGGTAACAGTTGCTCTAAAGCATGTGAGATTATTTTGCCTTTGACTACTGTACTACATTATATTGATTCTAGGTTCTATCTCCTCTCCATATTGTCAAGCCATGACAGGCTTTGATTACTTCTTCTTCTTTGCCTTAGGCTTACCTCTGACCACCACTCTTGCCAATTCTCATTGACAAGAGAGAAACACAGCACTTTATTTTTTTGCTACAGCATTTCAGGCTTATCTGGAGATAACAGAAGGCTACAATGTCTCTGGATTCTGGGTCAGGCTCTATGCCTGACCACAAATGACTACGTCAACAGGCTACTGCAGAGAAGATAAACAGCCTTCCTCTTTCATAGTGGCAAGATAGTTTGCAAGAAAATTTTAAAAAAATAAAGACAGAAGGCATGCAAGACCCCTTTTTGTGACTCGTATCTAACTGCTCAGAAGATAAAGGTCAAAATCCTCCAAGGTCAATGCAATTGTTAAGGGAGATCTCTGAGAACGTAAACAAGCAATAGCACTACTACAGTAAGGGCCCAATCCTAACCTGCACTGGAACAGGCAGGCCAACTGGCCTGCACTGTACCCTGTACAGGCCTTGAGATGGATCCCGTGCAACTCAGAATAAGGGGATTTATTTCCTCTTATCCCATGTTGTGCAGTAGCCAGCTCAATGGAGCTATGTGGATCTATACCAATGAAATCACTGGCACAAATCCAGGCAGCACGATGTAATGCCAGGTTGCTTGGGAGGGGGGGAGGATCCAGCCTAAGTGCCAAAGGTTGGTTCCACCTCCCTCCCAGGCCTGGTCTGCCCACTGGGCCACTCTCCCCCTGCTCAAAACACCTCCATTCTGCCCACCCAACGTCTTGAGCTGGCTGCTCTCAGCTGGCACAAACTAACCTCAGTTGGGACCAGGTTCAGCACAGGGAGGCCAGTGCTCATCCTTGTTCCAGCCTCCCCATCTCCTGAGGTGGTGCAAACATGCTTTTCGGCACCTGGAAGCCAATGCAAGGGACTTGTGCGAGCTTAAAGGTACGGGTCTGGATTGCTCTGCCAGTTACATTGCAAAATAACTTAGGATACAACATTTGCTTAGATGGCCTTGCAAAGTTGATGTTGTGTTCTCTTCAACAAACTGGAAAAGGAGCCTAATCAAGCATGCAAAAAATATAAGAATGATGGATTCCAGATAGTGGATGTTGACAACAGAGATGTGATATAAATAGAGGTTTCTAAAAAACTGCTTAGAGTCAAATTTCATTTGAGTTATTTTACAATTTTATTATCAAGGCCGTCCTGGTTGCCTGTAACTTAAGAATAAAAAGGTAGCCCAAAGCTCATGCATACATTTATTGTTCTGTAAAAAGAGATTTAATTTTCCTAGAGGCTTAAAAAAATTAAGAAGCTATCCTACAGAAGCAAACATGCTTAGGCAATTTTTTCCAGCTCATTATATAACTCATCCAATCAATCTACTCTGTTCATCAAGAAGCAGTCATAAGGGCCATTTATCACATTATGCTTGAGACACACAGGTGCTCTCTTTGGAATCACACAAACTTTTAAAATGCCTATGAAGGATGCTTCAAATACAATTTCTATGCATCTGTGCCAAAGAGCTGCTAGGTCTGATTTTCCATGTTACATCCCTTTAAAAAAATGTCATTTTGAAAGATAATGAATAAAAGTACAGTAGCATTATCACTTGGAAGTAATAAGAACAGAAGATGGGAAAAGTTTACCAGCTTAAAAATTCTGTCTTTGACTTAATGGTCAGCACTGATAAACATCAAGGGCCACTTCAAATGAGGTTCCTTTTGGTACTCAGGTATAATAACCAGAATACCAGATACATATATCTGAACTGCACATATGTATATTTTTAGACATCTGTCCATTCAAAACACATGCAAAACAATGCAGGAACCTGGGTTGCTGTCTTTACTCAACTAAATACACATGCACATCCACTTCCAGTTTTGTGGTATTGTTAGTTTTGATCCCTGGTATCATAATACAAAAATAACAATCCCATTTGAAGTAGCATTTTCACACAAAGTTTCAGAAAAAACAGTCATTAAATGAATTGAATTTCAGTGATTAGTCTATATATTTCTTACCTACCTACCCCTCTGTAAATCACATACAAGTTAATTTCAAATAGTGGATAATACCCCAACATTTGTTTTCCCATAGTTGGAGCCTGGTGCTTCTTTCTGTTTCCACTGTTGAGCATCATACACCTCAGTGGATGCCTTAATAGTTGAATACACAAATCAATTTGATGGCTGTAGATCTTAGTCCAGTGTTCTCCAGAGAACTTAGTCCAGAGTTCTCTGAAACTCCAGTGTTCTCTGGGTTGGGACCCACCAGTGGGTTGCAACTTGATTGTTGGTGGGTCATGAAACTGACAAGCTGAAAGTGGCCAAGGAAAAGGTATGGAGCCCTGGGAAAGCAAAACTGAGTGGCACTGTGCATCTACTCATGAGTAGGTTACAGTGCCTCAGTTCCTTTCAAAACTCAGGCCAAGAGGAACGCAACACCACCAGAATGGTCCCAATTCAATGGATGGAGGCCCCAAAAAATACTTGAGAAGGAAGCCCCCAACCTCCAAGCTGACAAATGTATTGAGCCCTATAGAAAAAGAAACTGAGCCACAGGTGCACGTTTACTCACAGGTAGGCAAACATGCCTGGGCTCCTATTGAAAGCCAGGTGAAGAAGAATGTAAGGCCACAAGAACAGTTCCGATTCATTAAATGTGGAGCTCAACAAACGTTCCAGAAGGTGTCCCCACCACCACGATAATAAAAAAGATAAAAACTGAGGCTTGAGCAGTTGGTAAAGTGAAACTTTTATTTAGACTTGTAAAGGTAGGTGGGTTCCAATTGTGTGTCATTTTAAGAAGTGGGTACTGATGCTAAAAAGTTTGGGAACCACAGTCTTAGTCCATAAGCTGAATATTATGGAGGCCATTGCAATACCCAGATATACTGGATTTTAAAAAAACAAACCCAGAGCAGGAGACTAGATATGTGCCTACTTTGTTCATGGATCTTTTGTTCCTGCAGGTTCCTCTCTCAAGCATCATTCATTAGTCTTCCAGAGGAGGTAGTCCTCCAGAAAGAAAGTGCATATTACATTAGACCCAGAACTGTGGTATTTCTCTATATTATATTATTTCCCTATAATTTATATCCCTTTTTACCTATGTGCTTTTCTATAAAAGGCAAAGCTTAAGATTCAATCGTGTTTCTTAAACACATGTGAATACAGAACAACCTTCTGCCAGAAATGTTTCTCACAAAGATGGAATAAAAAATATGTCTTCAAAAACATGCCCTCAGTTCTAAAGAAACTTCAGCTATACTGACTTCTGAAGTTGGCAGTGGACTGATTTTATATTCTACATTCCCTTTAAAATGACATTTATTGTCTGATTCCCTCTATTTGAAGGAAACAGAAAGCTCAAGCCTTCCTTTCCCTCGAGGAAACAACAGCCCACTTTTTTTTTCCAAGATACAAACCCCAGTTACAGCTACTCGCAAGGATCAGGTAGCTACTCACATTGCACCAGAAGACCTTAGAACCACAGCAGCAGCAATCACATAAAATATGTTAGAGGGGGAAACCTTGTAAGGGCATATGCTTGGGGATTACTAAAAAAAGGACTTTTGCTATCTGCAGAAAAATTATTGAACAAAAATAGACTGGAGGTCAAGTCCAAGACTATTAGGAGCCATCAGGCATCAATAGCCTAGAAATGTGCAGTAATGGTCATGAAATATTAATACAATTGTAGAAGTTACTAATAAGACCTCATTTGGAACACTGTGCGCAGTTAGGTTCATTGGGGATCATTTCAAAATTGAAAAACAGCAAAGAAAAGCTTCAAGACAGATGGAGTAACAAGGCTATATTTAAAATCCAAGTACAATAGATTCGATAAAATTTATCGAACTGTGAAAATCTAAAAAGGAAACAAAAATGAGCATTGTACATTATTGTGCTGTTGACTCTTTAGGCTCAAACCAAAGCAAATAGTCTATCCAGGATCAATTCTGAGAGTGAAGGCTATTCTCCAGGATGCTAAAGGCCACTGAGCTGGTTTACATTTAAAAGGGGAGCTAAGAGGAGATTGCAATGGCTAGACACAAATACAGCAGGGAGCACTGAGACAGTATTTATTTATGGGATTTATATCCTGACTTTCACCATGAACAGTCTCAAGGTGGCCTACAAGAGTAATTAAAAAACAAACACAAACCCAACCACCCGTAAAAGCACAGAGATAAAAACTCAGGAGACCAGTGATAAAAATAAAACAGCAAAAGCAGTTAACAGGCCATCAAATACTATTATAAAGGCACAATATAACAGAACAGACTACACCTGGCACCTAAGAGATAACAAAGAAGGTGCCCAGAAAGATAAAGCATTTGTGCTGAATGCGTAAACCTTCATGAATGTAACTCTTTTTAGAGGAGCTGCCATTAGAAGAGCTCAGGAAGCTGCATCCTTCTCCTTCAGTGGTCAAGGAGAGACACGTGGGAGAAAAGGCAGGAAGGAAGTTATACCAAGGGGCATACCTCCTACAGGCATCATAGAGAGTAGGCAGAGTTTCGGGTCTGTGCAATACACTGTCCTCCAAAGCCCCTCAGATGGCATTGCAGCCAAATTCTATCTAGGCAGGAGGTCTGGTCATAAGAACATAAGAACATGAGAACAGCCCCACTGGATCAGGCCATAGGCCCATCTAGTCCAGCTTCCTGTATCTCACAGCGGCCCACCAAATGCCCCAGGGAGCACACCAGATAACAAGAGACCTCATCCTGGTGCCCTCCCCTGCATCTGGCATTCTGACATAACCCATTTCTAAAATCAGGAGGTTGCGCATACACATCATGGCTTGTACCCCATAATGGATTTTTCCTCCAGAAACTTGTCCAATCCCCTTTTAAAGGTGTCTAGGCTAGACGCCAGCACCACATCCTGTGGCAAGGAGTTCCACAGACCGACCACACGCTGAGTAAAGAAATATTTTCTTTTGTCTGTCCTAACCCGCCCAACACTCAATTTTAGTGGATGTCCCCTGGTTCTGGTATTATGTGAGAGTGTAAAGAGCATCTCCCTATCCACTCTGTCCATTCCCTGCATAATTTTGTATGTCTCAATCATGTTCCCCCTCAAGCGTCTCTTTTCTAGGCTGAAGAGGCCCAAACGCCGTAGCCTTTCCTCATAAGGAAGGTGCCCCAGCCCCGTAATCATCTTAGTCGGTCTCTTTTGCACCTTTTCCATTTCCACTATGTCTTTTTTGAGATGCGGTGACCAGAACTGGACACAATACTCCAGGTGTGGCCTTACCATAGATTTGTACAACGGCATTATAATACTAGCCGTTTTGTTCTCAATACCCTTCCTAATGATCCCAAGCATAGAATTGGCCTTCTTCACTGTCGCCGCACATTGGGTCGACACTTTCATCGACCTGTCCACCACCACCCCAAGGTCTCTCTCCTGATCTGTCACAGACAGCTCAGAACCCATCAGCCTATATCTAAAGTTTTGATTTTTTGCCCCAATGTGCATGACTTTACACTTACTGACATTGAAGCGCATCTGCCATTTGGTCTAGAGGGTGCCATTTGGTACCCATCTGGTCTAGAGGGTAGAGCCTCCATTTGCCTGAAGATAACATCCGAAGGTCGCCAGTTCGAGGCCACCGGCACCGTGCGACCTTGAAGCAGCTGACAAGCTGAGCCGAGCTATTCCATCTGCTCTGAGCGTGGGAGGATGGAGGCCAGAATGTGAAACCAGATCAAGAAAGTAACACCTGAATGTTGTGGTTCTTGTAAGATAGAACATTCTTTCAAATTGTAAAAATCCCTACAGGGATTTAAATTGCCTGCCTATGTAAACCGCCTTGAATAAAGTCTTGAATAAAGACCAAGAAAGGCGGTATATAAATACCTGTATTATCATCATCATCATCACCACCACCACCCTCAAGGTGGGGAGAAGCATCAGATTAACCAAAGGTTCTGTGATTTTTCTTGGTGTTACCCTGGAGATCATGACATAATGATGCTGAAATTTTAAAAAGGAACAAGGCCTACTGCAAGAGGATAGCGTTCTCAAAATGACTGAGATATCACACCACAATGATGGTGGCAAGAAGAGTCTAAAAACTAGAGAAAAATAGGTAAAAATGAAGGGAATAACAGGATTTGTCACAATCATACAATTCTCAAAAGGCACAGAAATCCCTGTCAAGAAAACAACTAGCAACTTTAGCCTCATGGGCGGAAAATGAGTGGAAAAGCCCTGCTGTACATGTGCCACACTGGAACAAGAGGAAGCAACACAGAAGTAATATACAGAATTGTTCCCAGAGGGGGAGCACAGCACTAAGTTTTGAAGGCCTCTCAATGCACCGTGTAAGTGGCCCTTCTCCCTTGCCTTCGATGCCATTCCAGGGGATGACAGTACAGTGGAGGCATCTCCTTCACTTTGCTCTCACTGGTCGGAATGGCTCTGAAGGTGAGGGAGAGGGACCACTTGCACAGCACAATGAGGTGTCTGCAAAACTTAGCACTGTGCTCTGGGAACGCTACTGGTGAGGTACCAGCTGAAAGAAAAGAACAATAGCTCAGCAATCAGAAGAAAAGAAACAGAAGAGGAAGCACAGAGTGGGGACAGAAGGATGAACAGACATGTAATGGAATTGATAGAGGAGATACTACTAGGGAGAAAGAGTTACAACCTCTGCAGAGGACCAAGTTTTCATTTCCAATTATTAACAAAAACAAATAACCCCAATATCTAGGGCAGTGGTTCTCAAACTTTTAGCATTGGGACTTGCGTTTTAGAATGACAATCTGTCAGGACCCACCAGACGTGATGTCATGACCAGAAGTAACATCATCAAGCAGGAAAATTTTTAACAATCCTACCCACACTTACCCAGGAGAAAGTCCCATTTACTAACACTGTTAAAAGTACAGATTTGTAACGTTTCCCCAAATGCAGTCACATATCATGGTAGCATCAAGTCCAATATATTAAAAATAAAGTAATGAAATGAATGGGGACCCACCTGAAATTGCTTTGACCCACGGTTTGAGAACTGAACAGTTTGAGAACACTGATCTAGGGTATAGGAAAATCACGGTCATGAATGTCCCATATTTACAAGGTGGAAAGGGGCTTAAAACCAAGGACTATTTGGGAGGAACAGGGGGTACCAGATAGTCTTAAATCAAAGTCTACATGTGCAATCAAGTTAGAGAAGAACTTTTTTGTAAGAGGTGTGACTGGTAGTTTTTTCCTTCCTGATGTGGTTTAGAGTTTCCTAGGCATTACAGAAAGCACTGTAAGTAATTATTATTAGTCACTTTGAATGCCCTTCAGGGAGATAAACTAGGGTATAAATTTAGTAAATAAAAATAAATTAAGCAACAAAGAAAAAGAGGCCAATCTGTTATACCAACGATAAAAATCCAAAGTGACAACGCTTTTCGGAGAGGGGTTGTTTGGAGAAGGAGAACATCGAGCTTGGAGGAATTAAGCATCCTATTAAATTAAGAAAATTAAATATGAAGCAGATCTTTTTAAAATTAAAAAAGAACATACTGTATAGTTTTTCAGAGATACGTTCAGAAGTTGGCAAGATCTGTTAACACAGCAAGATGGTTCTTGTTTTAGACTAATCTAAAGCTCTGTATTCATAAAAACTCCTACATGTGACTATAACTGAAATAAATTATTGCTACAATTCAGGAAGTCAGAAAAAGAAGTTCCCAGAGGAACAAAGGAACAAATAACCAATCAATGTTAATGGAAGATCTCACTTTCAACACCAAATCACATCAGTCTACAATGTTAGTCACCAAAGTTTTTCCTCATTAACTGAACTATAGGTTCAGAAACAGGTTTTTTATTTTTAAAAAAATCACCTAACCCAGATACATTGCACAATAGAGGTCAGATCAGGCAAGCATATGGTTTGCAGTCTGTGCATTAGTTTCAAAACAATAAAGATAATTAAGTCCATGACCTGAATGGAAAGATTAGTTGTTTATGTTAAAGCTTTGAAGATTTATTTCCTAGTTAATGAAGGATTTTATAAAGTACGTCTATGAGTTGTCCCAATCAAAATAATTCTATCTAGCGACTAAGAGACTTCAGTGAGCTAATTTATTGCCCTGCTTCCTTGTTCAAAGTTCGACTGTGTGTTTCGTCCTTCAGGACCAAAACCTACATACAGACATATGGTGCCAGTGTTCTGTGACAGGAAGAGAAAAAATTTAAGGCAAAAAAAATCTCACTCTGAGCATGGACCACAATATGGTTTCAGCCACTCTGCTGCTCCTGCAGTGGAAAATATTGCAGATTGAAGTCAATAAGAATGAATAGGCTATCTGTTCACCACACAACTAGGCAAACACATTCGCTTCCACAAATAAATTTTGGTTGCTCACACCAGGCACCTCTTGTATAAAATATTAATTCACCTTCTCAAGTGAAAACAGGCCATCCCTATGTGGCTCTCTCTACTTGGGGGATCTGGAAGGGAGAAAGAATTGCTAAATCCAGCCTTGCTGTAAGAGGAATGGGTACGGAATACATCAGGAAGGACAAGGGTATTTGGGCTAGGAGAAAGAAGAATGAAGAATGGAAAAATTGGCTGGGGATGCAGACAGAACAGACCTGTTGGGCCAGATCTGCTCAGCCTTGGTCCACTTTGCAGCACATCCTCCAAGCAAGGATCATTTTCTTAGAAGTAAAACAAAACTAGGATCCTACTCTTGTGCCATCCTCAGGAAACTAATCATGTGGATAGTATAACCTAAGCCATTCCTAAAATCATTCCTATTAATTGTATTAAGTGTTGTTTAAAATGCTAAGCATTCAATCAAATGTGTGTTTCAAACTTTTGTCTCTACCATTTCTAGGACTGAAAACGATTTTCAGTTTGGGTTCTAGTAATGCAGGTTTTCATTATGCTTTTCCTCCTATATTTTAAATTAATTAATTAACAGTATTTATATACCGCTTTTCAACTGAACGTTCACAAAGCGGTTTACAGAGAAAAATCAAATAACTAAATGGCTCCCTGTCCCAAAAGGGCTCACAATCTAAAAAGATGCCAAGGAATACCAGCAGACAGCCACTAGAACAGACAGTGCTGGGGTGAGGTGGGCCAGTTACTCTCCCCCTGCTAAAAAAAGGAGCACCCACTTGAAAAAGTGCCTCTTACCCAATTAGCAGGGGAAATACCACTACCTGATGTTAAAAAGGATTTGGGCTAAAGGCTTTAGTGGTAAATAACTTATTATTAAGAGATCTCAAGCTCTAATTTGGGGCTTACACACATTAAGTCAGCTGAAATCTAAAAAGCAACCACCGCTTACTATCATTGCAGCTACTTTTACATCTAAAAGCAAAATTGTGTTAAGACGACAATCTTTAGGCCTGAGCAATTGGTAGAAAGAGGGAATTATATAATTGCAACATAAACAAATCTAATCACCCACAAGAAAAAACCCTAATCAGATAATATAATGTATTTAATTTACACACAGCCATCTGTCACAAGTCACATTTCTCACCTACTTAGAAGAAAAAATGGATTCTTTCACTTAAGGCATGGAATGAGTTCTACACTCAAAGTGTCAAAATATTATCTAGCAAATAATATTTTTCTTTGAAAGATTTAAATTCCTCACCCCCAAAGCGTCGGTTGTAGCACTGTGCTTACAATCACCTGTCATTTCAGGTATTCTAAGAGACCAAAAGAGATTGTACACAAGATCCAGCAGCCCACTGAATCCTTCCCTGTTGCACATGAAGAATTGCCTTCTGCCAACATACTGCAGTTCCTGACTTCCCTCTTGCAGATGGAAAACATACACATAGCACTTGTATACATAGTAGACAGGATCATGCCCTAGATGTCATGTCTTATCCCAAAAGCATACATACACTCAACATTGAGTTTTCAAAAAATACAACACTTTAGTGTTTTATCCATCTCTAGTTAGGGCACAAAAAAATTCCTCTCTGAAACCCTGCAGAACAGCTGCCAACAAGTATCAACAATACCAAGCTCGATGGACCAATGGTCTGACTCACTATGAACCAGCTTCCTATGACCACAACCAAAAGGAAATATAACAGGCTCCTCTTAAAACACCACAAGTTTGCAGATGTTTACTTGTACAATGTAAGAGAACCGCTAAACTTCAACATTGCCATCTGCAGCAGATGGTTACCAGTTGTTACTGATAATAATAAGTAATAATGACACAGTTTTTTGCAAGTAAATTGCACTGCACCTTTTTGTGGGCAGGGTGGAAAAAATCTTAATTAGATTAAAGTGGCACTTATCTCAGAATGATTCACAGTAAAGGTAACTAGAAATCAATGTGTTCAGTCTTAACTGCCCCAGCAACAGAAGGCAGGTCATAAAAACTAGAGGCTACGAAAGGCTATCATACTGTAGCAGGCAGCAGCAAGAACTGTGCTGCTTGTCACTAGTTCCCTCTCTCTCATATCATCAGATGCACCTGACACTGCACAAGATCAGTCCCAGCACATATGCTAGGTTTCCAAGACAAATAAATAAATAAATCACATTTTAGCTGCAACAAACACTGCTCAAAAAAGTAAGCATTTCCACCAAGGAAGCACACAGTGAAGGAACCTTTGCAGAAGCCGCTGCTTGAGTGGGTCCACTGCCTGAATTGGAGACAGATTTATTTTATTTTAGAACATTTATAGCCCACCTTTCGCTTTGTGACAAAAAGCCCAAGGCAAGCTAGTCAAATTGGCTAGCCTCCAGGACCACACCACACTTATTGCTGCTTTCAAACAGTTTTTAAGGACAACCTCTTGTATAGTGTGTTGTGGTAATCACATCTTGACACCACCAATACATTGGCCATGGTCAGCTCCAATCCATTGGTCACAATTTTTGTACCAACTACTTGCCTAAGCTGGGCAAAGCCCCTGCCCCCAGCCACTGATGCCACCTGGCCAACCAGGAGGACCCCCCCAAAAGTGCAAACCTGCTCCTACAGAGAGTTCACAACCCCATTCAGAACAAGCTGCTGATCCAATAACCAAAACTGTGCCCCTCCAGACAAACAGAACCTCCAAACAACCTGGATTTAAGTTCAACTTGTGGCCTCAGCCAACCCCCCCCCCACTGACCTCAGGCAATGATGTAGCACAGGGATCTCCAAAACCCCGGCCAGGGGGCCAGATGTGGTCCGCGACAAGCCTCTATCAGGCCCACAGCCAGCCTCTTGTTCCCTGAAAGCCTCTGGCCCACTCAATTGTACATGACCAGAGCTGTGCTCTGGTTGTGTCTGGAGCGTGTTCTGAGGGCCAGAGAGGTTGAATGAATGAGCCCATTCATTTATTCACTCATCTAAGTTCCATCTCTAATTTATTTATTTAAATTTTATATTTACATTTTTTTTCCCGGCCTTCAACACCATGCCAGATATTTGATGCGACCCTCTGGCCAAAAAGTTTGGAGACCCCTGATGTAGCACATCCACAGCTTTCCCAGCATCCAATGGAACAGAGAGATAGAGCTTGATATCATCTATATAATGGTGGTACCCAACGCCAACCCCCCCCAATGATCTCCCCCAACAGTTTCATGTAGATTGTAAACATGAGGGACAGAATTGAATCCTGTGACACACCACAGGCCAATGTTGAGGCTGGAAAGCAGGAATCCCCCAGTACCAACTTCTGGAATATATCAATCAAAAATATTTGGATCCCCTGCAAAGCAGTACCCTTCTGCCCCAATCTGGTTAGTCAACCCTGAAAGATATCACAGTCAATGGCATCAAAAGCTGCTGATCAGGATATACAGGGATGCATTCCCCCCCTCTAATTTCCAGCATAGATCATCCACCACAGGGATGAAAGCTGTCTCCTTGGCAAGTAGGCATGAATCTGACATGTGGTGCTATTTGAAAAAGAAAGAATAAACAAGTCCTACAATCAAAGAACAGGCACCCAGCAGCACAGTTCCAGCAGGATATTATTTCAAGTGCATTTTAGAGGGGAAAAATTTAATGCCCTCTGCCTGTAGTTCAGGAGGAAAAGTCTTCAGCAAGGTATTGTTTAAAATAAGCTGAAGATGATTGACAAATCAATATGAATGAAAAAGAGAGAAATCGTTCAGACAAAGAAGAAAGGACAAAATTTAGTACCTGCTTGTCAGAAACTTAGAAAGCACAGTAGTTTAATTAAAAAGCACTTCAAAAACCTGTCAAAATGTCAATGCCTAAGCCTTTTCCCTCATGCAAGAATCAAAGTATAATTTTAACTCTCAGACACCTCAGATACACAATCTCAGAGCTGCTATGAGAAACATTTGTATACCTTAACTGAGTTTAATGGCATGTAGGTGAGCAAACTCTCCATTATTAATGAGAACACAGAGAGAAAACTCCCATTTAAGAAGCAGACGGTACACCGCTACTTTGAATGGATTAAAGAACAAAGCAGATGTATCAATGTGTTAAAAGCCAATCAACATGTCACACTTCCACTTGCTTAACATGCAACAGGTAGCAGATGGCTGAGGAACTGAATGCTAGATCACCAATTTACTGCAACTGTTGGAGTTAACTAGTTTCTGCTTAACCCAGAATCTGAAACCAGTCACAAACTGATATCAGATCTTGAGTTGAGCAAGAATCCTAGTTAACCCTTTCTGCAGTTAACATTGCTGCCAAGGTTACAGTTAATCATGGCTAAACCCTGCAAAAGAAAAATGCATTGCAGAAACTGAGACATCAGGGGACAAGTGGAGCATGCAGTCCAACAGGTTAACCATCATTAACCAAAACATACTATTATGCCAATACTAGCCCTGCAATGCTCATCATCACTTCTCTGTCCAGATACTCTCAAAGCATAACATAATAAATGAATTAATCATAAGCCCAGACATGAATTTCAGTTTTCCATTCAACTAGATACTTGGTTTTGCTGGTCCATTTTAATGTTAATTCAAGGTCACAGGCTGAAAGCAAGGTGAGTTTAATTCACCTTTCATCAACCACAGCAATAACTGTGCCAGCGAAAATTTTGACAATTACCTAACCTAGTTCCCTCTAAGACACAATGTAATTTGACTGTAAGCACATGGCATGACATGCACTGGATTCACATTCTATGTTACCTGTAGTCATATCTACATCAAAACTAACTGGAAAGGGCACTACACGGTAAAAATGCTATAGAAGTGATTATACACATTCATTACATTTTTGTTCCATTTTCAACTCAATTTAATGATAAAACATTCTATCACTCTCAGATATTCCTGCTGCAAGGATACTAAATGTATCCACCATCTGCTTCCTACTACCTTGCCTCAGTCCCCAAACTATTGCCAATATCTGATTGAACTGCCTCTCTAAAACAAGTCGGATTGTGTTCCCCACCATCAACAGAACTCTAGCTGCTTCCCCCCCATTATCTAATGAGAATATTGCATTGTTACTTATCTAGGAGGATAAACAAACAAACAAATAAATACTCAAATGTTGCAAATCCTTCTGAAAAAACTTATTTGTTCCAGGTTGCTGTAGTATGCATAGGAAAACTGCATGTTGTGAGAGTGTATAGGATCAGATGGTGCGGTTATGGGGAAGCATTATCTCAGTGTCTATAGAGCATATGCTATAAAAACAGAAGGGCGCAGATAGGGCCTTGAAGAAACCTACCTGAAACTCTTGAGAATCACTAGTCAATATAGACGAACCAACATCACAGAAGGCAGTTTCCTGTATTTATACCCCAAAGGAGTTCCTCTGAAACACACACACACACACACCCCTCTGCATAGATGATAAAAAGGGGAATGACAGAGGTTGCTTGCCATAACTCTGAGACACCATAGGCTTTTCCTGTATCACACTGCACCATCTTTTCTCAATGACTTCATTTCCTATCAGCACTGAAGCAGAGTTCACTACATGAACATGAACTACATAACACTACATGATATTCCACCTTTCTTCCATGGTAGAGCTTAAGGCAATGTACATGGAGTTCACAGGTGGTTATCCACCCAGACGCTAAACAGACTCCCAACTTCCTTTGCTTTGATTGCTGTTTCAAGTGCTCTCAACATAGTGCCCTGGGACAGTCACAGGAAACTTTTCTCCAACACAGTCACCCAGATTCTGGGAACTGTTTCCACTCCAGTCTCAGCATATGCTCTCCACACATCTGCTTCTTTCCTCCACTGCATTCTTCTTACTAACAGAACTGACCCCCAACTGCATGCAAGAGTTTTGCCAGCCAAACCAAACTGTTCTTTGCCTCATTATAGCTACAGCTTTCACAAGGACAAAAGTCATTAATTCTAGTTGCTGCTCAGGTTCAGATTATTGAGATTTTTTTAAGGCAACATTGATTACTTCACTATTTCAATGTGGGCTATTAAAAAAAAACTACTTGGGTACAGAATGTATCATTCTCTGGTTGAAATAATAATTGCCTATTTCTCATTAGTGTTCAAGGAAATCATCAGCAGTACAACCACCTAATAAATTACTGCATTTACATGTAGTTTCTAGTATTCTCTGGAGTACTCTATGTCAACAGTTTGTGAATTTTCCAGCTTGCTAGTGGGATTTCAGCTCATTTTGTTTCTTTTTCTTAGTATATACCAGGGGTCTCCAAACCCCGGCCCGGGGGTCAGATGTGGCCCGCAGCCAGTCTCTTTCCGGCCCGCGGCCAATCTCTTGACCCCTGAAAGCCTCTGGCCCACTCAACTGAACATGACCAGAACTGTGCTCTGATTGTGCCTGGATGGTGTTCTGAGGGCCAGAGAAGTTGAATGAATGAGCCCATTCATTCATTTA
The DNA here is from genome assembly GCF_035046505.1 of Tiliqua scincoides. Lineage (NCBI taxonomy): Eukaryota > Metazoa > Chordata > Lepidosauria > Squamata > Scincidae > Tiliqua > Tiliqua scincoides. Next base: position 89,964,792 of record NC_089823.1, read on the forward strand.
TTCACTCATCTAAGTTCCATCCCTAATTTATTTATTTATTTAAATTATATATTTAAGTTTGTTTTCCGGCCCTTCACACCATGCCAGATATTTGATGCGGCCCTCTAGCCAAAAAGTTTGGAGACCCCTGGTATATACTAAACAGCCACACCCTTTAGCTACACTCAGACATTGAACATCAATACTCTGGTACAAGCCTTTCAGATTCAGCCTGCAGTCCACATACAGCACACAAGTCACAAACCTGGCAGCAGAGGTGCTTTTTTTTGTTTGCACAGTTGCATATGCCAAAAAATGGGGGCAGAAAGAACAGGTTTCTGAAGAGTACACGGCTATGGCATGTAGAATACAATCCTTAAAGTGGACAGGCTTTGTCTACAAAATATAATTGACTAATTTCAAACCAGTCTAATTCTTTAAAGGCTTGATATGTGTCAGTAGCCTTCCTGATAATTTACAAATAGAAGTGAATATAAAATATCTCATTCAAGTAAGATGGTATTCCAAATTATAATCCCAAATGTTTTTCATGCTTTCATATGCATTTTGTGATATCTTGATGCTAGTTCACATTTCTCTAAGTTAAAAAGAAAAACATAACACACAGTCCAATCCTAACTGAGGACAGTGTGTGTTGGATGCAGGGAGCATCCACTGCAACCATCATGGTGTCTTGGGGGAGAGAACGGCCAAGAAGGGTGGGAAGGGGACACAATACCTGCATATCAACCACTGCATAATCTCCTATGGGACTCCTCACAGCTCCATCAGCTCTGTTGCTGGTGTAACTCTGAGAAGCTAAAGGGGGTGTGCCTGGCTTGGGATGGAGTTCGGGATCCAGAAGCTGCTGGTCTGCTTCATCCTGCCCTACCCCTTTCCCATCTCTCCAAGCAGCCATTCGACATGGTTCTGCCAGAATCACGCTGCTTTCCATCTGCGACACCTGCAGCCATAACAGCCATCAGTTGAGCGGCTCCTGTAACAGTGGCTCCTTTGTTGCTCTGGTGTACCTTGCAGCTTTGGGCCTACATAACTGGGCTGCTGGCTAACCAGTGGCACAATCCTAACACTCCCTAGCACTACTGGAATGGGTGTTCTGGGGCACTAGATACTTTCCTTTACTCCAAGGAGGCCTATGGAAATCAAAAATCCCCTGTGGGATGCAGCCAGCATCACACTGGCACCAGTGCAAAGCCATACAGGGAGTCACAGAGTTGTAATGCTGATTTATGCTGCTAAGAGCTCACATTTGGATGCAAGCTGCATCAACATGGTTCCTATTGCATTTCTAGATTTCATAGACCACAGTACCCAAAGCTAGCTCATATATCCAGGAGATCCACAAATATGGTTGTCAAGTGAACAGCAGTGATTATAAATCTGTTCCTAGTTATCTCCTGCCTCTAGAAGCCCAACACAAACCAATAGACTCCTTCCTTCCCTAAATCCCTATCTGTTTCTCACTTTATGGCAGGCAGGGGAGAGAAAATTCTCCCTCAAATACTCTGGCTTGCTCAGAATTCATAGAGGGGTCTGGATAACTTTACAGTGAGGTGCAGTTATACTCAGAAAGAACAAGAATCTATTTCCAAGTGTCTCCAAGCACAAATGCAAAGTGCAAGGCTGACCCAGCCCTTCTCCCAGCATTCAGTAGACAATTTAGGGAGAGACCAGCAGGGCCAGTGGTGAACACAAATAATGGCTGGTTACAAAGACCAGCCAAAAATGTGTAGTCCTCAGCATATGAAATAATTGTTCATATAAGTGGTCTGTGCAGTGGAACATCCAAGAACACACTCACAAAGACGGGCTCAAGCAAGTAGACCGCGTGATGAGCAGCTATTTATCAAAGCAAAACAGTGTCATGTCAATCAACATGCCAAGAAGCAAAGCAACAATTTCCCCCTAAACACCAAGCACCACATCATTTGCAGGAAGGGCAAATGTGTAAAACAAAACAAAAAAAAATACTGACGCAAACAAGCTGGGATACACGCCAGATCCTATACATTACACCTGCACTCACACAGCTGCTCACAAAACTGGGTTTGAAGGAAACCAGACTAACACCACTCATGCCCTTTGGCTGACACAGGAACCCGACTACAGGATCAGTACAACACTGGTAATTGATATGGAAATGTTAGTACTTATTTGTATTCCTGATGCATCCAAAATATTGGATAAAGAGACATGCATTGCATGAGCAAAAACAGTACTATACAATATATACAGCATATATTTCTCTTGCACAGAGACAGTACCGGGAAGAAGTTTCACTTCCTAAATTTCGGCTTATGTCATGTAGCTTTTTTTGGAAGGTCTGACAGTAGAGTTATGCTGATAACTTGCTGTGATGTAGTCTGTCAGACTAAAGAATCACTTTAATTTTCAAGGCAGATTATTTTGCTCTTATCCCACTGATCAAGCTGTACCAGGACATGAGAAGGTCATCAAAAAGTCATTAGGAACTTCACAATGATGGGCGATATGCACAATTGTCTGGGTCTGAAAATAGGTTACAGAAAATACAAAGGAATTATTTATTTGTATGTCTGATTTATTTACCCAATTGCAAGGATGCTTTATTTAAATAGAACCTATCCTCTTGGTCCTTGATGACCTAGTGTTTGTCTGACTTGTAAGCCTTGCAAAATAGAATTTTTGTTCCAATATGAACTTGATCAGTATTTCTCAAGCTGTGGGTTGGGATCCACTAGGTGGGTCACGAGTCAATTTCAGGTGGGTCCCCAATCATTTCAATATGTATTTTATTTTTTAATATATTAGACTTGATGCTGCCATGGTATGTGACTGGAAATGTTACAGATCTGTACTTTTAACAGGCATACTATGTAAATGCTTCTAACAATGACAGTTCATGGTGCTTACTCCCAGGTAAGTGCAGATAGGATTGCAGCCTTTGGGATGTTTGAGGAATCTTTTTTAAAAGATCCGCAAATGCTTGGGAGGGCTAACAGGGTTCATCTTTATTTTCAATACTGTACATTTTCAAACTTATTGTAAACTTGATTTGATTTTGTTGTATGGGGGTATTAAAATTTTTCTGCTTGATGATGTTACTACCAGCCATGACATCACATCAGGTTAATGACATCAATTCTGGTGGGTCCCAACAGAATGTCATTCTAAAAAAGTGGGTCCTAGTGCTAAAATGTTTTAGAACCACTGAACTAGATGTATCAATTTGTGCGTTCTTCTATTAAACTCTTTTATTAAGAATATAATTTATGTGGTGTGCCTTGAGTTCTTGGGGTAGAAATAAAATACACAGCCAACTTTTGGAAGGGGTCTCTTAAATGAACCAACACTATGCACAGATATAAGATTTGTAGGACTGTAGGATTCAGAAGAGAAACCAAGCTCTTTAACTATAGAAGGCAAGGGAAAGTGAGAAGCAAGCAGTACTTGCTGAAAATTAATGCACACCATTGTGTTCTTGCATTACTTTGTATTTTCATGGAATGAGCCAGAGTTCCCAGTGAAGTGCATTGTTTTATTATGGGTATTACTTTGCAGTTTATTTAAATAAAATCCAACAGAAATTAAAAAGGAAATGCACAGATGATGAAGAGGCAGCTGTTTTCACCCAGTATTTATAGCACCTGGTAGAAAGAAACACTGCTTAAATAAAGCTTTAAATGCTATTCATCTATGTTAGTTCTGTGTTCTGACCCTGTCCTTAGTAAACCAGCCTCAGGATTGAATTTTCAAATATTTATTTTTCACATTTTAATATTGCCCTTCCTCCAAGGTGCTCAGGGTGGTGTACATAGTTCCTTCCCTCCTTTATGACTTCACAACAACCCTGTGAGGTGGATGAGGCTGAGAGATAGTGATTGGCTCAAGGTCAACTAGGAAACTTCATGGTTGAGTGGGAATTTGAATCTGGATCTTCCAGGTCTAAGTCCTGTTCCAGAACCACTACACTATCCTGGCATGGGCACAAGTTCAGTCAAAGAGCAACTTTAATATAAGCATTCACAATGATACATACTGAATCTGTGCTGAAAGCACATTATTTGAGCCATAGGTATAGGAATGAATATTCCTCAAACAACTCCCACAGGTTAATTGGTTACCCACCTCCCACACCACAAACCATATCCATAAGATGTTATACATATCTCATTTACTTTCATATACCGCAGAAATTCCCAGTATGTTGCAGCAGAGATCAAAGAGTGTAATTTGTTTCACAGTTAATTGAAAAGCACAGTGATTTTAGCAATGAGAAATTCTAAACAAGCTAATGTATCATAAAGCATGCCTTTTAATTTAAGAGAGTTTGCAGTTTCTTAATTTGGCACATTTCCACCACTCACTTAAGTGAGCATAATGTACTGCAAAATCTAGTCATTTTGCTGACGATCAGGTTCAGTGGCCTAACACAACGACCAACTGTTACAGAACAGACAAGAGACAAAGCATATGCCTAATAAAGATTGACCAGTCAATCTGCATTGCAGCCTGCATATTCTTTTCAAAAGCTCCTTTTTCCAGAATTCAGAGACAAACACAGACCAATTATATGCATGTTTCCTCACAAATAAGTTCCACTTGTTAAATAGAACTCAGTCCTAGATACACAGCACAGATGCAATGGTTTTGCTGGGGTAAACATGTAAAGGATGAAGGAGAGAGGCAAATCTTCAAAAATGCAATATGTATGAATTACGCTTATCAGTAGTGTTCGCTCTTATCTTTCTCCCTCCCCCCCAAGTACATGGAGCCCTATCACAGCTGCTCAAGGGGCAGCTCCAGAGCTCTCAGTGATGACATCATCTTCATGGCCAAGCTATAGAGCATGAAAGAGAAACGTGTGGGGCTTTCATTAAAGCTGTGCAGCCATGTGACTTGGAGCAAATGCTGCCCATAGTAAAGTAGTAGTTCTCAAATACATAGGGATATGAAGCTGATTTGTATTGGGGACCTTTGTTCTACTTAGGTCATAAGAGTGGAGCTGCCTAAGGACTCTAGCAAAAATCTTTTCTAGAAATTCCATGCAAGATCCTTTCAACTGGAACTAACAGAGTGAAATGGGGCTTTCTGCAGGTACCACTATGCGCTCACCCAGATGTGCAGCTTAAACCTATATCTCCGAGGTAGTCTGCAGACTGAATAGAGCACCTTGGTCCACCAGACCATCCTTTTCTGTCAATTTATTGTGGAAAAACTCCAATGCAGCAGCTTCCAGCTAGTCTACATTCTGCCCCCTCATCACAGTAAAATATTGCCCCCCTCATCACAATATTTTACTGGAAACTCCTATCACAGTCTTAGCTGACTTAGCTTGGAACCCCACCATGACTGACAATTTACTGGGATAAGGCAAAGGTCAGACAAGAGAAACTATAAACCAGAGGATGGCATAAAGCAGGGGTGTCCAAAATTTTCGGCACAGGGGCTGCATTGCATATCTGACACAGTGTCAAGGGGCAGAAAAAAATAAGTAATAAATACACAGAGGATGGATGTGCTGAGAATTTGATTGAATACAATAAGTGGGTGGGGGTGGAAGGAGGAGAGAGCAAAGGGCAAAATTGATTTCAACAGAAAAGGGAAAAATGGATTTTGAAAAAGCATCAAGCAACCTACAATGTACATCTCAAACTTTGTCTTCATTTCTGCTCCATTTTAAGTTTAACTAACATTATATTTATATTCCAGGTCTTTCAGCATCTATTTATATCCCATTCGGCCACAAGAGATGCTGAATGTAATGCAAAGTAACAAAATAATTTCTTTCCATTACATTGCGTTACATTCTGCACCTCTAGTGGCTGAATGCAGTACATACCCAGAAGTGCATCTGTAATACCCAGTATTACAGTAATACCCAGAGTAATACCCAGAGTTATTTTTAACCCTGAGAAGCTGGGGAACCCTGTGGGCCGGATAAAATCCTCCCTAGGGCCGAATTTGGCCACCCTGGTATAAACGAAAATATTTTGTCATAAATGAGCTTCAAATCCCTCATAATCTGATCACTTTCTAGAAGATCAGTTACCATAATTATCAGTTATAGATAAAAATATTTCATATAAAATGACAAAGATTAACCACAAAATCTTAAACATATTTGCTCAAAAATTAGGTGTTCTCTGTGGGGCTAATTCCAAATTAAAATGTGCACTGGATTGCAGATAGTTATTTTCATCTCTTAAGTCGGGATGCAGAAATTTGTCCATCATTTATTACTGTTATAATTCTTATTGTTGTACAGTTACAGATGCTTCCAAGTCTAAAATATGTAAGCCCACTCTTACCCTCCAAATGCATTGTGGCAGAAGAAGGGAAATGCAGAGGGCAGACTTGGGCACAGAACCTAGCAATGGCCCTTTTTCTCTAGTCTCTGCTTTATACTCCCTGGCCAGACTGGGTGTGGTGGAGAATTGCGAATGCTCTCACTGCCACATTCAAAGCTAAAAAACACAAAGAGCTCATCTTGGGAAAGCCCCTGTCTCCCAGGGTAACCAAAAAGCCCTAAACTCTAGGGGTCAGTCTGAGGAATACTGTTAGAAACCAAATAGGTGTGGGACCTCTGTATCCACAGATTCTGCATCTGTGGGTCTGGCTCAAGGTGGGTTCAGGGGACCCACGTTAAGCCAGACATGGCCCAACATGGCACTCCGGTCACCTCCAGAGGGTTTTCTGAAGCCCGCAGTGGCCATGCACATCCGCCTGCAGCCTCTACAGGCTTCAAAATGGCAAAAAAAAATGCAATTACCACTTTCCAAAGGGAAACCAGAACTGACATTTTTGCCCATATAAGGCATTCCAAGGCCCAGGGAAGCCTCCACAAACCAGAAGTTGCAGTTTTTCTGCCTTTTCAGTCATTCCAAAGCCTACAGAGGCCACTGGCTTCAAAAAGCACAGCTTTGGTCACCTTTGGAGGGTTTAAAGGGGCCTGAAACTGCAGATTATGCATGGTTTTCAGTATTTGCAAGGGTCAGAGAACAGATCCCCCGGATACCAAGGCCCCACCTGTAAAATTAAGGTCATTAGGTAGGTTCAACAATCTGCTTCCTAGAAAATTGAGCCCAGGCAAGTAGCTTTTTTAAAAAAGAAATTTATTTACAAGGGTGAAGGAGCAAAACAAAAAGGAGGTTGAAAAGATCAAAGCAAGATATGTATCAAATACAAACCAGCAGGAATGTCAAACAATGTTTTGGAAGGGTAGGACTAAGAGTAGGGAGATTTGCTGCATTTTAAACAAAATAAATTACTTGATACATGCAACTGAGTACTTTCCCCCTACTGTCTTCACTTATGCCATTCCAGAGAGGCCGATTCCTGTACTCACTTGGCAAGTGGGCATACCTTTCCATAAAACAGCATCTTCTTTCAGCCACGAACTCAAGCAATACACACAAGCATTTCTGTGAGTAACCCTAACACCTTGGGCTGACGGGTTTATTTGACTGGGTGATTTATGACCACCTGGGCACCCCTACATACCTCTTGGCTTGTTCAGATGCTAAGTTGGCTGGGACATGCCAACAGGGCAAGACTGGCTAAAATCTATTTTTCTCATGGAAGTCTAACCAGAGCAAAAGTATAAGGCCTGCAGGCCGGATGGGGCCCATGGAAGCTCTTTATCTTGGGCTTGCCCATATCTTGAAAAAGTGATCAAGATCTGAGTATTTTCTCTTCTGTCATATGCAGCCAACGAGTTCCTAACTGAAGAAAAAAGTGCTTTTTTCTGGTCATGACCTGCTTATGGACATCACTTCCAGCCCTCAGCAGGCATCATGAATGCTGTTCAGTCTGCTGCATGAAAGGAGTTTGACACCCCTGGACTAGAAATATAGTAAATCCACACTCTGACTTTGAATCCCTGTCATGCACCTCTCTGAAATGCTGCCAAATTCAAAGAGGCTCTTGCAGCAAAATCTCAGCAGCTTGGTTTAGGAAGCTGAAGCATCACAGAGGTCCTTGAAGCATTGAAAGGATTAAAAAAAGGGGGAGGGAACTGGACTACTGTAGGGTTTTCTGACCTATAAACTCTTTTCCTTTTAAGAAAAAAGATGAAGATGTTTTGGCTAGAATGGGTGATTTTCACTGCACATTTCAACAAGTAATGAGTGTTTTTCCTCTCCTAGAGGCTGCTGGCCAGTGGTCCAAGAGGATTATACAGAACTCTTTCATACTAGAGCCAGTTTTACCTCCAGTTCTTTAATGACAGAAGTGGCAAGCTGCCAATCAGCTATTGTTATATTCTTATATTTTGCTTTCTTATTTGAAGAAAATGTTTCATCGGAATGACAAAAAAGGAAGTCTCCAGTGAGACAGTTCTGCACAAATACTATTAAACTAAAGAATATCATAGAAGTAATTGGTGAATGCAGTGCATTTGGGCTTTAATGAAATTAGTAAGGACTGGATCTATTATTTAAAGTAGGGGGGTCAAACATAAGGCCTATGGTCAGGCATGGCCCTGAAAGCTCTTTATCCAGCCTCCATTATAAGTGGGCTCTACCAGTGCTGCTCTTTCAGCAGCACCTCTTCTGCAGAGGCTTTGGGAGGGAGAGATGGAAGGAGGCCTCAGAAGACCAAGAATGCTACAGGGTAAGAGGGAGGTGTGTCAAAGTGCTGGAAGAGTCCAATTATCACACAGGCAACTTTTCAGCAGCACCACTTCAGCCAAGGCAACACTTTGCAAAGCACCTCTCAGCTGCTAAGTGATGCTGTGGCACAAGCAGTGCTGCTGAAAGGGCAGCCCACATAATAATTGGGCTCTCTCACATCTTGAAAATACTATAATAGCTTGCACATTTTTTCTGTGTCATTTGCCATACTAAAAAATAGTTTTTTTTTAAATGTGAGTGGATCGGCATATTTGGGCCTACCCAAAATATTAACCATTATGAGTGGGCAACATCTTTCCACTGTTAGCTCATTCCACAGTGGAGGTCTTCTCAAAAGTTTGTACAAGAAATCTCTTCCAACAAACAGAGCACTACTCAAGAGAGCTTCCTTTTGAGGTTTGAGCTCCCAGTGGTGCCAGGGAAAGTCAGGATGCTACTGAATGAATTTTGTTTCTTTCCTACTGACCTTGTCCACCCATACTCCAAATGTTGAAGAAAAATATCTGTACATTCTAGTTACATACAGAGCCAAGAACTGTGGCCAATCATTCATTATTGGAACAATTACTGCAGTCCATGCTGAGAAGCTCAGAATTTTGTTTATTTGAAAAATTACTTGTATCCCGCCTTTCCTCCTGTAAGATGGGACACTCAAGGCATCTAACAAAGGTTAAAATACACAATTACAACATACATAAAAGTCACAATGGATAGAAACAGCATAGCAATAGAAGACAGGAGCAATTAAAATCAGCAGTAAATGATACTAAACAAAGCAATCAATTAACAATTTATAAAATGACAGCTAACAGCAAGACAGACTTGGGGGGGAGAAATGCAAAGTGAAACATCATTAACCCCTGCTGGAAGGTTAATGGGTAGAGAGCTGACCTTAACTCACAAAGGGAGAGAGTTCCTTCTGGATAGTGGCACTTCAGCTTTGGCTTTGCCCCTTGTGGTCACCATCCTGACCTCAGCCAGGAATGGCATATGCAGCAGAGTCCCATCTGGTGACCTTAGAAGGCAAAGTGGTTTGTACAAGAGGTGGTGATCCTTTAAGTACCCTGGGCTCCAAGTCATACAGGGCTCAGAACTACCCAACCCTGCCATTGCCCCATCCTCCTTGGAGAGCAAGAAAACGCAGGGGAATGGTTTGCCTCTTTCCATAGTGCTGTTTCAAAAGAACACGGGGCAGAACTGCAGAAGAAAGCAGCGGCCACTGAAATTATGTTTCCAATAGCTCTCTAGAAGGGGATTACCATCATTGTCTTCTCTTCCTTTCACCCCCTTCAAATCAGGCAGGTGGGGAAGTAACTAGAAGCAGAATCTCTTCCACTCCAAGGATCCTCGGCACCCAGCCAGTTCTGAAGAAGCAACAGGCAAAGGTGCAAGTGGTGGTGAATGCATATGTAGAATCTGGGCACCACTTCAGCTTGCCTCTTCTGAGCAGAAACTCAACAGGATGTTTGTATTATTAACCTGAAAACTTCTTCAAGAGGTGTTGCTGTTTTTGTTATAGCAAAAATAAAAAACCAAACCCCCTTTCATATAGCACTGTAAAGACTAAAAAAAAGCTTTATTGTAGCATAAGCATTCACTGACTACTGTCTAAACCAGGGGTCTCCAAACTTTTTGGCCAGAGGGCTGCATCAAATATCTGGCACGGTGTAGAGGGCCAGAAAAACACATTTAAATGTAAAATGTATATAAATAAATTCAAGTTGGAACTCAGATGAGTGAATAAATGAATGAATGGGCTCACTCATTGAATGAAGTGGGCCAGAGGCTTTCAGGGGACAAGAGGCTGGCCACGGGCCGCATCTGGCCCCGGGCTGGGGTTTGGAGACCCCTGGTCTAAACACATATCTTTCAAAATCCTCCAATTAGCCTGCATCCCTGTGTCATTCTGAACACAGGCACAATGACTTGCTTCTCCTCAGGAAATGCATCGCTTACCTTTCCCATTCTGCCATGCTGTGTACCAAGACAAACTGAGGAAAGACGTGATGAAAATTAACACGGTTGCTACAGTTCCATTTCGGAGCCTCATCTCATTTCAACATCACACTGGTTTATATTTGGCCAGCGATCAGGATTTAAGTTTTGCTTGAAGTTATATCCCAAGACTTCAGTGCAGCTTAGCCAGCAGAGTGTTGTGCTCTCATTTCCAAATCATGGTCGAACCAGCAAGGAGATGCAGCAGCAGAAACAGCTGCTCTCCCTCAGACATGTTCACAGAACTGACTCTCCATTCTTTATTTTTCCACACCTATACCTAGAGGGGGAAAAAATTCAGAAGTCAATGCAAGACTGATGCACAACATCAAAGCAGGGAAGCCAATAGATGAACAAAGGACTCCATGGTTCACAGATCAAGTTTTACCTCAACCATAAAATCCCCTCTATTAAGCAGGGAGAACATTATTATTCCTACTTAACCCAGCACAACTTTTTTCCTAATTTTCCATTTGGAGCCATTGTTCATTTACAGTATTTTGCTATATAAGCTACTTTTGTAAACCTTTTTTGTTTGAAAAAAACATTCTCTAAGAAGAACTTGCAGAAGACCATGATTCCCATTCCAAGATTAGAGAAGTCATGCAGTTTTTATAATAATTTAGGAAAAGGTAGAATGATCTTTCACTAGCCCACCCCTCAGCTTAGCCACCTCTAGGAACATCTGCATTTGTCCTAAACATTTTTGAATGGTTATAATGGAATATATCACTATCAGTTGGCATCCTTCAGTCTCGGAAGACTATGGTGTCACGCTCTGAATGGTGGTTCTGGAACAGAGTGTCCTCTCCAGTGCGCGAAGCCTGGGTAAACTAGGTATGGAGGATAGGCTGTTACCCATGCAACAAATCCCCCCTCTCCACATTGCTGAAATGGTCCAATGGAAAGGCAGAGGCCAATACGGTTGGTTCCAGCGGCGTCACAGGAGTTGCCAGAACGTGACTGTGTTCAGCCATGAACTGCCTCAGGGACTCCGGGTCCGGATTTTGCCTTGAGGTTGACTCCTGAAGCCTTTTCCATAACTGGATGTAGCCACAAGGCAGTGGAGGTTTGGGATCAGAGTTTTCCTTCTCTCAGATGAGCTGCCTTCCCAGGCTGACGAGTCCCATCTACCCGGTGGCTGTTTAGTCGCCTCTTACGACAAGTACAGCCAAAATATCACTATAACCAACAAAGGATTTACTCAATTCTGGAATCATTCCGCTCCATAAGTATCATATACATAAGAGAACATATTACATGATTAACGAACTAGTTTTGAAAAATACATAGATTTCACAAAGTGCAGACATATCCAAAATCAATGATTTGAAGAGAAAGATCAATATCTGCAGATAAAGCTCCAAGTAAGAACCATCGTTCCAGCCAGATTACATGCATATAAAATTTGTTACAAACAATAGAGCAAAATGAGGGAGCAGGATGAATATGTTGCTACTTGAGCTATATGAACAATTCAACTGTTCAGGCAGGTGCATTTGAAAAAGAGCAATGGGTTTTTAGAACAATTTATTCCTCTTGAACTGTGCTTTATCTTTTGCATTTACCCTGTTAGTTAGATGTTCAAGAGACATCATCAATTCAGATTACCTACATTGATTTAGGAGCAGATTTAGGGCCCAATTATATGCATCTTCAGTGCCAGTGCTGAACTCCAGCACTGACACTGGGTGCTGCAAACATGCCATAAGGCAAATCTGTGGCATATGGAGAGAAGGGGCTGCCAGCACTGGGCCAGCGCCAGTTGGTGCTGAGCCTCAGTGCCAAGTAGTTTCAGGGCACAGGGAGCGGGCGGAATGGGAGAGGGCAGGAGGAGGAACCAGCCCAGGAGGGGATGGGACCAGAGGAGCTCTGCTCTGCCATATCCCATTTTCCATGTTGGGCTGCAAAGCCTGACATACAGTCTCTCAAGTCTGCTTCCGCAAAATAGGCAGCGCAAACTGGAGAAGCCCCATTGTGGGACTTTCTCCAGAAGAGGACAAATGTTCCCTTTCCCTGAGGAGACCTCTGACAGTCTCGGAGGTGTTGCGGATGCAGCCGTAGCCATTTTGGCACCCCTGCACCCAGCAGAACCACCAGCTTCCGGATTGGACTGTTCATTAATCACAGAGGCCATCAAAATGGCAAAGTTTAGCTATTTGTTAGTTACTCCTTAGCTCCCAACACAAAGTAGCACAGAGATCTTTCTAGGTCCAGAGAGTGGCTCTGTAACAGATATAGATTAGAATTCTACCCTGTAGTATTTCCTGGGCAAAGATTTGGTACATCTAGATCAGGGGTGTCCAAAGTTTTTGGCAGGAGGGCCACATCATCTCTCTTACACTGTGTCGGGGGCCACGGAAAAAAAAGAATTAATTTACATTTAAAATTTGAATATATTTACATAAATATACATAAATGAATATATTAGAGATGTAACTTATATGAATGAATGGTCTTGCAATAGCTCAAGACCTATAAAAGGCCTTGCACAAAGCAAGGCTGGCCTTTCCTTTGCTGCTGCTACTGCATCACAGACATGAAACAGCAAGCAGTGGAGGGAGCCCTCATCCCACAGCTCACGCAAGAGGTCAAACATTCGCTCTCATGCTGATAGCAGTTGCGTTGGGCCAGTGTGGGCTCCAACAAATCTTTGGAGGGCCAGAGGCTCATTGGAGACTGAGGGCTCCCTGAGGACCACACTGAGAGGCCTTGAGGGCCGCATGTGGCCCCAGGGCCGGGGTTTGGGCACCCCTGATCTAGATACAAAGCAAGTCACCTTTCATATTGCATTTTGAGTGCAATTAATTCCCACTAGCATAAGCTACTCCAATTGTTGTTGAAGACATTTATAGCTAGACAGGCACATCTTTACCCTAACTATTTCAAGACTGGCTGAATGGTTCACAGAATGGTTATGTAGTTCCACACTGGTGAGTACTGGCGAGTACCAGCCCTGCAAGTAACTCTGTGCAGCACTTAAGATGCCACTGTTAGGGCAGAGGGAGAAGCATCAGCACAGCTTCTGGAACAGTGCAGGTAAAGGAAGAATCATATTCAGTGATCAGTGAAAGGGTGCACGTTGCTCTCTTTATAACTTGTACATATTATATAGCACTGGATCAAGCCACTTAAGCATATTATATTCTCCAAATTAAGAAATATTTTTTGCATTTTTATACCAAGGAACTCAGGGGGGTGAAGCTGAGAGAAAGTGACTGGCTTAAGGTCACCCAGGAAACTTCACAACTGAGCAGGGATTCGAACCTGGATCTTCCAGGTATAAGTCCAATACCAGAACCACTACATCATCCTGGTTCTCTTCTATGTGTTACTATTTAGCGCAGAGGCATATACTACAAGAAGCATCCGCCCATTTCAGTTTTTTGCAGTATATAAATACATGTTTTAAAAAGGACAGGACTATAAAGTTGCCAATCCCTCATCTCCAGCTCAGACGTTTTCTCTGCCATACAAGTTACAGGCTCTTATTTCTCTTCTGCCTTTTGTGCCAAAACACACACTAGTATCACTGACGAATTATAAGGAATAAAAAAAAAGTGTTACTTTCTATCAATATATAGATATACAGGAGTACACACATCCACCACATTCAACAAACAAAGTCCAAGATATTTATAACAAGCCATGCACTTTTTGAAAACACAGCATGAGAACTGTAACAAAGCAAGCACTTCAGATGTCAAAAATCTGCTACTATGTCACAAACCTGCTACTATGTCACAAATGCCTCTGTGATTTGTACAGCTAACATAATTTCAATAAAGGTTATTCAGCCTGATCCTGCAAGAAAGAGTCCCTCTGCATGGAAACCCTGTGCCCTACTCTGTGCCTGGATGGTCCAATGCTGGATCCAGTCCTCATGTACATTCCCTAACAGATCATGAGCACAGTTAGCTTTTACAACTCCTATAACCTGGTTGAAGGGACTGTATCCTCCTCAGTCAACTTCACCCAGCCAAGAGGGGCCAACAGTGCTTCTCTGTGTTCAGTACACATATACACAACACAAGCTTCTGGGAATAAAGACCTAAGATTGTGGTATTATTAGTCCCCACTACAAGTCTATACTGCTTTCTCCTACCAACCACCTATATCAGCAATTCTCAGCCTTTTTGGGGAGTGGGGGGGAGAAGAATACAACCCCTTAGGAGCTCCTCTCAAGTTCCAGGGGCATAAGAACATAAGAACAGCCCCGCTGGATCAGGTCATAGGCCCATCTAGTCCAGCTTCCTGTATCTCACAGTGGCCCACCAAATGCCCCAGGGAGCACACCAGATAACAAGAGACCTGCATCCTGGTGCCTCCTATCAAACAAGGATACAACATGAAAAGATAAAATTAAAATGCCCTTCTCACATTTGTCAGACTGTGGCCCCCTTCAAATGTTCCAGGGCTCTTCAGGGGGCCATATGACCCCTGCTGAGAACAGCTAACCTAGATGAACTTATTATTTTCATTACAACTACAAATTGTGATGGGGAAAATGATTAATTCCTAGCAATTAATAAACCAAAAACCCATTGCACCATATACAATCACCACCCAGCGTGCACCGTGATGTCACAGGTTCTGGAAAGTTCACATTCATAAGGCGAGATAAGATAAGAGTGTAAGTAAGAGTGAAGAGGTTGCAATGAAGGTGGAGGGTATTAGTTCAACTCTGTCACAGAGGCATTGTGGAATCTTCCTTCAAGGACAGCTGCAGAAATTAGTGGTTGAATTAAGCATGACATCCTGGGCACATATATTACACAACACAATAATGTCTTATTTTTTCCTTCTGTGTGTGTATGTGCATGTGCGAGCGAGAGAGAGAGTCCTGCCCACTGTTTACACATGTTCAGACTCACTCACACACACACTTGCACGTGCAAACACAGAGTGGATTCTCACACAGGCTTCTTGCCTTAACCCTCACTACCCAGGGCACTTTCTCCCTCTAGTGCAGAGCAGTTCCTAGCCATCCCTCCCTATGAAGAGACAGAGCAAGGCCCTTGCATTTCCAGCACACACTAGGAGAGGGGGAAGGAAATCAGACCCCCTGCCAGGCTGGTCCTCTTCTCCCCACACCTGCACCTGGCTTCACTGAGAGAAGGGGGTCAGGGAATGTACACGCTTCTCCCTGTGCAGGAGAAGAAAGGATTCCCATGTCTGGAGGAGAGAAGCTTCTCCCCTGTGGAAGTCCAGCGCTGCAGCCACGGAGCAGCCCCCTCCTCCCGCGGCCACTACACCTGCCCAAGGCGAGCGTGTCCGCGGGCGCTCCTCCACGCGAGCCCCCCTCGCCTGTCACCCCATCAGCGTCTGCCCTTCTCCCTGCGGGCGGGCAGGCGGTCAGTCAGTCCTCGCCTCTCCACCGTCTCCCCCCCCCCCCGACGCCTGCGTACGCACCGGGCTGTCGCAGTGCACAGGCCACTTGCTCCCCGACAGACCCACTTGGGCAAGGGGTGACCCAGAGGGCAAGCGCTCGCCAGCCTGCATCCCCTCAGCAGGGCGAGCACCGCTCCTCCAGCCTCTTCTCCACGACCACCACCACTGGCACCAACGCACCAGCCACGCGCTCCATGCATAGCAAGCCGCCCTGCAAGGTAACCGCTCCAGGACCTCTTGCCCGCCCGGGAGAAAGAACCTCCAGCAGGCACTGACTGCAGAGGAGCGCTCACCTGGGTGCCCGGGGAGCTCGGCGTTCCACCGCTGCGCGCGCTCACTCGTGCCAGAGGCAGGTGAGGGAGGACCGCGCTCCGCAGCTGCAGTTGCAGCCTCTGCGCTGCACAGGAAAGTCTCCACCCCGGTCTGCCTCCAGCCCCGCAAACCAGCTCAGCTATAGCCGGCTCCAGCTTCAAGCAGCCGCCTCCTTTCACCTCCCCGGAGCGCCATTGGCCAAGAGGGCCCGCGCACAAGCCCAATCGTGCGCCTGGCTTGCCCGCTCCCTCGCCGGTGGGTGGTGTTTGCAGATGTCAGTTCCGCAACGGAGGGGTTTAATAGTAGAGAAATCTCGCGAGCTTTCC
Source organism: Tiliqua scincoides (assembly GCF_035046505.1). Taxonomy (NCBI): domain Eukaryota; kingdom Metazoa; phylum Chordata; class Lepidosauria; order Squamata; family Scincidae; genus Tiliqua; species Tiliqua scincoides. The sequence continues at coordinate 89,981,428 of NC_089823.1, forward strand.
CCCCCTGGGGATGGCTGGAATAGGGGCTGTGCATCAGAATGGCGCGCACGTGTGCTCGGAAGAAGCACGTCCCCCCTCCCTAGAATAAAAGGACTGATCTCAAGAGAGGCGTGCAGGGGAATTTCATCGCAGCTAAGGGCTTAAGCCCGGCCATGTCTACGTAGAAGTAAGTCCCATGATAATTAATGGGGCTTACTCCCAAGAAAGTGTGGATAGGATTGTGTTTTAGTATATGCTGTCAGAAGGACTGACATACTCCTTTCCTATATTACTCTCTTTTTGTCTTTAACTAATTGCTTACTGCTTTGTATGTCACCTTATACTGATCTGTGCCTCACTATTACAACGTGTGAACCCACCCAGAAGCCAGACACGCTGGCGACAACCATGGAGACCACCCAAGGAGGACCTCCTGGATCCAGGACCCGCTCAGTGCCCTGAGTGATCCAGGCTGCCCTCAGTGGAAGAAGCCTGGCCTGGCACTGCTGGCCATGTGCAAGGCAGGAGTGAGCGCGTCTCGCTCTAGCCTCGAATATAGTGACTTATGGACTTCCAACTCACCCCATGTAACCCCCTGGAACGGACCTACATACCAGACTTGATTGCTCTGTGTTTGTGACTGACAATACTCTCTCACTGTATGTAGCCGTGTTCTGGGATCTTATATTTGCTATCCAGTTGTTTTTTATGCTTATGAAACTGAAACATTCTCTAATAAAAAGTTAATCTGTTTTTATCTGTTGTTAAATTATGTTTTAATCTGTTTTTAATATGTTGTAAGCCACCCTGGGTCCCTTTGGGGAGAAGGGTGGGGTATAAATAAATATTATTATTGCAGCCTGAGAGCCCAGTCTACTTAGACTGAGAGTATGTCTACTTAGAAGTAAGTCCCATGATAATCAATGGGGCTTACTCCCAGGAAAGTGCGGATAGGATTGCAACCCAAATCCCTTGTTTGTACAACTGAGACAAAACAAACTGATGCCTGCTGATGTGTGGTTTTTGTGGCTTGCACCTGGTCTGGGTCCTCATTGGCCCAGAGCCTTGATCTTCCCCAATGTTAGACTTCCTGAGGACTCTTAGATAATCTGAGCTTGTAAGTTCCCTGCTGTTCCCTTGCATTGCCTCATTTGAACAGGACTTCTACAACCTGAAACCCACAACTGTGATTCTCACAGGCAGACCAGTTACTTCTGTGGAGCTCAAATTCTCAAACATGGAGTGTTCCTTGGAAATAACCTTGCAACTGAGGCTGCAATCCTAGCCACACTTACCTGGGAGTAAGTGCCATTGACTCCAATGGGACTTACTTCTGAGTAGACAGACATAGGGTTGTGCTATAAGAGCCCAATCCTATGCATGTATACTCAGAAGTAAGCCCCCTTGACTATAACAGGGGTGCCCAAACCCCGGCCTGGGGGCCATTTGCAGCCCTTGGGGACTCCCAATCCAGCCCATGGTGAGCTCCCAGTTTCCAATGAGCCTCTGGCCCTCCAGAGACCTGCTGAACTCCCCACTGGCCCAAAGCAACTGCTCTCAGCATGAGGGCGACTGTTCAATCTCTCATGTGAGCTGTGGTGATGCAGCAGCAAAGGAAAGGCAGGCCTTGCTTTGTGCAAGGCCTTTTATAGGCCTTGAGCTATTGCAAGACCTTCATTCATTCATATAAGTTCCACCTCTAGTATATTCATTTATATAAATTTGTTCAAATTTTAAATGTAAATTAATCCCCTCCCCTCCCCTGGCACATTGTCAGAGAGATGAAGTGGCCCTCCTGCCAAAAAATTTGGACACCCCTGGACTATAGCCTAAGGCTACAATCCTATGCATGCTTTCCCCACTGAACACAAGGAGACATACTTCTGAGTAGACCCATGTAGGCTTGGATTGTTAGACAGGCATATCTTAACTTGCATCTCTTTGCTATTTCAACCACTTTCAGTTATAACTACATTTCAGATTTCATCCACATGCTTTCCTCTCTCATCCAATTTCATCTAAACTTCCATGAATTTCTCAAAGTTGTGTTTATTTTTTCTTTTGTTTTTGTTGATTTAGGTTTCAAATGCACTTGCATGTGTTATATAGTTAGTTATATTTTTCACCAGCCAAAATAAATTTGCAAGCTAAATAAAGCTATGCTTTGACATTCATCCATTTTTGATTTTCATCCATGCTCTGGTCCCTAACCAGATGAAAGAGCGAGGAACTATTGTAGTATAGCAGAAGCCAAGATTACACAGGGAAGGAGGAGGGTGGCGACAGCTAGAATAATCTTTGGAGGCAGGCAGCCCAATCCTGAGCTGCCCAGGGTGCCCAGGCTCGGCGGCACCAAGAATGGCTGCTGCCGGATGCTGCACGCCCTGGGCTACCACAGGAGGTGCCTTGGGAGAAGGGGACTTTCCCCTTCTCCTGGGTACGGTAAGCAGCCCCACAATGGGGCTACTCACTTAGGTCAAGGCCGTGTAGGGCACTGAGCCCTTCATGAGCGCCTTGGATCCTGCAGTGCAGAGTGGAGCTCTGCGTACCTGCCTCCCTCCCTCCCCACAGCACACCTCCCGCCTGCCCCCTCCCCACATCACGCCTCCATGTCTCGCCCCCCCGCACCCCGCCCGCCTCCCCCCTCCCCGAAATGCCTCCTCCCCACCCCGCCTACTGTGCTGCAGCTCAGCACGCCATGAGACAGCCAAGCTGCGGAAGCTGGGCAACCGCCCCGCACTAGCCCAGCACCTGGCGGCGCTGGGTTAGCACAGGTGGGAGCCCCGCGGAGAGGCTCGCAAACGTGCAGCAGTTTACATAGAATACATACATACGTATGTATGTTTACATACATAAAAGCAGTTTACATAGAAAAAAGAAATTAATAAAAGATTCCCTGTTTCCAAACGGCTCAGAATCTTAATAAAAAAAACAAAAACAAAAAACACAGAATTAACACTAGCAACAACCACGAAAATATGCCATGCTGGGGTAGAAAGGGACAGCTGTTCACCCCGTTGATAGAATACCACCGCCCAACTAGCAGTAGTTAGTTAGAAGTAGCTTTCATTCCACTCAGTATGAAAGTAGCCAATTGCTCTCTTTCCTTATTGTGAACCCAGTACAGTACATTCATCCTACTTGCCTGTATAGCTATTTCCAATGTGAAGGGCCAAAAACAGGCATGATCAAACATTAAAATGTAACTGGCAGGCAGAGTTACAGAGCAATTAATAAACTAGCTCCTTGGTTGGTGAAGCTCCAGAGATGACAAGTTTCATAAGCATAGAAGCTGTGTTGCCGGCATAATTTATGGCATGATTATGATTCCTTTCAGTGATTCATAGCCTTGAAAGGTACAAAGTTACAAATTATCAAATTTGACATGGACATACTCCATTATTTTTAGTATTCTTAAACCAGCACTCAGAAGAGTAGGGAATGTATGTTAATATACCATTCAAAATTCATGCCTTACAGTGCTTCTTACTACCACCAGTTACGTGTAAGTGTCAAATATTTAAAGAGACGCATTGTGTTGTTAAGAGTTGGCAGGTAGCACTTCCATTGAAAGACTGGAAGGTGTTCCTTTTAGAATTGCAGCAGTAACTCTAGCGAGGACAACCAATGATGTGACAGTAAATTCCAAGATCACGGATCACAAGATCACATTAAGCAAGCACACTAAGCAAGATTACACTAAGACTATACAACAAAAAATCAGCCTTATATTTGTATTGTACCTTTGCAATACAGCTGTATAGTACATACTTTACAACAAAGTAAAGCAGATTGCAAAAAATCAGCTCTATGTAAAGTCTGATACAGTATTATCGGACCGTTTTCTTCTCTAATGCTGCAATCCTATAATTTTCCTAGGAATAAATTCTGTTGAACATCCTGAGCATTCATTTTTGCCAAAATCATCTCATCCTCATCCCATAAGTAGGGGAGACAACCAGCATGTGTCTCCTCCTGGAGCTCTTCTTCCAATCAAATAAATAAGCTCTAATTTATTTACTCTCCAGGGCGCATGATCCACTATTAGTTTCTTCCACTCCTCCCTGCCCCATCTACCCACCCATCTGTATCCCCTCATGTACCTATCTGCATCTAAGGGCAGGATAGACTGGCACTTGTGCCCCAAGGTACACAAATTTGCCTCCTGAACCTGATGCTTCTTTTCAGCTCAGAACCTTTGTAAAAAGTTTCAAAGGCAGCACCTGAGCACTAGTGCTGAAGACATCACTGCTCCTGCTGCAGGAGAAGGCCTGGTGCTATACTCCCATTCCTTTCTCAGTCACATCCTGAGTAATGTTTGTCCTGTTATGAAGGGCAGTACCTGCAGTTTCATTCAGTGGGTGCAACAATATCTGTTTGTTCATTCCTGTGGTATGGTGGTCAATTCTGAAATGCAGGAACACATCCCCTAGCCGTGCTCCACCTAAGACTAGACTAGACACCCATTCAGTCTCTCAGCATGGGCTGCTCCTCATTCCAATGTTCTTTTCCCCCCTGAATTAGGGCACAATCCTAACCAACTTTCCAGCACTGACATAGCTGTGGCAATATGGTATATACTGCATCCTGCAGTGGGGAGGCAGTAAAGGAGGCCTCCTCCAGGAAAGGGCATGTTTGTTACCTTATCTTGGGGCTGTGTTGTAGCTAGGTCAGTGCTGGAAGGTTGGTTACGATTGCGCTCTTAATTGTTCACTCTAGTCTAAGCCCAAACATCCATATCAACAATAAAGCCTATTTTTATTTGGCAAGGAAAAATGAAGACACATTATTGAGAGAGCCACATTTTTCAAGTTTCAGTCATTAATAAAATAACCAAATAATCTTCTGTGCCTTGATGGTTAGTTCTCTGAACGTATATAAGTAGATTATTATTCCAATGCTGTAATCCAGAAGTTGCTCATCTAGAGAAGTAGAGAACTACGTTCATTTAGGTTGGAAGACTACCAATCCAACCACAACAGGAAACAGTCACATGTGCACTCTCTCACTCACTCACTCACTCACTCACTCACAATATCATCCCTCCTTTTTTCCTGTTTCAAACTCAGTTTGGAAAGCACAAAAATGAACTCCCACCAGGAACAGTGGCACACTTGGAATTGAAAATCAAAACCAGGAAAGCTCCTTTTGTTCCTCTTTGACAAAAGTAAGTCAAAGTAAGTCAAAGTAAGTCAAAACAATGTGTGCCTGATTTTTTGGTGCCTGACCAAAAAATGCCAATTATTTTATGTTCAGTTAAATTCTATCCTTCAAATACCAACTGGTGGTCTAAAGAGAGAATGTGGGGTCAAATACAATAGTTTAAACCAGGAGCTTCTTTTGAAATCAGATGGAGGCAGTATTCATCTTCACAAGGGGCTCCTAACCATTTGCCTCAAGGACCAATCACCTTCTTTTCTGTGGTCTGATAGAACATGCTCAGTTACCCGGCCTACATTTATGAAAACTCATCTTTTTACCCAAGCAACCTAACTTCAACAAAATAATTTTAAGGATTCACACCATTCTCCAAGCAGTGAGAAGTTCCAGGGGATAGCAGCACTCAGGTTTGGGCTTGGATGAGAAGGCACTACAATGTCTTCATAATATTTGCTTTATTTACAAAATAAACAGGTTTGAGTCTTGGATGGATGGTACACACTCTTGCCAACAGCTTCTGCTATATGTGTCTCCTAATTATGCTTGCAGCTGCCAGTTCTTTCTCATACGGTGCAATCCTATACTGATGCTGTGCCAGTGGCACAGGAACAATGGCACAGTGCGTTAGCTCTTTGCTCAGGCATAGCCAGAGCTGGTTACAAACAATTGGTTCAGGGCAAGTTGCAAGCAGCTGAGTTGGCTGGATTGCATGAACACCTGTGCAGCCACACCCTAATTGACTGGGCAGACTGAGATTGGATGCTGAAGCCCACTTAAGCCTCACTATGCAGCTCCACCAGTGCAGTGGGTGAACTGTAGGAAAGCTGCTGCTGGAGACTGTGTTAAACTAATACTGTATATGACCATGGACTGACTAACTTTGCTTTGTGGATACTGGACTAGAACAAGGTAACATTGGACTGCTGTATTATATGTGTATGACCTGGACTGCTTTGACTATTCTGTGTATGACTCCATGCTCAAAATACAACAGCTAATTCAAAGACTCTGCTGTGTCTGCTAATTTGTATGCATCCTGCTCTGGAATAGGGCATACCCAGGTTCCTTCCTAACACAGTGTTGGTAGGATAACCACTGTTTACAAAGCCCAGCACAAAGGAGGACAAGGAACACCAGAACCCTAGCAATGCCATGGTGGCACAGCCCTGCTAGTCACCCTGCCAGCATCCATGGAAACCAGACACACCTGTCATCTCTGGTGGATGCTCTAGGCATCCTTTGGGGTCTTGCCCCATGTTTTCATCTGTAAGACAGGTGTCTGTGGATAACAAGGAGTAGCCAGCAGCATCATTAACATATGATCTGGATAGAGATGCATAGTCTATCATGGAGCCTCTGTCCATTTGTGCTGACAGCTCCAATGCACATGGCAGCAGTGAGACATATATGAGCCATAAGAGGACTTATGACAGCAGATCAGACCTGCTGCCATAGGCCTTCTGTAGCAGCATTTCTCAACATTTGTTCCCCACTATGCAACTTTACATGGTCCACCTATTGGAAGTACCAGCAGAAGTAACTGACAGTGAGGTCATCACTTCTGGATTGGGAAGCCAGACACAACCCAACAAATACCCATAAGAGGCTCAGGGTGGATGGGAGGACTTTTTTTGAATGCACACACTGGAGCTCTGCCCATCAATCCAAGCCTCCTCTTATAGTTTGGACCTCTGTTCTCTTAACTCTATTATTGAAAATTTACAATGCTATCCTATACATGTTTACACAGAAGCAAGTTCCATTGTATTCACTGGGACTTACTTTCAGGTAAGTGTGTCCTGGATTGCAGCAAAATCTGGAAGAAGCAGTTTATTGAATCTTTACTCTTGTATTTCCATCATACAATCAACATTTAAAGGAGTTACAGTGCATGTTCTATGTATGTTTGTTCAGAAGTGAATCCCACTGTGTTCAGTGGGGTTTACTCTCAAATAAGTATGCATCCTAAGAGAGAAGTATTGTAGTTACTAAGGATTCATTTTTGTAATTCCACCTTGTCATTTACATTTAAGAGATTTTTGGAGAACCAATCAGTCAGGTTTTATATTGTTTTTTGTTTGTTTGTTTGTTTTATAGTTTCACCTCATTGTTTTAGATTTATAAGGTAAAGTTAAAGTTCTTATTCTGAATATGGCAAAATTGAACAATCCAGGGAAGAAAAGCAGGATCTGAAGGAAAATAAACCCTGGATAAACCTCAGGTTATACATATTCAGGAAACACATTTTAAAAAAGATAATGAAGAATATCGGCCAGCTCATAGGACATTTATTATGTAGAAGCTAGGACAAAAATCTAAGAGAGTAATGAGAGGGATACCACAGAGATTGCTCTTCCAGTTAGACAAGTTAGGGGAGAGACTGATGAACAGTATACTGTACACACTATATCTGTTAAGAGAGAGATGGAAATGAGAACCATTACTATCAGTTCAACTTATGCTCCTAATGGTCTTTAGAGAGAGCTTATGAAAGAATTATAAAGGATTTGCAGAAATGCAAGGAGGGAGATATGATCAGGAGGAGATTTTAATGCAGTCGGATGCGTTACCGGATTTCTGTAACCAGATTTCATTGCATGTCAGAATGCCTCAAGTACAGTGGCATAGCTAGCGAGGGGCAGGTGGGTAGTCCACCAGCCTTGGGGAGGGGTGACATCACAAGTGACCAAAATAGCTAAAATCATGGTGGTTAGGAATAATACCATCATGCTATATACTGTTGGATGTGAAATTTACAGCAGAAAGCAATGAAAAAGAATGAAATATCTCCATTCTGTCAAAAGTTATGGCCAAAAAAATCAGAAAACAAAAAATACATGGAGCCCAATGGAAAATGAACCTGAGCCACATCACACGTTGACTAGCAAGTAGGTAAACTTGTCTTAGTCCATCAAAAAGGGCAGGGCGAGAGGAATTCAATGACACCAGAATGGTCCCAATCTGATGAACACAGAGGAAATGGTAGCTTATAAGGCCCCAATTCTATCCAAATCCCTTGCCAATACACATAAACTAAAAAGTCATGCACTGCATCCTATGGGTGGGGTGGGGCAGTTGGATAGCCTGCAGGTGGTAAGTAAAAGCATTTTGTACTTACCTCTTGATAGGCTGCCCAATCTTCAGTGGGTCTCCTTTGTACCACCTACTTTGGTGGATAAGAGCCAGGTGCACCATTGCTGCCAGATACACTTCCTCTCGCCTCCTCACTACCCCCAATTCCTCCCCCTCCTTGCCCCTAAACACTGCCATTCCTCCCACTCCTACCCCTTGCCCACCCCCGTTGTCAACTCAACCAGCACTGACATATGGTGTCACTGCCACCAGTGAGCACACATAGCTGCTAGCAACTATGCTGGATGGAGGTGTCAGCAACCACGAGGTCACACAACACACCCCTGGATCTAGGCATGTCTGCCTGGATCCCAGTGCTTCTGCTAGAGGAATAGATTAGGCTGTAAGAAGTTTTCTGTGAACCTTTAAGGCAAAAATAAAGTCTTGGTTAAATCCAAATGTTACCATGATATAATGGAATGGATGATCATTGAACACAGGATGGGAGGTTTGGTATTTTCTTTGGCTGAGAGAGGGCAGAAGGAAGAGCCAAGAGGGTACCTGCCTTATGATTGGCTGCAGAAGCCCAGGGAGGAGGCAGGGAAGCAGGGAGGGGAGCAGTTCATAGTGATCATGCTTTCCACCACATGGGATGGCTCCACTGTTACTTGGGGAGGAGAGAAGGAAGCCTCATTGAATGACTGGCTGCAATGGGACTAATTCTGAGTAGAGCTACCAAGGCTGGAGTTTCTGACCTTCCTCTTCATGTTGTGTTGATTCAAACCTTGAAAGTATTCAGGCAGGCACTTGCCTTTTTTAAATTCCCTGTGGAGTTATTGGTTTAAATGCAATGCAGATAACTACATAATCACACTATTGCAATGTACCCTATCTTCAGTTATGTTTGTTTTCTCAAGTAACAGCTCTGGCATTTTTCTCACTCCTATTTATTTTTGGGAAAGTATTTCTTAAAGTGCACTCATTTTAAAATACTGAACGAACATAGCTCAAATAATGTATTTTAAATATACAGAATTCAAGAAGCGTTTTAATTCTTAATATGTGCATCATTTTACAAGCAGAGGCTATTGATGATGATTATTTCAGGTAACCTAGTAAGACACCAATCAAATTTTGAACTTACAGAGCACAATATATGGTCAAGTTTGTGCCAGAGAACAAAAGATTTAAATATGCATGTACAGATAAAAGAAAGTCAATTAACATGGAGTACCCCTTCCCTTAATGATAAAAAACAAGTGTGCATCAGTCATTAAAAGTATTGAAATTCAAAACTAAATGAAGACATCTAGTTTCCAAGTTTGCTTTGCAATGAGGAAAGTTTCCAAAGACACGATTGAATCACTGATTCTCTCGAATGTTGCTCCTGCATAGAGGAAATAGTCTAACTTTTTCCTGGATAACCTCCAGGTAAGCTATTTCAAAGCAATTCACTGATAGGTCTTCTGGGAGCAGAGCCAATGTACATAGGAAACTGGAAAATCCAGGTAAAATGTTGACATTGAAAGGTACTGCAGCAAAGGAGCCTATGTAAGGACTTCAGAAAACATACACCTCTTTTTGCATATTAGAGAGTGGCATAAAAAGAAACGTGAATTGTAAATATTTGAAGGGCATTTGTAGATCTGACAAACAGCAAAACCTCTATGTTAGAATCTCACAAACTTGCTCTGTTACATGGTCAATATTTTATCTCCGTTTATGCTCTTTAATTCAAGATGTGCAAGTGACATGTGTTTATACGCACAAATACTGTACTTGGTGCTGAATGTCTGCCTGGAAAGCAAATAGCCAGTCCAGTAATGTGGCCATTTACAGAACTGATGGAAAGAAGCCATGGAGCCACGGGCTAGGAAGGCCACACTTTTGTAGTAATCAGTATGTCTTTGGCCACATGTATCAAATTCTAACTCATCTACTGTATTTTAACCATTTTCAAATGTGCTCCTTGCCCACTACATGAAGAGAAAGGGCCCAATCCTGTCCAATTTTCCAGTGGTGGTGCAGCTGTGCCAGTGGGGTGTGCACTGCATCCTGTGGTAGGGAGGCAGTCACAGGGGCCTCCTTAAAGTATGAGAACATTTCTTCCCTTACCTTGGGACTGCAGTGTGGCTACACTGGAGCTGGAAAATTGGATAGGATTGGGCTGAAAGAAAATTCCTATTAATCAAATAGTCTTGGGCTATTTGGTGTAAATCAATTTGGCTATGTTAGTGGTGTGAAAACTACAGTATTTTAGAATATACTTCATGTCCTCTTCTCAAAAGGGGGATTTACAAATGTTCTATTTATTGTTTCCTAGTCATCATAGTAATTTTAATTTAAATATCTATCTAGTACCTTTCCTCTGCATTAAGTAAGCTTCAACGGAGAAAAAAATACATGCAAGTACAGGCATGGAATCACTGAAGCCATATGTTCTTTACATCTAGTTTCCCATTGAAGATGTGAAGCTGCATTCTGCACCAGTTGAAATTTCCAGAGATGTCTCACTGGCACATAAAGCACATTGCAGTAGTCAATCTATGAGATGACCACAACATGAACAACAGCAAACAGATCCCTACTCTCAGAGAAAGGGATGCAATTAGACAATCAGATGTAGCTGAATATAAACAACTCTTGGCCACAACTGTCACCTTAGCATACAAGACCCAAGCTTTATTCCTAGACTGTAAACTTGTTCTATAAAAAGAGAGTAATTTCACCCAGGACAGGCAAACCCACCTGTATTGTATTGGCAACCTTCAGTCTCGAAAGACTATGGTATCGCGCTCTGAAAGGTGGTTCTGGCACAGCGTCTAGTGTGGCTGAAAAGGCCAATCCGGGAGTGACAATCCCTTCCACACCGGGAGCAAGTGCAGTCTGTCCCTGGTCTGTCTCCCTGGCTATGGGCCTTCCTTCTTTGCCTCTTAGCCTCAGACTGTTGGCAAAGTGTCTCTTCAAACTGGGAAAGGCCATGCTGCACAGCCTGCCTCCAAGCGGGCCGCTCAGAGGCCAGGGTTTCCCACTTGTTGAGGTCCATCCCTAAGGCCTTCAGATCCCTCTTGCAGATGTCCTTGTATCGCAGCTGTGGTCTACCTGTAGGGCGCTTTCCTTGCACGAGTTCTCCATAGAGGAGATCCTTTGGGATCCGGCCATCATCCATTCTCACGACATGACCAAGCCAACGCAGGCGTCTCTGTTTCAGCAGTGAATACATGCTAGGGATTCCAGCACGTTCCAGGACTGTGTTGTTTGGAACTTTGTCCTGCCAGGTGATGCCGAGGATGCGTCGGAGGCAGCGCATGTGGAAAGCGCTCAGTTTCCTCTCCTGTTGTGAGCGAAGAGTCCATGACTCGCTGCAGTACAGAAGTGTACTCAGGACGCAAGCTCTGTAGACCTGGATCTTGGTATGTTCCGTCAGCTTCTTGTTGGACCAGACTCTCTTTGTGAGTCTGGAAAACGTGGTAGCTGCTTTACCGATGCGCTTGTTTAGCTCGGTATCGAGAGAATGAGTGTCGGAGATCGTTGAGCCAAGGTACACAAAGTCATGGACAACCTCCAGTTCATGCTCAGAGATTGTAATGCAGGGAGGTGAGTCCACATCCTGAACCATGACCTGTGTTTTCTTCAGGCTGATTGTCAGTCCAAAATCTTGGCAGGCCTTGCTAAAACGATCCATGAGCTGCTGGAGATCTTTGGGAGAGTGGGTAGTGACAGCTGCATCGTTGGCAAAGAGGAAGTCACGCAGACATTTCAGCTGGACTTTGGATTTTGCTCTCAGTCTGGAGAGGTTGAAGAGCTTTCCGTCTGATCTGGTCCGGAGATAGATGCCTTCTGTTGCAGTTCCAAAGGCCTGCTTCAGCAGGACAGCAAAGAAAATCCCAAACAAGGTTGGTGCAAGAACACAGCCCTGCTTCACTCCGCTTCGGATGTCAAAAGGGTCTGATGTGGAGCCATCGAAGACAACAGTGCCCTTCATGTCCTTGTGGAAAGATCTGATGATGCTGAGGAGCCTGGGTGGACATCCAATCTTGGGGAGAATCTTGAAGAGGCCGTCTCTGCTGACCAGGTCAAAAGCCTTTGTAAGATCTATGGAACGTTAGGACAATGACACCTGGCTTCTCTGATGACCTGCAAGAAATAGACGACGCACGCAAAACAGCTGTCATCGACATGGAGCTGAGCAGACTGCAGATGGACATTGTCGCCCTTCAAGAGACTAGGCTGCCAGATTCCGGATCTGTCAAGGAGAGAAATTTCTCATTTTTCTGGCAGGGAAAACCACCAAACGAAACCAGGGAACATGGCGTTGGCTTTGCGGTCAAAAATACCCTGCTGAAATCCATCATCCCACCTACTGTGGGAAGTGAAAGAATTTTGTCCCTGCAGCTCCAGTCATCAGCAGGACCTATCACTCTCATCAGTGCTTATGCACCGACTCTGTCGTCTCCAGCAGAAGCCAAAGACAAATTCTATGATGACCTGGCCACCACTGTCAAGAAAATCCCTGTAAAAGAGCCATTGTTCATCCTCGGCGATTTCAATGCTAGAGTTGGTGCTGATAACAGTTCATGGCCCACTTGCTTAGGTCAGTTTGGCACTGGGAGGATGAACGAAAATGGCCAACGCCTGCTAGAGTTTTGCTGTCATCACGGTCTCTGAGTCAGCAACACGTTCTTCAACACAAAGCCCTAACATAGAGTCTCTTGGAGACATCCAAGATCAAAGCACTGGCACCAGCTCGACCTGATCCTCACCAGACGCTCCAGCCTTCCCAGCATCAAGATCACACGCAGTTATCATGGTGCTGCCTGCGACACTGACCACTCCCTGGTGTGCAGCAGAGTGAAACTGCAAACAAAGCGACTGTATCACACGAAAAAGGAAGGAAGGAAGACCTCGCATTGATACCAGCAAGACCCGGGATCAGAGAAAAGTGGAGGAATTTGCACAAGTGCTTGAGGAATCTCTTCCAGGCCCGGCCGACGCAAACGCATCCAACAGATGGGAACATTTCAAGAATACCGTTTACAACACCGCCTTGTCCATATTCGGCAAAAAGACCAACAAGGCGGCAGACTGGTTTGAAGCCCACTCTGAGGAGTTGACACCAGTCATTGAGGAAAAGAGGAGAGCTCAAGCAGCATACAAGGCCTGTCCCAGTGAGCGCAACCTGCAGGTCCTCCGAACTGCTCGCAGCAAAGTCCAACAGACTGCCAGGAGATGTGCTAACGACTACTGGCTCCAGCTCTGTTCCGAGATACAGATAGCAGCTGACACTGGCAACATCAAGGGGATGTATGACGGTATCAAGCAGGCCCTAGGTCCAACACAGAAGAAAATTGCCCCTCTGAAGTCTGCCACAGGCGAGGTCATCCAGGATCGGGCGCAGCAGATGGAACGCTGGGTGCAGCACTACTCTGAGCTATATTCCAGAGAAAATGTAGGCAAACCCACCACCACAAGTAAATTACCAGATATTACCATCTCCACCTTCCCTTTCCTTTGTATGCTCATGCAAATTAATTAAGCAAGATAGGACACTAATTTTAAATTCAATACACATTCTACCCAAACATAGAACTGGTATATTCACATTCCAGACACAGGAAAAGGATTTATGATTTTAATTTTATGTAGACACCCAAATTGATTTCACTAGCACTTAGGTATATTTAACTTGTGAGAATGGTGCCCTAGTGTATTGGCAACCTTCAGTCTCGAAAGACTATGGTATCGCGCTCTGAAAGGTGGTTCTGGCACAGCGTCTAGTGTGGCTGAAAAGGCCAATCCGGGAGTGACAATCCCTTCCACACCGGGAGCAAGTGCAGTCTGTCCCTGGTCTGTCTCCCTGGCTATGAGCCTTCCTTCTTTGCCTCTTAGCCTCAGACTGTTGGCAAAGTGTCTCTTCAAACTGGGAAAGGCCATGCTGCACAGCCTGCCTCCAAGCAGGCCGCTCAGAGGCCAGGGTTTCCCACTTGTTGAGGTCCATCCCTAAGGCCTTCAGATCCCTCTTGCAGATGTCCTTGTATCGCAGCTGTGGTCTACCTGTAGGGCGCTTTCCTTGCACGAGTTCTTTTAGGTGCCCTATATCTTATAGGTGCCCTTATATCTTATAGGTGCCCTATAAGATATATCTTATATCGTATATAAGGATATATCTTATATCGTATAGGTGCCCTATATCTTATAGGTGCCCTATATCTTATATCTTTTAGGTGCCCTATATCTTATAGGTGCCCTATATCTTTTAAGATAACATTACTCAATGAATAATGCCCAAACAAGATATTCTGAACTTGGAAAGTTTATTACAATTCCCTGTACAACAGCATTACAAATAATTTAGTTGAGATATTGAAAACATGCAGCACAATCCTAGACATGTCTACTCAGTTGTAAGTCCTGTGAAGTTCAGAGAGACTTACTTTCAGCCAAGTGTATCTGGGACAGTATGCCAAGGTTACAATCCAAAAATACTAGCAAGTCCCACTGAACTTAATACGATTTACTTCCAAGTAAACATGCTTAGATTACACAGCATGTTACAGAGATGAAAGTTAGGAGGAGGTAGATCTAGAAAGCAAAACTGGAAGTGATGCAAGTCATAAAATCTAGAAACCATTTAAACACTTTTAAAAAACTTAAACACAATTTAATGTATACAATATGGAGCTATTTAGCAACAAAGGTGATTTTGGTTCCAAAACTGACCTTGTGATTTAATTCATATGCAGAAAAATTAGTCGGTAATTTTTACTAGAGAGACAAAGCCTACTGCACCTCAGTTTATTTATACCGTGATTTAACTAGCAGTTAGTTGCTTTATATATTCTTATTGTTTTGTACTTCTTCAGTGAGTGCGATAAAGCATACAGTAATATTTGTGGCAGATGCTTACTTGACAATGGAAGAGAGTGTATTTAGAACATGGAACTACAATACAATAATATTTAGCAAGTTTTTACCCTGTAATAAATAGAAAATGCAAGACATTTTATTTAATGCAAGCATACGTGGCAAGTTTATGCAAGCCAGAAAGCACATCTGGGTTGCCAGATTAAAGCACTTTCCAACATTCTGCAGTTTCAGATTACAGTACTGTATTTGTTATTAACTGCCAAAAATATTAACTGCCAAAAAAAATTCAGTACCTTCAAATGTGATATTTAGGAGTGTGGGGGGGGGGCACTAAACATATGAATGCTTGTTTGAAATCATATGAATGATTTGAAATCAAGCCACTTGCAACTTAGGTCAACAGGAATACTATAAAGCAACTTAAAATAAACATACATCTTGAGTTTGAGATATTTAAAATTATATTAATGCCTGTTTTTTAAGGTGTTTGATTGGTATATATACACAGTGCAGAGACTGGCTCTGACTTCCAAAGTAACAGTCG
This sequence comes from Tiliqua scincoides, assembly GCF_035046505.1. Lineage (NCBI taxonomy): Eukaryota > Metazoa > Chordata > Lepidosauria > Squamata > Scincidae > Tiliqua > Tiliqua scincoides. Next base: position 89,997,050 of record NC_089823.1, read on the forward strand.
TAATATACTACTGTCTTCCAAAGTAATCGTTCTTATATACCAGAGTTGTTGCCCAATTGAACCTTGTACATGACAAGCTTGCATTCTGCCACTGATCTATGGCCTCATTCCAATGTTGCAAGATACCCCTTCAATTCACCCAAGAATGTTGAAAAGACCAAAACAGTAGCTTCTGTATGAATTCAGTATCACACGTTACCCATAGAACATCACCAGAAACATTTTCTATATTTCACAGCCTACTGTACTAACAAAATCCCAGTGATTATGTAACATAATTTGAAATGTGTGCACAAATGTGAGCAGAATCAAGGTTACTCAACCAAACAACATTGGATCAGCGTGAATATGAATGGGATCCTTCAGTGTACCTTGAAGGTAGACAAATTCTGCAAGAATCTCATTTTAAAAATAAACATGAAAGCTACTAGATGCCCACCTTTTTCCTTTATCCTTAATAGGAACTGTTGGGGGACATATTGGGGGAAGAGTGCCAAACAAATCTAACACAAAAACTCTTGACTTCCGAAGGGTGGACTTCCGTCAGATGAGGAGGCTAGTTAGGAAGAAGTTGAAAGGGTACGTAAAGAGGGTCCAATCTCTCCAGAGTGCGTGGAAACTGTTTAAAATAACAGTAATAGAAGCCCAGCAGAAGTGTATACCACAAAGAAAGAAGGGCTCAACTAAGTCCAGGAAGGTGCCCACATGGCTAACGAGCCAAGTTAGAGAGGCTGTAAAGGGCAAGGAAACTTCCTTCCATAAATGGAAGTCTTGCCCTAATGAGGAGAATAAAAAGGAACATAAACTGTGGCAAAAGAAATGTAAGAAGTTGATACAGGAGGCCAAGAGAGACTATGAGGAACACGTGGCCAGCAACATTAAGGGGAAGAATAAAAGCTTCTTCAAATATGTTAGAAGCAGGAAACCCACCAGAGAAGCAGTTGGCCCACTGGATGGTGAGGGAGGGAAAGGGGAGATAAAAGGAGAGTAAGAGATGGCAGAGAAATTGAATGAGTTCTTTGTGTCTGTCTTCACGACAGAAGACCTTGGGCAGATACCACTGCCCAAATGGCCCCTCCTGACCAAGGAATTAAGTCAGATAGAGGTTAAAAGAGAAGATGTTTCAGACCTAATTGACAAAGTAAAGATCAATAAGTCACCGGGTCCTAATGGCATCCACCCAAGAGTTATTAAGGAACTGAAAAATGAAGTTGCTGATCTCTTGACTACAATATGCTTGTCCCTTGAAGGCCACGGTGCCAGAAGATTGGAGGATAGCAAATGTCACACCAATCTTTAAAAAGGGAAGAAGAGGGAACCTGGGTAATTATAGGCCAGTCAGCCTAACGTCTGTTCCAGGTAAAATGGTGGAATGCCTCATCAAAGATAAAATCTTAAAACACATTGACAAACAAGGCTTGCTGAGGGAGAATCAGCATGGATTATGTAAGAGTAAGTCTTGCCTCATGAACCTTTTAGAATTCTTTGAAAACGTCAACAGGCATGTGGATGCAGGAGAACCAGTGGATATTATATATCTGGACTTTCAGAAGGCATTTGACACGGTCCCTCACCAAGTGCTGCTAAGAAAACTCCACAGTCAGGGAATTAGAGGGCAGGTCCTTGATTAGGAACTGGTTGAGGTCCAGGAAGCAGAGAGTGGGTGACAATGGGCAGTTTTCACAATTGAGAGAGGTGGAAGGTGGAGTGCCCCAAGGATCTGTCCTGGGGCCTGTACTTTTCAACCTGTTCATAAATGATCTGGAGACAGGGCTAAGCAGCAAGGTGGCCAAGCTTGCAGATGACACCAATCTTTTCTGAGTGGTGAAGACCAGAAGAGATTGTGAAGAGCTCCAAAAGGATCTCTCCAAACTGGGAGACTGGGCAGCAAAATGGCAGATGCGTTTCAATGTAAGTAAGTGTAGTCATGCACATTGGGGCAAAGAATCAAAACTTTACATATAAGCTAATGGGTTCTGAGCTGACTGAGACAGATAAGGAGAGAGATCTTGGGGTCCTTGTGAACAGCTCGATGAAAGTGTTGACCCAATGTGCGGTGGCAGTGAAGAGGGCTAATTCCATGCTTGGGATCACAAGGAAAGGCATTGAGAATAAGACAGCTAATATTGTAATGCCGTTGTACAAATCAATGGTAAGGCCACACTTGGAGTATTGTGTCCAGTTCTGGTTGCCATATCTCAAAAAGGATATAGTGGAGATGGAAAAGGTGCAAAAGAGAGCAACCAAAATGATTACGGGGCTGGGGCACCTTCCCTATGAGGAAAAGCTATGGCGTTTGGGCCTCTTTAGTCTAGAAAAGAGGCGCCTGAAGAGGGACATGATTGAGACATACAAAATCATGCAGGGGATGGACAGAGTAAATAGAGAAACGCTCTTTTCCCTCTCACATAGCACCAGAACCAGGAGACATCCACAAAAGCTGAGTGTTGGGAGAGTTAGGACAGACAGAAGAAAATATTTCTTTACCTAGCACGTAATTAGTTTGTGGAACTCTTTGCCACAGGAAGTAGTGATGGCATCTTGCCTGGATGCCTTTAAGAAGGGATTAGACAAATTTCTGGAGGAAAAGTTCATTACGGGTTACAAGTCATAGTAAGTATGGGCAAGCTCTTGGCTTTAGAGGCAGTCTGCCTCTGATTGCCAGATGCAGGGGAGGGCACTGGGACGCAGATTGTGTCTGTTGTCTTGTGTGCTCCCTGGGGCATTTGGTGGGCCACTGTGAGGTACAGGAAGCTGGACTAGATGGGTCCTTGGCCTGATCCACTGGGGCTCTTCTTATGTTCTTATCCAGCAAAAGGTGCAGTTCCAAATAATTATAGACCAATAACCTGCCTGCCAATCATGTTTAAATTATTAACTGGTATAGTAGCAGATGAAATAATGCAACATCTGTTAATCTATAAGTAGCTGGACTAGCCAGGCCCTTCTTATGTTCTTAACTGCTGTTCAGCCTCCCATAGCCCCAAAGTGGATAATGAATCCAGTAGTGACTTTGGGCTCCAGTCCTAGGCATGCAGCTAGGAAAACACATTTTATCTCTAATTTATGGTTGTGATATTATGTGTGCAAGGACATTTTTAATTGTGGAAAATTTATGTAAGAGGCAGTATGAGACTTAGCTTCAACAGGGTGGCATTGACAGGTTTCATCTGTGTAAACAGAGGTCAGAGTGTGAACCAAATTTCCAGATTAGAGAGGACAAGGCTACAAACAGACAGGAACTACTAAACCAATGACTGCACTACGAGACATCAGGTGGTGGGTGGGCAGGAGGTGAAGTAATTTCTGAATAAGCTCCAAAAGTAAGCAAGGCTGAGGTATTACCTCCACCCCATCTTATGTGGCAAACTGAAGATACATACCCCAACATGCTATTCTTTTCATTTTCTATGTTTATTATTCCAAGGTCAATTTGATTTGATGTGTATTCAGAATGTAGTAAGAATTCCTTCCTGGTGTTACTTATATAACTCAAATAAAAAGTTTGGGTTTAAAATTGTAGACTTTCCTTGGTTAAAAAGCATATTTGAATGACAATTCACAAGGTAACACAGCAACAGCTAATAAGCATTCTAGGAATGTTTACTTGTGACAAACTGCATCGAGGGAGAAAAGATGTAGAAAATAAAAGCACAACACATATAAGGTTTCTTCAAGTGACTAGTAGAAGGCTTTGCAGATGCTCTCTTGCATCATTCTCACTGATATACACAGCAGGTGACATGTACAAGTATGAGATTAACAATTTCACACTCTTCCTCTTCATCCTTGTATCACAAGCCTCTTTGACACACTAGAGATTCCATCATGATAAACTGATCTTTTTCGCTCCAATTTATACCATCTGAAAAATTATCTTAGGTAGCACCTGATATCAGCATTAAATGCTTGCTCTATTTTATCATCTGAGGCATGTCACTCCAGGCTTGAGATTTTTTTTTGGCAAGTTCCATCCATGAGGGCTGATCTGAAGATGAATGAACCACCTTCTTAAGTGGCTTTATATCTTCCTTGTCAACTGGCACTGAAGACTGAGCTGTGTGAAAAAACAAACAAAAATTATACATCCACTTTATAGTAGCTTGTTATGTAGCAGGATTTACCCCTATCATCAGCTTAATTGACCTGCCACCAGATGCCGTACCATTATGGGCTAGAAAATCTTTAAGGATTCTACACATGACAAGTATTTTTCACATAAAATCTCAATATCAGTGATGAAGGCTATTCTGTAGTGTGTTTGTACCAAATCGAAAGTCCACACTCCATCAGTTACAAGATTTGCTAGGATTGCTTCACAGAAGTGCTAAACAAAAAATTCAGTTAGCATCCCTAAGGCTGTTTCACACATGACACAACAGCAAACCCTTTCTTCCCCACCACCAAATGTACATCCATCAGGAAATTGCTGACTCTTGACTCTTTAGTGCCTGGACCTGTATGATACATTTATTTGCCAACAATCCTATTCACACTTCATGTTTTTATGTGTATGCTTTAAAAATTAAGTGTGTTGCAATCCTCACCTCTCCAAACAGGTGCATAACTGGGTCCACCAAACAGTTATGCACCTGTTTGTGCATAACAGAAATCTCCAATCCTGTGAAGACATAAAAGAAGCGGGAAACACTGTGTGTGTGATGACAGGGCTACACACAACCTACATCTATGTCAGTATTTGAAGTGCTTGTTTCCATACCAGAGCTGTGATGTGACAGTAAGCCTGCTTTTGGCAAAGACTCCTGCAAATCAGATTTTGTATCTTTCTTCTGTTCTTCAGAAGCGACTGTGGGTGGAAAAGGCAAGAATGCATTCCGGGCAAAATCTGTCTGTTGTCTCACAGGTTCCTAAATCAAAAAAGGGGGAGGGGAACAAGACAGCACTATATTAAATAATTCAGAGAACCTCTGTGGGGATTTAACACAACACAAGAAACTCAGCAGCAAACATAATTCGCCTACTCACCAGTGAAACAATTGTGTGGTTTATCACACATGCTTGTCCTATTTATGCTAGCTGAGTTGTAAACATTCCATAAAGTTTTAATGTTCTGTGGTTTCATAAGGCTGTAAAACTGTTTTTTACTGTGGTAAGATTTTGAATTATGCAATTAGTAGCTCTTGGAAACAGGTTGTGATCACCATAGCAAAATTATTTAAGGCCTTCTGCTTTGCTCGACTAATGAGGACAAATACAAACCAAGCCTAGCACAAATAGCTTCTCATATACTGTAATGGACAATGCTGTGCCTTTGCAGCAGTGATTCATACACTTCCTTGAGGTGATGGGTGGCTGTATTTGCATAAATCTTTTTAGCCAAAAGCAGTCTCTGGAGTAGCAATTTTCAACCAATATGCCACAGCACATTGGTGTGCCACAAATGGTCTGTAGGTGTGCCATGGGGGTTTAGGGAATGGTTATTTTTTAGTAGGACCATTGGGGGATGTGAGCCCCCTACCAGCAGCACAGTGTGCCTTGTCAATTATCAAAAAAACTGATGGTGTGCCTTGACAATTTTAGTGTCTTGTCAGTGTGCTGCAGATGAAAAAGCTTAAAATCATGGCTCTGGAGGCTCTGTGTTTGACTGGAAGAAAAGGAGGAGGAAGTTGCTTAGGCTTTCACCTTCAGCCATTTTCCTTCTCAAAATTCTGCCTTTGTCCCAGTTAGTTTCACACCCAAGTTTAACTGAACATATAAATATGTGCTTATAAGATGTGTTTATTATCTTGAAGGGGAAAGGAAGACACATGCACTTCCGAAATCAGTTGAAATTTATAATTGTTCTTGGTTATTTTCATAAGCGTGATGACTCAACTTCCTGTACAACCCAATCTGCATGGGGAAGTCTACAGGAAATTCTGCAAAACTGAAAGCTTCACTGTTTAGAATGGCCCAACGTATCAGAATGAGCCAACTTGTTTTAATATACATTAATTACTAATTTGGCCAAAGTTTGTTGCAGTCTGGAGTCTGATCCAAGGGCAAGTTCTGACATGTGTAGAAATAACTCTATGAAACTCAGGAAAATGCAGGTGGTTTTGGTTAACCCAAGTGTCACAGTGTGTGCTTTTTCACAATACGACTGCATCATTTAGTATAACAACAGTGCAATGCAGAAACTCTGCTTTTATCAGGAAAGTTTTATGGAAAGAATATGACAGGGCGAGAATTTTATAAAGCTGCACTACTATCTCATGCAAATCTAATTTTTCTGCATATGAAGTTCTAAATCTGAATTCTAGCACTGGCATTAAGAATCAAACAGAGATTATGTTTTGCATCTTTCTCCATATACTGAAAATAATTTATCTGGAAGCAAAAGGCTTTCATTCTGCCACAGTTCCTTACAAAGGTTTACTATGGTTATATAAAAAATATTTTCCTCACAAAAAGAAGATACAGTATCCAGAATTAATTTTATGCAGCAGGTTTTGATCCTGCAAATACCTGTCTATACTTTCAGTACATATGCGCCAACATGTATGTGCGATTTATGTATTCTACCCTCCCTGTTAGCAGATTCAAATTCATAGATTTTTAGAAGGAAAAGCATGCATTTTTTCTATGTACTTTCCTACAAGCTGAACCCCAATTATTGGTGGGCCTCAATTATTATGGGGGGAAAAAATTGGTGATCTCATATTTTATCTTCTTCCTCTAAAAGGACTTCACAAGCACTCCTCCTGCAGTAGATAAGCATTTATTTATCCTTTATCAAGGATCACACCAAAACTAACATCACTTAAAAATCTAAAAGACTGCAAGGATGTAGAAAGGGGAATTATGTCAGAGAGCTGTTGCCAACTGAAACAGAGAATACTGGGATGGAAAGACCAATGGTCTGTCTCAATATAATGCAGCTTCATATGTTTATAAGATTCCATATAGACTGTCCAGTAGCTGCTGTGACAGTCACTAAATAAAATTGTCTTTGACAAGACTGCTGGTAAGTTGAATGAGAAGCTTTGCAATCAACTACAATTTGCACTTTTAGTGCCGGCAAGCATATATATCCAGTAGTGGAAGCATGAGAGAGAGGGAAGATATCTATGACACCTGCAAGCAGGGTACCCTAATCTTAACAAAAGCTAATAAATAAGCCTTGACGTGTTGAACACCTTAGGATCAGCTCAATCGCCAGTGTGGCATGGCAGCCCGCACCAAACTTTGACTGAAGCACCAGAGTTCAAATCTCCACTCAGTCATGAAGTTTACTTGGTGACCCTTGGCCAGCCACCATCTCTAAGTCTAATCTGCCCTACCCAGTTGCTGAGAGGATAAAAAAAAATGGTTAGAAGACTATGTACACTGAGCTGAGCTCCTTGGGCAGGATAAAAATGTAATAAATTTGCACAGCAGCACCTAGAGCCCTGGTGCTGTTTGCCCAGCCTCCTCAGATGGGCTAAGGGCAGAGGCGGGAAAATTGAGGCAACCCATGGGCTGCTGGATTGATTGGGGCATGGCATGGCTGTTGCTGGGGCCAGCAAGGTCACCCCAGCTTCAGTCCAAGTCTTTTCAGCTAGCCCCACCTGCCCACCCTATGTCAGTCTGAGAGTAGCTGGTCACTCCATGGGGGGGGGTAGGAATTTTTGGCTGGTAACCTGATATTGCTTTTTTTTTTTTTTTACTGCCCTGGACTGGTATTTGGGCATGGTGTTATAGATGTAGTTATTCAAAGGTTTCCCTGAGTGGGGCAGGTAGCATGCTGGGAAGCGAAGTGGCTGGGAAGCCAGGAATGGGGGTGGTGTGCATGCTGAGGTAAACAAGGTCAGGGAGTGAGCCAGGACCGCTCTGACACCACTTGTCCAGGTTGGTAAGGTTGGCTGGAGAGCCCATTGGCTGGTTAAAGCAAGAGCCAGCTCATGGCTTAACCTGTGCGGGTCAGTGCTGGCCAGGTGCCTCAACCCCTTGGGGTTTGCTGGGATAGACTAACCCTGTCTCTGATGGAGTGACACCTGGAGTCAGTGTGTCATGTCTATGGGGTCCCAGGGGAGATAAATGGCTAGTGCCATTCCCCCCCCCCCCAAGCGCTTAGTGGCCAGCACACTTTGGGATTTTTACTAGCTTAATTTTTCCCTGCTGCAGGTTATTTTTATTAATTCAAAAAATTGCAATCATCCCGAGCCTCTGTCTCATGTCCTTCTTTGGGGGGGGGGGGTGTGCCTGGGTAAAAAAATAGTTTCAGAGCAGGGGTGGAGGCTGCTCTTCATTTTGGTTGAAGTCACAGAAACAGAATAAGTATAATAAGTGCATTTACAGAAGATCTTTGTGAATCAATTACACAAATGGACTAAACACAAAAGGCCATTGTAATACTGTACACAAATCAAGCATGGATTAACTGTGATCACCTCTACTTTTTCCTCCTCTCTGATTTGTTTTTCTGCATCTGCCTTATCCTGAGCCACTGGTTTCTCTTCTCTGCTAAGCTCCTGTTCCATGACTTTCTGCTTTTGTTTCGCTATGGTAATCCAGGCTGGCATTGTCTGGCTTTCAGTTTCTCTTGCAGTATCTGCAGCAATCACAGGAGGAGGCACACTTTTCTCTGTTGAGAGAATTTGGGGGAAAGAAAAGTTATTTGAGAGGAGAAATGAAGATCTTCTCTTGTTCCATTTTAGAAACATTCTCTAGGAATGTTCAGTGATGAGCAGAACTTGCCTTTTGGTACCCAGAAATAACAACTAAGGAGAAACCTCTGCACATCAGGAAATGTGCTCTGAAGACTTTTAACAAAGCCTGCCAAAGAGAACCAGACCAGAGTGTCAAAACTCAGAAACCCTTAATGAGGCCCAGAGCACAGCCAGAAGTGAGAAGAGCTAGGATGCTGCTGATCTTCCCACTGCTTTCTCTTTGAGCTTGTTGGAAGGACTCTCTCATATACCACACATATGATTCAGACTTCCTTCCAGGTCTGTGAGCAAGTAGCTAAATATAAGTAGTTAATCTTGAAGGAAGCATCAGATAACATATCAAATCCAGGGGGTATGATCCAAGGACTTATTGCCCACCGACTCTGCTAAGTTGTAAGGGATCTGGATGGGATTTCTAACAGGCTTCGCTAAATATTGATTACTGTGAGACTCAGGAGGTGGAAGAGGCTCAAATAAGCTTTACCTATGATCTGTGTCAGACGAGAGTTGAAACAAAAATGATTGGTGGAAAATTTAGTATAGATAGTGCACAATTAGCCTGCAAAATTTACTGCCACATTGCATGACCATGGGCCAGTCTTAGCAGGGTGTATCTCCCAGTGTTGTGGTAATAAAAGAGGGAATGTTAAGGAATGTTCCTTATGTATGTAACATGTTATGTAACATGTTCCTTATGTTAAGGAAGGGATAGAATCCAGCAAAGTAGAGATTGAAGGTGGGTCCGACTCCACCGTAGAATCTCTGTGGGTTAAATTACCAGGCTTGTGCAGCAATGTAATACTGGGGGCGTGCTATCGTCCTCCAGACCAGAAATCTGATGGGGACCTTGAAATGAGGAAACAGATCAGGGAGGTGACAAGGAAGGACAGGGTTGTAATCATGGGGGACTTCAATTATCCTCATATTGACTGGGTCAATTTGTGTTCTGGTCACGATAAGGAAACCGGATTTCTTGACGTGCTGAATGACTGTGGCTTAGATCAGCTAGTCAAGGAGCCCACCAGAGGACAGGTGACTCTGGATTTAATTTTGTGCGGTACGCAGGACCTGGTTAGAGATGTAAACGTTACTGAGCCATTGGGGAACAGTATCATGCTGCGATCCGTTTTGATGTGCACGTTGGGGGAAGAATACCAAGCAAATCTCTAACAAAAACCCTTGACTTCCGACGGGCGGACTTCCCTCAAATGAGGAGGCTGGTTAGAAGGAGGTTGAAAGGGAGGGTAAAAAGAGTCCAGTCTCTCCAGAGTGCATGGAGGCTGCTTAAAACAACAGTAATAGAGGCCCAGCAGAGGTGTATACCGCAAAGAAAGAAGGGTTCCACTAAATCCAGGAGAGTGCCCGCATGGCTAACCAGCCAAGTTAGAGAGGCTGTGAAGGGCAAGGAAGCTTCCTTCCGTAAATGGAAGTCTTGCCCTAATGAAGAGAATAAAAAGGAACATAAACTGTGGCAAAAGAAATGTAAGAAGGTGATAGGGGAGGCCAAGCGAGACTATGAGGAACGCATGGCCAGCAACATTAAGGGGAATAATAAAAGCTTCTTCAAATATGTTAGAAGCAGGAAACCCGCCAGAGAAGCGGTTGGCCCTCTGGATGGTGAGGGAGGGAAAGGGGAGATAAAAGGAGACTTAGAGATGGCAGAGAAATTAAATGAGTTCTTTGCATCTGTCTTCACGGCAGAAGACCTCGGGCAGATACCGCTGCCCGAACGGCCCCTCCTGACCGAGGAGTTAAGTCAGATAGAGGTTAAAAGAGAAGATGTTTCAGACCTCATTGATAAATTAAAGATCAATAAGTCACCGGGCCCTGATGGCATACACCCAAGGGTTATTAAGGAATTGAAGAATGAAGTTGCAGATCTCTTGACTAAGGTATGCAACTTGTCCCTCAAAACAGCCACGGTACCAGAAGATTGGAGGATAGCAAATGTCACGCCTATTTTTAAAAAGGGAAAGAGGGGGGACCCGGGAAACTATAGGCCGGTCAGCCTAACATCCATACCGGGTAAGATGGTGGAATGCCTCATCAAAGATAGGATCTCAAAACACATAGACGAACAGGCCTTGCTGAGGGAGAGTCAGCATGGCTTCTGTAAGGGTAAGTCTTGCCTCACCAACCTTATAGAATTCTTTGAAAAGGTCAACAGGCATGTGGATGCGGGAGAACCCGTGGACATTATATATCTGGACTTTCAGAAGGCATTTGACACGGTCCCTCACCAAAGGCTACTGAAAAAACTCCACAGTCAGGGAATTAGCGGACAGGTCCTCTCGTGGATTGAGAACTGGTTGGAGGCCAGGAAGCAGAGAGTGGGTGTCAATGGGCAATTTTCACAATGGAGAGAGGTGAAAAGCGGTGTGCCCCAAGGATCTGTCCTGGGACCGGTGCTTTTCAACCTCTTCATAAATGACCTGGAGACAGGGTTGAGCAGTGAAGTGGCTAAGTTTGCAGACGACACCAAACGTTTCCGAGTGGTAAAGACCAGAAGTGATTGTGAGGAGCTCCAGAAGGATCTCTCCAGACTGGCAGAATGGGCAGCAAAATGGCAGATGCGCTTCAATGTCAGTAAGTGTAAAGTTATGCACATTGGGGCAAAAAATCAAAACTTTAGATATAGGCTGATGGGTTCTGAGCTGTCTGTGACAGATCAGGAGAGAGATCTTGGGGTGGTGGTGGACAGGTCGATGAAAGTGTCGACCCAATGTGCGGCGGCAGTGAAGAAGGCCAATTCTATGCTTGGGATCATTAGGAAGGGTATTGAGAACAAAACGGCTAATATTATAATGCCGTTGTACAAATCGATGGTAAGGCCACACCTGGAGTATTGTGTCCAGTTCTGGTCGCCGCATCTCAAAAAAGACATAGTGGAAATGGAAAAGGTGCAAAAGAGAGCGACTAAGCTGATTACGGGGCTGGGGCACCTTCCTTATGAGGAAAGGCTACGGCGTTTGGGCCTCTTCAGCCTAGAAAAGAGACGCTTGAGGGGGGACATGATTGAGACATACAAAATTATGCAGGGGATGGACAGAGTGGATAGGGAGATGCTCTTTACACTCTCACATAATACCAGAACCAGGGGACATCCACTAAAATTGAGTGTTGGGCGGGTTAGGACAGACAAAAGAAAATATTTCTTTACTCAGCGCGTGGTCAGTCTGTGGAACTCCTTGCCACAGGATGTGGTGCTGGCGTCTAGCCTAGACGCCTTTAAAAGGGGATTGGACGAGTTTCTGGAGGAAAAATCCATTATGGGGTACAAGCCATGATGTGCATGCGCAACCTCCTGATTTTAGGAATGGGTTAAGTCAGAATGCCAGATGTAGGGGAGAGCACCAGGACGAGGTCTCTTGTTATCTGGTGTGCTCCCTGGGGCATTTGGTGGGCCGCTGTGAGATACAGGAAGCTGGACTAGATGGGCCTATGGCCTGATCCAGTGGGGCTGTTCTTATGTTCTTATGTTCTAGGGAAGGCATGGTCACTGCCCTAAGCTTCTTGGAGGAAAGTTTGAATGAATAAAAGAATAATACTATCAGAAGTTCAGGAGCACCATTAAAAACAGTAAATTGTCTCTTTAGTTCAATATGTTTCAATAGCCGGGGAGTACTATTTATACTTTTTCTTGTCCAGGCACCAAGATGCATGGGGGGGGGGGGGAGCTTCAATAAGAACAAGTACATGAGGCTGAGAAGAGGGGGAAAAAAACCACACAAAGGCTGCTATATTTTTTATTCGTTATTTGATCTGGTTCTCTTCAAAAGCATGCATGTTTATAGACTCATTTTTACATATTGCGCTTGGATTACATTTCCCATCTGATTTTTCATTCCTATGAATCTCTAACCTTAACACAGAAGCAAAGCTGCGTTGGAGTATTCCAAACACAAGCTGTAAAGCAAATATTTTTAGAATGAATGCAAATACTTTTAGAAGGAAAGGCAACACAAAATGATACTACCATTTTTAAATCCACCTTTGGAGACTTGCATTTTACTTTTATAGATGATTTGCCAAATTGCATGTTGGAAAATTTGGAGTATAGGGTTATTTTTAGCAACACTTTGTTCCTGAATGAGAACTTTAGGGTACACCGTGCAGGATCATGTTCCTTAAAAGGTGAAGAGTCTTATGGTGCCCCAGCAGAGGAAGAAGCAAATACAGTGTCCAGAATTTTTGGGAAAGGAATTGAAAAATGGCCATTAGAATAACATACCACCCCTCCTCACTGTATTCTAGTACAATTCTGGTACAAGAGCTAAACTTTTCTTTTTGTCAGCCTATTTACAAGAAGCAAATGCGGAAGACAAGAGACGGAAGACAAAGAGGTAACTACTGTCTATTTCACTACCTTGCATTTTTTTCAGTGTGACAGAATTGGATATGGCCACTGGGAAGGCAAAAAGGAAAGTAACACAGGACTCTCTCTTCCACCTACTTGCCTGTCCTAGCCCACCACTGCTTGGGAAAAGATTCAACTGCATTCATGGGTAGACCAATGCTAAATCTGCCCCATGATGGTCTTTGGCTGATACTCTGTTGCAACTGCCTCTAGAGTGAGCTATTACTCAAGAGGCAGTTGCAACAGAGTATCAGGCAGGGACCATCATGGTGATTGCTGCCAATGTCTGCAACTGCTGCAACTGTGATTGCTGCCAACATCTGATATAGGGAAGGCAAAAACTCAAGTCCCATTAGTGGAAGGCGTTCGACACGGTCCTTCACCAAAGGCTACTCAAAAAAATCCACAGTCAGGAAATTAGAGGGCAGGTCCTCTCCTGGATTGAGACTTGGTTGAAGACCAGGAAATAGAGTGGATGTCAGTGGGCAATTTTCACAATGGAGAGAGGTGAAAAGTGGTGTGCCCCAAGGATCTGTCCTGGGACCGGTGCTTTTCAACCTCTTCATAAATGACCTGGAGACGAAGGTGAGCAGTGAGGTGGTAAGTTTGCGGACGACACCAAACTTTTCCGAGTGGTGAAGACAAGAAGTGATTGTGAGGAGCTCCAGAAGGATCTCTCCAAACTGGCAGGATGGGCAGCAAAACGGCAGTTGCGTTTCAATGTAAGTAAGTGTAAAGTCATGCACATTGGGGCAAAAAATCAAAACTTCACATATAGGCTAATGGGTTCTGAGCTGTCTGTGACAGATCAGGAGAGAGATCTTGTGGTGGTGGTGAACAGGTCGATGAAAGTGTCGACCCAATGTGCGGTGGCAGTTAAGAAGGCCAATTCTATGCTTGGGATCATTAGGAAAGGTATTGAGAACAAAACAGCTAATATTATAATGCCGTTGTACAATTCTATGGTAAGGCCACACCTGGAGTATTGTGTCCAGGTCTGGTCGCCGCATCTCAAAAAAGACATAGTGGAAATGGAAAAGGTGCAAAAGAGAGTGACTAAGATGATTACGGGGCTGGGGCACCTTCATTATGAAGAAAGGCTACGGAGTTTGGGCCTCTTCAGCCTAGAAAAGAGACGCCTGAGGGGGTACATGATTGAGACATACAAAATTATGCATGGGAAGGATAAAGTGGTTAGAAAGATGCTCTTTACACTCTCACATAACACCAGAACCAGGGGACATCCACTAAAATTAAGTGTTGGGAGAGTTAGAACAGACAAGAGAAAATATTTCTTTACTCAGCGTGTGGTTGGTCTGTGGAACTCCTTGCCGCAGGATGTGGTGACGGCATCTGGCCTGGATGCCTTTAAAAGGGGATTGGACAAGTTTCTGGAGGAAAAATCCATTATGGGTTACAAGACATGATGTGTATGTGCAACCTCCTGATTTTAGAAATGGGCTAGGTCAGAATGCCAGATGCAAGAGAGGGCACCAGGATGAGGTCTCTTGTTATCTGGTGTGCTCCCTGGGGCATTTGGTGGGCTGCTGTGAGATACAGGAAGCTGGATGGGCCTATGGCCTGATCCAGTGGGGCTGTTCTTATGCCTACCTAGGGGCCTCATGAAATTCTTTTCCATCTCCATATTCAACAAACAACTGCAGTTCATGAGAAAGAAAGATGTTGTTATCTGTGTATGTTAAGTGAATGGGTGGAAGTGAAATTCATGTTTAACTGCGTAGGGTTTACTCCAGACTGTTCCTGGCTGCCACACCGCCCTACCAGCCAACAAATGCCAGGGTGGCCAGTCATGCACCATTCTACACACCAAGGCAAGGAGCACTGCATGCCTGCCAGGCCCTGTCAGTGGCACCACAGATACTGCTGGCCACAATTTTCCTCCACTGATACTTCAGGCACAAAATATGGGCCAGAAGGTATGGAGCTCTGCTTTTGAAAAATGGAAAGTATGTATGAAACCTACATATTCTTCAACACTGCCAAAGTCCTGTAAAGAAGCATTGGATAATATATCTTTATGGCCATGTTGCACTGCCAAAGCAATATACACCTTACAATGCCATTCATTACGAAGAATCATGACTACTCTGTACCAATGCTATAGTCACCTGCACTGAGCTGGGGGTTGGACTTCAAGATTTCTAGGGCTGCTTCCAACTCGAATATTCTATGGTTCTATTATTCTAATGATGGCCCAGTGCTGCAGACTATAGGATCATAATTTAACATACATGAATTTAAGATACAAAATCCTCTTGAGTTATATGGAATAAAAACTGTTTATTCAGTTGTGGGTACAACAGCAGAACAACAAGTTGTCTGTATCAATGGAAGCTCTATTTGCAAAGTACAAAAAATATTTTAAAAACATCTTAGAAGAGGCAGAGCTTTACCTCTTACATTGCATTCACAGTATTATTTACATATCCCTTAATTCTGGAGGGTAGTTGCCAACTGGCATCCAATGCACTTCAAATGGAAGCACAGAGGACTACTGTTAAAGCTCACTTCTACAGTTTATTTTTAAAGAACAGGAAGACCACATTTGCAAAAGCTTTGAGAGCTGAATGGACTTAGTGCCTCATTTTATGAACCACAGCACTGGCATGATAGTCCTCAGATACCAAGTGCAGTGACACTGATAGGATTCTGCCACAATGCTGTCTCAGTGGAAAGATGTAGGTCAGTGGTACTAAGCCAGGAACACAGCAGCACTTCTTGATGCTGTTGTGTAGGAGAGAAGAGGGCACAGCATAGCACGCTACCACTCAAGTAATAAAGAACATGGAATTGCATGCAGAAGGTCCTAAATTCAACCCATGACATTACAATTAAGAACAGCCTGTGCTAGTCTAGATGGATCAATGGCTGCATGCATTGCATGCAGAGTCCCAGTTCAATCCCTGGAATCTTCACATAGGTCAGAGCAAAATTCCTGTATGAAACCCTGAAGAACTGCTACCAGTCTATGTTGACAATACTGACCTAGATGGGCCAGCGGGCTGATTCAGTACAAGGCAGCTTCATATGGTCATCCATCACTGTGGGATCAGCTCCAGAGTGAGAACAAATCACCTATGTTCCATGAACCCTTTAGTCGTCCTGTGTATGTACAAACTTTTGTATACCCACAGTTGTATAAACAGTTCTAATGGGAATATACATGAAAGCCTGTAGAGCCTTTTTGATGTAAACAGGTCTTTTCTCACTACTGCAGCTATGCCTAAATTTACTCATTAGGTTGCCCATTATACTGGGTGAGGTGTGTTAATACACATTATTTTAGTTTAATATTTCTGAATGCATTTCATTGTTAGTCAAGTGGTGAATCACTACATGAGGTCGATCCAACAAAGTCAATAGGAAAACAAAGATCACACTCATTACGATTTATTGCTATTTTTAAATTAATATGTAGTCTTTCGAGACTGAAGGTTGCCAATACAATGTGCTAATTATTATTTCTGTCCGTTAAGCAAATAATCTTGAGGCTAAGTCTCTCTTAAAACTAAAATTATATATGTCTGATTCAGTATTATTTTGACACTTCACAAATTTAATTTCATTCTTTTAAGCATTCTTAAAGAACAGAGTGAGTAGGGTTTATACAGTCAATGAAATGACTGCAGTTGCACTCCTGTGTGAATCCCAATGAACACAAGCAGAACTTACTTCTAAGTAAACATTACAGACTTGAAAACTAAGTAAACATTACAGACTTGAACATTACAGAAAAGCAAACATGCTAAACATGCTCTAAGAGAAAAGGAAATAGAGAGATGATCCCAAGCCAAACTGTAGAACCAAATATTTCAAAACACCATCTTATCTTACTTTATCAGTCAAGATCAGTTCAAGACTAGAAGACCATTGCACAGCAGGAAGTATTTCTTGCATTTTTAAAATTTCAATTTTTAAGAACAGAATAATAAAATCCAACCTAGGGAGAAGAGTGGAGACTCTTTCAAAGTCTCTTTGTAATCAGACATAGGTGCTATTTTGCAGCCCAGCCCTACCTAAATCCTAGTGTGGTGATGCAGCTGCACCAGTGCAGCTTCCAATGCACCTCACAGGGGATTTTTGGCTGCTTTAGTTCCCTGATCCTGGGATAAGCCCCAGCAGTTGCCATGGGGAAACTTGGACCTGCATCTGGCTCGATCACTGGTACAAGCTGGAGTTGCTCTGTGAAGGCATATCAGGCCCGGGAAGGGGGTTGGATTTGGCATGTGCTGTGGACAATCCCGCCCCCTCCTGGATCTGATCCACCCTCCTCCCTGCCTAGTCACCACTCCCTTCCATCTTCCCCCTTCTTGTTCCATATTTCCCATTTAATCTTGCCTCCCTCCAACCCCCTGTGTGAGCTTACCTGTCCCAGCAGGTGTCCATGCAGCAGGTGTCCATGCAGGAAGCCTCTGTGGCCTCCCCACCATTGGGCCTGCAGCACACATTGGCAGAGGCTGCTTTGCAATAGCCATAAGCAGCCTCTGTCAACATGATGCTAAATATGCCAGTGGTGGAGGGGGTTATGATTGGGCCATTAGTGAACCAGATTATACAGTTAAAATTGCCCTTGAGGAATCATGTGAAACGAGGAAGCAATTTCCTGAGGTGCCGCCTTCATCTTACAATCAGCTCCACTGGCTTGAGCAGAACACTCTCCTCACCTTGTGGTATTTTAAACACCTTTGGAGCCTTCTGTGTTTTTATAAAATCTGCTAGTTAGACTAATTATCACTGTTTCCACCAGAACTTGACACAATGCTTGTAAGTATCTCAGCTTGATCAAAGGATTCTTACATGCATCAGATCACCAACATGCACACAAAATTTAAAGCTTTAGACCAGAGCCTTTGTATTTTATACCTTATCTATTCTTTGAACTAGGATTATAAGGAAACAAACTACATTTTTGCCACCAGTGAAATATCAAATGTCCAAGGTGACTCAGATGAATCAATCTTATCTACCTCTTTTCTCTGCTCACCATTTTTTTTTTAAACACAACTTGTTTCTATATGAATACTAGGGTTAAAAAAGAATTGTGTGCATAGAGGCCAGCTTAGCTCTGCTGAAGGAACCAAATATTTCCCTTTCCTCTAAGAGTGCACCTAGGTATGCAGAATTTGAGTAGTGAGCTCAAGGTGGAACCACATTCAACCTCTTTTTGTCAGACATACAATCTTCTCTGAAGCACTGAAGTTAGGGAAAATCCTTCATGACAATAATGAAGCTACTTCCCACAGATATTCTTTCAGGTAAAAAAAATGATTTTTTTTTTTAAAGGATGCTAAACATGTAGTTCATTAGATAAACTCACAAGGTGCTTGTGAGGAAAAAAAACAGACAACATGGTAAGAGGAGGAAAAACAAAAAAGAGGAAATCAGTGCAAGTTTCAGAAGCAAGTACACGTCATTTAAGAAGCAAAGGCAAGCTTTGCTGCCTTTGAAAGTTTTCATATTTTCTCTTCCTGGAATCAAACCATATCTACATAATCTCTAACCACATTGAGTGTTGCCAGGTGCTGCAAATCTCAGGCCTGCCCCATGCAAAATGTCTGCATACTCTTCTACCAATAGATTAATAAAAGATTGTCTGTACCTACTGTCTCTTGAATTAGAGATCAAGATAACTTGCTATATTAGATGGCAAAATGCCAGCAATAACAGGCATTCTGCCATATTGGGAGATCTAAAGGTTAAAATTAGGTGGATTGAGTAGAATTCTAGTGAACACAGGTACAGTACTTCTGTTTTTGCCGTATGACCCAGGAAATGCACTGTTGTGCCATCTAATGTCTTCATCACTAATCTTTTCAAAAGACCTAAAGTAATTTCATGCCAGAATTATGAGAGCTGGGGAAGTTTTATTTGCGTTCTGAATAAACCCAACTTTGCTTTCTCAGAGTGAATCTGCATTAGGTTAAGTTTCACTGATCTAACCTGAATGTGGGAGGTGTAATGGATGTAAGCTGACACTTGAGTAAGTACAGCTGGAATCGGACAGACAGATACAAGGATTTTATTTTGCTTTGAAATTTGTCTCCCAGCATGAACATTTGCTATATTCAAACTCGGGCTCTTTCACTGCCCAAGCTACTACAGTATAACTCCTCCTACAATTCCCTGTTTTATTTTCAGTACACTTGTGTTTTAAGTCTTCATCTGCCTGTTGGTTGGATTCATTCAGACCTTTGCCCCCTGACCACCTGGAGCAATGACTACAGTCTAGCTTCTTGGGATCTTACATGTAACTGGGGCAGAGGCTTTCAAGGATGGTCTCTCTCTGCCTAGGTTTGTCCTTGTGGTGGCAACAGAGTATCATTTTAGCTGCGGGCAAATGAGGGAAGGAGAGAGATACCAGTATGGGACCACCACCTCCCACCCCAGATAACCACAGTGCCTGAAAGCAATTTATTGTATGCAGTTATTCCAGGTCTCCTGAAGCAGCTATGCTGACACACTGTTGAAAAGTTTCACAACTTCTAATTCCTTGGAGGTCTACAGAGGAATTCTAGACCCCAAAGTAGCTTGAACTCAGGCTTTTTGTTTATAGTTAGAACTCTATTGTTTCTGGACCTTGCAAATACAAAATGCTTCCAGAAGTGCTATCACATATTTTAGCTGAAAACTTGGCCTATTTATTGAAAGCAGCCCAGAAAGTCATTCATGTGAGCCCAGAGCCCATCCAATATTCTCATATTCCCCAACTTCCCCAGGGACAGGAGGGATGGCAATAGGAAGAGGTTAGAGTTTCAGAAGCCCTAGAATAGAGGTGTCAAACCTGTTTCATTCAGATGGCCAAAGTTAGCATTAAAGGGCTGAAAATGACATCATTAAGCAGATGATGGTAAGATATAAGCACTTTGTTCTCACATAGAAATGCATTAGCTTTAAATGTCAGAAGAGAAAATGTGCAAATCTTGTTCATGTTTTCAAGATATGAGTGAGCCCAATTATCACTCTGGGAGACTCCAATTATAATGGGGACAGATAAATTGCTCCCAGGGTCCACAGTCATCCTGTAGGCCTTGTATTTGACAACCATGCCCGAGAACGTGTATGGAAACACTTTGGATATCTCCCTTTATCTGGGAATTTAATTCCACGGTTTGATTTTTATATAGCTATATCTAGAGGATGACAGAGGGGCAGAGAGTTTCTCTAGCCAATAAGTTTAAGCAATGTTTCTCAAACTGTTGGTTGGGAGCCAATTTCAGGTGGGTCCCAGAGCGTAGCAGAGGGGGGTAAAGGGGGTAATTTGTACCCAGGCCCAGGGTCAGAAAGGGGGCCCAGGAGCCAAAGGAGGGGGCCCGGAAAGTTCCTGGAACTTGACATTTTCCTATCTTACCTGAACTCGCTGCCAGCACATAATGCTGGGGCACAAACACAAGCATGCAGTGTTAACTGCTATTGCAAGCCATACACACCAAACCCAGAAAAGCATCAATGACCCTCCTTAACACAGTGTCAAATCTGGGAGGAAACAGGCCTGCTACAGTAGCTTTTTGGCATGTGGATCCCATAACCATGAAGGAGTGTATAGAAGCTCAGGGACCCAGCTGTGGGGCTACAGCTGCTGCAGAAGTTCATTTTGATCCATTCTAATGTGAGCCTAAATACAAGGATGCTAATTTTCTGCAATTGATTTTCTAAGTTTCAAAAATTTTAGAGAGACTTAGGAGGGAGTTTGGTTTTCCATATTATTTCATCTAGCTGCCAATGGTGCATGATCAGGTAGACTTGGGCTCTGCATTAAGAAGCCTAGTAGACCTGAGGTCCAAAGACTATTGTGGCTGTCAGCACTCTCCCCCACCCTATTTTGCCCCCTGTTCTGCCTGCCCCCATTGCCCCCCTTCCCCTTTGAGAAGGGGCCCAGAAGAAACTTTGTACCCCCTGCTAAAATTCCTCTCATAGGCCCTGTGGGTCCCCATTCATTTCAATATTTTATTTTTAATATATTAGACTTGATGCTACCATGGCATGTGATTGCATCTGGGGAAATATTCCAGACCTGTACATTTAACAAGCTACTATGTATATTTTAACAATGATAGAAAATGGGACTTACCCCTGAGTAAGTGTAGGTAGGATTGCAGCCTAGGATAGTTAAAAATTTTCCTGCTTGATGATGTCACTTCCAGTCATGACATCACTTCCGGTGGGTCCTGATGGATTCTCATTCTAAAAAGTGGGTCCTGGTGCTAAATGTGTGAGAACTACTGAGTTAATGTAATTACCTATACTTCTTAAACATTACCGCCAGCATACGAAATGTAAAGTTGCCAAGTTCTATTGCTGCCAGATTCAGGAAACATTAGGAAATATATCCTCTTTCCCCCTTCAACAAGCAATGTGTGGTGCACTTTACAGTTTATGTTTTGCTATTGCAATAATACCCTAATGGCAATTTTTAAAAAAATCTTTCAATTGAAATGTGTTTAGACATTCAAATGTGTCAGAGAAATCTTACCAGGCACTTCAGAGGGACTCTGTTTCTTCTCCAAAACTGGGTCTTCATTTTTTAATTCAGGGTATTTGATCGCCTTTTCTTGCTTTTCTGGGCATGTGTTACTGCCAGCAATAAGGAAGTGTTGCAAAACAGGCTTCCTCGGCAATGGAGGTTTCGTGCTACTCTGTTCAGCAGACTTTGTTTTTGTTCTGAGGTTTTCGTTTAAAAAGCCACCAATATCAGCAGTTTTCTTGATCTCTGCCTTTTCACTTTTGGGTAAAGATGAAGCCAGCTCCTTTTTCTCTAAATTAAACTCTGCACTGTATCTTTTAATCTCCTTGGATTCCTGTGAGGAGTTGTCTTTGTACTTCACTGACAAAGACGTAGACCTAAGTTTGACTTGAAAGGGGTTTTTCTCTTCACCACCTGACTGGCCAGCACTCAGCTGCTGTGGCAGACCAGTGCTGGAGTTACTCAGCACTGGTTTTGAACTCACAGTCTGGGTCAGGGTATCAATCATTGGTCTGTCTAGTGTCCTATCAGCAACCTCCGGCTCTGAAGGTGATGCCTGTTTGTTAGTGCTATTATTCTTCTCTTGAAAAGTGCTCACCTTTATATCCTCCTTCACCTCATTTCTCGAGAAGTCTTTTATTTTAGTCTGCAATACCTGCCTGCTTAACGGACTTTCGCAAACCGTTTCCCTCATGTTCACACTGCTAGTCCTTGGCCTTTCCCGAGCTGATGACACTGAAAATTTTCTCAAGGGACTGAGCTCACTTGCTTCTTTTGCTGTTTCCACACCCAAAATCAATACACCAGGTAGTGCTTGGTGACTGTCTTCCTTATTAGACACAGGCAGCTCATCAGTTGGTTTCATTTTGTCTAGAATCAAGGAAGGTCTGTCTGTCTGAGATGGTGGAGCTGCCCATGAAGTCTGAGATGCATTACTATTCTCAGAATAGGATACATTTCTAAGCTGGGAAGGACTCTTTGGTAGAAGATTGCTGGAATTAGGCAGTGAGGAAGAGCCCTTATTACAGATGTCTTCTACAAGTGCTTTAGCATCCTTCAACGCAACTTTGTCTGTGCCATCTAATGAAGGGAGACAATCATTTTTGGCCGAGTCATCAGGCAGTATGTCATCCTTTGAAGGCACATCATGAATTGGTTTTTCTTCTTGGCTTAAAATACTAAGTGACATTCCACTTAAATTCCCAGGAGATATCTTTAACGCTTCAGCCTGTGGCTTTTCCCTCTGCGACTCTTCTTCTGGAGTAAGATTCAGAGTGACGATATCTTCTTTAGGTCCAGAAGACGATGATATCATGTGTAATAATTTTTGCACAGTTTTACAGTTGTCTGAATTGTTTTTATAAGGAGGCAAATCCAATTCAGAAGCAGAGTGCAGTGTACAAGTCTTTTCATTCTGGTGGTCCAAGTTGTGCTGAATGCCTTTTGCAATTTTGGTTTGCTTGACGTACATTGCATTATTTGAGTTTTCTGTCACTTCTTGATGGCTGAAAAAGTTACTTTCATAGGTCAGTTTATCCGGCATCTCTTTCCTTTCAGGTTCATCTTCTTCATGACCGCTGCTCAAGTAATTCTGAGGCTCTGGCAGGTTTCTCTGCAAGAAACAAGTAACAGAAATTCTTACTTGTTCTCTATAAAAACAGTGCTTTCTGCTCACTGCTCAGATGAGAGAATCATTAAAGTAACAGATGCTTACCTCACCCCAAAGAAAGACCCTGCGCCAACTGTCTTAAAGTGAGCCATATATCCATTTTTACTTACTACATTTTAGAAATTATGCAACAGCCATCAGGGAAACATATCAATCTAGAAACCAGCTCTCCAAAAACAACAACTAAATGCAAAGAACAAGCAAGTTGAATGCAAAACAAAACAAAAAACTCAGTTTCATAACTTCCTAGCTCTTGTAATGCCTATTCTCTAAAGTAGCTTTGATTGCTCTTTTGAAAAAAGCCAAACCAAACCCAACACAAGTTGAGTGAATATACACATTCAGTCCATTAACTTTACAAGCTGTGAGAATATTAAATCTTTTATACTTTTATGTTCTTTTTCCTTCTTTCAAACAGAACAAATGCTTCCTGAAATGAATAAGTAATGCATTTATGAGGAGGTGTTGACTGATCTTCTGAGTGGCTTTTGTATAAATAAAAGTGTAGGATTGGCAAAATACACAGAATGATTTCATCTTTCTATAGTGCTTGCATTTCTCTTTATAATTGCAATTATTCTGCAGCAGTTTGGATGTGGAGCTTTAAAGCAAGTCTTTCCATTCTGCAGAGGTACACTTTGATCCTGGGTTGCTATGATTCTTTTACAAACCAAGTGACCATGAAACAAGCAGCCCAATCCTAATTGGGCTGCCTGTCCTGCGGGACAGCAGTGCCAAATTGGCTGCTGCTGTATCCCAAGGGGCCAGTTGGAGGTCTCTTCAGTATAATGGAACATTGGTTCTCTTACCTCGTGTCGGGCCCTAGTAGTCCCTAGAGGTCTACTCAAATCTGCACCAGCTCAATTGGTGGTGCACAACCTAGTAGATCTGTGTAGCTGTTCGAGGCATAGGAGGGGTTTAGGATCTGGTGGCAGCCTCTGTTGCCTTCCCTGTCCCCCTCTTGGCCCTGAATTGCCCTCCTACCAGCTCTCCTGTCACCCAGTTTCACCCCCTCCCCACCTTCCCTCTGCCCTGGAATGCCTCCCTGCCACTTGGTGGGGAACTTACTACACTGGCTCCCAGTGGTCATCCAACCAGCATGGTGCTCCCAGCTGCCATGACGTTCCTTATGGTATGTTTGTGACAGCCATCTCCTCATCACTGCGCAGGAGATCAGTGGGATAGGACTGAGTCATAAGGCCCCTAGTAAAGTACAAGTCAGGTTCCAGAGGTCTGTACTTATGTCAGAATGTACTTGCGTTGAAAAAAAGCTACAAACATAAATCAACAGAATGAGAGTCCACAAAAAAGAAGTAAATAGTTCCACAAAATCTGTCCCTTCTACCTTGCTCATTTTCCCCTCTTGATGGTGTCTTTTGAGAGGTATTTCATAAAGCATATTACCTGTGCTGTTATTAACAACAACAACATGATTTATTACACTTTTCAATTGTACCCCTGAACAATTCAAGATTCATGCACATTTGAAAGCATGTGGAAAAGGGTTGCAGCTTAATCCTACCCAACTCCTTTCAAGCTGATGTAGCTGCACCAACAGAGCTCATACTGCTTTCTGAGAGGGAATTCTGAACCATGAAGGCCTCCTTTTGCCCAAGGTAAGCTCTTGCAGCCCCGCTACATCTACTCAGACCTGCACTGCTTACTTTCCTGGCACAAGTCTGAGTGGACCTGGAAAGGCAGATCAAGGCTAGGAAAGGAGATAGGGTATCAGCCAATATCACCCCCATTCTGGCCTTGATCCTCCAGCCCCAATCTGTTCCCCATTCTGTCCACTCCCTGCCTCTGTCCCACCCACCCCCAGGATGACTTACCAGCAGCAGGGGACGTGAATGAACTGCTGGTACAACTGCATACAGCAGTGGCTTGGCTGCACAAAATGGTATGTTGCATTTTGCGACAGCCATAAAGGATTGTACATTGCCAGAATGTTTGTTCCAGCAGTGTAAGGCCATATTACGAGTGGGCCATCAGCCTCAAAGCACATGTATGTAAAATGTCTCAGCCTCGGATCCTGTATGGCTGGGAAAGACCTCTACCTGCAACCTTGAACATAAGAACAGCCCCACTGGATCAGGCCATAGGCCCATCTAGTCCAGCTGCCTGTATCTCACAGCAGCCCACCAAATGCCCCAGGGAGCACACCAGACAACAAGAGACCTGTGTCCTGGTGCCCTCCCCTGCATCTGGCATTCTGACACAGCCCAATTCTAAAATCAAGAGGTTGCACATACACATCATGGCTTGTAACCCGCAATGGATTTTTCCTCCAGAAACTTTCCAATCCCCATTTAAAGGCATCCAGGCCAGATGCTGTCACCACATCCTGTGGCAAGAAGTTCCACAGACTGACCACACGCTGAGTAAAGAAATATTTTCTTTTGTCAGTCCTAACTCTCCCAACACTCAATTTTAGTGGATTTCCCCTGGTTCTGGTGTTATGTGAGAGTGTAAAGAGCATCTCTCTATCCACTCTATCCTTCCCATGCATAATTGTGTATGTCTCAATCAGGCATCTCTTTTCTAGGCTGAAGAGGCCCAAACGCTGTAGCCTTTCCTCATTAGGAAGGTGCTCCAGCCCAGTAATCATCTTAGTCGCTCTCTTTTGCACCTTTTCCATTTCCACTACGTTCTTTTTGAGATGTGGTGACCAGAACTGGACGCAATACTCCAGGTGTGGCCTTACCATCCAATTGTACAATAGCATTATAATATTAGCTCTTTTGGTCTCAATACCTTTTCTAATGATCACAAGCATAGAATCGGCCTTCTTCACTGCTGCTGCACATTGGGTCGACACTTTCTTTGACCTGTCCACCACCACCCCAAGATCTCTCTCCTGATCTGTCACAGACAGCTCAGAACCCATTAGCCTATATGTGAAGTTTTGATTTTTTGCAAGCTTGGAGAGCTGGAGAGACAATAATGTGCTAGTGGACCAATATAGAGCAACTTCCAATGTTCCAGATACAACTCTCATTAAAGTACAAGAAGGATAAAAAATAAATTCAGTTCAGAGTCATTTTAGGTTACTAAAGAGGAGCAGATGATGACATTAGAACAGCAATGGAAACAAAGATTGTGCATTTTAAAAAGTTCTCTCCTTTAAAATGTGTCAGTTACCAAAGGTGGTCGTCTTATTCTGCTAGATCTCTGGTTCCGTGGTTTCACTAAAAGCTTGTGCTTGGCAGCTGAATTATTCAAGCAAGCTGAGAAATCAGGCGGAGCATCAAAGTCAGCAGGGGGCGAGAGGCTGTTGTCAGCTGTTTGCAGAGCTACAATTTTAGCACTTGACTGCTTAGGGAATAGCTGGCTTTCTGTGGAACAAGATCTCAGTGGGTTCGATGTGACCTAAACAAGAAACCCCAAGACAAAATAAGAGTGTCAGACAAAAGAATGAGATTTTGAAGTTTCTAAAGCAGTTTAAAATGTCTGTTCTATCAGTAATGGAGCCAACAACGTTCCCAAACAAACTATGCAGTGATAAGAGCTGCTCAATACTTCCACCTCGCACAAAGGTTACTCTCCATATTGGGAAAAGGCATGCACTTGGCAACTTGTACATGGCTCCATCAGAGTATCCTTCTGGCCATACACACAAATCAGAAAGCCATTATCTTCTGTCCAGGAATTATAAAGTACATGGAAAGGTTAGTGCAATGGGTAGGAGTGAGAGCACTGGAAAGCCTTCCTCCCAAAGACTTGCTCCCAGATTCCCGACCTCCCCACCTACACAACATTTATTTGTACTAAAAACTGCTATATTCAGGGAGATGCATGGATCATTACACACAATTTATGATGTCTGAAACTATCTCCCAATTTGTACGCATGTGGCTCAAAAGATACTTGCAAGAAAATGCTCAAATGTCCACACTTTTAATGACAGAAAGATCAACAGTGGAGTACAAAAGTACAAAGGAAAATAACATACCATGCTTAAAAAGCAATACAGCGTGAAGCTGCCTACACTGCTCAGAGCATAAGGCAAGGTTCAATGTACCATCACCAGCTCATTTCATTTAACAAATAGTGAAGAACATTTACACTTGGACACCAGTATCCGATCTTGCTCACATCCCTGATCCTTCTGAGCCACTGCATCTCTGCCTAGTCCTTTCTCCCATGAAACTCAAGTTGATCTCCTATCCAGACACTAATCAGCTCCACTTTTTATCCTCATTATCCATAAACCCCTGCAGATAAGGAAAACTGGATGCTTGAATCCACAATTTTATGGCCAGCCCCAAGCCAGGAGGCAGCGCCAGTCAAATGCTGCCCAGAGGTGAGCGAGATTGCTGCTCAGCAGCGCATGCTTGTGGAATGGGGGGAAGACATTCCAGCATGGGAGGGGGGTGGGATGGGGAAGGAACCAGTCTGGGAGGGTGATGGGACCAGGGGAAGCCTCCTCTACTGGATCCTATCCTCTCTGTCAGGCTGAAAAGCCTGACACAGAGGTTCTTGTCTGGGCTGGCAAAACAGCCAGCGCAGACTTGAGAAGCCCCATTGCAGGGCATGCACCATTACACAGGGGTTCTTGGTGCCCACGGGGTACAGTGGTTGCCATTTTGGAGCTACAATTCTTCCAAGTACTGGGAAGCTTAGAATTGGGCTGCCTGTCCCATTAAACTTAATGGAACTTAGGTTTGTGCATTATGATTTCTTTAATCAGCTAACAGTTCTATTATATATCAGATACATTTTCAAAATTATTCATAGCATTCAAACTAGCCCTTCTAAATGTAATTTAAATGAAACCTTTCAAAACCATAGAACTGACAGAGAGCAACCCCCCACCCCTACTAGTGCACTGTCTCTTCCATTATCTACTCTTCTGCTATCTAATTTGAGCAGGATCAGTGACGGGGATTTTATGTTACTAAAATGACAGGGATGTTATGTTCTTAAAACATTCTTCATCTTCAAGAGCAGTGGAACACTGACTGTTTATGGAGAAGGGTAGCCTTTGTAGCTGCACATCAATTATGGCCCAACGAGCCAAACAAATCAACAGCAACCGCAGAGTTATAGCTGCTGTAAACTACTAAAGATCAGTGGTTTATGCTGTAGAAATTTACACTATGAAAACCTGACACATTCTACATTCACCATGCTTTGTGAGAGGTAAACATAACCTGTATGAATGCTTAAGGTATCCAAAAAGTCCTGTAAACTAGCTTCAGATCTGCTAGTTACACCTCTGAGAGCACAACCCTAACTTTGCACTGGACCCGTGCAAGTCCTGGGGGGGGTCGCAAACATCTGTAAAGCACACTTTCGCCTCATGTGTCAGCTGGGCCAGCACAAGGACATGCACTGGCTCCATGCCAACAGACTGTGGTAAGTTTGCACCAGCTGAGCTCGGCTGGCATAGAGGTCTGGGGGGCAAGGGGAGGGTGGGGAGGAGGTGCTCTGGGGCAAGGGGAGGTCAGGTGGTAGGCAGGCCCATAGGCAGGCAGTGGGAGAGCAGGGCGGGGGGCAGAACCTGGCACTTGTGCTGGATCCTGACCCATTCCCAGGCAGCATGACGCTGAGCTGCTCGGATCTGCGCCACCTCCTTAGGTGGCACAGATCCAAGTAGACCCACTGGGGCCACTGCAGACTGACCTGGGATAAAGGGAAGCAATTCCCCTTGCCCCAGGCTGAGCTGTTTTCAGCCCCAAATTTGCACTGCATATGGGGCAGCCATGCTGGCCTCTCCATTCCAGCACAAGTTAGGATTGCGCTGTGAGTGACTTTGGAATCCTTGAGAAAAAAAAGAGGCCCCAAGTTTGCAGTTCTCCATCAAGCTGTCAGTCTTATCTCTTCCAACAGTAATTCCAGGCTCTCTAACCTATTGCTTTTGTTGGTGATGTGTGTGTGCCTGAATTATAGGCAGGAATGGTTTCATTTACCTAGATGTATTTTGTATAATTATATTCATCCAAAACACAGTTGTTTGCAGCTAACAGTTTTATTACTGCATTTTCTTTAATTCAGTATACCTTCTATTATTGCTCTTAGTATATTAATCTCAATAAATTACTTTTGAATTGAATGAGTCACTTTCTATCACTTTCTTATAATGGCAATTTGTGGGTATGTGCATTGAAACAAAAAACTACAAGATCCCTAGACAGGCATGTTTTGGGACACACGTAAATGCTCAGTACATGTGTTTCCAAAGCATGTATGAATACCACTGCAGTGGCAATGGAAGTACCAGTCCAAGCACTTTTGCATTATGTTCCAGAATGGCTTCTGTCTCTGACCAGTCCTGGGGCTGGGCATTTGGGGTGATTTAAGCTAGACTCCCCCAAATCTACAGGCAATCCCGGACAGAGTGTGGTGCATGCAATCCGAATCAAAATCAAAGTGGACACCCCAATATTAAAGCTCCCACAGCCCTTGCTGAAGTTTCAGCCTGCTTAACATTTTCCCCCAGTATAATTTAAAAGAAGAAGAAAACCTAGGCCAGTGCATGTATTTGAAGTAACATAAGCTTTGGTCCCAAGTTATCATTTGCATGTGTAAAATTATTCAGTTTCATGCCGCTGTGAAGTTCAAGTCCTCTTTGGCATGCCCCCACTTGGAAACTGAGGGAAACTGTTTACCAGGAAGCAATGATTTGCAGGTTTGAAGCTGTGCACAATGAACCAGAGTATTCAAGGAGAAATTGTGTAAAACGTGTTCATAGTTATACTCTGAAACCACACTGGGTCTTAGAGTACACTTTGTACATCTAGTATAAGGAACAACTTAGATCTTTTATTTCCTTTCTGTATATCACTTCCTTTCTACCTCATCTCCAGGGGGAAAAAAACCCATTTTTTTCTTTGCACTCTCCATACTTGCCTTCTGTATGCCTAAAATATCTCTAGCTCTTTTCCAGCTGAGAAAGACTAAATGGGCACCTTTTCAGGGCTACTAAAACCACTGTTCAATCAGTAGCATATATGCCAACAGACTGAAGATAGACACCTATTATACACTCCGACTTCAAGCACTGGAGGGAACACTGACTGGGCAATTATTCTGGCTCATACAGGCTGGCTGACTAAATTCAGGCCCAGATCTCTCAAACAACAAGAAAAATTATCAGTAAAGCATTTCAGCTTAGATTCCTAGGAGACTGAACCATGGAGGAGTATTTGGAGACAAAAAAGGTGACTGCTGTTCCTCACATTGCCTGTCTGGTCACATGACCCTGAGCACATGACTCAGTCCTCCTTTAGGAGTAACTTTTCAGTCAAAAAGTTGAAAGAGCAGGGTGAGGGCAGTGATGAGGGACTTCGACTCTTTCTGTTGTGACTTACTCCATCAAAAAGTAACATCTGACCAAGATTGTCTCTAATTCTGGAGGCTAAATTCATTGGTGGTTGAAATCTCAACAGCAGGATAAAATGTGTTAAATAACAGTGTAATCCGATGCTGGTCATTGTGGTCAATGGGTCTTGCTCTCCAGTAAGTGCATATAGGACTGCAGCCTAAAGACCCAATCCTATCCAACTTCCCAGCTCCGGTGTAGCCACAGTGCAGTCCCGTGGTAAGGGAACACATGTTCCCATACCTTAAGAAGGCCCCTGTGACTGCCCCTCCACCACAGGATGCAGCACACACCCCACTGGCACAGCTGCACTAGCACTGGAAAATTGGGTAGGATTGGACCCTCAGACTCTCCCAATATCTAAAAATGACTCTACTTGAACTACTCGAGAGTTAACAAATGCCTTTCATGAATATCTCTTAGGAAAAAAATAATAATTCAACCTCTACTTTCATAACATTTAGCTCTATACCAAGGATCTCAATATATACACAAGGATCCCACAGCTGCAACACTTGCTCTTTGTTGTTGCCATTATGTATCATTTTCTTGGTCTTTAATATATGCATACATAGGATTAAGTTTACCTGTTCTTCTTCTTCACTGCCTGTTCCAGCTAAACTCAAAGAGCTAAGATGCTTGTGAGAATCAGAGAACTGTGGGGTGGAACGAGGAGAAGGTTCAGTGACGGATGACAAAATGAGATGAGATACACACAGAAGCTATATGCTATACAAAAGTACACACAGGCTACAAGCAGAGAATCTCTACAGAGTTATAAGAATTAGTAGGGATCCTGAAAATATAAAGATGGAGGGGAAGGAATACTGTTTAAGAAAAGTTAATGAAAAATAACATTAAATGACTGCACATTTCTTAAGTTGCAGAAGAGTATCAACAGGCAAAGATTGGTCATCGTTTTGCTCTTAATCATTGTTGTAATTGCTTTGATATTTTTCAGCCACTGCTACTATATCTCAGTTCAATGCATCCCTAAAGAATCTGCTACAATAAATAAAGCTTTTCCAAATAATATTCTACAGAGAGGCATCTTAGAACTTTCTGATCCTTACAGCTGTCACTTTACGTTTGTGCATCCCCCCCCCCAAATAACTTTCTTTTGACAGCGTCAGGTTTGACATATTGTTTCAAATCACTTGGTTATGCAGTTTTGTTAAATGCTTCACCAACTTTTCTCTGAATGGTTATTTACTACAAAATTTAGAGTACTGGGAAGTTAATTTAACTGACAAACACAAAGAAACAAAATTACTGTTTTCACCTTTCATTCAAAGTAATGATTGGAAATGATATGCCCAGTGTATTTTACCTTTGCTGTACTGGAATTTAGAATTTCCTGTAGTAAAGATGTTTCCGGTGGACTTCTGGGTAACCCATCATCCTCAGAACTCATCCCAGCATCATCTACTCTTTTTGAAGGAGTTCCAAATGGGGATGACACTCCTAATTTCCAGTTCTGCTGAAGTTTCAACTACAATAAAAAAGGTTGAGTACACTGAGCATTGCAGTGTACACTGTGCACTGCACACTGAGTATTGCATTGTATATCCCTTTTTATCCAAGGGCTAGATCCTTAATATATATATATTTTTTCTACATGAGCATTCCTGAATTTTTCCAGATATGTGCTTGTATGGAGAAACATAATGTATGAACCACAATTCCCATAACCACATTGGATCTTTGATTACCCACAATAAGGCAATCAGAATGTAGGTTGTGTTGTTGAGATGCAAGTTATGTGACAGAGTGGGATTTGAAACAATACTTACCTTATCACCTGAGTTACACATTTCTGTTGACTGCACTGCTGTCAAGTTTCTTAGGGACAAAAAAAATACCTGAACGTTGACTTTTAATCTGAGCCTGATGGTTTGTCTGGTAGCTAAAGACTGGAGTTCAGACAGCTTAGGGGGAGACAACAAGAACAGCTGCTAACTATGCTGTGGTACACTAGTTTATATATTATGTTTTTCCACGTAAATGGAAAGCCAAGGAAGACTAAGACGGCCTGCAAAGACAAAAGATGCATGCACTCTAGGGACCAATTTGTCTCAGTCCTGGTTAGTAAGAGATTCTGGTAAGATATGTCATGAGGGCAGGGTAAGTGCAAGAGATTAGGATCAGGCTAGGTAGCTCTTGGTGGACTTACTATCACAAGCTGGCTACAAAGCAATTCAGAAAAGCAGCTAAGAATGTTGCTCCAGCAATTGTCTGGAGCCAACTGAGAGCTTTAATAGTCCTGCAGTCAGGGTGTGTTCTCTAGCTTGCCCCCCCCCCCACAAGTTGTTCCAACTTAAGGGGCCATGCCCTATTCCTCCCTCTGGTGAGGTTCAGGAGTCTCCTGATGCACCTAGTTGGAGGATAGTAGTGGCAGGGTATTCCCCTACACCTTGGTGGGTCTCAAGAAGAGGAAAGTCCATAGTCAGAGGAGCAGGGCAGGGTTAACTATTTGGTTGATGTAGGTATTGACACCTGGGGCTCCCCTCCTATGGAAGCCTCCAGGAAGGAAGGCATTTCTGAAGTACTTTCTGGGCATGGTGTCTGCCCTCAGTCTCCTCCATTATCCAAGTCTTAATGGTCCAAGCTCAGGACCATGACAAAGCCCTTACTATGCCATCCCAAAATGTACATTCTAGCTTTGATTCCACAAAGCAAGATACCTATGCTCTTTGTAACCTGGTATTTGGGTTCATTCTGGTGACTAGATACTTCCTACAGTTAAATTATGGGCACCCTACTAATAACTGCTAAACATGCTCTACACCAGTGCCATGTGTGTTACTAACAGACATGAGAAACAAAAAAGTTGCTCAAATACATTTAAAATTTAGAAATGAAGGTGAATGTTTTTAACTGTACTGCATGCATTTTAAATTACCTGCAAAGCCCTAATCCGATTGGAAACATTTTCCTGAGAAAACACTCGGCTTGGTCTAGCAGGTTCTTGTGCAGCCTCTGATATAAAAATGCTGTCATGTGACAGTGCTCTGCTTCCCATATTTGTGCGGATCCTAGGAGAATACGAGAAGCTAGTAAAAATGAGGCACAAGCATTTCACAAATTCTAATGGAATATGTATGCTTCATTGAAATGAATCTTATTTCAAAGCCTACCTTAAATGCAAGACAAAAGAATGAAAATCATGGCCGAAGCAGAGCCACTCACCTGTAAGATTATCCCTAATGATCACCTGAAGCATCATATTTTAGGGACAGCAACCACCTTTCAATACCACTTGGACAAGGGATGCAGATGCAGTGAGGAATCCAAAGTATGTTTCCCAGAATCCTTCATTAGACCACAGAAAATCCCCAGATCCCCAGAAAATCCCCAGATCAGAGGAACAATTCTGATCGTGGTCACAGCAGCAGCCCATGTGGCAGTGGGCAGACAAAGCACAACCTTGGAACCCAACATACTCGACAATGTTGAAAAGGATTCAAAGATTCACATCTCTAAGCAGGAGGATGCAAAGCATCTTGACTGGCCCAAAGTCAAATTGTGGCTGAGAGCAGGAGGATGTACATCTCTGTCTTGCTCCAAAAGCATCTTCTACCCCTTCTTTCCCACACCAATCTGCCCAATTCCTCATTACACCCCACTTCTGAGAACTCCCTGTTTTATGGCTTCCCAGATTCCACTGAACCTTCTCCCAAGTTCTACCTAAGTGTCTCTCCAAGCGATATATGCCAAAAATGTGCAATTTCTCAGTTGTTTTGAGGTAGAAGGAGTCAAGTATCTTTAGCCTAGCTATCACATTTGCAGGAAGACTATTAATCTTTGCAGGGAGACTATTTCTCCCAGCACTCAGAATGTAAACTTTCCTTACAGATATTATACAAGAGCACTCAGACCAAGCAATGTCCTCTTCTTTAATGAGGACTGGAGGGTAGAACTATCAGGAACCATCCCCTACAATTAGTAAATAAAGATACAATTTGGTGAGGAGTATACCAAGTGGTGATGTTGCCATTCTTAGAAATGGCACTGCAATGCTGTTCAATACTTTCAAAAAATAAATACAATTCTTCACTGAACTCACTGCCTTCACTAATAGCATACATTAGATTGATCAAAAATAAAAACTGGAACCAAATGAAACATTCCTTCGTTAATTAAGATGCTACTGAAATGAATGCAAAGGAAACAAATGGGAACTATTATACTCTGTTTGCAACAACTGCTGTAAATATGCTTGACAATAGGTGGAAAAGGAAGTTCTGGAGGTCTGTTTAAAAAGGCAGAAAAAATATGATGTGCAACTGCAATGTATTTGGGGTAATTCAGAATAGTTTAATTGAAATCTCTGAAATGTAGAGAATTTCTCCAGAAAATACTTATCTGGGATGTGTGAAACCCTCCTAAAGGAATTTAGGTTTGGCTTAGAGAGGACAAAATGTACTCTAGACAGCATTTTCCTGCTCAAAGTTGGTGGCTGGTGGCCCTGAAGGCCTCTTCCAAGTCTATGATTCTTATCAAGACTCTTCTGGCCTCTCCAGGGCATTTCACCCTGGAGGAAGAACTTCTAAGCATTTGCTTTGAATTTCATGTTAGGTAAAATCCTGGGGATGCTTGGAGCCCTCAAAGACATTTTTGCTTCTCTGAAAATTTCTCCACCCAAAGGCCAACCCTCAAGTTCATTCCTAACTCTGCTTTAAATGACATTTTTGGAGTAATTCTTACTACAGCAGTACCCACTGGCACATTTTACAAAACTGCAAGTAAAACTACAAAACCTGAAGAAAATTGCAGCAGCTCTTCTGTACATCTGATATTTTGCTTTTTTAATGTTGATACTTTGATGTCAAAGACTTTCCAAATTGTAAGCTGATGCTCTTGAAGCAAAAGAGTTTAAAGCTGCAGTTTGGCATCCTCTTGTGGCAATATTGTGCAACGCAGCCTTAAATAGCTTTGATAGGGAGTGTGGAGGGACACTATCACCCAGTGCCCATTTGAAAAAAAGTGGTGCTGGGGTTCAGACCAGTATATGAAAGAAGACCAATATTGATCAGTCTGAACAATGTTAAGTTTTGCATAGTATGCTTTTAATAATTATGCTCTTTTAAAAGGAAATATTGCATATTGTCCATGATCTTTAGCCCTGGTATACCAGTTATCTGAATGATACAACAGACACATCACATGATTCAGGTTTTGCAAGCGGACAATAAAAGCTTGTACTTAAAAGAAGTTCACAGATCTGCCCTTGTAAGGCAAGTCAGGTTAAGGCATAGTGACTTTTCCAAAGTCACCAAGTGGGCAAAGACATGAGCCTTCCTGATACACAATTAGTTGACTGTTTTTATAGACTGAAATTCCCAAGGGAAGCTTGAGCCTGCAATCAGAGTTCCCTTGGGCAAGGCACCTGGTACTTCAAAAATAGCGAATTCCTTGTTTAGTGAACAAAATTCAGGACAATTTTAAGACTTACTCAAGTTCATCTTCAGAATCATCATCTATGTGCATTGACAGAGAGGCAGTGACATCGCTTGTGGACTGGCAGAGTTTCAGACTTCCACTTTCTGAAGATAATGTCTCTTTCCTTTTCCTTTTTCCAAAGAACTTTTTAAAAGTTTTGAACTTTGACTTTTTCTTTCCTAATGCATAAATATTAAGGAAACACCTGTGATTATTTCTGAGCAGTGCTTTTCATCAGGACTGTGCATGTGTGCGTGCGCCCAGGTAGCAAAATGCAGTTTCTCCCAACTCTTTCTTCCACCAGTGCTTTCTTGAACCAACATGTCTTCTACATCTACACTAAAGGCTAAGGTAATTAATTAAGGTAATTAATTAATTACCTAAGGTAATTAAGTCAAAAATAATTTGTAATGAAACCTTACTACTGTTCTCCTTATTTATGGATGGAAATGAGAATCTAAATAATAAAGAATTGGTAGAAATCTTTATGGGAGCTAGGAGAGAAGAGATTGCATGTAACTGGAAGGATATAATGGGACTTTCTTTTCAAAGGTAGTTAAGTAGAATGTGGAAAATTACATTAATAGACTACAAGGGCTAGAATTTTGATAGGTGAAATAAAAACAGATAATTTTATAAAAATTTGGTTCCCCTTGTTGATCTTGGATATGGAAATAGATACTGAGATAAACTGTAGAGGAAATTTATTAACATACAGGATGAGCCTCATTATTCATGAGGGTTCCGTTCCCAAAACTCACATGGGTGGCAAAAATCACATTAAAGCAAATCCATTAAAAAAAACAATGTGCCTTTGCTAGGTGATTTAAAAACATCCTTGCTGACCTTTGTGATGTAAGACAGAGCAGTTAGGCAGACAATCCATCAATCAGTCTCTCTCCTGGCACTTACAAAGGCTTCACTCTGAGCCAATAACCTCTCCCTTCCCCGGAGCAAAGTGCTGGAAAAGAATGGAAAGTGATTATCTTCCTTTCACGTGCTCAGAGGAAAGGAGGGAGTCACTTGCCTTGAAGTGAAGCAGTTCTAAGTGCCTGGAGAGAGAATGATTGATGGATTGTCAGCTGTCTCTCGCATTAGCGAGGCTACTTTTAAACAACTTTTTTCCTTTAATTTAAACAGCCCTTCTCGTTGTGTTGAGACAAAACCACGGGTGAAAAATCCGTGGATAATTACGTTATACCTGTATTGGTCTTCTGTTTATTAAGTGTATAAAATGTTATATATGGGGGTGTACCTTGTTATTTTGGTACAGTTTTTGGAAAAGAATGTAATATGGATGTTGTAGAATAGATGGAAAGGTTGGAAGATAAGTATTTGATTGTACTTATTGTTACAAATTGTTATTGTCTAATAATAATTAAATAAAAATTAAAGAAAAAATCTACACTAATGGCCAAGTAATACTACTGTTTTTGCCAATGGATTACTATGATACAAGACATGTTGGAAAAAAACAAAAGTTAATACACACTTATGCAATAAAAGTTATTTAATTATTTCTTTAGTTGCTGACACATACATCCAAATTTTAAGGAATAAGACTGTGAAGTATACCATATAGACTTGTGTATGAGTCAAGAAATTTAGGTCTTAAAATTGATTCTAAAAACCTCAGTCAACTTATATACAAGTGTGTATAGTAAATCTGGTAATGAACTTGCTCTTAGAGCAACTCTTTCAAAGAAAAAAAGGGAGGCAAGAGGCAGAGAGAGGCCCGTGAGCGAGAGACACACACACATTACAAAAGTACCCACCTCTGTTTTTTTGAGCTGTACAGAATGTGTTTGCAACTATACCAGCCTGGTTTGGTTGAAGGGAGGGAAAAAACCTGTAAGCCAGTGGTTCCAAAAGTTTTCCGACTGACGGCTCTCTTGGCCTACTGGACCATTGGCCAAGGCTCCCCATTAGGGCTATAATCCTACACATCAGTGTTTCTCAAACTGTGGGTCAGGACCCACTAGATGGGTCGCAAGCCAATTTCAGGTGGGTCCCATTCCTTTCAATATTTTATTTTTAATATATGAGACTTGAATATATGAGTCACACGGTATGTGACTGCATTTGGGGAAATGTTACAGACCTGTACTTTTAACAAACTAGTATGTATTTTCTTTTAACAATTATAGTAAATGGGACTTACTCCTGGGTAAGTGTG
This sequence comes from Tiliqua scincoides, assembly GCF_035046505.1. Lineage (NCBI taxonomy): Eukaryota > Metazoa > Chordata > Lepidosauria > Squamata > Scincidae > Tiliqua > Tiliqua scincoides. Next base: position 90,035,151 of record NC_089823.1, read on the forward strand.
TGTGGGATTGCAGCCTAGGATTGTTAAAAATTTTCCTCTTGATGATGTCAAATTCTGGCCATGACATCATGTCTAGTGGGTCCTGAGATTCTCATTCTCAAAAGTGGGTCCCGGTGCTAAATGTGTGAGAACCACTGCTATACATTGTATATGGCAGTGGGTTTTTCGTGAGGATTCCATGGCTCCCCAGCTGGTTTCCACGGTTCCCTGGAGAGCCACAGCTCACAGTTTGAGAACTCCTGCTGTAAGCTTAAGCAGCATCAGGGTTCGATGCAGCTACACCAGGCTTGGTAAGTTGAAGGGAAAGAATAAGCCTGAATGGAATGGAAATTATGTGGCATGGCCCTCCTGGAGTTGCCTGCAGAGAGGCAATAACTTCCCCCAAACTTGACTTATCATAAGAAATGTCTTAATTTAAAATTAATTTAATCTTAAACATACAATTTTAACAATATGGATGTGGGGTCCAAGGGAAGTCAAGCAGGGACATAAATCTTCAGGGCCTAGGCACTCCTGGCCTATGCTGTCTGGGCTTGACCTGCTCTGTCCCACCAAGAAAGTGCCTGAGGAAAATGCGCTTCAGAGGTTCAGTGGGAAAGGAATTATTCACACCCTGGCCCTACTTTAACTGGACTGGTCAGCCTGCTTCCCAAGAAGGGCATCCCTTCTACCTTTTGGCTAGAGGATGGGCAATTCTCCTCAGTTACCCTGTGCTTCTCTGAGGGGGCCAACCAGCACTCATCCCAGGCTTGGGGCTTTTATATTCCAGCCTGGCCTCATCAGACCCCATAAGCTTCCCCACCCCCACCCCGCAGTGAAGACATCTTGTGCTGTGCCTGCTTGGCTGCATGCACACTATTCTTCTCAGTGCTTGCTGGGCATGCTGCCAGCCCCTGCATGTTTAATGAGTGGACAACCCAGGGAGGGCACTGGACCCTGGTATGTCTGAGCCCAAACAATGCATTAATCAATTTCATACAAATAGGCTAAACTGGATACAGGCTGGTTGCAGACATCTAGCAGGTAAAATTTGGACATGAAAAATGCAGATTGTCCAAGATTGATTCCCATAAATCTAGGACTGTATAAAATATATCAAATTGGGTTTGACAGTTCTCAGATAACTACAGCGTTCTCGCTCTCTCTCCCCCTCTCACCCCATTCCTCACAAAAGAAGAAAAAGTTTTGAAGATATGAACCAGAAATAAAAGGAAAATCAACCCAATTTGTGAATGATCAAGTTCACTCACATATTCAAACCCATGTTCTTATGAGAAACATCTAGTAGCCATTCATTAAGCAAATTATTGGTAAATCTGATCTCTGCTGATAGTACTAAAACATTTCCTATAGCAGGTCTGAATCTGGCCATAAGTTATCTTTCATATGAGAATTGCAGTGTGCCCTGTTTGTTTTAACATAAGGAAAAGGAAAGCTAGGGAAACATTTCTAGAATAAACCAGGGCTACAGTGTTTGGCTAATTAGATACATTAGTCAAATAAAACAAGTTGGATTAAAAAGGTGCCTCCAGTTAATTGGGCACCAGATTTTTAAAAAAAACATTAATATGTTACAAAAAAACCACAGAAAGTAAGCGTCATTTTGGAAGAGGCTTTCCTTCTTCTCTCTCACGCACAAGAGAGTGCACCTCTTCTAAAATGGTGCCTACTGTGAAATATGCAGCATTATCTAAAAACAAAGTATACATTTTTCTTCAGAACTACTTTATATATACACATTTATGCATATTTGGCTGATTCACTGACATTATAACATTTATGATTTGGCTAAGATTTCTTCAGTTGGATGGCAGATCTAGAATAAGCACAGCTAGATATTGTAAATGCCTAGAAGAATCTGCATTCAACATATTCCATAGCCATAAATTAGGTTCTCTCGAATATACAGTTAAAGATTACCTGAACTTTCCTCACCAAATCCTTCAGTTTCTTGTACTTTGGTATCCATTGCTCTTATGGAACTCATATGGCAATCACTAAAATTGATAATAAAAAGCATAATTAAGCCAATTAAGTATATCACCAGTATGTAATATACCCTTATATAATAACTATTACCTCTAAAGCCTTAAGGCACAGAAAATTTGAAGCAGCTCATCAATTTTGTAGAGTGAGCAGGTTCAAGGCAATGCCATTTAGCTAAGTTATGTCCATTTCTGCTCCCAGTAAAATAGTTTCCATAATCCAAACTAATAATCCAAACCAAAAATTTCCACGTGCTGAAGCACATTTACATTTGTATTGGACAGAAGCTATCACAAGCTAGCATATTTCCTAGAAAGTTCAGAAGATTGATGGGGGGGGGATAACAAAACTATAACACCGACAATTTTGCAGGATTTATATATCTTATGAATTTGCATGGCACGGATAGAGGCCCTTCGACCTTCTTGGATAATTTCAACCTAGAGATTCATAGGAGTGTTAGCATCATGTTGATGCAAATACTGCACAAGTATTATTGCAAAATGAAACAACTTTATGCCATTTGAATCTGTTCAGAACATAGTGAGTTTGTGGAAACACTCTCAGGTTTTACCCATATCTGGCAAACAGATCCCATAGTGCTGATTGGACCTTCCTGGCAGTATCCCATACAGCCCACTTGGACCACTTTCCTACTCAACTTGGTTTCAAATGCTGTAAAACAATGGTTCCAAATGATAGGTCATGACCTGGGTGGTGGGTTTTTCACAATCCACTATTTTTCTAGTGTTGGAGAAGGAAAAATAGCTCAATTTCTGTGCTGCCTCTACCAATATTAGCAGAGGGGTAGCAGCACCTCCCTCTCTCAGTTACTGTATGGCAATGATACTCTTGGAAACTCGCCAAAATTTAAGTCTGAACATCTTTTGAAAGTTTCATAAATTTGTTCAGAGTGGCTCTCTTTCAAGGGTCAGGATTTAGCTAGTAGAGAAGTAGTGACCTCAAATTTTAATGTGGTGAATTTTTATTCTGTGCACTCAATTTTCCATTATTGCAAACTTTCAAGATTCAATAGATATAAATTTGAGTAGTCAAATAAGTCTTAAAACAAGACACTTTGAAAGGATATTTTAATTTTTCTCCAACCCATCATAAAGTTACACTATCCATACTCAGCTTTCGGATTTAGCCAAGATCAACTTGTTTGCCAGTTTGAGGCTTATCATGCTTGTTCATGAATGAAAGCAGTGATCAATGCAGCAAAAGGTCAGCAGTTCCTCAATGTTGCTATGCTTCTGAAAACAAATTAAAACCAAGGCATTCAGGTATGCTCTCGTCATCTTGGTGACTAATGATCACAAGGGGAAAACACCCTTTCTACATAGACATTGCTTCTGCAGAAAGCAATTTGTTTGTTCAGGCTTATCATCTGCTATAAAGAGCTCTGGGTAAGCAATTGCTTATTAAACCGTAACAATCCTGGTTCCCAAGGCTTGCAGCAAAGTAGAACATTGCAACATACTGTATAGTGCAGACATCACTATAGTGCAAGTCCAGTGCAGGGTTAAGAGATTGACAGTGGGCACTGGAACTGCATTTACACTTCCATCAGACAACAAAGACTTTCTAAAGATTTTCTTGTGACATTTAGACAAGATATGAACCAGGAGCTTCTAAAATGGTTCAGATTCTGACTGCAATCCTATGTACACTTCCTTAGAGACAAGCCTCACAGAACACAATAGAGCTTAACTTTTGAGTAGACATGCACTGCTAGCACTCCTAAGGAAGAAGTAATAGGATACTGTAGTACTTTGGAATTCTTTCAATATCAATACTGAGCAGTGCCAAGAAATAAGTTTCACAAGTTACACCAGAAATGTGGCAAGTTACTATAAATAACGCAGGTGAAAAAGTATATACTGAAAAAGTATATCGGCTTGGTGAAAAAATTATATACTGTATCAGCTTGGCACATACAATTATAGTTGAAATCTAAAGAGCTCTGTTGTGGTTAAATAATGCCTTCTTGTTGTGCATTCATTTCTCAGCTCACTCCACATCTGGCCTCCTGTACATGGCTGCTTACTCTACAGAAGGTTCTAACCTGCAGTCGCCTTGGAAACACTGTAAAAAGAAGTCACCTTTGCAGCCATAGTGCTCATGCTCCTTAGTCATCCTAGCAACAAGTCACTATGCCACAGCAATAAGAAACTGTGCAGCACTTGGCCTGAACGGAACCCCAAGAAAAAATGCATGCACCATCCCCAGCATTCTTCAGACCTCTCCACTCTCCAGAGCTCCAACTGCAGACAGCAGTAGCTTACCCCATGGACACGGACTATTCAGGAAATGAAACCCCAGTCAGTACAATCTCAGCCCACTTAAATCTCCCCAGGCAACAGAGGCCTGTTATAGTTAAACTAACTGCTATGTGGCAAATGCATTCCACATTCCCACATTTCATAGACTCCCGAAGAAACTAGTGCAAAGCTGAACAGGTTGGAGCTTAATAACCTGTAACTCTCTACATAGAGCATTTCTGTGCTACATCATTCTCCCAAGCCTTCAAATAAAACTGGACTTTTTCTTCCCCTGAATAGACTTTGCAGAGGATATTCTAGAAGTCCAAATATGTTCTGTATCTTTGAATAAACCCAAGCCTGTCATGTTAATTGAGGAAAATCAAGTTATTTTGATGGAAAATTTGGATTGCTGGAAAAAAAAATAGCACCTATGATGTTAGGAAAATTGCTAGCAAAAGTGGACATCACATAACTGAGTATCAACATCTTTGGTCTGACAGAGGCGTTCAGCATTTCAATTGTCAGCTCAAGCACTACATGTAGGCAAAACTACAAGCAAGCTGGCCTTAGGATACCAACTGACTTTGAATGCACAATTTTCTCAAAAAACTGTAAAAAGAGAAAACACGCAAGCTTTACAAACTTTTGCTTAACAGCAGACCCAAGACATTACAAAAAGTCCAAGAATGAGAAAAAGAATTAAGAACTTCACTACATGGAAACTGTTTGCAGTATATATGGCATCGTGGATCTGGGCATTCAATTCATATTATTAGGCAACTGAATGAAGCATAATAAAGTAATTTCCAGTGTAGAGAACTTGAGTTAGGTGACTCAAACTCAAGTCATGAAAATGGTGATTTTGGATGACTCTGCGACTTGTGCATGTGGAAGACTCTGAAAAAGACTCGAGTCAGGGCTCCCCTTATTCGCCACTTGTCCCCACATATGCTGACTCGAGTCTGTCTGTGTCTGGGGGTGCTTGCTTACTGTTTCTGCAGCATGGAAAACCTCATGGGATACGCATTCTGACCGGCAAGTTCCAGCAGGGAGGCAGGAAAGGGTTCATGTGAGCAGGAGCAGGGAGGCAGAACTGGGCTCTCTTTTCCTATCACTGATAGGAAAGAAGGAATGAATGATCATTGGGCAAAGGATGGGCAGTCTGATATTTCCACACACATAGCCCGGCAGCAGCCCCGTTATTTCCACAGTGGGCTTTTTAAAGTGGGAGGGCCAACTCAAGTCAATTCCATTAGAGTCACTAAAGGGTGACCCAGAGACTTGGAAAGTGCCCCCATTATGACGCTTTTTCGAGTCGAATTGTGGACTCAGTGCCTCATCTCGAGTCAAGTCATGCTGGGTTTTCATCCCTGGTAATTTCTAGATGGTATCTTATACCTTGGAGAATCAAGATTACGGATTTGGGCCTAAGACTAATTTGGAAGAGTGCAGAGCCAAGAGAGCATATACAAATAGATTGTACTGCTGCCCACAAATTAGACTATATTTGCTAAGAATATGGAGAATGATCCAAGAGATAACAGAATATTTGCTACCACTTGTTCCAGAAATACTACTTCTGTGAAACATTCAGGTGGCTATTCCTTGCAAAGAACAAGACCTAGTTCACCAATCAATTGCTGCAAAAAATGTATGCCTAACAGTTGGAATGAATTAGTAGTCTTAGGAATATAAAACCAATTGCTAAGATTTTAGGACACTGCAGGAATGGAGATAATTACACTATATGTGAAGATAAGCTGAAGTCCAGATGAGTAACTTTTGAAAGTTATGTGGTATAAGAGCTAATTTAAAAAATAAAAAGTTAATAATAAATAAATAATTTTGTAAAAAAAAATTTAAGTTACATAGTGTAAGAGTAGACAAGGGAATAGTAAGTTGGCCACAGTGCCTAGTGGTTTGTGACAAGTACCCACCTCTCTGCTCCCTTTTCCACAGTTTTAACTGTGTAAACTGAGAAGAGGTCGTTCTTACTGTCATTACCTAAAGTTAGAATCCAAGTAGAAGGAAGCTGCCTTGGAAAAAAACCTCTCTTCCAGGTTATTAGATAACCCCAAAATCCAGGGATTTCCTTAAAAGCAAACAGTAATGGAACATTGGTTGGTCAAGAGTTGCAGTAACCCACCCAAGTGAACTTACACCAGGAATGTGATCCAGTAAAAATCAGGGATGGGCAAGTCAAGCGTGGCTTGACTCAAGGTGAGTCAGGAGTTTCTGCCCCCCGCTACTTGAAAACAAATCCTAACTGGCGGACATTTCAAGTCACCCAGAGTGTTTTGGCAACTCGAAAAGACTTGAGTCACGGGTGTTTCCCTTAAAAAAGCCAGCTGCAGCTCCACAGAAAAAAACAGGGCTGCTGCCAGGGTATATGTGTGTGTGTGTTGGAATTCTCTTTAACCACTCCCCTGATGTCCCCATCCCATCTGTAAACAAGGCTGGAGGGGGGGATGCACTGTGTGAGAGCAGGGACAGAAGAGGCAAGAGGGAGGAGGGTCACACACAACAGCTGGGAGGATTACCAGTATGACCCAATCCTTTGTAGCTCTACTCAGAAATAGTCCCATTTGCACTAGTTGTTCAATGAGGCTTCTTCCTCCCAAGTAACAACAGAGCCCACAAGAAGCATGAGGCTGGAAAATGTGATCATCATGAACCGCCTCCCCCCTCCCCCCGGCTTCTGTGCCCCCTTCCTCCTCCTCCCTGGTTCTCCGCCACTTCGAAGGCAAGAACCCCCTTGAGCTCCTCCTTCTGCCCTCCCTCATCCAAAGGAAGAAAAAAAATCAGACTGCCCACCCTTCATGCAACGAACATCAGTTCCTTTAGAGATGGGTAAGAGAGTCCACTCCCGCCTCCCCCCTCCTGCTCAATGCAAAAGCAAAACATTAACCCTTCCCTTCCTCCTGGCTGGAACTTCTCTGCTTCTTGCCTGGTCTGAATGATGACCCCACAAGGTCTTTCGCACTGCAAAAAAAGTAAGCAAGCACACCCAGACAAGACAGACTTGAATCTGCATGTGTGGGGACTGAATGCCGAGTCAGTGGCTTCAGACTAGAGTCAATGCCCGAGTCATTGACACAGGTGACTCGAGTCTGCACGAGTCAGCAAGGAACACATGTTTTTGTGACTCAGACTCAAGTCACATGACTCAAGTTCCCATCCCTGGTAAAAATATAAGATGTTTATTAAAAAGCTGCCAAATACCAAAACGATGGAGGGAAAAATGCAGAGATAAAAAACTAAGGCACTGTTAATTCCAGTAAGAAGAGAAAGGAAGTGGTAGCAAAGATTGGCAAGTGACAAAAAAACAACAACCACACACACAATTTGACACACCTTTCCTGGAAAACTTCTCTACTCTACTTTCTCATTTTAATTCCAGATAAAACCAGGGATAAGACCAGTTTGTTGTAAAGAGAATTGACAATATTGAGGCCCACCTGTCTAAATTGGCTTTTAGCAGCTCCAGGGGAATGGCAGCAGGACCAGAAGCTTTCCCTGACTTTGAAAGGTAAATTAGGTCCTTTTACTCCTCAGATGTCACATGGGGCCATTCTGAGAGGTCAGATATTGTGGTGAAGTTATCAATTATGGGTGGGACAGAGTTGTCATAAAAAACAGTGAAGAAGTGTTGAATCGCTTTTTATAACCTGTGGGTATAACCCTTCTTTATCTGTGGGATACAATGCTTGGGATCACCTGAACCACTTGAATTTCCCATTCAGTCAGGTGAACCTTATGGTCCAATGGGCTAGCTAAGATCCTGGTTCTTTGTTAACTAGTGGGGATGAAGAAGGTGGGGTTGAAAAAGTCAATAACAAAGGAATAATGGTTACTACATCTGGATGACTCAGTAGCACTTTCAGGATGCTGAGACATCCTGACAGAGACATCTATCAAAGACAGAAGTCTTTGATGTGATAGAAAGTCTTTGATGTGATAGAAAGGTCCAAAACAGATTTAAAAACAGAGGGATTCGGGATTTTCATTGCACATGGTCAAACCTATGGCTTTAATGCCATAATTAATTATGTTAAAAGGGATCTGATTTCTTTTGTTTTCTTACAATTTGAGACACTTGTAAGTACCTTGGTTCCATCTTAAGTTTAGTTAGTCATGTACCAGGGAAGTTAGGATACAACCATTCATGAAACCTTTTTCATAAAAATGAAACATTGTTCAAAACAAACTTTTTAGCTAAAACATTCAACCTGTGCACACGCACACACTTTAAAATTCATTTCTTAATTTAAAATAAAAGAGAAAATATATATTTCTAGTTATTCATAAATAAGGCAAATTAGCAGTTAAATAATTAAATCAATAGTACATTTTTTTAAATTGGAAGGAAGCCATCGCCCAAACAGGTATGTTCCTTTTAAGAACTCTTCTTTTATAACAGGACACTACAACCATTTTACATAAAAGTCAATTAATCCAGTATGTTTATACACTGTGTTTGTTAAGAATAACAAAAGAAATAACTATGTAAGCAAACTCCCTACCCACCTGATATTTATGAAAACCAATACAGGCACAATTCAGAGGAAAGTTAGGCACACCTAAATGCCTTTTAAACTATGGGGAATTCAGCCCACATTCATGTCAATGAGATATAGGCACACCTAACATTTTCTGGACTACACCCAATACCACTGTTGCATGTTAGCAAGAGTTAGCTAGCATAATCTCTTGTTAAATGAAGCAAGATACAAGCCAGGAAGTCCTATGAGAAGCACAAAAACTGTGGTCATAATGAGGACTATTATAAGACCTCCCTATGCCTGAGGAGATGTCAAATGCTGCTTCCCCTGACTTGGCAATGTGCCACCTTGGGCCCTCCAACTTCCTGGACTGGAAAAGGAAGAGGGGAATGGACCAGAGGAGGAAATGTGGAGGAGAGGAGCCTGGAGACCCTACCAGGCCTCTCTCGCCCACACTTTCTCTTCTGCTGTGTCCCCCTCTCTTTTTTTTTCCAATCCAGGGAGTTGGTGGAAAAGCAGCAGTGCAGGCAAGTTGGTAGAACTAGGTGATTTCCCACCAATCCAGTGACTGAGGCAATTGCTTTGGTTGGTCCTGACCATACCAGTGTGGTAAATGAGTGGTAAGAAAGGCAGAAACGTTCAAGAACTAAAAGGACAGGTGACGTAGAGTACAGTTGACAAAATCAATTCTCCTCTGTTGACAAGATACTGAGCACATGGTGCCTTTTGTCATAAGGCTTTATTTACAAATGTATAGGTTAATAGGAAACAAGTATGCACAGAAGCAATGCCAGTTTCCAAAAAGATCAGTCTAGCACTGTAACAGCCCAAACCAATGCAATCAGCTGTGCAGCCATTTTCTGGATTTTTGAAATTATAGCTTTAAAAAAAAATTTCATTAAAATGAAGTGTTATAAATGAAATATTATTCATTTTCAAACTGTCATTTAAATTTTTTTATTTTATTTTTATTTTAATGAATTGTTTTAGAGACTCTTCCCCCCCAACACAAAGACAAAAGTACATAGTTATTCAAAAATAAAGCTTCTAACATCAACAAAACCGACTTTGCTGATGTAAACTAACTTTGGTGAAAACTAACTCACAGCCCAATCCTGAGGTGCCCAGTGCGCGCGGCTGTGGCGGCGCCAAGAACGGCTGCTGCCGCAACCTGTGCACCTCATCCTGCCGCAGGCAGCGCCTCGGGAGAAGGGAACTTTAGTACCCTTCTCCCAAGTAAGGGAAGCAGCCCCGCAATGGGACTACTCTCTTTATGGTAAAAAGCAAAAACGGTAAAAGCGTTCATGAAGGGCACCGAGCTGCACACAAACGACTTGGATCTGATGGAGTGGAGCTCCACGGGACTCACCTCCCTCCCTCCCCCCCAGCATGCCTCCTGCCCTCCCTCTCTCTGCCCCTGCCACCCCATCACGCCTCCTCCCCGCCCTCTCTCCACTCTCCGCCTGCCTCCTCCCTCCCCGGAACGCCTCCTCCCTGGCCCCTCCCCACCCCCACTCACCATGCCGTGGCTCTGCGGTCCGTGAGACAGCTGAGCAGCAGAGGATGGGCGCCTGCCCAGCACTAGCCCAGCACCGGCCAGCGCTGGGCTAGCACGGGCACTGGCCTAGCAGTAAGGCTCACAGACATGCCTTATTATGGCACGTTTGCAACAGTGCACTCCAGCGGAAAGCTAGTGCGCCAAGCTCAGGATTGGGCTCTCACTCAGGAACCTTCTATTTCTTACTCTTGCAGGGTGTGCATTCACCTTCTCTAGCACAGAAGTGCCTAGCTCCCATTATTTAAATGAAAAACAGGTTCTTCAAATTTAGCAAAAGTTTGGTTTCTCTGCCATCTATTACCCATGCATATCACACAGTGCATATCACACAGTGCATATCACCTTTCAAAGGTTAAGATGCAGTTAGGGCATGCTTTGACTGATCATTTGGATAAGCGCTCATTGTACAAGAACGAAGAAAACTTCTGGTATGTATTTCATGATTTTGGCACTCATTAATAAAGTAAAAAAATCAGCTTATGAAACCATACTATTGAATTTTTTCCAGTCATCATAGAGATCTAGTCATAAGTAAACAAAATCTTAAGAAGCAAGAATTAAATGCACTTTTAAGGTTAGAAATTCCAAAAGATTACTGCAGCTAACCGATATAGATTTGCCAAATAATAAATTGCAGTAAATGTTCAATTTAATGAATCCCGATTAGACTTCATAAATAGAATCACAGTCACTAGTCATATTTATTTTTCACATTTTATACCACCTTTCTTTCAAGGAACTAAGGGCAATGTACATTGGTTCCTTCCGTTCTTGTGTTCTCACAACAACACTGTGAGGTAGATTAGACTGAGAGAAAGTGATTAGTCCAAGGTCACCGAGGAAGCTTCATGGCTAAGTAAGGATTTGAACTTATGTATTGTGCATGTGCATATATGTGACATGTGCACAGCTCTCAATGCATTTGATTAAGTTTACTTTTTGAATTAAAAGACACCCCTTCTCACCTATTAGTCCACTACATCGAGGGTTTACTGCAGTGGAACCATTACTATACAATCTTCTGTGAAGGGCACAAAGATCAGTTGCTACCAATCACAAGTTTTTCATTAAATTAAATTCTACAACAGATTAACCAGGAAAGTACAAAGGTTGTTTTCTGTTCTGCATAAATGGAAGAAGCAAGCAAAAGTGTTAAAACTACCTGACAGAACCGAGTACTGCACAACACAGCAATGTTTGCACTGCTCGGTGTTGCTTGCCTGAGTAACCAAGAAACCCATTGGACACACTAAGAAGTTAGCCTTTCCTTAGTTAAGAAGGAATTTTCTCCCCAGCTGCTTACCTGAACACATTGTTGTTTTTGCCAAATTCAGTACCATATGAAGAACTACAGGCATTTCAAGAGAAATTCCTCACCTTGCCAAATATCTCTATGCCGTAACAGATAACGAATGCTGGCACATCATCTAGCTCACTTGAAAAGGATTCTGAAATAAATGTTGATTCCATCCAATTTAAGAGGCACGGCCCACTTCTCATAAACAGTCAGGCATGATATGCTACTGTGTTCCTTCCAACCGTGTATGCACAGAATTGCCTTAGGCCCTGCAAATGATCCTGGTATATGCCTTTGAATGAAAGGAGAAAGCACCACTATTCCTGAGTTGCTAGGAAACAGGAAGGGAGTTCCTGACCTGAATACTTAGAAGAGTTTGATGTTGCCCAGGAAGCTTAAGGTCTTCCCAGTTCCCTGACAATAAAGGATATAAACCTACACATACAAAAAACCTTAGACAACAAAATCCAAACTTGTTAACGTGTCCTTGGGCAAAAGAAAGAGATAACTATTAGTCAGGGATTTGTTAGAGAGAGAAAGGAGATTCCCAAAGAGAATATTATTTTCTAGGACAAGGTGTAGTTGTGCACACTTTTAGCCATATTGTATTAATTGTGCACTTAAGCCTAGCACCCTTATTCTAAAACAAGACAGCAATGACCTTTGCTGGAGAACTGTTCAGCAAAGGCGCCAACTCCTATTGTCCCAAGTAACCTGCTAGCAACTTCTACTCATAGTTCCACACATGCCATTCCTTCTTTCCCCCACCCCCCTTTAGCTCCTTCTGGATTAGTAGTTGGTTGGTTTGGGACCAGGGATCTCTATTTGCTGACTCCTATACTAAACAGATTAACTTGAAAGCAAGTCTAATGGATTTTAATTGAGCCCATTTCAATGCATTACACCTGGACTTAGATCCCAGTCTTAACCAACTCTCCAAGCATTGATACAGCCATGCCAACTGGGACTGTGCCAACTGGGCATGCAAATCCTGTGGTGGGGGAATAGTCATGGAAGCCTCCTCAAGGTAAGAGAACATTAATTCTCTTACCTTAGGGTAAGCCTCCACTTCTCCAATGGGTCTTCTTGGATCTATCCCAGTTATTTTGCTGGTGTAAATCCAAGAAGTGTAAGGGAGAGGGAAGGGGAGAGAAAACTGGGACAAGATCCCGCTGCATACATGGCAGTACTGTTGGGTACCACACCTTCCCTCTCCAACCAGAAATTCCCCCCGTTCCTCCCCCTCTCCACCCTTGACACGCCTGCACTCCTGCAGGTAGCCATTAGTTGCAGCTGATCAGTGACACCACTGCCATTTGCTGCAGTTGGTGCTGCTGGCGGTGTGCTGCGCCTGCTATGCATACTGCCATATGACCATATGACCATTTGAGTTCCATTGTCATAAACCTAATGTTTGGATTGGGCTGTTGGGATTGGACCATAAGCGTACTTAAGTTTGTAGTCTTTCATTAGCATCAAGAGACAGTCACGCTGTTGTAAATAAGTGGCCAACAGTATATGGAGCACACTGCTGGCTGCCATTTTTGAGGCACCACCTTTTCGTAGCAGCAGCGGCTGGCAATCCACTCTAGCTTCATGCTATAGCACGATAAGGGATAGGACTGGGCTCTTACTATTTATTTTCTGCATATATGTTCTACGCTTCCTCCAAGGAGCTCAGAGTGGCAATACATGGCTCCTCTCCTTTTTTCTTACTCACAACAACCCTGTGACATAGAGTCAGAGATAATCACTAGCCCAGAGTCATCTGGTAAGCTTCATGGATGGTGGGAATTTGAACCTGGGTTTTCCTGGTCTAAGTTCGGTAGTCTAACCACAGCACCATACTGGCTCTAGCTGAACTGAACCCAATGGAATTTACTTCTGCCTTATGCCTTAGTCGAGTCAGGTTTAGGATTGCACTGCAAAAATTCCTTGGAGCAATGCAGAGAACTGAAGGACAACCCCCCTTATAGTTTAAGCACACACTCAAAAACCCACTCCTTCACAAAACGTTTGTTCATTATGCTGGATCTGCCTTCAACAGTGGAGTAATGTCCTGGCATATGGTTTGTGTTCATCCTCTGGCACAACGCCCTAAAAGTCCCTGGCTAACATTTGTTTGCTGGGCAGGGCACCCAGCTTTAGCACTGGAGCATTACCATTACTTCAATTCAGAAGTCTGTAATATTAGATGAAATGTCATCTTCTAGTAGCTGCTAAAGTAATATAGTAAATAGCATAAAGTTGGCCCTGAATCTTCATGGAACAATAATTAAAATCTGGTGTGCCAAAGTCTAAACAAATACAGGTAGAAGCAAAATAAAGTAAGTAAAAAACATACTGAAAAGGGTTTTTTAAATATTCAGTTGGCGAACTGAATTGAAAGGGACACTTCTACAGTAATTAAGATGCGACTCTGAGCACATATATCACTAATTAATTATTGAGAAATCTCATTGGAGTTTGGATCCCAAGTGAGTTGTGTGGTGCATCGATTCCCCAAGTGATGAAATGTAACCAGGCAACACTGCCATTTTTGCTTTAGACTATTGTTGTTATGACTTGGAAAGAAAGAACAGGCAGCCTCTCAATTGCCACAAGAAAAGCACTGAAAATCTGCCAAAGCCAAGTGGCCTAATTAAAAGATTCCATTGTTCCAATGCTTAATAGGGCAGATCTTACACAGGAATTTAATAGAACGTGCTGCCTCTCTTCAATATGGTACTTACGTCTCACAAAATCAGTTTTCTGATTTTCCACTTTATAGGCAAAGTAAATGAAATTTACCTAACACAAGAAGTGCAGGGTAATGAATTATTCATCAACACACTGAGACAGACATAGGGCTTCTTTGACTGTGAAATGCTAAATTTTGGGGGAAATTACTGTATAGCCAAGAATTCCTACATTTTAAAAAAAATCTAACCATGTTAGACACAACTTCTAATGTATTAAAAGAAACATGGTGATGCAGTATTAGCCACAATGGTACAGATTTGGATGTTTCCATGTGCTAGTGTAGCGTTTTCAATATTCCATGGGGGCATACAATTTTGAAGTGACCCAAAGTTGGGTAGGTGGCAGGTGTGCAGGGGGTGGAGCCACGTTCCAGTACTTAGATCCTAATCCCACTTCTGGGCAGCCTGGGGCAGCTCGGGTTGCTCGGATTTGCACCACTTCTTTTGGTAGCGCAGTTCTGAGAAGCCCCATTGGGGCTGCTGTAACACAGGATAAGGGGAAGTGATTCCCCTTGCCCCAGGCTGTGCCACTTTTGGCCCCAACTCTGCCTTGGATGCAGGGCAGGACCACTGGCCTGCCTGCTCCAGGGCAGGTTAGGATTGGGTTGCCCAATGCCTATCTTCACAGTAAGTCTCCAGGGTTTTCTCATTCTCATGCACACTCACCTGGATTTAAGCCCCACTGAATACAATAGCAAACATTCAGAGGATTACACTGTTATACCCTAGCACTGTCCCCCAAATGAGAAAGTCACAGTATGTATGATCAAGCTTACAGTGTTCACTTACAACCTAATCCTGAGCTGCCCGGGGCACCCAGCCTCAGCGGCACCGAGAACGGCTAAATCCTGTGCGCCTTGGGATACCACAGGTGGCGCCTAAGGGAAGCAGTCCCACAATGGAGTAAAGCAGTTTATGTAGGGCGCTGAACCCTGCATGAACGGACAGCCTCCTGCCTACCGCTCCCTCCCCCTGGCACGCCTCCCGCCTGCCCTCTCCCCACCCCCGCCTCTCCATCACACCTCACCCTACCCGCTCTCCGCCCTCTGCTGGCCTCCCCCTTCCCCAGAACGCCTCCTTCCCACCCCCCTCCCAAGCCCACTTACTGTGCCACAGCTTGGCAGTCCATGAGACCGCTGAGCAGCGGAAGCTGTGTGCCCGCCCTGCGCTAGTCTGGTGCGAGCCAACACTGTGCTAGCACAGGCGGTAGCCCGGCAGTAAGTGTCGCAGACATGCCTTACTTTTGCTTTCAGGCTGCAAGTACAAAGGAAAAACACAGCACTGAGTAAACAGCCATTCAAAAATGAAATGTAGAAACCGAGGTAACCTTACGGCAACCGAGGTAACCGAGGAAACCTTACGGCATGTTTGCGACAGTGCATGACAGCACGAAGCTGTGGCGCTGAGCTCAGGATTGGGCCCTTAATTTCCCAAATATCTTACCTTAGATCACAAATACTACACAGCCTGATTTATTATTTTAGACACACTGTGATCCTAATCAACCAGTAAAGCAAAACAAAGAAATCGGAATAGGTACTAAATCACCATGATTTAGTTTGCTGTGCACACCCATGACAAAACATTTATTATGTCTAATAGGATTCTTTCACCACTGACTGAGGTTAAAGAATTTGCTTGTTTTAACCCTTCCTGTAATATGGTATGACTACAGTGCTCAGTGTTCTAGGGCTCAGCTCTGACAAAAAATATCTAAGTTCCTTTGAATTTCATAATAATGACTCAAAGACAGAACTATATAATAATGCTGCTGCACCGAGACAAGATACTGTAATCATGCAGACAGATATAGGGAGTGAGATATTGCAAGCCATAGGGGAGCATTAATACATTAAGGCTGCAATCCTAACCACACTTTCTTGACAGTAAGCCCCATTGAACAAAGTAGGACTTACTTCTGAGTAGACCTGGTTAGGACTGTGGTAGGACTTATGTGTAAGAAAAAGTGGATCCTGAATGAAGGTTAACTCCAATCATAGAACAACAAACACAGCCACCTTTTTACCACTACCAAATAAAAAGGAGGAAGGAACTATATCACTTTCTACTGTAGGTTAAACTTAAAACGGATTTTGATCAAGTCCTCCTACAGCTGTCATCTACTCTCTTTAAAAAGCAAACACAGATAAAATTTTACAGTCTAAGGGTCCAATCCTACCCAACGTTCCAGCGCTAATGCAGCTGCAATGTAGTATCAAGGTAAGGGAACAAATATTCCTTTACCTTGAGGAGACCACCATGATTGCCATCCCATTGTAAGATGCAGCGCAGGCCCCTTTGGCATGGCTACATCAGCACTGAAAAGTTGGATAGGATTGGGCCCCCAATTTTCTAATTATGATTAATGTGACCAAAAACTAAGACCAAAGGAACATTCTTATGTTATGCAGCACCTTTCTGTGTGATAATTGCTTTGTCCTAGTAGTAGACACCCAAAAGAGAGTCATATTTTACCTACAGGCAAGACTTTGGAATTACACTGGCTCTCTGTGTTATGGACATCTCAGTAATGAAAAACTGTGTTGGCACTTTCGCACAGATGCAATATATCTTCCAGTGGTGCAGCAGTGTTGGGCTGACAAGGACCAGGTTTTTCAAGTTAAGTACAACTGCTGGATTGTACTGGATTGGGCCATACTAACCCTTACTTAAGTATAGGGACCGTACTTCAGTATGGGTCTAAATTCAGGATTGGATCAGTGCATGGAGAAATTTAAAACAGAACAAAGTTTGCTGTGTAAAAATGTTTCACTGTTGTAAAATGTTTTTTGGCAGCTGCATCAGTGGAAGGGAGCAGTTTAGGTAGGACTAGTGTATTTACGGTATGTCAATATTCAGTGATTGGCCTTAAAGGGACATTTTGCATACTGTTATATAAGCCAACTCCTACAACTATCACATAAACTTCTCCACACAGTTCTACTGTATGTTATATGCTCTTATGCTAAATCAAGAAGTAGTGGTTGTCCACATCAGCCTAACATCCTAGGCCTACCTGGAACGCCAGTGCCATAGCATAACATTATAGTGGTGTACAATGCTCAACCCTAAATATTGCTTTGACAAAGCAATTGCTTATGGGAGGGGAAATTAAACCCAAATTCACAACAACAGGCAGGGCAGAGTCAAATTATGACATGAATTTTAAATGTTTTAAGAGCAAAATAAACAATTTTCATACTTGGCACAAATAGTCTATATAGCTGTCACTATACATTATGGAGACAATCTAATTTGGAAAACAACAACATTTATTTTGTTTTCACACCATTTATACAATGAAGCAGTCTTAAATTTAAGTCAGTATGGTGTTTTAAGAAGAAAACCTGCAAAAGTTCTCAAAAAGAATTATAGCTTAGTAAAATTGCCACAAAAAAGTCTCAAAATTAATTCCTAAAACCCATACTCTACATCAGTGGTTCTCAAACGTTTTAGAAGTCCTAGAAGCTGCTGCCCAATTTATAAGTGTCAAGGGGTGTGCCTATAATGGTGATTGGGCAACAGTGCTCTCTCCCCAGTAGTGGCTTGTTTAACCCTGATGCACTTATCTGCCCTGCCAGTTTCATGAACTGCCAAAAATTGGGTGATGACTCACTGTTGGGTCCCAAATCCACAGTTTCAGAACTGCTGCTCTAGGTTATATCCTTACTTTCCTTACTTAGGTTATATCCTTACTTAGGTTATATCAGGGGTGGCCAACCTTTCAACTTTAGGGTTCCTGTCTTTAACAATTGTGTAGAAAAGGGAATTTCAGCAGGCGTAGCTTGTCATTTCACAGAGGACAAGCTGTGCCTGCTGAAATTCCCTCTTCTACACAAATATTAAAAGTCCAGGAGCCCTAAAGATGAAGGGTTGCCACCCATGTTCTACTAGAAAAGCTACCTTTTCTTTTTCTTGAACAAACCCGTTAAAAGCATACACAGTTAAAAAAAAAGGCCATAAACTAGATTCTAGCCTGCTTCAAATGTCACAGAAAACCAATAAAGAATGAGCCTCAGTCCCCTCTCCCTTTTCATATATGAGAAGGCAGCAAGTGAAAGCGTCTACTTTCAAACTGAAGTAAACTATAGTTCTATGTTATATGTAAACTCAAAGAACTGTAGCTTAGCTCAGTCTAAAGTTAGGTAAAACAAACTAGGATAAAATTGTGTTTTCAGATTCTGGTTTGACCCAACTTCTTTGTAATGGCATTATTTTGTACATTCAGGGAAGAAGCAGAAATCAGTGGATTAGGCTTAAAGAGCTGCACTGACAGTTTGAAGGCACCTCAGGTTAGAAGTCAACGGGGAATGCAGAGTCCCAAGTAGCTAGTGCATGCATTTCCTTGAGGAATTAAGCTGTTCAATTACTGAATATGAATTCCTAATGTTAGGTTCATGCATTGCTTCCCTCATCTGGTTTGTTACATTTTGGTTTAATCTGCAAGTCTGTGATCTGCTCCTGCTCACATAGGTATCACTTTTGGAAAATGCACCATTCAGGATGCTGTCCCCCTGGATCTGTGCCTGACAGCTGATCGACACACATCATGCAGAATGAGGTACTAGAATTCTGGACTGCACCACTTCATATAATACATTAAGGGCGCAATCCTAACCCCTTATGTCAGTGCTTTCTAGCACTGACGTAAGGGCAATGCAGCTCTGAGGTAAGGGAACAAATATTCCCTTACTTTGAGGAGGCCTCTGTGAGTGACACCCAACTGCAGGATGCAGCACATGTCCCATTGGAACTGCTATGCCAGTGCCAGAAATCACTGACATAAGGGGTTAGGATTGCACCCTAAGAGTTTTTGAATGCTTCCAAGTGGATGAAAAACTTCATGCATGTAGTAAATAAGCGACACAGGAAGGCTTCTGTACTAAACCTCTCTCACTACATAAAGATACTTTCTCCACTTACAGTCAAAAGTGATACAGTCCAGAATTCTACTGCATGAGTCTAGCATAGTGGTGGCGAACCTATGTGGCCACAGTGGTGGCAAGACAGGGCACGCAAGGCAGCCTGGGGAGGGGCGCTGAAGCTGTGTGTCCCTTTAAAGGAAACGGAGGCTTTTCCGGTGTGTTGGGAGGGTAGGCTGCTTCCCTCCACCCCCTGCACTCACTGCCCTCCTCTCCCTTCACCCCCACCTGCCCCACATTTGTTTCAGTTTTCAATTTTGCCCATTCTGCAAGCTTGAATTGGAGTCTGCTCCTGTGCGTGTCTACTCAGAAGTAAGCCCCATTAGAGTCAATGAGGCTTACTCCTAGAAAAGAGTGGCTGGGATTGCAGCCTTAGAGCCCACTTCTGTGGGTGGGGCTTTTTAAAAATATATATTTTCTTGTTTCAGAAAATGAGCAGTGGCATGGTCTTGCAGCCACCCCCTCCCTGACAATAGTTCTTTACCCAGCATGTAATTAGTCTGTGGAAACCTTTGCCACAGGAAGCAGTGATGACAACTTGCCTAGATGCCTTTAAGAAGGGATTGGACAAATTTCTAGAGGAAACGTTCATTAAGGGTTACAAGTAATAGTGGGTAAAAGATGTTAATGTACGAGTTGTTTTTTCTAAACTAAAACCTCAATATTCAGGTTAAATTGCCGTGTTGGCACCTTGTGATAAAATAGTGGGTTTTGGGTTGCAGTTTGGGCACTCGGTCTCTGAAAGGTTAGCCATCACTGGTCTAGCATATCATTTGGCATAAAGTGGAGCTTGGCTGTGAGAGGTTATGTATGACTGGGGAAATAATATGCTGCATTGTTTCATAATATGAAGCCATGGTTTGTTATTTTGTGCACAAGCAGGCACAAGTCTTGGGCTTGCGTGCGCCCCTTCACACACAAGGGAAAGAAAGTTTAACATTTCTGCTCATGGCTTATAATAATCTACAATGTCTCCTTTACATCCAAATACAGAAAATGTGGTTTGTACAAATACAGTTAATTAGCAAACCAGGATATCAAACAAGGTCTGTAGGAGAGGGCATGCCTGAGGCACACACCTGTTCATGCTCATAATCACAGTTTGCCATTAAATCCAAATCAGATCAGTATTTAGTTTTCCATGAACTTCACAAATAGCTTATTTCCTGATGAAGATTGACGCATCTAAATTGGTTAATTATCAAAGGATTTCAGTTTAACTGGTTTGAGGATCACAAGTGCTATCTGCAGAATATGAAACCTACAAGAATCCAAGGACATTCAAAATACAGTATGTTCCCTGAAAGAAAATAACATTGTTTCAAACTAGTTAATTAGACCAGCTTCATATATATAACAACTTCATTAAAATCTATTCATTTACAAGCTTAGTAAACTGATCCTATAAGTTTACAGAACATTGTAGTATTAACTTTGTGCTTTTTGCCATTTCAAACACATTTCTAGTGTATCTAATTTCACTTTTTCTTCCCTTAAATTGGGATAAAAGAAAATTGTGTTTGCCATCTTTATGCCTCCAGTGGTCAAGAAAGTAGTTGATATGCAAGTTTTATTCTTCCACACAAGGAAGAAAGAAGGTTATGCAATTTTATTTAGGTCTTTCTGAAACACATAAGCTTTAAAAAAAAAAAATCAGACAAGCACCAAACAATTTTAATCCCTGACTAAAAAACTCCCTTGAGGGAATCTGATTGTAGAATACTAGACAGACCCAACTGTAACATCAATCTGCCTTCCATAATGAATGAAGATAAAACCCCCATCATATGAACATAAGAGGTTTATATGATCAATCAGCAATGCAAAAAGCCTAACCATACATAGAACTTCAGCAGTTTACTGCAGAAATAAATCTTGCCAGAATGTTTGAGAGGTAGAAATTATTCACACCATACTTTTTCTCTCTTTGAGAGCAATTACAGGTATTCTTCAGATATTTAATTGGACATACAGTAAGGATAAAGATATGAACTTGGTGACCACAGATATAAGCAATTCCCAATAAATACATGGTTTCTCAATAAATGGTGCATGTCCACTTTAATACAAGAATTACATATCCACAGGTCAGCCAGACACATAGAATCTGAAATTCACCATGAAAATTGACAAGCTGATCCCCTAAAAGCAACCAAAATGGCATGCTTGGGGAGAAAGAGACAGAGCAAAGGACAGAGAAACTGGAAAGAAGAAAGAGATTGCATAATAGAAAAAGAAAAAGTAAAGGCAAAAGAATAGAAAAAGAAAAGTGCAGAAAGGTACAAAAGTGGCCTGGGAGCCCCACAAGGAGAATGCCCAGAGCTGATGAAGATGTGAGGCCTGAGAATGGTAGGCATAACAGCATGGTACTACTACTTCAAGGGCTAAACAGTCTACTCCTCTTCAGGGGTATATCCACCAGCTGAGGCAGGTTCAAAGGGAAGCTCAACTGACCCCCTCCCTGCATGGTTGCCTCAACAGAGGCTAACATAAGCAACACATTTGAATCCAGGACAGACCCTATGTCACCTCACCTCATGGGCTCTCTGGTACTCTTAGAGAGTGTACCCAGTGACAGAAGTAGGGAGAAGAACAACTATGCAAGTCCCAAGGTGATAGAGAACAACTATGCAGGTACCAAGTTGAGAGGCATCTGAACATCACAGGGTGAAATAATCCAAGGGGACAGTGAGAGGTAACACCTCTGTTTTACTGAGTCCTATCTGGCAATAAAGATTGGGCACAAAACCACTCAATGCCTAATTTGTGGTGTTAGGCATCTGGGCATTACATTCAAAAATCCCTTTGATGTGGAGCTTCCCCTCAATAATGATGTAAACCAGGGCCTTCTAAACTCCAGCCTGGGGGCTGGGTTCGGAGTTTGACCAAACTCATCTGCCCTGTGAGCGGATCTTACTGTTCTGCCGGGTTGCCACATGTCTTCCTCATTCAGGGGACAGGGACACTCTGGGCAGTTTGCAGCATCCTGGGATGCAGGGCAACAGACATTATTGCCCAGAGTGCTCCTGTCCTCCAAAGGAGGAGACAATAAGACATGTGGCGACCCGGTAAGATGCGGAACGGTAAGATGTGGTCCGAACGGTGACCGCATTTTTGTAACACAACAGTCACAAGTTTGGCGATCACTGATGTGAACTAATAATTCAAATATGCACACCACATTCACAATTGATACTCCTATTTGTAAATTAAGTAGGTTCTTTTGTATTCAATTTCAAAACGTAATGTGTGATTTAGCCCTTATCTGACTGTAGAAGTAGAGCACAAGAAGCACCTCCCAGGTCTACCAGACATGTTTGCAAAAGTTCACCGTAGTAGACTTCTCAGAAAAAGAGGGAGTGAACCATCCTGTCTTTCCTCCCAGATCCCCAAAGAGCAACCAAGGGGTTTTATATATATACTTCACAACAAATGCTAAACAGCTCTTCCCCATATCTGTTAACCACATTGCAATAAGAAGCCAATCGAATAATCAAATCTCACATTGAACAATATACACTAAAATAGAAACAAACTGAAGGTATATAGCCAGTGAGTAGTCCAATTTCACTTGAGAGGCTTTTATAATGTCTTCAGTTGAAAAATATCTTTAATGAAAAGTAACTTACAACTTTCTATAGTGTTTTGTTGTAAACATAAAATTGATTTCCCAACAATACAAGGAAGGGAAATGTCTACAGTTCAGTATAAAAATGCCTTCTTCCCTCTTGATAAGCCTACAAAGATGACAAGCAGTCTATCAAGGATTACAAAACCAGAAGGCAAGTGCATAGAAGAATATGAAGCTTTTATCTAATCTTTGCCCTGCAAACACTGCTGATAGAGAGTTCCACTCCAGAATTTACATAAAAACCAACTAATGTAGCTCTGTGAAGGTCAAAAAGCTTATCTGCAATCCAATGAGTTCTGTAGCAAATATTTGGACACAGTAAACTGCATTACAGTGCTGTATATTGTTTTCTTAGAAAGTAGATACTATTGGTAGTTAAACTCCAAAGACACAGCAAACACATACACACAAAATTATATTTCCATTATTTTGCAATTAATTTTTATACTGCAAGTCATGTTCAAAGACACTACTAACCAAGGTGTGATGTGACCTTTGAACCACAGTAAATCCTGGATAAACATGAGAATGGTTTTCTGCCTCATTATAATGAGCATTAGTATTGTAAGTATCTTGCACCATTTAATGGATGCTTGATGAAGATGTGAACTTGATGAATCATGCCATATTTTATTTAACATGTCACTTATTATATTTAATACAGACAATAAAGCTGTTACTTCTGAGTAAACATCTATAGGGATTGCTCTGTAACATAAATGGGACTACTACTTCTCCCAGTTATAATTTCCTGACATAACACACTCTTAAATCCTAACATAACACACTCTTAAATCCCATTAATATTGTGCAGTTGAGTGTTAAGTACGGTCACATAATTATGCTAGCATCCACATAATAGTGGGATACAAAATTAAGGGACCAAAATTAAATAATGATGATTCTTCTAATTAAGAAATATATGAACAAGTTTTGTGTATAGCTATATGAGGATATATTTTAAATATACAAATAATGCTGCAGAACCTTTTAAAACCTTGCCAGGTGTATTTCAGACTGCAGTCCTTCACACACTTACTTAGAAGTGACACTGAAAACCACCAAGTTAACTTCTAAGTAAATTGCACGAAGGAATGGGACATTAATCCTGGGTCATAATAATACTATAACCATAGATATAGCAAGGAAAAACAGTCAGTGAAATCATTATTAATGAACAAAAAGTGTACAAGAAATAAGAACATTCCTATAAATTAATTACTATCTCACCACAATAGGTCAAATGGGACTTACTTTCAGTTACAATACAATCCAGTGCGTGTTTATTCAAAAGTCAGATCTACTGTGTTCCGTGAGATTTGCTCCCAAGCAAGTATTAAAGAACTGCATTCTTAAGTGTGTTTAATGTACATCAAGGTGTACATTATTTCACCCCTTCTGCACCTCTCTGGCTATGTGCAAGTTTATTTTAGATTTCCTTTCAACAAATGAGGTGGGCACTTCTATTTTTAGTTAAAACTACGGTAACTGCCACTCTCTGAATACACGCACATAGAATACAAGATTATATAAGATCTGAATACAAGATCATAGTATACAGATTAGTTACTCCCTTGACATCTACTTACAATCAACATGGACAAAAAACATTTTTAAAAAGTTGAATTTTTCACTCACACTTTCATGTGCTGGCAGGAGGGGATTTTAAATATCCAGGTAAATTATCAGGAGTATGGATCAGTAGTGTTTGCTGTGCAGTTTACTCACTCCTGTACTGTACATGTTTACTCAGAAGTAAACCTGTGCACCACAGGAAAATGCTCAGTTCTGTGAACCCTTCAAAAGGTGCAAACACCTCTTGGTCACCCTCATTAAATGTAACACACTGTTCATTTTATTCAGCAGAGTTTACTCTCAGGTTGACAGTTTTGCAGCCTCAGAGTAAACATTTATGATTTCAGTACACAGTGCCTGGTTCCTTTTACGCAATGATTTACGCCAGATCAGGCCATCATCTCCACTTTGCACACAAGCATGTGTTTTGGAAGCGGAAAGAACAGCAACAACCCCATTACTCCTCCACCACTCAGACTGGTTAATACAAAAGGGGATTTCCAGGGTAACTAATCTGGATTACAGGATCTTGAGTGTACAACCTGAGCAAGCACCTGGCCTTACCTTTCTGGGGGAAAGAAGAAGCTGCCTTTCTCCAGCTGCTCTGCTGCTACTCCTTGGGGAGGGGGGTGGAAGAGGAGGGAGGATCATCTCACACAGCAGCTTCCTGGTAATGGGAGAGCTGAACGCCTCAGCACCCAAAGCAAGCGAGTGCCAGCCTGAGGAGGCCTTGCAGAAAGTGGGCTGCAAGAGTTCCTTGGACCCAGAGAGTTGGGAGTGCGCAGCAGCTGCTGCTGCTGCTGCTCACACTGGCCTGCCTGCTCACCTGGGCTCTGAAGGGCGCCCACACTCCAGGCAGGCTCCTCCTCCCCCCTGGGCAGAGGAGGCAGGTGCGTTGCCACGCCAGGGAGCACTTGCATGGGAAGCCTTCCGCAACTCCAGCCAGCCGAGTCCCTCAGAGCTGGCCCGCCTCTGCGTGCCGAGACCCGGCTTTGGCCAGAGCCAGGCACCTGGCGGCAGGGCGAGGAGGAGGAGCGCACCCCCTTCCTTGGCTGCTGCCAGGAGAGGCCCTCTGGCACTGGGCTCTGCGGGGAGGGAACGTGCCAGGCTTCCTCCCGTCGGCCCCGCCTGTCTTGGGAGCCCTGGAGACGGAGTTCAGCTCGCTGGGAGGCAAAGGGCTCCAGGCTCATGGGGGTGAATACCCTCCGCTGTGCTGGGGGAAAGATAAAGCCCCCCCCCACTGCACCTGCTGCTCCTCTAGCAGTCAGTCTGCAAAGTTGGAGAAGGAAAACTCCCTCCACAACCATGGAAGGACAAGCCCAAGTTTCCCCACCCCCCACAGGCGCTTTCCTGAGCCCAGACCAGGCAGTTTCCACTTTGAAGGACATCAAGGAGCAACCAGGGAACATCATGCGCAGGGATAAAGGGCCCGATCCTATCCAATTTTCCAGTGCCAGTGGGGCATGCGCTGCACCCTGTGGTGGGAGGGCAGTCACAGAGGCCTCCTCAAGGTGTGGGGACACTTGTTCCCTCACCTCAGGGTTGCATTGCGGCCGCACTGCATCGGTACTGGAAAGTGGGATAGGATTGGGCCCTAAATGGGCTCTGGCTTGTAGGGCTTGTGTCCTAATAAACTGGTTGAGGCTTAGCCACGAACACCTAGTTAAAACCCATTTTTGCCCAGCCCACAGGTGTACACATTTGATCCCTGTTGCGTATATGCAACGTTAGGCAGAAATGGATTTCTTGCATCTTGTTGTTGGCATCCTTCAGTCTCGGAAAACTATGGTATCGCTCTGAATAGTGGGTCTGGAAGTGTCCTCTCCAGTGTGCAAAGCCTGGGTAGAGTAGATATGGAGGATAGTTACCCATGCAGCAAATCCCCCCTTTCCACGTCACTGGAATGGTCCACTGGAAAGGCAGAGGCCAATACGGTTGGTTCCAGCGGCGTCGCAGGAGTTGCCAGAACGTGACTGTGTTCAGCCATGAACTGCCTCAGGGACTCCGGCTCCGGATTTTGCCTCAAGGTTGACTCCTGAAGCCTTTTCCATAATTGGATGTAGCCACAAGGCAGTGGAGGTTTGGGATCAGAGTTTTCCTTCTCTCAGATGAGCTGCCTTCCCAGGCTAACGACGAGTCCCATCCATCTATTGTTTCTTGCATCTATCTTTTTGGCATTTACACGGCATATTTCTGACAGCATTTTTAGCCTGCTTTTTCCCAGTGAAGAGAGAGAGGGAGCAAGGAGGGCCTGTGGTGTACTCTGCTACCTTTCAGCAGGAGAAGTCAAGGATTGTGCACAAGGACCTTCTCTATGCTGAGCATGTGGTTAAGTTATGGCTAGAGGTGTTTGTTTTTGTTAAGCCATTTCTGCCCAATGTTGCATATACGCAACAGGGATCAGAAATCCGTGGGCTGGGCAGAAATGGTTTTAAAGACACATATAAACACAAAACACCACATTTTATGTTTAAAATATCCAAATAAAAACACAAAACACCACATTTTATGTTTAAAATATCCAAATAAAAACACAAAACACCACACTTTAGTGTTTAAGATATTTTCCAGAAATTAAAATATACATTTCCAGTTAGAAATAATACTGTGACTCCATCTTCTGAGACTATATCACCTAATACACTTTGGAAGTGTTTAAAATGAATAAAAATAAGAACGTGGATTAAAAACACATAGCACCACTTTCTGCCTTTTTCATTTTTTTTTCAAATCACAAAACCTGCAAAAAAATAAAACTATTTTCAAACACCCCTCATTATGATCTTGCCCCACTTGAGACTAGACTTAAGCCTCAGAAGGAGGGAGTAGTTTCAAGGGTGGATTAAATATTTCTGCGTAGTAGTTGGACACAGTTCTGAAACAAGGGAACTCCCATGTTTAAAGCAGGGGTTATTTCCTCAAAACAAAGAACATCAACATTACTCAAGAGCAACTTCTTTTTAGCCAGAAGGGGGAATGTGTGATCCTTGAAACGACTGGAGCTAGCTCAATTGCATGCAAGCTAATTGCCCATAAAGTCAGAAGAAAGTTGCCCCCCAAATACACAAACACTATCTCGCCTATATCACAATTGTTTTTCTAATAAAGTTGACATGTCTCATTATCACATATTTATTTACATTGGCCAAAACAAAGATGTAGGACTGCATGGAGAACAGTAGTTCCCTACCTTTAGGAGCCCATGGACCACTGAGACAAAAACCAAAATCATCGTATACCACATGCAACACCCCCCACTCTCACCCCATACAAAAAAAATTACATTTTTGATAGATTTATTATTTATAGAGAAGATTTGTGGGTTGCTGCTTTTGTTGCCGGCTGTAGATGATCTGTTCTCTGCCCACTCTGGTCTTCTGTGGGGGAACATTCATTCAGCAAGATGCTGGAAGTGATTAAAAGCTTTTTCCCCCCCCCTGAAACCTCATAAACCACTTCACAGGGTCTTGTGGTCCACCTGTGATCCACAGATCACAGGCTGGGAACCAGTGATATAGAAGGTCTTTTTTTTAATGCTACCAAAGAGCCCTCATCCAATGTAGTACATAAGCTAACAGATAA
Source organism: Tiliqua scincoides (assembly GCF_035046505.1). Taxonomy (NCBI): domain Eukaryota; kingdom Metazoa; phylum Chordata; class Lepidosauria; order Squamata; family Scincidae; genus Tiliqua; species Tiliqua scincoides. The sequence continues at coordinate 90,063,212 of NC_089823.1, forward strand.
GGGAGAAGGCTGTGCTAAACGTTTCTGATATAGCACTTAGGGTTTTTCACACATGGGAGAGGATGACTTCCCCATTTACAGTCTGAATGTTCAGAATTCAACCAACATTTGGTGTGGAGTTGCCAGGTTGGATATATCCCAAAAAACCATGAGATTTTTGAAGCATGGCTGGATAATGACACAAACTACGAACCCTTGAGGAAGGGGGCGTAATCTGGGTACAGGTTAGAAGTGGAGCACAGTAGCAAGGCTGTAACCAGTGAACTCTTATGTAGGTTCATTCATTCAAACATCCAAAGGTATATTATCACACCACAGCAACTGGTCTGCTGATTTTCACACGTATTAAAAACACTTGCATTTCCTGTGTAATATAAATGAAACATACATAACTGCTAAATTGTATATTCACTTTTAAAGTATTATCTGCTGCTTTTGATACCATGTTGGCATTCATACAAATAGTGTGAAAGAGATTTATAACTCAATCCTATTGAGCTGGTCCTATTGGGTGGGTGTTCTTCTGGTGCTGGCTACTGTAAAGTAGCCATGAAGTGCTTGCTTTCAGTATCAGAACTACAAGGCAGGGGAATGGTTCAGCTTGTCTTATCCAGATTCACCTTGTTTTGAAAAAGTATACTTCACCCTCTGATTTAGACATTAATGAGGCACTTAAAGAACAAAAGTGACTGCCTTTTTCACATCCCGGTTGGCTCTGCTGTGCTGTTTGGTCCATATTTTAAAAGGAGACAAGTTATTATTATTATTATTTATTATTATTATTAACAGTATTTATATACCGCTTTTCAACTAAAAGTTTTGAACACAGGACTATGAACCAAAAAAGAATTGCATGTACTTCAGCTCATTAAAATTGCTGGATTGTGCACCAAGGAAATCTTTCATTCATTGGAAACACTGTTTACCATACACCTATACATAAATTGTTAGTTGCTATATAAGGTACTGCAATTTTAAAAAGGGATTAAGGTAAACTATTTAAACACAATGCAAAAATCACAGGCCTAAAAAGCTGAAGGTATTTGTATTATCTGTACCTAGACTTGTCTGTGATTGTTTTTTAGATTGTAAACTTATAGCCAGACCAGTGTGTGCTTAATGTGTGATTAACTTGTTATGAAGCAAGTTATGAAGACTGTCGGTCATCCATGAACATTTGCAACTTGTGTTAGTAGAAATAGGGCCTTCTGAGTAAGGGCACTAATGTTATGGAACTCCTTCCCCCTTGATTTATGAACTGCTCCCTCCCTGGAAACGTTCCAGCATGGCCTGAAAACATTTCTTTTTAGACAAGCCTTCTGAGTTTTTGGCCTTTTTAGCAGCTTTTAACATTTTTTTAAACATCTGGTTTTTACAGGCTTGGGGTTTATAAAATTGCTGCTGAAGCTCTTTTTATTGTATCAATGTCCAATTGCTGTTTTTTAAGATGCTTTTAATTGTGATGGTTTTAATGTTTTCATTTGTTTTAATTGTGATTTTTGCTTTTGTACTTAAGCTATGCTGTAAGCCGCCTTCGGTCCCTTCAGGGAGACAGGCAGGATAGAAATACAAATCTTGGCTTAAAACAAGCCAGAATTTACTGTGGCATCCAAACCCAGCAAATCTTGACTTGTTTCAGCCAGAATCTGAAAACATGCCAGGATACAACATTTTTGATTTGGCTTCTGTTAATTTGGGATCTCTTAATTATGGGTTTCATGTAACATATAGGTTTGTTCTAATGTTGTACATATACTTTTATGGATAAGAGCCTACTTCATGAAATGTATATACTGCATTCTCAGTACTGAATAGCAGCTTCTTTGGCTGTTCCTAACCCACAGAGCAGTAACAGTGGCTATCTTACTCTCTCTCTCTCATACACACATATGCGTACACACACAGAGAGAAACTACAAAGATCTATAGATAAAATAAAAAAGACAGGTTCTATGAGCAGTAAGCAAAAGGACACAAGATGTATTGATTTAATGAAGATTAACTTAACAACACTTGATTTTTTAAAATGTTTAATTAGTAGTAATTTAGATATCACAGGGGATATAGGGAACAGAAAAAAAATGAGAAGGGCATAAGAATTCCTTTGGTCATCCTTTCAAAAACGATATGCTACGAACATATGAAGCTCATTTACACTGCATTTCTCCAACTAAGTCCATACTATCTACACTGACTGACAGTACCCTTCAGGTTTTAAACAGGAGTCTTTTCCAGCCCCATCTGAAGTTGTTAAGGATCGTCCGCATGCAAAACGTAGCATCAAGACAGCAGCTATGGCCATTCCCCAGATACTAAATAAAACATAATTAGAAATCACTATTAAAAACAAAAGAAAGATCCATTGAAAAACAATCTTTATTTTAAATTAAAAATTGCGATTAAAAAAATACAAGATCCACTGAAAAACAATTTTTATTTAAAATTAGAAATTGCTATTAAAAAATACAAGATCCACAGAAAACAGTCTTTATTTAAAAAAGGAAATGTTTTAAAACAAAAGGCTTCTAGTAAGAAAGAAAAAATGAACCAGTTCATGGTTGACAATATGAAACAATATAATAAAATTTGCAGTGTCTGAACTTATGAATAAATATATGAACAATACATGATTTGGTTATGCATTACCTGTAAATATGTCTTTGAACATATATGATTATAATTATGTGACTATAATACTTATAAACGTCATTTGTAAAAGGCATTACAAAACATTATATTAGAAAGTATTCATAACTACACGATATTGCCCAATTAATGGTCTATTTCATAAAACCAGACTTCCCAGCAAATAAGTGCGTGGGATGGATAGTTCAACTGCATAATTGGGACAACATAGCTGCTGTTATATAAACATTTGCAGCCCAACACTGCTATTTCTAGATAGACGGTTGGTTTATTAACTGGTGTTAGTATCAAATAGCAATTTAATTTCAAATTTTTATTCAAAATCAAGCCATATATTTTAAGACGGTATTCTTCATTTTAAAGATGTTTATTCCCTCAAATAAAAATGTTAGAAAATATGCAAATTACAGTAGATGGAACAAGAAGTAAAGGCAAACTTTTAATTATTTTCCTTGTTCTCTTTACACTGTTTAAATGATATTCCTTTGACTGTGTGGTAACAACTATACTTATCTTTGTCATTATGACATTTTTAAAAAATGGATATTAATTTTATAAAATAACATACCAAAATTGCTTTTATTCAGGAGGTCCAAATAAAGTATTTGTCAGTCAAATAAAGTGTGCGCTTGTGTGTGTGTGTGTGTGTGTGTGTGTGTGTGTGTACACGTGAAAGTTTCCTGAGTTAATAAGTACTTTGAACATTATCCAGTATCAATTGGATTAAAGTAACTGTTTTAATAAATCCTGAGTTCAGTTTGGCAGAAGAACTTGCATTTTTCTAATAGTTGTCAGACTTTTTCATATCTTCCTCGATCAGAAGTCCTTCGAAATAGAATTTCTAAAAAAGAGGGAAAATTGTGGTGTTTAACTGTTTCATCCAATGATGGTAACTGCCCCTAAAATCAATAAGTACGTCCAAGTCCCCTCCCTTGACTCCACCAATAATGTCCTCAACAAATGACTTTTCAGGCAATATGCTCATATCATACCCTGACAAGTCCATCCATACATAGGTTTTCTCACAACTCTTACCAGAAGAAAGCCCATCATAATTCTCATGCAATGCAACCAAATGCATATTTAACACAGAATTTCCATTGTGTTCAATGGGGCTTACCCTCAGATAAGTGTATTCAGAAGTGCAGCCTAAAGGATGCACACAAAAATAAACTCAAGCAAAGTAACTCCCCAAATCTACCCATATGAAGAGGATCCAGTCTAATGTTAGGGAACTGGCCTAGTCCCTGGCTCACTTTATATGTGACAGGCCCAAATCCTAACCCACTTTCCAGCACTGGCATCGCTGTGCCAATGGGATGTGTGCTGCATCCTGCAGTTGGGGGACACTCATGGAGGCCACCTCAAAGCAAGGGAATGTTTGTTTCCTTACCTAGGAGCTGCATTGCCCTTATGTCCGTGCTGGAACATGGGTTAGGTTTGTGCCCTGTGGCAAACTCATCTCACTTTGATCTTTGAGGGCACAAGCCTAGCCAGGTCTACTCAGAAGTAAGTCCTATTTTGTTCAATGGGACTTACTCTTAGGAAAGTATGGTTAGGATTGCAGCCTGAGTGACTTAACCCAGTGCTATTTTATATGTGCCTAGCTTAAACAAATTCTGAAGTGTCAGGAGTTTTTCTATCGTTTTTCATACCTGCTTCTTCTTCTCTATACCAGGAATTCAAGATAGTAAAATTGGCTAGGATTGCTTCATAAGTTTACTTAACTTGTCTAATGTATTAACGGAAACCAGATACAATAAGTTGGTAAATTAATTTTATTGTCTAGGATGCATGGGGCATTTTTCTTCTCGAGCTAGGGACAAAGTTAGGGAGAAAGTATGGCAGAGACATCATCATGATTCTGATATCATGGCGGAAGAACGTGGTGTTCATATGGAAATGTTCACCTAATACAAAATTACATTAACAGGAATTCTGTGTACAGACATTACATGAACTTCTAATAGCTTGACACTTCAAAAATATTGAAAATCAATACAGTTACTTTAGTTAAAGGCAACTCAATGCCTTTTATTAACATTGAGTTTTGAGTAGGGTGACCTGATGTCCCAGTTTGCCCAGGACAGGCCCAGGTTCTGTGTGCTATCCCAGTGTCACAGAAGTGGGTTTTCCTTCTCTGTTACACCCTTTCTGAGGGGTGAGTGGAAAATGGTTAAAGCCATTGTGAAAAGAAAAGCCTTGGCTCTTTGGGGTAACAATGTTACACCGGGCATTGTCCTAGAGTTGAGGCCAAGTCACCAAGTGTTGCACCAGATTGGTGCCTGGCTTAAAGGAGTTGAGCGCTTTTTCAACCCAGAGCAGCAGTGCTTCCTTGGTCTTATGACTTTCAGCCAGCATCCGGTGTCTGGAGCATGCCAGTGCATTCCTTTTGTTACAGTTTTGGCAGAGGCTTTGGGCTTCTTTGTTTTTGCCTCACTTCAGGCCATTGCCAGTTGAAGTGGGGCAGTTTTCTTTGTCTCCTTATTGAAGGAGGAGAGTTTGCAGTTTTCTTGCACTTTTTGCAGTTCATCCCCCTTCTCTTTTTCAGTGTTTTGTATCTTCAGTACAAAAGTTCTCCCACTTGGTTGGTTGTCTTGTAACACTTCGGTGTTGCTGTCTGCTTCCACATAAAGGAAATTCCTCCCCCTTTTAAATTCTGTCTTTTTTCTGTTGTGTCTCTGGTCTGATTGATCTCCCCTTTAGGTTATCTTATTACATTGGTATCTGGTACATCACTGTCTTACTTTTCATAAAGGGAATTTATTTGGTACTTAATTTAAAATACTACGTTGGTTAAGCTTGTCTATCTTATTTGGAAGGTTGTAAGGTTTACCAATAAATATTTAAATTAGTTTAAAGTATGCTAATATATATCAAGAATAATTATCCTGCTTATATTATTTTTTAATGTTAATATAATCAATATAAAGATTTTTTAAAGACCAATTTGTTGGTGAATAAATACTTCAAAAATCATATAATTTTAATTATTTAATTAGCTCCCCCTTTCAATCTCAAAAGTGTACTAGTCTGGAGAATAAATTATATGGTCACCCTAGTTATGAGCGTCTTCCAGTCTGTGCACTGGAATTTTATGTTCTGTGCACATTAATTTAAAGTTTACAAAGAAACTAGGATACTTCTCAGGCAAAGTTATCAACCACCTACTTAGATATGGTGCAGCTACTTAATGGAACTTGGACAGGAATTCTTAAAAAGATGTGTTGAATGCAATGGCTAAAAGTTGCTTTTCTGACTCCAGATTTCATAGTCAATCCACAGCAGTTTTTAAAGAAATGAGGTTCCTATCTTAAGCATGGAAGCAAGTCCCAAAATTCTTAGGGCCTTACAACGTAAAATTCCTGTAGTAATGGAGTAGAAGTTATATGTTAAGTCCTTAGTTGTGGAATTATTTTAGAAAGAATGTTATGACAAAGGCAGATGAAGAAGATTCTTTAGCTTAAGTCAACCACAATTCACCTTGGGAAAGAGATCTAGGATGCAATCCTATACACCTGAGGTGTTCAATCTGTGCGTCCCACCTCCCTAGTGAGGTGTGGCTAGCTTCCAGGGGCATCACCAGGCATCTTGGGGAGAGAGGTGTCCGGCAGCTGCTCTGCTGCTGAGCTCTGCTCAGCTCAGCTGCACTGGCTTGCTGCTTTTTGAGGCTGAGAATGAGGTGGGTGGGGCAGTGTGAAACATGATGGGGGGAGGTGGGAGAGAAGGCTGGCTGGGCAGGGAGAGGTGCCGCATCTCATCATGGAGTTCTCTCCATGTGCAACCTCGCCCCAGGGACTACATTTCCCAGTGTGCCCCTTGCCCTGGGCATCCTGGGATTGGTCAAGGCTGGAGGAGAGAAGAGTTTGGAGGTGCTGCATCTCATCAGCACAGGGGCACTCCTGGCAGTCTTTAAAATGGGAGGGAAGAGTAAGTACAGGCAATGCAGTGCTTTCCTCTGCTCCTAGTGGGGGGGGCAAATGCCCCAGCCTGCATCCTTCCGTCTTACCTGGAGGAACAGGGGTGGCATCTGCATGCTGGGTATATGTGTGTGAGCAGCCCCCGTCTACTTTGGGGTGAGTTGTAATCTTGCTGTATGTGACTGCAATCCTTTCCACACTTTCCTGGGAGTAAGCCTCATTGACTCAAATGGGGCTTACTTCTGAGTAGACCTACATAGGCTTGGGGGGTCTGTCAGCTTAACCCAGGATCTTCACCTTTCTCTTCCCCCCCCTTCAAAAAAGAAAAAAAGCCACTCTTGATGGCTTTGTCTCCAAAAATCGATTAAAAATAAAAATCCCCATTTCTTTTTAGCCATCCCCCTTTTTCCTCCTGCCTCCTTTTTTTGGGGGGGGGGGTACTCTGTTGGCTACTATTGTAAGACAAAACACACAATCCTAGCTAGGTCTACTCAGAAGCAAGTCCTATTGTGTTCAATGGGACTTACTCCCAGGAAAGTGCGGTTAGGATTCCAGTCAAACAGTCTCTGGGTCTCAGTTTGCATCAGTTTGCAATTAGCAGATACACACAAAACAAAGTCTTCCCCTGCCCCAGCAGATTCATAAATTCCCCACTCCCTTTCCAAAACCCTCCAGGTGAACTGCTAAAAAACTCAGGGCTCAATCCTAACCAGGTTACTCAGAAGTAAGTCCTATTTTGTTTAATGGGGCTTATTCTCAGGTAAGTGTGGTTAGGATTGCAGCCTCAGAGTGCTGGCAGCCTTGTTTCCAGTGTATAATTATAACACCTTCACCCCCATTTTGGGGGTAACTGAGGTGTTGTAATGGGGACCCGTGGCCAATGGCTATAAGGATCGGGGAGGCACGAGCCGGAAAAGTTCAAGAACCACTGCTATACACACTTTCCTGGGGAGTAAGTCCTACTGAACATAGTGCGGCTTACTACAGAGAAAACATGTACAGGATTGTGCTGTTGGTGGATTAATTTGTCTGAATTTACACTTTTTTCTTTAATATAAGTGCGGGTGCGGGTGCCTGGGTTCCATGGCTCAGTGGTCTCCCTGACCGCCGGGCTGCAGAACAGGGGATAGGGCATGGTCGAGGGCATGGGGGAAGCATGTCAGGGGGAAGAGGCGGGTCCACAGAGTCGAGCTCCGCAGGATCCAAGGCACTTGGGTAGGGCTGTGCGCCCTACACGAGCGCCTTTACTTTAGCGGTGACCAAACAGTCGCCACTAAAGTGAGTAGCCCCATTGCAGGGCTGCTTCCCTTACTTGGGGGAAGGGGACAAATGTCCCTTTCTCCTGAGGAGCTTCCCGTGGTAGCGCGGGAGGTGCTGGATCCAGCGGGAGCCCTCCATGGGGCCACCGGGTCCGGAGCTCCGGGCAGCTCAGGATTGGCCTGCGAGGCAGTTGTAAGAAAAAGACAACCCAAGTTGTTTCCAGGTTGTGGTAAACCAGTTTAATGAATCCCAACTCCAATTGCTGGATTTGATACAGACGAGTTTAACAATTCAAGAACTTCAGTTCCAACTGCAGTTGTATATCTAATGCTGAATGTTGCTAAGATCAGCATGTGTTGCTGAATTTCATACAACCAGTTTTCCAGAAGCTGGATGGAGTTTGCATGGGCTAATTTCTCTGTAGTCACTAGGCCAATCAACTGACACCAAAGAACAATCAAGACATTTGGAATCTGAATAATAAGATTAGGGGAACTGGTGGGTGGTTTATGATCATTTGCATCTTAATTGAAATCTGTGGAGAGACCTGTTAGTGAAAAATGAAGGATGATATCATGTTCCTGCATGAATGCTGCTTTATTCAAATCTATAATTCCACAATGCCGAAGAATTACATTTGAAACAGATATAATCTTTTAGGGTATCTTCTGAAATAATGTCCCACACATCTGCGTATCTCTCTGTCTGCCTTCTGCGCTTGAGGTGCTTAGATGATGTGGATGGAAGAGATGCTGTTGAAAATCTGAGGTGGGAGGTAACAGACTGTGTTTGGGACACTACAAGGTTTCAGATGGGAAAGAATACGATTAATGCCTCCTCCCCCTAATAACTGCATAGGGGGGAAACATGGCTTTGCTCTGCTTTAAGTGAAGAATCTGTGATTTTTATGGTATTAGCCATTACTCCACTCCCCAGTGGGGTCACTAGGTTTGGTGTCACCCAGTGTGGTATGGTGTCACCCCCATTGCCCTGTAACTGTCCGTGCACCATTCCCCCACGACAAGCCTAATAGGACTTTATACAGTTGGGAGGTGACACCAAAATGTAAGAGTCCAACACAGGAAGGAGCAGATTGGTGATTTCTACTCCAGCAGGAGCTGAGGGGTGTAAGAGATATCTGTGTGGGCTGCTGATACAGACATTCCTTGTCCTCCTCGACGCCCACCAGAGTAGGAGACTCTAATCCACACACACACACCCCATGCTGGGCTCCTACAGCAGTCATTTTGGTGACACCCCCAATTATGTCTAGTCTGACACCCCCACACCTCCCGAGTCACACCACTGCAGCTCTCCACCTCATCACAGGCTTAACTGCATGTTTTAACTGCTCATACTAAAGAAAGGGTGCAAAAATTAAAAGGTCTGGAAGCAAAGGGTTAATATGAATGTGGATGTACAGAGATAAGCAACAACCAGTAGCACTAACTGTTTGGAAGCAAAACTTAGAGACAATGTGGACCTTGGAAAAACAAGGGCATATTCTCCAAAACTAGGAATCAACGCCAAAACAAAATACCTAGCCTCTTCTAGGTATAAGAACATTTTCATCTTGTAAGTTGTTTCCATTCCATTCGTATTTTACTAATACAGCTATTGGGCTACACCTGAAAAGATAGATAGGAATTTTGGAATAGAGGTTGAATTTTGAAGTTAACATTTAGATGAGACTGGGAACAGCGAAAAGCATCCAAACTGATGGAGAGAAGGAAAGCAAGGACTAAAGAAAGCAGGTTGGAAAAAAGTTAGGACAGGCACCCATCCACCTATAGCCTATCTTTATGGCCAAAAGTTCCATACACATTCCAAATCTTAGGTACTCAGAATAGATGTATTCAATTATTTCAATATAACATCCCCTATTACAGTTTATCAGTAATACTGTATGAGAGATGTTTTGGATATTCTGAAGAGCAAGGAGAGAGAGAATGATTCATACTTTCTCTCCTCATGCATCCAGACCACAATGCAGGAACAAGACTTTCATCTCCCAAAAGAAGTTTTATCTCCAACCTTCATGTGACAGCAGAATTAAAGAATGACATACTGCAGTGTGAATGATTCAAACACACCATCTCTACTTCTTTGACATATATGAAGCAGAAATTAAAGTAGTGAGAGTACAAGAGCACAGCACACCCTCCTGAATAATCCTACTAATGTACCTAATGATATTTCCTTTTGTTCACATGAACACAACCAATATTATATGAGCAAGGCAAAAAAGTTAAGAACACTGGTAATACAAACTCAGTCCTGAATTTGTAACCAAGCAAGACATATTTGATCAAACTCTTGTTCAACTGCTGAAACTCCTCTCTACTATATAATTTTTAATGCCAATATGACCACCCCAGATATTTCACACAGTATAAGGACGACACTATTTCTTTTTGCCCATAGTTTCAGAACTAAGATCACATATTGCTTCACCACTGAGCAAAGTGCTCTCACCCTTCCAACGACCTGTTCAGACTTCTGTCAGGAGACCGGTGGCGGCAACGTTCAGGTGATGATGTCCTTATTGTAGAAGTTAAGTGGTATGAAGATGTAAGACTCTGGCGGCGAAGTTCTTGGACAGCACGCTCCCTAAAACCATTGTAAAAAGGAGACATGGAGCCCCACAAATTTAGTGTATGTCGTAAAATTTAATTCTGCATGAGAACCAGAACTGGGGTGAGGTTATAGAAATCTGGGTTAGCTGAATTCTCAAGGACTTCTATTAGGTCCAATTGAACAAAGTAAATAGACTGCAGTCTGGGACACAGTTGTGGGGGTGGGTGGCTTACTTCTCACTCCAGGCACTGGGAACATCACGGGAGAGGGCGCATTCCATTCCAATGGTAATCCTGAGTGCATGCCATTAATTTTGCCTACAAGAATGTGTTGTAGTCATTGACAAGTGGGAGAAAGTGAAATGCTGCACTTGGAAAGTGCTTCAGTGGGGAAAAAATTGCCAGCCATCCCTTGCTCTAGGTGGCCCAGTCCCAACAAACAAGGACCTGTACAATGCTATGTATCTCTATATGCAGAAACAGTGAAACCTAGGATAAGACGGTCTACAAGGAGTGATGCAATTATCTTTAAGCTCAACATTACAAAACCCATAACACAGGCCTACAAAATTGAGGGTCAGAAAGGTTTTTCCCAAACTTTATGGTGGTTTGATATGAATTTGAGGTGCCGATTCCAAAAATGGCATCCATTTTGCCCTATCACGTCTAGTTTTGGAGATATAGTATAGCCTCATTAGTGAATGGTTCAAGCAGCTTCCTCATGAGGAAGCCATGGTGTAGGTTTCCCCATGAGGAAGATGCTTGAACCATTCACTAAAGAGGCTATGCCATGTCTCCAAAATGAGATGTGATAGGGCAAAACGGATGCCATTTTTGGAATCCGTACCCCAAATACACCGAGGAATTGGTGTAACATTTAAGGAAGCAAAATCTGTGTAATTGTCATATTTATATACCACTTTACAACAGAAAAATGTTTACAAAGCAGCTTAAATAGCAAAGTAAGTTTTAAAATGGTTCCCTATCCCATAAGACACCATAATGCATAAGACACCAGCAAGCCACTAGAAGTACTGGTGTTCTGGAAACATCTAAAACTCTAATTGTCCACATTTGTATGAATTTTGATCTTTGAAACTGATTATAAACTGCTGGTCTTTTGTACAAACAAGGAAATAGACAGCAAGGACCCAGTTCTGAGTAAGTCTGGACTCTGGGCAAAAAAACAGCTAGTACATTTTAAATGTGCAAAAACAACAAAATAAAACTACTGGTGTGCCTATAAATAGGTTTCATATACAGGTTTGCACTGCTTAATGACAAGGATCCATTCTGAAAACTCTGCCATTGGGCGCATCCGTCAACACCTGGACAATTGCTAATGGCTGCCGAATCATGCCCCAGAATGACTTGTGACAGTTCTTTAGCACTCCAGAATGCCTTGCAGGATTGGGAAAGTAGAAAGAAGGCAGATCGCTGCCAAAAGCATAACAGAAAGCATGCAAAGTGCCAGTTAGCTGGCTCAAGGAAGGAAAGAAGCTAGTGCAGCGAGTTTGGAGGGACCACCTTAATATATGCAGTTGGTCATTTGCTGGAACATTGCTCTGCCTGTAGTGGAAATTGACATGCTCAAAAATGCCCTAAACACAACTAGAACTAGTGTTAAAAACTATTACACATTCTTCTCTTTTAATTCTTGCAAATTAAATTTGTAAGAATTTAACTTTGCACTTTTCCTCAAAGAGTACAGGCAGGCCCCGGTATCCGCGGATCTGGTGTCCACAGTTTCAATTATCTGCAGATCTGGAGGATACCAGGGATTCCCTTTAAAAAGATAGGGAAAGTGAAAGAAAAATCCAAAAATAGCTGTGCTTACCACAGCACTGTGTTTTTACAGCTGCAGGCATTCTACTGAGCTGTTTGCAGCCTCTTCCTGGTCGAACAGAGGCTCCTCCCTTCCCCCAATGTGGCCCAATAATGCATTGCAACCAGGAAGATAATGCATCGCGATGCATTTTGGGGCAACATTGATTGAAAGGAGGAGCCTTAGTGTGACCAGGAAGAGGCTGCAGGCAGCTCAGTAGAATGCCTGCAGCCCTGAAAACATAGCAGTTTCACTTCAATATGGTAGGCACAGCTATTTCCTTCACTTTTCCTACCTTTTCATAAAAGTGTTTCTGGTATCCATGGACTTGCAGTATCCACAGGAAGGGGTCTGGAATGGAACCCCCACAGATACTGGGGCATGCCAGCATTTATTAAAAAACAATCTATAGTGTATAAACTATGTGGTTGCTTTTTTTCTAATAAGAAAAAAATGGCACACTCTGATGAATCCCCCTCCCCAGGTTTTTTGCCTAGTTTTCTGTATTTTGGGACAATTTTAATCTCCTAGAAGCCTATGTGAAGTTTAGCACCTAAAAACTGTTGAGCTATCATCTTGGAGATAACTTTTGTCCACTGTCCATGTAAAACTCCACTGAGAGAGAGAGAGAGAGAGAGAGAGAGAGAGAGAGAGAGAGAGATGGGTTTGTGGATCTAGAGAGAGAGAGAGAGAGAGATGGGTTTGTGGATCTAGCTGGTTTTTACAGGCTTGGGGTTTATAAAATTGCTGCTGAAGCAATTTTTGTGCTTGGGGTTTATAAAATTGCTGCTGAAGCAGGGTTTGTGGATCTAGCTTCTCTTTCTGTCTGAGATGGCTAACCCCCTTCTAGGATTGGCATGTGCTTAACGATTGGGTAGCCAAACCTGTTCACGGTCAAGAGGATGCGATGGAGTGACCACGTGTGTTCCACTCCTCTCATCAGGCACCTTGAGGACATAATATATGCCAAGTTATAAATTTCCCAGCCCACACAAACCTATTATGTTCTCTACCAAACACCTGAGCGACCCATTTGGTAGGAGCTCAGAGAGGAGCAGCCACTTGTTCAATGGCAAGTGCAATGACTAGGGAGTCCTTGCCATGTAAGTAGTTTAAAGCAAGAACTGTCTAGACTACAAACAGGTTTTGGTTTTGTTTCATTGTCCCTCCAGCTATTTCCTGGGCTTTAACACTGAAGCCTGGGGGAAGGAGTAGTGGGCTGTGAGCATCATCCCAACTCCATCTGCTGGGTTTTAATGGATTGTATCACTTCAGTGAAAATTTTTCTTTATGCTTTCCAGTCAAGCTCAGGCATTTTCCATCTGCCTGCTTGTATTTTACTACCCACCACTCTTTCCCTATTTTGTTTTTCCCCTCCCCTTTTCATTAGATTTTTAATTAACTAATTACATTTTGATCCTTTGTCTGCCTGGTCCATGTTCACAGGCAATTCAGTGGATTGTCATGTCTCTTTACCCCACAGACACTCCTGAGGGTTTAATAAGAATTCCTAGAGTTCAGTGCTCAATCAGACAGCTCTCCTCTACCTGGTCTCTGCAGCATGAAATGGCGGCAGCAGATAAAAAACTACCAAGGCTTTTCTCCATTCAGCTGCTGGTCCAGTACAGAGAAAGTGAGAAGCAGGAATGGTGAATGCATGATATCCACTAGGCAAGATTCACCTTGGTCAGTTTGTTTTCTTCCAGGAATTCCTTTCCCTGACACATAAACAATCAACTTGCTGAAATACAACTTACACAGCTGACCTGCACCCCTGCAGGTAGTTTTTGAATACATGAAGAATGTGTGTTACTTGAGAACAGTAACACACTGTTCTAACAGTAGTACTTATTTGTAAATATGCTTTGAATTGCAGCTTTAGTTCTGCTGGATACAAGATTACTGCCTTGATGCTTTAGCAAAAATCTCCAAACTGCAGGACTGATGCATCTAGACAACACCTTCCCTGTGTGGCACTGCACTTATTGTTCTATGCCACAGCCACTTATCTTTCCAGCTGATCACCCCAGAAACTCATGCCAAGCAGCCACTTCCTTCCATCACTCCAGCAGACCATGCACCCAGATTTCCAGGTGGAAGCAGCTGCCCAGCATGAGTTTCTGAGGAGATTGGCTGGAAAAATAAGTAGCTGTGGCATGAAACAGTAAGTGCTGTGCAAGGAAGGCATTTTTTGGACGCCAGATCTGACCTGTGGGTTGGGGTTTGGTGCCCGCTGCTTTAAACCATAAAACCATGAGTGTTTGTAAATTAGCATAGCAGAATGCAATTAAATTGGGAAGAACCTTTTAAAAGATTAAAAACGTGAACACACACTTGCCTTTCAAACCGTTCTGTGCCCAACTGTCTTTTGGTGATATCTAATTCAGATTCTAGTTGAGTTATTGTATTTTTCAGCTGCGAAAAATCTCGACTGTGGGCAGCACTAGAAAAGACAAACACATTTCCTGAACTGAAAGGATGTTCTAACTATGGCAAATATGATAAAATAAATAAGGTTAGTATATCAAGAGCAACTTCCAGTATATTCAATATAAAAATAATTTGAATAAGCATCTGAAAACAAAACAAAAAATAAGCTGAATATTACTGTTGTGTCAAAAAGTCCTGAACACCTTTACTGCTTAAACTGCCAAACTATAATAAACAACAATGTATCCACAATGAAGTAGAGACCTGCAAAATTTAGGATATGTTATTTATAAAACATTGCTGCATGCACCTATATCCTAGCCATATGTGTACATAATGGTTAGGTTCCTGGGGTGCAGAATCAGTTTTGTGCTCAATTGCCCTGTTAATTTTGGGGGATTTTTATAATGTGCAACCTTCTTCCAGCCCCAAAATATTTTTCTCAAAATCCGCAAGATGCCTGTTTTTCAACACTTCTTCAGTCAGGTGGCTACCACTTCTGTTCTCTCTAGAATCCCTCCTAATCTGCTAATAGCACAAAGACAGGTAGACAAACATTAACACAACAATGTTAGATCAGACTGGACAGTATTGTTACTTTTGATTATTTACTCACATTTTGTCCTCAGCCAGAGATAGCTGTTCTTTAAGAAGCTGAATTTCAGAATCCTTTTCTTGGTTTATCATCTGAGACTGAAATTCCTTTTCTCGATTAGATGCTAACAATGTTTCCAGGTTTTTTGCTGAAATCCTGTCATTCATAAGTTGTTTTTTAAGGAGCTCTATTTCTGAGCAAGAAGATTCCCATTCATTCTGCAACTGGAATCCAAAAATTAGACATGTTAATTGTTCTCTAAGGTACAATACATTAGAAACTGATAATATATTTTTTTTCTAATTTTGTAATAACAAAAAGAAGAAATGATGGATTACATCTCAAACAGGAAACTACACCATCCCTGTTCCTGCTTTATACCACCCTCCAGATGTCAAATATCCAACTTCTTCCTATCAACTCGTCATGAACTATAACTCCCACTCTGTGAAGAATATTTTCAATATGGTTGTCTGAGAGGCTAGATTTTTGTACTAACAGATGAAAATAAATATATAGGGCCATGATTCATCCAAATAGAAGCACTTTTACTTTCCACTTTATCACCCTTGGGCAAAAATGGGCTATAGATTGTGCCAATTTTTTTTTCTTTTTTGACACTATATTGAATTATTTGGTGTCCTTTCCAGTATCAGAGGGCATGGCCCCAAATTCCATGGAATTCTAGTACACACAATGCTCTGCAAGAGCATAAGCCGCCATGTTGTTCCCATATATGCTTGGTAATGTTATGTGGACCAGTTCAGATGAAACATCCAATTAACTCTTCCATCATAGAAGGAAAAGCGTATGCAAACATATCCTCTCTACTCAGTATGCTGTCCTGCTGCCACACACTTACATGGGGAAGAGGAAACCCGAACTACCTCTCACAACTTAATTACCTATTCTTAATTCTAGTACCTCTTACTAGAATCATACAATATTAAAACGGACCTTGAAAGGCATCTAGTCCAACCTATTGCTCAGCGTAGGCAACTACTACAGCATCCCTGACAGGTGGCCATCCAGCCTCTGACTGAAAACCTCCAATGAGGGAGAATCCACTACTACACAAGGCAGACTGTTACAGTTAGGTCATCCTTCCTTGCATCTAACCTAAATTTACTCCCCGGTATTTTCAATCTATTGATGCTAGTCCTGCCTTCAGGAGACACAGAGAGTAAGTCCTCACCTTCTTCTCTCTGCTCCAAACAATGCTTAGATTATATTATGCTTACCCGTTCTACTTCCCTGGTTGCATTGCTTAGCTGCCTGGCTAACAACTCTTTGCTAGCATCCAATTTAATGCACAGTTCACGGGTAGATGCCAAATCTGAAAGTACAGACACTTTTTCCAGTTGGACTTTGTGGAGTTCTTCTTCCATTTTCACAAGAGATTTACCTAAAGTAGAAATCTGCGACTTGTAGGCTTTTTCTGATGCTAAATGCTGTCAAAACATGTAGTAATAAATAAATAATACAAATCATTTATATGAAATGAGTCTAATAACTTTAGGAAACAGTTAAAGTTTCACTTATTCGAATGCACTTTACAGTATTAACATTTTCTGATAAAGATCATTTAAAATATTTTATTGCAAAGTTCAAATATAAAAATTAAAGTAAGACATTAAGGCCCAAATCCTAACCAATTTCCAGCATTGGCATAGCTGTGCCAATTGGACATGTGCTGCATCCTACAGTTGGATGGCACTCATGGAGTCCTCCTCAAAGGGAATGTTTATTCCCTTGCCTTGGTGCTGCATTGCCCTTATGTCGGTGCTGCAAAGTGGGTTAGGCCTGCGCCCTAAATGTATTGGGCGTAAACCAGCAAAACTCATGAACCTCAATTTCATTAAAATCTGTGGGATTTAATAGATTGTTGAGTATCATGGCTTACAGGCAGAATGATGCAAAGTTCCACATGCATTGAAGTGTATCCACAGAACTCCAGTTTATAGAAGCTTTCCCCACCAATGTGGGGAAATAGTCCCTCCATGTAAATAAGTAAGGATGCCCTTATCGTTTGGGGGCCCAGATAAAAATGGAAGGATCTGTGCTGAAATTAAAATGCCACCCCAAATAAGTGCATTTTTAGGTCCTGTCAAAAAACATCCAGGGAGGACTCATTAGGGATGGGAATTCCACAATTGTGGCACCTCCTCAGAGAAGGTCCTACACCTGAGACCTGCCCATTCAGCCTCCCTTGAGGGCAATACACATATAAGATCCTCAGAGACAAGTCAAACTGTATGGAAGGAGGCAATCCCTCAGATACCCTGGCTCTAAGCAGTGATGGAATTTAAAGATTAAAACCAGCTCTTTGAAGTGTGCCTGGAAGAGAACAGGGAGTTCTGTTTCTGGGTTTGGTGACTGAGTGAATGGTGGTGTCTCAGCTCCAGAGGATCCTGGATGAAATATATTATTTTGATCTTTTTCAGTCCGGTTTCAGGCTGGGCTTTGGAACAGAGCTCAAATCTGTCCCAAAACTCTGTCATCACTCCCAGTGCCATGATCCCAATGCAATCACTCCCCATTAGGTGCTTTGAAATAAAAAAAAATCAAATCAAATCAACCATATAGTGTCTTCTGGATCTCCTGCCTTGTGAAGTTTGAACTTTAATTTAAAGAATGTGGAAAACAGGGTCAAGGATGGAACTTCTTAGATCCTTACAGATAATTTAGCAACTATCAAGCATCAAGTACCAAATTCTTTTCAGGTTCAAAATCTTTGCTGAGGAATTTTGTCAGCCAGTAAAGGCAAATACAAAGTCTATGAGATACAGAACAGAATCTCTTATATCTCTGCAATACAATGTCAGTCTGTTTTGCTGAAGTTACGGTTCTCAAGGAATCGCAGCAACCTCAGTGCTGAGCCTGGGTCTAGAAGCCTAATTCTGGCCAACTTTCTTAGCTAAGACCTTGCAGGTGTTATTGGATGACTCCCCCAAGACAGGTGCTGCACAAAAGAGGCACAGCCTTCACCAGAGAATTCCTCCTTTAAGTTGTTGCTCCCATTCAAGGAGAAAGTCAAGGACAGAACTATGAAGGCAAATAAAAGGAATAACTAGCTGCTAAGTATAATGCAAAAATAAACTTATGCTTTTCTAACTTACTTGCGCAATCTCTGTCTCAAGGGTTTCGGTTCGTTCTTTAAGCCTATCACTCTCAGCTTCTACATTAAGAAGCTCCAATCGGATGTAGTTACAATCTGCTTCAATTTGGTGGAACTTTGCTTCCCATTTTTCTGCCTGTTCATTTGCCCTATGGTAGTTTCCCAAAAGGTCTTCTTTTTCTTTCTCCTGAAATTAAAAACTGGGTTTTATTTTTGAAACTTAGGGTCGATTTACACATTTACTGGGTGACCATAAATATAGTGGGGAAGCAACAAAGAGATATAGCAATGTTACTTTTTTGCAGCAAAAACAAAGTTTGAAAGTTATATCAATAAACATCTTGCAGCATTTTAAAGGCTAACAAATGTATTTCCGCATGAACTCTCATAGATAATAGTCCACTTTATTAGATGCCCAAAACCAGGGCTGTGGAGTCAGTACACAAAACATCCAACCTTGACCCCACCCAAAATTGCTTCCATCTTGGATTCCACAGCCCTGCCTGACACATCATCCTCAGCTGGTAGGTGAGTGTGTTTTCCCAGATTTACTGCATTTTTAGTTACGAAAATATTTTTAAAAATCAACTTTTTGCTAAGAAGGCAGAAAAGAACAAAACATTTGATTTGGCCAAAGCCTGTGAGAAATCTACTAAATAATAATTAGTTAGGGTTATAGATTACCGCAGATACTTGCCAGCAAGTCAATCTCACAGATAAGTCGAGGGCAAGTTTTAAGTCAAAATCACATAATTTTCCTATGACCCTCAGATGTCGGGGGGGGGGGAGGTTAAACTTAGGGGGTGCCTGATTATAATTTTGTCTGATTTTACCCAAGGCCAGATCCTGAAAAATAACCTACCAGTAATTGTTACCTAAGAACTGTAGTCTCTAATTTATTAAAAATTTAGTAAAAAATCCTAAGATACATTTGATTCATTAACGTTTAAAATTCTGGTCTTTATAACCTTTTTGTAAACACTATCAGATTAAGTGCACTGTAAATAACATACCAGTAGAACCATTAACCAAATCCTTCTTAAAGGTGCCTGGTGTGTTAGGCCAGAGGCTCTACAAATAACATACAACTTATAACTCATAACTGGGAGTGTGCAATTCAGTTCACAGTGAAGAGCCAAGCAACACAGAATGAGCATGAGCAAGCACAGTTACACATAGTTGCAACCCTATTTACTCAGAAGTAGACCCTCTGCTTTCCCTGGGTGTTATTTTGGTGCACTGCCTTAGATTTTGTTTCAGATGGAAATGAAGATTACATCCTGGTAATCCAGACCCCTAAATTTAAGGGTGTGTGAAATTATTTGAAAATGACTTGCCAGGAATTATTCTGAGGCAGCAGCAAAAAGAAAAAAATGGAGGCACCTTCTTCTCCAAACTGGAAAGGAGTTGAAGGTGCTTACAGGAATTGTGAGGAGGCTATAGTGCAGCACTTCCATAGCAGCAAGCCTCAATTCCCATAAGTGCCTTTACTTCTCTTCCTGTTTGGAGAAGCTGAAATGACTGCCTCTGAATACCATAATTATTAGCAAAAATTCTTCTTTTTGCTCCACCCCCCGTGTCCTGTTTCTCAGCCCAGTTCCACCACCCCCCACATCACCAGACAGCTAAGCTTCCCAGAAGCTCCCACTTCATTTATTGTACAGATCTGTGTATAAGTTGACCCAGGTTTTCACAGTCAATTTTTTGGGTATAAATTTTTTTACTTATATGCGAGTATTTATGGTGTTGGTTAGATTGTGTAAGTAGTCACCTACAGGGGCAACTTTGAAAAACTATCCCCATCTTAATTATAGACATATATTGCCCTTTTTCAAGTTAGTCATCCCATTTTCAGGCATATCACAGTGCACTGTTAAATTAATGATAGAAGCCAGGACCTGAAATGCAATCTTTGAAAAGATCAGCAGGCATGTGGATGTCAGTGAACATACTAATGCTATGTATACAGACTTTGAGAAAGTGTTTGACACAGTCCCTCACCTAAAACTCCCGAGAAAGCTCCACAGTCAGGGAATAAAACGCAGGTCCTCTTATGAATTAGGGACTGGTTGCAGACCAGGAAATAGAGAGTGGGTGTCAATGAGCAATTTTTACGACAGAAAGAGGTGAAAAGTACTATGCCCCAAGGATCAGTCTTGGGACCCGTGCTTTTCAGTTTGTTCATAAATGATCTGAAGTTGGGAAAACACAGCAAGGTGGCCAAGTTTGTGGATTACACTAAACCAGTGTTTCTCAAATTGTGTGTCGGGACTCACTAGGTGAGTCGCAAACCAATTTCAGGTGGATCCCCATTCATTTCACTATTTTATATTTAATATATTAGACTTGATGCTACCATGGGATGTGACTGCATTTGGGGAAATGTTACAGACCTGTACTTTTAACAAGCTACTATGTATATTCTTTTAACAATGATAGAACAGGAGACTTACTCCTGGATAAGTGTGGGTAGGATTGCAGCCTAGGATTGTTAAAAATTTTCCTGTTTGATGATGTCACTTCCGGTCATGTCATCACTTCCCATGTGTCCTAACAGATTTACATTCTAAAAAGTGGGTCCCAGTGCTAGCCACCCAATGTGAGAACCACTGCACTAAACTTCTCCACATGGTAAAGTCCAGAAGGGACAGTGAAGAGCTCCAATCCACAGTCCTAAATCTCTTTGAATTGGGAGAAAGGGCAGCAAGTGGCAGGTGCGCTTCAATGCAAGAAAATATAAAGTGATGAATGTTGGGGTAAGAATTATTTCCCCTTACCCCTCGTAACCCTCCCATTTGCCAGTGGGTCTCCTTGGACCTGCACCAGCTCTTTAGGAGGAAGAAGTCCAAGGAGAAGGGGTGGGGAGGTTGTTAAAAGAGAGGGCAGGATCCAGTGTACAGTACTGCTGCCAGTCCACCCCTCCTGTAGCCTCCCTTGTTCCTCCCCACCCAGATTTGCCCACTCCCACCCCCTCAACCCTCATTCCTATCTTACTTTATCTGGCAGGCACAGCAGGGTCTGTCCGTAGGGTCACAGTGCTGCCACCTCTAGTAGCAGCACTCACAAAATGGCCACCAACAGAGCAATCTACACTCAGTTTGCAGCCATTTTACAACAGCAGAACTCTGTTCCACTGTTGTAAAGCCAACAGTGCAGTAGTCCAATCCTGAATAGGATTGGGCTGTAAGAAATAACTTTTCAAATATTCACTTACTTTACAGTTCAGTATGTTCTTTAGCCTGGCAATATCTGTATACAAATCTTCCGTTTTCAACTTCATATCATCTAGTTCATTCTGACACGTAAGCAGTTTTTGATGCAGAAACTGTCAAAGAAATGTGATGCGTTATTTTATCCACACATTCATATTCTATGTTTAACTATATTTTATTAGTAGGTATTAAGTATCTGTTTTAAAAATTATAGTTGCATAATAAGAGTGGGCCCTCCTGATTTGCGGGCATGGCACCTGTGGATGCTGAGCCAAGGCTTCAAAGGACCAAGTCCACACAGAACACTGAAAATAGGAAGTGCCTTTCCAACACATCCAGGAGGCATTTTGAGGCCCAGGGAGACCATGGGGGTCCTGGAACAGATCCTTGTGGATATCAAGGGCTCATTGTATTTTGCCTAATGTTGCACATAACACAATGTTACTATATCTGATGTGCGTGTATGTCCCCTTCAGTCAGTTATTCTGTAATATATACCTGATTTTCTTGCTTAATGCTACATAGTTGTTCCTGCAACCTCCCATTCTCCCGAGCTAATGCTTCTCTCTCCCTGCCAGTCTGAGTAAGCTCATTATTAGCATCATCTAACAGTTGATGCAATCTGATAATATCTTGTTCACACAGACGGAGTGCTTCAGAAGACTGCCTGTGAAGAAAATAAAAAATACACAAAACACATTTTTAATAGAAAAAAATATTAATCAAAAACAATGAAAGGTAGGACATAAGATCACCTTATGCTAATGACCTACACTACATGGATAAAAATATATCAATAATCAAGCTAATAAACTATTCACAGAAATGTAGCATTATAATAATACACAAAGTCTAGTTTACGTTGACAGACTACCTTACAATAAATTTTCATTTATAGTTTATTTATATAATGTTATCAGTCTGCACTGCACTTTACACAGAATGGAAAGTCAGCTCCCTGCCTAGGGGACTCAGGGTCCAATTCTGTCCAACTTTCACCATTGATGCCGCTGCAGTGCAGATCTGAGGTTAAGGAAACAAATGTTCCCTTACCTGGAGGAGGCCTCTGTGACTGCTCCCAGGCAGGATGCAGTGAATGCTCCATTGCATGACTGCATCAGCACTGGAAAGCTGGATAAGACTGGGCCCTTATCATGCACCTATTGACATAAGGAAGACAACTGGGAAGGGGAGGAAGGGAATGGAGGCAGGGATAATCAAAGGAATCATTTGTGAATGTTTCAGTTACACATACTTATGCCCCAATTCTATGGGGGCTGGCTGACAGTGGAATACGCATTGCACCGATGGTGAATAGTTTCTGGCTGTCATAAAGCAGCTGCTGCTTGACCATTGGCAGGAAGGTCAGGGTGAGGGTTAGTGAAGAATGGGGAGGAATGGCGAAAGCGGGGGAGGGAGGGAGGATCATGTCTAGGAAGGGGACAGGTTCAGTGGAGGCAGTGCCTGCTGAATCTTAACCCCCTTCCCAGGTTCAGTCCACCTTCACAGGTCAATGCAAACTTGCACCAGCTACAGAACTGATGCAGGTCTAAGCCAACCCATGATGGCTGCTGGGGCTTACCCTGAAGCAAGGGAACAAATGTTCCCTTACCCCAAGGAAGCCACAACATGCCATAACTTCATAACTCCTCTGGAGGATATAGCAGAGGCTGCGTTGATGTTGCTGTATCACCACATGGGGAGTTACATAGGATCAGGCTGTTAATTTAGGCTGCAAACATAGACACACTTACTTGGCAATAAGATTCATTAAACGTGATGGGGCTTACTACGTATTACACAGTTACAATAGGGAAGAGGACTAAGGTGTAATGACAAGGCTTCGAAGAGAAGGTGGGTTGTAAGAAGAAATTTGATGGAAGTATCCAACAGGTGTTCTGAAAGGCGGTTCTAAGCATAAGGGGCAGCACAGGGAAAAGGACAGAATTGTTTGAGTGGCCAGGAGACCTTCAGACAACTGAGGGTGATGGAGCTGGTAAAGAAAAAGACATGGACAAGAATGTAGCAAGATATGAGGGCTGAGAAGGAAGGAGGGGCATATTTTCAAAATGACACAAACTCAGAACGGTTTTTAATACTGTTGAAGAATCTTTTATCACACAGGCTATAGGTGTAGGTTAAGTGAATTCATAAATGTTAATTCTGATAGAATAGACTGATCAATTAAAAAGGTACTTTAAAAGAAGAAACTAAATTAAGAGTGAGTCTTACTTTGATGAATGCTCCATATCAGAAAGTATGCCCTTCAAATCTGAAATGGTCTTTTCCTTGAAAATAAAAAAGTAAAATGTGTTTCTCCTTAGTTAGCAACTAGAGATGAATAGCATGAGAAATGACGCTCATTTTATTCAGTTTGGGGTTTTTTATATCAATTTCTAAGGTCTAGCTTCACCTTTTAAAGTTCTGGAAAATTATTCTTCAAGCACTGCAAATTAATGGGGGAGAGACTGTACCTTAGTGGCACAGGCATGATTAGCAACAGGGCTCTCAGACCCAAGTATAAAATACAGTTGTAACAAAGGAAATTTGTGAACAGTAGTACTAAGGGAAGGGCTTTTTCAACCCTTTCACCAATCTGAATGGTCTTTCTAAGGCTATTAAACTTCCAGCAGAAAGAAGACATGTACAATACAGGTAAGCTGTCTTTTTCACTGTGGGTCTAAACAGCAAATTTTGGGGTAATTCAGATTTAGAAAATGGTTCAATTGAAGAGGGTGAACTCCTTCCTCCCTCTGAGCTGCTCCTTCAATAAAAGTTAAAATCCCATGTGGCTGCCCTAAAATGGAAGAATCTTTTTTGGTCAGGACATCGAAACACACTTGTGTTCTACCACAAAGCCTTCTTAGGAGTCCCCAGAGGCCACTTCTGGGTCATGCCAGGCCCACAAAACCCACTCCATGGGCCCTAGAATGCCTCCTGGAAGCCATCAAACATTGCAGACACAAACCAGAAGTAAACTAGAAATCAGTTCTGGGAGGTGTTCTGGGGCACACAGAGGCCAAGTGAAGGGGTTGCAGGCCTGGCATGATCCAGGAGTGGCCTCCAGGGGCTCCCAGAAAGTTTTTGCATGCAAAGCATTGAGTTTCGGCTTGTGACCCACAATTTGAGAAACACTGTTCAAGAGGATTGTGCTAGGATTAAATGGAAATTTCAGGACTGGTGTTTGCAGTTTGAACAGACACTTTATCTTAAAAAAAGACAACAGATAGCATTTCATAACCAGAATGTTTAACTTTGGTATTAATCCTCCATTGTTATGAATTCACACACTGGCATATTAAAACTGAATTGTTCAAATCATAAATTGCAGTAAAAATTGTAGTTCTCTCAACACTAACATCACTCTCAGAGCGCAATCCTATCCTGCGCTGGAACAGGCACGCCAAGAGGCTTGCGCTGTATCCAGCACAGGATTGTGGCCAGAAACGGCTTAGCCAGAGGCAAGGGGAAACTTTTCCCTTTACCCCTGGGTAAGGGCTACTGGCCCCAATGGGTCTCCTCAGGCTTGTGCCACCTTTGGAGGTGGCACAAGTGCAAGGAGAGTGGAGCGGCTTGAAGTCACCCCATTCTCCCCGGAAACGGGGGTTGGGATCTGGCATAATCGCCGGATCCCAGCCCCGCCTCCCTCTCCATGCCTGCCCACCCCCGGGGCCACCCACCACCTGCCCTCCCCCTGCCCAGGAATGTCTCCCTCCCTCCCCCACACCTACCTTTTGTTCTTGCATTGACTTATCCAAGCCGATGCAAGTAGCTGGGGGAAGCCGGCGTGGAGGCTTAGGTCAGCATCCGCAGGCTGGCACTTCTCGGAGCACCGGCCCAGCTTCCCCTTGAGAAGGTGCAAACATGCTTTACAGCACGTTTGTGACCCTCCCAGGCCGGCCCAAGGGACTTGGGGTTAGGATTGCACCCTCTGACTAATCAAATAATGGAGGTTATACCTTTTACTTGCCTACTTGGATATGCCTACAATGTGTGCTTTCAAAAACTACACCCAAAACACTAAATCAGTGATTTTCAACCTTTTTCATCTTGCGGCACACTGGCAAGGCAATAAAATGGTCAAGGCACACCATCAGCTTTTTGACAATTGACAAGGCACACTGTGCTGTCAATGGGGGCTCACATCCCCCCATGTTCCTATTGTTAAATGACCCTCTCCCAAATTCCCGCGGCACACCTGGGGACCATTCGCGGCACACCAGTGTGCCATGGTACAGTGGTTGAAAACGGCTGCATTAAATTGTAAGTCTCCTTCCTGTGTAACTACAAAGCATGTTATAAACCTGTGGATCTAAATCACATAAGCATTTTTGTATCAGAACCTACTTTAATAGACACGCTTTCTTCAAGGGTGAAAATTTTTTCTGTTTTTTCCTCCAGAAGGTCTTGTAGAGCATCCTTTTCTCTGTCTAGTTCAGCTATTGTTTCGTTAAGTGTACAAATATCTTCTTCTTGAGCAAGGTTTTGTTTTGAAAGTTTTTCTGGAAATATAGAGATCATTTTACAATAATTTTTTGCACGTAGGCAATGCTTAGTCAAAATCTCTGACTAGCATACAAAAGGTACTGCAATCAATATTTTTGATTTAGAAAGCTACCTCTACTTTCTGATTTAGGAGCTCCTCTTTTGCAAGCTGCAAACTTCTTCTTTAAGTTCAGGATAGTTCAGATGATTGTTGAACTTCTTTAAGTGTTTTCTCACATACTCAGTGAAGATGCATGCACTGCATACTATGGGGGGGGTGTGTGATCAGACAGCCTGCAGGAGATAAGTGAAAACCTTTTGTACTTATCTTCTGGTAGGCTGACTGATCACCAATGGTTCTCCTTGGACATACACAATCTACTTTGTTGGCATATATATGATGAGACAAAAGGGGCAGGAAAGTTTTAAAAAGAGGGTATAAGATTCAGTATACACCATTACCACCAGATCCACCCCCTGCCTCCTCTCCAGCCCTGGTTCCTCCTCCTTTCCCACCTAGAAATGCCCCAGACCTCCCACTCTCTCCCCCTTCTCTCCCCCCCCCCACAGCCTGCTCCCACCACTAATTTACCAGTGCTAGGGGATCCAGGGAGGCCACTGCCATACAACTGGCACCACTGCGTTTTTGGCAGCAACCTAGTTGCACACTATAGAGCATTGCATTTTGTGTTCCCCTAAATCAGGCCCCACTACCAGAATGTGAGTTCCGGCAGTGCAGCCAAATGATAGGATTGGGCTGTAGACTATGATAGATAGGTGAGGTGGTACCAAAATCCATCAAGTTAAATTCAGCATAAACAAGTGTGAATGTTCATGGCCCTCTAACCTAGAAAGGTGTAGCAAGCTGGTGAAATGCATTGCCTTGTGAAGTGTGCACTGTGCAGAGGAAGTACCTGGTTCCAATTCTATTTCAACCTTAAGATTACTGTGTAAATTTAGGTCTGCCTCTGCACCTCAACCCTCCATCTATGATATAGAGATAGTACTACTAGCCTACTTTATAGGCTTTTGTAAGGATTATTGAACAATCCTGTCTGAATTAAGAGCCCAATCCTATCCAACTTTTCAGGACCGGTGCAGCAACAGTGCAGCCCCGAGGAAAGAGATAAATGTTTCCCATATCTTGAGGAGGCCTCTGTGACTGCCTCCCCACCACAGGATGCAGTGCATGCCCCTGGCACGACTGCACTGGCACTGGAAAATTGGATAGAATTGGACCCTAAAGAAGACGTTCTTATGATTTGAACAGGTCCAGGCATGGTAAGTAAATGGGAAATTTGTTACTCATCATATTTCCTTTTATCTGGTTTTTGTGCTGTGTCCTAAAGAACCCAAGATGATAAAAAAAAAACTCATGCAAAAACAGGAGAAACATAGACTATAATTAGTCTATGGAATTCCTTATGGAACAAGGCATTTAGGATGATTTTTGGATGAGCTTGGAATGACTTCAGAATGAGTTAGAACAGTGGTTCTCAAACTCTGAGGGAGCTTTACTCCCTCAGTAAGTTCTTGCAGGTGAGGAGCTAGGGCAGCACCGTGATCCCCAGGAGGGCAAGTGCTTGTGACTTACTTTCAGAAGACAGGGCTGCAGCAGGCTGCAGGGAGCCCTGTGCAGCCCTGCACAGCACTCGCCGAGGCTTGGAACGTTTGCTAAAAGTGGGCGCAAAGGACCTCCTGCAAAATGGAAGTGCTTTGCGCCCACTTTTGGCAAACATTCCAAGCCTTGGGGAGTGCTGAGCAGGGCTGCGCAGGGTTCCCCGCACCTCCTGTAGTCTGCTGCAGCCCTGTCTTCTGAAAGTAAGTGCAAAGTACTCCCCTTGCCCCCCTTAGCGACGTGATCCTGGGGATTGCATCGCTGCCTCCCTCCCCTTCCCTTAAAGGGATGGGGGAACTGGTGGGTCATGACCCAACAGTTTGATAACCACTGAGTTAGAATTTTCTCCATTTCAGTTAATTTAATAATTGTACTTGCTATCTGAATTTTTGCTATGATGGCAGTTTTCAGGAACAAATCAGCTACAAATAACATGGGAAGAGTGCACTCAGAAAAGCTCTGTGGGGTGGTACTGCACAGACATGATAGTAGAAGTGTTGTGATTTCTTTTGCCTCTTGTGATGTTACTTCCTGCTTCCTGGAGACTCTTCTGGTTTCTGCAGCTCTGTTTCTAGAGCAACTGTCTGTAGCAACAAATTGTCTGTCCTGGTTTATCAGACAATTCATTACTATAGACAATCAGAGCCATAGATCCCAGAAGAGTTTTTCAGCTATTTTCAACTGCTTGCTCCAAACTCCCATAGCACACCTGCAGACCTTTTGCAGTTCACCAACGTGACCATGGCACACTGGTTGAATATCAGCACAATCCTATCCCCCCTGAGCTGGCATAAGTCTTTTGTGTCAGCTCCCGAGTGTCACAAATGTGCCGTAAAGCACTTTGTGGCTATTCGGAGGTCAGGCTCAGCCAGTGAAAGAATGTACACTGGCTCAGTGGAGCTGGGACAGTGTGAGTTTGTGCCAGTGCAGGTGGACTGTCACAGGGGAGAGCAGAGGGGGGAGGGAGGGAGGGAGGAACGGAGGTGGGAAGGGGGAATTTCTGGGCAGAGGAGGGTGGTTCTGGGGGCAGATCAGGAGGAGGGTGGGGTCAGCCACAGTGGCGCAGACTAGATACCAACCCCCATCCCCATCCTGAGCAGCATTATTTGGGCCACTCAGATTTGCGCCCACGAAATTGCAGGCATAGATTTGAGTAGTCCCATAGGGCTGCTTGGGGCACTGCTTAGGGGTAAGGGGACTGACAACTTCCTACTCTAAGTTGTGCCCCCAGGCCAACCAAACCTGCTCTGGATACAGTGCAGGCCAGTAAGTGTGCCTGTTCCTGCACAGATTAGGATTGTGCCCTGTGTTAATAGTGGTATGAAATACTAGCACAAACATAGTATTGTTTTCTTTTCAGAGATTTAAAAAAAAAGGGAACATTCGTTCATTTTTAAATTTCATTCATTAATTGAACTTTTTCAGAAAAGAAATGTGACAAAGCAAAGAGAGAAAGAAAACTTCCACTAAAGGTGGAGCTAGGAACTTTCAAACAAAATAATTACAGGTTTTAAAAATTTAAATATGTTGGGTGTCAATGGACAATTTTCACAATGGAGAGAGAGGAAAAGCAGTGTTCCCCAAGGATCTGTTCTGGAACTGGTGCTTTTCAACCTGTTCATAAATGACCTGGAGACAGGGTTGAGCAGCGAGGTGGCTAGGTTTGCGGACAACACCAAACTTTTGAGTGGTGAAGACCAGAAGAGACTGTGAAGAGCAGAAGGATCTCTCCAAACTGGGAGACTGGGCAGCAAAATGGCACATGCCTTTCAATGTACGTTAGTGTAGAGCAGGGGTACCCAAACCCCGGCCCTGGGGCCACTTGCGGCCCTTGAGGCCTCTCAATGCGGCCCTCAGGGAGCCCCCAGTCTCCAATGAGCCTCTGGCCCTCCTGAGATTTGTTGGAGCCCACAAATCTGATCCTGACGCAACTGATCTCAGCGTGAGGGCGACTGTTTGACCTCTCATGTGAGCTGTGGGATATGGGCTACCTCCACTCCTTGCTGTTTCATGTCTGTGATGCAGCTGCAGCAGCAAAGGAAAGGCCAGCCTTGCTTTATGCAAGGTCTTTTATAGGCCTTGAGCTATCGCAAGACCTTCATCCGTTCATATAAGTTCATCTTTAATATATTCATTGATGTAAACTTATGTAAATTTATTCAAATTTTAAATGTAAATTAATTCTTTTTTTCCCCGGCCCTCGACACAGTGTCAGAGAGCTGATGTGGCCCTCCTGCCAAAAACTTTGGACACCCCTGGTGTAGAGTAATGCACATTGGGGCAAAAAAAATCAAAACTTCACATATAGGCTAATGCGTTCTGAGCTGTCTGTGACGGATTGGGAGAGGAATCCTGGGGTGATGGTGGACAGCTTGATGAAAGCGTCAACCCAATGTGCTGCAGCAGTGAAGGCTAATTCCATGCTTGGGATCATTAGAAAAGGTATTGAGAATATAACAGCTAATATTATATTGCCATTGTACAAATCGATGGCAAGGCCACACCTGAGTTTTGCGTCCAGTTCTGGTCGCTACATCTCAAAAAGGATTTTGTGGAAATGGAAAAGGTGCAAAAAAGTGCGACTAAATTGATTACTGGGCTGGGGCACCTCCCTTATGAAAAAAGGTTATGGTGTTTGGGACTCTTCAGTCTAGAAAAAAGGCGCCTGAGGGGGGACATCATTGAGACATTCAAAATTATGCAGGTGATGGATAGGGTGGATAGAGAGATGCTCTTTTCCTTCTCACGTAACACCAGAACCAGGAGACATCTGCTAAAATTGAGTGTTGGGAGAGTTAGGACAGGCAAAAGAAAATATTTATTTATTCAGCGTGTGGTTGGTCTGTGGAACTCCTTGCCACAGGATGTGGTGATGGCATCTAGCCCGGATGCCTTTAAAAGGGGATTGGACAAGTTTCTGGATAAAAAATCCATTACAGGTTACAAGCCATGATGTGTATGTCCAACCTCCTGATTTTAGAAATGGGCTATGTCAGATGCAAGGGAGGGCACCAGGATGCAGGTCTCTTGTTATCAGGTGTGCTCCCTGGGGCATTTGGTGGGACTGCTGTGAGATACAGGAAGCTGGACTAGATGGGCCTATGGCCTGATCCAGTGGGGCTGTTCTTATGTTGATGATAATATCAATTCTACTGTGTATTGTAATCTAAGGAGACTCCCTCGAATATAATTTAAGGAATTTGTAACTTACCATTTTTTTCATCCAGACACATAATTTTCTCTTGAGTGAGTTGCAATTCATATTTTTTCTTTGAGAGTTGTCGTTGGGCCTCTGAAAGACTATGCTCTTTTTTTTCATTCAATATGCTGAAGATTAACAAGGAGGGCAATTTAAAGGCATGCATGCATATAAACTGTGCAATATCACTAAAACAGGGATAGTAATAGATGGCAAATAAGGTACAGTTCATAATAATATAATAAAGCGATCTTATGAGTCTGTGAGTATCCATTAAATGCAAGTTACTGAACTCTTTCAAAAGAGTCAACTCAATTGTACTGGTTTGAATCAACTAGTGTATGATGTGAACGGTCACATCCAGCTAACTAAAGAACAAAAGCCAATAATAAACATATCAGAAAATATATCATGACAATTTTAGACTGGACACTAATGGTATTGCATTACACAAGTAAATACAAGTGCATTTATACAAGTAAACCTTGTAAAGAACAAATTTTGAGGCCCCAGAAAGTTAACAACCACAAAGGACTGTGGAGAAGCCTGCATCTAGATGTTTATAATTACAACAGTTGCCACTCAAAAGACACAAATTTGTTACACAATATACAGGTGCAGCCTATTTATCCACGGATTTTTTATCTTCGGATTTGTCTCAACACAAATGGGGGTGGGGGAACCAAAAGTCACACACACCTTTGCCTCCTTTGCCCTGCGCTGGTCTCTCACTCTCAGTTTCCAGGCAGCCCAAAACACTGCAAAAAGGCTCCGCCTCACCCAGGCAGGGAATAGCCCTGGAAGAGGTTCCCCTTGCAAAGGAACAGTAACATTCCTGGAGTCCTGAGCCAGCCGAGGCTGAAGAAGGGGGAGAAAAACCCTGTGTAACCAGAACAAGTGCAGCGAGGTGGAGCTCTCTCTCTCTTACTCACACACACACACAGGGGCAGATGTGGTAGCAACAGAGGGGATTGCCTTAAAAAACCCAGGGAGTGTTTGCTGAATTCCCCCCCCCCAGATGGTGCAGGCAATCACAACACAAGCAAGCCTTCCCACCAAGCAAAGCATGAGATTTAGCCTACAATCCTCTCCACACTTTCCTGAGAGTAAGCCCCATTGACTGGAATGGGGCTTACTTCTGAGTAGAAACACATAGCGCTGGTCTCTTAAAAGCTCAGCATTCCAACTGTGAAAGAACCTGGGAGGGCTCAGGAGGGGGAGGCAGGAGGAGGAAGAGAGGCGATTGCTTTAAAAAACCCAGGGAGTGTTTGCCGAATTCCCCCCCCCCCAAGATAATGCAGGCTCTCCTGGCTCCAGCAAGCCTTCCCAAGCAAGCCTTGGGAAGTCTGCGAGAGACAGGTGAGGGTGAGCAGAGAGCCAGACTACAAGTCCCAGAATGCTCCGGGACAGAGAAGCTTCCATGATGGTGGCCAGGGAGGGCTGCAGCAGCAGCAGCGGCAGCGGTGGCAGTGGCGGCGAAGAGGAGGAGGAGAACCTGCAGCGCTGTTGGGAGGCTGTCTGGGACACAGAGGATGAGGCTTCCCAAGCAAGCTCAGCATCCCAGCTGTGAAAGAAGTAGGACAGCTGGCAACAGGAGGGCTGAGTGCTGAAGGGAGGGGATTGAGAACAGCTGCCTTAGTTTCCCTCCATCCGGAAGTGTCAGGCTGCAGCGAATTTGCATAACTCTATGGCATTTAGCACAACGCGTTTTTTGTTAATTGTGCCGAGTCACGGAACAGAACTAATGCGGATAAATAGGCTCCACCTGTGGTATGTAATTTTAATTTAAATGTAATCTGTATTAAATCAGATTTTATTTACCTTAGCGAAGCATTAGCTGCATTTTGTCTGTTCAGCTCACTTTCAGAGTCCACTGCTCTTCTTGCCAATGCTTTCGTCTCCATTTCTAGGGATGCGATGGTCTCCTCCATCAAAGACATCTTTGATATTTGTTCTAACCGTTCATTGTCAAGCTGAAGCACAGGAGTGACAAGGTATTATTATTTAGGTAGAAACCTAAATTTTATACAACATTTCTTCAACTACTTCAAATTCTCTATGCTGCCTCTTCTGATTAGGAAAGTTTCCATCTTCTGCAGCTGGAGTCAGTTTTCAAATAAATTGAGGAAAAAGGGTTCCTGCAACAAAATAACAACTGTTTGCCTGACCTTAGTCAAAGTTGTTTTGAGTCAATATTGCTGAGCACTTTCAAGTTTTGAAATAGCACTGCAGAATATCATACAAACAGTGCAATCCTTTTACACTGTCACTTCAAGAGAAACTAAAAACTATTAAAAATGCAAACAAATTGATAAAAGATTGGTTCTACTAAATAAAGATTTTATGCAACCTGAGGTCTGGTTGAACTTCTTTAGGGCACAATTCTAATGCGTACATGGGCTAGCGCAAGTCCCTTGCGTCAGCCTGGGACTGTCACAAAGGTGCCATAAGGCACATTTGTGCTGATTTGGGAGTCGGGGAGGCTGGCACAAGGATGCATGCCAGGCTCCCCACACCGATGCAGGCTCCAGGCCCGATAAGTTTGCGCTGGCCTTTCCAGGCCAGCAGAGAGGTCTAGGGGAGCATGGGGAGGGTGGGGAGGAGGCGTTTCAGGGTGGAGGAGGGCAGGTGGGCGGGGAACGGGAGGCAGGACCAGAATCCAACAGTTATGCCAGATCCTAGCCCTGCTCCCAGGAGGTGAGGAGCAGCTCCTAGCTGCTCCGTTCTGCTTGGATCTGTGCCACCTCATCAGGTGGCGCAGTCCGAGTAGACCCATTGGGGCTGCTTCAGCACAACACAGAGTAAGGGGAAAGTTTCCCCTTGCCTCAGGCTGGGCCACCCCTACCACTAAACGTGTGCTGGATATAGCGCAGGTCTGCTGGCCTGTCTGCTCCGTTCAAAAGTTCTGATTTGGTCCTTAGTTTGTTAACCATCCCAGAAAAATTCCAGAACCATAACTGACATTTTAAATACAGTAGAAAATTTTCAGGGCAACCCAATCCTCTTCCCTCCTGACACTTCTAAAGAATAAGCAGCTTGCATAGTAACACTTATTGCACAGGCCTTCTAGAAATGAACAGGGCAATGAAAGTCACCTCTAAGAGCAAAATCTCACTGCATATCCTTTCCAATCCAAAAGAGTGCCAGCATTAATTGCTGGAAGCCTGAGAAGCAACACTAAGGATGAAGCACAAAAGACCAATAGCAGCTTTACATTCATCTTTGTCTTGAAAAAGACCTTTCCACAGCACTATTGTGCTGGCTCTTCTCTCACTATTACACTGATAGTCCATAGGGCTGATCTGCTGGTTGAACCAGCATTCTGCTATCAGACACTCCTTATGGAAGTCATAAAAACCACTCTGGCAGCATGTAAAGTGGGAAGGCTGCAGAGGCCCACCACACACCGAAGGATGATGGAGCACCCACCACTGCCGAAGAGCTGGCAGCGGGGGTAGGAAACATGTCAGGAGGGAGTAGCACCTGGCACGTGTGACTTGAACTAGATGCTATTCCCTTCCTTGCCTCGCAACACGGCTGCTTTCTTTCTTCGGACTTGTGTCAGCTGAAGAGCTGGCACAGGTCCAAGGAGACCCATTAGCAAGCAGAAGGCTTATGGGGAGATAAGGAGAAATATGCTCTCTTACCTCCCCTCCCCCCCACACACCTCCCAATCCACAGGATGAAGCCCAAGCCTTTTTGGTGCAGCTACATCAGCGGGAGAGGAGCAGGGGAGCTATCTGAAAAAGTAGCACTGTGCCTTCTGGTGTTTGGTGAATCCAAACCTATTGTTAAATATCTCCAAGGTAGGGAGAAATCTGGGGCAGCTCTACAGTTTCTATTATTTAGGATGAGTGTGAGCTTTGGAGACAAGTATTGTTTTTGTAGTATTTGTGATATTTACAAATATATAAGCAGAGCAAAAGCAAATAAACCCCTAAACCAGGCAGCACAACTGCTGATCGTGCACCATCATATGCAATCCTATCCACACTAACCTGGGAAAAAACCCCAATGACTATCACTGTTAGAAGCAAACACAGTAGCCTGTTAAATGTACAGATCTGTAACATTCCCCCAAATGCAGTCATTACCATGGTAGCATCAAGTCTAATATATTAAAAATAAAATACACATTGAAATGAATGGGGACTCACCAAAAACGGGCTCGCAACCCACCTAATGGGTCCTAACCCACAGTCCAATAACACAGGAAACAATGTCCTATGTTATTTCCCAATGACGCTGCAGCAGGATGTTATTTTAAATAGCATTATTTCTGGGATTAGTGCTTTAACAATAACATTCCCTTTCATAAAGCTCTGTACTGTACAGATTAAGAGAGCATAAGAATTAATGCATACAAATATCTGCACAGTCCAGGAATAATTTTATGAAATGTACATATTAATGCAAAAGAAAAAAACAATGCATCTTCACACTATCTCTACCCTTACATAATTGTAACCACTTGTTCAGTATAAATGCCAATTTATATTTTCCTGTATTTTTCCTTACACTCTGAACATTTGATTCCAGTTCCTCAATTCTTTGTTCCAGATGTGCTTTCTCATGAAATGCGGTGTCCTGAGCAATCTATATCAAAAAAATTAACAAAAATATAAAGTAATTTTTAGTAGCATAAAATTTAATCTAACATTTTTTACTTTAGATGTCACTGAGCAAAACTGGTCACTGTATTATACTATAAAGATGTTGCACAAACAAATCTGAATAAAAATCAAACCTTTAACCTCTCTCTCAAGCTATCACGTTCTGTCGTCATCCTCCGGAAATCAGAAATAGCTGCATCCCTTTCTGTCTCCACACGTCTTAAGACAGCCTGAGCAGTCATCGCACTTTTAGAGGCTTTGGGGATTTTGATAGCTTCTTTTCGCAGTTGATTTATTTCTTCTTGTGCCTGTTATTTAAAGTTAATATTTAAATGTGTCCCCATAGGTGTATATATGTAACATCAATTTGAATCAACTGACAATTTCAGATACTTAGGGTCATTTTTTTGATCTGATTTTTGGCTTGTGAACAGTTTAAATGGTTTATTTTTCACTTCTTTTTTTTCCAAATTTGCAGCACCACGCTGTTGCATTAAAAAATGAGGTAGACTATTACAGGGGGTTTCTTGGCCATGTCCCGTTCTACACTTCCCTACTGCCCCCCTCAATAAAATTATACAGTAGTTAAAAACTGGGGATTTGTTTTAGGTCTGGGTCTACCCTTTGTACTTCAATTGGACTGAAACCTTTTAGAGGAAGATAAACACCTGTCAATTATCAGTGTCAATTGCCAACTGTCAATTGTCAAACACCTGTCAATGATAATGTTGCCTTCAAGCAACATCAGGAGTAGCACAGCAAACAAGATAAGGTTCTTCCTATGATTGCACCTATACTCCTTTTGTGTTATTTCAGTCCTAAAACATTCACAAGTGACATCTTGACATTTAGGAGCAGCACAGGATCATTACATCTAAACTGAGTAGAGACAATGTGCTTGGGCTTTTTTTTTTTTTTTGCCAAGTCTATTTTCAAGTCTTTTGTTTCCCCTTTCAGTTAATGGTAGGTGATGGAAAGATCTGCTAACTAACTGCCTCATGCCCTGAGGCTATTCAAAAATCAAACAGCTACAACTGATCTACAAAGAGCTCAGCTCCTTCACTTTGCAAGGCTTCCACAGCTGGTGTAAATATAGGGAGATTTTTAAAACAATTTTAAAGTTCCTTAAAAGTATACAATGCGGCAGTCTGCGGGGTCTCGGGGGGGGAATTTAAGAGTTTGAGTATTTCTAGTGCGAGGTCAAGTTTTTGAGTATTTATTAACCAGAACTTCAGAGAGCCAAGAACCCTCAACAAGAACTCCAGGTGCAAAGTCTGCGAAAAATTCTCAGATTCTGAAAATTTTCTCAGTTTTTTTTTCTGGTGTGCAATATGTCTACTAAGTGATTGAATGACCATCATGCTGGTCATTTGTGTTGTAACATTACTGAAGGTCTACAGTTTTTGCCTCCAGTACGTACATGCATATTGTCTGAAATGAACTGCAGGTTTTGTAGGATTTAATCTTGAATATGTAAACAAATTATATTTTAGCAATGCACACAATTTAATACATTTTTCTTAGTTTCGGGCATTATGGGAATTTTTTGGTCACTCTCTGGGAATAGCAGGCACCCCTACTTCACATCACTGCCACTGAGTTTATATTAAGTTTAAAAATTGTTCTCACCAAAATGTTCCATACTCCTGAAAAGATTACCTGATGATAAAGACAGATGATTTTGTCTCTTTCTGCAGTGAGAACCTTGATGTTGCCCTGAATTTCTGCCATATGACGTTCATATTTGTCCAACATTGACTTAAGTTCTTCACGTTCTTTCAAGATTTGCAGAAATTCTGGATCTGAAGTACTCCCCTAAAAGTTTGATGAAGAGAAACTAATATCATTTTTGAATGAGTTAGATTTACAAAAAATATCTAAACACCAACAGATCACAAATGTAGCCATTTGATTTGATTATACGATTTTAAATTCTCTATGAGGCCTGTAAGTTCAGTGCATATTGCTCATAACACTGTTAGCTAGCTACTCTGAAACATTCTGTAGTTAGATATTGTTCAGAATGCTATGAATTCTATCATAATGAAGCTAACCAACAAGTCAAATAGGTATCTTGGACATAGTAGGACAGGTACACCGTGTTTCATCAGAGAGTTTGCCTTGCCAGGCTGACTCCTGAACCCTCAGTACCAGTGCCCAGTGTGCCATCAGGGGATGCGGGATGCCGTCATGAAAGGCATGACACAGAGCTTTGCTCCACAGCCTCTAACAACTAGTACAGTGGAAATGACCCAAGAACATGTAGCCCAGTCTTTGCTGAACTGTAGAACCATCCTCTCACTAACCTACCACCAATCAATTCTTGCAATCTAGACCAGGGGTCACTAAACCCCGGCCTGGGGGCCAGATGTGAACTGCGACAAGCCTCTGGTCTCCTGAGAATCTCTGGCCCACTTGACAGCTCCGGTGCTGTCCAGAGGGTGTTCTGAGGGCCAGAGAGTCTGCACACATCACTTCTGGTTTTCAGGAAAACCAGAAGTAACTTTTTGTGCCCTCTGAAGGCCTTTCTGGGGGTCGGGGAGGCCTCCCCAGTCCTTAGAACACGCTTCAGGTGCTTCCTGTGATGTGTTGGTTCTCAGGTATTTACTCCTGTATATTTAAGTAAGCTGCTTGGGAGGTGGGGGAATGGGAGTACATTTGAGTGTGTGCTTTATTTCTGTGGTATGCGTTGGTGCTTGGAGAAAACATGGAAATTTGAGCCCATTCATTCATCTATTCATTCATCTAAGTTCCATCTGTAATGTATTTATTCAAATTTTATATTTAAAGTTTATATTTTTTCCGGCCCTTGACAACCGTGTAACTGGTTGAGGACCAGGAAAGAGAGAGTGGGTGTCAATGGACAATTTTCACAATGGAGAGAGAGGAAAAGCAGTGTTCCCCAAGGATCTGTTCTGGAACTGGTGCTTTTCAACCTGTTCATAAATGACCTGGAGACAGGGTTGAGCAGCGAGGTGGCTAAGTTTGCGGATGACACCAAACTATTTCGAGTGGTGAAGACCAGAAGAGATTGTGAAGAGCTCCAGATAGATCTCTCCAAACTGGCAGGATGGGTAGCAAAATGGCACATGTGTTTCAATGTAAGTAAGTAATGCACATTGGGGCAAAAAAATCAAAACTTCACATATAGGCTAATGCGTTCTGAGCTGTCTGTGGCAGATCGGGAGAGGAATCTTGGGGTGGTGGTGGACAGCTCAATGAAAGTGTCAACCCAATGTGCTGGAGCAGTGAAGGCTAATTCCATGCTTGGGATCATTAGAAAAGGTATTGAGAATAAAACAGCTAATATTATAATGCCGTTGTACAAATCGATGGTAAGGCCACACCTGAGTATAGCGTCCAGTTCTGGTCGCTACATCTCAAAAAGGATTTTGTGGAAATGGAAAAGGTGCAAAAAAGTGCAATTAAAATGATTACTGGGCTGGGGCACCTCCCTTATGAGAAAAGGTTACAGCATTTGGGGCTCTTCAGTCTAGAAAAAAGGCGCCTAAGGGGGGACATCATTGAGACATTATGCAGGAGATGGATAGAGTGGATAGAGAGATTTTCCTTCTCACATAACACCAGAACCAGGGGACATCTGCTAAAATTGAATGTTGAGAGAGTTAGGACAGGCAAAAGAAAATATTTATTTACTCAGCGTGTAGTTAGTCTGTGGAACTCCTTGCCACAGGATGTGGTGATGGCATCTGACCTAGATGCCTTTAAAAAGGAATTGGACAAATTTCTGGAGGAAAAGTCATAAGAACATAAGAACATAAGAACAGCCCCACTGGATCAGGCCATAGGCCCATCTAGTCCAGCTTCCTGTATCTCACAGCGGCCCACCAAATGCCCCAGGGAGCACACCAGATAACAAGAGACCTCATCCTGGTGCTCTCCCCTACATCTGGCATTCTGACTTAACCCATTTCTAAAATCAGGAGGTTGCGCATACACATCATGGCTTGTACCCCATAATGGATTTTTCCTCCAGAAACTCATCCAATCCCCTTTTAAAGGCATCTAGGCTAGACGCCAGCACCACATCCTGTGGCAAGGAGTTCCACAGACCGACCACGCGCTGAGTAAAGAAATATTTTCTTTTGTCTGTCCTAACCCGCCCAACACTCAATTTTAGTGGATGTCCCCTGGTTCTGGTATTATGTGAGAGTGTAAAGAGCATCTCCCTATCCACTCTGTCCATCCCAGGTTACAAGCCATGATGTCTATGTGCAACCTCTTGATTTTAGAAGTGGGTTACCTCAAAATGCCAGATGCAAGAAATGGCACCAGGATGAAGGTCTCGTTACCTGGTGTGCTCCCTGGGGCATTTGGTGGGCAACTGTGAGATACAGGACGCTGGAGTATATGGGCCTATGGCCTGATCCAGCAGGGCTCCTCTTATGTTCTTATATTTGATGTGGCCCTCTAGCCAAAAAGTTGGAGACCCTGATCTGGACAATGGTATATCACAAACACTGAGTAGATCACTGAGAAACATAACTGGATTTTGTATGTGTTAGGCTCCTTAAATCTTATTGAATTCAGTGGAATTTAAGCAGCTTGTGTGTGGAACTGCAGTACTTTTTTCTTAAATATGCATTATTTTAAATAGCAAGTCATCAGCTTAAATAAACATACAAATTCTATTTTTAAGAAATTTAAAGATATACTGCATCTAAATGGGAGAAGAAACCATTAAACTCACATGACTGGGACTGCGCCTACGACTTGAACATGTGTTTCGGAGCATTTTCTTCAAATGCTCAGCTTCAGCTTTATAGTGATCTCTGTCTTCTTCCAATGCCTTTATAAACTTGTCACGCCCTGAGGGACACTTCTCATGTGATTTTTCTGAATCCAAGGCATCCTTTTAAGTGCAAAAGAATTATTATTATTAATGTATAATATTAATACATATTTTATAACTAACATTTATTTACACACTTCTCTAGAAAAATTACTGCACAAGATTCTATATATTTTATTTACTCAGAAGTCAGGAGTTGGCCTGTTATAAAAACACTAAAGAGTGGTGAAACTGCTTTTCTACACACACTGAGAAGGTTGGCTGGATAAAGCTTTTGCCACAGTAAAGGTGGTGCCTTGGTATCCATGGAGGATCTGTTCCTGAACCCTCCGCGGATACTGAAAATTGCAGATAATTAAACCTGTGATTTTTGGCCCACCTGGGCTCGAAACGCAACCTGACCCTTGCTCAGTCCATGTCCGGAGTCCTTCTGAGCCTCAGAGAGGCTGTACGTCGCTGTCACCCAGAGACTTTCTAACAAGACTAAAAGGCTCCAGGCGGCATTTTGAGCCTTGCAGAGGCCAGGTGCAGTGGCATGCACCCTCTTTGAGGTTCAGAAAATCTCCCAGATGCAGCCAGAATGAGGTTCTGGCAGAGTCTGGGAGGTCTTTGGCGGCAGGGCGATCCAGGGGTCCACGGTAATGCAAATACGCAGATGCCATATCCACAGATAAAGAGACCCCATCTGCACTATTGAACCAATGGCCATTCCTGTCAGCTTTGATGGGATGAAAAAGGGGAGATTTGAGCTGACCTGTGAATTCCCCTTCTCGGTGGTCTCCATGGCAGGGTCAGTCCTTGACAACTGAGAAGCTCCTCCCTCTCAGGCAGGCAGATCAGGTTACAAAGTCTTCCTGATGGGAGGGGCTCCCTCGATTCCCCAGACTACAAAAGCCTCAATGGCCCCTCCCCAGATCAGCTCTGTCTTGGACTTGCTCAGGCAGATGTCCATCCTTGAAGTTCAATGTGTCGAAAAGCCATCCGGATGAACTCCGATGACCTAAAACTCACCATTCTGAACCAAGAAAGGCTGGTACCATACTGTACCCTAATTCAGGGACCTAATGTGGACCTGTCAGGGACATTTGTCCTTATCTTCTAACACCTCACTGTTTTGGGTTTGCTGTCTTTTTTTTCCATATGCTTCAGGCTGTGAGGGTGCGCAGACTGACCCTGCCATGGAGACCACCAAGAAGGGGAATTCACAGGTAAGCTCAAATCTCCCCTTTCTCCATGGAATCTCCATGGCAGGGTCAGTCCTTGACAACTGGGAAATACCCAAGCCATGTCTCCTCAAGGGTGGGAGCTGCCTGAAGCATTTGAAACTATGCTCTACAGCACACGCCTGGCAAAGGCTGCGTCCCTGGAAGCATAGGCATCTGCCTAGTAGTGCTTTATGAACATATGGGGGGAGCTGTAGGTGGTTGCTCTACAAACCATCTCCAAAGACAAAAATGCCCTGAATGGCAGCGGTAGCAGCATCCCTTAACAAATGAGCAACTATGCCCTGAGGCGGCTCCTTTCCATGAGCCCTGTAGGCCTCAACTATCGCATCCCTTATCCATCTGGAGATGGTGGATGGTGAAACCTTAAATCTCTGTTTGTTTGCCTTATGCAGCAAAAACAGTTTTTATATGTCTGAAGGTAGAGTTTCCGGAGATATATTTCCTGTCCAGCACACATCCAAAATGTGCCAATCCCACTCTCTAGGTTGAAAGGTTTGGAAAGAAAGACAGGATCTGGGAAACACAGAATTAACCTTGGGTAGGGCTGGCGAGGAGAACCACCCTGTTCTTTTGAAACAAACACAAGTCCTAGCTACAGAAAAATCTGTCAATGCAGACAGCCATCTAGATGATGTTGTTGGCAACCTTCAGTCTTGAAAGACTATGGTATCACGCTCTGAAAGGTGGTTCTGGAACAGCGTCTAGTGTGGCTGAAAAGGCCAATTCGGGAGTGACAATCCCTTCCACACTGGGAGCAAGTGCAGTCTGTCACTGGTCTGTCTCCCTGGCTATGGGCCTTCCTTCTTTGCCTCTTAGCCTCAGACTGTTGGCCAAGTATCTCTTCAAACTGGGAAAGGCCATGCTGCACAGCCTGCCTCCAAGCGGGCCGCTCAGAGGCCAGGGTTTCCCACTTGTTGAGGTCCATTCCTAAGGCCTTCAGATCCCTCTTGCAGATGTCCTTGTATCACAGCTGTGGTCTACCTGTAGGGCGCTTTCCTTGCACGAGTTCTCCATAGAGGAGATCCTTTGGGATCCGGCCATCATCCATTCTCACGACATGACCGAGCCAACGCAGGTGTCTCTGTTTCAGCAGTGAATACATGCTAGGGATTCCAGCACGTTCCAGGACTGTGTTGTTTGGAACTTTGTCCTGCCAGGTGATGCCGAGAATGCATCGGAGGCAGCGCATGTGGAAAGCGTTCAGTTTCCTCTCCTGTTGTGAGCGAAGAGTCCATGACTCGCTGCAGTACAGAAGTGTACTCAGGACGCAAGCTCTGTAGACCTGGATCTTGGTATGTTCCGTCAGCTTCTTGTTGGACCAGACTCTCTTTGTGAGTCTGGAAAACGTGG
This sequence comes from Tiliqua scincoides, assembly GCF_035046505.1. NCBI lineage: Eukaryota > Metazoa > Chordata > Lepidosauria > Squamata > Scincidae > Tiliqua > Tiliqua scincoides. The sequence continues at coordinate 90,106,097 of NC_089823.1, forward strand.
TAGCTGCTTTACCTATGCGTTTGTTTAGCTCGGTATCGAGAGAAAGAGTGTCGGAGATCGTTGAGCCAAGGTACACAAAGTCATGGACAACCTCCAGTTCATGTGCAGAGATTGCAATGCAGGGAATGACCTGTGTTTTCTTCAGGCTGATCGTCAGTCCAAAATCTTGGCAGGCCTTGCTAAAACGATCCATGAGCTGCTGGAGATCTTTCGCAGAGTGGGTAGTGACAGCTGCATTGTCGGCAAAGAGGAATTCACGCAGACATTTCAGCTGGACTTTGGACTTTGCTCTCAGTCTGGAGAGGTTGAAGAGCTTTCCATCTGATCTGGTCCGGAGATAGATGCCTTCTGCTGCAGTTCCAAAGGCATGCTTCAGCAGAACAGTGAAGAAAATCCCAAACAAGGTTGGTGCAAGAACACAGCCCTGCTTCACGCCGCTTCGGATGTCAAAGGGGTCTGATGTGGAGCCATTGAAGACAACAGTGCCCTTCATGTCCTTGTGGAAGGATCTGATGATGCTGAGGAGCCTGGGTGGACATCCAATCTTGGGGAGAATCTTGAAGAGGCCATCCCTGCTGACCAGGTCAAAGGCCTTCGTGAGATCTATGAAGGCTATAAAGAGTGGCTGCCGTTGTTCCCTGCATTTCTCCTGCAGTTGTCTAAGGGAGAATACCATATCAGTGGTGGACCTGTTGGCTCAGAATCCGCACTGTGATTCTGGATAAACGCTCTCTGCAAGTACCTGGAGCCTCTTTAGTACAACTCTTCCCACTAAAAAAGGGCAGTTTTCTGGGAAAAAATTATTTCAAGGACAAGTAGCCATAGGCCTGAAAGGAGGCTGTGTTAATGCTTTGAGAACTAGACCCAAGTTCCCCAAAGGGGCCCTGGCCACCGGAGGGGGGTTGATCAATGCCACTCTGCTAGTGAATTTTCTAACATGAGGGTAGGAAGACAAGAGTCAACCTGAGTCTTACCCCAAATACATGAAATTTTGAATACTTATCATAGTGGCCATACTCACACCCTTATCCAGACCTGACAAAGTGACCTAGTTGCCTTAGGTAACAGTTTAGGAAATAGGACACTGGTAAAAGCCTGTCCAGGGAATTCTGTGTTAGCAGCTTCCTCCTCCAAGGGATATCCTTCCTCCCCAGAGGATATGGAGTCTGTTGTGCCCATTTCAAGAAGCCAGTTACCTTTAGCAGTTGGAGCTCTCTTATGTTGACTGCCCTGTAGGAGCTTTGGGGCGGCATGGAAGATGAAAAGGATGAGAGACTTGCACATTTTAGCGGAGTCCCCTCAGAGTTAGAGAAACTAGAACCCAATGAAGATTGGGAGGGGGGAAAGGTGAACTCTGGCGCTTGAAGCTATAGGACTTAAGGTCCTGTCCTCTCACCCCCTGCTGAGTCCTCATGAGCTGCCCCAATTTGACAGCCACAGTCTGATTCACAAGCCCTAAAACCCAGCTTTGCACTAAATTCTGTGCTTCCTGGGACACTGGCAGGTGCCTGGGAAATCCTGTCCTGGGGGAGAAACAGCTGCCCTAGGATGTGCCAAATCCCCTCTCAGGCCGATCTCGAGTCAAACCAGCACTTTCCCCAATGCTCTGGGGAAAGGGAACTTGACCCTGCATACACCAAAGCAGAGACTCAGGCATCTTGTTGCATCCCTGGAAGCCATGAGGGAACCATGACTCACAAAATGGAGTCTTTAAGGCACTCCTCAGCAAATGCTATGGAGAAAAGGCAAAGCTTGGAGCATGGGACAGCCTGGGCACCAGATTTCTTTTAAGTCTACCTGACCCTCAGCATGCCAAAGCATAGAGCACGGTCAACAGGAGGTCTGCAAGCTCCTGAACCCTCCACCTCGCTGTTTGAGATGTGAAGGGATAACACAGCCCCAGCAGGATGTGGTGCCTCATCAGGGATGACTCAGTTGGCAGCCTCATGATTTCTTAGGAGTGCAGCCTCCACGCTTGATGGAACAGGCTGAAATCCCCCTCAGCCAAGATGCTGAGGAGAGGGATGTGCACAGGCAGGAGCCAAACAATCCTCTAACTGCAATAGCAGCTACTGAGGGAAAAATTATGAGGTAAATATCCCCCCCCCGACATTGAGGAACTTAGTACTTGGGGGGGGGGGAGAAAGCTCAACGGCCAGCTCAGACTTGGAAGGCATCGAAGCCACATGGGCCAGCTATCTCTGGAGGGTCGCCACGGCTGTGGCCAAGCTGGAGGAAACATTGGCCTGACGCACGGCTGTTAATTCCTCTCAGTTGGTAGAGGCAGAGAGCCTGGACTCGGGGTCTCAGGTGCCTCTCTAGAGGGGCTTGCCCGCTTCCACAATCACCCTCTTATTGAATCAGAAAACGCCTCACCTGGCTTCTGGAGGTCTGTGTCGCCCTCTGCCTGGCCCTCACAGTGTCTCGGCAGCACCTTACCTGCTGTGTGGTGCTTTGGCAGGAAACAGGCTTGTCTTGTCAGCACCGCTGTTTGAGCAGGAATCGGGTGAGTAGATCTGCCTTCTCCACACAGTTTCTGGGCAGCAGCCTACTGCTGTCGTGCAGTTTTGGCAGGCAAATACCGCCTACTGCTGTGGTGAGTTTTGCTGTGGTAGTTTTGGCGGGAAAGGACTTGCGCTGTCATCCACCGCCAAGAACCGCCCTGCAGCCAGGCTCCTATGCTGTTCCCAAAACCAGGGGGAAGCATGAGCCCTATAGTTGTCCGGCTGCTTAAGGGGCGAGAAGCATCCCCATTTTCTGCACCAACAAGGACGGCAGTCAGGGGAGCATGGCCAAGAATCGCCCTGCCGCCAGGCTCCAATGCTGTCCCAAAACCAGGGGGAAGCATGAGCCCTATAGTTGTCCGGCTGCTTTAGGGGCAAGAAGCAACCCCATTTTCTGCCTCATCAAGAACGGCAGTCAGGGGAGCATGGCCAAGAATCGCCCTGCCGCCAGGCTCCAATGCTGTCCCAAAACCAGGGGGAAGCATGAGCCCTATAGTTGTCCGGCTGCTTTAGGGGCAAGAAGCAACCCCATTTTCTGCCTCATCAAGAACGGCAGTCAGGGGAGCATGGCCAAGAATCGCCCTGCAGCCAGGCTCCGATGCTGTCCCAAAACCAGGGGGAAGCATGAGCCCTATAGTTGTCCAGCTGCTTTAGGGGCAAGAAGCAACCCCATTTTCTGCCTCATCAAGAACGGCAGTCAGGGGAGCATGGCCGAGAATCGCCCTGCCGCCAGGCTCCAATGCTGTCCCAAAACCAGGGGGAAGCATGAGCCCTATAGTTGTCCGGCTGCTTTAGGGACAAGAAGCAACCCCATTTTCTGCCTCATCAAGAACGGCAGTCAGGGAAGCATGGCCGAGAATCGCCCTGCTGCCAGGCTCCAATGCTGTCCCAAAACCAGGGGGAAGCATGAGCCCTATAGTTGTCCGGCTGCTTTAGGGACAAGAAGCAACCCCATTTTCTGCCTCATCAAGGACAGCAGTCAGGGGAGCACGGCCAAGAATCGCCCTGCAGCCAGACTCTGATGCTGTCCCAAAACCAGGGGGAAGCATGAGCCCTATAGTTGTCCGGCTGCTTGAGGGGTAAGAAGCAACCCCATTTTCTGCCTCATCAAGGACAGCACTCAGGGGAGTTCAGGCAGGACGGTTGCAGTCCTTTTCCTCACAACTTGTTTAAAGGTAAAGAAGGGGCCAAAGCCCCAGAAAAAAAACAGTTTTGAAGGTCAGGTAAACTGACCAAGAAAAAACCCAACCTACTGTGCCTAGAAGCAAGGTCAGACTGGGGAATCGAGGGAGCCCCTCCCCTCAGGAAGACTTTGTAACCTGACCTGCCTGCCTGAGAGGGAGGAGCTTCCCAGTTGTCAAGGTCTGACCCTGCCATGGAGATTCCACCGGAGAAAACAACTTTTTCAGTCACCCTCTTCCTGCTGATCTTTTTGAAGTTAATTCACCAACTATGAAGGTAACATTAAAAGATTTCTGAACTGAAAATAATGTCAAAATATATTATCATGGGCAGGAGGTCTGGTCTAGAGGGTAGAGCCTCCGTTTGCCTGAAGACAACATCTGCAGGTCGCCAGTTCGAGGCCACCAGCACCGTGCGACCTTGAAGCAGCTGACATGCTGAGCCGAGTTATTCCATCAGCTCTGAGCGCGGGAGGATGGAGGCCAGGATGGAGGTCAGATCAGAAAGAAACATCTGAATTGTTGTGGCTCTTGAAAGATAGAGCCTTCTTTCAATTGTAAAAATCCCTACAGGGATTTAAATAGCCTGCCTATGTAAACCGCCTTGAATAAAGTCTGAGGAGAAATCTGAGGACCTAGAAAGGCGGTATATAAATACCTGCATTATTGTATTATTATTATTATTATATTTTTTGTATTTTCATACTCAGAGGGCATCTGTATGTATGTGCATAATGAATTTCTATGCACAAGGAAGAGGATTCCCCCAAGGCATTGCTGAGCTCTTCCATACTCCTCCCCTGCTGGGGAAGACTAAGAGGGCGTTAATAATGCCCTATGAGTACAGGCAGTTTAAAACAGTTTTATTTTTTTTATGGACAGCGGTGTTATCCTTAAAAAAAAGGTTGAAAGTGATTTTGTGTTTTTATTCCAAATTAATATTTTAATCAATTTTAAAGCATTTTTATCAGGTGTAATCGCTGTCATATAGCTTTTGGGATGATCCACCAATGCTCCACAGTCACTTTAATGGGCACATGGCAGTGTTATTTCATTAACTGAGCAGGATATCGCATTTTATAAGCCCAATTTTTATTATTTTATTATTTACCATTTCATTTTATTATTATTTGTGTTATTTCATTTTTACCATTTTAGACTGCCCAGAACTATGAGGATCCTTCCACAGAGATGCAAGCTGAATTTCACCTCCTCTGAACATTGCAGGAGACCCATTGCAGACCGGGAGGCTTACAGATAGATAAAGGGATTAAAACACTTGCCTTTGCCTCTGAAGCCTCCTGATCTGCCCTCCCCCGCACCCCGCTGGACACAGCACACTGTTATTGATATGGCTGCACCAGATGGGGGATAGAATTAGGTTCTGAATGGATCCCATTTGATCAGCCCCATTCCCCTGCCTCACAGGCCTCAGCACAGGCCCACCGCCAGCAAGGGAAGATCTACCTCCATCACAGGCTGAGTAAATTTCACTTGTTGAGTCCCACTCCCTTGCCTGAGAGGCCTTCCATGCTAACTTGGCAAAGAGGCATCTTTTAAAGTGGTGGATCTCTTCAGTTTAGCAGGAGGAAAACAATTGTTCCTATTTAACCCAGAGCAATGTCTCTTCTGGTGGCTGTCTGGTGGCTGGTGTTTCTTCTGAATCTCTTTAGACTATGAGCCCTTTTGGAACAGTGGACCCATTTACATATTTATTTTTGCTGTGTATTTGTTGTAATAATAACTGTTGTCTGGTTCTCTTAGCAGGTGCTATGGAATGGGCTCTTTAGCAGTTATGGGACTGAAAAGGAAGCCATGATGGAAAGGGGCAATAGTGTGGCTAAAGGGGGTAGGGGGGATACACTGCCCTGGGTACCATACCTTGAAGGGGGTATCAACCCACACTCTTAGCAATGGATCCAAGGCGAACAAAGCCTCCAGGAGGACTTCTAAAGCTTGGGCAGTCAGAAGTGCCTTTCTAAGACCTCCAAGAGGCCTTCTTATAAGATGTGCAGTCTCATCATGCCTCACATCCAGAATTATTGTATTAATGGCATTCTTGTCTCTCTTATAAATTATTCTATATCTTTTGTGAACTACTCTAGTGAACCCAGTGGGATAAGAGAGGGATAAAAATTTCTTAAACACATGAGAAATGGGGTGTACGGCATCCATGCTTTTCTGTATTACATGCATACGTGTAGATCAAAACAATGCATTTTGATGTAAATATGGAAAAGACTTATGGAATGCAGAATAAAAGGTATGGAGCCATGCATGTATTCTACACATTACAACCAAGCAATTTAACTTCATTTTTAAAAGTATGAAGTTGTAGCAGTTTGAAATGATTTTTGCAATATACAAATAACATCCATTTTTGTAATTAAAAAGAGAGAGATGAACAATTTACAGATCTAAGACTGTTGATTGTATGCTCCAGTCTCCTTATACTATTTTGTTGGCATTTAATCTGAGACTAAAAAGAAAAGAAAAATTACAGTTAGTCAAATGACAGAGTCTTTGTCAAACTTTTCAACAATAAAACAATGCATCTTGACTACTTCTCAAGATATGCTGAAATATACTAGGAATGAAATATCAGTCACTTAGGTCAAGTATTGTCAGTTGATATCTATTTTTTATTATTGTCAAATATGATCAAATATTTCACATAGTCAAAAACACTCTTGTGGAAGGGGCAGCCGCAAATACATATACAGGTGTGTTCTCCCCATATCCGCAGATCTGGTTTCCACAGTTTCACCTATCCAATGATGCGGGGGGGGGTCCTTTCCGCACCCCACGGTGCCCATTATCTTCATTTTCCTTTAGTAATAACTGAAGTATGGGTATTTCTTGCTTAACTAAGCAACCTTCCTGCTTCACGGAAGAACACAACATGCAGGCAATCAGCCCACACTTGGGGGAGACTTGTTCTGCTTCCTGTTAACATTCAGCTAGTCTCCTCCCTGTAGTGTGCAGGCTAGTTGCCTGCATGTTGCATAAGAACATAAGAACAGCCCCACTGGAGTAGGCCATAGGCCGATCTAGTCCAGCTTCCAGTATCTCACAGCGGCCCACCAAATGTCCCAGGGAGCACACCAGATAACAAGAGACATGCATCCTGGTGCCCTCCCTTGCATCTGGCATTGTGACATAGCCCATTTCTAAAATCAGGAGGTTGCACATACACATCATGGCTTGTAACCATGAAGAACTGCATTGTTCAGTTAAGCAAGAATATTGCTTTAAGCAAGAAACACCCATGCTTTAATATCTATTTACGGAAAATGTAGGTAATGGGTACGGGGATGGGGCAAGGGGGCTGCTATTTACTTATGGTTCCCCTTATCCCTAGTTTCCATATCTGCAGGAGGGCGTGCAGAACAGAACCCTCACAGATATGGGGAGGGCACCTGAATATGGCATCATTCTATCATCTGGCAATAATGGCAGGAGTAAACCATTCCTCCTCATTCCCCAGTTTTGCAGAAGTTAAGATCACTGCAGTGATCTCCAGTGTAGTGCTAAGAAGGACCACATTCCCCTCGGAGATCCTCAGATCTGAGACCCTGAGATCACATCAAAACCACATGCCCCAACTGCACATGAGAGTAGATTTCCACCACCCCTAGAAACACAGTCACATTTCCACTCCTTGACCCTGCTGATGGTTTGTTCGCCATCTGACAGCCCCCACACTGATTTTCCTGAGAAGGAGAAAAGAGGAGGTGTGTCTTGACAAACTTCCCTGCTTTCTGTCCCTATCTTTTATTTAATTTACTTCATTTGTACCCCACCTTTCTCCCCGAAGGGAACCAAAGCGGCTTACAATATCATTAAAAACACAATTAAAAACATGAATTGAAAACAAGATAAAAAATAGCAAGAGCATTCTTAAAAACAGCAATCAGATAAAAAGATGTAAAAGGGGCAAACAGCAGCAGTTTATAAAAAGGCCCCAAGCCTGTAACCTGATGTTAAAGGTGTAAGAGATATTTAAAAAAAGATTTTAAAAAGGCCAGAAACCCAGGTTTGTCTGAAAAGAAATGCACATATTTCCATACAATCACACACTTAGTTCTTCTCTGTGCAGTACGCAAAGCAGAGTAAGGCCATCAGAGATGGAACCAATTTAACCGCTTTAACCCCAATTGCCCTATGGGTTAAAGCACTAGGCAGGTTCATTTTAATCAAATAAAAATAGATTCTTGAGGATTTAAATGAAATAAGGAAAAAAACAGACAATCCAAATCAAATCAAAAACTTGAGATCAAGAGCTAAAGTTCTAAAATAAAAACAAAGTAACTGAGATTCCTGACTTAAAGCATCCACTTACAATCTCAGTATACCTCCTGACACCAAAGAGGAACACTTTATTTTCCTATTAGTTAACTGTTTCCTAGCTCTATGGTCTCATGACTTGTATCTCAGCAAGCAGTGTGCTGCAGTGGAGGGAAGGAAATTGTCCCTGGAAATTGGACACTGGTACTTTCCATGAGTTCTCAGAAGATACCCCTGCCTCATTTCTAGGAATTGCTTTCTTGCACTGCAGCCCCCAAACCACATCCCACACTATTCCCAGGGGGTCTTCCAGTTCCAACATTCAGGATCACTTTCTCGAAGAGATGCAATGGGAAAGAGGAGGCTCTTAAAATTCCTTATGAAAGCTATATTTCATTCATGCATGTTTTAATCTAACCCAGGGGTGCTCAAACTTTCAACTTTAGGGATGCTGGACCTTTAACAAGTGTATAGAAGAGAGAATTTCAGCAGGTGTAGCTTGTCATCTGTGGGATGACAAGTTGCACCTGCTGCAATTCTCTCTTCTATACACTTGTTAAAGGTCCAGCATCCCTAAAGTTGAAAGTTTGAGCACCCCTGATCTAACCCACTATCACTAAAATGTTTAACATTTACATTTCTTTAAATGTTTCAAGTAATTAAAAAAAAATTAGTTGTTAAATTATCTGAACCCTGCTCTTATAATTAGCTGTGAAATCTACACAGAACATCTAACAAGGCCAGGCATTATTATTATCACATACATTCCTCCAATTTATCATACATATCTAATTTTTGACTATAGACTATAAAAGCACTACATGTAGTGAACATTTCCTCTAATAATTCAAATACCTGGGTTTCTGCAAGTTCCTTGTCAACACTGTCCAATGCAAATTCTTTTTCTTTTTCCAGTTGAGCAGCTAACTTGTCTACCTGAGCGAGTTCTTTACACAGATATTCATTCTTACTGGCCAAATTGTCCACCTGAGTTATCTCCAATTTACTATCAAGTAGTTTCATAACATGTTTCTCCAAATCAAGATTTTTTGTTTTCAGATGTTCAACCTAGTCAGTTTAAAAAGCAGAAAACTGTTTCCCACTTAAATCTTCAAAATAAAACATTTACTTACATAATGTATAAAATAAGTAATAAATGAGCACAAGTTTTCCTGTGTGTATGCCTTAGAACAGTGGTTCTCAAACTTTTAGCACCAGGGCCCACTTTTTAGAATGGGAATTTGCCAGGACTCACCAGGAGCTTGTGAATACCAGAAGTGACATCATCAAGCAGGAAAATTTTTAACTAGATTGCAATCCTATCCACACTTACCCCGGAATAAGTCCCATTTACTATCATTATTAAAAACATATATATAGTAGCTTGTTAAAAGTACAGATCTGCAACATTTCCCCAAATGCAGTCAAATACTACGGTAGCATCTACTCTAATATATTAAAAATAAAATATTGAAATGGAAACCCATCTGAAATTGGCTTGTGACCCACCTAGTTGTTTCTCAGTTTGAGAAACACTGCCTTAGAATTTTCAGTGTTTGATCGCAACTGGGCAATACATGATCGAAAAGAAGTGAAAGCTGAAAGAATCTCTTATAACTAGTAGCCTTAGTTAATAAAGATATAGTGTTTTATTCCGGTTTTGGTTTGCCAGGCTAAAATTAAACTGTACTAATAGGGTCCATATCTATTCAGATCCATGCTATTTAACTTGAGAGCACTGTTTTCTTCCATCAACAGTCTGACTGTGAGTACTCATGATGACAAAAATGAACAGTCTGGCTGAGAGTACACATGATGACAAAAATGCCCTGCAAGTGCTCAAAATACTCTAGTTTTAGTTGTAGCAAGCTCAGGTCCTTCAGAACTTCCAAGACTGTCTCCTTTTATTATCCCTGTCACAGATCTTTGGCTGGTGCCTCAGTGAACCAAGTCTGAATGGTGACAGGAGCACTCTTTATGTGATTCAGCTTCAAAGTTCTCTTGAACATGCTTAATGTATTCAAAATGTAGAATACATCTTTGCACAATTTGTATGCAGATAGGATACAACACTCTTGATATTATGAAAGGAACTGCCATTCAAAAATATTATCCTTATAACAGATGCTAGAGCCATTACTGTGGTCTTCCAGTGAATTAGTAGTGAATGAGCAGTCCAGTGATCAAATTTGTTTCTATAATATCTTACTTCAACACAGGCAAGCACAATCTTCATCCATTTCTAAAGAATCGACCAAACTACACAAGGATGTTTTACAGTCGAATCTGAATCCAGACTGACAAAAGCCAAATAGTCTTGAGACATCTAGATACTATAACTGCTATCCATGCTATTAGTACACAACTGTACTGAAGTTATGATTATTTGTATGGGGAAGGCCCATTAGTTAGACAAAGATATTAAGTCATAACGATAAAATGTCATCATAAGTTCATTAAATACAATTCTGATTTTACACTGATCATTGATTTTATGGCACAATTTTGTCCCTACAATTTTGTCCCTCTACTGAGAGGACAAAACTTCTGATAGCTGAGAGATCTACCTAAATAAAAGATGTCATATTGTGTTTATTACATAGCTTTAGTTGTTACAAAGAAAAATATGACCCAACCTCTGATTTCAGCTTTTGGATGATTTTATCTTTGCTCTTAATGTTGTCTTCTGATTTCAACGTTCTATCACTGTCAGAAAATGGACCTCCTAACATAAGCTCTTCTTTTGATGTCACTTTCTGGGAAAATAACAAACAGCTTAAAGTACTCTTTTGTGATACTTTGTTTGTACATTATATAAAAATTTGACTGACACTGCCAGAAGTCATCCATATCTAATGTATCTTTGTCAATTTGATTAATGCTTACGTGGAAGTAAATTTCTTGTGCTCAGCTGGACTTACTCCAAGGTAAGTGTTCATAGGAATACAGCCTAAATAATTAAGATTGCTATTGAATTATTATTTCTTCTGTGCCTAAAGATTACATCATTCATAATAGATAAAAGAATCCAAGATAATGAAAATATGCTTTTATAGTAAATGGTTAAAAAAGTAAAAGATAACCTGGTTAGTTTGCTAAACTGCCATAATGCTAAATTCAAGATTGTGGTCTCTAGTTTCATAAACGGTATACTAGGAAGTAATACGCTAAGAGCCCAAATCTATGCTGGCTCCCACCAGTGGGAGAGGCACACATGTGGTCACAAATGTGTTGTAAAGCATGTTGCAGCAATACAGAGGCCCATACCATCGGTGGAGAGGCCTGCACCAGAGCTGCACCCACCATCCAGGGTAAGTTCACTGCTGGGCAGTGGGGAGAGGGTAGAACTGGATGGGGAGGAGGCATTTAGGGGCAGGGAAGGGAGGTTCAGGCATAGGAAGCTGATGGGGATGGTGGAGGAGGCCTCTGCCACATCTTATCCCCACACCTGAAAGCCCTACATGGAGCTACTCAAAACTGCACCTACAATTGAGCTGCTGCAGATCCAAGTAGATCCATAGGGGCCGCCAGGCCCTACACAGGGTGAGGAAACCTTACCAAGAAGAGACCTCCAGCTGCCTCCCTGGCCCTGCAGGACGCAGAAGTAGTATTTTCCGTGCTGCTGTACTGAGGAGCAGGCAGACCAGTTAGGGCTGAGCTGCCCAGCTTCAATCCAATGTACCCTTTCCTGAAAGTAAGCCCCACTAGGACTTCTGGAAAAATATGCATAAGATTGCACTGAAAGGCTACAATCTTCTTTGCTTAGTTACTTGTTTGTAAACTCCACTGAACTTTACTCCTGAGTATATATAAATCATATTATGCTGCAATGATCTATTGATACACATGGTTTTTAAAAGTAGATTAGAAGATATCGCTTCCAGTAAAACTACATATTTACTATCAATTTAGCAGTCAACCCTCAGAAATACTCCCAAGCACATCTAACAACTTAATAAAACCTTTCTTTTTTAAACAAAAGCATTCTTATACTTTAACAATAAGTTAGAAATAAGTTATATTAACTGCAAAAGATGAGTCATCCAAGTAAGCACAGAGGGGGATCAGTGCTTTAAAGAGAAAAGCTGTTGTATGAATGCTCACTGGAAAACAGATTCAGTAGTAGAAAGATTACACAGGCCTTTAAAAAAACACTTTTTAAAAAAGTTGCCAAGGATGTTTGAACAAATGTAGGATATTTTTGGGGTGCTGAATCAAAAAATGGGATAGATTTTGCCCAATTGGCTCTAATTTGGGAGATACAGCATAGCCATCTCATATGCTGATTGAAGCAGCTTTCTCTTGACGAAGCCATGGCAAGCCTAATATATCCAAGAATATGTCTAACTTTTATGACAACAAAATATGTGTAGGCCTGTGTTATCAATTTTAAAGAAAATCTGAATAAAAATATTACTAAAAGTTTCCAGTAGTAAATAATTATGATTGACTAACAGATTCTTTTTTTTTTTTTAATTAGGTTATGACTTATGCAGTCTGATCTTACACATGCTTACTTGGGATCTGAATTCTGAATTACTAAGGTCCAAGTAACATGCACATAGGATATGAAATACATGAGATTGACTTCTACACGCACATTTAGGACCAGGAAAATTCTTAAAAGGAAATATTTTACTTTTATAGTTTATTCCTATTTCAGGTAACAAACCAATTGTGTTTTTAATAATTTTTTTAGTCAATAATTTCAAGTTTCAATACGCTTACGTAATAGGGATACCTTTTATTGTACAATATTGCTTTGAATATATTTTATATAATATTGCTGGGAAGTTTATGCTACAGCCTTTGGTATTTTGCTTTTAAATACGGAAGTAATTGTTTTTGTTTTATTTGTAATCATTTATGTTGAATTGAAGGTTTAAAGCATATATAAATATTAAATTACAGTAGTTAAATGAACATATACAAATGTGTCCGGAGTTAGACGTCCAGACACAGCCACAGTAAATCACATGTACTCTTTTTACAGTTACATCTTAAAAATGAACTCGGCTTTAGACTGTTCCTACTGACACATAGTAAATTAGAAATTTTTCAGGATATATTATTTTGAAAAGGGAACACTGGAATCTTAATTTTTGTTCCTGGAATATTTGAAGAATGCTTGATAGAGACCAAATCACTCATGTATATTCTCTGCAAAGTAAGATGAGGTTATGTAAAGAAAGTGCTTATTAAAAAAAAAATAGGATACTTTTCTTATTGTATTTGCAATTATAATTATGTGTACAGTATAATTTTATTGAATGGAATTGGCTAACTGAATTAAGCCATTTCTACCCAACATTGCAAATACGCCTGTGGGCTGGGCAGAAATGGGTTAATTTTGTGCACATATTAAGATGATTTCTCAATACACCTAAAGACTCATGCCATGCTTAGACACAACAGCAGGCTGTCTGTCACCATGGCAGTAGTTTGTTTCACTTGAGAATGTGGCAAGCGCAGAGGCAAAAGTTAGTTAAGAGAAGCCCTCAAGCCTGTAAAATGCAACCATTTAAAAATATAAATTTAAAAATCTCGGGGGGGGGGTTATTTTGAGAATAGTTCATGTACTTCCCAAACATAATGTTAACGCATTTCTGCCAGCCCACAGGTGTTGCCATAGGTCTGCCCAGCCCACAGCATTTGATCCTTGTTGCATATATGCAACATTGGACAGAAATGGCATAAAAAGACCGTATTATGGGTCTTCTTTCATCCTTGCCTCCAACTTTTTGGGAGAACAGGAATTAGAGATACATAGTACTCAGTTTAGAGTACACAGTATGGTGCTTTTTCAAGGCTGCAAATTCACTTGTTCCTCAGGTATCTTGCTTAATCCCAGCAGGTACAGCACTGCCAAAGCTCTTAATTCCTCTGCCTGCCTGCCTGCCTGCCTGGCACGCCAGTGGGTGCCTTCTTTAGCCTCTGCCCGCCTGGCACGCCAGTAGGTGCCTTCCTCAGCCTCTGCCTGCCTGGCACGCCAGCGGTGCCTTCCTCAGCCTCAGCTCCGTAGTGGCTGCCTGTACCTTGGAGTGAAGTTCTGTTTTTTTCCTCCTGCGCCCAGAATACTTTGTACAGGTCATGATGGCAGCTGTGCTGTCCTCTCCAGAAAGAGGCAGGTAATAGGTGGGTCTGCCTTCCTCTCCAGGCACCTCGCCTCCCCTCCTCAGCCGCAGCGGCTCCTTCGCCTCCTTCTCCCCCTCAAGGGCAGCCCAGTGAGCACCCAGAGCAGGCGGCGACAGCTCACAGGCAACAATCCCCGTCGTCCCTGCCCCTCACAACGGCTGGCCGGGTGGGGCGGGCTGAGGAAGCCGCGCAGCCACCTCCAGGCAGGAGCAGAGGGCTCCGCTCGCCGCCCCGCCAATCCTGCCCCCACTGAAAGGGGGCGGGGTCTCGGTTGCCCGGTGTCAACTCTCTCCCGCCCGACGGAGAGCGCGGCCCGCTCGAGGGCTGCCAGTGCCACAGTCCTGGCCTTCGCGCTCCCTCCGCGTCTCCTGGTAACCCCCGCCCCTCCCCTTTCCACCACCGACCTGTGTTAGGTGGAGCCCCTTCGCGGCAGGTGCTGCGCCTCCTCGGACCCCGCCCCCGCCCCCTGCATCGGCGCGCGCGCCGCGCACTCCCGCCGCTCCCCAACCGCCTCTGGCGACCAAGTGCCACGCCGTGACCTCAGCAGTGGGGTCCGCTGCTACGCGCTCGCTCGCCTGGAGGGGGCGCGCCTGCTGAGGTCGCGTCTCAAGGCCATCAGTCCTGGGCAGAGGGGCGCAGAGACCACGCCTGCTGGCCGCCTGGGATGAGCAGCGGCCCAAGCAAAGCAGAGAGCCAGGGTCTATCCACGTGGAAGAGGCAGAGTGGGAGCCGAGGCCTGCCTGGCGGGGCTTCGTCTGGTTGGAAGCCCAGGTCTGCCTGCCTGGAAGGTGGCTCCAGAGGGCACTCAGAATGGGGCCCAGGCTTACCTGGCAGGTAGATCTGGGCTTCAACTCTGGGTGGGAGCCCAGGTCTACCCACCTGGTTGACCTGGGCTCTGAAAAAGTTAAGCTAATGCTCATGTCCCCCCCAACACAAACACTGGGTTCCCCCCTGCCACCAGGTTGACAGGAGGCACTTTGGGGGTTTTTCTTCAGGTTTTGAATCTTTAGCGTTCTTCTGGATCAGTCAGGATTCTGATCTTTAAGTGGTAGAGATGAAAACTGAAGGCGAGACAGAAAAATAGCACCTTCATTCTGTCTGAATCTCAGGAATAGTGAGAACTTGGCTGCCAGAAGCTATTCCAAGATGAGGCACTTCTCAGATGTTAACTCCAATACAAGTTGGAAGCAGACAAGCTCCAGATTGTCATCACCTAAATATACAAGGGCCCAATCCTAACCCCTGGTTTGGCCAGTGCAAGTCCTTTGCGCCAGCCTGGAGGTGTTGCGAATGTGCCATAAGGCACAGGCCGGAACACAGACATGCACCTGCCTCTGAAGGCCAAATCTGGCATCCGCAGTGCCTGCAGAAGGTACATAAGAACAGCCCCACTGGATCAGGCCATAGGCACATCTAGTCCAGCTTCCTGTATCTCACAGCGGCCCACCAAATGCCCCAGGGAACACACCAGATAACAAGAGACCTCATCCTGGTGCCCTCCCTTGCATCTGGTCTTCTGACATAGCCCATTTCTAAAATCATTGCGCATACACATCATGGCTTGTACCGTAATGGATTTTTCCTCCAGAAACTTGTCCAATCCCCTTTTAAAGGCGTCCAGGCCAGATGCCGTCACCACATCCTGTGGCAAGGAGTTCCACAGACCAACCACATGCTGAGTAAAGAAATATTTTCTCTTTCTGTTCTAACTCTCCCAACACTCAATTTTAGTGGATGTCCCCTGGTTCTGGTGTTATGTGAGAGCGTAAAGAGCATCTCCCTATCCACTCTGTCCATCCCCTGCATAATTTTGTATGTCTCAATCATGTCCCCCCTCAGGCGTCTCTTTTCTAGGCTGAAGAGGCCCAAACACCGTAGCCTTTCCTCGTAAGGAAGGTGCCCCAGCCTCGTAATCATCTTAGTCGCTCTCTTTTGCACCTTTTCCATTTCCACTATGTCCTTTTTGAGATGCGGCGACCAGAACTGGACACAGTACTCCAGGTGTGGCCTTACCATAGATTTGTACAACGGCATTATAATATTAGCCGTTTTGTTCTTAATACCTTTCCTAATGATCCCAAGCATAGAATTGGCCTTCTTAACTGCCACCGCACATTGGGTCGACACTTTCATCAACCTGTCCACCACCACCCCAAGATCTCTCTCCTGATCTGTCACAGACAGCTCAGAACCCATCAGCCTATATCTAAAGTTTTGATTTTTTGCCCCAATGTGCATGACTTTACACTTACTGACATTGAAACGCATCTGCCATTTTGTTGCCCATTATGCCAGTCTGGAGAGATCCTTCTGGAGCTCCTCACAATCACTTCTGGTCTTCACCACTCGGAAAAGTTTGGTGTCGTCTGCAAACTTAGCCACCTCACTGCTCACCCCTGTCTCCAGGTCATTTATGAAGAGGTTGACAAGCACCGGTCCCAGGACAGATCCTTGGGGCACACCGCTTTTCACCTCTCTCCATTGTGAAAATTGCCCATTGACACCCACTCTCTGCTTCCTGGCCTCCAACCAGTTCTCAATCCATGAGAGGACCTGTCCTCTAATTCGCTGACTGTGGAGTTTTTTCAATAGCCTTTGGTGAGGGACCGTGTCGAACGCCTTCTGAAAGTCCAGATATATAATGTCCACGGGTCCTCCCGCAACCACATGCCTGTTGACCTTTTCAAAGAATTTTATAAGGTTTGTGAGGCAAGACTTACCCTTACAGAAGCCATGCTGATTCTCCCTCAGCAAGGCCTGTTCATCTATGTGTTTTGAGATCCTATCTTTGATGAGGCATTCCACCATCTTACCCGGTATAGATGTTAGGCTGACTGGCCTATAGTTTCCCGGGTCCCCCCTCTTTCCCTTTTTAAAGATAGGCGTGACATTTGCTATCCTCCAATCTTCTGGCACCGTGGCTGTTTTGAGGGACAAGTTGCATATCTTAGTCAAGAGATCTGCAACTTCATTCTTCAATTCCTTAATAACTCTTGGGTGGATGCCATCAGGGCCCGATGACTTATTGATCTTTAATTTATCAATGAGGTCTGAAACATCTTCTCTTTTAACCTCTATCTGACTTAACTCCTCGGTCAGGAGGGGCCGTTCGGGCAGCGGTATCTGCCCGAGGTCTTCTGCCGTGAAGACAGATGCAAAGAACTCATTTAATTTCTCTGTCATCTCTAAGTCTCATTTTATCTCCCCTTTCCCTCCCTCACCATCCAGAGGGCCAACTGCTTCTCTGGCGGGTTTCCTGCTTCTAACATATTTGAAGAAGCTTTTATTATTCCCCTTAATGTTGCTGGCCATGCGTTCCTCATAGTCTCGCTTGGCCTCCCGTATCACCTTCTTACATTTCTTTTGCCACAGTTTATGTTCCTTTTTATTCTCCTCATTAGGGCAAGACTTCCAGTTACAGAAGGAAGCTTCCTTGCCCTTCACAGCCTCTCTAACTTGGCTCATTAGCCATGCGGGCACCCTCCTGGATTTAGTGGAACCCTTCTTTCTTTGTGGTATACACCTCTGCTGGGCCTCTATTACTGTTGTTTTAAGCAGCCTCCATGCACTCTGGAGAGATTGGACTCTTTTTACCCTCCCTTTCAACCTCCTTCCAATCAGCCTCCTCATCTGAGGGAAGTTCGCCCGTTGGAAGTCAAGGGTTTTTGTTAGAGATTTGCCTGGTATTCTTCCCCCAACGTGCATGTCAAAATGGATCGCAGCATGATCACTGTTCCCCAATGGCTCAGTAACATTTACATCTCTAACCAGGTCCTGTGTACCGCACAATATTAAATCCAGAGTCACCTGCCCTCTGGTGGGCTCCGTGACTAGCTGCTCTAAGCCACAGTCATTTAGCACGTCAAGAAATCCGGTCTCCTTATCGTTACCAGAACACAAATTGACCCAGTCAATATGAGGATAATTGAAGTCCCCCATGATTGCAACCCTGTCCCTCCTTGTAACCTCCCTGATCTGTTTCCTCATTTCAAAGTCCCCATCCGATTTCTGGTCTGGAGGACGATAGCATGCCCCCAGTATTACATCGCAGCAGGAACGTTTGCTGGCAGTACGTTTGTGCTGGCAGCAGGCTACCAGCACGGGAGTCTAGGGAGGGCAGGGGAAGGGCAAAACAGGGGCATTGGGGGTCATGGGGAGGCCAGGCAGCCCCAGCCCTGTGCTGGTTATAATGCAGGTTAGGACTGGGTAGTAAATTGAATTAGATGAGCATTCCTGTTAACCCTGTGGCAAGTCAAGCTGTCTACACTTGGTTAAACCTGTTAAAAAGTACCTTGAGAAACACCTCTGGTCTTCTTGCTTATTTTTCACACCCGTTATAAAACCATAGGAATCTATGGGCCCAATCCTATCCAACTTTCCATCACCGGTGCAGCCACAATGCAGCCCCAAGGTAAGGGAACAAATGTTCCCATGCCTTGAGGAGGTCTCTGTGAATGCCTCCCCACCACAGGATGCAGTGTATGGCCCATTGGCACAGCTTCACCAGCACTGGAAAATTGGATAGGATTTGGCCCTATGTCTGAGTAACAGCCCAATCCTATCCACACTTTCCTGAGAGTAAGCCTCATTGATTCTAATGCGACTTACTTCTGAGTAGACATGCATAGGATTGGGCTGTGAGGCTGAAATCCTAACCATACTTTCCAGAGAGTGAGCCCCATTGAACAAAATAGGACTTACATCTGAGTAAACCTGGTAAGGATTGTGCCCTAACTTCCCTTCTATCGACATATTGTAATACCATCAGAACTGTTTCTTTAGCATCCACTCTTGTTTCAGCTTGGAAATGTAAGAAACTGCATTAGTTATTACCAAAACACTCTAGGAATAGCTTTCCTGTTTTTGCAAGGTTACTGCTATCTTTTGAAACAACCACGTTGTTGTTGTTGTTGTTGTCGTCATCATCATCAGTGGGTGGAATTTTGCTAGCCATAAATGGACCACCTGGTCACGGGATTTTAAAGAACAAAATGTGATTCGTCCTGCAACTGTAAAAGCTCTCCTAAGCCCAAACTACTGAAATAGAACCAAATTTACTGCATCCCTGATGTTATAATTACTCATTGCATTAATAACCAAATTGGCATACTGAAACACTTCATTCCAAAAAGGATTTCAGAGTGTGCATTAAAATCATTCTATGCCATTGGTTTCCCCAAGAAGAATCTACCCCTCTTTGCCAGTCATCATTCATCATTGTGTAGACATCATTCATGCAATGGGGAGGGGGGACAGAGTACACCAGTAAGCCCAACCTCTGCAGAGAAGTACTCCCTTTTCAGTAAGGCTGATTGCTCAGATCACAGGACAAAGTCTCCCCACTTTCAGTATGTGCCAGTGCAGACATTGTATAAATGGGGATGGGGCTTATTTGTATGCTCTTGGCCCTCCTCCCCCATTGCATGGATAATGTCAAAGTAATCATAATTTCAAATGATTGTTCAAAATGTGTGTACTGAAACTGTTTCACACCTTTCTGAGGTTAATCTAAGTCTGCCAAAACACCTTCATCTCTAGGGCAGCCATTTTCAACTGGTGTGCCGCAAATGATCTGCAGGTGTGCCATGGCGGTTTGGGGGAGGGTCATTTATTAATAGGGCCAATGGGGATGTGAGCCCCCACCAACAGCATGGTGTGCCTTGTCAATGGTTAAAAAACTGATGGTGTGCCTTGACAATTTTAGCACCTTGTCAGTGTGCCATAAGATGGAAAAGGTTGAAAATCACTGCTCTAGGGTCTACGACTGAAGAGGCTCCTACAACATGCCCTATCTCCCTCAATCCTTTTGCCTGGTATCTGCCTAATTAAGAGTTCTGTCATTCTCAAAAGCTTGCTACATAATACTTTGTTACTTTTGGTTCCTCCTAAGTACACCATTTGGATTGTAGGCTCTGAGATGTTTCTTCTACCGGACCAAATGCAAATTGTTGAGGGTTCTTTGATGCACCATTTCAGTAATATCGAGTAGCCATGTCTACATTCCAAACCTCATGAAGCCGGTCCAACGTCTAAAATACAGAGGCATTTTTAAGAGTTGTGTGAACTTGTGCTATGTTTTAAACGCAGTTTTATTGCAGTAAAAGGAAAATACTTCAAACCTTTCCACATCCTGTAGGTATTAGCAGAGGGAATTTGTTTCCAGGAGACTGTGCTTGGCAAACTGCTGTCAGCCAATACAAAGCATTTCATATAAACATAACTACGTATATTTAGAGAGCTCACACTCTGATGGGGATTGTGCACCAATAGCACCAATCTCTTGCAGAGAATGGAGGAAGGAAAACATCTACATTTTGAGCCCCCTATCAAGAATGACCTTGCATTTTTTATGCTGATTTCCAACAGGTTAGTAATAATTTTTATTACTGCCAAATGAAAGAAAGAATAAGCTACTTCGTCATGTATCTTATTAACTTGTGCTGGATTATGTAACAATGGTTCATTGTATACTTAACATTCCACCTCATACAATATTGTAATTTCAAGGGATACTATACATCAGCACTAGGTACATATACAGGATTTTAACAGTAGACCTGATACTTAAAAGGCATTGGCTGAACTATCAAAGCTTGTGCTACACTCTGCTTTTCCTCCTTGAGGAAGAGCTTCAAAAAGAGTGGCGTAACCAGAGGTTTAACCAGAACCTGTAATAACTGGCTGACTTATACCCTGAACAACTTGCAAATTCAGAGGTTGGTTACAGAGTAGTTGAAAATGACCCTAAATGAGCTAACAGGATGAATACTAATAATTATTATAGTTATATTTCACTATGCACATTTCCATTTGTACATTAAAAAGATGAGTCTGAAATAGATATATAGTGCAATCCTATGAATGTCTATTCAGAAGTAATCTTCATTGAGTTCAATGGGACATACTTCAAGGTAAGTGTGCATAAGATCACATAGTGTGATGTGTCACTAAATATTCAGATGATACAAGGAATAAGAATTATATGGAATAATGGAACTGTATGATTGAAAGACCCTCAAGATTATATAGGAACCATGGGTATTGCTTAACACCTCTAATGAATTAATCCGAATGATAACATGTCAGAAGCATAAAGCCGGCATAACAGAGGTACATCATATCAAGGGTAACGTCTGCCATGTTCCTTCTGCAGGCAAAATATAAAATGGGGTTCCTCTTTTTCCTTCCATTGGGTCTTAGAGCTCATGTTCCTTCTTCATATATTCTACCCAGATTTGAGTCTCCTTCCAAGTGGAATCTCCTTCTTCACCACAATAACTTTCAGTATATGGAATTTCTAATTTTCCACTTTTTCTCCTCAACTGTCAGTGACTTCTGGTGAGCCATTGCAGCTGCTGGGGCTTACCTGGGGCAAGGGGACAAATGTCCCTTTACCCTGAGGAGACCTCTAGCAGCCAAAATTTCCCCATGGCATACAGTGTAGTTTGTGCCGGTGCCACTGCATTGCTGCATGGGAATTTAGTTAGAATTGGACTGCTGATTGCAACAGATATTTAGTTAATTCTCATTTATTTGAGAATTCTTCATCATTCATCTCATACAGGTGCCTTTCACCTCAAATCGCATTCATTGTCATTGACTTCCTATAGTAGACAGCATGTTCTTTTTAATAGGAGGAGGGTCTTCCTACAGAGACTAATAACTTGGTTGAACTGAGACTTATCTGAAACTTTTACCAGGTACCAGTTCTATATAGTAGTTGCTAAATTAATACAGTATATCCAGTTTTCATCATTGTAAAGGCTAATTATTATTATTATTATTATTATTATTATTATTATTAACAGTATTTATATACCGCTTTTCAACTAAAAGTTCACAAAGCGGTTTACAGAGAAAAATCAAATAACTAAATGGCTCCCTGTCCCAAAAGGGCTCACAATCTAAAAAGATGCAAAAGAACACCAGCAGACAGCCACTAGAAAAGACACTGCTGGGGGTGAGGTGGGCCAGTTACTCTCCCCCTGCTAAAAAGAAGAGCACCCACAAATACTTTTACACTAGCTATTTGGGTGCATCCTTTTTTTGGTTTGGGCTTATTGCTATCCGTGGCAAATGGTTTCTCTCTCTCTAGAGCAGTGTTTCTCAAACTGTGGGTCGGGACCCACTAGGTGGGCAGCGAGCCAATTTCAGGTGAGTCCCCATTCTTTTCAATATTTTATTTTTAATATGTTAGACTTGATGCTACCATAGTATGTAACTGCATTTGGGGGAAATGTTACAGACTTGTACTTTTAATAAGCTACTGTATATATTGTTTTAACAATGATAGTAAATGGGACTCCTGGGTAAGTGTGAGAAGGATTGCAGCCTAGGATTGTTAACAATTTTCCTGCTTGATGATGTCACTTCTGGTCATGACATCACTTCCGGTGGGTCCTGACATATAAGAAGTGGGTCACAGTGCTAAATGTGTGAGAACCACTGCTCTAGAGAGAGAGAGAGAGGATGGATGGATGGATGGATGGATGTACTTAGGTACTTAGCACATTTTCTATGTATGATTTTGCTTACAATACACTCACTGCATTTTTGTTTTGAAAGAATAAAAACATTATGTTTTGTGCATGTTCTTATTCCTTACAACAGCAAATACCGGGTAGTTAGTTGTTCAGATCAAATGCAAGATAACTAGGTTCCTTCTGTTATTCAGATGCATATTTTTTCTGTGTAGGATTTGTACAACAGTTTCACTGAAAAACAACTGACTGCATTTCAAGATAAGCTGGCACAGTTTCTAGTATCTGCAAGGCAACTACACAATGGGCAACTTTTGTAGTAAAAGAAGTACTCAGGTATCTATACTACAGGATGAGGCCAATACTGGTTTAAATGACCATATACTTCAAAATACTGAGGAAGTCAGGCTAGGAGCCATGACTAACTTTTTCCAAAAGAAACCAGAAGGGTCGGGAAATAATTCAGAAATTCTGCCAGAAACTTACTCTAAAAATGCAGTGGGCTCTCAGAACTTGGTTAAAGAAGATGGTTTGGAAATGACTGATGTTCAATAATGTTTGTTAGAATTATACAGAAATATCCTGCCAAAATATATCAGCATTTTCTACTGCAGTACTTAGTTCAGAAAATAAACCAAAATAATATTTATGAGCCAAATCAAATTGGATAATCTTGTATCGGTTTCAAGATCCATTCTATTTTGAGTTCAGTACTTTTTTTGTCACAAACATTTCACACTTAACTGTATGAATACACATTTTCTTGGAGCATCATGTATTCGAAAAAAATGTCATCTTCCAGAGAGCGCAGTATCTCTCCAGGCACCAAGTCTCTGTAAAATAAGTGTTTTGCTATATAACTTGAAATATTTTGAAACAATGTTGAATGAAAATATGTCAATCAGAACATTTTTGAAATTAAAATAGTGGTAGTGATTTCCAGATTTTTTTCTCTGCCCTTTTGTAAATGTGGAGTTCACTCAAGTTCCTCGTATAGATAGTAGTTCCTGAAACTGTAATGTGTGCTTTCATGACACAGATCTGTTCAGAGATGAAGCTGAATTCAAAACATGAGAAAAATTATTCTGGATGCTTCCACACTAGCCTTTTTTCTGGAATTGCTGTCTTTTGTTTACTTTTTTTTGTCTTTTGTTTAGTAATTGCTGTCTGTGTTTTTAATCCATTGCTTCAGCCTTGAATACAAGTTTGACAAATTGTTCAGCCCCATGCTCTGTAAGCGTTAGAGACCATATACCTTAATAGTTGTAGTACTACTATTGCTAACCTAATATTGATTTATGTTGTAATAAAATAAAGAATGTTTTAAAAAATAAGTTTAACACTTTGTAGAATTAATTTTTTCTTTTGTAGGGCACAATCCATCCCTTGGAATGCTCTGCATATTACACTTGTTCAGGTGCTGTTCAGCTTAGTGTTTCCAAATTTTGATCTCATGAGCTTCTTATGGGTAGAGTACTTTTACTGCCATTTTTGCAAAGGAAAGGATTGAAATAGGGTTGCATGAATAGCTGCAATTCAGCAAAAGATCATTGGGCAATAAAGATGGGAGATATTAAAACAAATGGCCATTTAAATAAGTGGCTCCTGACCACTGACACAGGGTGACTAATTGCTTACAATTTAATTTAGAGACAATATGCAATAGACCAAAAAAAGTATTTCCCTTCCCAATGCTTATTTAAATGCATTGAAATCCTGCATTCTGACCAACAAGCTACACCACTCCTAGATTTTTCTATTCTGTTCCAAGGACAGCTTTTCCAAGGTCTGTCTTAGAGAGGTAAGAAAATGGGAACCAGGAAGTGCTGTCTGAGTTTGTTGAACTGTGACTCTAGCCTTTTCTAGCTCTCTCAAGGTCTGCCCTAGAGACGTAAGAAACGCATCAATAATGGGAACCAGGAAGTGCTGCCCGCAGGCTGTTGAACTGTGACTCTAGCCTTTTCTAGGTCTTCCAAGGTATGCTCTAGAGAGGTAAGAACGTATCACGACTGAGAACCAGGAAGTGCTGCCCGCAGTCTGTTGAACCGTGACTCTAGCCTTTTCTAGTCTGTCAGCACGAAACAGACACGGTGTCACCTTTCATGATGTCCCCGACGGGAGCGCTGTAAGGAGGCACTCAAAGACTCGTTCCGTTGTGCGGGCACGGAGGGGCTTTCGGGTGCTCCTCGAGCGCGTGCGAGCTTCCCCAACTGACTGTGGCCCGCCGGGCAGGTGAGGTCCCGCGCGGGTGGAGGACTCCCGGTCACCATAGCAACAAGAGATGCCAGAGACGCCGAGGGAAGGTGACGGATGTCGAAGCGCCCCTCCTCCCCCGCCCCTCCCATTCGGCGTGGCGCCTTGCTGGAACAGGGCGCGCGTGTCCTGCAGCTGGTGAGGCTGCAGTGCTGTGCAGGCTTCCTGGGGAGCAGACTCCATGGAAGGGAGTGCAGTGCAGCTTGCTCATGAGTAGACCTGCATAGGATTGTGCTGTCGGCTGCACAGACTCCTGTCTTGCCCTGACCCACACAGCAGGGCACAGTCCGTAGCCAGAGCATGGCTGGCAGTGGTCAGGGTGGGGCACGCCCTTGACATTGCCTGTTCAACTACAGTATTCATACGACTTCCTTGTGAGCCGCTGCAGACTCACAGTCCGGTCCTGGCTGCATCAGGGAGCAAGCAGAGGGTCTAACATGGCACACCCCGGGAGTCATTCCCCTGGGCACCAAACCAAAAGGCATCTATGGCACATAGGCATCATGCTCCTGTGCCAAGGAAATCGCCAGAGAAACCAAGCCGTCTTGCATTTTGGCATTAGATTTATTAGCTGACGTGTCTGGTACACTTAAAAAAATTTATAGTTTTACTAGTACAGTCAATGGTTGCTGGACTTTTACCTAGTACAATTTGTCAATAATACACTGCTGCTCCACAATGGGAAGCTTCTTCCAACACAACCAAGGTCCAAATCCTACCCAACTTTCCAGCACTGGCATAGCGATGCCAAGGGGACATGTGCTGCATCCTGCAGTTGGGTGGCACTCATGGAGGCCTCCTCAAAACAAGGGAATATTTGTTCCCTTACCTCAGAGCTGCATTGCCCTTATGTCAGTACTGGAAAGTGGGTGAGGATTGCGCCCTAAGTGTGGCATCCTGTTCTGCTTCCTCTTTCCTCTAGCAAAGAAATTATCTTTTAATTCCTTATACTACACTAATTTGCCTTCACAAAATAGTTAACACTGGGGGGAAAAAGCCTACTCTGAGAGCTGTTTTGATGTGGCCATGTCTGTAAGGGGGAAATACCACCCTCTTTTCCTTGCCCTGTTGGAGCATCTTTTCAGTGCCAGCCATGGTAGCAGGACTGGGATTGGCAACTGCTGCTGTAGTATCCTTTTGCAGTAGCATTGGCAGTTTAATGTCTTGCTGGCATTTAGGACTGGGCTTAAAATGTGCTGTAGCTGATTTAGGGCCCAATCCTATCCAACTTTACAGCTCCTATGCAGCACCAAGGTAAGGGAACAAGCATTGCTTTGAGGAGGTCTCTGTGACTGGCTCCCCACTGCAGGATGCAGTGCACGACTGTCTTGCCCAAATTGTCCCTAGCCTGCCGACTACAACAATTTGTCCTGTCCCAATTTTCCCTATCCTGCCAACTACGCCAATTTGTCCCATCCAAATATTCCAACTCCCTTCACCCGCTTTTCAGCTAATTAACACCCTCCTTTTCCAAGAAAAACAGCTGCAGTGTGCAAAGGAAACAAACAGAAGCCCTTATCAGTTGAGCAATTAACAAGAATTTATTGCTACAAACACACTCCCAGCAATTCTTCTTGTCCAGAGGCTTTCCCCTCCCCAGAACTCAACTTAACAGGTAAAGGGCCAAAGCCTCCAGTCCAATCCAATCTCCAAAGCACAGTCCAGTCTTCCCAATTCAGTCTTCTACAGCAGAGTCCCTCCTCTCCAGCAGAGTGTCCCTTTCTCCCATAAGTCTGGGTCAGGTAGTGTCTCCATCTGGGTCAGGGTAGCCTCTTAGGTCTGGCGTCTCTCTGGTCAGGTAGCATCTCCCTCTGGGTCAGGGTAGCTCTTTGCTCCTTCTGAAGCTGCCTTTTATCCTTGGATGTCTCATAAGCCAAAATGCAGGTCACCTGTGAGCTACCTTGTTAGCTCCTTGTTAAGTTCAAATTAGGCTCAGGTGAGCCATCTCTTCAGTCCATAGCCATTCAAAGTCCCATCAAGGTCAAATGAAGCTCAGGTTTCCATCAGAGTCTCCATTGGCCTTGATTGATTACTGCTGTGGAGCCAGCCCTGCCCTTTCCAGAGCTGTCAACCAGCTGTCAAAACATGGAATCGCTGTCAACACCACATCATCCACCTGATGATCTTCTGATCTTCCATTACAATGACCCATTGGCATGGCTGCATCGGTGCTGGAAAGTTGGCTAGGATTGGGCCCTTAATCAGTGTGGGCAAAGGGTTACATGTGTGTTTGATAGTGTAAGATATCAGTATGTTAAGAACTCGTAATATGTCGTTTCATATTAAAGTAATAAATTGAGGTCCAAATCCTAACCAACTTTCCAGCACTGGCATAGCTGTGCCAAAGGGACGTGTGTTGCATCTTGCAGTTGGCTGGCACTCATGGAGGCCTCCTCAAAGTAAGGGAATGTTTGTTCCCTTATCTTGGAACTGCAGAGCCCTTATGTTGCTGCTGGAGAGTTAGGATTGTGCCCTGATTGACATAAAGCTGCGCATTTTCAAGCAAACATCATATAGAATGTTTTTTGAATTGATTGGAAATAATCAGTGAATACTGTACTTTTTTCCCTTAGGCTATCAGCAGTACACATAAGTGGAAAAAGCAATTTCTGCCATCATTAGATCTTGTAAAATTCCATTATATCTACTCATCAGCAAAGAGCACCTGATCTAAGAAAACTGTTTTCAAAACTTTTGAACAGGAAAAACACTGCACTGACATTATTTGAAGGGTTAGATTTGTACTCAAAGAGAATGGACTATGCAGAACCTGTATCTGCACTTGACATTTGATCTTTTTACTACCCTAAAATATGATAATCCGGTCATTTCTGAAGAGATGTTTACAGTCGTACTATGGTTGCAAGGTTCTAAAAGCGGGTTTCCAAACTGCAACAAAAGGAGGGCTGATCCTGCAATCCATTTCCCAAGATGTTTACCAGAATTTGGCTTTCGAAGACTGGATCCATGATAACGTGAATCTAGAAAACAGATCCATTCTTTTTATGTGGAGAAATTCTTCCACTGTAGTGATTGGTAGACATCAGAATCCTTGGCAGGAATGCAACCTGACAGTCATGAGACAGAATGGTATAAAACTAGCTAGAAGAAGAAGTGGAGGAGGAACGGTTTACCATGATGAAGGCAACATCAATCTGACCTTCTTTACGACTAGGAAAAAATATGGAAGAATGGACAATTTAAAACTGATTGTTAGAGCATTAAAAACCCTGCGGCCCCAATTAGATGTGCAGGCTAATGAGAGGTATGATCTGTTATTAAATGGAATTTTTAAAATATCAGGAACTGCTGCAAAACTAGGCAGGACTGCTGCTTACCACCACTGCACCTTGCTCTGCAATGCTGATAAATTTATTTTATCATCTGCGCTGAAGAGTCCTTACAGTGGAATAAAAAGCAATGCCACTCCCAGTGTTCATGCCTTAGTGAAAAATCTCTTTGAAGAGGATCCTACTTTAACTTGTGAGATGCTCATAGATGCTATTGCTGAAGAGTATGCTACACACCATCAAACTGATAGACATATTATAATAAATCCAGCTGATGAAACAGAATTCCCTGGAATTATTAATAAAACTAGAGAACTACAAGCATGGGATTGGCTTTATGGCAAAACACCAAAGTTCAATATTAGCACATGCTTCACCATAACAGAAGAACAATCTTGCCTTGAAATTAATGTAAGTATGGATGTAAAGAATGGAAGAATTGAAACTTGCAACATTGATATGCCTCAATATTGGCTGCCGCCAACCATGTGTGATGAATTGAAGAGTAACCTTATTGGCAGCAGATTTTGTCCCAATGAAGCTACGGCAGTGATTACAGCCTTGCTGAGAGTATGTACGGATCACAAATTATACAGCAAACTGGATCTCTTATGTATGAAATTGGTAACACTGATGTGACTTCTATGACCCACCGATTCCTGATCATCACCGCATTGCTAATATAAGCTTGTTCTGCTGCAGGGTTCTAAAGATGTGACTGAACATGGAAGTTCTAATAGTGACATATTGATTATTTAAAATAAAGTCTACAATTTAATGTGAATTTTTAAAAAGCAATTGTGAATACATCATTTTAAGGTTTTTTTTTAACCAATCCTCTACCATTCCCTAGTTATGTATCTCAATTCAATTTAACATGATATGTTTATCATCGTAACATATGCTTGCAAGCATAGGTCTCTATTTTTGACAATTATATCCTAACATTTTTAATGTGACCCCATAGATTCTCACTACATTCATAATTAAATACAAGTAGAAATACTAAACACATGGGATATTCAATAGAGCAAAGATCTTAAGGAAGATAGGAAGCTGTACTTCAGTAACGTTCCAACCCTATCCAGGTCTTCTGTTAATGGAAAGCCTAAGCTACTGGCTCTGCAGCTGCAGCAATGATGCAGCCAGTATAAATGGTTGTTGGCTACACATGCGCCACCAGAGCATCCAGCCACTGCCAGTGTCAATAAATTGAAGGGGGCAGACATGAGTGGGGAGGGAGTGGATTGGAGCAGGGATAAGGGCAGCAGGAAGTGTGACAGGAAGGGCAGGTAGTGAATATTGGTCCTGGCAGCTCCACTGGTATTCTGTGCCCCCCTTTGGCCTCAACACTTCGGACTATAGTGGCAGAAAGAATGCATGCAGAAAAATCCCAAGTTAAATCTCTGGCATCTCCAGGACTAGGAAGGACTGAAGGACAGATCTGAAACCCTGGAGAGCTGTTAGCTAGTCAGGGTATACAATACTCAGCTAAATGAATCACACCCCAATCCTGAGCTGCCCGCAGCGCCCAGGCTCGGCGGCTCCGTGGCGGGTTCCCGCCAGATCCTGTGCCTCCTGCGCTACCATGGGAGACTCCTTGGGAGAAGGGGACATTTGTCCCCTTGCCCCGAGTAAGGGAAGCAGCCCTGCAATAGGGCTACTCTCTTTAGCGCCAACCAAAAGGTCAGCGCTAAAATAAAGGCGCTCGTGTAGGGTGCGCAGCTCTGCACGAGTGCCTTGCATCTGCCTCGCTCCCTCCCCCTGACACACCACCCGCCTGCCCCCAGCCACGCCCCCCTCCCCGGAACACCTCCCCCACACCCCCGCCTCCCGTTCCAAAGCCCGGCAGTCTGGGAGACTGTCGAGCCACGGAACCCAGGCACCCGCCATGCGCCAGCCCAGCTCCGGCTGGTGCTGGGCTAGCTCCAGCGGGAGCCCAGCGGTAAGCCCTGCAAACGTTCCTTATGGCACTTTTTCGACTGTGGTCTGCGGCACAGAGTCGTGCCGCGCACCACAGGATTGGGCTCTCAATGATCTGACTTGGTCTAGAACGTTTTTATATGCACCCTATATGCTTTACAGAAGTATCTCAAGATCATAATGAAAATAAGGGGGAAGTAAGGCTGCTTTGAACTTTCCACCACATGTTGCAGGAGCAATGTGCTCTTCTGTTGTACATATGGGCCATTCCTCATGAAACCTTGCTAGCTTGCAGCCACAGATGAAAACTAGAGTAGCAAAGTTTTAGTTCAGAAATTTAAGCATCTTTTGTTAGGTGATCAACATAGTCACCTTCCACCAATGAAAGGTGGATGAAATGGTGACTGACAAGTCTGGTCCCTGGATGGCATACTGGACCAAGCAGATGCTGCACTGGTGACCCTGCAACCAGTGCGCTGTCACTGGATATGATCAGGCCTTTAGAGAATATGAAATCCTGAAGTAAACTTACTAACTTTCTCATTTAGATATGTTATCAGTCAGACTAATATATGGTAATTCTTTAATAGTTTATTTTATAAAAAACACACAGACATAGTGTGTAAAATATGTGCATGATTGTTTTTTACAACAAGCTGTAAAAGCAGGAAGAGTACTTGAAGTGGAGCTTAGGGTCACGTTTTCTTTGTATGCTTAGTATGAAAGATGTCCACAGTAGTTTCATGACATGGTCTCAAATCAAAGTCACAGTATCCAAGGCAAAAACGACCCTGTGGAAAAGAAGGTTTTTTAAACAAAAAAATTCAGGAGCCAAAATGTGTTTGAAAATGAAACATGATAACAGGCCTCACCTGTGGTTTCTTAAAGTAATCAAGGCCTCTTCCAATCTTAATCATCCATCCATTGTTAAATCTTTAAAAAAAACACAAGAAAGATATGTTACTCTTTACAAGTATACAAAGCATAGATACGTGTTAAAGGAAAAAAATTATACAGGCCTACAAAATTGAGGGTCAGAAAAGTTTTTCCCCAAACTTTATGGTGGTTTGATATGAATTTGGGGTGCCGATTCCAAAAATGGCATCCGTTTTGCCATGATGTAGGCTTTCTCATGAGGAAGCTGCTTGAACCATTCACTAAAGAGGCTATGCCGTGTCTCCAAAACTGGACATGATAGGGAAAAACGGATGCCATTTTTGGAATCAGCACCCCAAATATACCCAGGAATTGGTGTAATGTTTAAGGAAGCAAAATGTGTGTTGGCCTGTGTTATCATCTACACATGTATGATATAAGTGGGAATCAAGAAATTTCAGATGTTGCATGTACTGCACTGAGAAATTATGATTACTACTTAAATTGTTGCTATATCTTCAACAAATCTGAAATATTAAAATAAGGAATTTATGGTTTCCTATTGCATAGAATTCTAGAGCTTGATTTGGGAGATTTGCACTCAGGCCTCTTTTAAGCCATGGCATTGCCTTGGCCAAGTCACTGTTTTGACCTCAGCGTTTGTTCTGGAAAACTGGAACAATAACATGTAACATGGTTATTAAGGTCAACAAGATAAATAAAAGTGTTAGAAAATTATTTGATCATAATTATTATTATTTGATTTGACTCTTGGATGTCTCTAGACCAGTGTTTCTCAAACTGTGGGTCGGACCCACTAGGTGGGCCACGAGCCAATTTCAGGAGGGTCCCCATTCATTTCAATATTTTATTTTTAATATATTAGACTTGATGCTACCATAGTATGTGACTGCATTTGGGGAAATGTTCCAGACCTATACTTTTAACAAGCTACTATGTATATTCTTTTAACAATGATAGTAAATGGGACTTGCTCCTGGTTAAGTGTGGGTAGGATTGCAGCCTAGGATTGTTAACAATTTTCCTGCTTGCTGATGTCACTTCCGTTCATGACATCACTTCCAGTGGGTCCTGACAGATTCTCATTCTAAAAAGTGGGTCCTGGTGCTAAATGCGTGAGAACCACTGGAGCAGAACCACTACTCTAGACAATAGATAACACTGCCAATCTTTTTCTCTATAAATATATGTAGCTTTAAGCATTGGGTGAAATTAGGCACAATGCCCTCATTTATACGCTTACAATATCCTCTCAATTCACAAGATGGATGAGTGGTGGAAACTCCTCTCTTTCTCCATGCAGACAAAAATTTATGTGAAGCAGATGCTCTATTGGATGTCCAAAAAGGAAAGAGGAGGAAATCTTGAAAGTTAGGATTTATGGGCCTCTGGGTGGCATGTTCTTGTCACTGTATGTTATCTGCCCCTGTATGCAAAAACTAGAGGTTGGAGATGCCGCTGTTCAAGTAGATCATTTGCCTGCTTTCCCCATCCTTAGCCCCTGCTGTAATAAGTAGAGCTTCAGCTTCACCCTACAGCAGGCATAAAGGGTGGACAAATAGTCCTTCTGAGTATACTGTAATGCAGTTGTCTTCAACTTTGGTCATGCCATGACCCCAACAAATAAATCAAATTTGAGACTGGGGACCCACCACCAATCCTGCCTTCCTCCCAATCCCTCCATCCCCGCCCCTGTTGTGGATGTGGATAATTGTGTGAAATAAGTAACAGTGAAGCTTGAGCCATTTTTGTTCCTGAACAAGTTGGGATTTGAAAGGTTGCTGCAACCCCCCAAATGATGCTTAGCAAATCTGTTGGGGTCACAACCCACAGGCTAAAGAACACTGATGTAGTGATAGCTACCTTAAAGTTAGTTATAGTTCCCAGAACCAGCATATCTAATAACCTCTAAAATTAAGAGACATGCTTGATAAATCAGTAATATATTTCTTAGGAATCAGTGAAAAATATTGGTAGTTATTTTCTCCACATGTCACCTACCTAATCTCTCGATCATGTATAGAAGAAGAGTATGATACATCCAGTGCTACGCCATAATTCTTCAAGGACTCTTGTATTTCTTCTAGGACACTCATCTGCTGACTCTTTCCACTGCCCTAGTGATAATCGTTTTGTTTAAAAGGTATTTTTTAAAAAAAAGATTAAAAAATCAAAATGTGACAAATTCAAGTTGCTGACACAAGCCTATTCACTCAGAGGACAATTTATCTTCTTTACTTTTATTAATACAAAAAAAAAACACTCAATGCAATATTAAAAACATTCCTCCAATATTCTCAAAGCACCTTGGAAGTGGTTGTTGACTTTGCTTTTTGCAGATTGAGTGAGAAGTAGTGAAATGATATGCTTTGAAGAAGGGCAAAAGATAAATCAACATCAAATACTGAACACAGTCAAAGGTCTGTCCCAAAGGTGGACTCTAATCCAGCCTTGCAAATAAGTGTAAAAGTTACTATCCCACCAACACTTACAGCACAATCACGCATGTCTACTTAGACTCAAGTTCCACTGAGTTCAGTGGACTCACTCTTGGGTAAGTGTGTATAGGATTGTAGCCCAAGTGCAGCATATTAAAGGTCTAAAAGAAATAAGAACCAACTCTCATCCATGTTAGAAAAAACTTCATAGCCTAGTCCAGTAATTCCCAAACTGTGCATTGCAGAGTCTCAGGGTGCCACTGGGCTGAGATCGTGTGTTATCATGTGCGATCTTGGGGGAGTGCTGGCAGCCATCTCATCCTCCCATGGCACAGCCAACAGGATGCTGTGAAAGAATTCCTGTGATACAAAGGGCACAGGGACTCATTTAAGTTTGGGAACCGCTGGCCTAGTCACTTAGAAGTAAATCTTACTTTCTATCGATGTCTAGGCAAGTGGCTATTATTTACAAGCCTGCTCTTACACCTCAACAGGCAGTATTTTTAAGAGCAAAGGAATGACAGTAGTCTTCTCTATCATCTTGCTACTCTCATTTTTAGATTTTTTATAAACTGGTTTTTCTTACTGTAGATGTGATAGAAGTAAAACATTATTTATGGTAACAAAGGCAGCATCTTTATTTCAGGATCATTTCCACCTAGAAACCAGTAATATTTTATTAGAGCTAGCAGTTATTTATTGAAAAACCCTCAGACACAAGCCAACCTTTTTTATTCCTAAAATGGCGATAATAATAGTGGTTCCATTTTAGCAAATAAAACTATTTAAAGCCACAGGCCATAATGTAAATACTTACTTCGTCATAAGAGGTAAGAAGGTGGATAACTTTCACTTTGCATGATCCTTTAACAAGCATTTCACAGAATCTTAAGAAGTTGTATAACTGTAAACAATTAAATAGGATTAGTTTGGGAAATTGGGAAAAGGACAAAATGTTTTGACTGTCCAACAACCCAGTCTTACCTGATGAACTTGCCTAATGTAAGGGTCTTCAACCCAAACCTCTGTAACAGTCTCATTAAGATATTCTTGAAACAGCTTTTCGTAGCTGAAGCCTTTTGTATTTTCTTCTATTTTAATTTGCTTGTGGTATTTCCCATCTGAAAACAAGAAAGCTTTTTACACATATCTCCTATTACTTAATATACTCTTAATTATTTTAATTCCAGTGTAGTATTTCACAACCATACTGAAGAGACTTACATTACTGCTTCATACCTTCTTTCTCTTTCTGAAGGTATTTCTTAATATCTTCAGCTCTGTTCATGTAACTTGATATTTTTTCTCTGTAATGAGCCTTTTTCTTGTCATCTTTTGTAGCTACAAATACAAGACACAATGTATGACGGTCAGTAGGGGAAAAAACGCAGTTCCTTTTAATTTAGCCCACTGTTCCCTTTTCTGTTTAAAAGCTGCAGGGATACAC
This sequence comes from Tiliqua scincoides, assembly GCF_035046505.1. Classification (NCBI taxonomy): domain Eukaryota; kingdom Metazoa; phylum Chordata; class Lepidosauria; order Squamata; family Scincidae; genus Tiliqua; species Tiliqua scincoides. The sequence goes on from NC_089823.1 coordinate 90,140,932, forward strand.
CAAGGGTTCCACCTATAATGTAAAGACACAAATAGTGCCTCTCTAGTGAACATGGTATCTAGCTCTTGTGCAGCAGCAGTTATGTCAGTTTAAGCAGAAGCCCCTTGGGTTCCTGGATATTCCCAGGACTCCTATGAGGGTATTTTGCTGAAAATCATGACAACTGAAAACAATGTAGCATCACATCAAAACAATATGCATTTTCAGATTGTTCAGAGATGGAACTCCAGCTACAAGATTAGACATGACAGCTAGGAGAGGGCAGTGCAATGCGGTCAATGTTTCAGTTGGGACCCTCATCACAGTTCTAGGAAAGAAGGCAGAATACATACTATCTGTCACTCACTCTACGAGTACTTGAATTTCACATTTGAGACACTGCTAATTTCAATTCACTCCATTACAAAAAGATAGAACAGAGTTGTAAAATGTATAGAAAAGAGCAACTAAAATGACCACAAGGGCTGGAGTACCTTCCATACAAGGAAAGTGTTTGAAGCTTTTCTGTTTAGAAAAAAAAAAGATCACTGAGGAAACAGCAAAGGGAATGCTGAGCAGTAAATACAAAATAATGTTGGTCTAAAGCCATTTCTGCCCAACATTGCACGTATGCAACAGGAATCAAACATGTACATCTGTGAGCTGGGCAGAAATGAGTTAAAAATGAGTCCCATAGAAAACAAATTGGAAAGAGCACTGGGAACAGTAATACTGGATAAGACCTCGATGTGGATAATGTTTTCATTGTTACTTGTCTGGATTTAAGGGAAAATCTATATAATGTTCTTTATTATTGGTATTTAATACCTTTAAGACTGACAGTGCAAGCCTATGCATGTTTACTCAGAAGGCTTACCATTTCAGCAGGGCTTATTAAGTAAAGGAATCTCCCTTTATCCGCTGGGGTTCTGTTCCCCCTCCTCCAGGCAGATACATGGAGCCCTATGTAAACAGTAGCTCAGGCACATATTACATTACCTTTGTTTAAAAATGATGGAGCACAGGTGCTTCTTACTTAACAAAGGAACAGTCTTGCTTCACTGAATGTGCAGGTCATTGCTTCCTGTTGTTCAGTTAAGTCTCCTTCTAGTTTGCAGGCTGGTTACCTACACATTCAGTGAAGCAAGAATATTCCTTGTTAGGCAAGATTCTCAAGGACACAACAACTGCAATCCTATAAACACCTAACTGGGAATAAGTTCCACTGAGTTCAGTGAGACTTACTTCTGAGTAGACATGCACAGAATTGTGCTACAGACCATCAACTGGTCATAACTCACAGCTAATATCATTGAGGGAGTAACCTGTGTCTGGGTTGTATCACTAGGTGGCATGATGGAATGCTCTTCCACATAAAATAGTCCCTCCATGCAAAAAACTAGGCACTAGGGAGGAGCGTTTCAGCTTAGGTTTTTCCAGGACACCTAGTTTCTACTTGCAAATTTTATGCCACATATTAACATTCAATCATGTAAGTCCCAGGCTGAATAGCACAGGCGTACCTCTTTAGTGAGGACCAAGTCTAAACAGAACCTTTATATAGCAAAAGCAAAACACCTGTGAAAACTTGCTGAGAACAGACAACAGGGAAGATAGGTGCCGTCATAACCTGTTTGTTCATTCTGAGGTTATCAACAGTTGTAATTTTTAATTGCTTTATTTTATAGATCAACTGCCTTGTGCACCTCTTCTAGGAAGTAGAAGGTAGAGGTGGAAAAGCAGGCTTATAAATTATACAGAGATGTGCGAAAATGATGTTATTTTGCTCAAAAGTAAGCACAATTGTACTCTGTAAGGCTGTAATCCTATTTGCTCACCAGAAACAAGCACCACTAGTTACACAACAAGCAAATCTATTGGCTGCTGTGTGGAAACAGAATGCCAGATGGACCTTTGATCCAGAAGCAAGATGGTTCTTATTGAAATCTATAGGGCTAAGTTGACAGGGTTGCCAACTGTTCAGGATTGCCTTGGAGTCTCTATGAATCAGCATCAAAGAGGTGGCTTTAGCTGCAAGCCTTTCCCAGACGTGTAAGCTCCACTGACTATAAGGGGGCATACTTCTGAGTAGACATGCATAGTGTTGGGCTCTGAGAGCAATCCCGGGGATTTTAAACAGAGACCTCAGTCATTTCCAGCAAGACACCACATCGGGTGAAGGACATCTCCAGGAATGGCTCCAACCAGAGATGGGCGACCGTAAGACTGGAGACACTAAAGAATATAAGAAGAGCCCTGTTGGATCAGGTCAAAGGCCCATATGGACCAGCTTCCTGTATCACATGGTGGCCCACTAGATGCCTCGGGGAGCATACAAGACAACAAGAGACGTGCATCCTGGTGCCCTCCCTTGCATCTGGTCCAGCTTCCTGTATCTCATGGTGGTCCACCAGATGCCTCAGGGTGCACCCCAGACAACAAGAGACCTGCATCCTGGTGCCCTCCCTTGCACCTGGCATACTGAGGTAACCCATTTCTAACCTCAGGAGGTTGCACATGAACATGGCTTGTAACCTGTGGTGGACCTTTCCTCCAGAAATTCACCCAGTCCTCTTTGAAAGGCATCCAGATGGTCAGATGCCATCAGCACATCCTGTGGCAGGGATTTCCACAGCGTAACTGGGTGAAGAAATGGTGTCTTTGGCCTGTCTTAACTCTCCCCAGCGCTTAGTGTCAGCGGCTGCCCCTGGCTCTGGGGCTGTGCGAGAGGGAAGAGCCTCCCTCCACCCACCCCCTGCACCGGACGCCCGGGAAGCCCCACCTTTCAGCGTCTGCAGCAGCAGGTCAATCCCTTCCTGGTAGCAGACGAGAGACTCCTGGAAGCGGGACGCAGAGTCCAGCTCCACCGCCCGCCTCAGTAGGGCCACCGCCGGCTCCTCCATCGCCCTGCATGGGGACAGCCAGGAGTCCTCCTCCTACTGAGGCTCAGGCGCTGCCAAGCACCCCATGCCGAGCACCTGCCGCTAACCCGGACATGGGAAACCAGCGAAGCCTCCAGCTCCAACTTGCGCCAGTCACGTGATTTCCAAGAACTACCAACTGAAGCCTTCAGCGCGGAAACGAAACTGCAGACGCATGGAATGCCCGGATGTTGTTGTTCTTCTCCTCGCGGCGCAGGGAGATGACGTCGCGACCTGTAATTGGACGAGGCACGCCAGGTTTCTGTCCTGCTTGTAGAACGCCGGGCAGGCTTAAGATGGCTGGGCTGGGAGCGCTGCTGGGCAGGGTCGCCCGGGGAGGCTCCTCCTTGGTCTGGCAGGTGAGAGGAGCTGTGCGGGGGAGTCAGGAGCGGCTCCGCGTGGGCTTGGAGAGCCCTGGTCCTCCTCTGCTGCTTGCTTGGTGGTCTTGGGCAGCCTGGTTTGAGTGGCAGGGCTCAGTTCTGGGGTCTGTGGAACTCCTTGCTACAGGATGTGGTGATGGTGCCTAGCCTGGATGCCTTTAAAAAGGGGATTGGGTAGTTTTCTGGAGGAAAAGTCCATCATAGGCTATGAGCCACCATGGGTTTGTGCAGCCACTAAAATTGAGTGTTGGGCGAGTTAGGACAGCCAAAAAAAAAATTTATTTACCCAGCGTGTGATTGGTTTGTGGAACTCCCTGCCACAGGAAGTGGGGATGGCATCTTGCCTGGATGCCTTTAAGAGGGGATTGGACAAATTTCTGGAGAAAAAGTCCATCATGGGTTACAAGTCATGGTAGGAATGTGCAAGCTCCTGATTTCAGAAGTAGACTACCCCAGAAGGCCAGATGCAAGGGAAGGTGTTGTCTTGCTGTCTTGTGTGCTGCCTGAGGCATTTGGTGGGCCTCTGAGACATCAGAAGCTGGACTAGATGGGCCTTTGGCCTGATCCAGCAGGGCTCTTCATATGTTTTTTACCTCCTGGTTCTAGAAGTAGGCTTCCTCAGAAGGCCAGATATAACGGAGGGCACCAAGATGCAGGTCTCCTGTTGTTTTGTGTGCTCCCTGAGGCATTTGGTGGGCCACTGTGAGATACAGGAAGCTGAATTAGATAGGCCTTTGACCTGATCCAGCGAGGCTGTTCTTATGTTCTTAACAGTGATCCTCAGGGTGTGTGGAATGCATTTTCTTCATCTTTGGGTGACTGCAGCCCAGTTCCTTAATTCCTGAAGTTGAAGAAGGCCTTGTGATAGAGAGGATTCAACTTAAAACTGACTGCTGTCCTTGTGCCTCTCGTTTTTAAGATTTAACTGTAACTCTGGTCTGCCACTGTACAAATTCAGTAAGCATCTTCAGAATTCTTAGCTGCTTTACAACGCCCCCCCCCCCATTATTTACTTTGCCTTTTAGAGAATAAAAGAGTCAGTCTTAGGTACTGTTTTAGTCAGAGTATCGGATTAGGACCTGCTGCAATCCTAAACACATTTACTGCAGAATAACCCCATCAAATTCTGTGAAATGTTTGAGTAAACATACATAGGATCTCGTCGCTGGGTTCATTTCCCCACTCAGCCATGATTTTGCCTAGGTGGTGTTAGAAGCAATTCAGACGAGAATGATAGAAATCACACAAGGCTGATTGGCAGTAGCAATTTGAATCTTTACTGCAGTAAAGGGAGTGATCCAGACCACAATGTTAGTCAGGACCAGCAACAAAGCATATGATTTATAGCTTCCCCCCTCCCCCCCCCTTCACCACTGGCTGAGTTACTAAGAGGTTACATCCTTTCAGACTGCCTACAACACATAACTCCTTGATATGTTCCCCCACCCAACACATCTCATGTTCATGCAAAAGACCTAATTAGTTATGTAGGGTGTGTGATGACATATTCATTTGCTAATTAAGCATGCTTATTAAAGCTTGAATTTTTACTGTCCTTCACTATCTTGTTTGCTTTTGGGTCTAATTGGGAGGCATCTGAAGCACCTGGTTTTATCTAGTCTTGTCCTTCTCCCTACCCCTTAAATATACTTTCAGCATCTCTGAGTTATTATTTATGTAATAAATGTTTGCAATGCTAACTACACCTCTAAGATTAATACCAGGCTAGGTATTTTCCTGACTTAAGGTTACAAGTTCAGCTTCAAATCATGAACTCTCCCTCTCAGTGGCTTTGGACCAGGCACTATCTGCCAGCAACTTCCCTTACAGGATTGTTGTAAGAATAAATGTGGTGGGGAGAACATGGTGTGCACTACTCTGAGCTCTTTGGAGGAAATGAGGCAATGAAGTGAGCATTATTGCAGGGTCTTGGAATATTGGATATTTTTAAGGAAGTCTGTAATCCTGAATATGTTGGTATTAGTATTGGTGCCTGAAACATTTGAGTGCGCTGATGTTCTATTTTAAAAGTTTCTTCACTAAACACTTGACATACATATACAAGTTCAGTGTATAACTGAACTTGTAGCTAGCCCAATCAATGGTGAATCTGTTTTTGACAGGAATCTGTAAATTAAGGTTTTGAAGCATTATGTTGTCTCTCTCTATCTTTTTTCTTTCTCCAGAATCCTACAAGAAACAAAGTGGAACCAGTTACTTGGAGGACATGGTTTAGGCAGAGATTCACAAAAGCAAGAGTTCCTGAATCAGTAAGTCTTGTGTTGGAGTAGTTTCTTTTACTTTCACATTTTTGAATAGGTCTTAACCCAAGGTTAATACTTGGGTTATAAATGAAAATGTCCAGTATGTTTCAATATTTAAATTGACACAGGCAACCTGCTCTCTGTGTGTGTGTGTGTGTGTGTGTGTGTGTGTGTGTGTGTGTTAATGGTTTCAGTTCATTTGTTTGCTCTTTACAGTGCAATCCTATGCACTGTAAAGGGTCTCCAGCTATGGTGGTATCTGGGAGGCGTTGAATTGTCTACTGAGAACAGCTGTGTGATGTCTACTCTCTTAATTTGTTCAAATCCTGATTTGAAATTTGCCTTTGGCACTTTAGTCCTCCTCCTTTTCCGTGACTAAGGGTGCAATCCTAACCAGCACATAGGCTGGCCTAAGTCCTACGGGAGAGTCACAAACATGCTGTAAAGCACGTTTGCACCTCCATGGGAGGAAGCCACGTCGGTGCATCCAGAGGCACCAACACGCAGAGGGCGGCAGAAGCCTCCGTTGCGGCTTCCTCACTGCCGCTTGTGTCAGTGCACCCATGCCAACACAAGTGGCAACAGTAGGCGTGGGGGATGGGGAGGAGGCGGGAGGGGGCGTTTCTTGGTGGGGGAGGGCAGGTGATGGGCGGCCCCGGGGGCGGGGCTGGGACCCGGCAGTTATGCCAGATCCCATCCCCTGTCCCTGCAGAGAATGGAGCGGCTTCAAGCTGCTCCGCTCTCCTCGGACTTGCACCACCTCCAGAGGTGGCACAGGTGTGAGGAGACCCATTGGGGTGAGCAGCCCTTACCCAGGGGTAAGAGGAAGAGCTTTCCCTTGCCTCTGGCTGAGCCGCTACAGCCAACGAACCTGCGTTGGCTGCGGTGCAAGCCACCTGGCTTGCCTGCAGGTTTGGTTTGTGCCCTAAGCATGTGTAACGGAAACGTACACATTTCCTCCTCCCTTTTCCATTTCATTCCTCTTCCTCTGTTTCTTTTATATCTGTCTAGAGCAGGGGTGCTCACACTTTTTTGGCTCGAGAGCTACTTTGAAACCCAGCAAGGCCCGGAGATCTACCAGAGTTTTTTTTTACAATGTTTGCACCATCATAACATAGAACATTTATGTGTACAATGTATGTTGGTGTACCTTGAGCCCCACTGAGTATAACAGGACTTACTCCTGAGTAGACATGCCTAGGATTAGGCTGTGAGGCTGCAATCCTAGCCACACTTACCTGGGAGTAAGCCATTGAGTACAATGGGCCTTACTCCTGGCGTTTCCTCCCAGAGGCACCTGAAGGGGGGGTTGGCACTCCGTGATCTACTCATTTTGCTTCGCGATCTACCAGTAGATCGCGATCCACCAATTGAGCACCCTGGTCTAAAGTTTAACCCCTGGTGTAGGATCTTGTCCGCTCATTTGGTGTAAAGCAGGGGTGTCCAAAGTTTTTGGCAGGAGGGCCACATCATCTCTCTGACACTGTTGGGGGGGGGGCCTGGGAAAAAAGAATTAATTTACATTTAAAATTTAAATAAATTTACATATTTTTACATAAATGGGTATATTAAAGATGAACTTATATGAGTGTTCAACTTATATGAATGAAGGAAGGTCTTGCAATAGCTCACGGCCTATAAAAGGCCTTGCACAAAGCAAGGCTGGCCTTTCCTTTTCCACCGCTACTGCATCACAGACGTGAAACAGCAAGCAGTGGGGGGAGACCTCATCCCACAGCTAACGTGAGAGGTCAAACAGTTGACCTCACGCTGAGAGCAGTTGTGTTGGGCCAGTGTGGGCTCCAGCAAGTCTCCAGAGGGCCAGAGGCTCATTGGAGACTGGGGGTTCCCTGAGGGCCGCATTGGGAGTCCTCAAGAGCCGCAAATGGCCCCAGGGCCGGGGTTTGGGCACCCCTGGTGTAAAGCATTACATGGTGCTATGTACAGGTTGAGACGAATTATTCACATGGGTTCCGTTCCAAGCACTCACGTGGATGGCAAAAAATGCACTATAGCAAATCAATTTAAAAAACAAAGTTTATTTGCTCTGGTGATTTAAAAACAACCTTGCTGACCTTTTGACTCTAAGATAAGAGTCATTAAGAAGACAATCCATCAACCTCCAAGAGCTTAGAAAGCTTCACTCAGCCCCTCCCTTCACCAGTGCAAAGCAATCACCTTTCTTTCACATGCTCAGGGAGGAAGGGGCCCACTGGAGAGAGAAAGATTGACGGATTATCAGCCAGCTGCCCCCTCTCTCATTAAGGAGGCTGTTGTTAAAGGACTGTTCAGTTCTTAAAACTGATTTTAAAGGGATGCATTTTTCCCCTTCTCCATGGATCAGTACATTCCTTCTCATTTGCAGGGGCCATTTGAGTCAAATCCGTGTATAAAAATCCATGTGTAAATAGGCTGGAGCTGTATATTTAAAATGTTTATTCAAAATGTTTATTCTCTCTGTTCAGCAGCGCTTACTTCCAGGTAAGTATAAACGGAACTGCAGCCTAAATCTGCCACACATAACTACTGTAAACATCTGTTTTGAAATTAAAGTTGAATTTTAATTAGAGGACTAGTTTTGTATCTTTTGCAATCCGAAACCACTTCAGAATTGAAGTAGCTTTGTGATTTAGTAGTTTGCCTTAAAATGTATCTATCCGCTTCTTACCCACCCTGATATTTTTGCTTAAAGAAAAAAATCACATTTTTAATTATTGCAATTATGTCTTTAGTGGCCAGTAATGACAGGGTAATGTAAGCTTGTTTTCTTGAATTTTAGGTATTTCAACCGCAGCCTGGTGATCATGAAAAATATGGAGGAGATCCACAGCAGCCTCATAAACTGCATCTTGTCACCAGGATCAAAAGTGGGAGAAGGCGTCCTTATTGGGAAAAAGAATTGATCAAAGCTCTTGGATTGGAAAAGGTATCTAACCTATTGACTACTTTGTTTTTCCTTTTACCTTATTTCAGGAAAACATTTTTTTGTATGTTTAATACACATCCCAGTCTTATGCATATTGGTTCATAAATAAATCCCATTAAGTTAGCTAAATTACTCCCACTTAAATGTGTCCAGCATTGCATTTTAAAGTTACTTGCAAGCGAGATGGTTGTTTCAGAGATTGGGACGGGTGTATGAAGATGATTTAGGTATAGAATGAATTCTCTCAAGGAAGGGATTCACTGAGTCCAGTGGAGAACCTATTGCTACAGATGATAACTAGCTTCAGTTTAGTTTGAGCTCTGTAGCTTTGCTTTAAATGGAAACTTTTAGTTCCCTGGGTGAGGAAAGGGTGGCATTGTTCACTCTCGGGGATGGTTCCTCCCCTCAGGAGGCGGAGGCGGTTGTGGAGGCGAAGGCTCCCTCTGTGAAGTGTCCCTACTTCCTTCCAAACTGGCTTTGTCTTCCGAGGAGAACAGTCATTTCCCTGGTTGTACTGGAGCACAACCCCTTTAAAAAAAAGCCTGAATTTGGAAGAGGACAGGGAAGGGGAAAAACATTTAAAACTTGGTTATTTAAGGTAGACAAAATGAAGTGATTTTGCACATAATTAGGAATTAGTTTCTGTAAGAACTGGTGATGGTCACGTTTGGATGCCTTTTAATGGAGACTAGACATATTCATGGAGGACGTGTCTCTCACTGGCCATTAGCCTTGGTGCCTATGAGATGCTTCCAGGTTCAGCAGTAGTATTTCTCAGAATACCAGTTGCAGGGGAACAGTGGGGCAAGAGAAGTATGCCTTTCTCTCCTACTTGTGAGCTTTCCATCCAGCAGCAGCTGTTGGGCCACTGTGGGAAACAAGATGCTGAATTAGGTAGAATTTTGATCTGATCCAGCAGTGATCCAGTGTTTGTGTTTGGGGGGGGGGGCATGATCAGTACTGACTGGAGAGCCCAGGTCAACTAGGCGGGTAGACCTGGCTCCCACTTTAATTTATGGCCTCCATGGCCAAGGTTTGCTGGGCGGGTAGATCTGGGCTCCTGCATGGACTTGGAGCCCAGATCTACCAGCTGGGAAGACCTGGGCTCCTACTTGAACTTTGAGCTATTGGCTGGAATGGGAGCCAATGGGTACCAGTGCGGGTGGATCCAAGGGGGAGGCCATGGGTGCATGCCCCCTCAACTGTCTGCCAGCCCAGGAGAATGCCCACTGGGTAGGGTGCTGGCGAGATTGGCTGGAATGGGAGCCTAGGGCTACCCAGCCAGTAGATCTGGGCTCCAAGTCCTGGTGGGAGCCCAGTTCTATCCAGCCAGTGAACCAGGGTCCAGCCTGGATCTACTGGCTGGGTGTAATGGCTGAGGCCAGTACCTGCCCTCCACGATGAGAACTTGGGCCCAACTTGGGCAAAAACGGAAAGGACAGGCCCATCTCCTGCTATCTCTGCCGTGGGGAGGCATCTCTCTGCCTGGCTGATTATTGCCAGCTGTGGCCTTCGGCAGCAGCCTGGGAGTGCCACTCATTGGCGAATGATAGCTACGTCCAGACCAATTAGCACCCCGCACCCCTGATATAACCTCCCTATTCTAGCCCAATACTCTCACAACCCTCGAACTTCTCCATACCCCTGCACCATTCTACAAAATACGTAAATCTGTCTATTTTATTTTGTGCACTTTAATAAAAAGCTTCCTGCACTTAGCTTGGTGTACACCTTTCCTCCAATCTCTAAAAGAACGTACAGGCTGTGGGCTGGCCTGAAACACTGGGTAAGACCTAGGCTCCTATTCCTGCCAATATCGCTGGCACCCTGCCCAGTGGGCATTCTCCTGGTGCCCGATTTTGTCCCCCAGCCTGCTGGGCTGGCAGACAGTTGGGGGGGGCACGTACCCATGGCCTCCCCCTTGGATCCACCCCTGCTGGTAGCCTGAGACAGCAAACAGGGATGCATATTCACATGTGCATTGCAAGGCAGAAAGGAATTGTACTTTCAATTCTAAGTTGGGGATGCTTTGCATTTAAATATGTATCCCAATGCAGATGCAGGCCTGTATGCAGTGTATCTGACTGAGCAAGGAAACCTTTGCATTGTCCTTCTGTGGCTTCCCTTTACTGAACCGGGACACAGAAATTCAGCAGGGAACTTTACTATTTAGTAAATCACTTAGCAAATCTCAGTCAACACCTTTAAGAAAATGCAGTTTGGTCATGATGGACTAAGATGTTGACACATGCAAAAGATTTCATGAATTTTAATATAATGTTTAACTTTGCTGAAATCTATGCTGTGCTATAGGAATGTGGAGGATGAACCACAATGGTGCATGTTTATTTTTACTGTGTTTGCAGTTAACTGTTAATTCTTTCTGTGCGTTTTGGTCTTGAAGTGTTAGCTTTTATTGACTGTATTACTTAGCCATTTTTGTCATATTAAGAACAGCAAATTCACTGCAAATAGTCATTTTTTGAGAGGTATTATCAGTGCATGTGCTTGTTTTTCAAAATGAATCTCTTTTAATAAAATTTGTTTATCTACAGAGAAATGAGCCAAGAGTACACAAAAACATCCCTTCTGTGAATTCAAAACTCAAAGTCATTAAACATCTAATAAGGTTTGTAAATTTTTCTATTGTTTTACAGTAATAGCTTTTGTAGAACAATCTTCTAACACTTCTTTTTTTTCCCCTTCTGTGTAGAATAAAACCATTAAAGCTACCTCATGGAATTCCATCTGAGGAGGAAATGGCTGATACATACGTTAACACCAGCACAGGCGAACTAATAATTCGCCGTCATCTAAAACCTGTAGAACAGAAAACAATTGATTCTTCATAATGTGTAGTACATTTTTATACAATAAATGTTGTCTTAAAATGAAAGTTGTGCTCCAGTTTTGCTTACCCTTGGGTAGCTAATCTGCACATCCACCGGAGTAAATTTTCAAGTCTTGTTCAGTTGTTTAATCAAACATGACCACACTTAAAAATTAACATAACTATTTGAATTTGTGCATAATTCATGCATTTACAGCTCATTTATTGAGAGTAACACTTGCAACAGTAATTCTCACACTTTCAGCCTCTTGGGTGCCTTTTCCTTGCTGACTTGTCTACTGCAGAACCCCTTTGCCCTTCTGGAGCATATTGGAAGTTGCATAATTACATTCTCACAGAGGTCATTGGCTCACTGGACTCATTGTTGCTCTGTATTAATGAAGAATACATGCTCGGTCAACTCAGTACCTGTATTCTACTACAGGGAAAGATCAATAAGATCAATTGTTCTGGTCAATAAGCTGCCTTTTGGGGGAAGAGTGCGTTTTCTTTTAGGAATTAAAAGCTTCTGAAATACTCTAGAACGGTTTTCCTAATGTTAGAAATATGAAAAGTTGCCCACTCTCAGTTGATGAGTATGCTTCTTGAATGCTTTTTTGACATCAGCATACAATGAAATGCAAATTTAATAGATTAGTAAAACTTGTTGGAAAGTGTTATATAAATATTCTTAATAATTAGCATTTATATAGTGATTTTGGGTGTTCAAAGCAGAAAATATCACAGAAAAACTAAAAAGGTGGTTTGATATTGCTGTCCCTGTATTGCAATCGGGGGGGGGGGGGTGTCTAAGGCTCTGATAGTGTTGGCTTGCCCAAGGCCAAGCTAGTGAATTAATGATAGAGGCAGGATTTAAGCTAGGCATTTATTTTAGCCAGCATTCCACACTAACACATATTAAACTTTTTTAAAATTGTGACTATTACTAACATGTTGATGTGACTTAACTAGGTGTGCACCAGGTAAGCATGACATATACCAGTCTCGTGGTGTTCTGCCTGAGCTGATGGCAAGGAAGCCATGGACATTTAGGAAAAGGCCACACTTTAGTTTTTCAGAGTAACACACACAGCTCCGCTAGTTAGCTAGGTTACAAGTCTGGCCCTTTGGAAAATTCCTTTACCGGCCATGCTTCATCTGGTTAGCAAGTTTAAGCCATTTCTGCCCAACATTGCAGACATACAACAGGGATCAAGTGTACACCTGTGAGCTGGGCAGAAATGGGTTAAACCTAAAGAAGGCTACATCCTGGGAATCTTCTGTTTATCCTGGCAGGATAAACAAGATCATTAGTGATCACAAAGGAAGTACCTTAACCTTGGTGCCTCACCAAGGTTGTAAATTATATCAGGAGTTATCTGTTAACTGAGACACTGGAGTAATGATGGAGTTCCCTGCCCCATCCTCCCTGAAGTGACAACTAAGAAAGGGCACACTCTTGTATTGGGGATGGGCCGTTATGTCATTAAGAAATGGTCTTGATTAGCTCACCACACAATAACACAGGCCAACACACATTTTGCTTTCTTGAACATTACACTAATTCCTGAGTATATTTGGGGTGCCGATTCCAAAAATGGCATCCGTTTTGCCCTATCATGCCTAGTTTTGGATACACGACATAGCCTCTTTAGTGAATGGTTCAAGCAGCTTCCTCATGAGGAAGCTGCTTGAACCATTCACTAATGAGGCTATACTGTATCTCCAAAGTTAGACGTGATTCTGACCCTAGCTAGATTCTGACCCTCAATTTTGTAAACCTGTGTAATCTCTGTTCCCCTATGGGAATTTTGGCTATAAAAAATTGACTCACAGATCCCTCATGCTTCCTTCAGCCATCCCTTGAGTACTTGCTGGTGCTGTGTCAAGCATCCCTTCCCTCTGCCACCCAAGAACCATTGTGCCTGCCAGCACCCAGACCAGGCATTGGACCACTTTCTCCTTCCAGTCTTTTTCTCCACTTCCCCCAAGCATTTCTTGTGTAGCTACTCAGGCACTTGTTGAACCACCTGTCATGGAACTCTTCTTCTGTGAAAGCGATCTCTGGTCACTTGACATCCCTCCCTGGAATTAACTAAGGTGACTTATCCTTTGAGGTTTGCTTTTCAAACTCTCTGCATTTTTTCTTCACCTTTGAACCAAGAGGTTGCTGTGGCTTGGCAACCTAGTTCCATGATGCCTACAACAATACAAGTCTCATCCCAGCAAATAAGGAAGTTAATGTTGGCCTTTGGCACTCATGACTGTTGATACCCGCCTCCCCATCTTCTGTGTCTCATGCGCAGTAAAACCAATGAACTGTTTAGTGTTGTTCCTTTGTGTGTATTTCAAGTGTGTGTGCGCCAGAGTCCGGGACTCCATGTTTATCTCTTAGCATTTGAGAAGAAGGCTCAGAGATCAATATTTCCTTTTCAGACAGGCTCCATTAATGTTTGCAGCAACTGCTCAAACAGCTGGACTGCACAGTATTGTGTAAGAGGTTCCTGCTGGAGCACCTGCAGTGCTACAAGATAGGTTTAAAGAGAGTGCTTTCATGGCCTGCCTAGGGCTTGCTCCTTGCCTGTAACTCAGTTCAGGCTCCAGAAACCACAGATCAAGCCATGGTCTCATACTATGTCTGGAACTCCTGCTGCTTTCCCGCATCTCTTCTGCCCTTGTTTCTCCACTGCTGCACAACACCCAATTCTTCAGTCCCTGTTCCTGCTGAGTAATCTCTCTAATTTCCCTAAGACATTAACATTCTGCTCTCCCATCTTTCTTCCCTTATCATAATGCACCCTATTCTCCTTGTAAGAACTTCCTCTTCTGCCTAGAAACTGCTGAAGTTTAGGACCTTGCTGTGCAAGTCATATGTGTAAATACTGCATTTCATTGCATTTATCTTGTTGGTTCCCCTTCAGGGTTATTGTATGTTATTGTATTTTTATCCCCTCTACAAAACCTATGTACTATTGCACCTGTATTCACCTCCCTCCTCATTTCCCTTGAGAGTGTGTGTTATGAACATAAGAACAGCCCCACTGGATCAGGCCATAGGCCCATCGAGTCCAGCTTCCTGTATCTCACAGCGGCCCACCAAATGCCCCAGGGAGCACACCAGATAACAAGAGATCTCATTCTGGTGCCCTCCTTGCATCTGGCATTCTGACAGCCCATTTCTAAAATCAGGACGTTGCGCATACACATCATGGCTTGTAACCCATAATGGATTTTTCCTCCAGAAACTTGTCCAATCCCCTTTTAAAGGTGTCCAGGCAGACACCATCACCACATCCTGCGGCAAGGAGTTCCACAGACCGACCACACGCTGAGTAAAGAAATATTTTCTTCTGTCTGTCCTAACTCTCCCAACACTCAATTTGAGTGGATGTCCCCTGGTTTTGGTGTTACGTGAGAGTGTAAAGAGCATCTCCCTATCCACTCTGTCCATCCCCTGCATAATTTTGTATGTCTCAATCATGTCCCCCCTCAGGCGTCTCTTTTCTAGGCTGAAGAGGCCCAAACGCTGTAGCCTTTCCTCATAATCCAGAGGGCCAACCGCTTCTCTGGCGGGTTTTCTGCTGCTAACATATTTGAAGAAGCTTTTATTATTCCCCTTAATGTTGCTGACCATGCATTCCTCATAGTCTCGCTTGGCCTCCCATATCACCTTCTTACATTTCTTTTGCCATAGTTTATGTTCCTTTTTATTCTCCTCATTAGGGCAAGACTTCCATTTACGGAAGGAAGCTTCCTTGCCCTTTACGGCCTCTCTAACTTGGCTGGTTAGCCATGCGGGCACCCTCCTGGACTTAGTCGCGCCCTTCTTTCTTTGTGGTATACACCTCTGCTGGGCCTCTATTACTGTTGTTTTAAGCAGCCTCCATGCACTCTGGAGAGATTGGACTCTTTTTACCCTCCCTTTCAACCTCCTTCTAAACCAGCCTCCTCGTTTGAGGGAAGTTTGCCCGTCGGAAGTCAAGGGTTTTTGTGAGAGATTTGCCTGGTATTCTTCCCCCGACATGCACGTCGAAACGGATCGCAGCATGATCACTGTTCCCCAACGGCTCCATAACACTGACATCTCTAACCAGGTCCTGAGTACTGCACAATATTAAATCCAGAGTCACCTGTCCTCTGGTGGGCTCCATGACTAGCTGCTCTAAGGCACAGTCATTTAGCACGTCAAGGAATCGGGTCTCCTTTTCGTGACCAGAACACAAATTGACCCAGTCAATATGAGGATAATTGAAGTCCCCCATGATTACAACCCTGTCCCTCCTTGTCACCTCCCTGATCTGTATCCTCATTTCAAGGTCCCCTTCCAATTTCTGGTCTGGAGGACGATAGCACGCCCCCAGTATTACATCGCTGCACAAGCCTGGTAATTTAACCCACAGAGATTCTACGGTGGAGTCGAACCCGCCTTCAATCTCTACTTTGCTGGATTCTATCCCTTCCTTAACATAAATGGCCACCCCACCTCCAACATGCCCCTGCCTGTCCTCCCTGTAGAGTTTATAGCCCGGGATTGCAGTATCCCACTCATTCTCCGCATTCCACCAGGTTTCAGTTATGCCCACTATGTCAATGTTTTCCTTTGTCACCAGACATTCCAGTTCTCCCATCTTTGCTCGGAGACTTCAGGCATTTGCATAAAAGCATTTGTACATGGAATGCCCCAGGATGGGCTGCTTATTCGCTCCTTTGTCCCCACATCCTCTCACTGTGCCAAACTGTCTATCGCATCCCATCACACTACTATTCCCAATTTCTTCTCCTGCTCTGCCTTTGTCTTGTTGTTCTCTAACCTCCCCATCCTCGTCCCAGAGGGATGAGGAGTCCCAAACCGGTTGCCCCTCGGCTCCTGTCGGCTTTCCTCCAGGGATCAGTTTAAAAGCTGCTCTGCCACCTTTTTAATGTTATGCGCCAGCAGTCTGGTTCCATTCTGGTTCAAGTGGAGCCCGTCCCTCTTGTACAGGCCCCGCTTGTCCCAAAACGTTCCCCAGTGCCTAACGAATCTAAACCCCTCCTCCCTACACCACCGTCTCATCCGCGCAGTGAGACCCCTGATCTCCGCCTGCCTAGCTGGCCCTGCGCGTGAAACAGGTAGCACTTCAGAGAACACTACCTTTGAGGTCCTGGCTTTCAGCTTCCTTCCTAATAGCCTAAATTTGGCCTCCAGGACCTCCCGGCTACACTTGCCCACGTCGTTGGTGCCGACATGCACCACAGCCACTACCTCTCCCCCAGCACTGTCTACCAGCCTGTCTAGACGAGAAGTGATGTCCGCAACCTTCGCACCAGGCAGGCAAGTCACCATGCGGTCCTCACATCCGTCGCAAACCCCGCTCTCTATGTTTCTAATAATCGAATCCCCCACTACAAGAAGCCCCCGACCCCCCTCCCGCTGAGGAGTATCCTGAGTGCGTTCAGATATGGGCCTGTCCCCTGGAGAAAGGGTCCTCCCTAGGGGATTGTTTCTCTCCTCTCCAGGATGACAGCCTCGAGACTTCCCACCCGGGCAAGCTGAGGAGCTGCACGCCTGAGGTTGGGACGAAGCCAGATCGTCCCCGGAAGTCTCCCCATGGTCCTTCTCTGCTTGCCTCTGCTTCTCCAGGTCCGCCACCAAGGCTTCAAGGGAGCGGATGCGTTCCCTGAGACCCTGGAGCTCCTTGCACCGAGGACACACCCATGACTTATGCCCCAGAGGCAAATAGTCATACATGTGGCACTCAATGCAGAACACTGGATAGCCCCCACCCTGCTGCTGGCTGCCTGACTGCATAGCTTTTTTAATGTGTGTCTTAGAGAGTGCCTGGTAACACTAGCTTGAACTCAGAACTTTCAAGCAGTTTTCAAACTATGTCCACAGTTAATACCAATTCATACAAGATAGCTCATTAGTACTTACTCCAGTTTATGTATTAAGATTTAAAAAGAAACATACCATGATTATGATTTAAAAATTCAGGTCACTATGATATGGCCATTATGTATACAAATGTGTTTTATTTTTATTTTTTTAAGTTGGTCCATCTTTATTTAATCATCAAAGAAAAACCAATGACTGATGGATGATATATAAAAAGAAGTATGGATAATGAAGTTTCTACTGCACTTTTGTGCTAAACTACTATTTGACTATCTTCAACATTAGTAACCATGTTTCTTGTAAAATTTGGCTCTTGCAACAACATCATTGGCATAATCATTCTTTGTTGTGCCTATATCCATTCTTTCGTAGGTCTGGACGTTTTTGGTTCCTATGTTGTAGGCTGCAATTCCACCTAGAGTTTTTAAACAGGTTCAGAACAAAAGAAAAACTCACTTTTTAAAACTGTACTTGTTTAGTGTGAATCTCTCCTCCTGTTAAAATAAATTACAGTTTGAATCGGAATTTAAGATTCTCCCTGATATGGCGAAAGTTGTACAATTTGATTCTTCACAGGTATCAGAGAGCGCAGATTCTGTGGCCCATGGGATAGGACGGGCCACTAAATAATCTGAAATGGTTACATGGAGAACGGGTGGTTGCCTGTGTGTTTTCTGCTCTCCAGCCTGCTGCTCTGTTGGGTGCTCCAATCTTCTTCCAGTTTTCTGAGAGCTAGTCTGAAGAGGGCAGCAGTAGTCCCCTTCTTCCTCCAGTGCTTCTGGAGGGATGGGGGAAGGAGAAAATTGTTTCTTCAATTGCAACTGCAATTGCAGCACTGCAGTTGCAGAACATTGCAATTGGTGGTGCAATTGAAAATTGCCACTGCAATTATTTCTCCTTCATCCACCTTGGTGAGAGACAATTTGGAGCTTGCCCTGCTTTCCTTCCATTACTTAGCAGAATCTTGGATGGAGGCTGTACGCTATGTTCCTGGCAAGTAAAAGGAAGGGGGTGGGGTGCCTCTCTCCCTGTCTGAGGGGGATATTTTTTTGCCCCATCCACTTGCTCACCTTAACTATGGGGGGCACATGCAGGGGTGGCAAAATTGGGGCAGGGGTCTCCAAACTTTTTTGTACAAGGACCATATTGTATATCTGATATTTTGTTGAGGGCTGGAAAATAAATCAAGAATACATGCAGAAACAATGTGCTGAGAGTTTGATTGAATGCAATAAGTTGGTGGGGGTAGAAGGAGGAGGGAAACTGAGGGCAAAATTGACTTGCGCAGGAAGAGGGGGGAATAGATTTTGAAAGATTGAAAAAGCATTGGCTTTTTACTGCATTCAGCCACTAGAGGAGCTGAATGAAATGGAATGAAATTATTCCATTCCGTTCCATTTGTCAGCTCTAGTAGCTGAATGCAATAAATACAGATGCTATAACACTAGAGGCGCTGAGTGTAATGCAATATAATCAGTGACATCGCTAGCGGGTTGTGGGGGGTGAGGGCTGCACCGGGTGACACACCAGGGAGAGGTGACGCACTAAAATTGCGGCTTTAGGAGCCACCCTGTTGTGCCATACACCGTTAGATGTGGAATTCCTGGCGGAATGCAATGCAAGAAAAAGAATTGAAATCACTCCTTTCCTTCAAAAGTTATGGCCGAAAAAATGAATTGATCCCTATGGAAAGTGAAAGTGAGCCGTATCATGTGTTTACTTGTGAGTAGGTGTACTTGCCATAGTCCATCGGAAAGGGCAAGCTGAGAGGAATCCAACGACACCAGAATGGTCCTGATCCAATGAATGCAGCCCCCCAGAAACACCCAAGAAGGCGGTCCCAGCCCTCCCAGCTATGAGTCTATTGAGCCCGAAACAAAGCCACGTGGCTGCATTCACTCGACGAATGAGTGAATTCTTGTGCATTCACAAGACGAACTTGCCTTAGTCCATCAGAAAGGGCAGGCTGAGAGGACTCCAAGGACATCAGAATGGTCCTGATCCAATGAATGTAGCCCGCAAAAGCACCTGAGAAGGAGGTCCTTCCCTCCCAGCTGCGAGTCTATGGAAAGCGAAGCAGCCTCAAGGTTGTGTTTACTCGCAAGTAAGCAGATGTGCCTTGGCTCATGGTCAAGTCGGGCAGAGGGGAATGCAAGGCTAGCAGCACAGTCCCAATCTGATGAAAGTGGAGCTAAACAAATGCTCCAGAAGGCAGCCCCCCCCCCCAAAAAAAAGGACAAAAAAAGAGGCTTGAACTGGTAAGGGGAATGTTTTCTATTTTGCACTTGTAAAGGCAGGTGGGTCTTTATCTTGATATGCCTGAAACAGAAGAACTTTAAACTGGGCACTGGGGAGGGCTGGAAATCTCACTGATTCTTTCTGGGGGGTTGTTATTGCAGGCAGACTACAGAGTAAGCTCTGTTGACCACTATGGGACTTACTTCTGAGTAGACATGCATAGGCTTGAGCTCACAGGCTGCAATTCTACCCACACTTTCCTGAGAGTAAGCCCCATTGATCATTATGGGACTTACTTCAGAGTAGATTCAGTTGGTGGAACAGGACTGGCTCCCCCTTATTTATTTATTTCTTTTAATGTAATTATTTATAATTATTTATTTTAATTTGCTTGATGATGTCACTTCTGCCCATGACATCACGTCCAATGGGTCCTGGACAGATTGTCATTCTAAAAAGTGGGTCCAAGTGCTAAAAGTTTGAGAACTGCTGCAATAAGGTGTTAGTAAGTTGACATGGGGTTTGAGTGTGAGACTCTACAAGTTTTCAAAATCACTAAAATCAGAATTTGGAGGAATAATACCATCATGTTATATATCAATCAATGCAGAATGCAATGAAACAAACCACACTGAAATATCTGTGTTCTAACAAAAGGTACAGCCAAAAAACCAGTGGGGGTGGGGCGATGGTACATCACCACACCCACCACCTGGGGCGTTGCCCCGCCCACTGCATGGTGTGACACACAGCACCAGGTGACATGAATCCTAGTGACGCCACTGAATATAATGGAATAATTTCATTCTGTTGCATCACATTCAGCACCTCTAGTGGCTGAATGTGGTATAAACCCATTCTGGGAGCCCTGGAAGTGCATCCTTTGCCTATTTTTAGTCCTGGATAAAATCCTTTGGAGACTGAATTTGTCCACTGGGCTGGGGTTTGGAGACTCCTGGTTTGGGGGATTCAGGTGTGCAAGGGCATGGGCTACCACTGCTCTGGGATGAGAGGATTCCCCTGACCTGCTATGGAAGAAGGAATCCCCCTCTCTACCCAGTCTTGCCTTCTTGCCACAAATTTCTTTTCAGCCCCAACTTACGCAAAGTATTAGAGTCCTACCTTTGAGTTGTTGTTCCATAGTCCATTGCGGGAATTTATTTTGGATATCTTTTATATTCTTTAATAGAATTTGAGTGGCCTGAATCATGTGTTCTTCACTATCCCATTTGCCAACTGGTGTATGGAATCTCTTATCAACCTAGAAGAAACATTAAAGCAATGCAGTAATTCTGTAGTAGAGGGTTCCATTTTACACAGTACCATCAATGTGCAGCTGCTTTGCATAGTAATAATGAGCAAAGAAATCTCAATTCCAAAGAAACTGGAAAATGAAAGAAGATGAGAAGGGAGAGGCAAGTGTAATAAGGGGTGAATGTGAACAAATGAAATTATGAGGCATTATTTAGTTTGGGATTAAGTACTTGTAAAGTCTCCTTATAAATCCAGGGCAAAGTATCAGGATCTGAGATTGCTTTTTAGGCCTTCTACTTTTAGGCATTTTCATCAATAAAATAATACTTTTACCTGCATCAAACCAAATCCATTTCCTCTGTCGCCCAAGCCATCCTTCAGGGTCTTTCCAGCATGAGATTCTCGAGAGATTATAGCAGCAATCACAGCTGCATCCATACCTGTTTCTTTACTGACTTGCTCAATACTTGCTTTGTATTTCTCCAGATTCTTTAGGTCTCTTTCTGCAATAATTTCAGAAGCTGCAACCCCTTTTTGGGAATAAAAAAAAGTAAATGCAGTTTTTAAATGCATTTGAAGCGCATTTTAAAAGTGCATTTAAATGATATATGGTTGAGCTGGCATTTAGAGCTGAACAAGAGAGCCCCTATCTAGTATATGGTGAGCAGTTTCAAACAAGAAAGGCCATCTGTTTCCCTCCCCCCCCACCCCCCCCAAAATCAAAGTTGGTTTTCTGGGGCTTGGATGAGCAATGTCATGTAACTTAGCACCTGCACTAGGAAACCTGCTTCCATGGGTGGACATTTTCATGCGGGATTGACGGTATCTAGCTAGAGTACAGGGAAGTTTAAAAATATACCAGTGCAGTATAGATGTGCTCCAGTAAATACAGTGTGCCTTCATGTAGTGACATCTGCTGCATGAGAGCGGTTCACTTCCTGATATATGACTGAGCACTGACTCTCACCACACACTCTTACAACTTCACTTGGATTCAGAATAATCACCATCTAATTCCATGCTAATGATTACTAATGTATGTTAAGAGTGTCAAATTAACAAGTACTGAAAAGGTAGAAAAAAGTAGTGTTTGCCTTCAGCAAGGGAAACAATATAAGAGTCAAAGAAGTAGTGAGCAAAATTCCTTTGCTACTTTGGAGGGCCTTCCTGTTGGGACAAATGGGCCTAGACTGGACAATCATGCAAGTGGTCTTCTGATGAACCCAATGATGTAATAGAGTGTGAGGTCCAGAAAATCTTCTTAGACTGAGGTGATGGAGAATTCTTACTTATTGTTACCCCCACTATACAAGATGGCATTGGTAAAAATCTACTTTGTTATCAGTTGAAATGTTTTCTCAATTGCTGCAGCAGCAGCAAATGTGTGGCTCTGTCATGCCTGTGTTCTTTGTGGTCAGAAGTTGGATGAATTTGTTGGTACTAAACACAAAGGCATCAACAGGGCAATGGGTTATGTGACAGCAGTTCTGTATGATGAATCTAGTATACAGAGTGGCCATAAATATGTCCAAACAAAACTACTTTGTTTTTAATATGCCTCATACAAAACTTGTGGAACTGCCCTTTAGATCAAGGTTTTCTCTAAAGCTGTAATTTTTATTATCTTAACAGATAACAATTGCATAGCACTGATTAAATAACAAAACTATCATGCACAACCATGAAGAAAAGTAATCATCTTACCACCAGCACTCAGGCCTTCTTGTTTCGCTGTTTCAAGAGACGCTCCAGTGGTATCAACATGCATTATGTTACCAGAAGAGGCAGAAAAGGCTGACAAAGATAAATAAAATTACCCAGTGTGTAGCAGTGATTCTTTGGGAGCAACCAAAACCCAAGGGTCAGGTTGCTGGATTTAGGTGCAAGCGCAGAAGCAAATGAATGGTCAGACAGAAAATCAAGAGACAACAGACAGATTGAGGGTTGAGAATGCAGAGAGAGACAAGCCGCTCGAATGAGCTTTCTCACTGCCTTTTATTGAACATTGCAACATCAGTTACATTCTGTTCCTAGATAGTGTGCCACATTAGAATCTCATACAGGGGTGAGAACAATGGGTGCTTCTTCACAGAGTGCTGCATCAGCTATTGTCACACTTCAGCCTGAGAACTAGCACCCCCTTCGGTGTGCCGTAACGGGGGGAGATTTGCCTGCATTGCCATGTCATCAAGGCTTTCTGTGTGCTTCTGCTTAAGCACTTAAAAATACCACACCAGTGAAGGTAGATAATAAAAGATCAGAAGCATATTTTGTTTTATCTGCTGTTAGCAATAATGTGAACAGTGGCTCAGAAAGTGTAGCTGAGAGGGGTCACAGGTCCAGAAGGGACTCTTCTGAGGGCAGCAATTCCGCCCCCACCGCAGCAATCCATGGTCCTGCCCCTTCACATGCAGCTGAGCTGCTCAGAGCAAGGCCACAGCAGAAGCGGCCAACCTCACTCCAACTGGTGTGCGACCATGCAAGGAATGACTGCAGGGGTGGGGCGGTTTCTCCTGCACACCCCCACAGCCTTTATTGGCACAGTCAGTCACAGTGAAGTTGGATGCTTCTAAAGAAGCACCCATCTTTGCTCTGACCATGCCAGAAAGAATTACTTTTCAGTCAGAGTGGACTCCAAGCTGACTGGTGTGCCCTGGGGTGGCACATGGTCAGCTAGGCAGCTGTGGCCCTGGTCTTGCACTGAGAACACAGAATCTGTCAGTGCAAGGCCCAGATAGGATTGTGCTGTTAGTCCCGTTTAACACAATAGGACCTATGAGCAGTGGCGTAGCTAACGAGGGGCGATGGGTAGTTTGCCCTAGATACCATCCTTGGGGGATGACATCACAAATGACCAAAATAGCTACAATCACAGTGGTTAGGAATGATACCATAATGCTATATATTGTTGGATGTGGAATTTACAGCAGAATGGAACGAAAAAGGTTATGGCCCCAAAACCAGAAAAACAAAAGTGCATGAAGCCCTATGGAAAGTGAAAGTGGGCCATATCACGTGTTTAGTCGTGAGTAGGCAAACTTACCTTAGTCTGTCAGAAAGGGCAGACTGAGAGGAATCCGACACCAGAATGGCCCTGATCTGATGAATGTAGTCCCCAAAACCATCCAAGAAGAAAGTCCCTTCCTTTCAAGCTGCGAATGTATTGAGCCAGCCAGAATGTATTGTATTGAGAAAGCGAAACTGAGCCACACATTTGTGTTTACTCGCAAGTAAGCAGATGTGCCTTGGCTCATGGTCAAGTCGGGCAGAGGGGAATGCAAGGCTAGCAGCACAGTCCCAATCTGATGAAAGTGGAGCTAAACAAATGCTCCAGAAGGCAGCTTCCACCCTTCCCCATGGAAAGAATAAAACAAAGGCTTGAGCTGGTAAGGTCAATTTTTTTTTCTCTTTTAGACTTGTAAAGTGAGGTGGGTCCTGATACTGAGGTGGTTTAAATAAAATAACTTACATTGAACTGGTCACAGGGTAGGGCTGAAAATCTCACTGTTTTGTGGGGAGGGGGTGTTATTGCATGCAGGCTACAGCAAAAATTCACTTGGTGCAACAGGGCTGGCTTCCCCTTATTTAATTTTCTTACCTTTATTATTAATCATTTAGACTGCAATCCTAACCACACTTTCCTGAGAGTAAGCCCCATGGAACAAAATAGGACTTACTTCCAAGTAAACCGAGTTAGAATTGTGTCCTCAACATCATGGCTATTACTATCTCAGAGCCCAATCCTGTGGTCCACAGCCCGGCTCTGTGCTGCGAATCACAGTCGCAAACGTGCCATAAGGCACATTTGCGGGGCTCACCGCCGGGCTCCTGCCGTAGCTGTGCTAGCGCGCGTTGGTCACCTGGGTTCCACGGCTCAGCAGTCTCCCGGACTGCTGGGCTGCGAAACAGGAGGCGGGGGCGTGGCTGGGGGCATGGGGGAAGCGTTCCAGGGAGGTGGGAGGCTGACGGGGGCGGGCAGAAGGCGTCCCAGGGGGCGGGTGGGAGGCATGTTGGGGGGAGGGAGAGAGACAGATCCACGGAGCTGTGCTCTGCAGGATCCAGGGCGCTCGTGCAGAGCTGCACGCCCTCCACGAGTGCCTTTACTTTACTGCACTTGAAATATCACAGAAGAATGAAATCACAACATTTGGTGAATACAGTAGTCTATTTATAATTTACTACTGTTCCCCACCCCACCTTCCCCAGCTGACTACAGCAAATTATTATACATTCATTTCAAAACCAAATGTCCAAAGCTGCTTGTTACCCAGCTAATAGGGAGATGGGCTTCTTATTAGTTGTTGTTGGCAACCTTCAGTCTCGAAAGACTATGGTATCGCGCTCTGAAAGGTGGTTCTGGAACAGCGTCTAGTGTGGCTGAAAAGGCCGATTCGGGAGTGACAATCCCTTCCACACTGGGAGCAAGTGCAGTCTGTCCCTGGTCTGTCTCCCTGGCTATGGGCCTTCCTTCTTTGCCTCTTAGCCTCAGACTGTTGGCCAAGTGTCTCTTCAAACTGGGAAAGGCCATGTTGCACAGCCTGCCTCCAAGCGGGCCGCTCAGAGGCCAGGGTTTCCCACTTGTTGAGGTCCACTCCTAAGGCCTTCAGATCCCTCTTGCAGAGAAAGATGAATGTAAGATAAATACCTGCCATAATTGCTGATGTGTCTGGTCTCTTGCAGTTGTAGAACTATTAAAAAAAGGAACTAATTACTTTCACTTCTAAAACTTTGCTTCCTTCCTGGCTGCCTGATGACTCACTTGCTAATGTTTATATAGGAAGTTGACAAGCTGTGCAATCCAGTACTGTGGCCAGTCTTTCCTTGCTTCCTTACCATATTTCTAGGTGGGGTTCCAAATAAAGGACTGCAAAATCATAAACCTTGTTACCAAACAAAAAGCTTCTATAACCTTCTGCCTAAGTCCAAGTACAGAAACCTCTCATTTTGCATGGGTTTGATTTGCATGTTTTTGAAATAACGCTCTTGTTCAATTAATATCAGAATCTAATTTACACAGGAATATTTTTGAAACATCTCACACTCCCTCAGCCTAGTTCCATGCTGCATGTGTGACCACGTTCACAGAACTTTCACTTGCCACTTTCTCAATTTTCTTACACAGCGTCTTTGCTTTCCTCATTACTTTTTCAGCCATCAACATCTGTAGCCACTTCTCATAGTTTTATTCCTCAGCCTCAACCCTCCTCAACCCAGTAGTTTTCCCCCTCAACCCTCTCCCTACACCAGCAGTTCCCAAACTCCTCGAGTTTCCAAACTCCTCCCTGCACCCCTCCAGAGGCGGTATTGTGATTTGTAAGGTAAGAAACCCCCGGGCAATCCTGGGGATTGCAGTGCTGCCTTTGCCCCTCCCCCACAACAACTTATCCCAGTTTCCATATTGTTGCTAAAAATTAACCTCTCAAGCAGTGATATGGCCCTGAAGTGGCTTTCTGAAGCAAATACTTAAAATTTGTATAGTGCTTTCTGACTGGGTAAAGCACTTTATATGCATTATATTTATTTACAATAATTATGTCATTAGAGGCCCCAATCCTATCCAACTTTCCAGTGCTGTCATAATCATGACAACGAGTTTGGGGAAGGGTTATTTATTAGTAGTGCCATTGGGAGATATGAGCCCCCTGCTGGGGGGGCTGGTGTGCCTTGTAAATTGTCAAAAAACTGATGGTGTGCCTTGACAGTTTTAGTGTCTTGTCAGTGTGCCATGAGATGATAAAGGTTGAAAATCACTGATTAAGGTTCTCTTCAGTAAATAACAGCTGGATCAGCACGCTCACAGATACTGACTGCAGAAGTAGTGGACTTTAATGTAGTAGTGGGTACAGTAGTGGGTAAGAGGCACTCTTTCAAGTGGGTGCTCCTCTTTTAAGCAGGGGGAGAGTAAACTGGCCCACTTCACCCCAGCAGTGTCTTTTCTAGTGGCTGTCTGCTGGTGTTCTTTTGCATCTTTTTAGATTGTGAGCCCTTTTGGGATAGGGAGCCATTACTTATTTGATTTTTCTTTGTAAACCGCTTTGTGGACTTTTAGTTGAAAAGCGGTATATAAATACTGATAATAATAATAATAATAATAATAATAATAATAATAATAATAATAATAATAATAATAATCCTACCCCCCACCACATTCCTCATCCAGATGTGGACCCTGCTCAGCTGTTATTTTCCCTGGGGGGAAAAAAACCTCAAGGGGAGTTTTCTTCCAGGGTCAATAGCAGCTGCGGTGGGTACTCAATTAGACTATGGTGCAGCAATTTTCAGCCACTCTGTCACAGCACAAGGTATAGTCTTCAGGTGTGTCACAGAAGTTTGGAGGAGGGTCATTTATTAGTAGGACCATTGGAGGAAGTGATCCCCCTGCCAGCAGTTGTATTGGAATCTGGTGAAGATCTGGCGAGAAGGTAGATGTGGTATCAGCAGTGGCCCCTTTAAGGGTAAGGCCTGGGCATCCAGCAGCGTGTGCTGCACAGCTGCAGCCACTTGAAGGCAATAGGGTCCTCAGGGATATAAGGAGCAATTGAGGCAGGAAAGTTTGTGGGTTGTAGAAAGAGTGTAGGTTGGAGAGGAGACAGACAGACAGACAGACAGACGGACGGACGGACGGACGGATGGACGGACGGACGGACGAATCTGACCTTGGACTGTGACTTGGCTTATTGACTTTGGACTCTGCCCTGGATACTCTGACTGCTTTGACTGACTGACATCTGACCTCGGACTGTGACTTCGTTTATTGGCTCTGGACTCTGATTTGGCAACTTTAACTGATTGGACTGACTGGCTTGGAATCTGTGGACTGGGACTTGATTCTGACTTTCGCTTGCTGCACTTGTGAGTCTAACAAGGGAAACTAATCAGCCTTAAGGAGGCATGAGGCTCAGTGGGGAGGAGCTGTGGCAAGACAGCAGTGCAGTATGCCTTACCAATTGTAAAAAAGCTGATGGTGTAATGTTACCATAAAGAGCTGTTTTGTTTAGGGGCATTAGTATATTATCCTTTTGGAAACTTCAGGATCACAGGCTGGATAACAAAACAGTGTAATGCAGAGAAAATCCCTTGTTTAGCTTAAAGAGGAGACTGGGAAAAAGATAACTTTCAATCCAAGATTATATTTTTATTACAAAAACACAGGTATACATAATGTACATGGAAAATGGTAAGTATATGTTTCTTGGTTCCTAGTACTTGGATCCTGTGTACCTAGCTTTATGGTGGTTGCATGTGCCGTGTATTTGGTGCATCTGAGAAGGAATCAGAAAAGGATAGGTTGTAGGGAAGGATTTTAGGGGTCCCTTAATCTGCCTAACCCAGTTGCTAACTAAGATAGGGAGAGAAGGGAGGAATAGATGGGGAAGAAGGGAAAGAGTTTCAGAAACGCAGGATAGTTACCTGTCCCGGGGAGCAGATGGATGGGGGGGGGTAGAGAGTCCTATGGAGGACCCTCACAACACCAATGTGCTGTGTTCCTGAAGGGGAGGAGCCCAGAGAGAGAGCCATGTGCTCGGAGCCTCTCTTAAAAAGGGTTTTTGCTGACCTAGAATGACCTGGATGTGTCCTAGAGCTGTGTGCATGCTCAGTATACACACAGTGGTACACGTGGAGTATGTAAAACAGTGGAAGGGTCCAGAAATCAGCTATCAGCAAAGGCTGACCCTGGGGGAGGGGGGGTAGCTTGCTTCCTGTTGCTACTGGACTTTGGAGTCAGGATGTAGCTTAATGGCTGTGATTTAGTTAACAATAGGAGATACTTAAGCAATTATTTAGGTGGAGGCTAGGTACTTAGACTTTGCTGCTAAAGTCTTCCTCCCTTAAGGTGTTTGCATATGCAGTGATTGGATCAGGAGGCACAGTGATTAGGTTAAAACACACATTTTTAGGGGACATTTAGGAGAATAGGAGACATTTGCTTGTCCCTATAGAACTAGGTGATCTGTACCCATGCGCTTGTGACTTGACTTGGCTGTGGCCTGAATGTTGAGGTCTTGCCTACATAATATTTTAGTCCAAAATACATAACCAGATATAAAAATTACAAGAGGAAGAAGGAAAAAGGGGATTTTCACGTAACAGTGCTTCGACAATTTTAGCGCCTTGTCAGTATGCCGTGAGATGAAAAAGGTTGAAAATCGCTGCTGTAGTGTAAGGTGGGATTAAAAACTCCTACCTGTGGCTCTTGATCTGTCTGTGGCCTGATCTGGCTGCAACTGATGAAAGAAAAACTAACCTGCTCAGGGTTAATAACACTTCAACATCATCTGTAGTTTGGTACTTAGAGGCCCAATATTATAGGAAGCTGCCTTACATCAAATTGGTCCTAGCTCAGTATTGTCAACAGTGACCGGGGGCTAAATCCTATCCAACTTTCCAGCTCTGGTATAGCCACAATGCAGCCCCATGGTAAGGGAACACATGTTCCCATACCTTGAGGAGCCACCGGTGACTGCTCCTCCACCATAGGATGCGGGGCACACCCCACTGGCACAATTGCACCAGCACTGGAAAATTGGATAGGATTGGGCCCTGGCTCTCCAGGATTTCAGATAGGAATTTTTCTCTGCTGTCTCTGGAGGTGCCAGGAATTGAACCCAAGACCTTCTGTAGGTATAGATCAGGGGCGTCAAACATAAGGCCCAGGGGCTGGGTGTGACCCGTGGAAGCTTTTTATCTGGCCCTCAGGCTCTCAGCTGCTGAGTAGTGCTGAGGTGTTACTTCTGAAAGGGAAGCCCACTTGAAAATTGGGCTCTCCAGTTGATGGGAGGTGACCAGGGTGACAGTCCACTGAGCTAATAGCCACACTGCTAAAGCATAGCAACACACATAATGGTAAGAGGCTGCTTGACTTTAATAAAGAACCATATTGCTAGTCTGGCTGAAGCTGGGGCTATAGAGCTTAGAGATAGCAGGTACCAGTATCAGGCAGCTGCTGGAGAGATGAGCACTCAGGCCTTGGCAGCTCTAAAGGAACCAAAAGCTGCTTTGCTGTGTTACAGAAAACCTTGGCTTTGCAAACTGGGCCCCACAGTGTTTATGTTAAGTAACAAGTGTGGAATGCAAAAGATAACAGGAGACCAGGAAACGGTATCAGGCCGCACTAACAAGAGATGGGCCTGAAGTCGTGCCAAGAAATATCTTATCACATATGAAGTCATGTCGGTCTACACACCTGTCTTTGAGTATTTTGTATTGTACTGCTCTCTGCTGGTTTTTGGAAATTTTGTAATTTTATGTTTTAAGAGTAAATCTATTTATTTATTTATACAGGTATTTATATACCACTTTTCTTTGGTCATCAGATTTCTCCTAAGACTTTAATCCTGAAATCCCACCTATTTCCCACCTTTTATGTAAATTGTAACCTATCAGGTATTTGCCCACCTCTTGCCCATCTCTGATGCAAATTGTAACGAATCAGATGTCTAGATTTTTAGACAAAGAAGCTGAAAAAGCATAAAAGGGCAAATCCACCATTGGTGGGCGCGCCTATTGCTTTGGACAGTAGTCCCTTGGGTATCCATCGCATACAAATGAATAAAAAGCCTGCAAACTTTCACTCCTGGTACTGAGTCTTTTTGAGTTGCTTTCTTCCACCTTGCAACACAATATCTTGAAATATGATCAAGGTTGGTGTGTTTTCTCTTCTGTCATTTGCAGCTAATGGGTTCCTAACTGAGAAAAACTGCTTATTTTTGGTTATGACCTGTTTAATGACATCACTTCCTGCCGAATGGCATCACTTCTGGCCCTCAGCAGGCATCATGAATGCTATTTGGCCTTTGATATGAAACGAGTTTGACACCCCTGGTATAGATGGTCCCCTACCACTGAGCTATGACCCTTCCCTTTGAACCAAGAATTTGCCTTTCTAAAAATAAAGGAAAGCAAAAGTGTGTATCATTATGTAAATGATAAACATTTACATTGTTTCTAGGATTTTACTGTGTTAAAGATATCACTGTCTTTAATTGTTTGTATCTCAGAGCAATTCCACTTTTTGTTGAAGTCAGTTGCAGAAGTATACCATGGATGTGGACAAGATAAAATGAAGGACACAGTTTTCAATGATGGAAATTTGAGTTCCCAGACTCTACTAATGCTAATAAAAGTTAGATTTAATGTACCATGAGTTTACAATCATGGCTTCAAATACTCTTTATTGTCTGATTTAAAGTCTCTTTACAAAAAAAAGTTCGAATTATAATAATATTTGGCTTTGACAAACACTGAATCAGCAAAGCGTCCACCTGAACCACAGAAGTCCATTCCAGGATAGCTCAGAACATCTGTAATGCCTGTGTTATAGGCACACATCCCACCTACAATGAAACAGAATAGTTATAGGTAATATAGGGAAAAATTAAAACACAGTAGAGCATCACCTGGGACCCACAAAACTGAACATGGCTATCTATTGTGGCTTGCCAAGTGCTTGAAAGTCACGTGTTTTTTGCAGATAGCAAAATACCCTTTCCACATCTCCCCAGCCTCCCCCTGCCCTACACTAGTTTCACCTGTGCCAGCACGCATCCCTCCATGCGCCAGTAGGAAGGCTTTGGCCTGCTGCTGAAAGGCACACTGTTGCAAAGTGCTTTATGGCATTTTTGCAACCATGTGAATGCCTGGCACACTGGTGGGGCATGCACTCTGCTGGTGCGCCACTTGTATAGGATTGGACCATGAATTATGGATAACTCTGTTCTACCTACGGCTCTGTGCAAGTTTATTAAATTCTATTCTATTCTGTCACATTAGTTCCAGCCCACCAACACTTTCCGACATCTATAAGAACTTTGGAACCCAATTTTGCTCAAGTCTTAACAGTAAACTAGCTCGGACAATATTTCAGTTTCTGAATTATCCCCACACAATAAGACATGTGTACACAATAAGACATGTGTACCCCACACAATAAGACATGTGCATGTCTTGTTCCCACTCCTCAGTTGTGGGCTAGTTTCCCAAATGACATGGAAATTAGTTCTAACTGCCCTGCTGCATGTGCTGCTAACCTGACTTTTAAGGCAACAGCACATTTAGAGGGCAATTCAGATTAACCACGACCTCTTGTCCACACATGTCTGAGAAAACTCCCCTGGAAGCAAAGGGAGGAGTCAGTATGCAAGCCCACATGGCTTATCATGCAGGACCGCTTCACAGTTTGAAGCAGTGGTTCCCAAAATGTGAGACTTGGCTCCCGAGAGAGCCACAGAAACCAGCCAGGGGACCCACAGAAGCCTTGCGAAAATCCTGCCGCAATGTATACAATGTATAATATTGCAGCCCTAATGGGGAGCCACAGCCAGTGGCCCAAAAGTTTGGGAACCACTGGTTTAAAGTATCATCCAACAATGATTCTGACTTCTGACCAATATACCCCACATCATTGTACCTCTCCAGCATTGTTGCCAACTCCAAGTAGGGAATCTTCTTCGTAATAATCTAACATTTGTAGTTATAATAGTCATCCCTTGATTTATATTTTCTTCACTATTCCAGGCTCCCATAATAGGATAGTAGCGGCTAGGAATCTGGAAGATGGAGACACGTATTTGAAATCCTGTCGTACGCCAAGATAGATGCACCCTGCCTGCAGCTTCAAAGTTGGCCTTATTGGGACTGATTTAAAACTTCATCAGATGTTGAATCAGATGTTTGGCTAAATCATTGATGACAAACCTATGATATGTGGTTCAAAGGTGACATGCCACAACATTTTAGGTGACATGCCAGCATTCACCAACACAACTTAGTTTGCTTTACTTGTATCTCAGTTTTGTAGTTATTTGACTTTTTTATGTAATACATAGCATCGCACATCATTGGACTGTATTTTTTTAAATAAATGAATATGTAAAGAATTGTTTCCCTTTTGTTGTGGTGGGGGGGTATGTGTGACATGCCCACAGAGTCGAGTTAGGCATTTTCCAAATTTTTGACCTGCTGAGTCCAAAAGCTTCACCATCACTGGGCTAAACAGACAAACTTATTAGCATGAAGGAAATGCCATGGATTTTGTCAAATGGCAGTTGTAGAAAAGAAATTTGGTAATGGTGTTTTTTCCCCTCCATTTTCCAGGGCTGAAATTTTCAAGATTGCTTCTGGAGGAGCTGAGTAAGGAAATTGAAAATAATGATTACTTAAGAGCATCCTTGCAACATAACTTTTCCCAAAGGCAAAACATTAAGTAATTAGTAATTTAGAATAAAGGAATACATTATATATTTAGATAGGGTTATATTGATATGGGGTACTGTGTGTGTAAGAGAGAAAGAAAGAAAGTGAGAAATGGGTAGATGCAACATGCAATTTGAGTGGCTAAGTATTAGTTCAACAAGGCTCAGAAAACAATGGATATGATGTGCATCTGACCTTATCCATGTTTATTCAGAAGTAAGCTGCACTGAGTTTAATGAAATTCACTAGGCAGCCTTATTTCATTTTTATGTAGATGTTTCTTGGGTAGGGAAGAAGGTACCACTCAGGTTTTTTTTCTTGCGTAAGGGCAATTTACATTTGCACATATCTCAATGAATCAATTCAAGAGATTGACAATAAGAACCCTAAACAGGATGCAGCTACTGATGCACAGAATGTATATGTGGATTGAAATTCCCTCAACACTGAATTACCACAAATATTTCAATGGATCAGAATTAGTGTACAGGGATCCAGTGTGAGGCTCCTAAACAGGGCTTTCATTTTCTGGAGACATGTGTGATGGTAGCACAGGGAGGAAGTGCTTGAACAGGACAATGCTGGGATAGGACAATGAGAAAGCTGTAGCTCTTTGCTAGAGCACATGCACTGCATGCAGAAAATCCTAGGTTCAATCCCTAATGTCTCCAGGCAGGGAAGGGAAAGACCCCTATGTTCAGTGGTGTCAAATTATTATTATTATTATTATTATTATTATTATTATTATTATTATTATTATTATTATTATTATTAACAGTATTTATATACCGCTTTTCAACTAAAAATTCACAAAGCGGTTTACAGAGAAAAATCAAATAACTAAATGGCTCTCTGTCCCAAAAGGGCTCACAATCTAAAAAGATGCAAAAAGAATACCAGCAGACAGCCACTAGAACAGACAGTGCTGGGGTGAGGTGGGTCAGTTACTCTCCCTCTGCTAAAAAAAGGAGCACCCACTTGAAAAAGTGCCTCTTACCCAGTTAGCAGGGGTTTCAGCCAATTCAACCAAGGAGGTCGAATTACAGCTAGTACTTGTTATCACCTGCTGCATTACATAGGACTGAGCTGTTTTATTTACATGATTTTCCTTGCCATCTTTCTTACCTGCATTAAGCCGTATCTGCTTCGTGCACGGTTCCAGCCATTCACTAAGATACTCCCAGCCCGGCTCACACCACTGATCAGTGCTGCAATCAGGGCAGGTTGCACGCAAAGATTTCTTGCAACATTTCTAATTGGGACTTCATATCTCCTCAAATAGACAAGGTCTGTTTGAGCAGTTCTTTCTATAGCAGGAACACCTGAATGCAAGGATGGCAATGTGACTATTGTCAAAGATGATTAACTGTTGTTTAATTTACACACATAGGAAATGTACAAGGACAGAGAATAAGGACAAATATGAAGTAATTTAAAGTTTCTTTTTCATCAAGCATTTCTTAAAGGTTTTTGGAACTTTTCTTTTTCATCAAGCATTTCTTAAAGGTTTATCAGAGAAGGTATTTTGTTGATGGGCAGCCCAATCCTATCCAGCTCTGGTGTAGTGGGGCTGCACGGTCAACACAGTATCCAGCCCTGGGTTTGAGCAGGCTGAAGATCTCCTTGGGGTAAGGGAACAGCCTGCCCAATATGGCTACCTGCCCAATACAGCTTTCCCAGCCTGCCCAATATGGCTACTCAACTCTGTGCCAGCAAAATCACTGGCACAAGTCTGAGAAACCCCATAAAGGGCTTTCAGACCCAGGAAGCAGGTTAGGATATGGTAGAGGCCTCCTCCACTTATTCCCCTTGTGACCCTGATCTGCCCCCATTCTGACTTCCCTTCACCATGTTATACCCCTCCCTGCCCTCCCCCTGACCTGTGCTGCTCGGTGCAGAACACACCCACACCGGTGGCCATTTGTTGGGATTCTGCGCCAGTGGGACGGTGCAGGCCTTTCTACCAGCACTAGTTATTCGCGCGCTGCCACAAATGTGTTTTACAGCTCATTTACAACACCCTATGCCACCTGCTGCTGCGCCTGCATAGCAGGTGAGATTGGGCCATAAATCCAGTATTTTGTGCTAGGGTCCTTTTTTCTGTTGACATCTCTCCCTGAACCACCAAAGACCCTCCACTAGCATGCCCCCATCCAAACCTACCAGACTCCCACCTCCAGATCGCTTAAAAACACCAGGTTCTACTTCTTGAGCTACCAAAACCTGCTCCTGCCCCTGCTCACTGACCAAATATTGTTTAAAACACAAGTTGGCAACTCTCAGTGTAGGGAAAGCTTCATGTTGCTTTTTTTGCCTGCTGATTTAAATGGCTTGCACATGCTTGCCTGAATCACCAAACATAGCCTTATGCTTAGCAATACTTCTTTATGTGTTTCAGGACTAAAGACATTCTTCTTCAGACCAAGGAATAAAGTTTTGGAATCCTTGAACCACTATTTAGTTGGAGTGCTTGGAAAATTTGCCATCGATACGAAGCCAGGATCAACTGAATATTCTTATGAGGCCAAAATCTGCTTGGGTCACATTTTGGGGTTTCTCAGGCCTCTTAACTCCAGCTGCCTAGTCTAGAGGCAGGTACTGAGGTTAACCACTTCACTAACAGCCCAATCCCATCCCCCACCAGTTAGTGCCATGCAGCCACACAGTTGGAGTGTGTGCTGCATGCTTGGTAGAGGAGCAACCAGATGGCCCAGGGGAGGTAAGTAAAAATATTTTTTAAAGCTGCCTGGCCACCAATAGGTCTCCTCTGACCTACGTCAGTTCTTTTGGTGGTGCAAGTCTGGCTGTGGACGGGTCTGGGCTGGGAAGGAAGGATAGGATTTTCACATGCACTGCTGCCACTGAGATTCTCCCCCGAACTACCCCTGAACCACCCCCAGTTTAGCCCATTCCCTACCCCAACTTTCCCCTGAACTGCCCCACCACCACCTTACCTGCTCCACCACAGTGTCCAGGAGCCACTGGCATACATGTGGGACCTCCGGACACTTGTGCCAGCAGTCCTTCTGTCTACTACAGTGGTACACACGTGTGATGCCATAAGAGGACTTAAGGCAGCGGATCACAATATCCGCTGCTGTAGGCCTTCCATAGAATTGGGCTGTAAGACATCTAGTGTTAACAGGTGTAAAAAGACAACAGAAGAAACATTGGTTCACACTTACCACAGTTAGTTGTATCTACTGCATTTCCACAAGTCATCACAGGAATATCAATAGTTCTTAAGTCACCATAGCAGCCAAAATTCCAATAGGGCTCTAAATATGCAAGACAAAATGAGTCAGAGCCAAATCCTATCAATTTCCATTGCTGGTGCAGCTGTGCCAATGGGGCATGTGCTGCATCCTGTGGTGCTGGGGCAGTCACAGAGGCCTCCTCTAGGTATGGAAACATTTGTTCCCTTACCTCGGGGCTGCATTGTGGCTGCACTGGTGCTGGAAAGTTGATTAGGATTGGGCCCTCACACAACTACACCCTTGAGTGAAGTGTTAAGCTCAGTTCAGAGCCACACGTCTTTTCACTGGACTTATGGTCTATTACAGTGTTCTTCAATCTTGGAGTTGCGGCAACTTACGGGAACAAAAAAGGTTGAAGACCACTGGACTAGGGCACCACCAGGTCAAGGGGGAGGCATCTAGTGTACCCCTTCAGGTACCAGAAAATTCTATCCCAGTGCTGCTCAGGTTCTTAACAATTGTGCTAAAATAGCTTTTACTAGTGCCAGGCTTCACGGTATGTTTTCTGCTTTCTCTAATAAGAATAGGTGGCTACAGTGAACAGTGATGGGAGGGTATAACAGGGGCAGGGGGTGGATGGCGACAGGGGCAGGGGGTGGGCACATAGGGTCCCGGAGGGGCAAGATCGATGTGGGTTCCCAGTCTCATACTTTATTTCTTGGGGTTGTGACATGAAAAAGACCACTGGTCTATTATGATACCTATAATCTCAAATTGAACTTATTCTCTTTCATGTGTTGGGAGAGAAGGTAAATGTCTATTCCAGATAAGTCTACTCATAGTTTCTTCAGGCCTGGCACAAATGTATAAAATGGGCTCCCTCTCCTAATTGCATTCCATATATACTATATCATGATGAGTTGCAGTATTAAATTTCTGTTTTATTTTTGACATGACATAGACTATCACCTTTTGGAGCAATGCTAAGACTCCAAACTGAGCATAGTAAAGTGCCAAACTGAAGTAGTTTAAACAACTGCTCTCTATTTTTTGTGTGGAGTAGAGCCTGTATATAGCTTGAAATAATTTATATAGCTACAGTGAATCAGCAAGAAGTAACCTACTTATATGCATTACAGCTTACAATTCAAGAAAAGCCCATTATGGTAAAATTACCTCCCTTTTCACAAAAATGCATTTTACTGCTCAGCAGTAAACTATATTACAGAATGGCCATGCTGCCTTTCAAGATAACTCTAGGACTTGAGCTCTGGGGTGGTGTGGGGTGGGGAACTAACTCATTGAAGTATCTTACCGCCTTCCCCCATATATTCCTGCATGACCCCTGCAGTCATCAGAAATGGACCTTTTTAGGGTACCTCTGCCATCTGAAGCCAGCGGGATGGCAGTGAAGTGTAGGGCCTTCTCGGTTGTGGCACCACACCTCTGGAATCAGAGGCCAGAACATCTGAGGGCAGCCTCTACAGTATATGGTTTCCCATGGGGTTTGAAGACCCACCTGTTTGGCCTGGCCTTTGGGGAGAGAGAGGTACTTCTTAGGGACCCCTTGTACACTTTTATGTTGCTGATATTTTATGCTACTGATATTTTAATCTGCTCTTTTATTTCTATCTTTTAAATTGCTTTAATGGCTTTTTATGGTTTTATTTTAACAATTGATTTTAATGTTTTATCTTTACGTGTTTTGTCTGTTGTACACCACCTTGGGTTTTTAGAAAAGTGGTAAATAAATAAGTACAATTCCCAGAATTATTTGGTGATGACATGACTGTTAAAATGTAATCAAGCCAATATAAGCTTGTAGTGTAATTAGCAGACAACCAGTCCTCCACAATTGGCCTGGAATCTTCAGGAATCAGCATCAATCTCCAGGTGACTGCTTGTGACTACTTGTGACTTGTGACCAGGTGACTAAAATATTAGAGATTTTAAAAGGACCTCCAGGAATTTAAAACATTGCACCATGTTGGAAAAACAAATCTCCAAAATAGCTTGAGTCAGAGTTGGCAGCTCTACGTAGTAGGGCTATAAAAGAGAGCCAGGATAGCGTAGTGGTTCCAGAGTTCAACCTAGTCAAGGTTCCTTTCCCTAGTCAAGGTTCAAATCCCCATTCAGTCACAAAGCTTCCTGGG
Organism: Tiliqua scincoides; assembly: GCF_035046505.1. Taxonomy (NCBI): domain Eukaryota; kingdom Metazoa; phylum Chordata; class Lepidosauria; order Squamata; family Scincidae; genus Tiliqua; species Tiliqua scincoides. The sequence goes on from NC_089823.1 coordinate 90,179,141, forward strand.
TGACCTTGGGCCAGTCACCATCTTTCAGCCTCACCTACCTCACAGGGTTGTTGTGAGGATAAAAGGAGGGGAGGAACTGTGTACACCAGCCAAAGCTTCTTGGAGAAAGGGTAATATAAAAATGTGAAAAACAAATAAAAGCTATCTCACTACTCACCAACTACGCCAGCCAAACAACTCAGCCCCAGCAACATAAGCAACATCATGCAGCTGGTGAAGTCAGATTCAATGAAGCACCCAAGGGTCTGAAAATAATGCAAACATGCACAAAAAGCAATTCAATAGCAAAGGTTCCTAATATTACGTGTATATTGGAAATGTAACAATTGCACAAAATGACTACTGTATATTTCACATAAATATATGTGAGAAAATCAATCTTTTGGAAAAGTATTTGCACCAAAAGTTTATATCCACAAGCTTATACTTCACAACTTGTATCCGCAAGCTTATATTAAAAAGAATTTAATACTGAATTTAATACATTAATTTAATACTTCATGTCTTTGGACAATTTGATCCTTAAAGCATTTTATACTATTGGGAACCTAATTAAATAGAGAAGGCTTAGAACAGTAAACTGAGGGATTGAGAGTGAAAACTCTACTAACTATCCACGTGGCCAGTGTGGTGTAACAGTTATTGTGTTCAGGTTGGTGGCAAGAAATCCAAGTTTTCCATGCTGGCTTGCTTGCTGAAGCTCTTTGTGGAAGAGGTTGTGAGCTTCTCTGCCTTCTCAGCCTAATGTACACAATGCAAAAATGTACATACTATGGCAGTCTATTAAAAAATACATTATAGGTATTGCTGGTTTAAAGATTTTTAAAAAATTTCTAGAGCTCAAATCGTACTCAACAGAACAATCTCTGCAGTGGAACAGGTTTGATTCCTGGATTAATTTCTCCATCTGTATATTTCTGACTCTTCCAGCAAATTCAGATGTACTCTTTATGCTGGGGCTGCTATTCAGTGGCTATTGCTTTTGCCATGTTACTGGACATTTACATTCTGAACATGCATTCATATGCATGGGGCTCCCTCTGGATACCAAAACCAATGCGCAGAGAGAGCACATTTCAGAAGATTCTCAGTCTAGAGTTCCCTGCCACACACTGCCAAAACATATATTTGCAACACCTTCATAATGTAGACATAATTTCCAAGTGCCAACTAAATGTTTCACTACGCTTAGCAGACACTATAACAGTCCCTAGTTTCCACCTTCTCAATTTTACTATTTCACCACATGAAAGATTTTCCTCTGCTCCCCCAAAATGTAAGAGTTTGGACTCACCAGTCTTCCTTTGCCTCATCCCACAAGAGAGATATTCAGGGACAATTTATATTCTATACAAGCCACACCCATTACTTTGCGGAATGCCCAAGCTCCTTCCAGTGCAAAAGGCATTTATTGAAGGGGTTCAAAAACTATAATGATCGTAACAGCGATGTAGTAAAGCAGTAATGTCTATATAAATGCTTTCATTGCAGCATCTGAGGCGCTGCGTAACCATGAGGTCACCAACCAAGACAACACATTTGGGAGTTCATTGCTTTTACTACTGCGTACTTATCTGACACTTCTAGCCATGGCAGGTGGAAGCACTGGGATCAAGAGTTTCTTCTTGATGTCCAACAGAAATCTCCTCTCTTGCAGATTGTACCAATTTGTCTTCCTCTACCTACCCACCCAAACTGCCTGAGTAATTGGAGTCCTCAAAAATATTGTCCACTGCTTCTTTGCACGTTTCCCTGGAGATTATATATATACATAAAACACATAGCTCAGTCTTCTGCATTGAATTACCTTTTACATCCTATGCCCTGGGCGGAGAACATTCTGCTGGCTTATTTTTGTGTTCAACCTAATTCATCTGGTCTGAGCCATCTGATGGCCACTTGAAATCCAAACTGTGTACAAGGTCCTGAAGGATGCCAGTGAGTGGTTCGTGTGTAGGCACCTGTCTTGCCATCAAAAATGGTGATTTTCTTCATGTCCCTGCAGATCAGTTTGTACCTGATCAGTTTTTACATGACATGGAGAAAATCTTCTAACTCACAAGGTAAATCCTTGCCCACGAATAGCTAGAAGTGGCTATCACAGGTTATTGCAAGGGACCACCAAAAGGGGCTCCATGTGATGGCTGTTTTATGTAGTCCAGCTCTCAGCTGTGCATCGTTAAGCAGCGGCAGGGCAGAGCACAGGGACCACAAACGACAGCCTGAAAACTGTGACTCCTCCAGGGTTACTATCCAATGAATACTTTGGTGACTGCAGACCAACAACCTGATCCAACACAATTTGCGATGCTGCGACAATGACATCAGGTAAAGAAAGTAAAGTGGGTCAGAGCCACTCTGCAGTGTTGTCGGTTGAAATGACCAAAATGACTGCAGGGAAAACAGGGCCCTATATTACAAATGGAAATTGTTTTATGCATGTGTGCATGTATGTACTAATTGTTTGGTTCCGTGTACAAAACTATGTTCTTCTTTGATGTTATTGTGAAATGTAATCTGCCATCATATCTAAACACTTCCTTATAGAAAGATATTTGATCTTAATGTTTGATGTGCTCTAAAGGTATTGCTTGCCACTCTTTCCCTTTTGTAACTAGCACATCAGTGGGGGAACCAGGTGTTCATTCATGTGCACGCACACACGCACACACACACACACAGTAATAAACTACAAATATTAATTTTATGGGCTTCCACTCCAGTATCATCAGAGACAGGCATATTTTCACCTTACTGAGCCAAATGGTAAATTATAGGTAACCTAAAAGGCATTTATAGACATACAACACCTGCTACGTGAACCAGTATAGATCATGCATTGGGTTTGTATTTACACGTTTCATAGAATACGCAGTTAAGAGTGAAGCTGTAGATTCCTTTTCCTTTGGTGAATCCATCCCATCTGGAGATGCTCTGCCTTTTTTGTGCAATGACTTTTTCAGAATGAAAAGCCTCATTCATTTGTCTTATGCTTGGATATGCTGGCACATTGAAGAATGATTCTAACCAAAACAGAAGAAAGGTACACGTGTGGAAAAGAACTCCTGCACAATAATCAGGGTATCTCCTCTCACCTCTGGATAACTGATCATGTGAGAATATCTGAATCAGTTTATTTGATAAGGCAGAACACAGGGGAACAATCTCAGTGAACGAGGAAAAAGCCTCAACACAACTTGCTGGCTGCAGCCACTGGTCCAATACAGATATAGTCACCTGCAATAGTACCCATAACCATTGCAGTGGTATTGCTCAAGATAGAAAGTGGCAAATCCAGATCTGATCCACATCCAGAGATAAATGGGAAGCTGCATTTCCACCCTTCTTTTCTAGAGCTGCTACAATTTACAATTTGGTATCCTTCAGTCTTGGAAGACTATGGTATTGCGCTCTGAATAGTGGTTCTGGAACAGAGTGTCCTCTCCAGTGCGTGAAGCCTGGTTAAGGTAGATATGGAGGATAGACTGTTACCCATGCAGCAAATCCCCCCTTTCCACGTCGCTGAAATGGTCCAGTGGAAAGGTAGAGGCCAATACGGTTGGTTCCAGCGGCGTCGCAGGAGTTGCCAGAACGTGACTGTGTTCAGCCATGAACTGCCTCAGGGAATCTGGCTCCAAATTTTGCCTCGAAGTTGACTCCTGAAACCTTTTCCATAACTGGATGTAGCCACAAGGCAGTGGAGGTTTGGGATCAGAGTTTTCCTTCTCTCAGATGAGCTGCCTTCCCAAGCTAATGAGTCCCATCTACCCAGTGGCTGTTTAGTCGGCTCTTACGACAAGTACAGCCAAACTGAGGGCTTATTCTTATCCCAGCCCCCAGGGGATAAGAGCTGCTAACTCAGTGTTTTTTTTTGAATTGTGGGTCGGGACCCACTAGGTGGGTCGTGAGCCAATTTTAGGTGGGTCCCAATTAATTTCAATGTTATTTTTATATTAGACTTGATGCTACTATGGCATGTGACTTCATCTGAGGACATGTAACAGATCTGTAAACAGGCTACTGTGTACATATGCTTTTAACAATGATAGTTAGTGGGGCTTATTCCCAGGTAAGTGTGGATTGGATTGCAGCCTTTGGGATGTCTGAGGAATTTTGGGGTTAGGAATGTTTTTCTTTATTTTAAATAATTTTTAACTTATAAACTTTTAATTTACTTGATTTGATTTTTGTTGTATGGGGTTGTTAAAAATAACCAGCTTGATGATGTCACTTCCAGCCATGACATCATTTCCATGTTAATGACATCTGTTCTGGTGGGTCCCAACAGATCGTCATTCTAAAAAGTGGGTCCTGGTGCTAAAAAGTTTGAGAACCATTGTACTAACTAATAGTATGCAAGGCACTCAGCAGATCAATATTAATACCAGTTATTTGCATCAGCTTATGCACATAGTAGTGTCCAGTTTCAACTTACATGCATGGAATGTGATATCTTGGAATGAGGCTCTGCTCCGCCAACCATTACAATTTGCAAAGTAAAATTGGCCAGTGTGTGGAGCAGGGATATTACTATTGTGGCTCCTGTCTTATGAAATTGCCTGCCTAGGAAGGTTTCCCAGGAATCATCATTGTTCACTGTCAGCTAGATGCTTAAGCCTTCTTAAATAAGCTTCTTTGTTCTTTATTTTGTTGCTTTTATCATGAGTTTTTTTAAATTTTGATAGTTGTTCTATGGCTGCTAATTTTAATCAATTCTTGAAGATTGCTTCAAATATAATTGTTTAAACTTTTGGATGTCACCTTGCTCTCTTTGGACTGGTGTCTGACAAATCTGTAAATAAAGGCATGTTCTTTGACAGCTTCACTTCTTAAGATGTTTACATATGGACACTCATCTCCCTGGAAAACTATTTATAATACAAATATATTTTATAATTAAACCACAAAACTGAGAGAAAAAACTGTTGGTTTACTGAGTGCTCAGACAGAGTACCTGAGGATATGAATCTGACCCCCCCAATGAGAAAGCAAAGCATCTTATAAGTGCCCAGGTCTACTAGGCAGGTAGACCAGGGCTCCCTGATGGACTTTGTGGTGCGGAGCCCAGGTCTTTGCTCCCACTTGGCCTGCGGAATGCTGCACCCAGGCGGACGGGGCTGGCTCCCTGAGTGAGTGTGAAAGGGGGCTGTAAACAGTCAGGCCAAACAGCCTGTCAATCAGAGGGAAGGAGTAAGTCAATCTCATCAACCAGCACTTCAATTTATAGTACAGGAATACTTGGTGATAAATTTGTACAACAGACCGACTAGTGTGAACCAGTATTATGGCTGTTGTAAATGGTACTCTGGAAGTGTGGAACCATGTGCTTCCAGACCACCACCAGAGAGGCTGAAGTGGCCCCATGCAGGACAGCAGGGAAAGGACTGCCTGCTGATGAAGGTGAATTGGTGGTGGTGGTGGGTGGAACAGGGGACTGTGGGAGGTGTTTCAGAAGCAGGAGAGGTGGCACCTGTCCACTTGCACTGGATGCTATCCCCTGGTAGCAGCTGACACGCCCCTTTTGTCTCCTCAAACTTGCACCAGCTAAAGAGCTGGTGCAGGTCCAAGGAGACCCATTGGGGATCGGGGGGGGGGGGGTTTACAGATGGATAAGGGAAAATATTTTTCCTTTCCCCTCCCAAGCTCCCCCCCCCCCACAGCATAAGGTGCATCCCATTTCAGCATGATTGCATGCTATGGAAGGAAAAAGGATAGGATTGGGCTTTTAGCATCCTAACCTTTTAAATTCCCCAGCTTGTAGTACAGTCAATCATGGTGAAGTCCCATAAATTTCAATTGACTTTGTCATGACTATCTTCATCACAACTAAATAAATTTGGGATACAAAGCAACCCCCCCCCATGTAAAATTATTATAGAGATCTGACATGTACTTCTGTTATACATCTTCCAAAACATTTTCTTTACAACCTGTATGATATTGGAATCTAGTAAATAGAGGCTGCAATCCTAACCATTCTTTCCTGAGAGTAAGCCCCATTGAACAAAATTGGACTTACTTCTGAGTGGACCTGGTTAGGATTGTGCCCACAGTCTAGTAAAAAGCTATCAAATCAGCAAACAGGTACTTTCTAACCAAAGTAGAACAAAAGTTTAAATCCTCCATAGTACAAGGATATAAACAAGGAGGAAAAGCCATTTTCAACCACTGTGCCGTGGCACACTAGTGTGCCGCGAGTGGTCCATAGGTGTGCCACACAGGAATTTGGGGGAAGATCATTTATTAGTAGGGCCAATGGGGATGTGAGCCCCCCACTAGCAGCATGGTGTGCCTTGTCAAGTGTCAAAAACCTGATGGTGTGCTTTGACCATTTTAGTGCCTTGTCAGTGTGCCATGAGCTGAAAAAGATTGAAAATTACTGATATAAATATTTGGGTTAATAGCTGGACAGTTGAATGTTTATACACTTATAAAAATTACTACACATGCAATAAAAAAACTTACACAATGTTGAAACAATGAAAGTATAGTATTTTTGATGACAATTTTTAGATTGGATTTATGGATCTGTGCTGATATATGGACACAGATGTAATTCCTCTGTGCAAATAATCAGTTCAGTGCAATGGTATGAAAAATACTAAAATGTCATGCTTGGTCTTATAATTTATTTTATAGCATATCTTGGTGCAATTCAAGAAGTTAGTCACTGGCATATATACAATTAGATGACAAATTGTCCTAAATAGATGGGAGCATGCTCAATTTTTCCCCCTATAAAATGGTACAGGAAAGGCAAGTGACAAATGACAAATACTGTATTATGTTTTATTCCTCTTTCAAAAGGTATAGGCCATGCAATATCATTTTTGCCACTGTAATTACTAGGGCTGTACTTAAAGAAATTTACAGCCCAGTTCTAACTAGGGCTGTGCTGCCCTTTGCCCATGCAGTGTACCAGTGGCAGCCATTTTGGAGGTGCTGCTGCGAACAGCAGCAGTGCTGGAGACCCACTGCAGGCTATCTTGGGCTATCTAAATTACCTATTCCAGTAATGAGCTGACTTTCGCTGTGTACACACAAAATTTGCATTACACAAATGCAATGTACACACAGTACACTCTAAGTGTACTGTACACTCTTTCTCTCGATACCCAGCTAAACAAGCGCATCGGTAAAGCAGGTATCACGTTTTCCAGACTCACAAAGAGAGTCTGGTCCAACAAGAAGCTGACGGAACATACCAAGATCCAGGTCTACAGAACTTGCGTCCTGAGTACACTTCTGTACTGCAGCGAGTCATGGACTCTCCACTCACAACAGGAGAGGAAACTGAACGCTTTCCACATGCGCTGCCTCCAACGCATTCTCGGCATCACCTGGCAGGACAAAGTTCCAAACAACACAGTTCTGGAACGTGCTGGAATCCCTAGCATGTATGCACTGCTGAAACAGAGGCGCCTGGGTTGGCTCGGTCATGTCGTGAGAATGGATGATGGCCGGATCCCAAAGGATCTCCTCTATGGAGAACTTGTGCAGGGAAAGCGCCCTACAGGTAGACCACAGCTGTGATACAAGGACATCTGCAAGAGGGATCTGAAGGCCTTAGGAGTGGACCTCAACAGGTGGGAAACCCTGGCCTCTGAGCGGCCCGCTTGGAGGCAGGCTGTGCAGCATGGCCTTTCCCAGTTTGAAGAGACACTTGGCCAACAGTCTGAGGCTAAGAGGCAAAGAAGGAAGGCCCACAGCCAGGGAGACAGACCAGGGACAGACTGCACTTGCTCCCAGTGTGGAAGGGATTGTCACTCCCGAATTGGCCTTTTCAGCCACACTAGACGCTGTTCCAGAACCACCTTTCAGAGCGCGATACCATAGTCTTTTGAGACTGAAGGTTGCCAACAGAGACACAGAATTTGAATTCTCTTTTGTCTAGCGATTATATTATCGTGCAACTGTGTTGTGGGTGATATTGTGTCATTATGCTAAGGAAGTGTTTATATATCCAGAAACCTTCTGGACCTCCTTGCCCTAAGATGTGGTGATGGTGTCTGACCTAGATGCCTTTAAAAGGGAATTGTACAGATTTATGGAGGAAAAGTCCATCGCTGGTTACAAGTCATCAGATCAAAATAATTCTGTCAGCCTTGTGCTCCCCTTCACCTGGCCTTCGGTCTCCTATTTGTGAGTAAATCCACACCTGCGGCTCAGTTTCACTTTCCGTAGGATTCAGTACATTTTTCTTGTCAGCTGGGAAGGACAACCTTCTCGAGTTTATTGGAGCCTGCATTCATTGAATCAGGACCATGCTGGTGGTGTTGTGATCTCCTGGGTCTGCCCTTCAAAGTGGACTGAGGCATAGTCACTAACTGTGTCACTAAAAATCCCTGGGTGATAAAAGCTAGTAACCTATTTGAATTCAGCATTAAAAGTAGTGTTAGAATTGGACAGTTTTTCTTGTGTGCCAAAAGATTAGTTTTATTTTGTAGATCAGTGTTATCAGAGAGCGAGCTGGATCAATACTCAAACCAGCTGCCAGAAGATTTGAGGGCAGCCTCCTCAATATATGGTTTCTGGCAGGGTTTGAAGACTCACCTGTTCGCCAGGTCTTTGGGGAGGGAGGTAATCCCTAGGGACTCCTTAACTTCTATGCTGCTTTACATTTTATATGCGAATCTGCTTTTTAATTTTTTTAATTGCTGTAATGGTTTGTATTTTTTACCCTGATGTTTTTATCTCTCTCTTTGTTTATGTTTTGTTGTACAGCACTTTGGATTTTTAGAAAGGCAGTATAGAAATCCCCATAAAATACTTTATGGGGACTTCCTGCTCTAAAGGCAACAGAGTGATAGACATACCCAATTTAATGGCTTCTGTTTTCCAAGCTACATTTGGCCCCTTTTGTAGCATGCCAAGGTCCCTCAAGACCATGTTCCAGGAACACTAGAGAATAAAGTAGATTGAATAAAATGCAATCATTTTTGAAGAAACATGAATACCTTTGCATTTGAATTCAAATAATTTTATTCCAATCTGTATCAACAGAAAAAAACATAAAGAAAAAAATATTGCTGATCTAGTGTGCTAAAGAGCCAGATGGGTTTTGCACCTCCTATGGCAGGTGGTATCCCAAAATTTGGGAGCTCTGTCTACTAACTATGCTTACTCATTAGTCCTGTAACAGCCTGAAACCTATTCCCTGCCCTCAAAACATCTTTTAGTTACTTCCCTCTATTGACCCCATCCTCTGCCATCTTTCCTTCAATTTCACCCTTGTGGATGTTCAAATCGTCCAACCCTCCCTCTTTATACCTCTTGAAGCATCCAGCTCATGGCTACTTTCTTCTGAAGGGAGGAAAAGCAAGCAAGTTGAGACATAGCTATGTGCACAGTTGAGCCAAGAAAGGGGGTACAATTGTGCCTGACATTTATTCAGTCCAATTACTTTTCACTTATGCAGTTTCCTCACCTCTTTCAAAACAAAAAAATGGGGGAAAGAAGAAATTATCAAGGAAAGAGTGATTTGGAAACAGTAATCTACTTAGTACTGGTTCTTTTACTTTGACTAAATGGCATGCTACAGCTTGCTTACTTCCCTCCTAATCTGATGTTACAAGGGGAACTATAGGATGAAAGCCAGAGCTCAATTCACTTGGGTGGATTATGCTTTTAGTTTTCTTCAGTGGGTTTGGACCCACACTTGCCTCAAAAAGTGAATGTCCCTGTGTGTCACTACTTTACTTGCTAAATATGGTCTGCAAAGGCTAAGACCTTCAATATCTCCCAAGGAAAAGGTGGAGTTTGACTACCTGGCAACCAGTTGGCATTTATAAACAGAAAAAGGAAGCTCATCCACGCACCAGCTTCTGTCAGATTCACAGGGGTCTTTGAAATTCCAGGAGTGTAGGGATTTTCCTGAAATATATGCCTATTACTGAAGAATCAAGTGCAAGGAATTGTATTAGTTTGGATTCATACTATCATAAAGAGAAAAAGCAAACATCAGCATTTCTCTTAATTTTTTGTATCTAGTCTGTTCTGAACCACAGAATCATTAATTAATCCTGAAAGCAAGGTACATTTCAGCATAATTGTTGCCATGTACTATTTATCTGCTGCTTTAGCTTCAACATGCAGCATACACAATTGTTAGACTTACAGTGCAATCCTATTCATTTCTACTCAGCAGTAAGACTCAGTGAGTTCAATCAACTTAATCCCATGTAAGTGTGCAGAAGATTGCAGCCTAGAAATCAGCCTCTCTGAAAACAGAAGGAACGTACAGCTGAGTAAACATTCAAAGGACTGTACTATAAGACAGTGTTTCATAATATGTAGTACAATGTAATTAGATAAGGCAATGACAGACTTAGGACATTATCACACAACCAATGATGTTTTGTAATGCACAATTTCTGAAATAGATTTAACAATTCTTGATACGTGTCCTCCATTAATATTTCACTTGCAAACAGTATTAAAGTACTGAAATATCATTTAAAGATTTACCATTAAACTTAAAAGCTGAAATTAATGTCTCAGGTGACTCCATTCAAAAGGGCTCAGATTATTTGTCAAACAAAAAATGATTTCCCCAGAGGAAAAAATATGCAAGATTTCTTCTCATGAGTTGTATAAAACTGTTTAGAAAAATGAGCATTATGTGCAAACATACTAAAACAAAGAGCTTTATAAAAAACATTCCTAAAAATGTATCAAGCTTAAAAGAAAAGATGATTTACAAATATTTGTTATTGTTACACCTAGTCATCATCAGAATCTGAATCATAGTTCTTTCCTCTGATCGTTTTCTTATCCAGCTTTGTGAAACTTGTTCCAAATTTCTTTTGGTTCTGGAAAGGTGGGTCCATCAGATTGCCACTGGGAAGGGGAAAAAAAAAATCTTCCAATATTGTGTATATAACTATAAGACATTTCTGAGGCAGCAGCTCTTCAAAGTAGTTAATGCATGATTTTCTGAGAGTAGGATCAACTTCTTTTGGGCTCTTGTCTGTTTTAACTCTCCCAACTCATCCAATTTTAGTGGATGTCCCCTGCTTCTGATGTTGTGTGAGAGGGAAAAGAACATCCCTTAATCCCCCACCCTGCTTAATTTATTCCCCCTCAGGTGCCTTTTTTCTAGACTGATGAGCCCCAAACACTGTAGCTTTTCTTCATAAAGGAGATGCTCTAGCCCAGTATCCATTTTGGTTGCTCTCCTTGTCCAGTTCTACTATGTCCTTTTTGAGATGTGGTGATTAAAACTGTATGCAATACTCCAGATGTGGCTTTTTTATCCATTTGTACAATGGCATAACATTGGCTGTTTTTTTTCTCAATCCTTTTTTAAAGATCCCAAGCATGGACTTGGCCTTCAGTGCCACTGCACACTTTCATTGAGCTGCTCACCCATACCCCAACATCTCTCTTGATCCATCACAGACAGCTTAGAACCTATTAGCCTATATGAGAAGTTTTGATTTTTTTGCCCCAATGTGCAATACTTTACACTTACTTTTGAATGTAAGTATCTACCACATTGCGGCCCACTCTCCCAGTTTGGAGAGATCCTTTGGGAGCTCTTCACAATTCCTTCTGGGTTTTTTTGCTTACTTGTGAGTAAACATGACTGTGTGGCTTACTTTCGCTTTCCACAGGGCTCAACACATTCACCAGCTTGGAGGGAGGGACTTTCTTCTTGGGTGTTTTTGGGGGGCTGCTTTTATTGGATAGAAATCATTCTGGTGTTGGATTCTCTCAGCCTGCCTTTTCCGATGGACTAAGGCAAGTTCTCTTACTCACGAGTAAACACACAATATCGCTCAGTTTTACTTTCCATAGGGCACCATGCATTTTTTTGTTTTCTGTTTTTTTTACCATAACTTTTGGTGGAAAAGAGGTATTTTACCCCCGTTTTTCCACTGCATTCCACATGCAGCTGTATATAGCATGATGGGGTTATTCGTAACCTCCACAACGTTAGCGATGCTGGGTCATTTGTGGTGTCACCCCCTCAAGGCTGGTACCAGGTGTGGACCACTGCCCCACTCCTCGCTAGCTATGTCGCTACACAGAGGAGATGGGGAAGTTTGTGCCTCTTAGGTTATAACAAAATTACAATTCCAGACAAATTAGAAATTACAAAAAGCAGCAACTGAAATTAAGGAAAGTAGGCATATTACGTTCCAACATGTCCTCTTGGAGCATGCCTGATTCATGTAGAAAAGTAGAGCATTCATCATTACAGCAGAAGGGATACACTTGGTTTTAAGTGTTTCCGTAATGCATTGTTCTCAAGGCAGCCCTTGAACAGGTACAGTCTTTCTGAATAAAATGTGTGATTTGGCAAGAAATTATCCTCTATTCAGGAATGCCTCATCCTTATGCCTTGCATTTCCACAAACTTAAAAAAAGCAGCACCAGCTGCTGCCATTTCTCTTAAGGTAATTTCCTTTTAGACCAAACAGATCTGTATATGGAGTAACTTCATTCAGACATAATTCTAAGCTATGGTTTGGCATTATGAGAATTAGCATGCTCAAACATTCCCTTCTCTCCTATTTCCTCTTGCAAACAATGGGAGAAAACACTTTTGTTTCTGGTTTGCAACAAACCAGGAATGGAAATTTCTAATCTTCTCCCATTACACATAGAGAAGGGAGCATTATTTATATAAAAATATAATTAAATAAATAAAATTACCTGTAATTGATAATGTCTGCACAACCTAGTCTCCATTCCAAGGCCTCTGTGGGGAAGTCATCTGTGTTACCAAGATCAGTAAAACCAACCACATAATCTGTTGTTTTTCCATCTTTTACAAGGGCCAGTGTGGGGATTACTTTGATGCGGAGTCTCTCACACAGGAATGGGGATTTTTCAGCATTTAGTTTGATGAACTTGGTCTCAATGTGTTTTTTTGCTAATGCTGCTAAGTGCTTGTCAAATATTAAGCATCTAAGGAAACACAAAACATAATTCAGACATTTCACAATAATGTACATGATAAATTTAATTTAATTTCATTTTCTAGCTCCAATTTTTAATCATGATGAAATTAATATTTTACATGGCAGGGAATATGTTTTACCCCAGGAATGAACAAACAAAGGTCAGCATACAGATGGATCACTGCAATTGTATCATGACCACTTAAAGTAACAGTAGGAGGATTTACTCTAATTGAACCATTTAAAGGTAATTTTGTGAATTCTCTATTTTCCTTTCCCCTTGACCCCACGGATCTGACGTAGTAAAATACTCACACAACAGAACTGAAGGACACCACTTTCTCTAAGATCCATTATTAGCCATGACAAGCAATATTACACATATTACTGTATAGAACCAACTGACCCATATATATTAACACCAACACCAACACCAACACCAACACCAACACCAACACCAACACCAACACCAACACCAACACCAGGTATTTATATACCGCCTTTCTTGGTCTTTATTCAAGACTTTATTCAAGGCGGTTTACATAGGCAGGCTTTATTTAAATCCCTTATTAAATAGGGATTTTTACAATTTGAAAGAAGGTTCTTTCTTTCAAGAACCACTACATTCAGGTGTCCGATCTGGCTTCACATTCTGGCCTCCATCCTCCCATGCTCAGAGCAGATGGAATAGCTCGGCTTCAGCTTGTCAGCTGCTTCAAGGTCGCACGGTGCCGGTGGCCTCGAACTGGCGACCTTGTGGATGTTATCTTCAGGCAGATGGAGGCTCTACCCTCTAGACCAGACCTCCTGCCCAATTTACAATCGTGGCTAAGCAAAACAATCATGCACTTAGTTTTGCATGCTAAAGTACTGATGAAGTGACCATGACCAGATTCTCATACTTGCACTTGCTAGGGGTTTGGCCTATATCAAACCTAATGGTATTTTTTCCTGAATGTATCCACATAAGATATATAACACATTAAGTATATCTAATTACACCCAAGACTGCAGACACTGTTTACAATCTAGGACAGCAGTTCTCAAACTGTGGGTCTGGGACCCCATTAGTGAGTCATTTTCCAGTTTTTGGTGGTTCACAAAACTGGCATGGCAGATTAGGCTATATGCATTAAGGCAGGGGTGCTCACACTTTTTTGACTCGAGAGCTACTTTGAAACCGAGCAAGGCCCGGAGATCTACCAGGGGGGAAGGAAGCGTCTGACAGACACCCCCTTTGATGTATGGAGCCCCTGCTGGACCAGGTCAGAGGAGGCCCACCAAGTCCAGTCCAGTTTTGTTGCTGCATGCCTGAAGAGCAGCTAAAGTGTCAGTTTCAGTGTCAGTTTAGTGTCAGCTAAATATGTCAGTTTCGTCTAGTCACTAGACGAAACTGACATATTAACAGTTTGGAGAGATGGCTCCGCGATCTACTGATTTTGCCTCGCGATCTACTGGACCTGGAGACAGGGTTGAGCAGTGAAGTGGCTAAGTTTGCAGATGACACCAAACTTTTCCGAGTGGTAAAGACCAGAAGTGATTGTGAGGAGCTCCAGAAGGATCTCTCCAGACTGGCAGAATGGGCAGCAAAATGGCAGATGCGCTTCAATGTCAGTAAGTGTAAAGTCATGCACATTGGGGCAAAAAATCAAAACTTTATATATAGGCTGATGGGTTCTGAGCTGTCTGTGACAGATCAGGAGAGAGATCTTGGGGTGGTGGTGGACAGGTCGATGAAAGTGTCGACCCAATGTGCGGCGGCAGTGAAGAAGGCCAATTCTATGCTTGGGATCATTAGGAAGGGTATTGAGAACAAAACGGCTAATATTATAATGCTGTTGTACAAATCTATGGTAAGGCCACACCTGGAGTATTGTGTCCAGTTCTGGTCGCCGCATCTCAAAAAAGACATAGTGGAAATGGAAAAGGTGCAAAAGAGAGCAACTAAGATGATTACGGGGCTGGGGCACCTTCCTTATGAGGAAAGGCTGCGGTGTTTGGGCCTCTTCAGCCTAGAAAAGAGACGCCTGAGGGGGGACATGAGTGAGACATACAAAATTATGCAGGGGATGGACAGAGTGGATAGGGAGATGCTCTTTACACTCTCACATAATACCAGAACCAGGGGACATCCACTAAAATTGAGTGTTGGGCGGGTTAGGACAGACAAAAGAAAATATTTCTTTACTCAGCGTGTGGTTGGTCTGTGGAACTCCTTGCCACAGGATGTGGTGATGGCGTCTAGCCTAGACGCCTTTAAAAGGGGATTGGACAAGTTTCTGGAGGAAAAATCCATTATGGGGTACAAGCCATGATGTGTATGCGCAACCTCCTGATTTTAGAAATGGGTTATGTCAGAATGCCAGATGCAGGGGATGGCACCAGGATGAGGTCTCTTGTTAGCTGGTGTGCTCCCTGGGGCATTTGGTGGGCCGCTGTGAGATACAGGAAGCTGGACTAGATGCGCCTATGGCCTGATCCAGTGGGGCTGTTCTTATGTTCTTATGTTATGTACTGGTAGATCGTGATCTACCTATTGAGCACCCCTGCATTAAGGATTAAACAGCAGCTACTGGGGGGGAGACACTGCTGCCCAATCACTATTATAGCCACACCCCTCGACATTTACAAATCAGGCAGCAGTCTTTAACAAGTTGGATCTAGCACAGGGCCCTCCAGACTGCAACCCTGATAAGACACCCTTTGATAGCCCTCAGTCACACATATGAAAACAGCTAGGTGTTTATTTGGACTAAGAGGTTCAATTACTAAAAAAAGGTGCTCCAGGTTAGATAATTAGATGGAGTTTCTAAACTCAATGATTTCATCTGTAGGGGCAGTCCAAAATGGTAATTGCAAAATACAGCAACAACACAAATTGGGCTCTTTAAGTCACAAAACATGATAGCCTGCTGAATTCACAAAATAACCCAAAATTTCCTTTTTAAACTGCCTGCTGATTGTCTGCAGAGCATTTTAAGTGCTTACAGACAGTTTCCAAGCTGTTTCTAAGCATTAACTAACTCTTTGTTCACATTCTTCAGCAGGAAAGTCTGGGAAGCCCAGACTGAAATTCTTTGAGCTCTGGTTCTGAAGTGGAGTTTTGCAAGGTTTTTAAAAGTCCAAATGCTTTCCTGCAGTTTCAAACTAGGTTTATTATTATTATAGCAATTCCATGCCATGTTCAATCTTGTTGCTTTAAGTTAGGGTTAATTGGCATGCTATAGCGTAAAATTGGTCACTGTAAGCTGGTTGGCCGCCTGCCCTGAACCTTAAGTTTAAATAAAGCGACCCATTTTACCTACACATTTGTCTTGCGTCATTCTCTATGTGTGGGTATTTTGTGCTTGTTATGCCTGTGGCTATGTCTGCTGACATAATATACCTATATTACAGTGATAAGAATTGATAAAAGTGCTTTAAAATTGATTAAATTATAATTTTTGAATAAAAACTCATAACACAGCTTTCAGCCATTTTTATTTTTGGATAACACCAAAATCCCGGCATAAAACCATTTTAGACTGCCTGTATTGATCTGTTTTTAACAAGAATTTTGCACTACAAAATGCCATTAAAATTTACTATACCTGAAAGTTGTATCTTTGTAGAAATGACATACCACATTTTTACTTTCTTTCACTTCTTGAAAAAACTCTCTCTCACTGGGGATTTCTCTGTATTCCCCATGTCCTTTCGAAAGCCATTCCTGATTTTGAAGGAAAGAAATGACAGCATAACATTTCTAGGTATTATTATGATGCTTTAGAGACAGGGCATCCCTTGAGATAGAGCATCATCAAATTCAGGAATTCTTATACAGTCACCCCTCATCTTAGGCACAATTGACTTTCGTGAATTTGACTATACGCACTTTGCAGAAAAAAGAAAAAACACAATAGCTTAAATAGTGAAGGCAATTCCACTTACAAAATATACGCCTGAAAGTAAGCCAGAGATCAGAGAATGAAGCTGCTATTCCCCCAGTACATGCCTGCTTCCTGCAATTTTTAAAGAGACTGTTTCTATTTATCAGATAGAAGAGATTTTCAAAGTAATTTTGACTATATATAATTTAATTTTTGCTTTACATGTTAACTCTAGAACCTTACCCTCACATAAGATGAGATATAACTGTAAGTGGGGCTTAGAGTGTGAGTGGCACAAGTGTGAGATGCTCCTATTTTCAATTCTCACATATTCACTCTGTAGTCTTATTTCCTTTCATTTCTATACTACCTTTCACTAAATTACCCCAAGGCAAGTAGTATTCTATGAGTTTCTATTTCCATTATCAAGGCTGTTGCAAAAATTACTGAGATAATGCATGTAAAATACAGGCGTTCCCCGTAGGGGACAGAGTCCCGCTGCTACCATGAATAGTTGCAAACCCTGCAAGAAGTGGTTCACGAATTCCCCTCATTACACAAATGACTTATCTTCAACTGATCACAGCCCTCCTGTTGGCTGTCTCTATGCTGCCTGCAAAGGCTAACAGAAAGCAGGAAGAGCTAACAGGAAGCGGGCTGGAGGGTTTTTCAGCTTTTCCAACTCTGTTAGCCCTTCCTGCTAGAATCTGCAGGCAGCAGAGAGACAGAGGCGACAGGAGCAATCTGTCCAACTTTGTGCTTTCATGCATACACATGATAACACTGCTTAGACTTCCAGACAAATGTCTAGAATGAAACCAGGACATAAATTGGGGACTTGCTGTATTATTATTTACAACACTACATAAAAGTTACCTGTTTTTGTTTCTGAGCTTTCTTTAGCGCATCAAGTCTTCTTTGCTTTAAGAGTTCCATGTCATCCTCATCCATCTGGTCCAGTTTTTGAATATCTGCATCAAGTTGTTCTTCTACAATTTTTGTTGTCTGAAGCATTTGAGCTTCCAAGACTTTTGAAAGTATTTCAGCAGAAGAGTCAGACATTTTTTCTTCTATATAAGCACCAAGTGCATTAAACCTGAAAGATACAGCAGATTTTAAGTTATTATATTTTTATCCTGCCTTTCCATAATAAAAAGCAAATAGCCCCAAACAACAAATATAATAGAAAGATAAAATACTTGATAAAATCGAATCCCTAGCATGTATGCACTGCTGAAACAGAGACGCCTGCGTTGGTTCGGTCATGTTGTGAGAATGAATGATGGCCGGATCCCAAAGGATCTCCTCGATGGAGAACTCGTGCAGGGAAAGCGCCCTACAGGTAGACCACAGCTGCGATACAAGGACATCTGCAAGAGGGATCTGAAGGCCTTAGGGATGGACCTCAACAAGTGGGAAACCCTGGCCTCTGAGCGGCCCGCTTGGAGGCAGGCTGTGCAGCATGGCCTTTCCCAGTTTGAAGAGACACTTGGCCAACAGTCTGAGGCTAAGAGGCAAAGAAGGAAGGCCCATAGCCAGGGAGACAGACCAGGGACAGACTGCACTTGCACCCAGTGTGGAAGGGATTGTCGCTCCCGAATTGGCCTTTTCAGCCACAGTAGACGCTGTTCCAGAACCACCATTCAGAGCGCGATACCATAGTCTTTCGAGACTGAAGGTTGCCAACAAGATTATTCCGATGGAGAAGGGTATACCCAATTGTTGGTGGGGTCTACTGTTTCTTGGACAATGAGATATATGGCCAAGCTATGTGTATGTCATTGTTGAAGGCTGAGAGACTAACACCATATAATGACATTTATAAAATCAACATTGACATGCTTTTATGTTCTAAATATGCCTATTGTGCCTTTAGAGATGCAAGTTTCATGCTGTAATAAATAGGTTTAATTTGGAAATGTTTATCTCTGCCTCTTCTGGTAGCATGGGGGATACTCAACTGGTGCTGGCTATTAATGAGACTACTTTCTCTGGACCCAGCAGGTGTCCGGGTGGGGGGATAGGTATGCATATGATGGCTCTGGACTCTGGAGATTCATACTGCAACCACTTTAAAAAAAAAAAAATTTTTTTTTTAGCCTTTGTTGGAAAATTTAGGAAATTGGACACCATGATCTAAACTTTGTAACATCAAGAAATGGCTACTGCAGTGGAGTTGAAACATCCAAGTCCAAGGCTACAACCCTATGTATACTTTCCTGGGAGTAAGCCCCACTGAACACAATGGACTTAATTCTGAGCAGACATGCATAGACTTGCGCTGTTAGGGAACCTGTTCAATATTAAATGTATCTGCTGCAAGAGACCTGCACAGGGTTCTAGGGTACACTCTCAGTTTGTGTTGGGAATCTACAGGGCTTACTGTAAAACAGAAGTGCATTCAATGCTCCCCTGAAATTGTGAATTGCATAGGATGACAGTAAACATGCATTATTTCTAAGACATGTACATAAAGTTAGACCACATAGGTCTTGAATAATTTTCTTCCCCTCTCAAAGTCACTAGGGCTATAACCCAAAAAAGTTAGCCTTAGTTGATTGTGTTGTTTTAATTAATAATTCTGCATAAAACTTGCACACAAATAGCACTTCTGAAATAGAAAAGCATACTTTGTTTTTGAATGACGCAGGCGCATGCTGCGAAGGGTACTACTACCTTTGAAGAGGCATTCTCTGCTGCTTGACAGAGAAGAGGCGATCTCTTCTAAAATGGTGCCTGCTACCTATAATTTTTGTAAGCAGACTTTTTCTTCCTGACTCAAGTTTTGTGTCCCTAACATCACCACCTTTTCTTAGCACAGAAGTATGTTCCTGGTCTTAGTGCTGGGTGGCAGGCATCCAGGAATCCCATGAATACCACCAGACACTACTGTAAGTATCATTGTGGTATTTGTACCACTGGTTGAGAAACACTGTTCTAGCGTTAACACTACAGAAAGTTAAAAAGAGCCTTGGACAAAAGTGTCTGGATTTCAGAATTGTCTTGATTTTGGATGTCCAGATAAGGGGGAACTCCCTGTATCTGCACTGAACCTGGAGTTATGTTGACTGCACTATTTTCTTGGACATCTTCAATTCAAAAGGGGGTGATCGCATTTAACCATTGTAAAAACACGTGCTTAGAACACAACTTCTCACAATTGTATCTTGAAACCACCATATTACTGACTTGTGGAGCATCAACGTTTTTCTTCCTGACCCAAGCTTGGCATCCCTGACATCAACGCTTTTTCTTCATAAAGCACTTTTGCCCGGCCCACAGGTGCACACATTTGGCCCCTGTTGCATAAATGGGGCAGAAATGGCTTAAGCTGATGATGAAGTGGCCAGAATAAGCAGGGAGCCAGGCTGAGCCAGTAAGTCCCCCGTATATTGAAGTTATTGTTTGAGCCTTTAAATGCCGCTAAGGGCACGATCCTATGCATGTCTACTCAGAAGTAAGGGAAGCCATTTCTGCCCAGCCCAGCCCACTTGGTCCCTGTTGCGTATATGCGATGCTGCGCAGAAATGGCTCAGTAGGGAAGTACAGTTCTAGGAGAGGCACAGAAGCCTCTGTTTGTGGGGTGTAGCAAGGGCAGGATCGCGTGCATATGTCGGCACAGCAAGGGCAGGATCCCCCGCCGTGAGTGCGCACAGCCAGGCCAGCGTCCTCTGTCGCGTGTCTGCAGGGGAGACACCCGCAGGGAGGGCAGGACCTCCTCCCGAGGCCAAGCGGCAGCCCTGACAAGCCCCCCGACGGTGCGTGGGGCGGACACAGCGGAGCGCAGGGAGGCCCGCGAGGTACTCACTGCAGAGGAACGGGGGGTGCGCGGTGGCGGCTCGGTTCGGCTCTCCTCCTCCCTCACTGCTGTGGGCCGAGTCTGCGGACTCCGCGAGCAGCACCTCCGTCACAGCCGCCGAGACGCGTCAGAGGAGTCGCCTTTATGACGCTCGCCCCGCGCAGGCCCGCCCTTAGAGGCGCCGGTGGGCGGAGCGGCCTCCGCTCTGGAGGGGACGGGACGGGACGGGACACTCCCACCGCAGTGCAGCGCGTGCTTGCTCCGGAGGAAGTCCCGCTGCGTGCGGTGGAACCTGCTCCCAGGAAAGTCTGCCTGGGTCGCGCCTCCGCTGCTGCCTCTTGCAGCGCCTTGACGGAGCGGGAGTTCGCGTGGTCTGCCGTGTGAACCGCTCTGCCTGGCAGGCTGCCATCCTGCCCACCCTTACCTGGGAGTAAGCCCCATTGACTCTAATGGGTCTTCCTTCTGCATAGACATGCCAAGGAGCGTGTTCCGAATCAGTGAGAAAGGACGTATATACTAATGCTGTAATTTTATATAGGTATTTTATACGTTATATATATATATATCTATATATATATATATATATATATAATTACACATTATGTATAAAATTACATACATACTGTATATACATATTACATGTATTTTATATGTAATATATATAATGTGTAATTTCATACATATATTCATGTATTATATATATGTATTATAAGTATTTTATATATATTACATATAAAATTACATATATTACATATACATTAATATGAAATACATATTACATGTTATTAGCTATTTGATTTTCTTTGTGAACTTTTTGTTGAAAAGCAGTATATAAATACTGCTGTATAATGTTGTTGTATAATTATGTTGTATATAATGTTGTATAATGCTGTTGTATTACTTTGTTGGCATCCTTCAGTCTCGGAAGACTATGGTGTCACGCTCTGAATGGTGGTTCTGGAACAGAGTGTCCTCTCCAGTGCACGAAGCCTGGGTAAGGTAGATATGGAGGATAGACTGTTACCCTTACAGCAAATCCCCCCTCTCCATGTCGCTGAAATGGTCCAATGGAAAGGCAGAAGCCAATACGGTTGGTTCCAGCGGCGTCGCAAGAGTTGCCAGAACGTGACTGTGTTCTGCCATGAACTGCCTCAGGGACTCCGGCTCCTGATTTTGCCTCGAGGTTGACTCCTGAAGCCTTTTCCATAACTGGATGTAGCCACAAGGCAGTGGAGGTTTGGGTTCGGAGTTTTCCTTCTCTCAGATGAGCTGCCTTCCCAGGCTGACGAGTCCCATCTACCCAGTGGCTGTTTAGTCGCCTCTTACGACAAGTACAGCCAAACTGAGGGCCTGTTCTTATCCCCAGCCCCCAGGGGAATACATATTACTATATGTAATATAATTTTATATTATGCTGTTACCCTGCAGATGCCCAATCTCGTCTGATCTCGGAAGCTAAGTAGGGTCAGGCCTGGTTAGTACTTGGATGGGAGACCATCTGGGTGCTGTAGGCTTATACCATAGTCTTTCGAGACTGAAGGTTGCCAACCACATAATCTGGGCGGAACAGCTAGTGCATAATTATAGTAATGCTAAATCTTGGAGTTCTTCTGTGAGCCTCACTTTCTCCTCTTGAACAATTAAAAATGACTTTTTAACAAATATATATTATGCAAATATGTAGGTTTAATATAATGTAAGGTGCCTTGGGCACCTCCTGATTTGGCTGAAGGCAGGATGTACAAATGCGTTGAATGAATAAGTGTTCACACTCCCTGGACTAGCACTGAAATCTGAGTCTGAGTCTTGGCTTTATTAAAGGACCCCCAGCATTCTCTCCTGTGTTTCATTTGCTGTTGTTATGAAAATTTATATACCGCCTTTCAACAGGAGCCGTTCACAAAGCGGCTTACATAGTAAAGTGAGGGCCCAGTCCTATCCAACTTTCCAGCACCAGTGTAGCTGCAACGCAGGCTTGAGGTAAGGGATCAAATGTTTCCATACCTCGAGGAGGCCTCTGTGACTGTCCCACCGCCACAGGATGCAGCACAGGCCTAATTGGCAGGGCTGCACTGGCTCTAGAAAATTGGATGGGGTTGGGCCCTGAATCAGCAAATGGTTCTGCGATCATTTCTGCTTTGATTAGCACCAGATAAAGAGGAAACCACAGAAAGATTCCTTCCAGTTTATTTCAGTAGCCTGCCCTCATTTCACACCCCCAGTCCTATGCATGTCTACTCAGAAGTAAGTCCCACTGCATTCAATGAGACTTACTCCCAGGAAAGTAGGGCTAGGATTATGCCTGTTGTTGTTTACATGCTCACTTTTCACCCCTTTGCTCCATCGCAGAGCTCAAGGGGTTCTGTGCACTGCAAGCCTGCAGCTGCCCGCGCACTGAATTCAGTGGGCATGTGTATAGGCTCTGTACTAGAGAGTTGCAGCCCAAGAGCCCGACACCCTGTGCCCGTCTACTCAGAAGTAAGCCCCATTATAGGCAGCGGGGCTTACTCCCAGGAAAGCGGGGTCAGGACTGCAGCCCGAGAGCTGCCTCCCGAGGCTGCCGCATCGTTCCTGGCGCTGCCGTTCCCCCTCCGAGCCGGAGGGGGCGACCGCGCGAGCGGCAGCCGGAGAGCGCAGCGAAGGCCCTTCCTGCCCGCGCGCTCGGAGTCTATGCCCGGCGCGTCCCGGATGGGGGAGGTGGCGGCGCATGCGCGCGTCGGGCTGCTCAGAGGTGTCTCGCGTTGGCCTCTCCCCATATGTGCCCAGGCGCGTGTGGACGCGGCTGGCCGGGCCCTACGCAAGGCGAGCGAGGCGGTTGCGAGTGCTGCCGTAGCCATGGGCAAGAAGCAGAAGAACAAGGGCGAGGACAGGTAGGCGTGGACGGGCGCCTGGCTGCGCTGCCACGAGGAAGCAGAGGCGGTGGTCGGGGGGGCTCCGGGCTGCCTCCTCTTCCTCCTCCCCCCCCTTGCGCCGACTCAGGCTGCAGTCCGAGCCGCACTTGCCTGGGAGTAAGCCCCACTACAGTCAGTGGGCTTACTTCTGAGTAGACACGCGTAGGCTGGGACTCTCATGCTGCAGTCCTGAACACACTCACCTGGGAGTAAGCCCCACTGACTGTCATGGGACTTACTTCTGAGGAGACACGCCTGAGGTTGGGGTGTCAGGCTTTTCCACTCACCCCCCCCCTTCTCTTGAGATAGTGGCTTCCTCAGCTCAAGGCCTTTGAAACACCACATGTGACAGCCCCACTTGTAGGCTCTGCTTGCTCTCTTGAGGACTTTGCCTCCCCTTTTCTCCCCATATGTGCTCATTGGGGGCCTGAGGAGAGTGAGCCCCCCTGAGTCCTGTCACGTTGACCTCTGTGGACTGGCTACTGTTTGTTGCCCTTTTTTGCTCCTGTGCCTTGGGTGTCAACAGCCGCCCTCTTCCCCCTGCTGGCAAGGCCCTGGCCGTTTTGCTGAGAAGTGCTGTGTGTTACTCAAGAGAGTAACAATTATTGCAGTGAGTAACAATACTTGCAATTATTTCAAGGTGTGTGCCTGCCCTGTACCTGTTCTTTTAATATGGCATCTTGGTGAGTTGCTTTTCCAGTTAGGAAGACCAAAGGCATTTGATTGCCTTGCCAAATTGGCATTCCTCATTTTCTTCGAAGGGAGCAAAGGCCCTGCTTTGTAAAGTGAAGTCCTGATGTTTTGAATCCAGAATATGGCCTTCTAGAAAATTAGCTGCAGTGAGTCTCTTCATATGCACATTAAGCACCATCGCACACACAATTCCTAGCGGTCTGTTTGCATGTTATGCTGTCAGAAGAAAATTGGGATTTACCTCCAGAGAAATCTCATTTTGAGTATGTGTGTGTTGAATATCCATATGTTATATTTATACTGTGAAAGTTCCTAATGGGAGTACTTTACAGTCCTTTCCTATATGGTGGATATTAACCACTGTTCATTAGATAGAAGTCACTGACTTTGTAAAATGTTAGTTTTGCAAATTAGGGGTTATATGGGGCATAGCAGATATCAAATATTTACTTATTATTAACTATGTGAACAAAGTGATAGTCTGGTAAAGCTTTTACTTTCTGAGTTATTAAAAAAAGTTGACTAGGATTACAGTATAAACCATTGGTTTTCAACCATTTTTGTCTCACTGCACACTGACAAGGGACTAAAATTGTCAAGGCACACCATCCATTTTTTGACAATGGACAAGGCGCACCATGCTGTTGGTGGGGGGGGGACACATCCCCCAAAGGCCCTTTTAATAAATGACCCTACCCCAAACTCCTGCAGCACACCTGCAGACCATTTGCAGCACACCTGTGTGCCACAGCCCAGTAGTTGAAAATGGCTGGTATAAACATTCTGGGTTTCCTGATGTCAAGTGAGATAGGTGTCCTGGGTGTCAGCATTCTGTATTGGAGCATGATCTGACAGCTGCTGAAAAGGATGGATATGATGAAGTGGTTACTTGGGACTGTATATGGAGCTGTACTGGGGGGGGTACACATTCTGTATTTGCATGCTTCAGATGTACTTCTTCAGCACATCTGTGCACTTATTTGTGCCTTTGTATGCTTCTCGGTGAACACCCCAGCCTCCACCCAATGAATTATCACAGCCATCCTTGTTCCACTTCAAGGATCATATCTACCAAATCGGTAGCTGCAGTACTATTATCTGGGAATTGTCAGGCAGGAAAGTACCTCTGAATACTGTAAATGCCTCTGAATACTGTAAATTCAGAGTTTTTTCTCCTTACTGCTGAATAACTGATCCAGTTGGTTCCTCTGAACATTAAATCTACTGAAACACGGAGTCGGAGTCCTGTACAGCTTCTCTGACTGAATAGAATAATCCACTAACTTTCCCAACTATATGTTGAAAAGATGGTGAAATGGTAAAACCTACAGCCAGTCCAAAACTTGAATACCATGCATCTGAACAACAAAAGCACAAGGCTAGTAAAACAATACCTTTATCAAGATGAGAGTTCACAGTGTTGTATGTGAACTTTTGAGTTACACAAAACTCTTTTTCTCACACTGGTTACAATTAAAAAGGGAGAATAGATGCTTCTGGAAGAGGACCTAACATTTATCTCAGTCTGCAGTCTTTCATTTTTAAGATGACAGCGCAAAAAGTTACAGACTAGTTAAGAATTGTGCTTCATTTATGTATTTTAAATTATAAAAACATTCAATAGAGCAGTGGTTCTCACACGTTTAGCACTGGGACCCACTTTTTAGAATGAGAATCTGTCAGGACCCACCTGAAATGATGTCATGACTGGAAGTGACATCATCAAACAGGAAAGTTTTTAACAATCCTAGGCTGCAATCCTACCCACACTTACCCAGGAGTAAGTCCCATTTACTATCATTGTTAGAAGAATATACATAGTAGCCTGTTAAAAGTACAGGTCTGTAACATTTGCCCAAATGCAGTCGCATACTATAGTAGCATCAAGTCTAATATATGAAAAATAAAATACTGAAATTATTAGGGACCCCCCTGAAATTGGCTTGCGATCCACCTTGTGGGTGCTGACCCACAGTTTGAGAAACACTGCTATAGAGCATTTTGTCAGGGTAGCTCTCAAAAGCTAAGAGATCAATAATATAGTAAAGTTAGAAAACAGTGCAGTCTTTACTTGTACTGACATATGCTGGGCCAGAAAAGCAAGTTGAACATATTCTGTGCATAAGTTCCAGGAATTTTAGTAGTACTTGCTTCTAGGTAAGTGTGCTCTGAGAATCTCAATCTGGAAATACAAAACCAGCATTTATCAAATTCTGTCTCTAGTATTAGTGTTTTTAGCTAGGAAAAGTGTTGATTTGAGACAGGGCACAGTCAGGACTTAGAACCAGAACGTGACTAGAATAACATGGCTCAGCCACAGCAGCATAACCTGTGAAAATGAGTGGAGTACCTTTCTTTAATCGACACATAACTGTAGCAGGCATGTTTAAGGGGATCCAAGAGAAGAATTCTGGTATTATGGAAATAAGACCAACAAAAAAAGTGGCAATACAAAGAAAGATACTATTCTCTTTAAAAAAAACAAACTAATATAAGCTACAGTCTCCTTCCACTCTATCTTCTTCATTCCTTAGCTGGCATTTGAGAAGCTGGTGGTCCCATCAGCCAGTATACTGCTGTAGGTGCTGGAGCTCTAGGAATGATATTATATAATTACAGTTAACGCGGATCTGACAATTTCAGATCTCTTGAACACAGACGACATCCAAAGATGTCAGTCCCAGAAGTGGGTGGCGGGGAGATCCAGAAGTTGAAGAACCCTGTTCAGGTTTTGTTGAACTTCTTTTGCAGAACTGAGCACGCTCAGCCTTTTCTTTCTTGTTCTTTGAAATTTAGCACACTCACATGTTGTAACGTTAGTGCCAGCGCATTTCCACATTCTGTTCTCTTAGCCCCTTCCCCAGATGTTTCACTCAGTGGCTGTTATCTTTACAGATTGCATTTTTGTAAGAATTGAACAATTGGGTGAAGCCAGTGGGAAGAGCAGCATGATTGGTTGCTGAAATGATTATACTCTCACTACTGGGGATGGCACAACAATAAGAAAAATAAAACCTTTGATTAATGCACTGACTGTTTTCTAAATATGATGAATGGTTCAATTATTGCATTTTTTTCTTGTTTTGTGTCAGGGTTGTTTCAGTCTGTAATTTATTATTTATTTATTAGATTTGTATTCCGCCTTTCTCCCCAAAGGGCACCCAAGGCGGCTAATGGAATTGTGCCCCCCATATAGTGTGTATATAAATATAGTTGATGGGAGAGAAGTATGAACTACAGGGAGAAATGATAGATGACCAAGTGTATGGGGCAGACTTGAAGTGGGCTGTTCCCTAGATACACTAATATACTCATAAACACTATAATACACACAAAATACACACAAAACTACACACAAAATACACACAAAACTACCCACTCTGCCAAAGATTTCCAGCAGCTCATGGATCGTTTTAGCAAGGCCTGCCAAGATTTTGGACTGACAATCAGCCTGAAGAAAACACAGGTCATGGTTCAGGATGTGGACTCACCTCCCTGCATTACAATCTCTGAGCATGAACTGGAGGTTGTCCATGACTTTGTGTACCTTGGCTCAACGATCTCTGACACTCTTTCTCTCGATACCGAGCTAAACAAGCGCATCGGTAAAGCAGCTACCACGTTTTCCAGACTCACAAAGAGAGTGGTCCAACAAGAAGCTGACGGAACATACCAAGGTCCAGGTCTGCAGAGCTTGCGTCCTGAGTACACTTCTGTACTGCAGCGAGTCATGGACTCTTCGCTCACAACAGGAGAGGAAACTGAACACTTTCCACATGCGCTGCCTCCGATGCATCCTCGGCATCATCTGGCAGGACAAAGTTCCAAACAACACAGTCCTGGAATGAGCTGGAATCCCTAGCATGTATGCACTGCTGAAACAGAGATGCCTGCATTGGCTCGGTCATGTTGTGAGAATGGATGATGGCCAGATCCCAAAGGATCTCCTCTATGGAGAACTCGTGCAAGGAAAGCGCCCTACAGGTAGACCACAGTTGCGATACAAGGACATGTGCAAGAGGGACCTGAAGGCCTTAGGAATGGACCTCAACAGGTGGGAAACCCTGGCCTCTGAGTGGCCCGCTTGGAGGCAGGCTGTGCAGCATGGCCTTTCCCAGTTTGAAGAGACACTTGGCCAACAGACTGAGGCAAAGAAGGAAGACCCATAGCCAGGGAGACAGACCAGTGACAGACTGCACTTGCTCCCGGTGTGGAAGGGACTGTCACTCCCGAATCGGCCTTTTCAGCCACAGTAGACGCTGTTCCAGAACCACCTTTCAGAGCGCGATACCATAGTCTTTCGAGACTGAAGGTTGCCAACATGACACACACACAAAATATGCACTAATATACCCTAAAAAATATTCAACCTGCTCCAGTTGTGGGTACACGCATACTTAAGGATCAGCTTTGTAACTTGGAAATGCCCCTGGAACTGACCTTGCTCCTGGATACTTAGGTGGAGGCAGCCAGGAGGGATTTACCAACTGGCAGCCCAATCA
Organism: Tiliqua scincoides; assembly: GCF_035046505.1. NCBI lineage: Eukaryota > Metazoa > Chordata > Lepidosauria > Squamata > Scincidae > Tiliqua > Tiliqua scincoides. Next base: position 90,207,803 of record NC_089823.1, read on the forward strand.
TATCCAACTTTCTAGCACCAGTGCAACTGCAATGCGGCCCTGGGGTAAGGGAACAAATGTTCCCAAACCTTAAGGAGGCCTCTGTGACTGCACCCCCTACACAGGAAGCAGTGCTTCCCCCATAGGCACATCAGCACCGGCACTGGAAAATTGGATAGGATTGGGTTGTTAGGCTGGTATGCCAGCTGCATTCAGTCCTGGATAGAAGAGATTGGGCCACAGTCTTTGTTGCCCTGGTAACTTTCAGATGAGATAACTGTAATGCTCTCCATGTTATACTGCCTTTGAAAAGTTTCCGAAATTACAGATGGTCCAAAATTTGATGGCAAGGGTTTTCACTGGGTGTGCCAGATGGAGCATATTCTATTATCTTGACAATTGTACTGGTTCTCAATTGGTTTCTGGGCCCAATTTGTAGTGAACTTTAAAGTAATATCTGGGGCCCTGATATCTCTCAGTGACCACCTATGCCTGGATGAATCTGGCTGGCTGCTCAGTTCATTTGGAGACCTAGCTCTGTATCCTCTGACTATCACAAGTGACATGGGTGATTTTTGAGAGAGGGGGCCTTGTCACTGGTGGAACCTACACTTTAGAGCTCCAACCCTAGATAAACTCATCTGAGTATCATTATTTAACTTATCTGACTTTGAAGGAGAAGAACCATAACTCATTTTTATTGGTACTTATATATATTTTTGTTTACTGCTTTATTATTTTCAGTTTTGTTCTTGTTGCTTTGCTAATTATTTTTTATTGCTTTGTGGACCTTTTTTCTAAAGTTGGAGGGAAAAAGCAGAATTTCAGTATTTTAATTAGGTAAAGTGGTGATTTTGAAGCTAAAAATCTAAATACTTTTTGTTCTTGAATATATTGGCACAGTTATAAATTTTAATCATAGCTCCTATTCTGTGTATTTAGAGCTGTCAGTTTGTGTAGCTCTTCATTTTTATGAAATCCACAAAGAACAAAGTTTGTCTTTGAATTTAAGACAGCTGAAGATCTGCACATATTGATAAAAGCATTTAAACTTTGTTAGTCAATGGCTTAATAGTATGTGCGTGTTGCCAGTCATGAGATACTTTCTTGTACATGGTATAGAACAGGGGTGACCAACCTGCATCATGTTTGCTACTAGTGGCACACAGACACTTCTTAAGTGCCACATGCAAAGTTGGCTGTCATGGCCACACCACCTGACACAGGACTCCATGGCCGCAAGCGCACAGCGCTTCTCCTGAGGCAAGGCCCAGAAGGAGCATGTCAAGGTCCAGGGCTGGAACAATTTACCCAAACCAAGGCTTGTCAGATGATGTGGGCTGGTGAAGCCACCTGAGCAAATTTGGAGAGGGTCAAAATAAGGTGGAGTGGCACGTTCAAGATTTTGTATATAAAAAGTGATGCGTGTTGCGCTGTGTTTTGGCCACCCTTGGTATAGAAGATGGAGGACTCTGAGCAGGCAAGGAGTAGACTGAATCAGAAGTTGTGTTGCAACATAGTGTCAAGACCCAAGTGCAGGAACAATGTGCTTGATTGCACTCCTGACCCAAACACCTACAGTATTCAGTGTTCGGTATTCTGGAGAATTTTAAAGTACTTCAGTATCACAATGTTTAATTTTCCCTCCCCCCCCCCACTCAGAAGGGGAAAAAATAGAGCCTGTTTTCCCCCTCCTTCTCTGAAACATGTTTTTTCTTCTTTCCTTGACCTTTCACATCCTCTAGGGGGCGGAAGGGAGAAACATATTTTCTTGAAATTACATGATGGAACAGTGATGATGAAAGAATGCTGGAACATACAGCTATAGAGTATCAAAAGCTGATTTACTCACCTATATTCAGTTTGAAGCTATAATGGCAGTAAAACATTTTGGGAGCTATGTCACTGGCAGAAAAGAACAAAAACATTTTCTTGGATTTTTATGTAGAAATCAGTTATGTAATGTATAATCCTGTTAATGATATTTGTGAAAAATCCAGGATAATATGCATTAATTTGGGAATATTTATTCCACTGAAAGTGTTATTTTGTGGCAATACAAAGTACAGTATTTAGGATATGAGTTTGCTGTTCCGCCCTATGGAGGTGTCTGTGAGGTTTCTTCTGTGTTGGGTCACAGAACAGCAACTGGAGATTCTTGGTTCAGCCCACCCATGTGTACTAGATACTTCCTCCAAAACCCAAAAGTAAGGTTCAGGTGCTTTGACTAATACAGCCACAGGTTTTCATCTGGATGTGATTTTTTTGTCACACACAGTGCTCATCCAGGTTCCTTGAAACTGATAACCTTTGGTATAGATGCACTTTCATATTCAGTGCTTGCTCATTTTTGCATATGACTAGAGCTATTGGAGTCAAGGTTGTTCTTTAAAAAAGCACAGCATGTTGTGATACAGTGAACTTCCCTAACTTCACAAAGCAGTTCTGACACATTCTTGGAGGAGCATTTTGGAAGTGTTCTAAATGTTACATTGGTCTTGGTGTCTCAGGTACCTCAGCAGGTTACTGGTAGATACAAGCAAGCAGGTTTGTAGGTTTTCCGAGTTCTCAACATGTAACTCCATTCATTTTTTAATCTTATGGTATGGAACAAGGATCAGTGTTTAAAACTTGATTTCTTTTTATGCAGTAGTTTCATATGTCCATTATAGTGCTATAAGCAGTCCCATGGAGCAAATCCAATGGTTGGAACAGTGGGCAGGACCTTCATTTCTGTATGTTTTAAAGGCTGCATAAGCAGTCCTACTACTCAGTTACTGCGCTGACTGTAGCTCTACCCCATGTACGTAACTTCATGCTTGTTTTCCTAACTTCACACACTTATCTGTCACCACATAACTATGTTGTATGTGGATCTTGTGACTGGCAAAATGCGAGAGGTATTGGGGAGCAGGGAATAAGATGTCCTTTTTCTACTTCCTAAGCTCAGGATGCTCTCACAACCTAGAGTTTAGAATTTGACTGGTACTGATTTACCATGGCCCTGCATGAGCTACTTAAAATGAAAACAATCTCTTTGAAGAGGGCCCAATAAGGACTGATCTACAAGTGCAATAACCATTGCATGGAAGCTGCTCAAAACAGCCTGTGGATTGTAGGTGTTCCAGACAGAGAGTAGATTGCTTGAGATGGCTTGTCATTTGAGTCTCACCTGTGCCATGGAAGTTTCTGTGCCATTATAAGGAATGTCTGGCGGGGCGGATACTCCATATTCTTTGAGCAACAACAAAACAGGAACTGCTCTATGTTCCTTTAGTGCCACTTACAATAACCATTGTGAGAATGCCCTTTCAGGTGGTCTCCAAGAGGTGCTGTAAATGTGTATGTTGTTGCGAATTTTCTTTTTTGTTGGCCCCAAATAATTGCTTTATACCATTGAAATATTACTTGTGGTGAATGTGACAATCATCTTTCTGTATTCCTAAGCTTAGGAAGGTACAACTTTGCAAGTAAGCATTGATCGTTGCTTGGTTAAGATACAATGTCAGGTATGTTAGAAGGATGTTGCCCATGTAGAGTACTGTTTGGCATCACATTTAAACTGGTCGCTCTCACCTGTGCCTGCAACATGATGAAACCAAGAAATCTGTGACCAGGGAGCATATGATGATAATGTTGCAAACATTGTGATCCAGTTTAAATGTGATACCAAGTGTGTGGAACTTTGCTTTTAAAAACAAACTGGACAGAAAGTGTGAAAATTATCTTGAAATGAAATGTATGTAGATCTGAGTGAATTAAACATGATACACACACACACATATTTTCAAAATTTTCTGGTTATCTTGTTGGCTGTTGACAAATGTTCCTGTTAGCTGTTTTAAACCTATACAGTACATTAGTTGCAAAAGATTGCATCACACAAGGAATTTGCTTTTAAATTCCTTTTTGGAAATTCTGCTAGGCTCTTCTGATGTTTATAAAAACTAAAGCCATGAAACAGTAGAAAATAGTTTTTCTTATACATGCACACACATTTTTCAGACTATTGTTTAGTAGTAGAACAAAAACACAAAAGCTAAGACTTTCCTGCATCTGTTATTTTTCTGATTTACTCTGCCATACAGCGTAGTCTTATGCCAAAAAGGGGTTTTCCAGTTTTCTGACTCAATAACTTGCAATAGCATGATTGTTATAAAACAGGAATGCTACTGGCTGTTGAGATTCTAGTTGAGTAGAGGTATGGCAGGTGTTGTATCTGTTTTTATTTTGTGTGAAAAGCTTCAAATGGTGCAGTGCTAAACTGAGAGCTTCTTAAAATTTAGTTCTTGATATTTGTTTTTATTATGACATTGTAAAGGTGATTCATCATAATCTTACGTATGTTTATTCAGAACAAAGTCTCACTGGGGTTTAATGGGACTTACTCTTGGGTAAGTATGATTTCAGCCTAAGTGTAAGAAATGGTCAGTCTGTATTATGTTTTTGAATGATCTATTGGAATTCTTCTGGAACCAACTTCATTTCTGAATTTCATTTCAGACTGGCAATCTTAGCAAAATTTTGTTTTAAAAAGCAAATACCAAAGTTGCTCATGCAGTAGAAACAGATGCTTTATGGTGTACTTGCTTTCCTATTGTTTCATCAAACAGTCCAAATTACTGCTGGATGCTTGTTGAATTTATTTAAATATAGTGGAATGTGTCTCTGACTAAGAGCAGCTTAACTGAAATTTAAAGTTCTTGAGGTTGATCAGCTGTCAGCCAGAAACAGTTTTCTCAGTAGTCAAAATGTCACTAATGCTGAACTGAGGGATGAATAGCATAACTGATAAATTTTTAAATAACTGAGCTATAATACATTTTAATGATTTTGATGGTTGATTTTGATGTACCAGGAGCACTGCCTGTGCACTCTTGTTAAAATTTTGAGACTCTCAGGTTTTTTGCATACCATGCACGCATTAAATATATGTGTCTTATGATTGTCAGTATACGTTGGTATGAAACAAATGTAAAGATCTAATTTTTCTAACTTAATTTTTTAAATTTGATTTAAATTTTTCATGTTCAGTAGATACTATAAATAGAAGATACCTTTTAATTGTAGTTTGGTGCCCAAAACACACATGAAAAGGTCTTGTTAAAGACTTTAATTTCATGAAGCTAAAATATGCATATAATTTCGGTCCAAACTTCACTTGTGAGAAACATGCAGGTTTGGCTCTGTATTTCTGTTTGTATTTTCTTTCCCTTTTTAAAATGTGTGATGGATGGGGGCACAAAATACCGCAAAATTGTGGGAGGGGGGAAGGGAATTTTAGCTCTTAGCTTCCACTGTGATTGCATTCTTGATTTCTGTAGTAATCAGATAACTGTTTTTTAACTAGGTATACGTGGGGAGCTTCTAAGGTTTCCATGACCGAACAGAACTCTCCTGTTCCATCCTGTCTTTTGAAACAGCAGAATGCTGGTCCCAAAATGGGAGAAGGAAATGGGGACAGCAGTAGAGACTAGAGTTTGTGGGCAGTCTAGTCCACCACTTTAGTTTTGACTCCTCTCTCTGGTTTTCTTCTTCCTTTTTAAAGGGCATCAGGAAGGAGCAGCAGCTGCTGCCACTGTCAGAAAGAAAGAAGCCAACCCAAGAGGGGAGGGGAGAAACAGTCAGCTGTTGCCCAAGTGCATGACAACCTGGAGAGGGGAGAGCAGCCTGAGAGAGGTGATTGAGTGTTGTTGTGAGCTGCTTTTAGTCTCCTGAGAGTGAGACAGGGATCAATTCTATTTAAACAAGTAAATAAAGTGTAATTATAAAATTAGGGTATTCAGATAAACTGTTCAGTAAAATCTTTAAATTGACACTGTTATTGGTCCAACCAATATCAAATGTGCTTAGGTGGCTTTTAAAAATTTTGTTTAGTTTTCTAAGGAAAGTACTATATATGTATTTTCAATTCTAGTGCCAAGGATGACATTGACCTTGATGCTCTTGCTGCTGAAATAGAAGGTGCAGGTGCTGCTAGGGAACTAGAGCCTCAGAAGTCTAAAGGCAAAAAGAAAAAAGAAAAGAAGAAACAAGAATATGAGTAAGTACACACATTCCTTGTGATCCTGATCCAGCTAAAGCCATTCATGTATGGAAATGGGCTTGCTATGCATACCCCAAACTGAATGAAGGACCGTCTGACAAATGAGTTTGTCAGTGTTAGGAACTATCATTTGTTTGAGGGGAACTGCATCCAGCCTTCACTCCCCCCTTTGGGTGCCAAGTGGATCATTGGCACTCTTGCTCATGGACCTGTCTTATGGATGGAACTTTTCTAGTCTGGGAAATATGTTCAAAGTAGCCTGCTGATATGCATGTGGGATGAGTCTGTAGCTCAGTAGCAGAGCACCTGCTTTACTTGTAGAAGGTCTCAGGTTCATTCCCTGCATCTCCAGGTAGAATAGGAAAACACCCTTGTCTGAAACCCTGGAGAGCCACTGCTAGTCCATGTAGATGCTACTGAGCTAGACAGACCAATGGGCTGACTGCATAAGGCAGCTTTTTATGTTCAAGCTTAGCACAGCTTGTGTATTTGGCTAGTAGTTTTACTGGCAAGCAAAACAGCCCAGTGTCCTTCATTTGCTTGCTGGCAAGTTGAGGCATTGCTTCCTGCCCTTTCCTTTTCCTCCCAATTGTATTAGATGAAATACTTCAGGAGTAGGGAGAGGCCAGCAACTGAAGGGTGGGCAATCCTTTTGTGAGGCCACAGTCCCCTATTTAACTTCTTGAACCACTTGTCTTGCAAAAAGGACCTGAATTTGCAGGCCGGGAGAGGAAAAGAGGGCAGAAAGGCACGCACACACATAAAACGTTATTCCTTCAGATTTTCAGACTGAAGAGAATTTAGTTAGTTCTAAATGACGAGTGTGTAAACGTGTTCTCTCGAGGTTTATGTCCAACCAGAAACACATCAATTTCCCTTCTAAACAACTCCATGTGTTCTTGTTCTAACTGGAATTGCCTCTGCTTGTGGCTGTTTTTAAAGGAGGAAGGAAGTGCTTCCAGAGACATCCCCATCAATTTGGCTTTTAGAAAAAGACAAAATAAGAGAGAGAGCATAGGCAGAAGCACCCCTAATTGTTAAATCGAGCTGGTTGTTGATACTTGTTTTTATTTGCAAGTATGCCATTCCTAAGACATGTGCAACTGTTCTTATTGTAGTGAAGATGATATCTTGAAAGAGTTGGAAGAGTTATCTTTAGAGGCGCAAGGAGGAAGAGTTGAAAAAGAGCCACCTGTAATAAAGGTAAATGTTACAGATTAAAAGTACTAAGAGAGCTGTACCACAATTGCAAGCTTGGGCTAAAATGGATTGTGAAATCCGCTAAGAGGAAAAGAGGAATTTGGTGACATTCAGAGAAAATGTTCCATGTGTGGAAAGCGATCTGTGTTTGCCAAGTCTCTTTGAAAGACACAGATGTGGTAGGTGTAATGTCTTCATCTGAATGCTCTAGTGAAGAGCCGATTTTACAGTAGGGATTGTATTGGTGAGCTACCTATATGTTTCTGAACCTCTCACAAACTTTCAGACTTGCCTGTAGACAGTGATGTTGATATCCGAAAGCACTTGACAGAATGGAAAATATTAGAAAAAATATACCTGGAAATAGGTATTTTGTTCTCTTACAGAAAATTCTTTTATGACTGTAGTTTCAGGAATGTTTTATTTTTCTACTGATTCTGTAAGAATTTTTAAAGAAGTTCTTGATTTACTAGATTGAGAATGACAGTGAAGAAATCAGCCTTTCAAAACAAGACAAAAAAAGGAAAGGAAAGAACAAAAAGTCCAACTTGGATGATGATGATGACAGTGAAGAAATGGAGGACAAAGAAACAAAGTCTAAAAAGCCCTCAAAACCTAAAAAGGAGGCTCCCTCTGGCAGTGATGATGATGACGATTTTGATGCATCGCTTAAGAAAAAGAAAGGAAAAGCTCAAAAATCAAATAAGAAGCAGGAACTTTCTGAAGAAGATGATGTTATCATTAAGAAAAGCAAAGAGCGAATACAAGCAGCATCCTCTGACGAGAGTGGTGATGAATTTGATGAAAGCTCAGAGTCCAGAAAAGTGCAAAAAAAACAGCAAAAGACAAAGCCAGTGCCTGAGGCTGAAAGTGGTGATGAGGAGGAGGATTCTTCATTCAAAATAAAAACGGTAGCTCAGAAGAAGGCGGAGAAAAAAGAACGTGAAAGGAAAAAGCGGGAGGAGGAGAAAGCGAAACTAAGGAAACAGAAGGAAAAAGAAGATTTGGAAGTCAGTAAAGAACAGGCAAAGCAGAAGGAGGTGCCAAAGAAGGCTGAAAAAGGAGCTACTCCTGAATTAGTGCCAGCTTCCACCACTGCAGAAAAGGGAGAGGCTTCTGTTGTAGCAGAAGGTGAGTAAAATGCTTTTCTCCCAAAACTTCATTTCTCATATTTTCAGAAAATTGGCAAAAAACTGGGTTTAAAAAAAGACATATCTTGTAATCTGAAAGCAGGAATGTGAGATGCTGCCACATGATGCCAATTAATTTTTCTATCATCTTATCCTTTTGTGTTTTTCAAAAAACTTAATAAAGCAGAAAGTGAAAAAGTAGAAATCATTTCGTAGTGGGGAAAAATGATAGTGTGAATTTATTTAGAGATGTTTTGTAGTCCGTTAGGTTTGTGTCCTGGTTTGCTTGCTAGTGTACTTGGATTATAAAAAATGCTTCATGTGCATATACTTTGCATGTGCTTCATTCAGATGCCTTTGTGGTGAAATGCATCCATGTAGCACAGCTTCTGAGTGGGACTCTTTCAGGTAGAAGCCCCTTGTATTGCAGGATGAGTTGCTCTCACAATTCAGGGGACTTCTGAAGTCACCTCACATACTATGTGTGAAGCTGTCGTTGGATGGAAAAAAGACTGAGAAATCATAGTATGCCTATGCAAGACCTTGCATTTCCCTATAAGGGTTCTTTACATTGTGGGTGTTTTCTTTTGGAAATAAGTAACTGACTTTCTCACTTAGCTGATGATAATGAAGGCGAGAAAAAGAAAAAAGAGAAAGATAAAAAGAAAAAGAAAGGAGAAAAAGAAGAAAAAGAGAAAGAGAAGAAAAAAGGTCCCAGCAAAGCCACTGTAAAAGCAATGCAAGAGGCCTTGGCTAAACTGAAAGAGGAAGAGGAGAGAGCAAAGCGGGAGGAAGAAGAGCGGATAAAACGACTTGAAGAGCTGGAAGCCAAGCGCAAAGAGGAGGTATTTTGAATTTTTATACAGTGAAAGGGATAAGGCAGGCTCCCATCTATAGTTTGGATTTTGAAGGAGGGATTGTATTGTGTATTCAGGTTTGTAAAGCACCAGCCTTGCTTGTTCTTATTTCCATGAGGTGCATGTGCAGAGGCTGGGGCAGAGACAGAAGATCAGATCAGTAGTTCATATTTTAGTCAATAGTGATGTGTCTGATTAGCATTCTACTCCTTTTTGTAATTGTAAACAGTGTTGGAGTGTTAGTATAATTAACCACAGGAGTGCATACCCATGACTGGTAATTACTGCAAGTTAGAGTTCAATCATGGGTAGCATCTAGAGTTTTGGTGCAGCAGTGTGCAGTTGGTGGAAGCATCTTTCATGAGTGGGAGTTCCCTTTGTACTTAAGTGGGACCATTCTTCTGTTGACCTGTGGGTAGATGTGAGATAAAATTGTTTCATTTTTTCACGGATTTGGGTGTTTTCCAAAAGTTAGAAGTGCAGAAAGCAGTGTTATGTGTTTTTATTCAAAATGTGCATTATAATCGTTTTAAAAGTGTGCTAGGTAGGTGATATAGGTGGTATAATGGGGCACCACTGTGCTTGAATGCCTGGATGCTACCCAGTGTATCCAACCCTGCTATCTGATTGTTTTTGATGGAGATGTGCGGAATTGAACTTGGGATCAATTGCATGCAGAACATGTTTTCCTCTGCTGAGTTGAGACCCCCGCTTAACAAATTTACCCTTGCTTTGTTGTAGGAACGCTTAGAACAAGAAAGGAAAGAAAAGAAGAAACAGAAAGAAAAAGAGAGGAAAGAACGTTTAAAGAAAGAGGGAAAACTTTTAACTAAAGCTCAGAGAGAAGCTAGAGCCAGAGCAGAGGCTACTCTGAAATTATTACAAGCTCAGGGTAAGGATTGCTTTGAACGCAAAACGTGCTTATTGATTTGTGTGCTTCTTATTTGGACTAAAATGCTCTGAATTTTATCAGTGCTTGGTGACTGAGGACAAACTATAACATGCAGTGATCTCTTTGAAATTACTTTCAGTACCTAGGAAAGGGAGCTAAAGAGGGCAATAGTTTTTTGTTTTTTTTTTAGTTTTGGAAGTTAAAAAAAAATAACCATTAGTTCTAGGTGCTTCTGTTTTTATATATAAGAATAAAAATAGGCATATATTATAATTACTACCAAAGTTTATGAATCATATATAATGGAATTGTCTATGAATTCAGTCTCCATGAATATCAAAGTTTCGAAAATGAAAAAGTAATCCTTGTACTAGGTTCCAGCAGACCTTGAACTGCAGAAAAAAAGGGTGCTCTTCATAAATGGTGTTTATTTGATAGTGTGTTCATATTCATTCTGCGGTGTATTTTGTGCATATGAGAGGTTGCCACTTAGAACTCAAAATGGCAAAGCATTTAGGGCTTAAGGTCAGTATTGGTGAGTGGTTTGTTTTGAAACTTTGTCTGAGGCTCTTCCCTTCTGTAGTGACATTATCTGCTGCTTTGTTTGCTTCCCTGTGGTCTAGATGCTTACTTAGGAGAAACGTTTTAGGGGCCTGGAAGTTCTCAGCAAAGCTAGTTAACTTTTGTCCAAGTAGTGAAGGAGCTTGTTTGGATCAAAATATTTGGTCTTGAGTTTAAACCTTATCCTGTCACTTTAATTTTTTCACTGGTCACTTTTCAATTTGTTTGTTGTTCACTAAATTTGACTAAATTTGAATGTGTTCTGGTTAATACTTGGCAGGTGTTGAGGTACCATCCAAAGATTCTGTGCCAAAGAAAAGGCCAATATATGAAGACAAAAAGAAAAAGAAGCAGCAACAGCAACAGGAGAACAAAGAAGGTGAGGATACTGTTTCTGCACACATTTTGGATTTTTTCATATTAAGTGAAAACACTATATACAGCACAATCTTGAGCACAAGTATTAGAAAATCTACCCCAATTCAGTGTAACTTGCATCTCAGTAAACGTGCTTTAAGGATTGGACTTCTAAAGGAAAAATTACTTCAGCCCTTTGTTGTATTTCTCCTTTATAGGTAAATAGTTATGTCTGTGTAATGAGGTCTGTGAGAAGCAATAAAAGAACCTGAGGCATTTAGGAAGGCTGAATAATAAAGTGGTGGCTGGTTATTTCTCTGCCAGTATGTCATACACATTGATAACTGGGACGCATGCTATAATGAGGAAGCATCAGAAGTGTTTTGTTTGCCATACCTTTCTACTGGGAGAAATCATGGTTTTGCTAGAACATTAATGATTGTGGTTGTAGTAACTTTGTTCTGGCAAATATACATTGCTGGCTTCCCTTGAAAATATTTTTCAGACAGAACTATACACAAGATCCCCTTTTAAATTTCAGGTTAGAGACTGGAAAGCTTGGACTTAAAGTAAAATTACTTATTATGGAGGAAAATTCCCCTTTATAAATAATTGTAAGTACGGGCTAATGGGAAGCATACATATATCCATGTCTTTCATTGGTCTTAAAGAGAGGGATTTTCTTCCATTCTAAGATAGGGACTGTAGAGAGTGGCATGAAGTCCTGAACAGGTATAAACCCCTATAGGAGCAGCCCACCCACAATGTAAGCTGAGCACTTCTTGGCAGACAACAAATTGGGGGAAGTGATGAATTGGTAGGGTACTCCATGCCCATCTGCTGCTTTCCGCAGCCTGCTGCCTCCATGGAGTCCAGACTGGCTTTATCCGCTTCTTACAGTCTACCGCTCTTCCTTGGAATTCATCATTGCCACAACTGCTTCCTCCTGTAGTGGTCAGTGGGGGGATTGCTTGGATCTCAAAATTCCTTTTGTAGCCTTTGGAGGAATCCCTGGTGGGGGTGCTGGATGCTGAGAGAAAGAGAGAGGCAAATGAGGGCCTTATCTTTAAAGCTGTGGTTGAGGGAGCATATCGCTCTGTCTCTCAATGTCCAGTACTGCTGCCGCTGCCTCCTCTGCTGACCAGTCATCAGAGAAAGCCATGCCAAGAGGAAGAGGAGATGGCAGTGACACTGGATGTTGAGTTAACGTTAGGTAAATGGGGTGTTTACCACTACGATAGGAGTTAAGGGGCCTTATTTTTCTTCTTTGGTGGCATCCTCCTATTGTAATGGCTGGTGAAGGAAATGCTGAGAGTCTGGTATTTCCTCTGCAACCATTTCAGGGTGTGGCGGTGGAGGCACAAGATGACAAGTGGGGAGGTACGTGTGGTGGGCAGCAGTCAGGGTTACTCTCTCTGTTAATTCCAGTTAATGGGGAAAGTGCCAACGTTGACAATGCTCAACTAAATAATGAGGTCCCTTTCAGAGTTTTGAGGGTGACATATAGCAGAGCTCCCCTGTAGTAATTGTTTTCTTTTGGTATTTTAGAAATTATGGAGTTGGCTTCCCCAGCTGAAGAAACTATAGAATCAGTTCCACCAGTAAAAGAGGAGTTTACTCTTCCAGCAGAACCAGGTCAGTAGTTAAATAGGCATTCTGTGTTACTTTATCTAAATCATAGAGTTGCTGGCTCTCTGACGATCTTCTTTCATTTTTCATAGCCTAAGATTTTGAAGTTGGCAAGAACATATTTTGGATCCTTTGATACTGTGTTATATTAAAGCTAGTAATGAACATGCAGCCAATTTCAGTTTTCTGCGCACCTCATTACCAGTAGCATAGTGGTAAAGTTTGAAGTGCAGGAGCTTGCCATAACATCCCCCCATAGGTACACCCCCAAAGCCATGTGTTCAAGGGGATGTAATCTTAGATAAATTTACATAGGATTGTTGCCTTAATGTATCATAAGCTACATAATGTCTCTGAGACAGCCCTTTGAAAAAAAGCAGTAATCTTAACATTATGCTCCTGGGACATAATCTTTATTCTCAATTTGCCTCCTGCTGAGCCTGATGTTTCTTTTCAGCTGAGGTTCTTTGAAAAAAAATTTCAGACAGCACCTGAGAGCTACTGATGATGTTACTGTTTCTGCTGTAGGAAATGTTTGGGAATTCTTCTTCCCCTTGGCTGCATTCTTTCTCCTTACCACTTCTCTAATCATGTTGATGTTACCTGAGGAACTGAACGTTTATTTACAAAAAAATCTGTCCATTTTACTTACTAGTTTCAGAAGAAAAGGAGGAAGAAGAACCTGAAGACCCAGGATTAGATGACTGGGAAGCTATGGCCAGTGATGAAGAAAAGGGTGAGTGCCTGCTTGAAAAAGAATAGAATGATACAGTGGTCTGTTTTTTTCCCCTAGTGGTGAAAATAGTGTAAGTCAGCAGTGTAGCTTGTGAGTCAAAGGGTGTTTCAGTATGACTGTGTAGTGGTGTTCAGGATTTTGATGATTGTGTTTACAGATTTTACATTTCCTATTCCAGTACTGTCTGCTGTTCTACAGAGAGAAAGTATTATGTGACCTTGCAGTCAGCTAGTAAAGGCTGACTAACCATCTTTGATAATGTCATAGAACTTGTTAAGTAATGTGATTGTGGTCAAGAGAGATGTCTTACTTTTAGGCCAGGTTGGATGAAATATTTACTATTTCCTTTTTTGTGAAAGAGAACTTATACAATGTAAAGAGGTGAAGTTGAGAAGAATGGGCTGAAAATATCTTTACTTTTTGGTGCACAGTGTGTTTTTTTCTATAGTGTGCTGGATCACGAAAAGTGAAACTGAAATTCTGCTCCAGTTACTTGTGTCCAAATCCTGTTGAGATGTTCGGCTGTTGTGTTTAGTTAGCTGTGTAAAACTACAACCCTACTTCATAGCATTTAGTTTCGTATTTTCTCTCATTAGAGAAGAGAAAAACTGTCCATATTGAAGTCAAGGAACAAAATGAAGAAGATGAGGATGACGAAGAGGAAGATGAGGAAGAGGAGGAGAGTGAAGAGTATGAAGATGGAGAAAGTGAGGGAAGTGATGATGAGGATGAGAAGACTTCAGATGAAAAGGAAGCAGAGTCTCAAGCTGCTGGAAAACAATATGTAGAGAAAAAGCTAGGCAAAGAGATAAGCTCAGACTCAGAATATGATTCAGATGATGATCGCACTAGAGAAGAACGTTCTTATGACAAAGCTAAAAGGCGAATTGAGGTGTGTGGTCTTTTCCAGACAGTTTATGGGGATTCACTGAACAAAATTATTTAAAATACTACATCTTTCTGTCTGCCTTTAAAAAAAATTGGCTTACATCAGTTGCTCTTGAAGTCTTTTTTCAATAACTCCTTATTTTGTGAAAAATATTATTGAATGGAAGCATTGATTGCCAAAAGCAGATGTTTCATTTTTTCCCCCAAACTGTTGTAATGAGTATCCAGATTGAACCTCTGTTCTGAATAAGTAATTTTTTTTTTTTGGCTGTCGGAAAGATTTAGGAATTGGAAATTGTCTCATTTAGGTATAATCTTCAGTTATTTGTGTCTGCATTGGTTGAAATTTTTTCCTTTTATAATGGGTTAGGCTTTACTGCTTGCTTCTGGCCTTAGTTTCTGTTAATTGAGCACTATCACAACATCCAGATGTATATTGCCTGTGAAGACAAGTCTGAATTGGCCCTAGCCCAGTGCTTCCCAAATTCCCACAAGGGAATTGGGAGCACTGTTAGTGTGTGCGGGGGAGGGGCTATGGCACAAACGTGATCCCCAGGATCATGCTACTGCTGGGGAAGGGAGGGTTTTTTTACTTTCCTCCAGCCAGTGCTGGGGTTCTGGGAGTCTGAGGAGCCCTCTGCAGGGCCCCCCAAGCTTCTATAAGTGGGGGGGGGGAAAGGGCATTGAAAAAAGGGATCTGAGGAGCCCTCCACAGGGCTCCCCAAGTGTCTGTAAGTGGGGGTAAAAAAAGGACATTAAAAAAAAGGGTCTGAGCAGCCCTCTGCAGAGCTCCCCAACCATCTGTAAGTGGGGGGAGAAAAAGGGCATGCTTGTTCTCCCCCCACTTTTTTTCCTCTCTCCCCCCCCCCAAGGAGGGCTCCTAGGACCCTCTAGAACGCTGTTGCTGGCTGGAGGTAGGTTTTTAAAAAAACCCTTCCATCCTTAGCAGCAGCATAAACCTGGGGATCACATGACTGCCTTCCCCCCGCCCCTTAAAGGGGCAGGGATGTACCCTGGCTGGTGGGTTGTGACCCGCCAGCTTGGGAACCACTACCCTAGTCTGTTGTTCTGTTGTCTTGGATCACTGCGTAGGGATCAGCCCTACACCAGGGCTAGTTCACAGCCAGGTTTTCCTATTAGTATGTAGCAAAAGCTATTTTGAGGGACTTCACTAATGGAGCTATCATTCATGCTGTGCCTCTTTGGTCAGGTGGTAGAGAGGATCCTGGATTTCACCCTAGAAACTACTACCTCTTGCAATAGGTCTTCTATAACCAAGTAAACTACAAGCACCTGCCAGAGAGACAATATTAATAGAGACCAACACTACCCTGCTAATTGGACAAAGAAGCATATTTTAAAGTGTCCCTCTTCACTCTAGTGTGGCATCTTTTCTAGTGGTTGTTGCTGGTATCTCTTTTGCATCTTTTTTTAGCCTTTTGAGGACAGTGAATCATTTGTTCTGCTGTGTTAACTGCTTTGTGAGCTACTTTTTGTTGAAAAGCAGTATATAAATATTCTTAATATGCAATAATAAGTTTAAAATGTTTTCTTTCTCTAACTGGAATCTGATTTTTTGTGTTAAGTCTAACTTGGTTAAATTAAACCTCTGTGTCCTGGTCTGGATGAGGGATAGGGCTTTTATGAGTATCTCACATCGTTTAAATTCTTTTTTCTTTCTATCTATTTACTGAGACTTCATTATCACTTTGTGGACAGGAGTAGGGTGCTAGAAATTGGAAACTGGCAGAGTGGTGTGTCTAATTTATGGTGTGCTTTGGCTTGGGTTCCTGTTGCAAATCTAAGGCAATTCATTACAAGTGTTATTTACCAAGTGACCTCTGGCTTATTGTGGTTGGGGGAAAGATAAGGTCTCCAACAGGCTTGCAAGAATGTTATCCTACTTTGCAGGAGCATTTTGAACTCTCAAATCTGAGTTATTTTCCCCTGTAATTGCTTTAATTTTTTTATGATTATTTGAACAATTGTCCTTAATCCTAGAAACGTCGTGCTGAAAATAATAAAAATATAAATACTGAGAAGCTAAGAGCACCTGTTATCTGTGTACTCGGACATGTAGATACAGGAAAGACAAAAATCCTAGATAAGGTAAGTACCAAGTGTATGTTACAAAATTCCAAGCTATTAATATTAGCATAGGATGTTAGCACGTTAACTGTTCACTTCTACTTAATTAGAAAGGATAATATTCTGGGAAACTCTTCTTAAATAATGTGAAGTGAATTTGCAGAGTGTATTATTGCTCTCTAGAACAGGGGTGTCAAACTCATTTCATACAGAGGGCCGAAGTTAGCAGTCAGGGCTCCTACTGAGGGCCGGAAGTTATGTCATTAAGCAGAAAGCGACATCATTAAGCAGCTAATGGCCAGAAATCAGACCTTGTTCTCATATAGAAACTCATTAACTGCAAATGACAGAAGAGAAAATACGCAAAACTTGATCATATTTCAAGATTTGGGAAAGCCCAATTTTCATGTTGGTTGCTGTTTCAGCGGTAACACCTCAGCAGCTGAGAGTCTGAGGGCCGGATAAAAAGCTTCCGGGGGCTGCATCTGCCCCCCCGGGCCTTATGTTTGACACCCCTGCTCTAGAAGGTCAGCAGTCTCTCCACATATGATTCTGCTTTTTGTTTTGTATAGCTCCGTCATACTCATGTGCAAGACAGTGAAGCAGGTGGCATCACTCAGCAGATTGGGGCCACTAATGTTCCTCTTGAAGCCATCAATGAACAAACAAAAATGGTGAAGAATGTAAGTACGGTCTCTTTGGACTTTGCATATGTGCTTCCAAAAAGGAACTGTTGACTATTTTTATTAAACCACTTCTGTTTCTCATTCCTAATATAGGTAATGTGTTTGAACTATAATTCACTTGTCCTACCTTAAAATTATGCAGTATTAAAAGTATGTAGTTAACACCATCAGTGTACATGGCACTTTACATAAAGTGAAAAAACAAGTCCCTGCCTTGATGAGGGGCTTACAGTCTAAATACTGTATTGACACAAAGGAGACAACAGAGAGTGAGGATAGGAGCAAATGGGGGAAGCATATGCAGTTATTTCAGTTGCACATACTGTAAGCTTGGTTACTGTGAAGAAAGAGGATTAGGATGTGGTGCCAAATGCTTCATAGAAAAAAATGTAAGAAGGGATTTGAACTAAACGACTTGGCATTCTACATGTGTTCTGGGGCAGTTTCAGGCATAAGGGGCAGAAAGTGAGAACAGATGAAGATACTTGAGTGAGCAGAGATCTTCTGATGATTGCAGGTGATGAAGCTGGAAGAGCCAAGAGCATGGGCAGGTGCACAGTAGAATATGGACTGAAAAGTAGGGAAGGGTGTGATTAGGGAGGGCTTTGAAGATGAGGGCAAGGAGCTTGTGTTCAAACAGGGAGCAGATAGGAAACCAGTAAAGGTCAGTACAATGAGCAAAATGAATGACTTGGCATCAAGAGTACTTGAATGTACCCTTTAGTACCCTTTAGCAAGGAGGCCTAAAATGAGCTAGTGGAAGATGAGATAGGAGGAAGTTGCTGTAATGAAGGCAGAGACTACCAGGGCAAGAAATAGAATTTTTGCTGAGACTGTAGAAAGGAAGTGCTAGATTCCTGAATTATTTTGTAAAGCGAGAAGTGACATGATCTGGTGATAGACTGAATATGAGGAATAAAGACAGAGAGCAGCACTAGGTGAAGCCAAGACTTCATACTTATCAGGGTGAATGGGGACATTATCAATATGGAGAGTATGAAGAGAGGAGGGCTTGATGGGGAAAGAGGAACAATCAGTCTTTGACATATTGAACTTGTAATGCAAATGCAGCATCCACACTGAAGTGTCAGAGAGGCATAGGGATTACATAAGGAGGATGTTCAGGGGTGGAGAGATATAGCTGGGTATTTTCAGGGTTTAGGTTATATTGAGATTTGATGAGATCTTCAAGGGCCAGGGTGTAGAAAGAGAATAGCAAGAGGCCAAGAACAGAGCCCTAAGGTCCTTGACCAAGATGATGTGGAACTTTCCCTTGTAGAGACATTGAATGAACTCTTAGATAGGCAGGAAGAGAACAATTTGAGAACAAAATTACAAAAACCTAAGTTATGAAGGGAATCAAATAGGAGAGAGTGCATCAAAGACAGCAGAGAAGTCAAAAAGGAAAAGGACTGAATTGAGATTTGATGATGAGGAGATTGAGGGTAGATTGCAGTGGGCAGAGACGGAGCGGAGAGAATTGAGAGGGAAATTCGAGGAGTGAAAGTGGAGGCAGTGGAAGTAAGCAGCACTTTCAAAGTTTGGAAGCAAAGGATAGAGGGATGGTTGTGAGAGGGGGAGGATGCACTGAGGGATGGTTTTTCAAAGATGGGGGAGATGGTGTTGTCTTTGAATGCAGGGGTAGGAGCCTGAGAAGAGAGACAGGAGGAGAGGAACAAGTTGTAGGGGAAATGGCAACCAGGTGGCAAATAGTGCAATTATGTACTCTTTAAAATAAATGGTTTTTACTGAGGATGTACACTCTGATCAAAAGTTTGTTTTGCAAAAGTATTGAGATTGCTAACTCTTAATCACATCAGTTTGACAGAGATGCTGTCAAGATTCCAGGAATGCTGATCATTGATACTCCAGGACACGAATCTTTCAGGTAACTTCTACTTCTATGTCTGGGAGATTCATTTTGCACCACATAATCTTAAAAGCAGAGATTAATCACAGATCCATTGATAGATGTGTGCCTGATGTTTTTGTTTCCAATTGCCTCACCAAACGTATTGGCCTTACTGTGTGATAGAATTTTCTTCAGAAGGGGCTACTTGAACTTGACCAATCATTGATCCCACCTCTCTGACCATCTTTTTCCTTTATATGTATTGAGTGCAACCTTTTCTCCAATATTGCAGCAATCTCCGAAATCGAGGAAGCTCACTATGTGACATTGCAATTCTTG
Organism: Tiliqua scincoides; assembly: GCF_035046505.1. NCBI lineage: Eukaryota > Metazoa > Chordata > Lepidosauria > Squamata > Scincidae > Tiliqua > Tiliqua scincoides. The sequence continues at coordinate 90,227,043 of NC_089823.1, forward strand.
TAGTAGACATCATGCATGGTTTGGAACCTCAGACGATTGAATCTATAAACCTGCTGAAGTCTAAAAAGTGTCCTTTTGTGGTTGCGCTGAACAAGGTAAGGTGACCTTTTGTTGTCTTTATTCACTCTGCCAGTTGCATTCAGTGGTGAATCTTGCTTATTATTGTATCTTAAAAAAAAAAATTGGCATGTTGTCAGGTTTTAAAGCATGGTTTCTACCAAGTGACCTGGTTTCAGTATTCTAGAGCAAATCCTTTTTATAATAAATAAAACATAAATGGTGTTGAAAATGCTTGATGTATAAGTAAAAAAGCAAAATTGTACATTGATAGTAACATCTTAAGACTCAGAATGTTTCAGCTTATACTTATTTACATCAACCTTATTTAAATTGTTGTTGGTATATAACTCGTTCTATAAAGCAATCCTTTTAAGTTCATTTTGTTTTGCAGAAAAACCTTGAAGAAAATAGATTTTGTTCTTCATTTCTCTTATTCATTTTCACGATTCATGTTAGCTGATAATATTCCTCACGCTTAAAATTCTGTATTACTTTCCCTATTAAGATAAATGTTTATACTTTCATAACTGTATTGTACATTTCATTAATGTAATGTGGTGCATACAGACTTTTTAATGTAAATGTATATTAAATGTTTCTGTCCTCTGGAAGATACTGTGTATATAATGTAAGTTCAATTCTTATATCAGTGCCATTTGCATATGAAAGCTCCAGACTGTTAATTAATTCAGAGGGTAGTACTCTGGCATTATACTTCAAGTGGTATTTCCATAGAATTGTGTAATTCAGTTCAACAGAAATTTGTTTGTATCAGGGGCCTGTCCCCTTAGAGCAGTTTTCATGGTTACAGGAAGTGGAAGTAGCTACATGCGTGCATGGTAGTATCTGTGTTTTCACTTTTTGCATTGTACAAAACTAATCTATGAAAGGGTATCTGGTACAGGTCTTGGCCCTTGGCAATAGGAATAGGAATGTTTTGGGAAAGGGGACTCGTTCTCCCTTCAAATTTTACATCAATTATTGCCCTGACCATAATTGTTTCTGGGCAAGAGGGCCTTAGTGAGATTTCCCATCTCAAATGATATTTCTCTTGATTTCAGTGGAGGGAGCAGATTCATACTGACATTCCTTTTCTTAAAGAGATCAGTGCCCTTCACTAAAAAGAATGGAGGGATGTGGGTGCAGAGATGGCTTTCTGACTTGCGCAACTGACAGATGCTTAATGAGTATGAAGAATACTATCATGGACTTTTTGAATTGTTTGTTTATTCCATCTCACGAAGTAATGTGGTATTAAACTGTGTGAATGTTTATTTTTCATTCTGCCTTTTTCAAGATTGATAGGTTATATGACTGGAAAAAGAGTCCTGATTCTGATGTAGCTATCACTTTGAAGAAACAGAAGAAAAACACAAAAGATGAATTTGAGGAGCGTGCAAAAGCTATCATAGTGGAGTTTGCACAGCAGGTCAGTTCAGTTATTGCTGGCCCAGTAATAGCTGCTGAATGTAGTCATTTTGTGACTTTCAAAAATTGGATTAACAGGAAACTCATAATGTTGTGTTACAACATTTAAAGGTATCTACAAAAGTAGTATTTGTATTTTGAAATGTCTAAAGTAGAAGTCTTTCTCTTCCTTGGTTCCTCCAGACACTTAATGCAAGATCACTTGGAAGATCAGTATAGCCAGAAAAAGGGCATGAGCTTTTAAAAAAATGGTGATTATTTCTGTTATTTATTTACTAGAACACCATGAATGTGCATAACACTTTGGGGGGAAAAAAAAGGAAAAATGCCCCTTTCTTGGGATATTATCCCAGTGAGTTTTTCAGACAATGTTTGGCAACAGGAAGATGGCACAATGTAAGAAAAACCCTGCTGGATCAGGCCAAAGGACCATCTGGTCCAGTATCTTGTTTCTCACAGTGGCTTACCAGCTGCTTCAAGGAAGCCCACAAGAGGAGAAAAAAGACATACTTCTCCTGCCATTGCTCCCTTGCAACTGTTGCTTGGTGATATACCGCCACTGAACCTGAGGGTAGCTCATAGTCCTTATATCTAGTAGCCAGTGATAGACCTGTCCTGCCTGAATTTATTCACTCCTCTTTTAAAAAGGGGGCATGCATGGTACTGTGCATCACCACATCTTGTGGCAATGAATTCCACAGACTGTGAGTATGCATTGTGTGAAGATGTTGCTTTCTAAATTTTCTGCCAATCAGTTTCTTTCAGTGATCTCTGGTTCTACTGTTGTGTGAGAGATGAACTCTCTAGCCACTCACGTCATGCATAACCTGCACCAAATATGCAGTACATCTGTGGGAAATCACATCCCTGAGTCATATCCATGCATGTCGATCCTGATGGGATTTGCAACCACACATTCACGCTAATCAGGGGTATCTGTAGACAAAGCTGTACTAGTCCCTCCACCAATTAAGACCTTCAGCTGTCCTCTTGTGTCTATTGTATCCCAGCAGCATTTGCCTGCCAAAAGGGATGGGAGCTTCTCCTGAGGGTTTACCTTTCTGAAGCAGTAAACTTCCTGCTCCTGGAAGCCCCTTGCCCCAAGACATTCTAGGATGTTGTCTCGCCTCATCTGAGGACTCAAAACTAGATATTACACATGAGTTTTCCAATTATATATTCAAGACATCATCTTGAAGAAGTGTTAAGTGAAAAAGTGTTTGGCTTATTCTGTGGGGAAGATCTCACGGTTAGGTTAGTTTAGGTTAGGTTAGGTTATGTGGTTGGCTCCTGACGTGTGCTATATTCTTCGGGATTACTGATTTCTGTGTGGATTTTTGCACATTTGTTCTGGACCCGATGAAGAAGAAGGGTGGATGTGAGCAAATGCTGTTATGCATACATAGGTTGGGGAAGATTTGAGGGCTAAGGGCAGCATTTAAAAGATGGATTTTGAGAAAGATTTAAAGGAACTGAGATGGCACCTTGTAAGTGTTCTGGGAGAGAATTCTAGACATTTATATGTAGTTGGTGACCAACTTGATCTTTATAGGATCTGTCATGATATGGCCTCACGTTATTCTGAAAACGAAGATAATAATGATGATTTTGAGTATTAGGCATTAGATGTTAAGTTTTTCTGCATTTTTGCCAATTTCAGTAATGCTGTAACTTGCAACTTTAGGGTCTGAATGCTGCCTTGTACTACGAGAACAAGGATCCCCGCACATTTGTTTCTCTGATACCTACCTCTGCTCATACTGGAGACGGCATGGGAAGTCTAATAGCTCTTCTCGTCGAGTTGACACAAACCATGCTGAGTAAGAGACTGGCACACTGTGAAGAGCTGAGAGCTCAAGTTATGGAGGTAATCTGATGTTATGATTTGTGTGCATAGCAAATCTTTTGGCTAACAAGCTGAAGGTGAAGCTTGTTAGAGATGAACAAGCTAACAATGAAGCATTCTAAAGTATCTTCCATCTCTTAGGTCAAAGCACTTCCTGGTATGGGTACTACGATAGATGTCATTCTGATTAATGGACGTCTGAGAGAAGGAGATACTATCATAGTCCCTGGAGTAGAAGGTCCTATAGTCACACAGATACGAGGTCTTCTTTTACCTCCACCCATGAAAGAACTGCGAGTGAAGGTAAGGATATGGTATTGCACAAGTGACAGTGAGACTTGAACCTCATTGTTAGTAGTCAACTATGGTCTTGGAAAAGAACTAGTTAAATATTTATTGCTGCTGATCAGACTTGGATCAATTTCATTCATTGTATGTTTGTCTTGTGTAACTTGTAGCGATAAGATGCTAAGGATTTCTAGACTAGAATAACAGATAGGTGATGTGTCTGAAAATTACTAAAATTAAGGACCCAATCCTGAACTCGGTCAGAACCAGCCCTGGGTACTGTAAATGTACCATAGAACTAGGGTGGGAGGGGGGGCAGGATTGGCGGATCTCTGCTCTGCCATGTCCTGAACTCTGTATTGGGACAGAAGTCCTGACAGAATCTTTCAAGTCTATGCTGGCATAATAGCCAGCTGGCATAATAGTTAAATAGTCTATGCTGGCATAATAGCCAGCGCAGACTTGAGAAATCCCACTGTGAGGCTTGGGGCTTTCCCTGGGGGAAGAGGACAAAAGTCCCTCCCCCCCCCCCAGGAGACCTCTGGCTGCTTGCCAGTGCCTGCAGGATACAGCAGTAGCTGCTTTGGCGCAGCTGTTCCAGGGGGCACCAGGAAGCTCAGGATTGGGCTGCCCCTTGACAGGCTTTTAAATGCAGATTTTTCTTCCATTAGAACCAGTATGAAAAACACAAAGAAGTTAGTACTGCCCAAGGAGTAAAGATTCTTGGAAAGGACTTGGAGAAAACGTTGGCTGGCTTACCCCTGCTTGTAGCATACAAAGAAGATGAAATTCCAGTACTTAAGGTAAAGCATGTATGATTCCTATCAGAATAGCATTAGCAAATCTGTCAGAATGACTCGAGTGCTACAATCAGGATTGAATTGTTTGCTGAAATTTCAGCATTTGAAGAATGTTTCAAGAGAGAGTAGCTGATGTTCTCTTCAACTTGTCACTTGATTGTAATTTGCTTTTATTTCCAGATTGAACTTTTTATTTTGTGCTTCCCACAGTTTTTAAAAATAAAGCACAGATGGCCCACATCTTTTGTGCACTTTACTTGTACACATTCAAGTATATGCTCGGGGGGGGGAGGGGGACACACAAAAATAAAACAAATAAAAAATCTCAGAGCAAGCCCCAGAGTCTGCTTGAAACTTGAAATTGGAGATTTTAAAATTTGATTAAGCATTATTCAGAACTGCAAAATTTGAGTTTTAAACTAAAATCAGTGCTGACCCCTTAGTGCATCATATGTCTGTATGGAAGCCAACCTATGCCATTCATCATCATAGAATTGACATACCTTTTGCTGTGTGTTGTAGAGACTCATTTAGAGTATCCATGCTTCTTTTGTATGGAAGGTAAGCTAAGGCAAGAGAGCAATATATTCTTGTATATAAAATATAGTTCAACTTCTCTGCTTTAGGTTATAAGTGTCATGACTTTGTGGGGAAAATGAAAGAGGCTGAATTCATTTATGCCATTAGAGTTATTTCTGATAGCATACTTCACCTGGGCCACAGTGTAGCTGAGTGTTGGCAGTGAAGTGGTTGCTAGAATTGCTTTGGTGGTGCTGACTTAGGGCCAAACTATATGGGCTGCCAGGGCTGCATGTGGCACCTCTATGTGCATTAGAAAAAAGCACCTTTTGTAGAAAGGTGGTTTTTGTAAAAACCAGTAGAAAAAGCTGGTCCCTTCTTGTTGGAAGTGATGTTCTGCCAGCATTCCTCCTCACCCATATATGAATGGTGCCACTGTGCAGAGCATAACCCATACAACCGTATAAAGTGGCCCTCCGTGTTGATATTCGTATAATTAGCTCTTGGCTGCCTGCTTTTTCTGGTGTAAATATTTGGGTGGGGTGCAGTCCAGATTGTGACTCTGGTGAGTGGGGCTGTGGTTCTGATTGGGATCATGTCTATTGCACATGCTATTTACACAAGGAAAAATGCTTCTGTTGGGTCAAATGAAAGTTTTTGTGTAAGTAGAGTGTGTGTGCGTGTACGCGCGTGATCCAGATCCACAAAGAGGGATTTAGTTAAACCAACCAAGGATTATGGTCCTAATCTGAATTACACCCCATCCATGCTATTTGCATCAGAAAAAGCAAGTGTGTTAAGGCTGGTTATGTGACCATCATGTAGTTTGTCCTTTTGGTGACTCTAAAGTGGTTTTAAAGGTTGTGGTAGGATTGGCCTGCTGCTGTGGTTTTGCCCTGTGCTGCTATAAGCTCAAAGCACTCTTCATAACTTGAACTTCCAGCACTGTGATCTGCAGATATAAGGCTTAGTTGTCTAAGATACAGGTAACCATTAAATTCTGTGTGTAGTGCCACACTCTGCTACTGGAAGTGTTGGAATTCCATTGCTGAAATTTGAAATTTGGCAGGCTAAGATATGACAGCTCTATGGAATACACTTTTTCTTTTTTTTAAATATTAAAAGGATGAATTAATACATGAATTGAAGCAAACACTAAATGCCATAAAATTAGAAGAGAAAGGTGTTTATGTCCAGGCATCTACTCTGGGCTCTTTGGAGGCATTGCTTGAATTTCTGAAAACATCAGAAGTGCCAGTAAGTACTGAATTTTCCACTTTACTTTCATAAATTGCTGCACCCAGTTAGAGTATTTTGCTGTAACTGAAAACATGATTTGTCATGGGTGGCTTCCCCCTTTCTCTCTTGGCAGTATGCTGGAATTAATATAGGTCCTGTCCATAAAAAGGATGTTATGAAGGCATCAGTTATGTTGGAGCATGATCCTCAGTGAGTAATTTTTAAAATTATGTTAATGGTACTATTTTGTGTCATCAAGTTCCTATGCTTTTCTCTGTGTTTCCCATGAAGTGCATACGTATGATATGGTATATAACTTTATTTTTTATGTTTTAGGTATGCAGTAATCTTGGCATTTGATGTTCGAGTAGAACGGGATGCCCAGGAAATGGCTGATAGTTTAGGAGTTAGAATCTTTAGTGCAGAAATTATCTACCACTTATTTGATGCCTTCACAAAATACAGACAGGACTACAAAAAGCAGAAGCAGGAAGAATTCAAGTAAGTAGTATTCTCATGTGGTTGCCTTCAAATGAGCTTCTTAGTGTTTTGTTATAATATAGTGCAGATCAGGAGAAGGATTTGTTTGCTTGCAAACCTGTGAAGAATTTAGAGTGTCATTTCAGGATCACCTTAAATAAGTCACTGCATTGCGTGTAATACATGTCAGGATTAAAGATCCATGCAGGAAGTTTCTGCACACCTTGAAGCTTCTGTTTCCTTGTACAACTGGGCCACCCCAAAAGCTGCTTTTTGAAAATCAGAGGGATCTTCTTTAATCCTTTGACACACTGCAAACTGGACACATGTTCTTATCTCTCTCACAGTAATAGGGACAACAAGATGAAATTAAAACAAGCAGTGGTTGGTCTGTAAAAATGTATGTAAGCGACCATTTTGCCAGATAATGGTGCTCAATGAATCATAAAGTTCTTTTTACCACTGGGCAGGCTATTGGAGAACTTATACAACCAATCAAATTAGACCATTGTCTCTTATTTGGGGGGAGGGGGATAGCTTACTATCAACCTGCTAAGTGATAAGGTGACTTCTAATACACACAATGTATAGATGTGTTCACAAATTGGTCCTTTCTGGGCTCAGAAGGAATGCTTATTGAGTGGTTACAAGGTCATCATGGTAATTACTTGATAATTGTTTTCAAGAGTTTACAGTACTGGAGATTTTCTGGATATTGAGAACAGTTTAACTACAGATAACAGTTCTGTTCCTGTTTCTGTAGGTGTTTCATTTGAACACATCTAACATTACAGATATTTGAACGTATATGTTAATTTACAAGTGAATTTTCTGATCATATGTGGAGTAATTCCTCTTTATTTTCCTTAGGCATATAGCAGTATTCCCTTGTAAGATGAAAATACTCCCTCAGTTCATTTTTAATTCTCGAGATCCAATAGTGATGGGAGTCCTTGTGGAAGCCGGTCAAGTAAAACAAGGAACTCCCATGTGTGTACCTAGTAAAAATGTGAGTATTTGTTTCCTGAAAGGATTTATTTGAGTTATTTAAAAAACAAATTTAAAAACAAATTTGTTTTTAAAAGAACAAATATCTCATTACTGTGGCAAGGTGGGAGCTGTAGCAGCACAGCTCCTTCTCTTGGTGACTGAGAATCCCAGGACTGTGTAGTAAGAGTCTGTGTTGTGATTCCTCCCTTTGCCAGTATCAGACCTTAGGAAGCTGCTGTAGGGCGCAGAGCCATAGCATAGGTTCTTCCTGCATGATCCTGACCTTCGCATGTAATCTGGTAGCATGGAAAGAGCAGCACTGCTGTTACTGCTGAAAGTCGGCACTTTTTAAAATTGCCTTTGCCTGCTCTCAACCTCACAGCTCTGTGCCTGTGCAAGTAGATGGTTTCCTAACAATAAGCAAAGAATGCTTTAAAGCAGTGGTCTTCAACCTTTTTTGTGCCGGGACTCCAATAAATATAGAATGAGACAGGAGACCCCACCATCAATCCAGGATCCTATCTGTCCATCCCCATCACTGTCGCTACCCACTCTCCACCCTTGTAATGCCCTCCGAGCAGTGATCATTGTAACCAAATATTCTAATTGGAGAGAACAGAAAAAGTTACCATAAAGCCTGGTACTAAATGAAAACTGTTTTAGCACAGTTCCTAAGAACCTGAGCAAGACTGGGACATAATCTCCTGGTACCTGAAGGGGTACACCAGATGCCTCCCCTTTTACCTGCTGGTGCTCTAGTCCAGTGTTCTTCAACCTTTTTGATTCCTGTAAGTTGCCGCAACCCCACAACTGAAGCCTTATGACCCCTTTGGGTCCCAACCTCAAAGTTGAAGAACACTGCTTTAGAGAATGTCTTCTTTGTCTTGCAGTTCATTGATATTGGAATAGTTACAAGTATTGAAGTAAATCACAAACAAGTGGATGTTGCAAAAAAAGGCCAAGAAGTCTGTGTGAAAATAGAACCTATTCCTGGGGAGGCACCTAAAATGTATGGTCGACATTTTGAAGCAACAGATATACTTGTCAGCAAGGTAAGTGCTTTGCTGTGATTTTTGATTATTGCACAGACTTGAGGATATTGGGCCTATTTTGAGATGGGATTATATTCCACCAGTCCTGAAGATTCAAATTCATAGCTTGGTTATGCTTTGGATCCAATCCTGCTCCTAAATGCCTAGGTGACAGTGGTGCCCACATGTGAATGTGTTACAGTTTAGGTTGATATGCTAGTTGTGTCTCTTCCTGAATGGCAATGGTCTGGCCCTGGTAATACATATTAGTGACATCAGGTTAGATTGTTGTAATGTACTCGGGTTGTTGGAAACTACAACTTGCACAGGATGTGGCTGCTAGATTGACTAGGGCAAGCCGTGGGAAACACATGTCACTCTCAAACAACTTAATTGACTTTCAGTTGGTTTCTGGCACAATTCAAATTTCTAGTCTTGATCTTTAAGGCTTTAAATCAGTGTTTCTCAACCTGAGGGTCAGGACCTACTAGGTGGGACATGAGCCAATTTCTGGTTCGTTCCCATTCATTTAGGCACAATCCTACCTTCCGCTGGAACAGGCAAGCCAAGAGGCTTGCACTGTATCCAGCACAGGATAGGGGCCCAAAGCGGCTCAGCCAGAGGCAAGGGGAAACTTTCTGGGTAAGGCACCTTTGCCCTATGGGTCTCCTTGAACTTCAGCCACCTCAGGAGGTGGCTCAAGTCTTGGGAGAGGAGAGCAAAGCGACTTGAAGCAGCTCCAAACTCCCTGGGAACAGGGGTTGGGATCCAGCATAAGTGTTGGATCCCAGCCCCACCTCCTGATCCCCACCTGCCTGCCCCCGGGGCCACCCACCCTGCCCCCACCAGAAATGCCTCCTCCCCACCAATGCCAGAGCCTTGCGTTGGCCCAGTTGGGAAGCCTTGTCAGCCTTCACAGGGTGGTGTACCTCTGTGTGCCGGCCTGGCTTATTTCCGAGGAGGTGCAAAGATGCTTTAAGGCACGCTTGCGACCCTCCTGGGCCAGCGCAAGGGACTTGCATTGGCCCAAGTGAAGGGCAGGATTGTCCTTAAATGTTTTATTTTTAACAGACTTGATGCTACCATGGTATGTGACTGCATTTGGGGAAATGTAACAGATCTCTGCTTTTAATAGGCTGCTATGTATATGGGACTTGCTCCTGGGCATGGGTAGGATTGCAGCCTAGGTTTGTTACAAAATTTTCCTGCTTGGTGATGTCGCTTCTGGTCATGACATCACTTCTGGTGGGTCCTGACAGATTCTCATTCTAGAAAGTGAGCCCCAGTACTAAAAGTTTGAGAACCACTGGTATAAATGAATTGGGTTTAAATGGTTCCCATCCTCCCACGTAAAACCTGCCTGTATTTCAAGATCTTCCTCAAAGGCCCTTCTCTAAGTCTCTCTAGTATTGGAGTTATGATGGAGGGCTACCCAGAACAGATATTTCTTGGCATTGGTATGATGGTTTATAAAACTCTTTTTCAGTGAAGCTCTCTTCTCTGCTGATCTTCACAGGCTAGGCAAATGTACTGCTTTTCAGATGGCCTTTTCAGCATTTTTTTGCTGTTCCTTGCAGCCCAAAGAAACTAGTTAGTTATCCATTTCCTGTTGTGTTCTTGTCTTTTTATATATATTTTTGTATTATGAATTTTATGAATTTTAAAATTTTGTTGTTTTGTAGATGTGTTTGACAAAAATGTGGAATAGATGTATTCCCAGAAGACCCCTGCTGGATCAGGCCAGAGGCCTGTCTAATCCAGCATCTTTGTTTTCCACAATGTCTGACAAAATAAAGAGCTTAATTCCATTTGACTGACTCACATACTTTTAAGGAGGCTGGTGTACCTGTAAGATATTGAAATTTGTTTGCTCAAATTTGCACTCTTCATCCATCTTTGGTTGCTTGGGCAAGAAACTGAAAAAATACTTTAAGAAGTTAACACATGAAGGAAGAACACAAGCCTCATAGTAGGTTTGGTGAAGGCAAAGTCCTTATAGCCAAAAAGGGCTGGCAGCACTGTTCCTCACTGCACGGCAGCTTGGATCTAAGCTCTGTACACCATTGAGCTTGGTAACCCAGAGAAGTTTAGTGGCGACGCATGACAGCATAACCAAACATCTAGAGATGCTGTTGTGATGTCATGCAGCCAAAGTGGTCTATGCACAGGCACGGACCTTTTACAGGGAACACTGGCTAGTTGTGACTGAATGGAGAGTGAAGTGGCCCATTATCATTAAATTCCATGTCTAAATATATCTTAAATATGTTCTATCTACAGATTAGTCGTCAGTCCATTGATGCCTTGAAGGACTGGTTCAGAGATGAAATGCAGAAGTCTGACTGGCAGCTTATTGTGGAGCTAAAGAAAGTATTTGAAATCATCTAAATTCTCAAGCAATGGGCAGGCTGGCTTAAACCCACACTTCCTATTACAAAAATCACCAACAGTTTATAATGAATATGCTGTTGGATTTAATTAACAGCTGGGGAAAAATATGTGGATAAAATGTTTTCCATGAGAAACCAAGTAACTTACACTGGTTTGACAGTGGTCAATTTACATGTCCCTGTGGTTCCAATGTGCCTGTGCACCTTCCCCACTGTCCTTCCCTTTATACTGGCTACTGTTTTAAAGTTTGCCCTTCCCAACTCACATCCCCAAAATAAAAAAGTAAATTTTTTTATGACTAAACTCAGCTCTCACTTTTATACTGGTAAGTTCAGTACTGCAGTATTTGGCTAACCAAACTCCTGCAGATTCTGTGATTCTTGGACTTCTTTTGATGTAAGAAATGTTTATTTATGCATACCTCTTCCCCCTTGATTTTTCAACATTCTTTTTGCTTTGTGCCTATAGAAATTTTTTTAAGATAGAAAAATTAGGTCTCTGTATTTGCTTTGTGTGAAACAATGATGTAAAGCATAGTTGGCTGCCTTTTATTGCTTGTACAGTTTATGAAATTTGACAAACTGTAATCGTAAATGCTGAGCTGCAAATAAAAGAAATGGGCATTATTGTCTGTTACATTTAATTCTTGATAAAGGCAGTACAGCATAGACGTGTTTAACTGCCCTGTAAAAGTTTAGTGAGACCTCATTCCTGCTCATACAGGTACTTAGAATAGAAAACATCAGCAGTTAGTTCAGTGCCCCAACATATAGGTGTAGGTCTGTAATGTGATTTCAGGCAGAAAAAGCTATACTGATGCAAAAGCAGCACTACTGTTGAACTCCACAGAAGTGAAACCTGTTTGGCAAGATGGCTGCTATTTTAGTTCAGTGAACTAGTCTGTGAGCAATTGGCTCAGAGTCTGTGGCATATTCCCTGTGCCATCCTGCTTCTCGGCATCTCTCTAGCCTGGCCATAGACCAAACCTCATGAAATGGAAGAGATGAGGTAAGCTGATGTGCTGTATGGATGTAGTGCTGGTCTGTGGCACAGTAAAATATAAAAATTACTGGTCTGCTACAGCAGACACTTTAAGTACCTTTGGTGCAAGCAAGCCATGAATTCTTCCACAGACAGCTCCTGACATACTGTAATTAGGTACAGGGGCCCTTGTCAACAGTACCACCAAAGGCAAACAGCCATTACTACTGTTCCATATGCAATGTGTCAACTGTTTCTGCATCAAGAAAAGCAGAATTTTGCAAGTGCCATTAGTGAATGCAGATGTTACTGAAGTTTGATAAACTCTAAAACTGTCAGTAAGTAGTATGGGGTAAATAGTGTAATATACTTATTGGGCACTCACAGAAGATTTCAGGGGTCCCTCAGTGCTTAGAAACATTTATAATTTAGGGGCCTCCCCTTTGAAGGGGTCCACTTCAAATTTTGACAGAAAGGAAAAGAATCTGGAGGTATAAGATTTGTTAGCTCTTACTGATTTCAGGCTCAGTAAATTGTATAATCATATATACTTGCAGTAAGCCACAGCCGCCTGCAAAGGTAAGGACTCCTTCATATGGTGGAGGTCTGTATGAAGTAAGTTTACAATACCCACGCCAACCAGCCAAAACAAACTGGGCATGATCTCTGCCTTCAGAAACTATGCTGAGGTCACTTTGGTTAATAAAAGGTCTGCTCAAGTCCTTAATACAGTGGTATTCTTACTGGGGTGTCACGATGCCCCAGCCTGTGGGTCCTGGCCTCTGCCCCCTTAAGGGGCAGGAGCAGCCAGGAGACAGGAAAGCAGCAGTGTGATCCGCAGAATGGTGCTGCTCAGGGGGGCTGCAGGGGCTTGGGTGCACTTGCCCAAGCCTCCTGCAGCCTCCCGCACAACCTTCAGCAGGGCTCCCCATGTCAGGAAAAGTGAAAGGGGAGCAATCGCGCCCTGCTCTGCAAAACCAGGAGTGGAGCACAATTGCTCCACTTTCCCTTCTGATGGGCCTACAGGGACTGGGGTGCACTCACCAGTCCCTGCAGCTGCTGTGTGCAGGGAGCCCTGCGTGAGCGCCTGCAGTGCGCCCCAGGTCATGGAAAGGGAAAGTGGGGCGATCGCGCTCCGCTTTCGCTTTTGCGGGGGCAGAGCAGATTGCTCCACTCTTCCTGACCTGGGGCGCCCTGCAGGCGCTCGCGCAGGACTCCTGCACACAGGGACGGGTGAGTACATCCCAGTCCCTGCAGCCCCCTGAGCAATGCTCATGGGGATCGCCTTGCTGCCTCCCCCCTGCCCCCACCAAGACTTATGGCGGGTTCCAAACTTTGAGAGTTTGAAAACAGCAGCCTTAATAGCATGCAGTATTCTGAAAAGAGAATCAGGCTAGAGCAGTGGTTATCAAACTGGTGGGTTGCAACCCACCAGCTTGTGTAACAAAGCCCCATTCCCTTTAAGGAGCAGGGGGGAAAGCAAGTCCCAGGATCATGCCCCTGTGGGGGGAGGGGGGGCCTATTTTTTAACAAACCATGCATGGTCTGGGGGGTGTGGGGAGCCTTGCGGAGCACTTGCAGCACTCCCTGCGGCTTCTAAACCGTGAAAGTTCCAAGCGTGACAAAACCAGAAATTACGCTTTTGATTTAATCGTGCTTGGAACTTCCACTGCTTAGAAGCCAAGGGAAGCTCTGCAGGGCTCCCCACACCACCTGGACCCTGGAAGCACATATGGCAGTGATTTTCAGCCTTTTTTGTCTTGTGGCACATTGTCAAGGTGCTAAAATTGTCAATGCGCACCATAAGTTTTTTGACAATTGACCATGCTGTTGGGTTCAATGAGCAGAAAACTATTTGACATTGGGAAGGGGAACAGGAAGCTTACCAATTATGTTCAGTTCTTTATAGGTCCCTCACTTTCTAGTAGCCACAGAAAAGAGCAGTAAGCTAGGGTGGTACACTGACTAGTCCAGCCCACTAGAATCCTAACTCTCTTCCTAGCCGCCTTTCATTGGATTCAAAAAGCAAATTATTTGAATGGAAGCAAGTTGAGATTGTCAGAATATTCAATTATGCAGCCAACATCAAATTGTCACAACTATGCTTAGCTGTGAGAGCACTGTGGTCTTTCTCCCAGAAGCAGTAACAGATAATTCAGGACACAAGAAATATTTAACTCTGAAAAATCTGCACAGCTGACAAATACTTGGCATGTGATTGGAGCAGCCTAGGGCCAAGCCATTAAAAAAAAAATCAAGTTAGACCACTTAAATCAGTTACTGATGCATGTCCCATTGTACAGTGTCCATAAGCTCTCTTGAATGCATTGGGCAATAAATGTTTAATAAAATTATAGCCATAGCATCCCCGCAAGGGAGGAAGCATGTACTTGGCTGATTTCTCAAAGCTGTAGCATTTAATTAGTTGCCAACAACAGAACTGGAACACAAACAGAATCTGTACAAATTACATACAGTTCTTTATTAAACAATTGTAAACACTTCACTGTAAAAATCCATAAAACTTTTATAAACAAACATTTTGTAAATAGATTCTATACTACAATAAAAGAATTAACACAATTATTTACATGCAATACTGACAAATTTGGCACTTTCTTGAAAGGAAATGTACAAAACACTTTCTCCGTTAAAAAAAATTTCAACTTATAAAAACTTAGCTTTACTATCATGCACTTTGCAAATACCTCACAAGCACTTATGGCACAGCTACCAGAGAGCTCCAGGCTCTCACCACACCCTTTTCTACAAGATCAGCTCAGATAACTTTTAATGTGCTTCCATAAGTTTGTTGCAAAACAACTTGAACATTGTCAAGAATGAAGTCAAATGCCATGTTCCAAACTGATTCTACAGATTGCTGCATCAGCCTGTAGGAAAGAAAATGAGCTGGGCTGAAAACCAGACACAACCAATTGCAATCACATACTTTCTGAAGTTTTCTGTGGGGGGGACGGGGACAGTTGACTCAGCAATTCCATTTTTGGAAATTGTTATTTTCCTGCTTTTGGAATAGCAATATTCGTCAAGTCATCAGTCACAACACACATTGCCTACCAACTGTAGGCAAAAAGAAGTTTGCGGAAATGAACTTCCCTCCTTTCTCCTTTACCTCGAGCCCTTCCCCACAACTGCTCCTAAGGGGCAGAGGACACTCAGAGACAGAATGTTGAAAGTGACAGGGAGGGTGGTGCAATTTCCATAAACGGGAAACTAAACTAGATTAACTAGCTTCAAATGTTAATTTTAGTGGATTGGAGTCAGACATGTGTCATAATTTATAAGTAAAAAAATGTAAGGCAGAGGTTCAGAAGGGTGCTATTCAGTTGGACATCTCTGCAAACGAATAGCTATAGAAAAATATTACTACCATACCGAAATGCTACTTGAGGGAAGAAATGAGGCCACAACACAAGTAGTGACCTACTGCTGTAGTTATTTTGTGAAAAGGAATAACAAAAAGCCCCCAGAAGCACTAAGAACAGGGGGAAAAACATGCTGCTGTGTGTCATTACCACAAAGAGAGAAATTTTCCACATTTTTTTATTTAGTTAAGCTTTCATAACTACCTGGTAGGCTACATATTTTTTTTAAACTCAAAAAATGTAAAGTTGTAAGTCCCAAAATGAAGTTACCTTTTCATATATTTTATAACCAGATCCAACTTTTCCAAATCTTTTTCTTCTATCAGATCAGTACAATACTTCACAACTTGTAGGATATCTTCCTCCATTGGATCTGTGAAATCATATGGACACACAGAATTAATTACAGGCCTCAATCAGAAAGCTAAAAGCTTTACATCTGTTAACTTTGGATGTGGTTAGAGAAATAAAACATTTTCTCCTAAACTAAGTTCTGTCTGCATCCTTCCATTCCTAGAAAAGGTTGTTGAGAGATTTCTTTGATCCCATGAACAATGCTCTTCAGATAAGCCTGCTTATCTGACTTCTTTTGTGTGGACTCCTGAATCAAAGCAGGAAATACTATGCATGCCTGGATCACCTCTAGAGTGCTCTACGTTTCCTCCTTTGTTTAAAAAGCTCAAACAGAGGAGTGATCTTGCTCTTTCTCCAATTAGGTTCTTTTAAAGCACCTGATGGAGGACATCGAGGGAGCCAGACTGCTGCACTTCAAGGACCAGAACACAGCAATCTCACCCCCTTCCTCCACACAGGTGTTTGATGCAAAGTAGGCAATGCAGAGCATGCTGGAAGTGCTCATGCCCCGAAGCCTCCACCCAATGTGAATGGGCTCATTCAAATCATAGATGAGCCAGCCATAACCTAGACAGCAGAATGGTCTTATTTTTTTGCAGGTTTTGGCACTGGAGTGTTTTTACAAAAAAATGAGAACTTCAGGAAGTGGTGTTAAGAGTTTTTATTTTGTAATTGCTGAAAAGTCACACCTCTATTCATAGGGACATATTTTCAGATCACATGCCTTTCAAAGGTTACAGGAAAGAGATGGTTACCAGTTGTGTGAAATAGCTGAGAGAGGTTTCGTAGGTATCTGTTAGGACCCACTCTTGTGTCATCAGTGCATAAAGATTAATATCAAAGGCTGCAGAAAGACCTAACTGCTGCATTTTTCCTATTTCTAACAATTGACTATAGCCTTATCTGCTGACACTATACCACCTATATAATCTACCTAGTAAACTTTTAAAGCTATTATAATTTATAAAAATGTTCCCATAAAATAGATAACACTACTTTCTGCATTTTTTTCTTGGGGGAAAAAACAAAATCTGTGAAAAAAATACTATTAAAGAACACTTCTTCCAATAAGGTGTGATTGCTGCAGGCAAATGAATGCCTGTGAACTTTATTATTATTATTATTATCAACAACAACTAGGTATTTATATACCATCTTTCTGGTCATTGGAGTACTCCTCTGACTTTATTCAAGGCGGTTTACATAGGCAGGCGTTTCTAAATCCCTCAAGAGGATTTTTACAATCATAAAAGTTCTCTCTTTCAAGAACCAACAACATTTCAGAATGTTGAAACAGCTGGTTTGAAACTTCCTGGTTTGGTCTCACTTCTGGCCTCCAGTTCTCCCATGCAGGTTATATATGTAATGAACTAAAATGGGAGTACATCTTTTTCCATCAATCCAAAGAATTGGTCAAGTATATTTTGTACTTCTAAAGCATGATCTTCCTTTTCTCTCCATTCAAGGAACAAACCTACATTCTATTCAAAGAGAAAAGGAGGTGGTGGCCCTAGAATGCAATGCTTTCAGTTATACGGGGAGTCTTGAACACTGGGATTCTTGCTTGAAGATCTTTTTTCTGCCCTTTCCCTCTGAATGGAAAACATTTACTTACATAAAAGCTATGCAACATTTCCATTAGAATCATCGTAAAGCTACAAATTTACCTGATATAGTTGTAATCCATTCTTTGAGTAAGGCCTTAACATCATTGAATTCAATAGCTCCAGCTAGATTAGGGGCCTGAGGCCTAGGAGGGGTAGACAATTGTGGCTGTGAAATGGATGAGCTTGGAGTATTTGCAATTGTTTGCACTAAATCCACCTGTTCAGAAAAACAATGTGTATAAACATTATGCTTCTTTGAAGTTTTTCTTATCATCTGAACTTGAAGCCAAACACCCAAGACAGAGAAAACAAGAGCAAAATATTCACTTGTGACAAAGTTACCTGAGAGTTGACAGTGGTTGCTCCTTCTTGTTTTAAGAAGTCATCTATTAATTTCTGTGGACTTCCACCAGAAATAACCATGTTTTTTGCAGGGCTTCCAAAAAGCTTGTTTTTCAAAGGACTGTGGCTCTTTTTCACTGGACTGGCTTCTGCTTTTTTCCTACTTTTTTTCTTATTTTTCAAAACTGGTTTCAAGTTCAACAAAGGATTCTTTGATACTGGGGAAAACAAATAAAAATTATCCACCAAGTGATGACTAAAAACTACACCTCCAACCTACAGCCAGCCATTTCTAATATAACTAACTAAAATATTGGTATAGTTGCTGACAAGCCTAATGACAGAACTGCAGCTATAGACTTACCAGTGGTATTGGTTGTCTGCTGAAAAATAGTCTCTATGTGTTTTTGCCTTTGATCATACGCCTGCTTGAGCTCCTCCTGAAGCTCAGAAGGTAGTGCAGCAAAGACTTCAGGGTCCACCTGAGCAATGAAAACATCCATTTGTAGTTATGCTACCAGTCTGTAACATCTGAGGTTCACTTTTCTGATTTGTTTCCATCATCAAAAATGACTTATTTTCAGTTTAACCCATTATCGCCCAGCCCACAGGTGTATTCTTTTGATTCCTGTTGCGTATATGCATCGGGCAGAAATGCCTTAAAATGCAAAAGGTGTTCTGCTGGTTCTAGTTTTATAGAATATAAAGGTCTTCAGAGTTGTAAGGAAATAGAAAGACTTTTCTCTTACAGTAAATGCTGAGCACATTAACTAAATTATTGTGGTGTGTGAAGGTCTACTGGTATGTAATTTAAAAACACATTCTTTTAGAATACATTTAAAATAATTCACCTGAGAAAATGCTGGCAGTGCTATTACATTAATCCCTGCATCATTGCTTGATTCTTGGAGATCTGGTATTTGTAAGAGAACAGCTCCAACTGGATGCTGTGGAAAGCTAGTATTGTATCCATTTACTGGCTCCTTTTTGCTACTCTTACAAGTCTCTTCTTGTTGAAGAGCATACATTTGTTCTACTTGTTCTCGAAGATTGGGTGGAAGTGCTTCCAAGACAGATGGATCCAGCTACAAATAAGAAATATCATATTTTAGTTTTAGCAGAAAAGAGAAAAGTCTGACATCTTTAGTATGCACAAGTTTTACAACAATTCATTACAGGCGTGCCCCTGTATCTGCAGGGGTTCCATTCTAGAATCCCCAGCGGTTAAGTGAAATCACTGGGCTTCCCTGGGCCTCCTAATGCCTTTTAAGGCATTAAAAACATCACTTCCCATTTCATGGAGAAACTGGAAGTCACACTTTTTTAAACGTTAAGGTTCAGTCTGTCCATGGTCACTGCTGGAATCAGAGAACCCCCTTGCCTCCAGAGGGGAGGGCCCCACAGACCTGATCCGTGGATAAGTGAATCTGCAGATATGGGATCCGCAGACACAGGGCTCCCCGGTATATACATTCTTTGCTAAATAAGACAAAAATGATAAACCACAAGTAGGAGTGTGTTTTTTTGGTGGTTTTTCCCTGAAATTTCTTGACTAAAATAACAAATTGTGGAGTTATGTGTTTCTATTCCAAGGGCACACTTTAATCAATTATAATTATAAAAGAATAATCACTTTAAAAATGTACCAAGTAGGTTATATACGGTCGGTAGATGCAGCCACAGTATTATTTCTAACGGGAAATGTTTCTGGAAAATATCTTTAACACCAGAATGTGATGTTTTGTGTTTTTATTAGGATATTTTAACATCAAAAAGGCAGTGCTTTGTGTTTTTATGCGTTTTTAACAAAACAACACACCCCCAACCATAAGATGACACTTTTTCTTCTCTTGGTACAAGTTACCCGCTCAAATAGTAACTATTTGAATTTGTGTCCCTATGCGTGATCCTGACATATTGCCAGTGTTAAAATGGAGCTTCTTATACTTGTTGCAACTGCTAAGCATGGGCAGATGTCAAACCCCATTCACATGGATTTCTGCCCTGCAAAAGCACTCACTTGAAAGCCTCAACATTCAAGTTATCTTGCCAGATCCTTAGCACTGTTATGCTGTTGATAATAGCAGGACAGCTTAAATAGGTAAGAAGCTCCATAAGTAACCAACTGGAAATTAGATTTGTTTTATTAGCAAGCTACAACATATGGTTCATACTTCATGAGCGAAGAGACCCATTAGTTATAACTGCTCCCTGGTGGAGGTATTCCCTGGTATTCCTACCTCTCACCTCTGCACTGTCTTACCAGTGCCAGGAGATGTGGAGACTCTGCTGGTGCAGAGCAGTGACTGCTCATTGCTTGCAGCAGTGGCCTACCTCTGTGATACAGCATGTTGCCTTTTGCAGTAAAGGACCTTATGCAGCTTTGGGAGACCCACATAGGATTGGACTGTAAAACTCCTTTTTACTTACCTCAGTAGGTTGTCTAGCTTCCAATGAGTCTCCTTGGATCTTTGCCAGCTATTTAGCTGGTGTAAGACTGAGGAGACTCAGGTGTGCTGGGTTAAAGGGTCTTGATGGTTTGGCCTACCTCCTGCCCGGATACTCCCTGAGTCGCTCCTGCCTCCACCTTATCTCTTCAGTGGGATGTCTGGGAGCTGGTGGTGTGTGCATGGGGCCTTCAGCCATTTGTGGTGGTGGCCCCATCTCGGTACTGTCTGAGTGGCTTTGGAGCTGTCAGCTTGGGACTTACAGCTGCGGGTTGTGAGATCCGCTGCCATAAGCCCTGGACAGGATTGGGGCCTGTGAGTGTGAAATGAAACCCAGTCATTGAATTCCCCCTAAAGAACACATTGCTCATCCCTCTAAATATTATTAATTAATTCACATATATCATCTGAGCACTTTCAAAAGTTCAGGGAAAGTATCAAAAATTGAAGAAAGGGAGCAGAGAAAACACATGAGCCCCCCTTTATCTGTTACATTCCTCCCTACTGCTATCATCAGATAAACTGCTTTCTGTAAAGAACAGGTAAAAATTCAGACCTCTCTTTATATTGTTCATACCAGACAAGAATGTTTTACCTGGGAAGGTGATGGGACCTCAATACTTAAATTAAGTCTTGATTTTATACTGATAGGTGTGTGTAACCCATTGCAAGTCACCACAGGCTCAGATTTACTGGGTATATCGCTGACATTAGATGGTAGATGAGTTGAGAGAGATGGTAGCACTGTGCAAGCTTTTGATGCAGAAGATATTTCAAGATCCACAGCAGCCACAAATACTATCAGCGCAGAAAAGACAAAATTTTTTTAAAAATACATTTCAAAATACCTTATTCATACACTATGAATGTGATCAGACGACTGTTTCATTGACTTGTATTGCAAAAGGTACAGTTATTCATGCAATACAAAGTAAATGATAAATAATTTTTAAAAAGGAAAATGCTTTCCTCCAATAATTTGCAAGGAATTTATACATTCATCATTTCTATATTATATTGAATTTGTTGGAAAATTACTACTGTAAAGGAAGAACAACTGCTATTTACCAACCTTCCTTGCATTCTTCTTCTGAAATCTTTACATCTTTTGGAACTTGTAGAAAATCAATAATGGAACTGGATCCACGAGGCAAGAATCCTGACTGTACTGATGAGTGAGAGGAAATTGCTGTATTTGTTTTATTAATGGGAACTAAATGATGTACTTGAATTCCAACCTAAAAAGCAACAAAAAGGCCACCTTAATTGCAGAAGGGTAGATATAAATTTTAGAGAAACAAATTGTAAATGTGATGGCAATTCAAACAAAATCCAATTCAACACTACCTCTGAAATGCTGCTAGTGATATATGAAAGTATATAAATTATGTGTGTAAACCTTTATGTCTCTGAACAGGAAGCCAAAGATAATCATGGAAAATTCAACATCTCAGTTGGAGATCCTGATTTTCTTACAGCAGTTGTCTTTTAGGATCTTACTTGAGACCAGATTTTTGGTCATAAAAATTTATTTTGCCTCAAGCCTCTCAAATTCTTAGAATTTATTATATACAAATCATTTATTCTATACAAAACTGATGTGAAATATGTTAATTTGTAATTTTATCATCTGTTCAGAAAATTATGACAGTGCACAACATGACCGTGGTTTATCAAAGAGGGAAGGCAAGCAAAGCCCACATGCTTCCTCTTCCAACAGGTGTGCTGCTAAACATCACTGTCGGAACTCAAGCACTGTAGTCTAGAACTAGCTACACTGGTCTAAGACAGGATGTGACAGCAAGTTAAAACTGCTGCTTGACAAGCCAGGACTGAAACATCATGTCTCTGCAACAGAGCTGCAGTGACTCAGCTTCATGCTGATCAACAAACTGTGATTATGTGAACTAGGCCTGTAGATACTTTTGTAGAAAAGAAACACATGAAAGAGATTTGATATTCCAGTATTCGAAAACTCACCCCTCTCATATCTGATATATTCAATTTCATTGTGTGAAACATATTTAGCATCTCTTTCCCAATCACCTTTGCACTATCAGTTGCATGGTCAAGTGATACAGTCCTGCAAAGAATATACATTTAAAACTGCATCAAGAACTTAACTTTTTCTCTGTATTGTTACCAAAACTGACCAAAAAATATATTACCATATAAAAATATGTCAAGCAAGCTGGATTTGAATTCTATACAGCAAAAGACCGCACTAAATGTTACATGAAAACTTATATCTGAATTTGAGGAAAAAACCATGTTGGAAGACCATTTCCAGCAGAAAAACCATGTACATAGATACTGGCACATGTGTTTCACAAATTGCTTACCTGGCAATATTGTCACAAATCCCATGACCTCCAAACTTTGCTGGTTCTACAGGGGCCCCAGCTTTTCTGACCATGACTTTGAGAGTTAATCTTTTGCCTTTCATACCAGCAGCTTCTAGTCTATGCTGGATCTCTTCTGAAAGACTCAACAGGAAAGCTTCTGCTTCTTTTGGCTAAAAATAACAAAAAACAAGTTGAGTTGTACCCATGTAGGAAGGAACAGTCTAATTTTTAAGTCATAGAGTCACCTTGGACATTCTTTTTTTCCTGTTTTTGAGTGAATTTTTCTAGAAAGCAACCCAAGAACATAACACATAGTGTTTATATAGTGAGTACTCAAAAGTACTTTACATACAGAGTCTCAAGCAACACTGCAGCAAAACATGTAAAGGAGGGTCAATGTAATAACCCAAGCAAGTGGAAACTGCAACAAAATGTAACAAGGACAGTATATACCCTGTCCTCAAAAAAGTACTCCTGTTCAAAGCAGCTGCTAGCATGGAACAGGAGCTCTGTAATGCTGTTCAGGCTTTGGTGGTGGAAGAACAGATTGCCTACTTGTACCTATAGTTCTCTGACTGGTTGTTTGAGCACACACACACACACACAGTGGAATTCTATGCATGCCTTCTGCTCTTGTTCTCTAGGGGAAACCCAGTACACAACATGTTCCTTGAGAAAAGGAAGAGGACCCAACTCATCAGCTCCACCGAGAACCACCCCCTAAGTTCAAATGGAAGAAAGTTCATTGGAAGAAAGATCTAATTGTTTGTGCCAAACCTGCAGAGGAGATGGTCATGAATCTGCACAGATGACCACTTGAACAATTACAGGTAAAAAACCTATCCTCCTCTGAAGCGTTTCTACAGTCATACACAATGGAGACGAGCTAGCTTCCCCTTATGCAAAGATAGGTGCAGCTCCATCAGGAAAAGATGTTCTTCTGATAGATGTCTAGAACAGCAAACCAAAATGAGTTGTCAGCTCTTGACCTCATCTCCAGAATGGGTGTGCAGAGATCTGTCATCTGGTCCCACCACCACACTGTCTGGAAGAAATCTGATGAATTTACGCAGAGGGCAGAGCACACAGTTCACTGGCCCTCCATGACAAAGTAACGGTTATCAGAAGCACCATTCCAAATATGAATTGGTACAGGTCTGTTGTAGCAAGAGGTTCAAAGAGCTTGTCCTATAAGCTGGAACAGGACGAAGGACAAACTCTGTGATGGAAACAAAGTTAGATAGATCTTCAAAAACCATCTGAGCAACAGACACAAGAGACTGGATACATTGTCTATTACTCAGTGGAGGATAGCAAAATGAACTCTCAGAGTCAGCCATACCCAGATATTTCAGATGGATACTGTACTGTAGGAGATACTGGATGGAAGCAAAGCTGTTGTTGGGTACCATATATGCACAGAAACTCTAACACTTTGCTGAACAAGTCTTGCACACTGAGGTTTTTCTTGAGCGGGGTAAGTTGTTCCCTAGCTCTCCTGTGATGCCAACTAAAGTTGGATCTTCCACACCACCAAGCTTTAGTGTTTCAAACTTGGGGTGTAGTCTATAGCCTTGACTCTGGGACCAAAAATTTGGGCTGGCGGCAAGGTGAAACTACTCATTCCTTGCCAGACTTGGTTGAAGCACAGCCCATATTTGCCTCAGGGATCATGGTGTTACCAGGATGCAGTAAGTGTTGAACTTGTATGTCCTGTTTGCGTATTAGCAGGAAAGGGGGAAAATATGAGTTTATAGAATGGGGTGGGGTGCCTTCCTAAGGGATTAGGTTCCCTATGAAGCAGGGATCTTCT
This sequence comes from Tiliqua scincoides, assembly GCF_035046505.1. Classification (NCBI taxonomy): domain Eukaryota; kingdom Metazoa; phylum Chordata; class Lepidosauria; order Squamata; family Scincidae; genus Tiliqua; species Tiliqua scincoides. The sequence continues at coordinate 90,251,390 of NC_089823.1, forward strand.
GACTGCCCATTTCACCTTTGCTTTCTCAACTATAATACTTAACAGACCTTTTGGTTTTGAAAAACAGATAATTTTGCACTGGGACACAAACCAATACTTTCAAAGGTTTCTACCTCCAGGGTGAGTTGCAACCTGATTGCTGGTCAGTCACGAAGCTTTAGCTGCTAGCTGCGAAAGAAAATGCATGGAGCCATATGGAAAGTGAAACTGAGCCATAACGCGTGTTTACTCATGAATAGGTGAACCTGTCCGTGTCCATTGGAAAAGTCAGGCAGAGAGGAATCCAATAACACCAGAACGGTCCTGATCCAATGAATGCAGCTCCCCAAACACACCCAAGAAGGAAGTCCCTTCCTCTAGGGGTCTCAAAACCCCAGCCCGGGGATCAGATGCGGCCCACAGCGAGCCTCTATCCAGCCCGTGGCCAACCTCTGATCCCCTGAGAGCCTCTGGCCCAGCTGACCAAACACAACCAGAGTTGTGCTTGTGAGGTGGGGGCATGGAGGTCTGTTTAAGTGTGTGCTTTGGGCTGCGCTGGTGCTTGGAGAAATCGTTGACATTTGAACCCATTTATTTATTCATCTAAGTTCCATCTCTAATGTATTTATTTAAATTTTATATTTAATTATCTTTTTCGGCCCTTGACACTGTGTCAGACATTTGATGTGGCCCTTCAGCCGAAAAGTTTAGAGACCCCTGCTCCAAGCTAACAAATGCATTAAGCCCTATGGAAAGTGAAACTAGCCTACATGTTCGCATTTACTCACAAGTAAGCAAATATGCCTTGGCACATGGTCAGGTAAGGCAAAGAGAAATGTAAGGCCACCAAAATGGTACCAATCTGATGAAATTGAAGGTCAACAAATGTTCCAAAAGGCAGCCTCACCCCCTACCATAAAAAGAATAAAACAGAGGCTTGAGCTGGTAAAGCGAATATTTTTCTGTTTTAGACTTTTAAAGCTAGGTGGGTCCTGATAGCAATATGGTTTAAATATAAGAGCTTAAATTGAACTGGGCACTGGGTAGGGCTGAAAATCTTACTGATTTTTTGTGTGTGTGGGGATGTTATTGCAAGAAGGCTACAGAGAAAATTCACTTGTTGGAATAGGACTGGCTTCCCCATACTTAATTATTTTATTTTACTTATTTATAATTATTTAAATTTGCTTGATGATGTACTGGCCATGACATCACTTCTGGTAGGTCAGTCTAAAAAGTGGGTCCCAGTGCTAAAGGTTTGAGAACCACTTCTCTAATTCATTGTAAAAGATTCCGGTTCACAATATACTATATACAGTGAACCCTCTGTTATGGATGGACCTCTGTAACAATCATGTTTCTGGAATGGATTAGCTTTGTAAAGCAGGGGTTCGCTGTACTCAGTTCCATGCAGGGCAATGGTCACAGCTGCCAGGTCACCCAGCTTTCCTTTTGTAGCTACACACTGCAGGAATGATTAGTAGTGGTGGGTAAACTGTCTTTTAAGAAGGCTTGCCTGCCATTATTGTGTAATGCACAATAATTGTGTAATATTATTGTGCAATATTGTGTAATGTAATTGTTGTAAGCCGCCTTGAGTCCCTCCGGGGAGAAAGGCAGGGTAGAAATAAAGTTATAAAGCCTCCAATAAAGCTTCTAAGAAATTCCAGGAGTCCCCTGAAAAGTTCAAGAAATACTGATACACTAAATTCAAGTCATGCCAACCAGAGTCACTCTCTTGTCCTCTCTACAATGACCACGTTTTAGCATTAATAGAGAATACCACCACCACCACACAGGAACTTCACAGAGTAAAGAGCTGTCATGTTCTTTAGAACAGTGTTTCTCATACTCCTACAAGGAAGTTGGGAGCACTGTAGGTGTGTGTGTGTGGGAGGAGCTATGGCAACAATGTGATCTCCAGGATTGCACTGCTGTTGGGGAGAAGGGGAGTTTTGCAACTTACCTGAGGGAGTGCTGGCCTTCAGGGGTGTGGGGAGCCCTGCAGACACCTCTGCAGGGTTCCCTAAACCTCTGCAACAGTTAAAACAGCAATCAAAAACCACTTCCTGTTTTCAATCATAAACTGGAAATGGTTTTCAACTGCTACAGAGGCATTTACTGTTACTGAGGCTTGGGGAACCCTCCAGAGGTGTCTATAGGGCTCCCTGAACTCCTGGAGACTGGCACCCCCTCAGGTATGTTGCAAAAAACCCCTCCAGCAGCAGCAGTGCGATCCTGGGGAAAAGGATCTGCTTTAGAGGAAAAGGTTTAAAAGTCATACATAAAAGCCAGGGCTTTCTTACCTGGGTAAATCTTATACCATAGTTGATCTCAGCAGAAATAGATTTTCTCTCTCTCTCACGTCGAACAGGTCTATCATCCAAACCACGGCAGAATCTGTAGAGCATCTGACCTGTTTTAGGACCAAATTCTTTCTGGAGTTTTGACATACTGACACACTGTAGATCTCCACAAGTTTTTATTCCCAAAGATGACAATTTAGATTCCATTGTCCTACCAACTCCTGTCAAGGAAAAATAAAACATTGTTGTGTTTTTATAACTAAGAATTATCCTTAATTTAGAAAGTATTGTAACAGTATTTAAATACAGTTTAATACAAATGGCTTTTAATTATTTGGCCAGAAATTGTGTTCTCTCTAACTGCACATATTATAGAATTAACAGAAATTATGAAGCGTTAAATGACTGAAAAGCAAATAATGGAAATACCTAGATTCTTTTTGGAGCTATTTACTTAGCTTTTACTCTTTTTATATTTTTCAAAGAGAAAAGTAGCTCAACACTGATACTTCTTAGGTCCAGTACCAAAGATCTGTAGCCATCTAACATAGGTGGGAACACATCAAATAACAATTTAAGCATTGGAACACATCATGTGCTCTTCCCCACAACTTTTACCACAGACAAAAATACCTATAGCATTTAAATTGAGTCACTGCCAAATTTATGGCAGTGAGAGGGGCAATGTGAAGTGCCTTTAAAAACAGGACAGGGCATACTAATAGAAAATTACCTGGAAGATGGATAATTAGTTGATTTCTGATAAAATCATCCACTTCTTCTGGTTTTAAGTGGTATTGTCCATCTGGTTTTGCTCTGCGAGTTGCCATTCTGGCCAGCAAAATGTTTGAACCTATAAAGAATTAGTAGATTGCAATGGAAGATGTCTGTATTGCTATTAAATATCACATTTTGGAAGATACCATATTTTGGATTTCTTTCTGAATCACACTCAGTCCTCCCAGAAAAGTAAAGTAGCTGTTAGAATTTATGCCCCAAAACTCATGGTCATAGGAAAAGACAGGTTCACTGTCAAAAGCCATTCTCATCTGTCAGCCTTCACGTTGAACTTAGGATTGGTGGTTATGGTGTTAGTCAATGATGATTTTCATCTGGGTACATTGTTAGCCAGATATATAGAGGCTACATCTGATGTTATTTCTTACAAGTCGATGCCATACAATTTATGCTACTGGCTATGTGTCAATGTAGCAAACAAAGAAGATAACTTTTCACATTTTATGTTCAACACTTTGGAGGGGAGGACTGCACACCCTGTTGACCCCTGTCCCCCACCCCATGTGTTCTGTTTGATGCAGGCATGGATTCTATGGACATATAACGCACGTAGAGTTTTTCTGTATTATTGGAAACTTTATTACATAAAGAGACCTACGTGCATAGGATCTATGTGCATGACAAATGGAACGCATAGAGATTGGGGCAGAAATAGTATATGAGATCTTGCTCCCCTTACACTGCAATAAACGCAATGTGTGAAAAGTGCCAAAATGAATGTACTTTCTAGTACTGAGTCATACAGCTGAAAAAGTTGCACATCTATGCAGTTACATCAGTATGAGGGCTGTGCATGCAACCAGTTCTTCAGAAATGTTCCCTGCCAACCTCACAAAAAGCAATATTCACCTGGGGTCATTATCCGTCCCAGTCAGTGCTGGAGGGGTAAGTCAATTTAGTTTTACCAAAATCACTAGGTGTCAGAAGTGGCGAGCACAATTTAAATGAATTAGATACAGCCCATGATACTATCTACCTCATATTAAGAAGGATTTTAATTTGTGCAATATTGTACAAATATTTTATATTTCCTTAATTTACATTATTTATATATAAATATTTCCAAATAAAGTACCAACCTATTCCAATGGAAGCAGGACATTTGGTTTTGCTTTTTATTTCAGTACGGATAGCGTTTGCTAATTCTTCAGATGTCAGTCTCGTCTCTGCAAGAATTTCAGTGATATCTACTAACGCTTCATCACAACTTACTGCTTCAATGTTATGCGTATAGCTATCAACACAAAGTAAGGAAGTGAAAGATCAGCAACAGTTTATCAACTGTTGAATACAAACATGTAGCAAGTAACAGCCCAATCCCGTGCTGCCCGGGGCGCCCAGGCTCGGTGGCACCGAGAACGGCTCCCACCGGATCCTGCATGCCCCGCGCTACCGCGGGAGACGCCTTGGGAGAAGGGGACTTTTGTCCTCTTCTCCCGGGTAAGGTAAGCAGCCCTGCAATGGGGCTACCCACTTTACCACTGACCAAAAGGTTGGCGGTAAAGGCGCGGAGCCCTCCCCAAGCGCCTTGGATCCTGCGGAGCAGAGCTCCGCGGACCTGCCTCCCTCCCTCCTCTGGCACGCCTCCTGCCCACCCCCATCCCCAGAATCTCCATCCCTATCCCCATTCCCATCTCCTTCTCCCTGCCCCCCGCCAGCCTCCCCCCTCCCCGGAATGCCTCCTCCCCACCCCCACCCCACCTACCATGCGACGTGGCTACCGTGGGCTAGCACAGGCGGGAGCCCAGCGGTGAGGCTTGCAAATGTGCCTTATGGCACATTTGCGACAGTGCTTGGTGGCATGGAGCCGTGCCGCCGAGCACAGGATTGGGCTCTAAGTTTCCTACTGTAGAGTCATTTCCCTGATAGCTTTTTCCTATAAAGCTGCATACATTTATATAATTCTGTTGCACTGGGCAATATATAGATAATTCTATATTCTTTTGAAGCAGTAATTTTACGCCAATAAACAAGAGCTGGAAAAGAAAGTTTAACATACAGAATGACAAACGTTTGCCATAAATCTGAAATAAAACTGAAAATATTAAAAGCGTAAGAGGGATATTCTTGATGTGAAAGGGACAGGCACAGATTTTCATTAATGTAAAATGCAGGAGATGGGGGTAGACATGCATAGGTTTATACTGTGATTATTCTATAGTTAATGTGATAATTGTTTTACCTTGCTAGGGTTTCATACATTGTTTGTGCAACTTCTTTGTATGCCTGAAAGTCATACGGTACAGCTTGTAGATTTGGACACAGTTGTTTTGCCTGCCCAAAGAACATTCCATTCTTTATACCAACTTGTCTAAAAACAAACACAAATAGCTTTCCCTTAAATCCAAAGTATGAGAATCAGTGAAGCTGCAGGTGCAAGAGATTACCAATGCAAAACACAACATACACATTACATTGGATGTTAATGTATACCTGTTTTAGCTAGAATCTCATTCCATGAAAAGCTAAAGAGGGATTCAAACCATGCATTGCTATATCTCCTTGAGTAAAATTGCTTGAGATGAGCAAAGCTTGTAGAATTGGAGCAAGACGTCTTTGGGATAGACATCTTTGCAGGGGACAGAAGAAGACCTCTGATTTCTGACAGAAGCTGCAACCTCTGATTAAGATAAAATACAGTTTGCTCTTACCTGGCTTCATAGCTGCAAGAAGCAATTTCAGCCATTGAAGAAACAGAGATATTAAAGTCAGTTCCATTCAATTGTGTTGAATCTAGATCATCCTCATCTAGTAAGTCATGTTTACTGGTTCCTGTTTGAAAAATATGTTGTATTATTGTCAATGGGTAAAAACTACTTTTTATTCACAAAAATTTTATTATTCAATTTAATTTTATGAAAACATATCATTACATTAGATTGTGTAATCTGGAAGAGAAATGATTATAATATATTTTAGATGTGTACTTCAAGAGTAATAAAGAAAACAATAACCTTTCAAATATTATATGCCTATATCATAAATATGCCTTCTCATAATTCGTTCAAACAATAATAATTACAACAGTTGTGCTTGAGAGCAAGTATCCTTGCAAATATTAAGATCTTAAGCAAAATGACTTTTAGTGGTATTTTATAATTATTATTTATTATGGAGCCACTCAACTAGTTCTCTTTTGCATGTTGGTGAGATCCAAATAGAACCGGACCTTCTGAAAACATCCAACATACATTTCACTCCTATATTGCACTGGCATATCCAGTGCCAGATTGCAGGGGGTCCTGGTGCAAAGCCCTGCACCAGATGCCCCTTGTACACTAGATGCCACTAGTATTGGGGGTTTAGGGGTCAGCCAGGATAGGTGGCTCCTTTGATTGGGTGCCCAACCTGGCCAACCCTAGATGTCACCCTATAAAAGGCATGTTGCTGTCCTGCACTTCAGGGCCAATGCAGACACCTGGGGGCCCTGCAGGTGCAGCAGTGGCTGGTAGATACCACACTGAAGCAGGTAAGGTGGTGGAAGGAAGAGTCCACCGGGGAGGATCAGGGCAAGGGGCAAGAGGGAAGTGGATCTTAGTGGCAAGGGCACACAGAGAACCCTATCCCACCTTCCCAGTCTGGACCTGCCCCCTAAGACTCTTCAGCTGGTGTAGGTCTGAAGAGACTCACTAACAGCCAGGTGGCCTACAGAGAGGTAAGTAAAGAAGATTTTAACTAACCTCTTCTGGGCTGTCTGGTCTCCCCTCCCACCATAGCATGCAATGAGTGCTCCGTTAGTGGCGTTGCATGCTATAGACTGGCAGGGGATAGGATTGGGATACGAGTTACTTCTTATTAAAATAAAAGTAGACAAAGAATATGGCAACTGAATAAACAATTCACGCTTCAGTCAATTTGCAAACCAATACTAAACTTTATATCTTCTAGAGATTACTTGGGCATACAATACTAAAATAATCTCACAGATAAATTAAAACGCACAATTAAACCTGTTCTAGTTACTTTCTTACAATGTTCAACAACTTATAGCATGCTGTTGGCCATTACTACTTCATAATATATGGAGTAGTGCTATTTCAGATTAATAAACAAAACAACGCGAGCCTTTAACTAATGTATTTAGCTCCAGCCAAGATAGAATTATGTTAGTAAATTATCCCTAATCAAATGTGTACCAGCAAAAATATCTAGTATAGAACTACAGCGTACAAGACCAAGCCAAATATCTGTTCTATGCAGATTCTTATACTGTGCATATCCCTACATTATTTGAACAAAAGCATGCACAGACTTATTACTTCATTAGAAAAATACAGTGGATGCAAACACATCCAAAAACTAGAAACCTACCCTAACTTGCTAATGCTTGTTTTGAAGGAAGAGCATAGAACTTGGATTTGGTTTTCATTCCTGCAGTCTACTGTAACATATGGTAAAAAGTTATGCATTTGTAGTAGTGTGCTCTCCAATATTGGTGAATGACGCTACAAAAGTTACAAAACAATTTGAGATGAATCATGATGCAGTCTTCACATAGGTGAATGTCAGGACAAAAGAATGTAATGGATGAAAGATGTGAGAAACAGAGCACGGACTTGAGCAGCTATCTTGATAGTTTACTGTTCTCATTCTGATGGGCTCCAATCAAGTTACCCAACACATCTGAGATTGCAAATTGGAGCAAATCACGCCCCAAATAAAAAGAAACAAGAACAATGTCTTTAGTCCATTTCTTCCTTTGCCCTGGCATGTTGTCATCTTGTCTATCTTGATGAATTCGAAGGACTTCTCCACAGTGTAGCAGATTCCCCCCATAAGCTGATGGTCACTTCATGTAATTTCAGGGCAATGCAAGACACACTGTCCTCACTGGAAGGCAAGGTAGAGAATCTCTCATCAAAAGTTGGGAAACTAGACAGGCGCATGGTGAATGTGGAGCAACGGATGGAGAAATCAGAGGCCAGGACCCAAGTCTGTGAAAAAGAAATCGCTGAGAATAAATCTGTATCTAACGTGATACAAAATTGTTGCTCTTTAGATTGAAGATATTGGGGTTGAGGGATAGGAAGTCTAAAAATATTCACATCTTGAGAATCCTGGCAGATGAGAACAGGATCCTAAACCATTCATTGTATATGTATAATTCCTGATCTCTCTGGTTTGGAGAAGTTCTCTCAGTAGAACAATAATTACCTGCTCTCAAGGAAATGCTCCAAAATGGAGATACAGAATGAGAATGACAGCAAATGTTTAAAGTAACACAACTGCGGATGAATAAAAATTAAAAGCTGGTTTTGTAAGAGATCCAAGATTCAACTGCTCCTAAAAGTTTGTCCAGTAAGAAAGACAATAAAAACAAGAACCATCATCATTGAACAAGCAATTTGTTAAAGAAGGAGCTGACACTGTAAATGCCTACATCTGGTCAAACTAAGAGATTTACAGATTCTTAAAAAACTTCATCTAGCAGACTGCAGAGAATCCAAGAATAGTATGGAGAGGTACTGAAAAAATGAGGTTTATTCTGCACTGGAACATGACTATTAATATGCAATAAAATGGGATTAGATTTCATTCAGATTCACAGATGTGTGAACTTTATAGTTTGCACATGATTACTAGAACAGAATTCACAGTATGTTAAATATACAATATTTGTACTTATTTGCATATATAAAGGTTTATTTGTGTTCCAATGCCTAACATGGGATTGTTGGCTTGCAGCATATAGTACCAAGATATTTCATGATTAAAAGATCATCTTGTTTTCTTTCAGAAGCTTGTAAAACTGGGAATGCCACGCTTTAAATAAATATTAGAAATTATGAAAAATCTCAAAATTTATTTTCTTCTCTTGCTCTAAGAGCAAGTCATTATATTTTTTAATCAAATAAGCTGCAAATCAACTCACAGTTTAATAAAAGTACATAAAAAGGTTTATGGGGAATTATGAACTAAAATTATGTACTAAGTTGTGTACAAAACAGAAAAACCTACCTACAGGTAAAGTAGCTGCAAAGTTAAAAGCCACATAGGTATGTCAACACAAGGGATAATGGGTGAGATTTAGCAGATCTGGTCCACTCATGCATCAGAGTTCACCTATTCTGCACTATGGGAAGGTAAAGCCTTTGCAGTTACATATTTCTCTCTTCTTCCATTCTTGACAATGAGCACCTTATACAAGACTATAACATTTTAAAGCAGCATGCTTTGCTGCACTATACATCCAATAATTTGCTTCCAAACACACAATGGTATCAAATTGAGTCCCCTCAACACACACACTTAAGCGGTGTAATGCCAAGTCAAGAACCACAGTACTCCAGCGTCCCTCCATAGGTAAGATAAAAACAAATTATATGGCTCATGTGAACTGCGTTCATTCTTGTTGTTAGAGAGATGGGCAATGGATAGAACAAAATAACAGGTGCTACATGGCAGACCCAGACTTTACAACACTGGCAGAGATACCTTAGTGTGCCAAACCTTACAAGCTGTCCTAACATCCATCACAATAAGATAGGGCTAAACAAACCCAAACAAAACTCCACAGAACTACTGCAATGTCACCAAGAAAGGTGGTTCTCAATGAAGCCTACCATATTTTTATCATTTTCTGCACAACACTGCATATTTTTAATTCAGAAGAAAGCTTTTTAAAAATTGAATGCTTGTTCTAATTTGTGTAGATCTTACATCCATTTTATTTATGCTTGAGAAGCTAAAGGGGCTTCTGGAGCAAGCACTCTGTGAAAGAGCTAACTGAAAAACATAGAAAGTTTTCCACACTCTAGAAAGTGTGGAAGTTTGCGCCACTGAGATATTATGAATAGACAATGCCACAAAAATAAAACTAGTCTCACAAATAGGAATCAAACATCACATTTCTGAATAAGCTGAACAGATTTAAAAAGCACAGAAGAATAACTTGCTATATAACTCTTTTACAAGGGATATGATAACTTTATTTTCCTCTCCATGGGCTACAGCAGGGGTGGGCAAACATTTTGGCAGGAGGGCCACATCATCTCTCTGACACTGTGTTGGGGGGGGTGCCAGGGAAAAAGGTAATTTACATTTCAAATTAGAATAAATTTACATAAATGAATACATTAGAGGCAGAACTTATATGAATGAAAGAATTTTACTAAGCTTATTTATAATTTATAATATATAAAAGAGAACTATAATACAGTCATGTAGAACCACATGAGAACGATGAACTGTTTGCCACACACCTCTTGCACGTTGAAAATATACAAACCAGCCCAGACCAAGACAGAAACACATGGAGGTTCAGAGGTAATTGGGGGGGGGGGGGAGTTAATGCCCAGAAAAATGCAGAAAACACATAAAGACTATACAAGGCCTTACTGTTACTCAGCCCACAGCTTGCATCTGGCAGTCGTGACTGGCAGTTGCAGGCCAGCACGGGCTCCAGCAGTCTCCAACGGGCCAGAGGCTCATTGGAGACTGGAGGCTCCCTGCGAGCCAGATTGGAGGTTCCCAAGGGCCACAAATGGCCCACGGGCTGGGATTCGCCCATCCCAATTTACAGCATTTATGATAAAAAGTTATTTGAAGGTTAAGCATTGAACCTTCAAAAGTACAAACTAAATATTGAAAAAATTATAATTTGACACACTCTGTTGCTGATGGAATTTGTGACATAAAATACCTAGAAACAAATTAGGTATAAATGCAACTGCGAGAATAAATGATGAAATAGCACATCGTTAGAGCAGTGGTTCCCAAACTTGTGGGTTGCAACCTACCAGGGGAACCAGAAGCAGGTCATTTCCCCTTAAGTGGAGCGGCCCTGCTTGGATGGCAGTGACGCCACTGCAGCAATCGTGGTGCTGCCACCGCCAAGGGGCTCTTTTTATTTAGCTGGGGGGCGGTGCTGGCCTCCTGCAGGGTTCTGGTGGCTCATAGTTCCCCCTCCGATCTCCTCCACAGCTGCTGTAAAAAGCCCTTATCGGGGAAAACCAGAAGGAGCTTTAGATTGGAGATAAGGGCTTTTTACAGTAGCTGCAGAGGAGATCGGAGGGGACTGTGAACCTCTAGGATGCCAGCACTACCCCCCTGGTAAGTAAAAAGTCCCTTGGCAGCAGCAGCACTGTGATGCCATCACTGCCCCTAACCTGCCCATGCAAACACTTACCTGGTTCCTAACTCCCCTATAGTTGTTTGGGAACCACTGCATTAGAGGGACCAGAAGATTCTGCAGATCAACAGACAGACTATTTCTGTGTTTGGCATCTTTGCCATTGGCAAACAGCCAATATAGATCCTACTTGTAGATCCTTCTGCCCCATCTCACTGGAGACAACTTGGACTATGACATCAACTGCCAGGGGATAAAAGAGTTTGCCTTAAGCACACACTCATGTACACCCCTATATCTTATACACACCCCTATATCTTATATTGTAACTTTGTGATTTTTTAAAAATCCAGCTTTTTACATCTTGCTTTACTTCTCCAGAGGGTTCCAAAGCAGTTTAACAAATTTGAAAAGTACAACACAGTAATGAAACTCGAAGACTAGTGCTGGTCTCTGCTGCAATTAGTATTCTAAGTTCCCCTAGCCCAGGGGTGCTCAATAGGTGGATCGCGATCTACCGGTAGATCGCGAGGCAAAATGAGTAGATCACAGAGTGCCGACTCCCCCCCCCTTCAGGTGCCTCTGGGAGGAAACACCGGGAGTAAGGCCCATTGTACTCAATGGGGCTTACTCCCAGGTAAGTGTGGCTAGGATTGCAGCCTCACAGCCTAATCCTAGGCATGTCTACTCAGGAGTAAGTCCTGTTATACTCAGTGGGGCTCAAGGTACACCAACATACATTGTACACATAAATGTTATATGTTATGATGGCGCGAACATTGTAAAAAAAACTCTGGTAGATCTCCGGGCCTTGCTGGGTTTCAAAGTAGCTCTCGAGCCAAAAAAGTGTGAGCACCCCTGCCCTAGCCTATCTTATTTTCAACTAATTTTAAGTGTGGTAAGTGGCAGCTCAATCCTAACCTGCAACAGCACAGCCTGGTTGCATAGCCTGCTATGTACATCCAATGCAGGTCAGGAGGTGATTGGAGATCTCCTCGGGGTAAGGGAATATTCTTCCCCTTACTCCGTGTTGAGGCCCAGCCTGCCCTATGGGACTTCTCAGATCCATGCCAGCCATGCCACACTTCTAGCTCCAGATGCAGCGCTGGCAGGCTGGCACAGGCCCTCCTGCCGGCACCGCTTGCTTGTGATTCGGTGTAAAAGCACTTTGTGGCACTTTTACAATGGCTCATGCCAGCGCAGAAAGTGCTGCACCAGTACAGCACAGCACAAAGTTTGGATTGAGCTGTGAGAGTCACTCTTGGTTGAAAAGCAGGTATAAGTAGAAAAAAAAGCATTAATTTTATTGCCAGTACCCCATACTTATCATTTCACTGTGTAATAGACACCAGAAATGCAATATTTTAAATAGTCATTTCATTTTTATGCTATAATGCTGTTAGTGATATAGTAACACTACAACATTTCAGCCAATTCAATGTATTATAAAACTAATCAACCTATCAAGAAATTACAAGTTCGCAGACTGACATTCTGCACTAGACAAGACCTTGAAACTAGAGGTGTTTGAAAACAGTGTTATATAGCTTACACAGAAGTAAGCTCATTGTGTTCAGCAAGACCTAGGCTGTGAACCTATCTTACTCACCAGAAACAAAGACCTCTATGAATTACATTACCAAAGAAATTCAGAAAACTTCATATTTCTATAACCCCTGCTAATTGGGTAAGAGGCACTTTTTCAAGTGGGTGCTCCTTTTTTTAGCAGGGGGAGAGTAACTGGCTCACCTCACCCCAGCACTGTCTGTTCTAGTGGCTGTCTGCTGGTATTCATTTGCATCTTTTTAGATTGTGAGCCCTTTTGGGACAGGGAGCCATTTAGTTATTTGATTTTTCTCTGTAAACCGCTTTGTGAACTTTTAGTTGAAAAGCGGTATATAAATACTGTTAATAATAATATTTCTCAATAAAGAAATGTAATGAAAAAAGCCTGGAATCACATACATGGGTAGAGGTCCCATGAGAAAAAGGACAAAAGAATTTGAACCACATGGCTTAAAACAGAAGAATAGAAGTGTCAGATCAAACTAACAGCCCAATCCTACCCTTTCCTTGTTCCCAGGGCTACAGAAGCGCCAGAATGGTGACTGCTGTATCTTATGGGGCCAGGGAAGCAGTGCCAGGTCTCCTCAGGTCTATGTAACAGAAGGCCCCAATGGGTCTCCTTGGATCTGTGCCTGCTATTAAGTGGGCACAGACCCAAGGAGACCTGTGTCAAGTTTCCTGGCTTGGGAGGGGGGTTAGAATATGGCGGTAGAGCCTACTGCCATCTCTGTCCCCCTCCTGGGTCCACTCCTCCTCCCACCCTTCCCTGTCCAATTATACCCCCTTCCCACCCTCCCCTGCCCCCCAAAGCCCTGCCACTGGCTGTCCTCACTGCCAGGAGCTCTCAGCATCCATCTTTGGGTGCTGAGACCCAGCTGGTGGGGGGCCTTGGTGTCGGCGGTGTGTTAGCATTTTGCTGAAGAGTGGTCAGTCAAATGCTTACAAGAAGCCCATAGCTCTCCTCTGTTTGTCCCCAGTATTGGTATTCAGAGGTACATTACCTCTAAACACAGAGACTTCATTTAGCTATCATGGCTAATTGTCATCAATAGACCTATTCTCCAGGAAATTTGTCTGTGAACACTATCTAGGCAATAGTATAAATTAGAATTATTATTTAATCACACATTGTATGAAGAAGTACATCCTTTCGTCCATACTAAATCTATTGCCAGTCAAATTTACCAGGTGACTCTTGAGCTGTACTTTATTACAGAATTTAAAACATTTTTCTCTTTATCAGTCATAATTTTATAAGCCTCTATCATGTAATTCCCTCTGCTACTGCCTTAGTCCTTTTCCTACACACGCAAAAAACTGCTTTGGTCTTTCCTGCAAGGGGGGTATGCTCCAGTCCTTCGATCCTTTTGATTTATACAGAATCATTATGATACCAACAATTCTGATTTCAACTACGTCCCTAATAATCCTTGGAGTTTCCTTTTTTACAGCCACAACATACTGAGCTGAGGTCATACATGTTCAGCTAAACCACGGTTGAGGCCAACAAAAAAAGATCTGAACCCGTGATTTAAAACCCAGTTAACATTAAACCACAATTAGTTATTGATCTGCTTCTAGAGGCTGCTGAACTTGCAATCTCATGACTTTAGGAGGCAGAGTCCTGAGTGAATAGGAAACAAAAACAGATAAGCAACACTAAACCATGGTTTGAATTCTTAACAATGGAGAACACAAAACTGTACTTTCATACGATGCCTTGAACCCAGTCTTTATGTTTTCAAAGACATATACACCATATCCCAAAGTATTCCTTCTCAGGTAGCCACAGCTTGAACAACAACATACTTGACGAGAGAGGAAAGAACAATAGGAGCAAAACACTTGTGAGGATATATTGATCTCTCTCTCTCCGACATCTCAGTATTGACAATAGCAAGGTAACGGTATATCCATAGCATTAATTTTAGTAATTACTTAGCAGTGGTTCCCAAACTCTGGGTCGGGACCCACTGGTGGATCACGACCTGATTGCTGGTTGCCAAAGGGTAATGAAAAGATCAGATAACCAATTGCCTCAAGCCCTGAGGCTATTGAAACATCAGATACTGTAGCTGCTAAATACCCTGCAAAGTGCTCAGCTCCTGCAGTTTGCAAGATACAGGTCCAACCTTGTTATACACGGATTTTTTATACATGGATTTGACTCAACATGAATGGCCACTGCAAATGAGAAGGAATGTGATGATCCCTGGAGAAGGGGAAAAATGCATCCCTTAAAAATCAAAGTTTTTTTAAAAAAACTGCTTTTCTAACTGTTGTAGGGAGTCAGTCATGCAAGCGATTACAGGTATAACCTAACCATGGATTTTTCACCCATGGAAATGGATTTTTCCATCTCAATAGGATGAGAAAGACCCTTTAAATTAAAGAAAAACAGTAACTATAGCCTCATTAATACAAGAGAGGGCAGCCAGTTGACAATCCATCAACCATTTTCTCTCCAGGCACTTAGCTTCACTCCAAGGTAAGGGATCCCTCCCTTCCCCCTGAGAATGTGAAAAAAAGATAATCACCTTTGCTCTTAAAGGGAGGGTCCCTGGCTCCCCTGGAAAGACTGATTGATGGATTGTTTGCCTAATGACTCTGTCTTAACATCACAAAGATCAGCAAGGCTGTTTTTAAATCAAAGGGACTTTGTTTTTTAAATTGATTTACTTTAGTGTAAAGATTTACTTTAGATTTTTGCCATTCATGTGAGTTCTGGGAATGGAACCCTTGTGAATAATGAGTCTCAACCTGTAGCTACTAACTGCCCTGTAAGTAGCTGAGCTCCTACAGTTTGCAAGCATGAGTAAATATAGAGAGATAGTTTGAGCGTCTTTTTTCTGGTTATTATTACTTATAAATAAATATTATTTCTTTCTATATCTCCTTTTTAAAAAGTCTGATAAACCTAGGTAGGCCCCAAAAGAGTGTTGCTTTAAAAAGTGGGTCCTGGTGCTAAAAAGTTTCGGAACCGCAGACTTAGCTTTTTTCATCCTTGATTGATCTAGACAAATGCTGGAAGACAATAAGGGAGATTCTCACACATCCCCTGATAATAGATTATAATTCCTAAGGAGGCCCCATCTCCCACTTTGAGCTATTGCAGCTCAACCCTAACCCTTGGTATGGCACTATTCTATTTGCAGCTATTCTCTCACCCTCCCCAGTCCTATCTATACAATTTAAACCAGACAGAACAAACAGGTGTACTGCTGCTAAACGAATGCAATATACATTATGGTTTGTGATATTTGTTTGATAATTGCCGTTATGCTGTCAGTGAAAGATGACATTACCTTAATTGCTAACTGAACACATGTCTTCTACATTTCCATTAATAGTTACCGTAGATACTCGCCTATAGTACATGAAATTTTTGCCAAGTAATCAAGCTCCAATTATCACTTTGCCTTATCTCTGAGTCAGAGGGCAAAGGCTTTCAACTCTGAAAAGTTTTGTTTCTCAAGCAGCAGACAGGCATCAAGTTTCTCAAGCAGCAGGCAGGCACAGCTCTTTAGAAGCAATTAGTTAACCTTTTATTCTCCTTCCTTCTGCTGCAGCCTGGTTCTGCTTTGCAAATGCTTGCAAAGCAGGTCTGTTTTTTGAAACACCAGGATGGGAATCCTCCTTTCCATTTGAAGCAGGCTACAATTCAATGCACCCTTACTTAAGAGTAACACCCATGGAAAGCAGTGGGTCTACTTCTGAGTAAAAAGGGTTGCAAATATATGCAGCTGCAACTCTCTGCTGTGAATTGAATTGCACACTCCCAGTTATGTGTTATGGGCTGTATGTTGTACGTAGAGCTTCTGGCTTAACACACCAGATACCTTAAAGGTGGATTTGATTCATGGTTCTCCTGCAGCGGTTCCCAACCTTTTTCACATGCATATCCCTTGGCAGCCTATTTCCATAAACTGTACCCTTCATATTAGCAAAATGTTTGTAATTAATAATACAAGCCCTCATCTCCTCTCTATGAAAGTCCAGACTTCATGTATTTATCACAGTGTTTTCTCTTTATATCTGTTTGAAGAACAGAATACTCTCCCTTTGCACTGTTTTGCACCAGAAGTGTGCTGAGAAATTCTGGGCAATTGATCACTTTCCATATTATGTTTCAGTTTTTTTACTGTGCTGGTTTTCAATCACTGGTTCATACATGAATTGATGACCAAAAACTAGCTATTGGTGGGGCTTTCACAGCCAACTAGCTACCTCCTTTCCTGCCTTGCTGGCCCTTGCAAGGCATTCTGGAGCATGACCTGCCTTTTACTACCATTATTCCAATCTTTTTCAAGTACCCCTAAAGGTCCTGTTGAGTGTCCCTGGGAGTACATGAATACCAGGTTGGGAACCACTGTTTTACTGGTATGTTGTTTACAGTGCATTTACTCTGATAGTGCTTACAAAAAGGTGCTGAAGACCAGAGTTTAGAAAGAATAAAAATGTATCTTATGATCTTTTACTATGCTTTTAATAAATTAGAGACTACAGTTCTTAGGTAACAATTAGTGGTAGGTTATTTTTCAGGATCTGGCCTGATTTTCAGTAAAATCAGACAAAACTGCAGTCAGACACCCCCCCCCCAGTTAAACCCCCGACTTAGCCGAGGGTCATAGAAAATTCCATGATTGTTGGCTCAGAACCTGCCCTCGACTTATCTGTGGGATCGACTTATAGGCGGGTATCTGCGGTGAGTTGAAATGCTTCCATACCCACTATATTCTTCAGCCTATTTTCAAAGAATTGCTAGATATACAAATAATATAAAAACACATTAAATCTTATTTTTCATGTAACAATAGTATCACCGCACTTGTACATGTAAATTCTCTCAAGTGACAGTCCCATAAAAATACATTTAATTTCTTTTTTCTTTTGCAGTTTCAAGAAATTGCAGATCTGTACCTGCTTTGCCATTCACTAATTTATTCTGGTAATACTGCTGTTCCAGCTGTGGATTTGCACCAGGGCGAAGCAATGCTTTTCCTGATCCTCTGTTACTTGTAACAGCTACTGGTTTTCCTGTGAAACACAATTAAGATTGTAACACACTTAGGGCACAATCCTAACCAACTTTCCAGCACTGAGGAAAGGGCAATGAAGCTCTGAGATAAGAGAACAAACATTCCCTTATCTTGAGGAGGCCTCCGTGACTGCCACCCAACTGCAGAATACAGCACATGCCCCATTGACACTGTGTCAATGCAGGAAAGTTGGTTAGCATTTGGGCCTTACACTGCAGTTTTACAATATCTGAAAGTGATACTGCAATCATCTTTGCAATACAAGTTCAGTCCCGCAAGTCCTGATTCATGCAGCTACAACTGTAAGTCTACTTTTTAGGCAAACACAATCAGGAGTGAGAATGTTCTCAGCAGTGCACATACACTCTTCCCCCTTTATAAGTACTCTCACTATACAGATTTTCATTTATACATCCTGCTCATATTAAGATAATCCCTCTTTACCTATACCAAGAGTTTCGATATAAGGGAATGGTGGCGGGGAGGGGGGAGGACAAAGTCTCTTGTGGAGGTAAGGTCTACTTCTCATTTTACCCAATGGATACACCTCCCCACTGTTTTTAGCTCTGGAGACAGAGGAGTGGATGTATTTACCTCATGTGCCCAAGAAGGAGTTCCAGGAGGTCAGATCGAAATTTGGATTTCTCCCCTGGTAGGGCAGAGATCCAGAAGGGCCCCCTTTCTCAGGTGTACTCCCACGGGCTATAGGGCAGGGCTTATCAAACTGGAGTGTTGCTGACGCCCCAGCTAGGGAAGCCCCAACTCTGGCCCCATAGGCATGGGCAGGGTGATGGCAGTGACGCAAAGGGGCTTTCCCCCCCACTTACCTCTGCCAGCGCCAGCCTTCAGTAGGGAGGTATGGGGAACCTGCTGACCCCTTTGCAGGGCTCTCTACACCTAAGAAAAACTAAATATAGCTATTACAACCCACTTCTGGAGGCTGGCACTGTCGGAGATAAGTGAGAAAAAAGCCCCTTTGTCCCTGATGACAGCACAATTGTGGCAATCACATCACTGCCACGCTCCTGTCCCCTCAGAGAGGCCCAAACTCTGAGGGTTTGGGAGCTGCTGCTGTAGGAGAAGTGCTCTTCAGGAGCATCAGAGGACCAAGCACAACTGGGAAAGAAGCACCCTCCACATGAGGTGCATTGCCTGATGGGTAGCACATCCCTACATAGTCTAGTCATGGGCATTACACATTCCCTTTTACAGTGTATCTGTTTTGGTGCTGGGTTTCTACAAATTACTGTGAATATGGGACCTAAAGAGCAGAAAAAGATTTTAAAAATGGGAAAAGTGAAAAATGATGAAACATAAGAGAGTGGCTCATTGTCTGCAACTAAACCTCTGAGGTGCTAAACCTCTTTATGTGATGACAGAACAGTTGTATGCGCAACCTCCTGATTTTAGAAATGGTTACCTCAGAATTCCAGATGCAAAGGATGGCACTAGGATGTAGGTCTCTTGTTGTCTTGTGTGCTCCCTGAGACATTTTGTGGGCCACTGTGAGATACAGGAAGCTGGACTACATGGGCCTATGGCCTGATCCAGCGGGACTCTTCTTATGCTCTTAAAACATTTTCACTGTCAACTTTAACACTTTATTGGTGCTGCATGCTGCTATTAAATGTTATTTATTCTATTTTATCATGCCACACAACTTTTTTCCTTATACTATTTAGAGTGATTTTGGAAGGAACTTGGGATGGTTTTAGAATTAGAGTTAGAAGAGTGTTGTAGTTTTGTTTTTTGTTTTTAATGAATTAATAAAAAAACAGGGGTGTCAAACATAAGGCCTGCGGCCCAAATGCAGCCCCCAAAAGCAATTTATCCAGTCGCCATTTTAATTGGGCTCTCTCATATCTTGAAAATATCAAGATTTGCACATTTTCTCTTCTGTCATCTGCAGCTGTTTTCTATGTGAGAACCAAGTGCTTATTTCTGGCCATGCTCTGCTTAATGATGTCACTTTCTGCTTAATGATGTCACTTCTGTCCCTCAGCAGGCACCATGAATGCTAACCGGCTCTCTGCATGAAACAAGTCTGACATCTCTGAGTTAGAATGTTTCACATTGAAATGTAATAATTGTACTCGTTATTGGCAATTGGCAATTTGCAAAAACAAAATGGCAATTTAATCCACTAGTGTGCTTAATGGAATGTAGAACATTCCAGCTTAAAATCTACATTTTCAATTATCAGTCTTACTTTCAGTTCTCCAAGCTAACGATTTGGACTGAAGGTTACCATACATTCTGCCTCCTATAGGTAGCATTTTGAGATTGTAATATATTGTACTTAAATTAAAGCCCTAAACAGCATGACCCTGTCTTTTTGGAGACAATTGTCTTTGATATATATACCTCCCTGGACTCTCAGATTTACAGATGCAACCTTGTTCCCATGTTCCCTTGTTCATGCAGCTTAGATCATCTGGGACACGGTAGGGTATTGTGTCCCTACCATTGAGTCTCCACACAGTGAAACTCCTGTTGAAGAATGATGATATCCCTCTGTGTCTTGCAATGGCAGGTGAAGTTTTTTTCCTAGCTACGAATGGCTGAGGGTTCAATCCTACTGCCAGGCAGTGCCACTCGTACATATGCTACCCTCACAACGGCAGTCACAAAAGTGCCATAAGACACATTGTGGTGGCCAGGAAGGAAAAGACGCAGGCAGGGAGGTCAGTGCCATTGGCACTGGGCCTCCACCACGGTAGGATGACCAGAGGCACCCACTAACGTTACATTTCCTGCTGAGAGGCAGGGAGGCATTCCTGGGTGGAAGAAGGGTGAGGGAAGGCAAGGAGGGGTGTTCTGGGGCAGGGGTTGGTAGTCCAGGGGTGGTTCAGGCATGGGAAGATGGCTAGGACTGCTGCCTCAGCTGTGCTGGATCCTATCCCCCACCACACCTGAAAGCCCTACATGGGCTACTTGAATCTGCACCAGCTATTGAACTAGTACAGATCGGAGTAGATCCATAGGGGCTGTGGGGTTCAACATGGGGTAAGGAAACCAATGTTCCCTTACCCTAAGGCAGGGGTGTCCAAAGTTTTTGGCAGGAGGGCCGCATCATCTCTCTGACACTGTGTTGGGGGCCAGGGGAAAAAAAGAATTTACATTTAAAAATTTGAATAAATTTACATAAGTTTACATAAATTAATATACTAGAGGTGGAACTTATATGAATGAATGAAGGTCTTGAAATAGCTCAAGGCCTATAAAAGGCCTTGCACAAAGCAAGGCTGGCCTTTCCTTTGCTGCTGCTACTGCAGCACAGACATGAAACAGCAAGTAGTGGAGGAAGCCCTCATCCCACAGCTCACACGAGAGGTCAAACAGTTGCCCTCACACCGAGAGCAGCTGTGTCGGGCCAGTACGGGCTCCAACAAATCTCCGGAGGGCCAGAGGCTCATTGGAGACTGGGGGCTCCCTGAGGGCCGCATTGAGAGGCCTCGAGGGCCACATGTGGCCCCAGGGCCGGGGTTTGGGCACCCTGCCCTAAGGAGACCTTCAGCAGCCTCCTGGGCCCTGGAGAAATGGGGGCAGGGAAGGCTAGAATGAGGCGATAATGGGGTAGGGAACTAGATGGTCATGGCGTGGGGGTAGAGGAGGGGATCAGATTCAGGATTGGGGCAGGTTTAGCAGTCACTGAATTCTAGCCCTCTTCCCAGACCCGATCCTGTGGTGCAGTTCCATGCAGACCTGACCCAAAAAATTTGTTAGTGCAGGTGTGAGTGGACCCTCTTGCTCTACAGAAGCTTAACCACAGAATAAAAGAATAGGATTGGGCTCATAAAGAAGTACAAGTACTCACCTTTTAGATCTGGCCTTTCTCGGATACCCACTGATACAAAAAAGCAATCCATATCCACATGAAATATACAGCTCTGATGCTTGGTTGAGCTCAGGTTGGATACATTATCTAGTACAACAAACAAATCAAAAGTTTAAACTAGTCATAATAACAGTTATAAAATTCCTATTAATCTGAGATTCATCGGCCTACTCCTTGTTCACAAGTTAAACTGTGCTCAGAACTATGTAGGATGACACATAGCTCTAGTGTGTCAATGTGGCTTGATATTTAAAAAGATGACATTACAGGGGGGCCTCGGCATCCGCGGATCCCGTGTTCGCAGCTCCCAGCACACACCCCCTGTGGACAGTTCTCTGAATTCAGAGAGTCCTCTGAGCCTAGCAGTGGTTGCAGATGTCCGTCTACAGCCTCTGCTGGGCTCAGACCGAGCCTTAGAGGTAAAGAGTCACTTCCGGTTTTATGAGAAAACTGGAAGTGCTGTTTTTTACCTCTAAGGCCCAGCTTGAGCCTGGCAGAGGCCGCAAACGGATGCTGGCCACTGCTGGCCTCCAGAGGGTGGTGGTAGGCATCCTCTAGTATCCATGGATTCAGGTATCCATGGCGGGGTCCAGAACACACCTTCCACGGATACAGGGGCACAGCTGTATTCCGTATTTCATACTTTTTCTTCATTATATCATTTCAGGCATGTGTATAAGGTCCTGCAACTACGTGGAACTGAAAGCCAAATAAGCATTTTTATATTCATCTCCCAACCTGATTCTTCACTACTGCTTTAGCTGTAATCTGACCAATCAAGACAGCTACAAATAAATGGTATTCAATTATAAATTATTCAACTCTGTGAAAGAAGAGGGACTATGGAGGACAAAAGATGCATAGAATTCTTGTGGTTAATGATAGTCCTTTTCCCCTTACTATCTGCTTCACTCTTCCTACTACTGAGACTGGGGTTACTTGGGAAATTGGTACACCTTCCTGCTGCCACCACCCAAGTCTAAAAAGCCCAAAGAAAGAAAACCTCTTTCCCAAGTTTACCAAAGGCCCCTAAATCCCTGAAAAACTTAAGTGATCTTCCAGATGTGGCAATCTGCTCCTTCTCAATAGAACTTGGTTCAGATACATAAATCAGTTTTTAAAAAACAAAAACAAACCTCAAGAAGTTTATAAATAGGGCAAATGAACAAAGCAATGCAAAGGAAATGGGGGAGAGGGAATACAAAAGGATCAAAGCAAGACATGTACAAAAAATCAAACAGGTACAACAACAAAAAAGTCAGTGGAGGGCCCAAACCTATCTAATTTTCCAGTGTCTGTATAGCTGTGCCAGTAGGGCATGCTCTGAATCCTGTGGTGGGGAGGCAGTCACAGAGGCCTCTTCAAGGTCAGGGAGCATTTGTTCCCTCACCTCTGGGCTGTATTGCGACTGCACTGGTGCTGGAAAGTTGGATAGGATTGGGCTCGGAGAAAAAAAAAATTGAGCCCCAAAAATTTTCTTTAGCATGTCCTTTGCAGCCTGTGGCAGACACTGCCAGCTCTTCTGCCCAAGGAGGGTAGTAGCCCTTGAGAAAATGGAACTTGCTCCCAAGGCATGCAGTGCACACCTGGGTGCTTCCCAGCATATCTTTGGAGTTAGGTCTACGCATTTGTCACATGGATCTTTTGGCCCACCTTCCCTTCCAAAGGGGATAACTGCAGGATAAGTTGAGAGGGCTGAGATGGGGGTCCCCACTCCAGAAACAGAGTGAATCCAATACCATATCTGGAAGAGAGTACAACCTGCTAACAAGGTGCAGTGTATGTTTTGGGGTGACCCTCTCTGGCTCCACTGCTTGATGAAAAGCATCAGGGAAAGGGCAACCATGGGCCTAACTAGGCTCTGGAGAAGCATTGCTCTGATGCCTTGAGAATGATGGGATGGTGGTGCCACCTTGGTCTCTGTGCTAGTGTTGAGGCTGAGCACCTGTATTACTTTATCCAAAAGCCATGGGATCTGGTCTGTAGGAAAAGTCCTGGCTATGTCAGCCTTTTTGATGAACTTACCATCATACGCTGATAGCTCACCCTCCTCCCTAGAGAAGCTGGAACATCCTGCAGACTCAGAAACTGCAGAGTCACTGGGCTGAACCTGGAAAGTGTGGGTTGGGATCTCTTGGGTGCTTAGCCCTGGGCCATTCATGTCCCTGGTGCCCTTCTCTGCTATAGCTGGTAGGGAACTGGGGCCCCATGTCTAGGCAGCCTGACATCTGCAGCTCAGCAATGACTCCTTGTTGAGATATACTCTAACCTGATTTTCCAGAGATCAAGCAAGGTTGGGGAGGTAGTGGCCCCAGTCCCTGGGAGACTGGATTAGTGGGGACAGCCCAGATTATCACCATCGCCCCAGAAAACACCCCCAGAGTCATACCTGGTTTCATTGATAATGGAATGGCTCTTGCTAGGCTTGCCATGTTATCTCTCTCACCCCCTCTCCTCCTGACTGTCATGCAGTTGGCAGAGAGTGAGTGCAGCACAAGGCAGAGGAGAATGCACTCTAACCGATTCCACCAAGTCTACAAAGGCAAAGGGGGAGAAGGGGAGACCATGGCTAGGCTAGGCGCCTGCAGGGGAACGTGCTGAATGTATGGCTTGCCAGACCCTACCAAGCCAGCCCGGGTGGGTGAGGTGGATCAGGGAGCTCCACTGTTTTGCCACCACTGTTGTGATCCCAGCATGGGCAAAGCTGAGCCTTCCAGGGCTGTTATGCTGGCAAGCCTAGCAATAGGGAAGTGACAGTGAGGTGGATACCACGTTTCCCACCAAAGAGTATGAAGGCTCTGAGGCTGATATTGGGTACACTCCTTTCTATTTGCCACTCCTGTCAGAAGCCCCTGCCAGGCTTCAATAGGCCACAGGCTTCCCTCAAGCAATAGCACAGGGAAAAAGGCTCCTACTGGCTGTACCTACAGTTGCAGAAAGCCTGCTGAACCTCTCCCCTTTCCTGTATAAGGACCAAGTCCTGACTAGAGAAGCAGGTGGAGAGGCCTCAGGGGGCCTCTGAATGCAACTAGAGGAGCCCTCTTGTTGCATCCGAAGGTATTCTGAATCACAAAGAGTTGGTGTGCAGCCTCCTCCTGTCTCAGAAGTCCTGTGGGAGGCCTCTTAGACACACTTCTGTCTTTTGAAGACATAAAATGTGATTATTTTGTTTTTACTTATTTTAAATTATGTTATACGCCACTTTGAGCTTTGGAAAAGTGAGAAAATTTTTTTAAATAAATAAAACAAGTATTTACCTGGGTCAGCTTTATTAACAGTAGACTGCCCTGCTTTCATTTTTTTTAACTTTTCCCTTCCTGGGAAGACAGTATTGTTTTGTTTTTGTAGGGTGTTGACAAATTCTGTAAATTCACACTTCCACGTAGCTATATGATGCAGTCTTGAACGAGAGTAAAAGTCAGAAATGAAGCTGCAATTAGAAGTTTTGGACAGAGGAGAAGAGTCTGTCTTACTAGGAGCAGATACTGAAGTAGTGCTTTTTGTGCTTGAAGGCCCCTGAACAGTAGAGTGGTGAGCACCATTTATTTTAACATTGCTGTGCAAAGATGAAAACAAAGACGTGTTACTCATAGTCCTATGTGCATTGCTTAAGAGTTCTGTATTTTTGTTGCTTTGTTGCAAATGCTGCATAGGGCAGTCTCTACAGTCAACAATTTCTCTCCTTTCCTCCTCCTGCACAGGACCTGGAGGCAGTCTGTTTGCAAAATTGTTGTCAGAGTGCACCAAGCTATCCTGCGTCTTTAAGGCACTGTTAGAATTAGGAGTGTGTCCATTAAAAATGGCAGTGCTGTCTCTATGGTGAATTCCATTCTGTTTGTTTCCAGAAAAGACTTGTTCCAACTCCAAGAATCCTATATCAGTATCATCTTCCCTGTTCAATTTACTCATTCCGTTGGCTTTAATTTCATTCTCGACTTCATGTTTCTTTACCAGACAATTTCTAAAACAAAAAAAATACAATGCAGAAATATTAGAAGTCTAACAGCATTTAAAATCCATTTTGAGGAAAATACCCTTTCAAACAGTTATTACATTTTAAGAGTCACTGCAGCATTGGAGTACAGCCTGCCCTCTTTAACACTTTTCTCCAGGATTTGCTAGCTTTCCAAATCAGATTTTAAGTGCCCAAAAACCAACTTCAGGCAGCTTCACATTTCCTCTTTTGTTTAAAAAGCCTTAAGCCACGTGAGCTTTATAAACAAAAGAGGAAAACATGGACCATGCTGGGAGTATTCTCAGCTTTGTTTACAGAGCAGTGAGCATAGATGGCTTGTCATACATAAAGATCAACTTACATAAGGGTGCCCAGAATGAAATCCTTAAATATGTTGGGGAATGCCTGAACAAAACTTTCACCTTAAAATGAGAACACCACCAATAAAAATATAGACCTCAAATATTTTAAATGTCTAGAATACTGAACTGTACAGAATCCAGGTACTCCCAAAGAAAGTAATTTAAATTAACATGCAAAATAGTTTGAAATAACCAATGATGGCCAGTGCTGGCCTTAGGGCAATTTGACCAAATTGGGCTCTGTGCCTGGAAGACCCTTGCACTGGGATGGCAAGGGGAGTGCCCACCAACAAAGCCAGCACCTTGCTCCATAGCTGATTCTCCAACATGGAATCTTCTGTGCCAAGGCCTTGCGAAAAGAGCATGGTAAGTGGAACAGGACCCTCCTTTGGGTCCAACTGGCTTGAAATAGGCCCCTCCAGAAGCCACTGGCAGTGATTCTCACCACTGCAGCTCATGCTGAGGTTTTGCATTGGGACCTGCAGCTCCTGAGGCTGGCCCTGATCATGGCCCTCCCAGAGGAGACTACAGTTTCATTGGCCCTGCCTCCTGGTAGTGGGAGGGGTTATATAGTCAAAGGGTCTTGGGAATGCTACTTTTCTCAACCAGAGAACTACATCTGTATTGGTGTCAAAATCAAAGTGTCACCATCTTCCTAAAATGGAAAAAAACAGACTCAGTGTTTACTGCATCTGTTGATTTTGATCTCTTTTGCAGAAGTAGGGTTTAGTACAATGTAGCAGGTTACATTGTGTGTCAGAGAGAAAGATACTATGTCAGAGACAGAGAGATGCTACACCTGGAAAAACTGGAAACATGAAGGTGAACTCTGGACTATGTCTGACTCTGGACTATGTCTGGGCTCTGACTATGTCAGAGACAGAGAGATGCTACACCTGGAAAAACTGGAAACATTAAGGTCACATGAAGGTGAACTCTGGGCTCCACAGCTGTCCCTTGATGCTCAGGTGGCACCTGGGGCTGGGGGGGGCTTTCCCCAGCTTTAGGCTATACCTGACTTCAGACGGAATCCTAATGATTCAGGCTGTACTTGAATCCATCAGATCTGGTGACAATGGTCTATCCCATAGTGACATTTTGCCTAGATCAGTGGTTCTCAAACTTTGAGGGTGCTTTACTCTCTCAGTAAGTCTTTGTGGAGGAGGGAGTCCTCCTCCTCCTGATCCCAAGATCATGTCACTAAGGGGGGGGGGCGAGAGGGGGTGCTTACACTTACTTTTAGGTAGGGCTGCTGGAGACGGCAGAAGGTGCGGGAAGCCCTGTGCAGCCCCCCACCAAGGCTTGGAATGTTCAGTAAAAGCGGGCACAAAGCACCTCCAGCAAAACGGAAGTGCTTTGCACCCACTTTTACTGAATGTTCCAAGTCTCAGGGAGCACTGCTGAGAGATGCGCAGGGCTCCCCACATCTCCTGCAGCCTCTAGCAGCCCTACCTACTAAAAAGTGAAAGCACCCCCCTCTTCGCCCCCCCATAGGGACATGATCCTGGGATTACTTCCCTGCCTCTCCTCTTCCCCTGCCACTTAAAGGGATGGGGGAATCTTTACGCAAACTGGTGGGTCATGACCCACCAGTTTGAGAACCACTGGCCTAGACTACTGTAATGCACTCTATGTGGGACTACCCTCGAAAATGGTTTGGAAGCTGCAACTAGTGCAGAATGCGGCATCTTAGTTGGTCACTGAGGCTTGGCGTGCTGAGTCTACTGTTGTGATGGAGACACACTGTTTGTTCCTTTCTGAGTCCGATTCAAGGTGTTGGTGATGACCTTTAAAGCCCTATACGGCATAGGACCAGGATTCTTCAAGGAGTGCCTTCCCCCATATAATCCTGCACATCTCCTACAATCATGAGACAGGGCCCCGCTTAAGATGCCACTGCCATCTGAAGCCAAGGAGATGGCAGCAAGGTACAGGACCTTTTCTGTTTTGGAGCCATGTCTTTGGAATCAGTTACCAGAAGACTTGAGGACAGCTCCCTCATTATGCAGCTTCCAGAGGGTTTAAACACTTATTTGTTTCACTTGGACTTTGAGGAGGGAGGAACATCCTAGGGGCCCCCTTTGTAATTCCTGTTGATGCTTTTATATTTTAATCTGCTCTTTCACTTTTTAATTTTCAAGTTGTTTTTAATTTTAATTTTTTTATTCAGATGTTTTTATCTTGTGTATGCTTTACTTTTATGTTGTACACCTGTTTCGTTACATAATACATAATAAATTATATATATAATTTATAATACACATAATACATAATAAATTATGTTAATTATGTTGTACACACTGCTTTAAGTATCAGAAAGGCAGTGTATAAATCTTTTAAATAAATAAATAATGGTGTTGCAAAGGTTCTTGTAAGCCAAGTAGTGTGTGTACTTTGCACAAACTCAGAAGCTGGAAGAAAGGTGAGTGATAGTTGAAATGCAGTAGGAAATTCCAGTTCAGTCTAAAGAGCCCCCTCCTCAATGAGACCAGAAGAGCCCAGTGAGAAGCTGTTACAGCAGAGAGCACCTGCCTGATGCTTTAAAGACAAGATGCTAAAGAAACCCAGGAGAGATCCCAAATCAGTTGACTCTCCCCTGTCCTGGGGCATTCGAACACACACATCTTTGGAATTGCCTGGGTGAGTACTGGAGGTGTGAATGAGTGGGAACACAGTTTGCTAAATGAACTCTGCAGGATGACCCCCCCCCCCATTCTTTGTGAGCGAATAAAGCAGCCTGGCCTATTTCTTTAATAACAGGCCATGCTGTTTCTGTTACTGTAATCAGTAAAGTTAGTTTAGATTGGTACTACTGTTTGGAGGTAACTTATTCCCCATAGAAGAGAGAAGATTCCTCTTTCCCCCTCTTGGGATGCTGGAGGCCTGATCAATCCTTCTGCCTCTTCCCTTAGGAAAGCTCCAATTGGCCTTGGGCCTGTTTTGAATCTAATATTGGAACAGATGTAATGCTAACCATAATTAGCTTTGAAACTGAAAGTAGGAAGAAGCATGGAAACCCCTAGTGTACTCTTCAGTATTCAAAGCTTTATATTTACTAATTCACCATACGCTGGTGTCCCAAGCCAGCTAGCCTGTTGCCCTCCCTGAACTTTCATTCGTATTGTGGTTTACAAAAACTTAAGAAATATCAAGTGGGACATGAGCTGTTCCTTTATTTTTCAGCTACAGCACAATGGAGAAAAGACCCTACCCCTTTCCCAGTGAAGATACACAGAGGGTTTGGAAAAGAGAAGAGGTCTTATTTCACAGCACAAGTCTCCTATTGTTTCTTTCCTCATCTTTTCCAAATTGCAGCACAAATCCTACCCTCTGGGCATATAGGAGTATCTGAGGAAGGGAAGGGGATTGATGGTATACACAAACAGAGACTGGTTAATACTAGTAATCTGAGACAATATTTATGGGCACCTGGTAGCCCCAATCATCTATTGCCAATCAACACTTCCCCACTAACTTCTAGTACAACAATTCATGGGACATCAACATGCTCAACATTCACAGCAGCCTGTGGAATGGGAATAGGGAAACCAAACACAAAAGCAACATGTCATGTGTCATGTGCTGTCTTATTCTATGTAATTTGGGAACACATGGGTGACAACCACATACTCCCATAACACCTAGTGTGGTCTTGAAAGTGGTATGTGAATGGTACATCCAAGAAGTTTATGCATGTGATCATTGTCTGTAAGTAGTACAAATGTATATGTTTGTGTTTAAGGAAGGGACAACACAGAAATACTCAGTAGAATGCAGTTAGAAAGAAAACGTATGCAGAAGGCATTACACACAGAAATGTCCAAATTCACAAGTTATGGGTTTCTTAAACCCATGCTCTTTTAGAATAATTTTAAGCTACAGCAGCTGAAATAGGAAAGCAAGTCCCCCCCCCCCGCCAAAATACATTCACACCATGCTCAGAATATGTGAACAATATATTTAACGAAATGATAACAATTTCAGGCCTGAAACAATGGTCCATAGTACAGATTAGGCATCCCTTACCCAGAATTCTGAAATAGAGTATTCCAAAATATGAAACTTTTTGAGCGCCAACATGATTTTTAAAAATCTTTTTTGTAAAGAAATAAAATCACAAACTGAATTTTATGTGCAAACCTTGTTTCATGCATGAAATTATTAAAAATATTGTACAAAAACTATCTTCAAGCTATGTGTATAAGAGGTATATGAAACAAATGAATTCTGTGGTTAGACCTGGGCCCCATCCCCAAGATCTCTCATTATGTATATGGAAGTATTCCGAAAAACGGAAAAAATGCTTCTGGTTCCAAGCACTTTGGATAAGAGATGCCCAACCTGTATAAGAAAAGTAAGTACGCAAGATTGGGTGCGACTGGCACTGGCCTGGCATTCTAGAAGAGTCACTAGCAAATCTAGGATATTATGTCAACCCTATATCATGAACTAGCGCTATTAAAAGTTATTATTGGTACAGGCAGCATAGTAAGAAGCTGATGAGGCAGAAAAATGGGAAGATAAAGTGGTAGTTGGACAGTAGTAAGTGGATGGATTACATAATTCACCCTAACTTCACCAAAGGCCCAAATATGGGTCCTTAGCTTTTGATACTTCCTATGCTTCTTCCTGGCCTACAGAGCCCTACACAGTACTCCTCATGCACCTCCAAGGAGATCCATTGGGGCCCACAGCAAAGTTACTTGGGGTAAGGGAACAAATGTACCCTTCTCCCAAGGAGACTCCAAAGGCTGCCCCAGCCTAATTGGATGTAGCAGTGGTCATTTTGGTGCCACTGCATCTCTGGGCACCACTGGGGCATAAGATTGGACTGTAAATGACAAAAGATTTCTATGCTTGATAAAAACTCAATCTAGTCCGTTTTAAAGTACCAATTGAGACATCTCTGAAATCTTTAAACAGATATGCAAACATTACTAACAAAATGATTGAAGTGATCAATTGCACAATGATTGATCAGTGATCCAGCTTAATTCAAATTAGCAAACCGAGATAAATTACTTACATCCTGTTGAGCTCCACAGAGATATTGCTAGGACCTGGTACAGGATCTTCAGGTTTGCATATGGTATTAAAATAGAGGCCTCTTTGAATACTTGACTGCTTTGTATAAAGCTGATATGGAATGTATGAAAGGAGACGTCCAGCTTTTACACTGCAACAAAAACACAAGAATGCAATTAACTGAGAATGTTGGAACAAACCCTGCCTTTATGTATGGATTTTATCCTGTCCTTGAAGTATAATGTTCATCTATTTTCTGAATTTAATAGATTGTGCGGGATATATTGTTGACTGCATTGTACATTAATATGGCAAAACTGATTCTCTCCTTTCAATAACTTTCAAATAATGATTGTTTATATAAACAAACAATATTTCTAATACTACAAATATACTAGAAAATTATGAAAAAATTCTAAGGATGGGGTCCAAGGAGATACTTTAAGAGCACCCAAGTGATTGGACATGCAGAGTCTGAATAGCAGGCACACACCCCACGCATGCCATATTATAATCAGCTTTAAAAAGTCCTCTTACTTTTTCAAAAAAGTGTTTTACCATTAATACCAGGACTACTGTTTGAAACCATAAGCCCCAAACCCCCTAAAGCACAGGATACTAACTGAACTGTTCTTTGGATCCTGGATGAAGCTGAGAGTAAAGCAGCAGGAATGGAGAGAGCGGGGAAAAAAAGATAATTTACTAAGTTAAACTCAATTTGGAAAACAGGTAACTATTCTTGAATAGTAAGGATACAATTCTAACCTGCACTCGAACAGGCAGACCAACTAGCTTGTGTTGTATCCAGTGTGGGTTTACAACTCACAACTGTATCCAGTGGGCCTTTACAACTGTATTCAGACTGGGGCACAACTCAGAGTAAGGGGATTTCCTTCATTTTACTCTGAGAAATGACCCAGGCAGCCCTATGGGGCTATTTGGATCTGTGCCTAAAATATTGTGGGCACAAATCCGAGCAACCAGAATAATGCTGTTCAGGTTGGGAATGGGGGCTGGGATCTGGCCTGTGCCACCATGGTCAGTCTGCCCCCCTCCTGGGCCTGATCTGCCCCCTGGGCCACCCTCACTTCGCCAAGGAATGCGCCCTCACTGCCTCCTTTCCTCTCTCCCACCATCCTCTCACCTCTCCAGTGCCAGTCTGCCTAGACGTGTGCTGCCTAGATCTGCACAGATGTGCGCTGGCCTATCCTACTCCCAAGTCGTCAACAAATGTGTTTTACGGCACATTTGCAATGGTTAGGAGGCGGCACGGAGGTTGTCTGGATTGCGCTGACCGTCTAATTAAACTTCCTGAATGGTGCAAACATGTATGAGGTGCAACCATCCAAAGAAATAGCTTTTTGCATTCTTAGAACCCCATCGCTAGGTTTTTTTTGTACAGTTTAGGGAACAAGAATGGACTTTTGACTCTCCTTAACTTAGTTTTTTATTTCTATGCACCACCTACGCAAATGTTTGTACACTATCAGAATTACTGCAAATCTTATTGCCTAGAGCAGGGGTGTCCAAAGTTTTTGGCAGGAGGGCCACATCGTCTCTCTGACACTGTGTCGGGGGCTGGGGAAAAAAAGAATTAATTTACATTTAAAATTTGAATAAATTTACATAAGTTTACATAAATGAATATATTAAAGATGAACTTATATGAATGAATGAAGGTCTTGCAATAGCTCAAGGCCTATAAAAGGCCTTGCACAGAGCAAGGCTGGCCTTTTTTTTGCTGCCACTACTGCCTCACAGATGTGCAACAGCAAGCAGTGGAGGGAGCCCTCATCCCACAGCTCACACGAGAGGTCAAACAGTCATCCTCACACTGAGAGCAGTTGCGTCGGGCCAGTGTGGGCTCCAACAAATCTCTGTAGGGCCAGAGGCTCATTGGAGACTAGGGACTCCTTGAGGGCCACACTGAGAGGCTTTGAGGGCCGCAAGTGGCCCCAGGGCCAGGGTTTGGGCACCCCTGGCCTAGAGCAGGGGTGCCCAAACCCCAACCCGGGGGCCACTTGTGGCCCGCAGGGGCTCCCAATCCGGCTTTGGGGAGTCCCCAGTCTCCAATGAGCCCCTGGCCTTCTGGAAACTTGCTGGAGCCTGTGCTGGCCCGAAGCAAATGCTCTCAGCATGAAGACAACTGTTCGACCTCTCACCTGAGCTGTGGGACGAGGGCTCCTTCCACTACTTGCTGTTTCACATCTGTGATGCAGCAGTGGTAGCGAAGGAAAGGCTGGCCTTGCTTTGTGCAAGGCCTTTTATAGACCTTGAGCTACTGCAAGACCTTTATTCATTCATATAAGTTCCATCTCTAATAAATTCATTTATGTAAATTTATTCAAATTTGAAATGTAAATTAATTCATTTTTTCCAAGCCCCAGACAGTGTCAGAGAGATGATGTGGCCCTCCTGCCAAAATGCTGACACCCCTAGCCTAGAGAATTCTCTAAAGTGGAATGTTACTGCCTGACCTACGATGTTAAATTTTGGGGGCTGTGGATTCAAAAGGGCTTCTTCCACAACTCCCATTTGTATCACTTCAGTGTTCCCTGAAGGGTTATGCAGCCAAGTCCCTGTTATGCAAAAGAGGACTGTAATCACACGTGGTCTAGGGAAATGCACTAGGAAATCATAGCAATAGTAACACATCATTCTTTATGGTGCATTTTCCATTTAGCTTCAATATGAACACTAACAAGAGGCTTGGCAAAGGATCAAAAGCCAATACATGCTGCAATTAAGTAAACTACAGTAAGATCATATTACACAATTAGAAAAACAAAAACTTGTTAGCATTTATGTGGTCAGGTTTCTATGGAAATTCTGTAATTAGATCTGTTACAGTGGGGATAGATGCAGATCATTTGTTTTTCAGTATGTCAGTAGAATTCAAATAACATTTCAGCAAAATAGCTGTTACATTCTAATGCATGTACGTAATTCAATAACATTGAAACACATGTAAAGGTAAAAAAAACACAGTGATACAGCAGTTGCATTACTTTGGACCGTTCCCTGTTTGTGTTCTAACAAATAATTCTAAATTTTCCAGAGGAGGAATATTTTATTAATACCATTAAATTATTTCTATAACAATTTTCTTCAAATCTGGTGTATTACAAAGTGCTTAGCCAACAATATTTACAGCAAGAAGAAATAGTTATCTCTGCCTTTAAATCTCCAGTCCTAAATTAACCATTGTGAGTTCATAATATACTTGCAATTTTTCTTATAAGCAAAACTGATGATTTCATCTAACATAGGGCCCAATCCTATCCAACTTTCTGGCACTGGTGCAACCACAATGCAGCCCCATGGTAAGGGAACAAATGTTCCCACACCTTGAGGAGGCCTCTGTGACTGCCGCCCCACCACAGGATGCAGTGCATGCCCTACTGGCAGGGCTGCACTGGCACTGGAAAATTGGATAGGATTAGGCACATAGTCATTTATTCGACAATCCTCTTATTCAATTGTCTAACAATTTTATTAATTGAAGCTTATGTTGTAAGCTCAATTTCCATTAGAATTGACCAGTTCTTTCACAAGGCTATAGGATGTTAAAACAGTTACAATGAATATGACCATTCAATGTTAAAAACAGAACTTTTAAAATAAAATTTTAAAATTCAGAATATTATTTAGGAATGCTATTTGCTTGATATATTGTAAGATGAGGATGTCTGTCGTCATAGCTAGAACATTTCAATGCCATTATGTACCTTGTCACATTTCTGATATTTACCTTTCTATTATCCATTCTGGTCGAACTACTTTTTCCCCTTTGAGTTCTTTTATTTTGGCATTTGGAAGATTTGTGGCAATAATGTGCGTTGTTTTGGAACGAGAATAGTATAAATGATATTGCCCTCCATGCAACATCATTAGCTTCCTTAGTTCATCAGCTGAAGGATCTGTAATATATTCACAAAACAAAACAATGAAAAGTACTTTAAGCAATACATGAATTCAGGTAGCAATCCAATACACATGTATTTGGTAATAAGGTTTCAAACCTATCCAACTTTCCAGTGCTGATGCAACTGCGCCAATGGCGCGTCCACTGCACACCTATGGTGGTGGGGACAGTCATGGAGGCCTCCTCAAGATAAGGAAACATTTCTTACCTTGCCTTGGGGCTGCATTGTTGCTGGAAAATTGGACAGGACTGGGCCCTCAGTCCCACTAAACTCAATGGAACTTCTTCTGAGTAAATATATATAAGATTGTGCTTTTAGGAATCTTGCATAGTAATTTTAGAGCATCTTCTAAATTAATTTGAATAATTTAAAAAAATATATATTTAAAGCAGTCAACCAATTAATGAACTTCCTTTGCAACCAATTAATAAGATTTTATATATATAAATGTGCTTATTACCAAAATTTCAAAACAGCTAACCTTCTGAGATACTGACAGAAATGGAAGATAATTTTTTTAAATCACCACTCATTTTTTCCTAACAAAGCCATCTTTAATACTTTCTTTTTCATTCCCTTTTAAATGCACCCCATCTTTTATGCCATTAAAGGTCTACTAACTAACTAACTAACTAACTAACTAACTAACTAACTAACTAACTAACTAACTAACTAACTAACTAAATGCACCCCATCTAAAGTTAAAACTCTACCTACAACTCTCATCCACTGTTCCTGCTAACACGCAGAGTCATCTGGCCACATGCCTTCCAGTCAAGCACTGTTCAGTGTGGAGCTTGGCAATCGCAAGTTCAGCGATGATAGGATGATGTCCTTGCCAAATGTTCAGAGGTGGTATCACAATGCAGTTGCAATGCCCAGCAGCTGCTGAAGGGGTTTATGCACCAGTGCAGACCCCTTAGAGGGAACACTACTCTGAACCCACCTATCACCTGAATAAAGCAATCAAAATTTGGAAATGTCATTCCTGAAAAATATGTGAAAAACAAAAAAAACCTCCTCAATCAAGAGCCCAATCTGTGTGCTAGCACTGGGGTTACACCTGGCTTACCAGATCAGTTATTTGCTCAAATCTCATCATTAGTGGTTTCATAGCAAATGAGAAGACCTTTATCTATCCCTCAGCAATCCTATGACACAAGTGAGTAAATGTGCTCTCCTCAGACACCAAATCATTCTCCTTCTTCAGCTCCACAGCTGGGCTTTGGAACTGCAGTGGGAGTGAAACATACAAACTGAGTACACCCCATAACTTGTGTTTTAGAAGAAGGCTCAGGGTCAAACTGATAATGCTAAATGTATCATTAGAGACTCAATTTCTTCCTCAAAATAAATCAGCAGCAAATTTAAACAGCTAATCGGGAGCAAGGCATACAGGGAAAAGGTACAGCCAGGTTGCATGACCTGTGCTGTATCCTACGCAGGATAGGAGGCAGATGGAGGTCACCTAAGGGCAAGGGAATATTTTCCCCTTTACCCTGCATAACACTCCAGCAGTCCCTATGGGGCTTCTTGGATTTGTGCCAGTTATTTATCCCCATATCTCTTGCATTGCAGTTCCAAAGAAAAATCAACCCCTCTCAAGTTGCTATTTGCCCTTGGAGGGAAGCTCCCACAGATGCTCAGTAGTGAAGAGGGAAGGGGATTATACACTTCCACGCAGCATGATCCCAATTACCCACCTGTCCGCTCAACTATTTAGCATGTAAAAATGCTGGAAGATTCAAAAGACACGTTTAGCATCATCTCCGGCTAGATCATCCTTAAGTAACTTGCTACTGCTTTAGCTAGCTGGCTACCAGTGAATTGAAAATAAATAATAAAATACATCACAGAAACCCATGGGCAAAGAACTACAGAGAGTATTCTGGAGTATTCTCAGTTCAGGGGG
This sequence comes from Tiliqua scincoides, assembly GCF_035046505.1. Classification (NCBI taxonomy): domain Eukaryota; kingdom Metazoa; phylum Chordata; class Lepidosauria; order Squamata; family Scincidae; genus Tiliqua; species Tiliqua scincoides. Next base: position 90,288,167 of record NC_089823.1, read on the forward strand.
GCAGAAACAGCCTGACTTGCACTGCCAACAAACGGAAGGTTGTAGGAAGAAAGTGGGATATTGCTCTGTCCCTTTCCCCCTAGCCCACTCCTTCACCTCAACTACACCAGTCTTCTTAAAAGAACTTTTAAACTGTCTGAAGGAATAAAAACATTACCTGTAAAGCCATTGACATAGATAGCAACTCCACTAAAGATACTGGATGAAGTTCCATCTTTTTGAAGCTGCACAACTGCATCTGAATGAAACTGATCCTCCAGTTTCTGGATCTTGGCAGACATATATCCTCCCTTGCATTTAAATAAAACAAACCTTTAGATATTGGTCATCACTTTTGTGTATAACTATAGAAACTGATCCCAAGCTTACATTGCCTATACTTTCTTTGAAACTACTCTTTTTTTTAAAGAATAGAATCCTTTATTGGAATATAAAACAAACAAATCTACAGAAACTACTTAGGAAATATTTAGTTTTGCTTCGGAAGTTAATTTGTGAAGAACTTTTAAATGAAATAAATGTTATGTACATTTTGTAAGTTAAGTATGACCAGTCTAAGCTGCTTCTGAAAAATACAAGAATATAAACATTGAACAGTTCTCCTAGACCAGGGGTGCTCACACTTTTTTGGCTCGAGAGCTACTTTGAAACCCAGCAAGGCCCGGAGATCTACCAGAGTTTTTTTTACAATGTTTGCGCCATCATAACATATAACATTTATGTGTACAATGTATGTTGGTGTACCTTGAGCCCCACTGAGTATAACAGGACTTACTCCTGAGTAGACATGCCTAGGATTAGGCTGTGAGGCTGCAATCCTAGCCACACTTACCTGGGAGTAAGCCCCATTGAGTACAATGGGCCTTACTCCCGGTGTTTCCTCCCAGAGGCACCTGAAGGGGGGGGAGTCGGCACTCCGCGATCTACTCATTTTGCCTCGCGATCTACCGGTAGATCGCGATCCATCTATTGAGCACCCCTGTCCTAGACAAATGCCACACATGAACCAGGAGGTATAACAGTGCTCACATTCTGTACAAATTAGAGATGAAAATATTATAGAGATCAAATAGTTACATTAAATCTCCTCATTAGCCCCAACAAAAACAGGCAACTCTTCAAAAGCCACATTTATAAATTTTGTTAAAAAGACTTTAAGGTTGAACATACCCATGCTCCCCAGCCATCTCCCTCAATGGCTCGTTTATTCCATCCACCTTGCTTCATACTGAAGCTTCTAAGCAGAAAGGAAAAAGAAAGTTATTTTAAAATATTGGCTACTTAACATTTGAAATTGTACAGCTAGAAAAAAAAATCAAATGTAAAGGTTAATAATATGTACACCAGGAAGTATTTACATGGAAATTGAACAGATGTGTCTGTTATTCTTGAACAAAAGATTAACAGCACAATCCTAACCCTGCACCAGTACAGCCAAGTTGCAAGGCCAGCACTGTATTCAAAGCAGGGTAGGAGGTGGATGGAGGTCACCTCAGGGTAAGGAAATATTTCCCCCCTTATCCTGTGTAACACTTCAGCAGTCCCTATGGGGCTTCTCGGATCCAAGATAGCTATGTAGCTGACAAAGATATCAGGCTGCCCCGCGGAACTGAAAGCTCTATTCAAGTAGAGGGTCTATGCTTGGGCACTGGATCTGGCCCACAGACTGGGATTTGGCAGCCACTGGGCTAGAGAATCACAAGACAAGATTCTTCTACAGTCTTCTCAGGGCAGGGAAGTGCCAATGTTTCTGCCCTTCCCTGCAGCAACGGGCTAAAATTTTTAATAATTCCTTCTTATCAAAACTTTCATCCAAGTGCTTGCTAACAGAAGTTGGGAGACAATTTTCAGCCAATCACATATATCCAGTGACCCTGTCACTGCGGTAAATTAACAACAAAGAACTTTGAGTAGGGTTGGCTCTGTTAAAGATACCTCTTGGATACTACTTCCTTTCAACTGGCTGACTTTATATAGGAAGCAATTGCCATATTAGGATGAAAAGGCACAATTCTAAAGAGTAAATTCCCCTCCTCTCTTTGCAACAGGCCTTGTTCCTAGTCTGTCATAGCTAGCAAGGGGGCAGGAGGGGTGGTCTGCCCTGGGTTCCACTCTTGGGGGGGGTGACACTACAAGTGACCAAAATCAATAAAATCATGGCTGTTAGGAATAATACCATCATGCTACAAACCACTGGATGTGTATTTTACAGAAGAATGTAATGAAAAAAAACTGGAGTGAAATATCCCAATTCTATCAAAAATTAAAGCCAAAAAAACCAGAAAACAAAATACAACTGTCACATGTAAGATTTCCTTTACTCAAAATGGACCAATGAGACTGATATTTGGGGGGTCATGAGCACTACCTTAACTCCAGAACCCAGGTCTACCAGGTGGGTAGACCTGGGCTGACACCCAGATTTGGAAGCCCAGATCTACCTGCCAGGTTAGACTTGGGTTCCCATTCTGAGGCCATCTTCTGAAGCCAACTCTTCCAGGAAGGTAGACCTGGGCTCGCACGAGGACTTGAAGCACAGAGCTACCTGCTGGGTAGACCTGGGCTCCCATTCCATGACTACCCTCAGGAGCCGCCACTCCAAAGCCGGTAGACCTGGGCTCCACGTGCAGGGACAGTATGTCACTGAGTACTATGCGCACAGAAGAGATGGCAGGGGAGGGCACTGACTTTCATCCACTGCTTGCGGGGAGATATTCACTGCATTTATTTTCCGGTCATTATTATTATTCATTTCATGTCATGACTATTACTATCTCTCAAACTCACAAGGTTGTTGTAAGGACAAAAGGGGTGGAATGATGCACACCACCCTGAACTCCTTAGAGGAAGGGTGGTATAAAAATATGATAATATTATTATTATTTATTAATTTAATAATGATAATTAATTTTTGGGCTGACAAAAATTTATGGGCCCCAGGTATCAAATGATCTAGCTACACCATTGCCTGGGAGGTTTGTGTTCCATATTAAATTTGTATTGTAGCCCCCACAGAACCCCCAATATGGAGACTATTTACTATTTAGTGCTCATACGGAGCTTTGAGTATGAGTAACGGCTACAATAAATAGATACCGCATTTGGGGATATGTGAAGCAACACAAACAAAGCAAAACAATCCTCTCCAATGTTCAAATTTTTGATAGTATCATCATTAGCATGATATTGCAAGAAGAGTCATTTGCTAGCAATGCACTAATGCAGTGTTTCTCAAACTGGTGGGTACTAGGTGGGTACCTAGCCAATTTCTGGTGGGTCCACATTCATTTCAATATTTTACTTTTCATATATCATACTTGATGCAACTGCATCAAGTATGATAGTATGTGACTACAACTGGGGAAATGTGACAGATCTGTACTTGGAATAGGCTACTATGTATATGCTTTTAACAATGATAGCAAATGGGACTTACTCCTGGGCAAGGGTGGGTAGGATTGCAGTCTAGGAATATTAAAAATTTCCTGCTTGATGATGTCACTTCCGCTCAAGACATCACTTCCGGTGGGTCCTGACAGATTCACATTCTAAAATGTGGGTCCCAATGTTAAAAGTTTGAGAACCACTGCACTAATGCTTTTGAAAATGTGTTACAGGGAGAAGTATCAGTGAAGGCTTTTGTTTGGCATACAGTGGTTATCCAAAACTGTACATATCCAAAAGTGTACATAAGAAAACTGTACATGTGTACTATAACATGAACCACTACAATTGTTGTAGTGCTGTAAGCTGGGCACATGCAAAAGACATTGTCCCCACTAACTCCATACCTCACCAGCCACCACTTCTTGTCCATTTTTGTGTTGGCTCCAGGAGCTGAAAGAAGCCTCAGGAAGCCAGAAGTGACATTTAATGCTTTTTAAGGCATTCTGAATTCTCTGGGAAGCCCTTCCCTGGGCAGATATGCACAGCCTCAGAAATCCCTCCAGAGGGGGCTGGAGCACAGTTCCACTCCCCTCTGGAGGGCTTAAGGGGTCGAAAATTGCGAATTTGCTTATACGCAATTTTTGCTACCTGTGGAGGATCTGAGAACGGATCCCCACGGATACTGAGAGCCCACCTGCATCTGATTTTTGAACAGCTTCAGGATTTGAGGCAATTAGATACTGATCTTTTCATCACCCTTTGGTGACCCACCAAAAATCAGGTCCCGACTCACAGTTTGGGAACCACTGTTTTAAAATAAGGAGGAACTTGGTGAAAGGAAAATTTGATGAAGGTGACAATTTTTCACTCTGTACTCTCTCCCTCCCTCTGGAACCAGACAGAAACAACAAAAAAACAAGAGGCAGCTGAATAATTATTTCATTCATAGAACCCCTTAAGCATCTGCCTCAGTACTCCGGATACAACACCCACCAATAACCTCAATTCTCTACTCCAGTCTGAAGCTAGAGCTACGAGAGGATGACAATCAACCCTACAAGCAAGGGTGTGTGTGTTGTCTTATCTTCCTTATCATTTCACTATAATTCAGACACTTCCAAAACCAAATTAGCATTTGGTTCAATTATAGTTTCCTCCAAGGGCCCCAAACAAGAAAGGAATTGTGCCAGTCCTGCCTCAACCTGCCTGGTAATAATCCCTGGTGAAGTCAAGTAATTCAAGTAGCATAAACATAAATTAAGAACATAATAATATTCTTAAGTGACCCAACTGCAGATAATTCATAACCCATTATGCTGAACAGTATAGAGACCCTATAAACACTTGTCTTACTGTGTATTATCAGACTACTTTATTCTTAGTTTCAATTTGTCATAATTGGAAATCATCAATTTAAAGCACTTTTCAAAGTATAATAAATTCAAGCTTTATTTATGCAACACCTCTGTGAAATATTAGACTGATCTGAAAGTGCTTCTCCTGTATTCCAGCCTGTACAATCTAGAATTTTTCCCTTCCTAGTTCTCTACACACAAAATCTTCTAATCCAGTTACCAAGAAGAAAAAGAAACTTATTTCTAATGTTCAACTTTAGAAAACATCACAGTTGGCCAGACAAACAGCTGTGGTTTCATGCTTACTCACAGCTCACAAAGCATTTATGACACTGGATAGGCTCACAATAGCAGTCTTGTGTACACTGGGCATGCAGTTAAGTGCAGTTGAACTCACTTCTTCCTCATTTTTATGCCTCTTAAAGCATGAATTCAGTAAACACAAAACTTCTAAGATTGAACTGCTTAAACTCTCTTCTCCCTGGCTATGTATCCATTTACAATATTCCTAACCACACTGGCACCTTTCTACAAAGTTCTGTCTTTATCTTCCCTCTCCTTTACTCCACAATTCAATCTTACTGTCAAGTCATGTCACCTCTAATCCATATGTGAAAACACCCAGAATTTCCTTTTTCTAGTTCCAACAATTTGAAAAATTCTCTATCAGTTAATCTTACTCAAAAAATTTTTTATATAATGCAGATATAAATAAGTGATTTTAACCCAGATTTTTAAACATTTAAATCTGATTTTTTGGTTTAGTATTAAAATGATTTTTGTTTAAAAATACCCTATTCGATGTGGTTTTAATTAAAAATTATAGCTATAAGATCTTATTCAATAGGGATAATAATTTTGAATTCCATATTATGAGGCAATGTATCCACATAATCTTTTAAAATAGGTTTTGCAAATAGATTCCAACAGTTCTTGGACTGGAGCCTCATTTTAATGAGTTCCATATGCTTTACAGTGGAGCCCCCTTATCTGCAGGGGTATTGTTCCAGAACCCCCCACGAATAGCTGAAACAGTAAATATGGGCACCCATCCTGTAATCCAAACCCCCTCCCCCCACTGGAGGCGAGGGAAGACTGGTTCCTCTTTCCTTCAGAGGGGCTTCTGAGCTTACCAGAGGCCATGGATATCCACCCACAGCCTCTGCCGGGCTCAGTCTAGAGATGTGAAGGTCGGGGAAAAAATGGAAAAATTCAGAAAAACCGTTTTTTCCCCCAAAGCCTTGTTTTTTTCCAAAAAATTGAAAACGGAAAAGAAAAAAATGATTATGGAATGTTTTAACATGATGAATAAAATTTTTTAAGACAAGGTGTTCAAATATTTTCCAAATCACTTCTAAAAAATATGTATGGTATCAGATTATTCTAATTTTTGTGCACTGAGGACAAGCAAGTCCTAGGTTACAAACTGAAATCTCCAATGCAAGAACAAGATGCATTTCTTCCTTTAGGAGTTGCTGCTATTGTCACAAGAAAAAAGTTTCAGTTTTGTTTTTGCATGTGGGTGGGTATGTTTGGTTCTGTTCTGTCCTGTTCACAAGGCCTCAAAGCATTGGAAGAAAATACAGAGCAACAAAAAGGACCCGAAAATATATGCTTAATTTAAAAAGGTAAGAGTTTACATTTATCTGATTCCAGAAAACTGAATCATTTAGCTACATTAGTTTAACTTTATAACTTTGTGTAAATAATAATTTAATTACTACTGATCTGGTTTCTTTATTTCCCCCACCCACAACCATAGATTAGTGTCTTCTTGCAAACTAGCCATTAAATTATTTTTCTTTCCTACTCCCCTCAGGAAAATAGTGAGACCAACATCTAGCATATGGAGGCATTTTCACATTACAAGTTCTTCTGAGAAGAAAAATATGATTTGCAAATATTGTCAGAAGAAATATGCATTTCCAAATGCTACCAGGATGACAAAACACATTCTTGTATGTAACAAATGTCCTGTAGATATTAAAAAATCCTTTATGGATCTAAATGAAGAGGACCACAATGATGAAAATGCACAGTTTCTCAACGTTCTCACCCTAATGTTCTAAATGAAGTTTAGAGAATGAGTTTCTCAATGTTCCCTCTGAGTTTCTCAACGTTCTCACCCAACATTCTAAATGAAGAGGACCACAATGATGAAAATGCAGTTTCTCAACGTTCTCATTCCAGAAGTTCTCTTTCTACTCCATCTGTAACATCAGCAGCAACACAAAGTGTTGTCCCATCAGCAGCATCTTCAAGTAAACAGATACTGAAGACAACTGCATCCAAAAATTAATCAATAACTTCATTTGTAGACAAGATGACAACTGAAGATCAGGAAAAATCTTGCAAGAGCAATATATTCTTCTGGAACACCATTTTCAATAACTGAAAATACATACTGGCAGGAAGCTTTGAAATTACTAAGACCATCATACCATTTGCCCAGCAGACATTCTTTGAGCAAGCCTCTTTTGGAGTGGGAATATGAATGTGTAATGGAATCTGTGCAAGGAAAAATTAATGAAGCACTGTGTCTTCCACTACTTACAGATGGATGGACAAATGCAAGAGACGAAGGAAGTATAAATTTTGTTACCACACCTCAACTAATTTTTTACAAAAGCACTGAAACAGGAGAGAACAGACATACTGCAGAGCACATCACCTGTAAAATGTGTGAAGTCCTACAGAAAATTGGGAGTGGTAAAGTATTTGCTTTGCTGACTGACAATGCCAGCAATACGAAAGCATCATGGGAGATCATAATGGAGAAGCATCCACATATTACTGCAATAGGATGTGCATCTCATGGGCTCAACTTGCTTCTTAATGATATTAAGTGGACACCCTTCAAATGATCTATAGAAGAGCAAAAGAAGTTATAAAACATGTAAAAGGTACTCTTATTGTAGCTGCAGTTTTCAAGAAGAAAGCAGAAAAAAATGCAAAGAATAAAATAGTGACATTGAAGCTCTGTAGTAAAACTGGATGGGATGGAGTGATCTCCTTTGAAAGTTTACTAAAGAACAAAGAAGCTCTACAAGAAACAGTAATAGCTGAAGATCTTAAAGTACCCAGGAGTGTAAGAAACACTGTTCTTGATCAGGATGTCTACTGGGTTCAGTTGCAAAATTCCCTGAAGATTCTAAAGTCAATTGCTGCAGCAATCACTGCATCTGAATCAGAAACAACGGAAACAACTGTTTTTGACAATCTCAGTATATCTCCACTTACAACTATAGAAAAAGTAAAGTGAAATATTTTATTTTAAAAAGGGGAAGAATTTTGTTGCCATCCAATTCATGCTGCTGCAAATCTGCTGGATCCAAGAGTCAAAGGTGGAAACAGAAGCAAAATAAGCACCACACTTAGGACGATGTTGGGAAGGAACTTTCAAATGTTGCAGAATATAGAACATCTTCAGGGATTTGGTCCAGGAATGCAATCTGGAATTCTGCCACACATGTTCCTCCTGCAACTCGGTGGAAAGGTCTTTGTACAACACAGTCACTGATTCCTCTTGCTTCTTGCCACCTTCAGATTCCTCCATCTTCTGCAGCATGTGAAAGAATCTGGTGTATGTTTGAAAACACTCACACTAAATCAAGAAATAAACTGACACATGAAAGGGTAGAGAAGCTTGTTTTAATCTGGGCAAACCTTCAGATTTTAGAAGTTCATAATGACTGTGATAATGACAGACATAACAGAGTAGCTGCAGAAGCAGAGACTGAAACTAATACTGATAATTACAGCTCAGAAAATGATTCTGATTAATTTCATGCCCATTCATTGAAACTTAGTCCCACTCCCTTCTATACACTCCCCCCCTCTTCAATTCTTTTTATGAGAATGGATTTTTTATTTTTATTTAATACTGTGCAGAGGAAATATGAATAATTGTTACTCCGGATTTTTAAAAATTGTTTTGTGGAGTTTTTTTGTCTGTTCCACATAAACCAGTAAACAGTTCAGGAGATTGTTGCTCCATTTGTTACAATTACAAATAAACATTATAAAAAAAGTAAATTCTCTTTGCAATAATAGTTTGGATACACTATATTTTTAATATGTTAGTTATGATAATTTTATGCCAAGTCAAATTGTCCATAGTCATATTTTATGTTCCTAAAGTAACAGAATGACTTTCAATCTGGAAAAGAAAAAGAGTGCTAATGTAGCATTGTTTTCAATTTTTCCAAAAATTTCCGTGTTTTTTTAAAAAAAAAAAACCATGAAAAAAATGGTTTTTTTCCGAGCTTCCAAATTTCCAGAAATTTTACATCTCTAGCTCAGACTGAACTTTAGAGCTCAAAACATGCAACTTCCAGTTTCACAGAGGAACTGGAAGTGCATTTTTAATGCCAGGGGGATGACCTGTGGACTCAATCTGGGGTTACCTGAATCTGTGGATACGAGATCTGCAGATACAGGGGGCCCCTGTATATTATTTATGTTAATCTATATCTATCAAAGTACTCAGTAGGTATTCGGTCTAGAAGATATCATCAGAAAATTTTGCACTTCTGAAACCAAGTTTGTGTCTCCAGAGATTAACATGCTTGTTAACAGCACTATGTGGAGACAAGAAATAACAGATCTGACCAACACTATTTTCCAACTCTGACTAAAGTTATTCCTGGAGATCCCTCCCCCTTTCAACATATAATGTCATGAATTTCTGGAAACCCCATTCAAATATCCAAGATTTCAATAGTCCTCTAAAATGATGCTGATTCCGAATTACCTGCCTGGGCCCCATCATGGCTGTAGCTAAGGCCTTCCGTTTCAAACTGCAGTCCTCTGTTTTAGCAGCTGATCATCTCAGAAGCTTGTGCCAGGCAGTCACTTCCACTGCCCATCACTCCAGAAGGCTTTGAGCCCCTATTTCCTGATGGAAGCTGCTGTCCAGCATGAGTTTCTGAGACAAACAGCTACAAAAACAGAGGACTGAGATGTGAAACAGAAAGCTTTGTAATACAGGGCCCAATCCTATCCAACTTTTCAGTACAGCCGGTACAGCCGCAATGCAGTCCCAAGGTAAGGGAACAAAAGTTCCCATACCTTGAGAAAGCCCCTGTGACTGCCTCCCCATCACAGGATGCAGCGCACACCCCACTGGCATGGCTGAACCGGCACTGGAAAATTGGATTGGATTGGGCTCTCAGTGATGTCGGTTAGGAGGCTCCTGTTTTAGAGTTACAACCTTAAGAATATTGTCCTTCTGCAGTTTTATGTACAGTCAGGCCTTTACTGCCTGTTTCTCAGAATGCACACTTCCAAGAAGGTCAGAGGATTGAGGATTATTGGAGATGAAGTTAACCTGGACAGCAGAAGAAGCCTGGGGATAAATGCAAGTGAGGGGAAAGAAAGAGAAACAAAAGGGAAGGGTATGAGAAGAATATTGGCTAGAGATCCTTTGTACATAGTCTCCATTGTTTTGAGGTCTACTATACCACCCCACCACTTAAGGAGAAATTTATATAATGGCAACAGGTTGCAAAAGAGACTATGTCATATTTAAATGAAGTTCTTGTACCTGTGGGTAAGACAAGCACACATGCAAACAATGCAACAAAGAAATGCAAGGCCAGGCTGCCAAAATGGGAACCCATAGGGCTGAACTGGGTAAAGCTGGGGGAGGGGATTGGGAAGTGAGAGACCAGGAAGGGGAGGGCCCAGGGCTGGTGACTAGAGGTCTCAATATCTGCTCCCCTGTGCAAGGAAACCCATATGGGTTTTCCATACATACACTCGTTTTGTGGGAAATGCCCATTTCCACATGGGTTTTTGCATGTTTGGTTTGGGTCTTGGACAAATTAGTTACATATTCAAATAGCTGTCAAACTATTTAGAATTATTCTAAAAAGAACATTACATAATATTCATATATCTATTGTAGACTGTATTGTCCTCAAGATTTATTGCAGATATAAGGCAAGAAGCCCAGAGAGGATTGCTTAAAGCCCATAACAAAATTTGAATCAAGGAGTTTCTGATTCCTTAGGCTCTCAGCTGCTGTGCTTTACCAATTTGCACATGTCATAATACTATATCCCCTCTGCTAATCTCAGATTCAGATTACAGGCTGAGCCTATTTATCTGCGGATTTTATGTCAAAAATGAAAGTAGAATAAGTAGAATAATCTACAGTATAAAATAGAGTAGATTGAGATACAGTAGGAAATGAAAGTAGAACAATCTATAGAACAAGTACTGTAGATACTTGCCTATAGGGTGAGAAATTTCTTCCAATAAATCAAGCTTAGATCATCACCTTACCTAATCTGTGAGGTTACTCAGGGGTCAGGACTTTTGAAGCAAGTTGCAGCATGGGAAAGCAATGCAGACATTACAGGATGTTAATCTCCACGGTAACCTCCCTGGCAAGCTGCAGCCAAAGTTAACTTTTTATTTTGCTGAGAAAAGGGCTAAAGCAGTGGTTTTCAAACTTTTAGCACCTGGATCCACTTTTCAGAATGAGAATCTTTCAGGATCCACAAGAAGTGATGTCATGACCAGAAGTGACATCATCAAGCAAGAAAATTAACAATCCTAGGCTGCACTCCTATCCACACTTACCCAGGAGTAAGTCACATTTACTATCATTGTTAAAAGTATATACACAATAGCCTGTTAAAAGTATAGATCTGTAACATTCCCCAAATACAGTCACATACCAAGGCAATATCAAGTCTAGTATAAAATAAAGTAAAAATAAAATATTGAAGTGAATGGGGACCGACTGCAGATAGTAAAAATGCAACCCATAAACAATCAGCACAACAACCTAACCCTCAGTGTTAAATGTCTGAACTCAGAAGGCAAGTTTAAAAAGAAATCTTTCAGCCCTGCTGGAAAGCCTCCAAGGAGGGAGCAGTTCTTAAACTAAGAGGGAGGGAATTCCACAGAGTAGGTGTCACAGTGGAGAAGGCCCTACTCCTTGCTGCCATTCCTCACCTCCCTATGTGGCAGCACCCATAAAAGGGCCTTATCTGATGAAGAAAGATGGGCTGGTTTATATGCAAGAAGGCAGGTTCTCAGAATTCCTGGCCCCTAGCCGTATAGGGCTTTAAAGGTCAAAACCAGCACCTTGAATTGGGCCCAGTAACTAATTGGAAGACAATGCAGCAACTGGAGCAGTGGCTCCACACAGTCAAACTGCTACCCTCCAGCAAGCACACAAGCCGCTACATTCTGCACTAACTGCAGTTTCTGAACTGCTTTCAAGGGCAGCCCCATGTACAGCATGTTAGAATAGTCTAATTTTGAAGTCACTATGGCATGGATCACTCTGGCCAAGTCAGCACAATCACAACTGGTGCACCAGCTGATTCTGGACAAAGGCTCTTCTGGCCACAGCTGCCAGCTGGGAATCCAGGAGGAGCTGCAAATCCAGGTGAACCCCTAAATTGTGGACCTGCTCCTTCAGAGGGAATACAATCCCATTCAGCGCAGGACAATACTCTGCACCTGCATCATGGATTTCTGAACCAGGAGAACCTCTGTCTTGTTCGGCTTGAATCTCAGCTTGTCAGCCCTCATCCTGGTCCCAACCACCTCCAAGCAGTGCTACAAGACCTCAATAGCCACCTCGGAATGTGGTGAAAAGGAGAGTTAGAGCTGGGTGTCATCAGCATACTGATGGTACCCTACTCCAAATCCTCGGATGACTTCCCCCACCAGTTTCACATAAGATTTTAAATAGTATAAGGGACAGAAAAGGACCATGTGGCACCCCAGGGCCACTGGCATCCGCCACCACAATCCTGGTACCTATCCACCAAGTAGGAATGGAACCACTGTAACACAGTGCCCCCACCTCGGCTAATTGGCCCAAAAAGTCACCATGGTTGATGGTAACAAAAGCAACTGAGAGGTCCAGCAGGACCAACAGGGACACACTCCCCCTATCCAATTATCTTGAAATGGGCATCTTGAAAGTAACCTTTAACAATGAAATCCAATAGTTTAAAAAATCAGTATGCTTGGATTTTATTTTGGTTTTTTGCCCTCAAGAATGCAAAGTCTGACAAGGTTTGTGTACTTACCACTGTTAAATACAATGATTTAGCTAGTGCTGAGCTTCAGTGATTGCTCTCCAATTTGCTGCCACATTTGTAGCAAGGTTGGAGATACATTTTGGTGATTGGCAGAGGTGGAACCAGGAGAAAGCTGGGCAAATCTACCCCAAACAGTGCTAGTTCAGGGTTGTCATTTTTTTCTCCCAGGAATAGAACAAGTGGGCTTTCAACAAAATCATAGCTGTGTTGATCAGGTGTTGAGCTTCACAAGCTATATCAAGGCTGGCTTTCAATGAAGTTTAAAAACTACAGTTGTATTTATCAACCTAACTGCGACATATGACACTGTGTGGAGGGAGGGTCTGCTATATAAATTGTGTCATCCCATGTAAAAAACTGTATCGACTAGTCAACAATATGCTAAGTGACAGATCTTTCCAGATCATAATGGGGGACAATGTAAGTAAGATAAGAAGGCTAAACAACAGCCTTCCACAAGGCTCTGTAATAGCACCCACACTATTCAACCTGTACATCTCAGACTTGCCAGTAACAAGGGGATGTAAATTTGGATATGCCGACAACTTGGCTCTAGCAATGCAGGTAAAAAACATGGAGGTGTTGGATGGCCTCCTCTCAGAAGACCTCAAGAGCCTGGGAAAATATTTTGCTGACTAGAGGTTAATACCCAGTACAGCAAAATGGTGACTACATGCTTCCACCTGAACAATAAATTAGCTAATGCAGCCTCGAAGATCTACCTAAATAACAACCTTCTCCCTTACAATCCTCATCCAAAATATCTTGGAGTAACTTTGGACTGAACTCTTGAGCCACACCTCGAGAACATGTCCGCAAAAATCAATACCAGGAACAACATACTCCAAAAATTAATAGGAACAAGATGGGGAGCTTCAGTCACTACTCTCAGAACATCAGCATTAGGATTGATCTACTCTGCAGCAGAATACTGTGCTCCAGTATGGATTAACAACTGTCATACTAGCAAGATTGATGGCAGATTAAATGAAACCATGAGGATCATAAGCGGCTGTATAAGAACCACTCCTGTCTGTTGGCTCCCCGTTTTGAGCCACATAGCACCAACAGCCCTATGGACACAAGAGGCTTTAGTGAAGGAATATAGAAAAATCACCAACAGCTCACTTTTACCAGTACATGCCAATCTTCCTCATCTATCAATCGGTAGGCTTAAATTCAGGAAGGCTTCTCCAGCACTCGCACAACATCTGCACAACAATTTTAACATCAATGCTCAATGGAAAGCTAAATGGGCAGTCGAACATCCAGAAACGGATAGTTATATAGATGATCCTACACTTAAGGTGTCATGTTTTGACTTACCTCACCAGCACTGGAAAACTTTGAACAGGATCCATACCCTACATGGTGTTAGTCAACACTCAATGTTTAAATGGGGGCTAGTAACTACCCCACAGTGTGATTGCGAGTTCTCCCGCCAAAACATATACCACATTGTGTCTGGCTGCAAACTGAGGGTGTATACTGGCCCATGGTCTGACTTTTTCAATGAAGGTAATTCTGTCCTTGAATGGCCGGACGAACTGGACACTGACATTTGATCTAGTCTAATTGATATATAAGTCCATGTATTATATGCCATACACTAAACAAATTAATAAATAAAACCAGGAATCCTCCCTGAATGTCATATTTCTCTGAGGGACTAACCCAGGACTAACCTTCTCCACTGTGGCACCTACTCTGTGGAATTCCCTCCCTCTTAATTTATAACTCAATGGTGCCCATCAGCTGCAGAGATGAACATTGCCAAAAAGGTGATGTCAATAAAAACAGTGAAGAGGCAGCGGTTTGGGGCAGCTTTCTTCATAAAGTCAGGTCCAACTTTCAGAGAACTTTTGGCTTAGTCTATGCTTAATTTGCAGAGCTAAGCCCAGTTCATAGAGAGCATTAACAGGAAAACATCAAGCAAGATCTGCTTATCACCTTGCAAGAGAGAAGCTGGAGAACTTCTCTTGAGCCTCAGGGCCCATCTTATGCTGCCCGCCCACCCCACAGTACAGCAGCGCCGAAATGGCCATTGCTATATCCTGCAGGGCAGGAGAAGCAGCTGGAGAGCTCTTCGGGGTAAGGGAACATCAACTCCCTTACCCCATGTAGCACCCTCACAGTCCCTATGGGTCTACTCAGATCAGCACCAGCAAAATCACTGGTGCAGATTCGAGCAGCCCATGTTGGAAGTTCAGGCGTAGGGGAGGGGAACAGGATCTGGCAGCAGCCTCTGCCGCCATCCCTATCCCCCTCCCAAGCCTGAACTTCCTCGTGGGCTGCTGCTCCCCCCACCCAGAAACTCCCCTTCTCCCCACCCAGGAACTCTTTCCTGTCAAGTGGCAGATTACTTACCACTCGTGGGCACCCTGCATCCTCCCACCAGTGTGGAGGCCCAGAGTTGACTGGCACTGGCCTCCCCACTGGCACCTCTCTCTTCCTGGCTGCTGCGACGTGCCTTATGGCACACTTGCAACAGCCAATTGCCTGGGCAGCATGTCCATGAATAGTGCTGCCTGGGCAGAGGATCAGGATGCCCATTATGGTATGGTTCATGGACATGTAATACCTAACCTAATATGAATTATTGTTTGCAAACTCACTTCAACTACTCTCTTTTGTATCCAGGGTTACAAGCAATTCTTACCTATTGTGTATGTATTTAGATGCACCATACCAAAGTTAAGAAAAATTTGTCATGTTAATTGTTTTGTCTGCACTGGGACACTATAATTGGACTGAAATAAATTAATACGTCTTATATGCAGAATAACAGTAGGTTCTTTCCCTGCATACCTACCAAAACAGGGCGTGCGCATGCGCGCACGCACCCATCCCCTGGCATAATTCAGATCTGTGTGCCCTGAGGCGACAAAAGAGGAAGAGGTACTCAGGCTAGTGGGAGCTTATAACACCACATTCTATAGCAGCTATTTTCAACCATTGTGTCGTGACACACTGGTGTACCGCAAGTGGTCCACAGGTGTGCCACAGGATTTTGGTGGAAGGTCATTTGTTAATAGGGCCAATGGGAGATGTGAGCCGCCACTGGCAGCATGGTGTGCCTTGTCAATTGTCAAAAAACTGGTGGTGTGCCTTGACCATTTTAGTGCCTTGTCAGTGTGCCGTGAGATGGAAAAGGTTGACAATCACTGCTCTATAGACCAGTTGTGGATTCAAAGAGTTTTATTACTGCACTGAACTTTTAAAATGTCGTATGTCATCTTGGCAACCTCTTCAGAGTTGGAAAGGGAGAAGATAAATACTGAATGGCATTGATGGGTGGATGCATAAATTAAAAAAACAGGTGCTTAAACGATTCATTCTGTAAAAGGATGAAGCGTGCAATCCAGTCCAGTTAAACATTGCTAGCCACATCCATTTCCATGGAAGGGTTCAAGATTTATTTTAACTGAATTCTATAGGCCTATGGGTGAACTTTAACTGGATCAACTAGGAGTTCCCTTCAAAATCTAATTTTGGTAGGCAGTATTTACTGTTTCAGAGGGGCAGTACTCCCTCCTAAGGGTCAGATTTACAGACTGGGATTGCATGCAGATGCAGCTTGTCACAAAGGGCCACACAGCATCCATGGCACAAAGCACATTTCCACAGCTGCAGCCTCTGCTGGACAGTGACAGACCTGTGCTCTGGAAACTTCCAGGTTAGACTATTACAATATGCTGCATATGGGGTTGCCTTTCAAGGCAGCTTGGAAATGTCAATTAGTCACAGCTGAACCAGGACCACACATGGGGAACATGTCTTGCCAGAGTTCAAAATATGTTGAGGTTCATGTTTGTTTCTGATCCATTTCTGAGCACAATTCAAAGTGCTGGTGGTGCATACCTGTAAACTCCTGCACAGCTTGAGATTTGGGTACCTGAAGGATTGCATACTCCCACATCAGCCTTCTGTGTTCCAAGGTCTTGGAGCACTGCAAACTGCCTGTGGCACAGGCTGCCCTCATTATATAAGATGAGGTATATGGCAAATGGACTGTCTCATTTTGGCATGCATTTGCCAGGGACACTCCTTTGACTCCTATACCAATGTTTTTTAGACATAAGCAAACATTGTATTAATTTCTCAGCTGTTTAAACTTTGATGACTGTGACTTATGCTGCAATTATTCCTGCTGTTCTATATTCACTTTGTTTTATATTGCTTAAGCTGCCCTAGAAGTATTTACATCAATAAATGTGAATATTGTATTTGTGAAGTATCTGTAAATGTGAAGTATATATTTCTTCTTCCATATTACTAAATAAACCTGATATGAAGTATAGGAAAGTATTAGCCATTATCCTCCAAAGATTCCTTTTCCAGTATACCTTAAAGGAAACAAACTGTTATTAGCAAGTACTTCTACTCTTCACAAATTATACATATATACAGATATAGCCACTTCACTAGCTTAGATGTTTTTATCCCTTTAGCAGTATAAAAGTATTCCTGCATTTCCCAAACTGTGGGTTACGACCCACTGGGGGGTCATGAGCCCATGTGCGGTGGATCACACACCTCTCTAATGGCCTGCAGAGGCAACTGGAAGCAACTTCTGGTCAAACAAAAAGTTGTACCTGCAAGCCACAAGCTACTTCTAGATGCTTCAGCAGGCCTTCTCAGGCCTGCAAACAGAGTGGGTTGTGGGCTTGATGCAACCAAGAAGAGGCCTTCAGAGCCTCTCCATAAGCATTCTGGTGCTACTAGGAGCTTGGGGTCATGACCCACCATGGAGGATGGGATAGGTCATGGCAACAAAAAGTTTGTTAACCACTGCAGTATTATCTAGATCAGTGGTTCTCAAACATTTAGCACCAGGACCCTCTTTTTAGAATGAGAATCTGTCAGGACCCACCAGAAGGGATGTTATGACCAGAAGTGACATTAACAAGCAGGAAATTTTTAACAATCCTAGTCTGCAATCCTACCCACACTTATCCAGGAGTAAGTCCAATTGACTATCATTGTTAAAAGCATGTACATTTTAGCCTGTTCAAAATACAGATCTTTACTATTTCCCCAAATGCAGTCACATACCATGGTAGCATCAGGTCTAATATATTAAAAATAAAATATTGAAATGAATGAGGCCCCCCTAAACTGGCTCATGACCCACCAAGTGGGTTCCATCCCACAGTTTGAGAAACACTGATTTAGATCACGGGAATCAGTCTTCAACTCTCACAAGTGTAGTGCAGCTCTTCCTATTTATGTATATAGATTTCCATGGGCAGTGAAGGAGACCTAACTAGCAAGTCACTCTAGTCATGAACAAGGCTAACATCCTATGCACTCTTTCTTAGAATACAACTCACTGAATAAAATGATGAAATTGGAACCAGTTCTCTTTTCTGCTGAAAACTATTGTGCACATTGATGGCACCATATAAATAATAATAAAGCCTTGCTTCTGAGTACACACACACACACACAAGATTGAGCTGTCCAACTGCAATCCAAACAATGCTTACCAGGAAGTATCTGGCAGAACTTCCAACTAAAGGTGCTCAAGACTGGGCTGAATGGACTTGTCAGCAGGAAAGGGAACCAATGATTTATTAAAACAACGTCCCACATACAGAAAAGCAGACTAATTTTGACCATATAACTGAAAACACTTCAGAAGTAAACAAAATATTTAAGAGCTAATCTCAAGAATTCTGAAGAAAAAACAATCTTAAAATCACACAACAAGGCAAGATGGCAAATGAAACATCTGCAGAAATTGGTGTGTTAACTAGTTTAACAAAGTTATTATGGGAACTTTGTTTTACTACAACCCACTAGTGATAAATGAATAAAGAAATGTACTGAGACCTCTTTCTGACCTTTTAGTTCTATACCTCTAGGGCAGCATAATTAGCATGAACAACCTTTCTTCCCCCCCCCCCCTAGAATTAAGGAACTGTAATGCACAAGTTGGATAGCTCTGTAATAAGCAGTGATTTGTACTTCTACATGCAAGATATGCCCAATGCGAAACACCCCAAAGAACTAATTTTTCTGCTCAACTGCTTGATAGCCCAATCCTAACACTTTCCTCGAGGTAAGCCCCCACTGACTCTGCTGGAACTTCCTTCTGAGTAGACATGCACAGGATTGGGCTCTCAGGCTGCCATCCCAACCACACTTTCCTGGGAGTAAGCCCACTGACTCTGCTGGGACTTCCTTCTGAGTAGACATGCACAGGGCTGGGCTCATACAGTTTGGGGACTTTGTTTTAAAGCCATTCAGTGCAACCCCCGTCCCGAGCCTCCTCCAGCACTTCCGGTTCTCCTTGTGGCTGCTACGCTCCCCCCGCAACAGTGAGCCTGACTGACGGGGCCCTCCTTCACAACAGACTTCCGAGGACCAACGTCGGAACTCCAGCCTAGCAGGGGCCCCGGTGTGATGGAGGCATCAGAAACCACCCGCGTTCCCTCCGCCTCCCGGAGAAATGCAGCAGCCCCACTTCTGGCGCACGCACCGCCCGCCACCCGCGCTGTCTTCCTGGGCGCCTCCGGCTGAGACTGCAGGCGGCTGCAGCAGGGGGTCTGCGCGGGGCGCCGCCGAGGACAGCAGCAGCCCGCTCGGCACCTCAGAGGCCGTTTCAGCGTCGCCGGAAGGAGGCTGGCGGCGGCGGCGGCGCCCGCCTCCCACCACCGCACCGCCGGTGCTGCGCGTGTTGTGCCTGACCCGGGCAGCAGCCGCCTCCAGGTTACATAACGCGCGCGCCCCTCTCAGTCGCGGCGCGGCTGGCGGGAGAGCGTCGCGTCGCCCAGTCTCGGCCCGAGCCTGCCGCGGGCCTCCCCCTCAGGGTGGGCGAGAGGCGGACGCGGCCACGGGGAGGAGTTCAAAGAAGCCGCCGCCGCCGCCGCCCCCTCACCTTTGGCAGCCGCCGCGTCCCGGGCGTCACCGCCGGGCCCCGCTGCGGGAGCCTCACATCGCGTCCACCGCGCCGCGCCGCGCCGCCTTCACCCGCCACTCCTCCTTCCCCTTCCCTCAGAAACGCCGCGTCACGCGCCGCGCGCGGAGAGTCTCGCGCCACCAACCGCCGCGGCCCCGCTCAGCAGCCCTCGCGGCTCGCGCCGGCCCAGGCCGCTCTGCCCTCAGGCGGCGCCCCCTAGCGTCGCGCGCCCCTCGGAAGCCGCGTGGCCGTCGGCGGCCGCCTCTTCCAAGCGCCGGCGGGGCTCACGTGACGTCTGGCGAAGGTGGGACGACCCCTTAGGCCCCGCCCCCGTCTCCTTCCTTCCTCCTGGCTCGCGCCCCCGCTCTGCGGGCTGCG
The DNA here is from genome assembly GCF_035046505.1 of Tiliqua scincoides. NCBI lineage: Eukaryota > Metazoa > Chordata > Lepidosauria > Squamata > Scincidae > Tiliqua > Tiliqua scincoides. Next base: position 90,308,260 of record NC_089823.1, read on the forward strand.
GACTCGTCGGCGGGTGGACGGGACGCCGTCGCTCCCCCTCACAGGCACGGGCGCGAGGCGGGAAGGGGGCGCCTGCTGCACCGGGCAGAGACACGCGCGCTGCAGCCCGGAATAAGCCCTGCTGCTCACTCACGAACCTGCTCCTGGGACACCAGGAGGCGGCAGCAGCCAGCTCTGTGGGGCTGCTTCTCCCTCACACACACGCCAAGCCATGACTGTGCACTCTCGACACACACAGAGGTACGCACACACACACACACCAAGCCATCACCAAGCAGTCTTGACACACACACACCAAGCCATCACCAAGCAGTCTGGACACACACACACCAAGCCATCACTAGGCAGTCTCGACACACGCCAAGCTGTCACTGTGCAGTCTCAACACACAGAGGTACACACACACCAAGCCATCACCATGCAGTCTTGACACACACTGAAGTACACACGCGTGCACGTACACCAAGCCATCACTGCAGTCTTGACACACACAGAGGTATACACACATACATGCCAAGCCATCACTATGCAGTCTTGACACACACAGAGGTACACACACACACACACCAAGCCATCACTGCAGTCTTGACACACACTGAAGTACATACACACACACGCCAAGCAATGACTGCAGTCTCAACTTGCACAAGGAAGTACATGCCAAACCATGACTGTGCAATCTTGACACTGCATGTATGTATGTATAGGGGGCAGGTTTTTCCACCAGGATTCCACAACTCCCCGGGCTAGTTTGTGCAGCTCTCCAATGACCCCTGGCTCATAGTTGGGAACTACTGACTTTAACCATTGTAGAATGTTGGCAGGTGCAGCTCAGAATGGAAGGGTTGAACAAGCTGCACCTGCCAACATTTCCTCTTCTGTACAATGGTTAAAGGTAGAGGCACTCCACCCCCCTTTAGTAACCCCACTTTTAGGCACCCCTCGAAGGCTGCACACTCCACAGTTTAAGAACCCCTGGTTTAGATTTCTAATTCCTCTTGTAGAAACTTGGCTCCCAATAAATAATTCATATATTGCAATATAACTGTGTAATGTTGTTGTATGTGATTGTGTACTTACCAACTATTTTCTTTACTAATGTTCCATGTTTTCACTAAGTTGTTTTTCTTGTCCTGACTGTGTGGCTGGCTTATAGATCACATACAGTATTCTCTTTTTCCAATTTGGGCAACAAGATAATCATTTGATTGTATGAAATGAAGTTTTAGATAGGTCCAGATAAGTCCAGACAAACTGCCCGTGGGTAAGCAGTTGACTCTTCAGTTCAAGGAATTGCTGGCCCATCTGCCCTGGTGCAGCTGCAGCCTGTAACTTGATGTAGACCAAGTGTTTTGCATAATAGATCTATCTGCAGGTCCTAACTAGCAGAGCTGGGAAAGACCTCTGTCCAAGCTCTTAGACACAGAACTGGAGATACTTTGCTAGGTGAATTAATGGTCTGAATTGATAAAAGACAGTTTTATGTGTTCCCCACCCTTGCTAAATACATTATTAGCACTAACAGTACTGTTGCATTGTCCTTCAGGGAACTGGAACCTTTGCATTTTCTAGCTGAATGCATTTATTCACAGGTTTGCATCTGGTAGTGCTGAGGTGACATGAATCAACACAAAATTCTTTTGGGAATTTTTGACAGCTTCCCCATCTTCATAGGACTATGCATAGTATGTGGTTTTCCATAACGTTTTGATTGGTTCTAATCTGTGTTGTCAGTTCTCAGTGGGGAAATGATAGGCACACCATTTGTGGTCTAGAACTCTGCCCTCCAATTCATTAACAAACTACAATTTTTAGTACATTTGCAAATGGTTAGTCAATGTACTGGATTTATTTTGTTTGTGAAATTTAAGAGATTCTCACGAGTTTTCAATTTTTGTCAGAAGAGTAAGTAGAAATTTAAGCAATGGAAAAAACAGTGCCCCTTTTGTAGAAGCATTTGTTTTTACAGACCCTGTGTTTTCCAAAAGCCATATGTCTGTTTTTAGAGGGTGAATTCAGTGAATTGGATCCAGTCTTGTCAATATTTTTCACAGAATCAGGAGGGACTAAGGGGCTATTTTAATTTATTTTAGTTTCTTGTTATGCCAGAACCAGGCCAATATATGCAAGGGATGTCCTTGGACCTACAACCACATACTGGTTACAGGCTTCAGGAAGCTCCTATATCAGAGATTTTCAACCTTTTATCTCATGGCATACTGATAAGAGACGGGCAGCCCAATCCTGAGTTGCCCGGGGCGCCCAGGCACTGCAGCACCGATAAGGGCTGCCACCGGATCCTGTGCGCCCCAGGCTACCGTGGGAGGTGCCTTGGGAGAAGGGGACTTTCGTCCCCTTCTCCCTGGTAAGGTAAGCAGCCCCACAATGGAGTTATTCACTTTATTGCCGACCAAAAGGTTGGCAGTTAAGGCGCGGTGCCCTCCATGAGCGCCTTGGATCCTGCGGAGTGGAGCTCCGCGGACCTGTCTCCCTCCCTCCCCCCAGCACGCCTCCCCCTGCCCTGCCCCTGCCGGCCTCCCCCTCCCCGGAATACCTCCTCCCTGCCCCTATCCCTGCCCCCGCTTACCGTGCCACGGGAGACCACCGAGCTGCGGAAGCTGGGCTGTTACATGAAAATCCCTTTTTCCTAAGTTGTGATTTTATTCTGGTTACTAAAATATCATGTAGGCCAAACCTCAACATACAGGCCACAGTCAAGTCAAGCCACAAGCACATGGAGTGCACAACCCCCACTTAGCTATATGCAAAAGTGTCTCCTGATCCATTCACCATGTATGCAAAACAAGTCGGCATGCACTTCCGGAGCAATAAGTCTATTGTTCTATTGTTGTAATTCAATCACACTTAAGTACCCTATGCAAACTGCCTCCAGGGGTTGGCCGAGTTCCCCCACATAGGAAGCCAGCATGGCTGATAGCTGGCTTCTGATCATCCTTTTCTTGCATGCTCCACGTGTCCCACTGTGTGTAGTGAGCATGCGCATCCAGGAGGCCACATCCAGGTAATTCAGGTCAGCAAAAACCCTTAAAAGAGAAAGGCTGCCATGTGCGTTCTCTCTCTATGGCTGCCCTCCCAAGGAAGAGGTCCTTCATAGGACTCTCCACCCCCCCCCCAACTGCTTCCCAGGACAGGTAACTATATCTTGCGTCTGGAATCTTTTCCCTTCTCCCCCCTTTTTTCTCCCATTCCCATCTTAGTTAGCAACTGGGTTATGCAGATCAGGGACCCCTAAAATCCTTCCCTACAACCTATCCTTTTCTGATTCCTTCTTGGATGCACCAAATACACGGCACATGCAACCACCATAAAGCTAGGTACACAAGATCCAAGTACTAGGAACCAAGAAACATATACTTACCATTTTCCATGTGCATTATGTTTACCTGTGTGTTTTTGTAATAAAAATATAATATAATTGTTGATTGAAAGTTATCTTTCTCCCAGTCTCTTTTCAAGATAAAAAGGAATTTCTTTGCATTACGCTGTCTTGTTATCTAGCCTGTGATCCTGAAGTTTCCAAAAGGGTAATATAATAATTCCCCTTAAAACACAACAGCCCTTTTTGGTAACAGGGCAACCATCCCACACCAGCCCAGCACTGGCCGGCACTGGGCTAGCACGGGCAGGAGCCCGGTGGTGAGGCTGGCAAACGTGCTTTATGGCATGTTTGCGACAGTGCTTGGCGGTACGCAGCCATACTGCCAAGCACAGGATTAGACTCTAAAATTGCCAAGGCACACCATCAAGTTTTTGACAATTGACAAGGCACACCATGCTGCCAATGTGAGGCTCACACCCCTCATTGGGCCTACTAATAAATGACTTTTCCCCAAATTCCTGTGGCACACCTATTGACCACTCACGGCACACCAGTGTGCCATGGCACAGTGGTTGAAAATGGCTGTCCTATATAGTAAAACTACTCTCCTTTGCTACTCCCTACAGGCTCATGATACATTGTATGGGAAGTTTGGGACATGGGCAGGCCAATCCTAAATACAGCAGCTTGACCTGGTGCAGCAGCATGAAAACAGCTGCTGCTGCATCCAGTGCCACTGCCGACACGCCAGAGATCTGTTTTGCTGGTGCAGACTTGAGAGACTCTGTGTTGGCCCTTCAGGCCCAACAGAGTTCTGAATCTGGTGGAGCAGAGCTCTGCTGGTTCCACCCCCTCCTGCCTCAGTTCCTTCGCCGCTGTGCCTGTCCCAGAATGCCTGCCCCTGAGGCCTTCATTGCTGCCCAGAACCCTTACCTAGCCTTGGGCACTGGGCCAGTGCCAGTGCTGACTCCACGCCGGGTGCTGTGTATGTGCCTTATGGCACATTTGCGACACCCAGTGCTAGTGCTGGCCCAGCTTAGGATTTGGCCCTCACTTCCCAATCTTATGCAGGTCTACTCAGAAGTAAGTCCCACTGTGTTCAATAGGATGTCCTCCCAGGAAAATGTGCATAGGATTGTAGCCTTAGTAAGGCTCATGGGACACTCCTTCACACAGGGCTGTGACCATGAGGAACTGGGACACACAGACATTCCTGCTTCCTAATTTGCGTTCCGATTGGTTGCATTTTCCACTGAGAGGTGTGGGACACAGTACTCCAGCCTCACTGTTCAACCTATCCAGACCATGCATGACTCGCAGTGTCCCTAAGTAGTCTGAAGGTTAATTCAGTATGCAAAAATATGTTCAAAGTTAGAACATAAGAACATAAAGAACATCCCCACTGGATCAGGCCATAGGCCCATCTAGTCCAGCTTCCTGTATCTCACAGTGGCCCACCAAATGCCCCAGGGAGCACACCAGATAACAAGAGACCTGCATCCTGGTGCCCTCCCTTGCATCTGGCATTCTGACATAGCCCATTTCTAAAATCAGGAGGTCTGCAACAGCATCTTCCTGCTTCGATTTGCTTGTATCTGTAGTAGCTTGTGACAATTCACCGATCCATGAAGCTGCACTTAAGCCAAGCCAACCTTTCTCTCCTCTTAAGAACATAAGAAGAGCCCCACTGGTTCAGGCCAAAGGCCCATCTAGTCCAGCTTCCTGTATCTCATAGTGGCCCACCAAATGCCCCAGGGAGCACACAAGACAACAGGCACAACCTGCATCCCAGTGCCCTCCCCTGCAGTTGAATGAAACTGTTCTCTGTATCTCAAAATGAATTTGAATTTGAACTTTTTCAAGTCCAGTTCTCCATTTTCATGATTCTGAAAATGCAGTCAGAAGGCTAGATTATGTGATTCATTCTGTGATTGACTATGTATGGGTTTCTGGATTCTTCCTATAATCATCCTGGAATTTGCATTTAGGATAAAGCCCTGCATGTAGCGCAATCTAACTTGTAACCAGATAATTTTGATGTGACACCTTAACCTAACAGGAAGAAAAATACATTACTACTGCTGTATATAAAGCTAAAACCAGTCTGATCACATCTCTCATACAAGACAGTGCTGCATTGCAGGCAACCACTCACACAGTTTGCATGCAACTCCAGACTTCTCCAGCACTAACGCACTGTACCTGCTTTATCAGTATCATTCACTACAGGACATTCTTTGCTGCTGTCTGCTGCAGCGACTCTGTTTAGACATGGATACATATGGGGATTAAAGTGCAAGAATAATCTATGTTTAACACGCTGTTGCTGTCAGCTGGGAAAATAAAGGATGAAGATGCCTAGCCTAGATGCAGTTGGCTTTTACTGACATCTAATGGGCACAAGGAGAGACTGCAGGGAACCGATGTGTAGAAAACAAGGAGGCAAACCCTTGCACCTTCTAATTAAACAGCGTACCCTCCTTGTCTTCTGAAGCAAAATAATTACAGATTACTGAACAAAATAATTTCTTTTCAAGAGGCAATTTCAACAGGACTGTAATAGTTGCTCCTGAATTTTGCCTAAGTAAAATTTCTAGAGCAAATTTAGAGGTTTTGTTGTAACAAAATATCTGAGGAATTTTGAAGAAACCCAAATAGGTTTCAAAAATTAATAAGTCTCAATTATTGAAATCAAAGTTCAATGATCACTACATTTCTAAGATTTGCATGCCCTTGTTTCTGAAGAACTGTATTTTTGAAGCAATTTTGGAGGTTCCTGTTTTTGAAAAAATCTGAGGAATGCCACAGAAAGCAGAATTCTGATAAGCCTAGCGAAGCGAGCCTGCTCACTGCATAGTGTTTTGCACATCTGAAGGCCAACACATACATTATGTTGAACATGCACTTTGCCATTTTGTTTTTATTTTTATAAATAGTAGCCTTAAGGGATCAGGATGGGGAGGGGAAAAAAGGTTTAAACCATTTTCTCCATGCTGAGGTTCTGATAAAAACCACACACACACCCCTGCTTATTGGTGCCAAAGGCAGCCAGTCTTGATCATCTGCTGGCAGCTGCTGTTTTCAAAAATGAAAATGAAACAGCAGACCACACACATATTGTAATATGTAGTTTGGCCCCAAGCGTCACTATTTTGGTGCCCTGTGGAAACTGAATGTTATTTTTCAAGGGAGGTTTGATGAAATTCTTCCCAACCCGTCAAAAAGGAGTAACTGAAAATTTCTACAAGAAATTTTATTTATAGTAAATGAATTGTAAAGACTCAGTCACATGCTTTGGCTTAAAAAAATTAATCAGCTGAGCTGCTTATATAAAATCTACCCTGTTACTGCTGATGAAATTGTTAAACGGATGGTAAAATGAGTGCAAAAACATCTCAATCATTTAGCTGATGAGCCTAGCAGATGGTAAATGCTGCTCAGTGGAAAAAAATAGGAAGTAATTAGTCTAGGAACAAAGACTAAAATTGAGGTAATGTGTGAGAATAAGTGTATGTAGGGGGGAATTATTGTGGAAAAATGATAAAAACCATCACTCTGTTTCACAGCTGCAACAAAAAAAGCAAAACTGTAATGATGAAGCAAGTAAGAAAATACAATACAAATTTCCCTTATTGTTAACAAACATTGCAGGAGAAGTCACATCACATGCATTAAAATAGGAGTACAGGTTTTACTGGAGTACCCTACATCAGCTGATGGGCATGAAAAGCCCAATATATGGAGATAAATTTGCCTTTCAATATGTACCTATCATGAATCTATTGTTGAAAGTGAAGTGATTAAATTCAGGACAAGAAACATCCTGAGGAAAGAAAACCATTTGTGGAAAGGGGGATCAAAACATAGAGAAAATGAAGTGGCAAGTGAGAGCCCAATCCTGAGCTCAGTGTGCCAGCTCACCACTGGTGTGCACTGCCATAAACATGCCATAAGGCACACTTGCAGGCCGAAGTACCGGTGCTGGGCTAGCAGTAGGTGAGCACCAGAGCTCCACCACTCAGTTGCACTGAGAGGTAGGTAGAGGCGTGGGGGGAGGCGGAGAGGAGGTGTTCCGGGGTGGGGGGAGGCTGAGGGAGCAGGGCAGGAGGGAGGTGGGACCGGTTAGTGATCTACATCGGTTTCAAGTTATGAACAGGCTGTTAGTACCTAACCTCTCTGTAAGCAGATGCCCAGTTCAACCTAAATACCTGCCCCCCGCCAATGTAGCTGTGCCAAGGAGTGTTCCATCAGCAGAGGATTTACATAGGAAATGTACTGTGTCAGAGCAAGCATTCCTTTTGTCATTTAGCATGTATTGGCTGATATTGTATGACATGTTCTAATGGCGATGATCAAGAAGTGACACAGGACAATGAAGCTCCAACTAAAAATCTTATTTAACCTGCTCTCTGGCTTCTGAGATTTCACAGTGTCTCTGACATGTTATAGGTATCAAAGTTTTGGATCCACAGAAATGCAAGGCTGCTTCCTCTCATAACCAGGGCCTGTCAGCTTTACTTTTCACTCGTCTGGCAGCAGCCCATCAGCACCTTCTGAAAAGTTTCCAAGGTTTAAGAATACCTAATTTTGTGCAAGACTGTTGTCGGTTTTTGGCATCCCAGGCTTGAGATTGTTATTAGCCAGGATGTGGCAGGAGGTCCTGATATCTAGGCCTGGTGTGAAGCAATCAGCAAGGCAGCACAGATGATGCAATCAACTGTGCCTGCTGCAGGTGGGAGTCACATGACTTGGGGAGAGATGAGTACTGAGTCAAGTAGGCTATGGAGCAGGGGTGCCCAAACCCCGGCCCTGGGGCCACTTGCGGCCCTCAAGGCCTCTCAATGCAGCCCTCAGGGAGCCCCCAGTCTCCAATGAGCCTCTGGCCCTCCAGAGATTTGATGGAGCCCACACTGGCCCAACGCAACTGCTCTCAGAATGAGGGTGACTGTTTGACCTCTCACGTGAGCTGTGGGATGAGGGCTCCCTCCACTGCTTGCTGTTTCAAGCCTGTGAAGCAGCAGTGGCAGCAAAGGAAAGGTCAGCCTTGCTTTTTGCAAGGCCTTTTATAGGCCTTAAGCTATTGCAAGACCTTCATTTGTTCATATAAGTTCATCTTTAATATATTCATTTATGTAAACTTATGTAAATTTATTCAAATTTAAAATGTAAATTAATTTTTTTTTTACCTGGCCCCCGACACAGTGTCAGAGAGACGATGTGGCCCTCCTGCCAAAAACTTTGGACACCCCTGCTATGGAGGAATGGTGCAATACACCACTGGGCAGCCAATCAGAGTGGGTCACAAGACTGTCTTGTGACTATGAGGTCGCCCTACTCTGATTGGCTGGCCCCGGTATACATGGGGCAAACACAGACACCAAGGTGTGGGTTGTTGTGGTGGAGTTTCTGCATGCCGTGCTGCTGGTTTGTGTACTGAATTTGGACTGCCTTCTTGTGACTGACCTGCTGTATCCCTGACTTCTGGACTGTTTGACTGACTACTCTTCTGCCTGCTCCTTTTACCAATACATGCTTCTGCAACAAACAAGCCTGTCTGCTTCTTTGGCTCTGTTTGGGATCGCCTGCTTCTTTTGCTATCTCCCCTGCCATTCTGCTATCCGGAAAGCAAGGGCTGTCCTCCCCTGCTGACCTGACAACTGTATCCACTGCATTAAAGTTGCGCTTTGTCTTCCCTCTCTTGCTTAGCAAATGAATTCAGGGTGGGGCTAAGAGCTAGGAAATTCCCAAGTGAAATCCACCTATTTGCATGTCTACTCAAAAGTAACTCCCACTGTGTTCAACAGGACTTACTTTTGCATAGATTGTGCTGTTATTCTCATTTCCCACCTTCATTTCCAAAATGTGGCTAATAAACTAGTGGACTTGATCAGATTGTTTTAAATATATGTGAAGCTGTTTGAATGCTCAGGTATCACATGCATGCATGCATGCACGCACGCACGCACGCACACTTTTTCTGATTTCAGTGCCTACACACTATTTCAGGGTTTCTCAAACTAGGGTGTCGTTATGTCCCAGCCTGAGGGCCCTGGCCTCTGCGGGGCAGGGACAGGGGGGAGGCAGTGACATGATCCCCATGATCGAGTCAGTAAGGGAGCTGCAGGGACTGGCATTTACTTACCAGTCCCTGCTGCAGCCTCCCAGGGGTGTGGGGAGCCCTGTGTGACTCTCTGCAGGGCTCCCCAGCCTTCAAAAAGTGAAAGCGGAGCAATTGTGCTCCCCTGCCGGTTTTGCGGAGGTGGAGCGTGATTGCTCCACTTTCACTTTCTGGAGGCTGGGGAGCCCTGCAGAGGGTCACACAGGGCTCCCCACACCCAGGGAGGCTGCAGCAGGGACTGGTAAGTAAATGCCAGTCCCTGCAGCCTCCTTAGAGATGTGATCCTGGGGTTTGGATCGCTGCCTTCCACCCACTCCCACTGCCTTCCCCACTCCCCTGCAAGGACTTACTGCGATCCTCAAACTCCATGAGAGTTTGACAACCACAACCCTATTTAATAGTTTTTTCTGCCATTTCATATTCTCTCCAAGCTCAATGTTGACAACAGAAGGAGGCAAGAAAATTACAACTCTACAGAAATGTGCAATAACAGGAAGACAAAAAAGATGTTTAAGAAGGCTGCTGGATGCAAGTACCAAATCAATGGTACTGGGCACAGAAACCAAATGAAAATCACAATTATTTCCAAACAAATGTCCTGGTCTGTAGAAGGAATTCCATCATATTTAGTTATACTGGTATGGGCTCTAAAAAGATTCAGAATTAAAACTTTGTTGTAATTTATTAAGATTGATAATTACACAATGCATGTTCATAGTTTATTATTTGTTTTAAAATTTGAAATGTTTTACATTTGTCATGTTTCAAACTTTAGGAAGTATTGTAAACAAAATATGCAGCTCAAAGGCTGCAATCCTATACACTTGGGAGTGTCATTAAACACATTGGGGCTTATGTCTGAGTAGACATGCATAGGATTGCAGTGTCTGTTTCTTTTAGATGCTACTTATAATGTCATCCACATTTTCTTGTGAAATACGACCCATTTGATAATATTTGTGTTCATGCATAGTAATTTCAAAGGGCCTCATCCTTATCTGAAGATTAGGGTTTAGGAATACAGGCTGTTAACAATGGCAACACAAGACCAGACTTGGTGCATTCTCAAAGACGCTTTCATAAAGAAACAGATGAGACAAAATTGAGATATTAAGGATGTTGAATTCATGATTTATTTTCACATTAAAAAAGTAATCTTATTGATGAATTAATTTTTTTTTAATATAAAAGTGCTTTAAAAAAAAATCCTTAAGGCTCATCCTGTTATATTACAGCAGGGTTTTTCCACCATTCCAGCAACTGTGCTACATGAGTTTTGTATGAAGAGTAGAAACAGCAAAATCCCCAAACAGTAACACAATATGCCAATTTCATCACTTTATACACATGAGATTTAGGTATGAATGAAACAGAGCTATAAACAAACAAACCTCCCATACTGTTATCTTTATCTTGAAATAGGTCTGATAGATTGAACATTTTAGGCGTACATATAACTGCTGAGCAATGGAAACTAGTTAGAAACTTTTCAGGAGGTGAATACAGATTACATCCTCAGATTCTTATTCCAAAACTCAGGAAACCTAAGTTCATAAGCCAGCTATTCAAGCCATCAGCCACATGCTTAGCTCAAACAAAACTGTCAGGAAACCACAAACCACTCACATCAATGTAGTTCTAAAACAGTGAATCCTAATAGATTAGGGCTACAAACCTGTACATTCTTTCCTCAGAATAAGCCTCACTGAATACAATGGAACTTACTTCTTGAGTAGACATGAATAGGCTTGCACAGTAAGACAAGTAGCCTAACAATCAACTCCTCCCATAAAAACCAGTATCAGCTGTGTTGTATCCTAAGGAAGTTAGTCATGACTAAGCACAATTGAAATAAACGTTACCAGTTATTGATGATTAACTTTACAGTGTAATCCTATACTGTACATGTCTACACAGAAAGACGTTCCATTCATTTTAATAGGACTTGTTCCCAGGTAAGTATGTATAGGATTGCAGCCAAACAGCCCAGTCTTGAGCTGCCCATTATTCTGGGACTGCCGTTGCGCCGAAATGGCCGCAGCGGTATCCTGTGCACAACAGCATAGACGCCACCGGCTCCTTGGGAGAAGGGGACATTTATCCCCTTCCCATGAGTAAGGGAAGTAGCCCCACAATGTGGATATTTGACTCTGTGGCACCCTTGATGCAGGCTCTGGATGTGACAGAGCTCTGCTCTGCCGGTCCCACCTCCGTCCTGCCCCACTCCCTCCCCCGGCATGCCTCCTTGCCACCCTCTCCCTGCCTACCCCTACTCTGGAACACCTCCTCCCCTGGCAGAGCACCAGCGATCCAGCAGGCGCTGAGCTACCTCCTGTGCTGGGCTGGTGTTGAGGGCTGTGAATGTGCTTTACGGCACATTTGCGTCACTCACTACTGGTGGAGTGCCAGCAGTACAAGCTCAAGATTGGGTTCTAAGGGCACAATCCTAACTAACTCTCTAGCACTGGCATAGCTGTGCCAGTGGGGCATGTACTGCATCCTGCAGTTGGGGGGCAGTCACGGAGCCTCCTCAAGGTAAGGCAATGTTTGTTTCCTTATTTTGGAATTGCATTGCTCTTATCTTGGTGCTGGAAAGTTGGTTAGGACTGCACCCTAAATCTCATTTATTTCAATGGGAGTTAGGAAACTTAACTTCCTTCGTATATGATCAGCTATCATCAATAAAGCAGGACTTATAGACTTCAACTGACACATAACTTTGTTCCAGAAATATTGCTTCAAGAAGGAATGAGAAAGGACTTGCTGAAATCTGATTTCGTATTAATAGCTTCCTAGTTTTGGTCTCAAAGATGCAGAATCGAACAGCACTTGCTGTTTGTTCTTATCTTTTTAATTTTTAAATTAATAATATTAATTCATTACCATAATGATAATAAATAAAATGATAATGAATTAATTTTATTACCTTCCTTCATAATGAGTTATATATTATTTAGATGGATGCTGAAATTGCTATCTTGCTTAAATTTAAAATAGTTACACCGTAAATACTAAATTTTCCCCAAAGTGATCAAAATGAAATAGCCATAGCTTCAAATTAATCTTCTGTAAGAAGAAAGCTCTTCATAATTACAAAGGCATTCTGGAAAGTAATGGCAAAATAGCTGCCCATGTCATACATAGAATATTGCTGTTACTTTCTGAAACACCCTTGGAGACTGAAAGGAAAATGCCAACCGATCCAATAAATAAAGCACTTGAAACCATTCAAGAATGCTACAATACATATCAAAATATATACATATTTTACAGCATAAATTACTATACAGGGTATTTCAGTTTATTAAATTGCTCAGTTAATGTAAACAATGGAAATATGCTATTGTAATGGTACATATAGAAGGACTGTATTTAGATTGTACAGAGAGTAGCAGAAAGGTGTAAAGACTTATAGGAAGTTGGGCACCCTATTGCTGTTTGCACTGAAAAATCCATAAATAAGGAACAATTGATTCCTGTATGAAGAAGAGGAAAGTGGATAGTAATCAAGGCAAAGTTAAGAAAGGAAATTTTTGAGATAGTAAAAATTTGTTCTGTATCAGCATATAAGAATATATATAGCAAACCGGCACAAAAATGAATGAATATAATTGGGGCAGATTCACAAAAGATGTTTTCTACTTGCAGTTCCCAAGTATGAAATCACATAGGCAATGTCTTGTGTGAAGCAAACCTAGGTCAGACAAACATTTTTGCTTAATGGACAATTTATCCAACCACTGAACATACAGTTAAACCTCGGTATCTGCAAGGGATCTATTCCTGGACCCCTCCCCCAACGAATACCAAAACCTGTAGATAAGTGAATCCACAGGTTGGGTCCAATTGGATGTGACTGGAGATGTTCTCTGGTCACATCCAGAGGTGTTCTGAGGCCCAGAAAAGCCACATGCAGCCTCTACAGGCCTCAAAAATGCTTCTAGAGGTGTCAGAAAGGGACTTCCAGTTTTTATAAAAACTGGAAGTGCCTTTTCAACACTTCTGGGGCCATTTGTGAGGTCTGGAGAGGCACAAGTGGCTTCTGCAGGTCTCAGAAAGCCTCCCAGACGTGAATGAAGAACACCTCAGGTCACATCTGGGAGATCAGGTGAGACCCTGTATAGAGAGGATGGGCCCATGTACTGGATGTTTGAAAACAATTTGAAAAGCAAAATGTGTCGCAGCTATTTTTTTATTAAAGTGTAAGCACCTTTTAATTTATTTAGGCATTTTTAAAATCATGCTTTTCAACCACTAGAGGGACTCCCAAGGTTGCTCACAAACAGTAAAATAAAGCAGTGTTTACATCTATTCAAAACCAACTCTCCCAAACTGCCACCAATTAACAATTTAACATTTAAGTAAAAATTTCTACTCAAAGCAATTTAAAAAGGTACAAAATTAGAACATATGGTAATTTAATTAAAATAAAACCATGAAAAATATGTGGAGGTGCACATACACTCCAGTCATGCATACTCATCTGTCCCACAAAGTCTGTGGGTTGCCCATAGTCTTATACTTCCATTACCACACAGTGGATTTGGCTTTTGGTGTGCTACCACAAATGTTCTTCTTTGGGCAATTTATATATTGTCAGTATTTTTATCCTGCTGCTCAGGGTAAAAACCTCCCAGGGCAGCTTACAAACTTAAAAGAAAACCATAGAAAAACCAACAAATACATTCAAGATACAGCTAAAATCAATAGGACAAATCAATCAATATCAATAGGACATTTGCCCGGGTGTACCATAAAGTGTACCCTGTGGATGAGGGTCTGGCCACACATGACTATGAGCAAAGTAGCAACACAAGCAAGTTTTCCAAACAGTCACAAAATGCTCAGGTGGTTATGTGAAATAGTATCTAAGATTTGTTGAAAGATAAAAGTTAGCTGGATAGATGGGAAATGGTGACTGATTACTTCTATTGTTTGTCTGAAGACTGCAAATATAGCTTAATTGAGCCAAATGGATAGGGCCCAGGAAGGGGACAGGTTTGGCAGTGACAACACTGAATACTGACCTCTTTCCAGGCCTGATCCACCTTCCTGGTTCAATGTGAACTTGTGCCAGTGATTGAGGGCCCAATTCAATCCAATTTTCCAGTGCCGGTGCTGCTGTGCCAGTGAGTCGTGCACGGCATCCTGTGGTGGGGAAGCAGTCACAGAGGCCTCCTCAAAGTATGGGAACTTTTGTTCCCTTACCTCCGGGCTGCATTGAGGCAGCACCGGTGCTGGAAAGTTGAATAGGATTGGGCCCTGAGCTGGCACAAGTCCAAGTTGACCCATAGCAGCTGCTGGGGCTTATCCCAGGGCAAGGGGAGAAATGTGCTCTTACCCCAAGGAGGTCTCCAGCAGCTAAAAATTCCCCTCATGATACAGCAGAAGCCATGCCAGCACTGTTGCATCACCACATGGGAATTTAGTTATGAATGGGCTGTTAGGATAAGATTGGTAGATTTTCCCTGTCCTCAGGATATCTCTAACTTAGTGGACATTTGATGTTTTTAAAGCAGTGATACGATCACGAGATATGTGTGGCCAAATTCTGTAATCTTAACATATTTTTCACCCCTAGAATAATCCTGTATAATCCTTGATTTTGTCAGAGAAATTGGGTGGCTATAAATGGCAAGTTATACTATAGTTGCTTATTGCTGAGAGCATATAACCACAAGGGAAATCAATTGTCTGACACCCAGATTTCCAGTGGATGGAAACAGATATAACAATTTTTTTTCCTAATTACATGATGCCAAAGGTGACTAACGTAGTCATACGACAGGGGTGTCCAAACTGCAGCTTGTGAGTCACGTGTGGCTCTTTGAAATATAATGTGTGGCTCTCAGAAAAAGTTGGCTGAGCTCCTTTTTGCATCACAGTTAGTACAAAAGGTAAACAGAAATGTTCAAGCTTTATAATAATTTATTAGGTATAAACTGAGAGTCCACTGGATAAAAACATAAGTTTAATGTTCATGGTGAGTAAATATATTTAAGAATTTAAATGCTTCTTAAATACCAGGTGATTGACAGTGTAAAACCACCATACTTCTTTCTCTTTTATTTGTGGGGTTTTCACTGATGAAGAGATACATTTCTGCAATAGTTTTGGGGAAAATTATCTTTATCATAAGAGGATTGATGTAGAAAATAATACACAGTATAATGTGGATCAATGATTTCAGAAATTCTAGGAGAGTTGAAAGATTTGGTGCTTTCTTTTAAAAGAATACTGTAAAATGGATAAACATCAAGTCATGTTTGAGTGCAAATTGCTACTAGGAATCAGTGTCACGCCTGCTACCTAGCAAAGGGAAGCATGTTTAATCTTAATCTCAGCGGGTTTGCAAACTCTGGTTTCATTTTGAATAAGACTTATGGAGGTGTGTGTGTGTCAGCATACAGCATGTACAACAAAGGTAGTTGCCATGGTAGTTTTGTGTGCGTCAAGTACAAATCTGTCAGGTGTGAATATTTGTGTTCACTTAAAAAAAAAAGTTTTATATATATATATAGTTAATTAGGGTTACACATTAGGAAGAAATTTACTGCAAATTTTCATTATCTTATTGTTAACAGACCAAGTCTCATGCCACTGCAGCTGCACCAAAAAGGAAGGTGCTGAATCCAGAAAGTGGGGGGGGGGGGGGGAATCAGAAAGCTTTTGAGGGGAAACTGTTTTGCCACAGAGTGTAGCAAACCTAGCTTTCCAGGTAGATCTGAATGTAATTGCTGAATATAATCTAGAATAAACTGCAATAAACTAATTTGCTAAATGCAAGTTTAAAATGTGTGTGTTGATATGCATTTAAGTGTACATAGTATAATAATTTTTTTGACTGAATCAGGTGCAATTTGTTTTGAAATTTCGTTTTTGATAAAATTAAAGACTATCTTCAATCATCTTCTTTTCTATATTATCATTCCACCATTTTAAAAGATCTTTTGCTAACTGTAGCATATGCAATTATATAAAAAGACTTCATGAAAATCAAGATGATTCCAAAACAAATTATACATCACATAGTATGTATAATCTTGTTTGTTATGACCACAAAACATTCATGTCTCAGGGCCCAATCCTGAGTCCCGTTAGGGAGAAGGGCGGGATAAAAATAAAGTTTTATTATTATTATTAATCCTATCCAACTTGCCAGCACTGGCACAATCACAATGCAGCCCCAAGATAATAGAACAAACATTCCTTTACCCTGAGAAGGCCTCTGTGACTGCCTCCCCACCACAGGAAGCAGTGCAAGCCCTATTGGCGCTGCTGCACTGGCACTGGAAAATTGGATAGGATTGGGTCCTCAGTTTGCATATTCTATTCTATGAGACCCACAAGGATGGTCAACTGCTCATGTGGAACCTAGATCTGGCCTCCAATACAACCAGATTTTAATAGGGTATGGTACAAAGTTTGCTCACAGTTTTACTACTGAGGAAAATAAAAGTAATAGATATTTTCTACATTTAAAAATTGTGTAATTCTTTTTGATTTTGTATGTAATGTGTACAGAACATGAAATGTACTATTTGTATATAATGTTAAATTTGAGCTGAGTGCCTATGCTACTTCACTTAGCTGCTGCTATATCAATGAGCTGTGAGGAACAGATTATGGGAGGAGGAGATTATTGTACAGTCCCCAAGAATGGTCTCCAAGTATGTGTAAGTTGGTCTTTTAATGCTCATGTTAAGTTACTCTTATAAAATATAATAAATGTGTTTTATGATAAAACTTGCAGGTGAGCTTGTATTTGACCTAATTCAGGAAACAATTTACAGTAATGATAAAGGTGCCCTCTTTTAGCACTGTTTTGTTACAGTGCCCTTCATCCCAAGTTGATTGACATCCATTGTAGCCAATGAGAGCAGTGTATTCTGGATAGGGCAGGGCCAATCAGCTCCCACTGCCTTCAGTGGCCTCTCCTTTAATACTGTTTCATGTTAATACTCTGTTTTGAACAAATGAATCGCTCGCTTTTATGGAGGTATTATTGTGTCTTCAAAACAGTTAAGCAGATATTTATGAATGTACTTACAGCCTGATCCTATGAATTGGGCCAGCACACAGAGAGCTTTACAACAGCAGGACAAAGTTCTGCTGTGGTAAAATGACCTCTGGCAGCAACTATTTTAGGCAAGACTTACAAAGGTAGGTACAACAGCAATAGGGGCAGAACAAGGCAGGGAGAGGGTGGAATGGGGCAGGGAATAGGACAGTCCGGGTGAGATATTGGTGACATTCATGTGCACCGATATCCTAACCCAGTCTGACTCCCTTACTGCCATTGTTACACACCTTGGACTTACACCTGCTAAACAGCAGGCATGGATCTGAGGAGTACCATGACAGTGGTGGAGGCTTTTCCTGGGGTAAGAGAGCAAACACTTACCCCAAGGAGACCTTCCCAATTGCTCTTCCTTCCTGTTGATTCAGCGTTTGCTTCGTTGGTGCAGCTGCATTGGCGAGGGGGATTTGGTTTGGTTTGGGCTGTCTAATGGCAAATACTTTTCTGACATAGATTTACTACGTTTTATTGTTCTTGGTTAAATCAACCAACGAAACTTTGGTTTAATTTCCACGCATGCTCGTGTTTATGTGAGTTTTTCCTAGTATGCCTATGTTTTGTTTTCATCTTTACAGAAGTTATTTTGGGAGACTATTAAAATATAATGAATCAGAATGGGCAAACATTGCATGATATACATACACATCTATTTATGCACTCTGAAAAAAAAATTGTTCAGTGTTGAAGAAGTATTCACATTTGTTTGAAGCAATGCTGTGGTTGAGTACTTCTGTAGCACAGTGTCTAGAATAAACAGAATTGTCTGTGGGATAGTCTAACGTCCAGAGGAATGACTCACAGTCATTATGACAACTGAGCACTATTTCTTATCCAGTAGAGTCCTTGTTGCGTATATTGAACTAGATGCTCCATACTGCTATGCAAGGTGACCGGTCCCATCAGTGCATCCAAATCATTAAAGAAATCTAGGAAATAAAACATTTATTATTCAATGTTGCATAATATTGATTTTCCTAACTAACACAAACAATATTTTCTGCTTTGTAGTTGCTAAATATTTGTTTCAGTAGTTGCTTACACTTTATAATTCTAACCTGTTTTATTGGGTGCCCTTCAGAGAGAAAGGCGAAGTATAAATCAAATAAATAAATAAATTTAAATATCGGCTTGTTCTGTTTAACCAAAATTTTTATCTCTTTCATAAACTACACTCTTCTCTCATTATCCATACCTATTTTGCTTCTGAAAATGGCCCTTATAGTGAAAATCCAGATGAGTACAATTATAACACTAATTTCAATGAGAAAAATTCTAACTCGTTCCAAAGCCATTCCAAGTTCACCCCAAAATCACCTGAATTGCCTAATATCATAGGGGAAAAGTTTGTGGAATGACAGAATAGAACAAATAACACTATACAGCATAAGTAAGTGCTAAAGTCAACAATAAAATGTTTCAGAAGTTCTAGTGTCACATAATAAGGTTTAGAATCTCAAGCTTTAGTTACAAACAATGAACAACTCTCTAACTTCACCTGTTTCTCCACTTTTCCCATGAGATTTTTTCAACTTTGGTTCTTTAGGATTCATATTTATAGTAATTAGTAGAAACACAGTACAAAAACAGATATGTTGTAAAAGGGAATATGTAACACATGTGCCTTGAAAGCATGGGGACCTGCTACCCATCAGGCAGTACATCTCACATGCAGGAGTGCGCCTCTTTCCAAGCTGTGCTTTGTCTTCCGAGGATCCTGAAGAGAGCTTCTCCTAAAGCTTATTGAGCTTCTCAAGATTATTGAAAATCTTGGTGTGGATAAAGAGAGATGCACAGTATGGATAATAAACATAGTATGGATAAGTAAAAATCCGAATAGCAAATATAGTGATAATGAGGGAAGAATGTATACACCATGTGTCTGTGTGGGGGAACTGATCCACCTTAATCCAGTTCTGGCCATCTCAGTCATGATATTGCTGTATTTACAAGAACATTTGAGGCCAGAAGCCCATGGATTTGAGGGGTTTTGAGCTTGCAAGAGCTGGGAGTACCTGTCGGTCTCCAGTTTCCCCTTACCTGGAGGGCTGGCAGATAAAAGCAGGTGATGGTAGGCTAATGTGGACAGTATTCCCCACAACTGGGTTTCTTGGAGTTGAGAGAGCCTGAGTTGTGGCAGAGACTAAGGATCCAATCCTAACCAACTGATGCAGGCATGAGGTATGTGCTGCATCCTGCATCTGGTAGAGCCATGGAGGCCTCCTCAAGGTAAAAGGACATTTGTTCTCTTAGCAGCTTCTTCAGTGCTGGAAATTTTGATAGGATTGGGCCCCCAAACTGCAATCCTATACACACTTTCTTGAAAGTAAGCCCCTTTGTATACAATAGTATGTATTTTTGCATATACATCATACAAGCATAATGAGTTATCCATGGGGATTCCATTTTGGAACCACCCACAGTTAACTGAAACTGCAGATACCAGTGAACACACCCTTGCCCACCAGGTGAGGGGTCCTCTGATCCCAGCAGTAAAAAAGCACTACTTTAAAAGTTTTTCAGTGAAACTGGAAGTTACTTTTTTATACCTTAAAAGGCATTTGGAGGCCTGGGGAAACCCTGGAGGGCTTCCCTGAGCCTTCTAATGCCTTATAAGGCATAAAAAAGTCACTTTTGGTTTCATGGAAAAACCAGAAGTCGCATTTTTTTTTACTGCTGGAATCAGAGGAATCTCTGGAGGGGGTGTGTGCAGGGGGGGCAAGTGTGGGGAGCCCTGCGGACCCAATCTGCAGATAAGTGAATCTGTGGATACGGGGCACCCCTGTAGTACTGCACTCTAAATTCAAGTGCAAGCAATGCACTGGGGTTAGTAAATGATGAGTAAATTTTTCCATCAGTTTCACTCAGACCTGTTCCCAACCAATTTCAGTCAAACTGGCACCAGTCAGATGTTCTCCTTTGAATGCATATTTGGAACATAGTTTTGGAAAACTATGGATACTTCCATATGGCAAACATCAGATTGAGATTGTCATAGCACAGTGGTTCCCAAACCTTTTAGCACCAGGAACCACTTTTTTAAAATGACACTCTATTATTGGGTCCTACCTAGCTTTACAAGACTAAAAAAAAAAAGTTTCACTTTACCAGCTGCTCAAGCCTCTGTTTTATCCTTTTTACTCTGGTAATGGTGGGGGCTGCCTTTTGGAGCACTTGTTGAATTCGACATACATTGGATCAGGACCATTCTGGTGGTCTTGCTTTTCCTTTCACTTGATAAGAGCCAAAGCACATTTGCCTACTTGTGAGAAAACGTGCAAGTGCAGCTCAGTTTCATTTTCCATAGGGCAGAATACATTTTTCCTTGTCAGACTGGAGAGGGGGCTTCCTTCTTAAGTGTTTTTTGGGGGCCTGCATTCTTTGGATCAGGACCATTCTGATACTGTTGCCTTCCTCTTGGCCTGCCCTTTGTATGAATGGAGGCATGGACACCTACTCATGAGTCAATGCACACGTGCTGTTCAGTTTCACGTTCCTTGTCAGTTATCAGCTTGTCAGTTCCATGACCCACCAACAATCAGTTTGCTCCACAGTTTGGGAAACACTGGCATAGCAGGTTTGTTAAACAGCAAGATGGCCAATGTCATTTAAAAGATAAGATGTTCAGGGGCTCTTGCCTGTCTGGAAAGTATACTCTGACTTTGAAGCCTCTCTTTCTCACTAATATTCTTAAAAATCCCAGATATATTCAGGTTTGAGCTCCTGAGTAGAAAATACTCTTCAAATGTAATATCTGGAATAGTAGGGCCTAATTTGAGATGTATCAAGCAACATAAGGAGCAATAGGTGTTGGAAAGAGGTGCTTAATGGGGAGATCCAAAGTTAAGATAAAAGTCTCTAAGAGGCTACATTAGATTTGACATTGGCCAAAAAGGCATGTTACAGTTTTAGTCAGTCATTTGTTTATAACCCACCTTGGCTTTCCTTGGTAAGATTGTCAGCCATCTCCCAGTAGTCATAACTGTGCAAGATGCTGTTTGTGATACCAACATGATTAGCTGCCATTTGATGAATTCGTTGTGGAATGCTGATTATGGGTGAGGGAGAAGGGGCTCCAGTGCTTCCCTGGGACCCTATCGAACTCACAGGAGATGGGCTAGGTGAAATGGGAGAGGGTGTTCCTGTATACCTGAAACATAGGATCAGTTGATTGAAGATTAAAAACTGCATGCAGATACATGACATATAAGTACATGAAGGTTTATTCAGTCTAGTTTTACCCATGATCTGTGAACCACGATAAGCTTGATGGCACTTACCTGGTGATTTTTATGGTCTGTAACTTCGGGGTGCTGTCTGGTATCAGCAGCGGTCCTGGTGGTTTTCCTGCCAAGGCCACCTCCCCCCATTCACCAACCTGTCCCAGAGGTAACTGCGGTGACGTATTGTCACCACAATTACTGTCTCCTCCCTCCCCCCTTTGAAAAAAATGGAGGAGGGAGGAGGCAGCCCAGGCTTCAATCGAACCTTCTGTGCCGCTGCTGGCAGCACAGAAGGCTCAATCAGAGCTTTTTCACACCACTGGAAGGTGCCCAGGAGGAGGGTGCCACCCACGGCCTGCAAGCGGTGCTCCCCTCCTGGGCGCAGTTTCCAGCAGCGCGAAAGAGCTCCGATGGAGCCTGAAGTGCCACAAGCAATGGTACAGAAGGCTCTATTGAGAGGCTCCATTCAGAGCTTGAAGTGGTGGGCGCCTCCTCTGAAATTGGAGGAGATGTGCACCACTTCTGGCTGGGCCGCCCTCCTCGGTCGTTCTGAGGGCCCTTTCTTTAAAGGAGAGGAGGGCAGCCATCAGATGCAGTTAGGAACTGCGCCTAGAATGACTGCTAGAGCGCAGCCACTCTAGGTGCTGCTCCCTGAAGATCTGAGGGCTGCTTTCTTGCCTCCCCTTTCAACAAAAGGGAGGGGAAGAGGGTAGCCCTAAGACTGGCATGGAACTGGGCCCAGGGTCAAAAAAAGAGGACAAGGAGCTAAAGGAGGGAGCCCAAAAATTTCCTGGGATCTTACATTTTCTTATCCACTCAGACTTATTGCCCACATGGGATGTTGGGGATTCTATCATGAGCGTGCGGTTGCAGCTACTGCAGCTACTGGCACGCCATATATGCTGGGTCGAGGAATGCATACATGACGCTCCTTAACAGTGTCAAATCTGGGAGGAAACTGGTCTGCTACAGTAGTTCTTTGGCTTGTGGATCTGGTTACAATGAAGGAGTGTATAGGAGCTAAATAAATAAATAAATAAATATGAGCACAAGATATAAGCACAGGATAGGATTAGGATGTTAGTATAATAGCAAAGACGACAAAAAATAGCCCTTGTAGCCTTTCCTCTGTAGTTCAGACAAACCAGAAAGAGAGTACCAATGATCAGCTTTCAGGAGAATCCAATAAAGGGGTAGCAAATCAAGGGTGTTTTCCCCTACATGCTACTTTTTCAAGTGTACAGCTAATATTTTTTTTCATTGTACACATAAAATATAAAGTTTAAACAAGTACAAGATAGGCACTCATTTTTATGAACTTGGACTGGCTATAGTTTCCTGGTGAATGTACACTTTGTGGCAAATGCAGGTTTGCTACTGTGCAACATGTGAAGTGGTCTTAACTAGAATGTAATTGATGTGAAGACTGCTACAGATTTAAGTTATAATTACCCCTGAGTTGCTGAGGTTTAAACATCAGCTGAGAGAAGTGAGTGGATGAATGAGATATAGCATACTGTAGTGGAATTGTGAACTTACTTTCCACTATTGCCCCATGGAGATGGTGCCTGAGTAATTTTAGATGAATTCTGCAGAGAGAGAGAAATGTTACCAGTACTGGAAATGAAGGTCTATAATGAATGCCAGCATAACACAGAATGCTAGGAAAAGGAAGGACATTTCAGAACTCATATCTCAGTGTGCACAAGCAAATCATAAACATTATGATTATTACAAACATACTAAGGCTTACTATGATTATGATTATTCATCACATTTATATAGAATATTCACTAATGGAAAATCGGTACTCCATGTAATTCAAAATAATAGAAAAATATACATCTCTAACTAAATCATAAAAAGAGATTGACTTCTGGGTTAAACTTTTTTTGTGAGATACTTGCTTATAATTTCTCTTGTAGTCAACCCATGGTCAGAAGTTGTGAAAAATCCCAATTTTCCCACTCCTCTTTTATTCCAAAAGAGCCCGTTAAGGTCATTGACATCCAAACAAGGGCTAGTGAATACTTCAGGATTGCCAGCATTGTGATCAAAGCACATAATCCATCATTCAGGGAATTTAGGGCGCAATCCTAACCCCTTATGTCAGTACTTTCCAGCACTGGCATAGCAGTGCCAATGGACATGTGCTGCATCCTGCAGTTGAGTGTCACTCACAGAGGCCTCCTCAAAGTAAGGGAATGTTTGTTCCCTTACTCAGAGCTGCATTGCCCTTATGTCAGTGTCTGGAAAGCACTTACATAAGGGGTTAGGACTGCACCCTTAAACACTTTCATCCTAGGAGACATCAGCCTAGCTAATCCTCATAATAAAGTTGGCATGAGCCCAGGTTGGGCATATCTGACCACCAGAAAGGGGTCAGAAATCAGGTGAAGATAATCAGGTGACCCTGACCTGAGGCAGAACAATTACATCATCAAACAGAAGGTATATAATATTAAGTTGAAGAATGCTCTTGACTTTTTGACCTTGACAGAGACCAAGTAACCAGTATATTGTCTGGGTCCAACCCATCTCTTGGGAAAGAGGTGCTATGGGGAGTGGGAATCTTGTCCAGAGGAAGACAGATTTTGAATGTGAATGTGTTCAGAAAAATTGCTGGCATGCTTCTTGGTCAGAGCAGGAATGCCTTTCTAAAGTGTACAAATGTTTCTTTCAGACAGGAAAATACCTTGAAATACTCAATAAGTGCTTTTGAATATTTTACAGCATGGTCTCTTTTGAGCTGAAACATTCTCCAGTACAGAAGTGCTAAACAGCGGTAACTGTAAGAAAAGGAAAGAAAGTATCTTTAATCAATCAAATTTTGCAAGTTATTGAAGTGCTGAAAAAAAGACTGCAAAACAAATCTGACCAGAAATTGCAGGAACATAGAAAAATGAGACTGTACAATATGGAATTGTTATTCTGTTGGCAGCAACTATGTATTCTGTCATGACACCTTCAGCTCTTTCAATAAATAATAATAATAATAATAAAACTTTATTTTTATCCCGCCCTTCTCCCTAACAACATATTAGGGCGGCTAACAACATATTAAAAAAAACAGATTTTAAAAACATTAATACATAGCAGATAAAAACATTTCAAAAACACACTACAGAGGCCATAAAAACAGTAGTCAGATTAAAAGACAGAATAAAAGAGCAAATCACCGAGGAATCAAGCCTGTAAAAAACTAAAAGATGTATAAAAAAGTTAAGAAGGCCAGAAATCAGAAGGCTTGTTTAAACAACAGTGTTTTCAGGCCTCGCCGAAAACTCTCAAGAGAGGGAGCCATTCTCAAGTCAAGGGGAAGGGAGTTCCATAATGTTGGTGCCACTACCGAGAAGGCCCTATTTCTTGCAGCCGCCCCCCGGACCTCCTTGGGTGGCGGCACTTGCAAAAAGGCCTTCTCTGATGACCTGAGAGGGCGAGCCGGATTGTACGGGAGTAGGCGGTCTCTAAGATATCCTGGCCCAGAGCAGTATAGGGCTTTAAAGGTCAAAACCAGCACCTTGAATTGGGCCCGGAAACGAATGGGCAGCCAATGTAGCCCCCGGAGAAGTGGGCTGACAGAGTCAAACCGCCTGGCTCCGGTGACCACACGGGCCGCCGCATTCTGTACTAATTGTAGTTTCCGAACTGTCTTCAGGGGCAGCCCCACATAGAGCGCGTTACAGTAATCTAACCTTGATGTCACCGTGGCATGGATCACCGTGGCCAGGTCTGCACGATCCAAGTACGGTCGCAGCTGGCGCACCAGCCGAAGCTGAGCAAAGGCCCCCCTAGCCACAGCTGCCACCTGGGAATCCAGGAGCAGCTGCGAGTCCAGGAGGACCCCCAAGCTGCGAACCTGCTCCTTCAGAGGGAGTGCAACCCCATTCAGAGCCAGTCGATAATCCAGCACCTGCATCAAGGATTTCCGAACCAGGAGAGCCTCTGTCTTATCCGGATTTAATTTCAGCTTGTTAGCCCCCATCCAGATCCTCACTGCTTCCAGACAGCGCTCCAGGCCCTCAAACGCCACCCTGGAGTCTGGAGGAAAGGAGAGATAGAGCTGGGTGTCATCAGCATATTGATGACACATCACTCCAAACCCCCGGATGACCTCTCCCAGCGGTTTCATGTAGATATTAAATAGCATGGGGGACAGAATTGAACCCTGCGGCACCCCGCACCTCAAGGGCCAGGGTGTCGAAGAGACATCCCCCAGCACCACCATCTGGGACCGACCCTCCAAGTAGGAGCGGAACCACCGCAAAACAGTGCCTCCAACTCCCAACTCGGCCAATCGGCCCAGAAGGATACCATGGTTGATGGTATCAAAAGCCGCCGAGAGGTCCAGCAGGACCAACAGGGACGCGCTCCCCCTGTCCAGTCCCTGGCGTAGGTCATCCACCAAGGCAACCAAGGCCATTTCCGTCCCAAAGCCCGGTCTGAAACCAGATTGAAAAGGATCTAGATAATCCGCTTCAACCAAGACCCTCTGGAATTGGGCCGCCACCACCCGCTCAATTACCTTGCCCAGAAACGGGATGTTGGAGACTGGCCGATAGTTATTCAACACAGTGGAATCCAGGGAGGGCTTCTTCAGGAGAGGGCGAACCACCGCCCGCTTCAAGGCGAGCGGCAACGTCCCCTCCATCAAAGAAGAGTTGACCACCCTCCCCGTCTACTCAGCCAGTCCCCCCCGGGCCGCTCTAATCAGCCAAGCTGGGCAAGAGTCAAACAGGCAGGCAGACGGCCTCACACTCCAAAGGAGTCTGTCCACATCCTCAGGCTGCACAAGCTGAAAAGAATCCCACAATACTGGACAAGCAGTTGCCAAGGGGACAACATCAGACATTGTCAATGTGGCATCCAAGTCGCGACGAATACGATCGATTTTATCTGCAAAGTGTTGGGCAAACACGTCACAGCGGCTGACCGTGTATTCCTCCTGGACTACCGAAGGGGCCTGATGAAGGAGGCCCCGCACCACACGGAACAGCTCTGCCGGACGGCTATCAGCAGACACAATGGTAGCAGAGAAGAACGATCTCTTCGCTGCTACCACCGCCACGGAGTAGGCTCTATAATGAGCTCTACTCCGTGTCCGATCGGATTCATCATGAGTTTTCTGCCACTGTCGCTCTAGACGCCTGCCCTGCCGCTTCATCATTCACAGCTCCTCAGTAAACCAAGGAGCCGCTCCGAGTCTGCGGCGTGGCAGAGGTAGCTCCGGAGCAATCTCATCCACAGCCCTGGACATTTCCCCATTCCAGAGGTCGACCAGGGACACAGATGAGGCGCCAGTCTTGGCAGTGGGAAAATCCCCCAGGGCCCTCAGGAAGCCTTCAGGATCCATTAGCCTCCGAGGGCGGACCATAGAAAACGGTCCCCCGCCTCCGAATAAACTATCATCTCACTACGTTTATGAGGTTTCACATGTTCCTAAAGCTTCTTCACTGCACTGACTCAAGGGACAATTAAATGCTATGTCTCTGGAAATGAATGGGGTAATTCCATGAATCTGGAGCTGGTCCACATGTGGGAGATAGCTGCAAGGGGGATGGTCACCAGCCCCAAGGGTGCCAGTTCAAGATGTAACAGATTTGGGAAAAATAAGGGTCTGTCTGCCTAGGAGCAGTCAGTTTGGTGCTTTTAGTACTAATGTGCATCAAATGGTAACCTAAAAATCAACAATAGGGAAGGACAGAAGGGAAAATGGTGCTGCCCAGCAAGTCTCCATGTTGAAGTACCATGTACTCTGACCCTGTGATTTCCTAATGTGTTGTATACACTAGTGGGAAATTATCATGTGACTTGCACTGAATCACCAACTTTGCAGCTTGGCCAAAACACTGCAAGGACTCATCTGAACCAAGAAAAATCCAATGGGATTCCAGCTCCCGTTGGACATTCCCTTCTTTAAGATTTGTAAACTGAAAGTGGAGATTATTTAATTTAAAAGAGACACTTCTGCTTACAAGACTGTCATAGTGCCAACTGCGTATGTTTCAGGCACACCTTAAGGAGACCTGATAATCCATATCCAAGAAGGGGTAAAATCAAGTTGCATATCTGAATACAGGTATGCTTCATTATTTAGGATTTCTGTTATTTCATGTTTTATTCCTATAAAATCTGTTAGAATCTGACTTGCATTTCCCCTTATTCCACTAGAGGTCAGTGTCTGCTTAGGGGATGAAAAAGATGTGCCAGTACAATGGTTCCTCCATGGTATGGTGCCAAGCTTGCTCTGTCTAGAAGCAGACAACACAATGGAGTTACAGTTCTCATAACTCTCATCCTGTAACCTTCCCAAGTACAGTGAATATGCAAATGAAAGCAACTCATCTGCTATGTGGCAGGCAATGAGTAAGGGTCGCTATTCAGTATGTTAAGAGCAAATCCTCCTCCAGCTTTCCCTCTGTTTGACCTTTCTCCTTAAATAGATGCAGTGCCTTTTTTGCATTTGGATTAAATACACTGACATGCTATTGCTAGCTCTGCAGGACTATTTACAACACCTTGCCTTCTCATGCAACAGAGAAGGTCATTAAAAAAAATGTTTGAACAATTTCCCAGTTCTCGTGTTGCAAGAAAGGCCTGCCAATTTAAGTTCTCTTTAAAGTATCACCAAAAGAAAATTATGTATTTTTAAAATTGATATTATGTAACACTATTTATTTAAAACCTTATTGTAACATAAATGTTAAAATTTACTGTAAATATGAAGAAAATAATTCCAAATTATATCACATTTATAGTAATCTCACAAGCTCAGAGCCAGTAAGAATGTTAAAGGGAATGGTCCTGATCCAGCTGTTGCTGAAGGCAACTGATTAAAAATAACAACAGGAGGCAGAGCTTCCCTATCATCATCAAAAGAAATACCCAGATCAATAAGGCTCAGAGAAACATTACGATGCAGATGGGGACATGTATCCAGATGCGCTTGCATATCCACAAGTGTATGCATGAAAGATTGCTCACATGTACAGCTTACTCTTGCTGGATGGGGTGACTGCCCTGACCCCTCTCCTACAAAGAGTTACACACAAGAACTAGTGGCCTTGGGTGATGCTGTGCATTCTCATCCACATCAAAAGATGCACCCTGCAAGTGCAATGGGGCCCATATGAGCATTGAAATGAAAATACAACCAGATACATTTCTGCATGGTTTGCCTATGCATAAATCTGCTTCCCAATGGAAAGAGTGAGGGGACTGGGGGTTCTTTCCAACTTGAAAGTGTTTCCCCTTCCACCACCACCCCACTGAAAGCTTACTGAGAGTCCTGCAAACAGCTGCCAAACAGCATCTTCACTGTTTGGTAGTCATTTATTGGAAGGCTTGGAGGGCTGTACTTGTCTGTTCCCCTAGAGCAGTGTTTCTCAAACTGTGGGTTGGGACCCACTAGGTGGGTTGTGAGCCAATTTCAGGTGGGTCCCCATTTAATATTTTATTTTTGATAGATTAGACTTGATACTACCATGGGATGTGACTGCATTTGGGGAAATAATAATAATAATAATAATATACAGTATTTATATACCGCCTTTCTTGGTCTTTATTCAAGACTTTATTCAAGGCGGTTTACACAGGCAGGCTTATTAAATCCACGCAGGGATTTTTACAAATTGAAAGAAGGTTCTTTCTTTCAAGAACCACTACATTCAAGGTGTTACACTCTAATCTGGTTTAACATTCTGGCCTCCATCCTCCCACGCTCCGAGCAGATGGAACAGCTCAGCTGCAGCTTGCCAGCTGCTTCAAGGTCGCATGGTGCCGGTGGCCTCGAACTGGCGACCTTGTGGATGTTAATCTTCAGGCAAATGAAGGCTCTACCCTCTAGACCAGACCTCCTGCCCATGTTACAGACCTGTACTTTTAACAAGCTACTTTGTACTGTATATTGTTCTAACAATGATAGCAAATGGGCCTTTTTGACAATTGACAAGTCACACTGTGCTGTCAATGGGGGCTCACATCCCCTAATGGGCCTATTGATAAATGACCCTCTCCCAAATTCCCACGGCACACCTGGGGACCATTGGCGGCACACCAGTTCGCGCAAGATTGGGACCAGAAGTGGCTCAGCCACTCTTTCCCCTTACCCCCAGGTAAGCCACCCAGCCCCAATGGGTCTTCTTGGACTTGTGCCCCCTCAGGAGGAGAATGGAGAGGTTTCAAGCCACTCTGCACTCTTTGGGGAATGGGGTTGGGATCTGGCATAACAGCCAGGTCCCAGCCCTGCCTCCCGTTCCCTACCTGCCTGCCCATCCGCCCCCTGGAACGCCTTCTGCCCACCATCCCCCTGCCCCAGAACACCTACCTCACACCATCCTCCCACCTCCTCTCTGCCCTCCCTCCCCAAGTCGACACGGAGGCTGAATGCAGCCCAGCTGATTCCTGAGGAGGCGCAAACATGCTTTACAGCACATTTGCAACCCTCCTGGGCCAGTGCAAGGGATCTGGACCGGCCTAGGGTGCACTTAGGATTGCACTCTAACTTATTTTGTTGCGTTTTACTGACTAGTGTAGCCATTCTCAACACCCCTTTTTTTGGCTATGGCCCTTTTGATCTCAGATTCCAGTCCCCTACCTGTCAAGGATACCCTCCAGGAGGGTCTGGGAAGCTTGCAGCCCCCTCTGCAAGCCTCCTTGCAGCTCCACAGGGCTCTGATTGGTGATCAGAGCCCACTTCTGGTTTCTGATCAGAGTTCTGGAGCTTCCTGGAGGCCAGCATGACCCCCCCAGGTACGTAAAAAAGCCCCTTGTCCCCATGGTGCCGCAACTGCTGAGGCGCCGTAAGGTCACCCCTTCCTGGTCCACTCCCTTTAAGGGGGAATGGCCCATTTTTGGTTCCCCTGGGGCAGTAGGCAAAAAGAAAGGGGTTGAGAATGATGTTACTGTTTTGCAGAGGAACAGGCTATATGAGATGTATGCTTCCTGTTCACAGCACCAACGCCACTCTATGTGCTTGTGCACTCTAGATTGCTGTGTATGCAGAAACTTGTACATTATACTTGAGCCTTTAGCATGCACAACATATGCTCTGGGCTGTAGCTACTGAAACGGGGTTGTTAAAAATTTGTATGCAATTTTCATACTTATAACTTCATACTTACAGTTTACAACTTACTTTTTTTGATTTACAGCAACTGTCTTAAAGCTAATTAAACACATGAATCTGAAAACCTTTACTTCCGAGAGCTACTTAAAACTATTTCATCCAACAAAATACAAGCCTTCATGAAATGGAGTACTGTTTTATGACTGAGCCTAAAATGGTATACAAAGAGGAAATTATTTTGACTCTGTGGCAATTAAGGTGTATCAGTAATAAAAACAGAAATCAGAAAGCAGCTAAAATTAATTACATGAAAGAACGATAGCTACTGTATCACAATCAATATGCATGAGGAGCTTGTTTACACAAGCAGAATGTAGATTGTTAAAAATGGTAACAAAATGAAAAGCTCAAAAGCAAAGGCTGGAACATTTTGGAACAGGAAATCCTTTTTTTTTTTTAAACTTAAACACAAAAGTTAAAATAACAGCTGTTTTCCTAATGATATTAATGTTTGGTTTTTGAAGGCTGAGTCACTGAATAAAACAAATCTAAATACATTTTTAAACTATAGTGCATTTCATTTACTAACCATAATGCTGCTAACTGTTTTTCTTCTGGAATAGCATTAGGGCCTGAGTTGATTTTTAGTCTCACTGCGTACCTTCAAAAGAAAAGTCAGCAAATGTCAACATGCATTATTCACAGCAAAACATTTTTATATTAAGTGTCAGATAATAATGGAACTCATCTGAATCATGGTAGTTGAGGACTTCCAGTGCAATTCCACGCATGTTTACTTTGAATTCATTCCCTCTGTGTCCAATGGGGCTTACTCCCAGGGAAGGGTGCATAGGATTGCAGCCTTAGAGCCTAATCCTAAACAGTGTGCACCAGCCATAAAGCACGTTTGTGCGCTCCAGCCCAGTGATGGAGCTAGCCCAGTGCCAGCCAGTGCTGGGTTAGTGCCGGTGGAAAGCTGGTGCTCTGTCACTTGGCGGTTGCTCAAATTGCTGGGTGGCAGAGAGGTAGGTAGGGGCATGGGGTGGTAGGGAGGAGGTGTTCCGGGGCAGGGGGAGGTGGTGTGAAGGCAGGGAGAGGGTGGGGAGGAGGCTTGCAGGGGGGAGGGAGTGGGGCGGGAGAAGGGCAGGACCAGTGGAGTTAAATTTCACTGGATCCTGAGCACTGTGTCAAGCCTCATGGTCCAACATGGAGGCTCTTGATTCTGTACCAGCCCAAAGGCTGCTGCAAAATTGAGTAGCCCCATTGTGGGGCTGCTTTCCTTACTCAGAGGAAGGAGAGGAACATCCCATTCTTCTGATGAGCTGCTGGAAGCTGCCCAGTGTGCTTAGGATATCGCAGCAGCCATTTTTTGGTACTGAGTAGCTTAGGCATGCTGAGCAGCTTATGATAGGGCTGTCAGCCTGTCATATCTATTCACTTCTATTATTGCATCCATGCTTGTTACCTTTTTGAGTGGTAAATTTTTTCCAATACTATCTGCCTAGTTTTATTCTAGCACTCTAATGCCTTTAGAAATTCACTCAGTAATGACCTAAACATCTTCTTGTGGAAGACAACTAAGAACCATTGATAGTTTTTTTCTTTTTCCTTTCTGCTTCTATCAATTCTTCTGCTAAAACATGCTGCTTTTGTCCTCTGTGCCATCACCAAAGTCTGCCCATTTTTCCCCAGCAGTCTCCACTTTTTACTCCTCCCCCCTCCATGATGATTGTAATGACTTATTGACTTGCCTCTCACCTCACTTCTGTTGTTGGTTCTTCTGATTATCTAACATATTTTGTCTGCTACTTTAGCCCTCTTTGCATTGGCTTTTCTTACAATTGCATATCAAGAACAAACAATTTATCTTCTGCCCCCTCTTGTTCTCCATTTTTTGTAATCTTCATAATCTCTGCTGATTGTATCAACCTAATGCAATTCCTTGTATTCTTCATTTTCTGCAGCCTACCCAAGGAATGCTTTCCCAATGAACATTTGTCTAACCTTTCCTTCACTTTAAAAAACCTTCCTAAAAGTCGTATTATTGCTTTGGTTTTCATCCTGATCTTTAATTACTCCTTTTTGCCTTCTCTTTTCTATACTTTTTGGATTCTTGATTGTGCCCTATACTTGTCACCTTGAATTCTTTCTTCCCATTTCGTTCTTTGTGTTTCTCATCTTCAACTATATATTGTAAGTCTATGAGCACAAACTTGTTAATGCTTTTAATGAATATGCAGTCCACATTATATATTAGGTGATTTCTAAATTTAGAGATGAACTAAATGGCCTGCCATAGTCTTAAGGATGGCTGTTCCTGGTTGGAAACTGCAGAAAGTCACTTGAAGAGTCTCAGGAGTGATGATTGAATGGCACAACTGGAGAGTATTGCAAATGTAAATGTCTGTTAGTGATGCAACAACTGGAAGTCTGACCGATATGACACCTCTGGAGTATGGAAGCATACGGGCTGGAATCCAAAGAACCACCATCAGGTTCCACATGACCACGCAGGCTTTGGACTTCTGCTTCTCAAATAGCAGGCCTATGGCAAACAGTTTTTTGAACTGAAAGGAATTTAAAAGCAGTAGGATATAGCATGGGAATTTGATGTTGAAAGGGAAAAAGTCAAACATCCTATTGGGCATGCCACAAGCCATGTACACACCTAAAGTAGCTC
The DNA here is from genome assembly GCF_035046505.1 of Tiliqua scincoides. Lineage (NCBI taxonomy): Eukaryota > Metazoa > Chordata > Lepidosauria > Squamata > Scincidae > Tiliqua > Tiliqua scincoides. The sequence goes on from NC_089823.1 coordinate 90,341,765, forward strand.
TTTGACTTTCACCCACTGCGCACAGGCATGGAAAAAGGCAGTATTATGTGAAAGTGTGCCTTGTTCTTAGCAGCAATCTGGTCCTTGCTCTTGTGGATCATATAGTAATCAAACTGGGCTGTTGAAGCAATTTATGGGAAACCAAGTCTGCATTTTACGGTAAATGATCTCTCTGCAATGTTCTCACCACTATTAAGATAGAAAGTTATGATATGCCTGGTTTCAGGAATATCTCTGCAACACCAGTGAAAAGCATCTGTAAGGCTGCTTCTTATTGGCATGGTATGACCACACCAAATGTCTTGTGAACAGAAACATGTGCACCAGCATAAAATATAGCAAGATTTTCTGATTGCCATAAAAGGAGGCGGGATTAGACCGAGCAATTTAAAGTCCTTAATTTATAATGGATAACAAATTCATACTTTCATTACGTATAATTGTTGTATGTTTACAAGTATTCAAATACATGTTTGACATAGAAGTATAACTGCACAGACAGAAGATGTAATCAATGGTCATATAAAATCTTACCTGATGAGTTCAACAGTTTCTGAATACATTGTGTAAGGGGACTTCGATTCCATTGGTCCTTGTTCCATAGCATTTCCACATTCAATAAATGATAATGCAGCTTCAGCATAATTCAGTGCCTTACCAAATTTCTCCACCTTACAAATTTAGCACAAAGAAACCCATAAATCAGAAAACAATTGCTGCTAAGGTTAATGTATGTTGATTAAAAAAATTAACCTACAGAGGAAATAATCACTTGTGTTTACAAATGAGATTGAGAAGTATGAATAGACTAGAAACAGAAGAGACAGTGGTTGAAGTCATAAAACTATGTGCAAAGAGCAATATAGCCACCTAGCATGCACAGTATATGTCTTATAATGGAACGTGAAAGCAGGGCCGGCCTTAGGGTAATTTGACCAATTTGGCCAAATTGGGCCCCACGTCTGGAGGGCCCCACACTGGGGTGGAAAGTGGAGTGTTTGCAGCTGCAGCCAGCACCTTGCTCTACAGCCAATGCTCCAACATGGAATCTTTCAGGCCAAGGTGTCACGAGGAGAGCACAGCATTGCCGATGGACAGCCTTCCCTCATGTCTGACTGGCTTGAAATAGGTCCCTCCAGGAGCCGTTGGCAGTAATGATGCTGCTGTTTGCCTCACTCCTGCAGTTCATCCTAGTGAGTAGAGGGTCCCATGGAGGTTTTGCATGTTTTGCATTGGGCCCTGCAGCTCCTAAGACCAGTCCCGCGTGCAAGTTTCCAGCAGATATATGTCTGTATGCCTGCAGAAATGTAATGCTAATAACCAAGACAGATACAATGTATGCTTTCATCCCCACATTCAGAATGAATCTGCTTCAAACTCTGAGGACTTTAGATATAATCAGTCCTTATTTTGTTCCTTCACAACACACAGAATTTTCACATTATTTAGATTTTGTATGGTAAAAGCAAGGTAAGAGTCTGGAAATACTTTTAATTCTATTCACATCAATAAATATAGGAGAATTGTCAAGCACATTTTTATGAGATCTCAGGGAGAGTTTGGGTAAATTTTGTAATGACAAAAATCTAAAAAGTGAATTTTGACAAGCTGATTGGAACCATTCACTGATACTACATAACTTTCACTGTTGGTGCTCTTGCTCTTGCCTCTCCTGCTCTCTCATTCTTCCAGTATTATTTAATACTAGCACAACATATGGAATGGTTCATCAAATGGATTGCTTGCATAGTATGAAAGGTTTTTATATCGTCACAGGGAAATGATGAGGACATTTTAACTCATGGAGACAATTCTCTGTCCAAAATTATGTTGTAAATTCACTTTGGGTAACGTTCACCAAACTGACATCACTAAATAAATAGTTATACGTATAAGTCGGTAAATGGGGGGAAAATGAATTATTTAGGGTAGACAGAATTATGGACAGAATTATGGAGAGTAGAGGAAGTGGAAATAGTGGAAAGTGTGTTTATGGATTCTGAACAATCATCTGAACAAAAGTTATTTGAAACTACTATTTATGGTAATGGCTAGTTGCAGAAAAAGCATTCCATTTGAAATTATATAAAAGAAACTATTAAAAACTCCTCAGTTTTGGAGGCCACAGGCCATGTTAAATGTATTGGTTCTAAACTCATTATTAGCACTGAACCAAGGTCCACTATCATCAACAGAAGCAGGTGGATTAAGTATAATTAGGGAGTATATTATTATTTTATAAATATAACACTGAAACTAACCAACTAGCTATATAAGAACAATCTTTTTGAAATCCAATGTGACATAAAATAGAACACATTTTAAATAAAAAGAAACAAGGCAAATGAGGGCCCAATTCTATTCAATTTTCCAGAGCCGGTGCTGCTGTGCTTATGGGGTGTGCACTGCTTCCTGTGTTGGGAATGCAGTCACAGAGGCCTCCTTAAGGTATGGGAACATTTGTTCCCTTATCCCAGGGCTGCATTGTGGTTGCACTGATGTTGGAAAGTTGGATAGGATTGGGCTATGAGTGGGCTATGTTCACTCTATTTCAGGGGTGCCCAAACTTTTTGGCAGGAGGGCCACATCATCTTTCTGACACTGTGTTGGGGGCAGGTAAAAAAAAAGAATTAATTTACATTTCAAATTTGAATACATTTACATAAATTTACATAAATGAATATATTAGAAATGGAACTTATATGAATGAATGAATGAATGAATGAAGGTCTTGCAATAGTTTAAGGCCTATAAAAGGCCTTGCACAAAGTAAGGCCAGCCTTTGCTGCCGCTGCTGCTTCACAGATGTGAAACAGCAAGCAGAGGAGGGAGTCCTCGTCTCACAGTTCACGCAGAAGGTCGAACAGTTAGCCATCACACTGACAGCAGTTGCATCAGGCCAGTGTGGGCTCCAGCATGTCTCCAGAGGGCCAGAAGCTCATTGGAGACTGGGGTCTCCCTGAGGGCCAGATTGGGAGTCCTTGAGGGTCGCAGGTGGCCCCAGGGCCGGGGTTTGGGCACTCCTGCTCTATATGATTACACTTACATTTCAACATATCCAAAAATTTATCTGTTAATTGATCACAGCTATTGTTGAGGCATAGCTACTGAACTAAGGTACCAATCCTATTTACCACCATCCAACTTGGAACTGCGGCCATTTGCTCCAGCAGCCATGCATTGCACGACAGTGGCCAGTGGCACACTGTTTATGACACCATAAGAGGACCTATGGTGGCAGATCAGTGGAACCATCACCGTAAGCCCTCCATAAGACTGGGATATAAGAGGCATCCTTTCAGTAGCATCCTCTTATAATGGGGGGAGAGCAAGTGTCTCTGTTCACCCAGGCTGACATCCTCTGTTATTCAGCTGCTGCTGGTCTCTCTTTTGCATCTTTTATTAGGTTGTGAGTCCTTTGGGAACAGGGAACTCTTTTTTTTATCTATGTAAACTGTTATGAGCTACTTTTTTTGGTAAAAAGTGGTACAGATATTTTTATTAGAAGTAATAATATAAATAAATAATAATTATGCATACTTTATGACATATACTTCTTACTTCTACAAGACTAATCAGGGTCAGTTTCAGATTTAAGGGGCAAACTTAACTTGGCAAACTGCCCTGGGTGGCCCCCAAAAAAGTCATTCTGCCACCACCCCACAAAGCTTTTGAGCAAAAAGGTGACCCTCAGAGATAATCACAGAACACTTGGCAACTTTCAATAATGCAAACCCCTGATACTTGACATGATGCTAATTATCTTAAAATACATTAAAAATAAGAACTAGCTAAATTTGTGTGATCAAGTTCCATTATACTGATATTCCAGAATAACTTGTATGAAACTCAGATGTTCTCACCATTGCATCTGCTTTATGTTTCTTCCTCTTAGCTTCCTGCATAAAATAATCTAAATTGTGTGGCCTAGAAGGGGAAAAAACAAGAAAAGAAAATATTTGTGTCTATCAGATTTGTTAAAAATACTCTGTTTTGCACTACATATTTAAAGACAATATTTAATGGTTTATGTTCAAAGTGAAGAAACAGATATAATATGTATGTATTTCATGGATTCCCAAATTTTGAATGGAATCAGAAATAAATACTAAATTGTGGGAAGCCAAAAACACAGTATAAACCAACCTTCAAAGGATAAACTTGATTTTCATTCAGATTTATATTTTTTATATGTACAATATTAAGGAAAAGGCATCCCTGGCCCATTGTTCGTCATGACCCTTACTCTGAACAGCAGCTCAGTATAACCCTTTGGAGGACAGGACAGATGGGTTGAAAGGATTAGTCCCGGATTCAGTCTCAGACCTGGACACCAGACTGGAGCCTGGGCCTGCCAACCAGTAGAGCTTAGAGCTGAAGACCCTGGAGCCAGAAACCCCAGAAGGAGAGATTCTGGAGTCAGGTGTCACTGAGCTGGAACCCTCGGGTTCCTCAGTCCCTCGAGGAACCAGCTCTAACAACATCAGGACATTGTGCTGCCCTGAGCTGGTTCTGCGCCATGAGGAACACAGTGAAACCAATGTGAAGTATTTACAGACCCTTTAAAGGTGAGATTCCAGGCCCTTAAATTTCTCTGCTCTCCAGGTGGAGAGATGGAGCCTGGGGACAGGGTAGTCTGGGCCTGAATGTGTTTAAGCCCTCATTCCTTCTCTGAACCTTGCTGAAGTAAATTGCTCACTTGGAGCTCTCCAGGGTACTGCAACCTTGATAGTCTGCAGTTGTCTCCTTATTTTCTCTGAAAGACAGAAATGTACAGGGTTGCAACCTCAAGTTTTGTTTTATATTGCTAAATGCTTTTGTCAGAGCATTTTTCTTGTTTGCTGTAAAAAGCAGGACTACAATTGGATCACAAAGAGGATGGGGGTAAGAGGCAGATGACAGAATCTAGGGAGGAAAAAAGGCAGGAGAAACCATGGCTATAGTGCCTGAATTACAAAAGCTAGAAAGTACTGAGCAGGTCTCTAGATTGCAACCTGGCAGGCTATCCAAGAGCCCCTTTATGTATTTGTTTGTTTGCTTACTTATTTGCAAGTTTGTATATCACCTTTCTCCACGTAACAAAATCTGCTGCACAACATGGTTTACAACTCACAAGGAAGCATACATAACATCACATATTAAAACCACAATAGCATAAATAAAAACATAAAAATAGCAGCTAAATATAAACACAGTAAAAAGTTCGGCAGATCCCTCTTAATAAGTCCACCTATAAAATCCACCAACCTACTCACCACCAAAAGCCATTTGAAAGAGTTAGGTCAGAATGCACAGGTACAGTGCAACAGCTGAAGCTGGGCAAAAGCACTCCTGGTGACAGTTACTACTGGCCAATCCAAGAGTAACTATTCATCCAAGAGGATCCCTAAGCTGCATACCTGCTCCTGCAGAGACTGTACAACCCCATTCAGAGCAAACTGATGCTCCAGCACCTGCATCAATGCTTGAAGAGGACTTCTGTCTTGTCTGAATTTAGTTTCAATTTATTAGCCCACATCCAGTTCCACACCACCTCCAAGCAATGCTCCATGACCACAACTACCGCTCTCAAAGATGGAGAAGAGAGATAGAGCTGGGTGTCATCTGCATATTGGTGACAGCCAATCCCAAATCCCCAGATGACCTCTCCCAGCAGTTTCATGTAGATATTAAACAGCATGAGGGAGAAGACAAAACCCAGTGGAACCCTTCAAATCAAAGACCAGGGTGACAGACTCACCCCAGAACCATCATCTGGGATCTCTAGGCCAAGAAGGAGTGGAACCACCACAAAACAATGCCTCCAATCTTTAACTTAACAAAATGTCCCAGAAGGACACCATGGTTAATTGTGTTGAATGCTGCTGAGAAATACAGCCAAAACAACAAGGATACACGGCCCCTGTTCAAACCCCAGTGCAGGCAATCAGGTAGGGCAACCAAGACTGTATCTGTCCTGATAGGCCTGCAGCTAGGCTGATAGGGATACAGATAATCAGTATCTTCCAGAACCCTCTGGAGTTGGGCCACCGCTATCCATTTGACCACCTTGCCCCAAAAGGAGAGTTTGGTACAGGACAGGCCAAAAATCATCTAAAACTACAAATGTCAAAGGCAGGGTTTTTAAGGAGGGGGCATACTATCTCTATTTACAGACAAAACTCCCTCCCTCGATGCATTGACTGTCTCATCCACCCATGTGACCAAACCCCCCAGGCTGATCTAATGCTGGGCAAGGATCCAATGGGCATGTCAATGCACATACACTACAAAGGACACCGTCCACATCTTGACGCTGCACAAGTTGAAAAAAATTCCAAATAATAGGACCACCAGATGCCTGAGATAGGAATCAATTCTGCCAATGTGGAGTCCATGTCACGGTGAATGTCAGTGATTTGATCCACAAAGCGCATAGTAATCTCATCATTGCAAGCCAATGTAAAATCCGTGTCATCTATCCCCTGTGCTGAACCAATCAAGCTTTGCATCACACATAAAAGTTCTGCTGGATAGCTCTCAGCAAATGCGATAATGGCAAAGAAAAGAAAAAACCTTCTTTGTTGCCATCCCTGCCATGGAGTAGACCCTAAAATGGGATCTAGCTTGTGTATGGTCAGATGCATTGCAATTCCTCCTCCACTATCGCTCCAGGTGTTTACACAGTTGCTTCATCACCTGCAGTTCCCCAGTAAACCAGGGACCCAGCTTGACTCAGCAGCAGGGTAGAGGTCACTCAGGAGTAATGTGGTCCACCATCCTAGCTGTTTCCTCAATCCAGAGATTGACCAAGGCCACAGATGAGCTGCCAGCCTTGGTGACAACAATGTCCCACAGAGCCCTCAGAAAACCATTAGAAACCATCAAGCTCCTGCCTCTGTAAAGGTAAGGGGGAGTCACCACCCTAAACCCCACCAGGAAATGTCTGTCCATAATAGACATGAAGTTACTCTCTTCCACCCTCATAGCACCCTACTCCAATGCCGAGATCACCACAACCAGTTCAGGCAGGATGGCTGTTGGGCAGCATGGTGACAAGGTGCACCAACAGAAGCCCTTCTTTGTCTCACCTATTCAACACAACGCAAACACACTCAAACCCAGCAAATTGCTGGATAGGGTACCTGTTGAGGGGACTGTTTTCACGATAGGCCAGTACTATCCCCTTCCACGCCCTGCCAACTGTGGATGCTATAATATCCAGAAAACTAGTCAGCAAGGCTGAAAGAGACTATGCCCCCAGCTATATCCAACCAGGTCTTCATAATGCCCACAAGATCAGTTCCCTCATCCTGGATTATATCCTGGATGAAGCCAGTCTTGCTGCTACACTGACCTGGCATTCAACAGCAGCCCCTGCAGACTAGCAAGGTCACCATAAAGACCAACAGTTGACCACAGGTCAGGAGACAGGTTGGAAAGGGGAACAGTCCATGAACTTTTCTCCCTGGAACAGTTTGCTCAACATTAGTGTTAAAGATGCCTCGTGAAAGCAATGACTGGAGACAGACTGGTTGCCTGTCCTGTCTGCAGCATGGCAAGTCTGGCAAAAAGTCTATGGAAAGGTAATGAACACATTACTATGCAAAGCATGTTACCTGAGTAGGTTAAATTGAATCTTGTGAGCCATTATGTTAGATCAGTAGGCCATAAGATGAGGTTCTGAGTCTCATCAAGTGGCTAGAGACATTGTCTTTTGGAAAAAAGGACTATTTGGACATTTATTTTAAAATACTCATTTCTAGTGTGAATCCTCAAGATATTTAATCACAGCAATAATCATTGTTTCACAGAATAAATTTTAAACAAAAATCAATCAATCAACAGTATTTATATACCGCTTTTCAACTAAAAGTTCACAAAGCGGTTTACAGAGAAAAATCAAATAACTAAATGGCTCCCTGTCCCAAAAGGGCTCACAATCTAAAAAGATGCAAATGAATACCAGCAGACAGCCACTAGAACAGACAGTGCTGGGGTGAGGTGGGCCAGTTACTCTCCCCCTGCTAAAAAGAGGAGCACCCACTTGAAAAAGTGCCTCTTACCCAATTAGCAGGGGTTAAATAATAACCCCTAAATAAATAAAATAAATAAATAAAACCCCTAAATAAAAAAAATAAGCAAATTCCTTTCTTGTCTGGTATAATTAAGATCTGCCTGGGGAAAAACATATTGGCTATGAATGTATCTAATTAGTGTTTCTAATTAGTATTATGAATAACGACAGGTCAGACTACCCACACTGAATGATCCCTTCACAAAAGACCTTAAAATTTTGTAATCACTTTAACAAGGACAATCTCAGCACAACGTCTGAGGTTAATCGAGGCTGAAATTATCAAAAAATTTACTATCTATAAAAGAAGCACTTTTAGCTCTATTGCCATCACTTTTTCTAAAACCTTGTTCTAAGACAGCAAGAAATAAAGCATTTCTACTACTTGTTATATTGCACAGACAGACACAGAAGCTGGCATGGAAGTAGTTTCAAACCCATTCTTTCTAATACAACATAAACACGCTAAATTTGTAAATGAATTTCCAGACTACTGAATGCAATTTGCTATGGATGATACAGATAGGTGCAAAAAAATTTACATTTATATTTACATTTATTTATATTATGCAGTGAATTTGCAGAGAAAGGATATACAGAAAATTATTTAAATAATGCATCAGTAGATAAGGTAATATCTTTTTAAGTCAACACTAAGGTATTTACCGAGTACCCTGCAGTTCAAACTCCATAAAATATGAATTGTTAACTTCATTCAAATATACAGTTCTGATCTAACCAATATACTTCACCTCACAAAGCTGTTTTCTTGTTGTATATAAATTTACTATGATATAGAATTTTATTATTTTATCAAGATTCATTAAGAGAAACCTAATAAACTTTTGGCCATCATAAACAAGTCGTCTAGAATCAGTATGGAAAAATGCATATCCTGAAGCTCTTCAGACACACTTTTACCAAAGTTTTATAAAAAGCCAAAACCAACCCCTTTACAGTTATGTAATAATGCATATATAAAAAAAAGATCCTGATATGTTTTTCTACCAATGTATTTTGTACCCTAATGTATGGAAGCATTGGGATTGGTTCACACACGCACAGGCATCTGTTTCTGCCAGTGAAATAACGTGTGAATGAACCAGTGTCCACTCAAATACAATGCTTTTCAATAGTATTAGATCAGGGGTGCCAGTGGTGCACCTCCCATTATATTTAATGGGGCAAACGCCCCGGATGCAGGCCCTTAGGACCTTGCGGAAGCCTCCCTGAGGCTCCTGACGGAGTCGGAAAGAGTGCTTCCATTTTTCAGGAAGCACAGTTTATAGCGTTGGGGAAGCCTCAGGAAGCTTCCCCAATGCAGCCTACGGTTGTGCAAGGCTCCATGAGCCTCAGGTGAGGGGGGGGATTTACGCACGGGGGTGGTGAAAATGTCAGTTTGTTTATTATAGAGTTTACTCATGCCTTCAAAATCTCTTCAAAATTTCATCTGGAAATCAGGCCTGCAGAACTTGTGACTCATCAAACCAAACACACAATCCACCAGGGGTTTGATAGATAAACTTTTGCTGCCTGCCTGAGACTACAAATACAATGTTGAGCACTTCATACATCAGAATACATTCCTTACCAACTACTTGGTGAGCCACATGTTGTGCAGGCCTGCTCTAAATTCTGTCACATAAAATAAGACTTACAAAAAGTCAGCTGCCATCATACTGTAGCATAAATACATTCTGTAGTATGGATTACTTCCCCACATTTAATACTTCAGTGATCGGTTAGCTTGTGTCCCAAGATCTAGCTTTCTCAGTGAGTCACAGACACAACTTTCAACAATCTTTAGTCAAGACGCTAAATATTTCCTCACCCTGTGCATAATGGCCAACTGCATGTTTTAAAAAGTTTAAAAAGTTTACTGAATTCAGTTTTTTATATGATTTTAGTTGATACTGGTGGAGAACCACACTCTTAATAAATGGACATTGTACACATGTATTGGCAACCTTCAGTCTCGAAAGACTATGGTATCGCGCTCTGAAAGGTGGTTCTGGCACAGCGTCTAGTGTGGCTGAAAAGGCCAATCCGGGAGTGACAATCCCTTCCACACCGGGAGCAAGTGCAGTCTGTCCCTGGTCTGTCTCCCTGGCTATGGGCCTTCCTTCTTTGCCTCTTAGCCTCAGACTGTTGGCAAAGTGTCTCTTCAAACTGGGAAAGGCCATGCTGCACAGCCTGCCTCCAAGCGGGCCGCTCAGAGGCCAGGGTTTCCCACTTGTTGAGGTCCATCCCTAAGGCCTTCAGATCCCTCTTGCAGATGTCCTTGTATCGCAGCTGTGGTCTACCTGTAGGGCGCTTTCCTTGCACGAGTTCTCCATAGAGGAGATCCTTTGGGATTCGGCCATCATCCATTCTCACGACATGACCAAGCCAACGCAGGCGTCTCTGTTTCAGCAGTGAATACATGCTAGGGATTCCAGCACGTTCCAGGACTGTGTTGTTTGGAACTTTGTCCTGCCAGGTGATGCTGAGGATGCGTCGGAGGCAGCGCATGTGGAAAGCGCTCAGTTTCCTCTCCTGTTGTGAGCGAAGAGTCCATGACTCGCTGCAGTACAGAAGTGTACTCAGGACGCAAGCTCTGTAGACCTGGATCTTGGTATGTTCCGTCAGCTTCTTGTTGGACCAGACTCTCTTTGTGAGTCTGGAAAACGTGGTAGCTGCTTTACCGATGCATTGGTAAAACATTGTACACACATAAGAACATAAGAACAGCCCCACTGGATCAGGCCATAGGCCCATCTAGTCCAGCTTCCTGTATCTCACAGCGGCCCACCAAATGCCCCAGGGAGCACACCAGATAACAAGAGACCTCATCCTGGTGCTCTCCCCTACATCTGGCATTCTGACTTAACCCATTCCTAAAATCAGGAGGTTGCGCATACACATCATGGCTTGTACCCCATAATGGATTTTTCCTCCAGAAACTTGTCCAATCCCCTTTTAAAGACATCCAGGGCATATACCATCACCACATCCTGTGGCAAGGAGTTCCACAGACCGACCACGCGCTGAGTAAAGAAATATTTTCTTTTGTCTGTCCTAACCCGCCCAACACTCAATTTTAGTGGATGTCCCCTGGTTCTGGTATTATGTGAGAGTGTAAAGAGCATCTCCCTATCCACTCTGTCCATCCCCTGCATAATTTTGTATGTCTCAATCATGTCCCCCCCAAGCGTCTCTTTTCTAGGCTGAAGAGGCCCAAACGCCGTAGCCTTTCCTCATAAGGAAGGTGCCCCAGCCCCGTAATCATCTTAGTCGGTCTCTTTTGCACCTTTTCCATTTCCACTATGTCTTTTTTGAGATGGGGCGACCAGAACTGGACACAATACTCCAGGTGTGGCCTTACCATCGATTTGTACAACGGCATTATAATACTAACCGTTTTGTTCTCAATACCCTTCCTAATGATCCCAAGCATAGAATTGGCCTTCTTCACTGCCGCCGCACATTGGGTCGACACCTTCATCGACCTGTCCACCACCACCCCAAGATCTTTCTCCTGATCTGTCACAGACAGCTCAGAACCCATCAGCCTATATCTAAAGTTTTGATTTTTTGCCCCAATGTGCATGACTTTACACTTACTGACATTGAAGCGCATCTGCCATTTTGCTGCCCATTCTGCCAGTCTGGAGAGATCCTTCTGGAGTTCCTCACAATCACTTCTGGTCTTTACCACTCGGAAAAGTTTGGTGTCGTCTGCAAACTTAGCCACTTCACTGCTCAACCCTGTCTCCAGGTCATTTATGAAGAGGTTGAAAAGCACCGGTCCCAGGACAGATCCTTGGGGCACACCGCTTTTCACCTCTCTCCATTGTGAAAATTGCCCATTGACACCCACTCTCTGCTTCCTGGCCTCCAACCAGTTCTCAATCCACGAGAGGACCTGTCCTCTAATTCCCTGACTGTGGAGTTTTTTCAGTAGCCTTTGGTGAGGGACCGTGTCAAACGCCTTCTGAAAGTCCAGATATATAATGTCCACGGGTTCTCCCGCATCCACATGCCTGTTGACCTTTTCAAAGAATTCTATAAGGTTTGTGAGGCAAGACTTACCCTTACAGAAGCCATGCTGACTCTCCCTCAGCAAGGCCTGTTCGTCTATGTGTTTTGAGATCCTATCTTTGATGAGGCATTCCACCATCTTACCCGGTATGGATGTTAGGCTGACCGGCCTATAGTTTCCTGGGTCCCCCCTCTTTCCCTTTTTAAAAATAGGCGTGACATTTGCTATCCTCCAATCTTCTGGTACTGTGGCCGTTTTGAGGGACAAGTTGCATACCTTAGTCAAGAGATCTGCAACTTCATTCTTCAATTCCTTAATAACCCTTGGGTGTATGCCATCAGGGCCTGGTGACTTATTGATCTTTAATTTATCAATGAGGTCTGAAACATCTTCTCTTTTAACCTCTATCTGACTTAACTCCTCGGTTAGGAGGGGCCGTTCGGGCAGCGGTATCTGCCCGAGGTCTTCAGCCGTGAAGACAGATGCAAAGAACTCATTTAATTTCTCTGCCATCTCTAAGTCTCCTTTTAACTCCCCTTTCCCTCCCTCACCATCCAGAGGGCCAACCGCTTCTCTGGCGGGTTTTCTGCTTCTAACATATTTGAAGAAGCTTTTATTATTCCCCTTAATGTTGCTGGCCATGCGTTCCTCATTGTCTCGCTTGGCCTCCCCTATCACCTTCTTACATTTCTTTTGACACAGTTTATGTTCCTTTTTATTCTCTTCATTAGGGCAAGACTTCCATTTACGGAAGAAAGCTTCCTTGCCCTTCACAGCCTCTCTAACTTGGCTGGTTAGCCATGCGGGCACTCTCCTGGATTTAGTGGAACCCTTCTTTCTTTGCGGTATACACCTCTGCTGGGCCTCTATTACTGTTGTTTTAAGCAGCCTCCATGCACTCTGGAGAGACTGGACTCTTTTTACCCTCCCTTTCAACCTCCTTCTAACCAGCCTCCTCATTTGAGGGAAGTCCGCCCGTCGGAAGTCAAGGGTTTTTGTTAGAGATTTGCCTGGTATTCTTCCCCCAACGTGCACGTCAAAACGGATTGCAGCATGATCACTGTTCCCCAATGGCTCAGTAACGTTTACATCTCTAACCAGGTCCTGCGTACCGCACAAAATTAAATCCAGAGTCACCTGTCCTCTGGTGGGCTCCGTGACTAGCTGATCTAAGCCACAGTCATTTAGCACGTCAAGAAATCCGGTTTCCTTATCGTGACCAGAACACAAATTGACCCAGTCAATATGAGGATAATTGAAGTCCCCCATGATTACAACCCTGTCCCTCCTTGTCACCTCCCTGATCTGTTTCCTCATTTCAAGGTCCCCATCAGATTTCTGGTCTGGAGGACGATAGCACGCCCCCAGTATTACATCGCTGCACAAGCCTGGTAATTTAACCCACAGAGATTCTACGGTGGAGACGGACCCACCTTCAATCTCTACTTTGCTGGATTGTATCCCTTCCTTAACATAAAGGGCCACCCCACCTCCAACACGCCCCTGCCTGTCCCTCCTGTAGAGTTTATAGCCCGGGATTGCGGTATCCCACTGATTCTCCGCATTCCACCAGGTTTCCGTTATGCCCACTATGTCAATATTTTCCCTTGTCACCAGACATTCCAGTTCTCCCACCTTTGCTCGTAGACTTCGGGCATTCACATAAAAGCATTTATACACGGAATGCCCCAGGATGGGCTGCTTATTCGCTCCTTTGTCCCCGCATCCTCTCATTGTGCCAAACCGTCTATCACATCCCATCACCCTACCTTTCCCAATTTCTTCTCCTACCCTGCCTTTGTCTTGTTGTTCTCTAACCTCCCCATCCTCATCCCATAGGGATGAGGAGTCCCGAACCGGATGCCCCTCGGCTCCTGTCGGCCTTCCCCCAGGGATCAGTTTAAAAGCTGCTCTGCCACCTTTTTAATGTTATGCGCCAGCAGTCTGGTTCCATTCTGGTTCAAATGGAGCCCGTCCCTCTTGTACAGGCCCCGCTTGTCCCAAAACGTTCCCCAGTGCCTAACGAATCTAAACCCCTCCTCCCTACACCACCGTCTCATCCACGCATTGAGACCCCTGATCTCCGCCTGCCTAGCTGGCCCTGCGCGTGGAACAGGTAGCACTTCAGAGAACGCTACCTTTGAGGTCCTGGCTTTCAGCTTCCTGCCTAAAAGCCTAAATTTTGCCTCCAGGACCTCCCAGCTACACTTGCCCACATCGTTGGTGCCGACATGCACCACAGCCGCTACCTCTCCCCCAGCACTGTCTACCAGCCTGTCTAGACGAGAAGTGATGTCCGCAACCTTCGCACCAGGCAGGCAAGTCACCATGCGGTCCTCACATCCGTCGCAAACCCCCCTCTCTATGTTTCTAATAATCGAATCCCCACTACAAGAAGCCCCCGACCCCCCTCCCGCCGAGGAGTATCCCGAGTGCGCTCGGATACGGGCCCATCCCCTGGAGAAGGGATCCCCCCTAGGGGATTGTTTCCCTCCTCTCCAGGATGACGTCCTCCAGTCCCGAGACTTCCCACCCGGGCAGCCAAGGAGCTGCACGCCTGAGGTTGGGACGAAGCCTGATCGTCCCCAGAAGTCTCCCCACGGTCCTCCTCTGGCTGCCTGCGCTTCTCCAGGTCGGCCACCAAGGCTTCAAGGGAGCAGACGCGTTCCCTGAGAGCCTGGAGCTCCTTGCATCGAGGACACACCCATGACTTATGCCCCAGAGGCATATAATCATACATGTGGCACTTGATGCAGAACACTGGATAGCCCCCACCCTGCTGCTGGCTGTCTGACTGCATAGCTTTTTTGTTGTTGTTGTTGTTGTTTTATTTAGGGGTCCTTTTAAAAACCGTACACTGGATAGCAGCCCTCTTCTCAAGGGAAGAGGAAGGGCAGCCTATGGGGCCCTGGCCTCCTCGCCCTGCTGCTGAACTCACCCAGATGCTAAACTCTTGTGCCTTACCTGGCACTTAGTTCCCGAGGCACTGGGTTCCCAGAGGCCACACGCGTCTGCATGTACATGTTTTGTATTTGGAAGTACAAAATATAAGTACAAATATAAAATGCAAAGTGGATCCTACAAAGTTATAAAACAGAGAAATTTATACACCAATGTTTATTTGCCAGTAAGCTCCATTGATTTCTGATAAGTTTGCTTAGTGTTGAAGACTTACAAATTTCATTAGTACCAACTGCAACATTTTAAAATATATTAGCAAACAATAATTCTTTTCATTGGTCTAATGCTTCTAGGAATAACTATGTGCCACAAAAAAAGCAATGGGCAGCCCAATCCCAACCTGTGGTTGCACAGCCAAGGACTTATGGCCTACACTGTATCCAGTGCAGGTTAGGAGGCGGCTGGAGGTCTCCTTGGGGTAAGGGGATATACTTCCCCAGACCCTGGATAAAGCCCCAGTCCTATGAGGCTTCTTGTATCTGTGCCAGCTACTTAGCTGATATAAATCCTAGAAGCCTGGTATAATGCAGGGTGGGCCAGGATGGTGGTTAGGATATGGCATAGTCCAGCATGTCCATAGTCCAGCATGCCCTCCCCTGGCCAGAAACGCCCCCTCCCGTCTACCTTCACCGCTTGTGCCAGCGCGAGCGTGCCAACACAAGCAGTGGCGCAGGAGCTGCTGTGGGGGCTCTGCCTGCCTCCACGCATTGCAATGAGCCAACACGGCTCCCGTCCAAGGCATGTTTGTGACACTCCAGGGCCTCCTATGCCAGCGTAACTGCTGGTTAGGATTGTGCCCTTGGTATACTTTATTAATTTAAGGTATTTGTATCCTACCTTTCACCACCCAGTTAGGAAATGCCCAACGCAGATAACAATATAATAAAACAATTCAAAGCAACAACAAACACAGCCAACAATACACAACAAGCAGCACCAACCAAACCACCAAGAACAATACCAGCAACAGTGTAAATATAAAAACAACAGAGTAGCTACCACCCACCATAAAATGAGGCTCCAAAAATGTAACAAAATAGCTTATTACATTCTAGAACAACAAATGTCATATGTCTGCTGTTGCTCATATGTCTTTTCTCTAATAGATCTCTAGTTGATTTTATCTTAACTCCACACATTTCTCTCTTGTCTGCATTTTTATAATAAAAAAGAAAAAATAATCTATATTCACCCTTCATTAAAGGTGAGCTTTGTTCTCCTACAGTCTTTGTGCAAACTGGATACAGGTGACCAGGGCTCTTTTTGGTACTGTACTTTATTGCAGAGTAGAGCATTTTCTGAATTGAAGTGCACTGCTTTCTGAACAGGCAATAAAAGGAGACTGTCAGGAATGAATCACAGTTAGCAGAAAAATAAACAATAGTAGTTTCTTATCTAAGCATTACATCTCAAACTATGATTTTCATTCAAGGGAATCTCACAAAGCAGCTTCAAGACAAAAATAATAACATGACAAGGATTTACACTTTTTTTGACACTTTTATTCACAAATCAGGAGGGCAGGAGGGTCTGGTCTAGAGGGTAGAGCCTCCATTTGCCTGAAGATTAACATCCACAAGGTCGCCAGTTCGAGGCCACCGGCACCGTGCGACCTTGAAGCAGCTGGCAAGCTGCAGCTGAGCTGTTCCATCTGCTCGGAGCGTGGGAGGATGGAGGCCAGAATGTTAAACCAGATCGGAGTGTAACAGCTTGAATGTGGTGGTTCTTGAAAGAGAGAACCTTCTTTCAATTTGTAAAAATCCCTGCGTGGATTTAATAAGCCTGCCTGTGTAAACCGCCTTGAATAAAGTCTTGAATAAAGACCAAGAAAGGCGGTATATAAATACTTTATATTATTATTATATTATTAAATCAGGCAAGAGTATGCTGAGAAAAATAAATACCTAAACTTAGTTGTAATACCAAGGGTCTACTGATGAAGGGTTATCAACTGATTAAAGAAATCTTGGGGTGCAATCCTGACATGAGCATGTAAGGCACGTTTGCACCTCCTTCCCCTTGAGACAAAAGTTTCCCCTTGTCTCTGGTTGAGCCGCTTCTGGCCCTTATCCTGTGCTGGATACAGCGCAAGCCTCCTGGCTTGCCTGTTCCAGCGCAGGATAGGATTGAGCCTTTAGTTGATCAAATCATATGAGCAATCCTATCTACACGTGCCAGGGACTAAGTGTCATTGGAGTTTACTTCTGAGCAGACATGCCTAGGATTAGGCTGTTAATTAAAAATGCATATATTTTACACATGCATAAAGCAGTTATATGAAAAGCAGCATACTTCTGTTTTTAGACATGTCTCACACATGTCCCAAAACAGAGAAAATTGAAAAAGATGCATTCCTTCCCATGGACAAGAATACCTTTTCTTAGAAGTCATAGATTAGGACAGGGATTCTCAAACTCTCTTGGAGTTTGAGTTCTGAAGTAAGTCTTTGCAGGGGCAGGGAAAACGGCAGTGAAGTCATCCCCAGGACTGTACTGTGGGGGGAAAGGGGTTTTTGGCTAACATCCCCTACCTGCGGCGAGGGTCCAAGCCCTCTGCGGGGCTTCCCGCAGTTTGTAGAAAGTGAAAATAGTGATCACAACCCATTTTCTACAAGCCACAAACTCTCTGCAATCCTTGGATTCTGGCAGCAGATAGGGGACATTAGCCAAAGTCCCCTCTTCCCCTGCAGCAGCATGATCCTGGGAATCACTTTGCTGTCTTCCCCCTTCCCCTGCCCCTTAAGAGGCCAGAGATAAGGTCCTCAGCTGGGGCGTCATGACGCCCTAGTTTGAGAACCTCAGGGTTAGGATTACAACCATTAAGCAAAGAGTAGTTGATTTCAAAGGGCTTCCCTATGCATAATTGATCACAAATCACAGCCAACTTGGTTTTCAAATGTTGTGAACAAAATGAGAAACTTACATTGAAATCTCCAGGGTGTAGGTGGGACTGAATCTCACTCTTCTGTTTTTTACTTGATGATATGGGAGAGAAGAAGTTGCCACCATTAGGCCTGGTAGAAGAAGGTAAATCATTGCTGGATAATTTGTGTTTTGATGTATCCGAGAGGGGCGAGACAGGTGATCGAAGCATTTTCTCATTTTTATTTATTGGAGTTGCCAAGCTGGAAGTGGAAATTACAGAATCATGGGGTTACAAATATTTTATATATTATGAACACCATTAAGCTTGCTGGCAGAATGAACTCTTCTGGCTAGTATTTTGGAAACAACTTTACAGCATGAGAACCAAGAGCATGTTCACAAATTTGAATCACGTCTCTCCCCTTTTCCTTCAGGGCAAACTGTAATTCTGTGGTTAATATCTACCCAAGTACCTATAAATGGGGAGTTGCTCACTATTTTGTTGAAAGTCTGTTGGAAAATAAGATGAAGCTCCTACGAGTAAGTTTAGGTTATGGACCACTATTTTACAATCACAGGTGACATTTTATAAGCCAGAGTAATAAAATCACTTGTGAACTAAAACAGAAAATGTGCTTGTAGGTGGCTGCAATTTCTCTGAACTTAGTGACCAGGCTTTGATAGTGTTGTTAAGTTAATTTGAAGCAGGTCCTGAGGTTGTAAGTGTGTGTGCTCACGGACACTAGGATATATGACAAGGAGCAAAAGAAGAACACAAAGGGAAATAGATAAATATGACTGCAAATTCTAAGTGCCAAAACCCACACACATTTATGGTATTACTACATCACTCCTATAAACTAGGGATGAAGCCATACACGGGATCTTGTGAAGCACAGGCTCTCAGCCATGTCCACACAAAGGACCACACAGGGATGGATTCACAGCCATGCTGTTAGCAGCTGCAGTAGCATTGAACTATTAGACTATTTAGGAACTATACAGTGGCATGGTGACTATATCCTATCTTGAGATGCAAATTATATATAGACATAGGAAAATATAGAGTCAGCACATGACTAGATTTCCTAAACAGGCTGATACAATGCTGTTGTGACTTGCACAGCAGCCAAAGGAAGAGCTTGCTCCTAAAGGTCCATTACAATATCACAAGGGCTGACAGGAGGAAGGAGGGAGGCTTTGGAGGGAGGTGAGAAGGAAGAAAGCAAGTTACAGGGAGGGAGCGAAGAAGGGGGAGGAAGCATAGAGAAGGAAAGAAGAAAAGCTGAAAATTTTTCCTGGTTACGCTGGAATTCTAATCACAGCCAGTGTTTGCCCAACAATTTTTGCCATTCTTGAACATGTTGTTATTGTGCAAATGAGAAACAATGTACTTCAGTTTGGCACTACTTCTGCTCCATACTTAACCATTACTGCACATGGAGTCTACTAAAGTATTATGCATGTAGTAGTTTTTTATAAGAAGTTGTGGAGGCATCCAGTGTCATTTCATAGCATGTAGTTCAGGATAGGCATTCAGTGTTCACTGGTGTTGCTCTTAATGCAAAACAATGAAGCTTGCTGATTGGGATGACTGCCTGGAGGGCCCAATCGTATCCAACTTTCCAGCACTGGTGCAGTCGCAATGCAGCCTCGAGGTAAGGGAACAAATGTTCCCACATCTTGAGGAGGTCTCTGTGTCTGCCTCTCTACCATAGGATGCAGTGCATGCCCCACGGACACAGCTGCACCGACAATGGAAAATGGACAGGATTGGAGTCCCCAAATGATTGCCTATCAGCCTCTTACTTATTTAATAAGTTGCCTTCAGTGACAAGACTCACAAGGCAGTATACAATTAAAAACAACAGATACAGTAAACATGTAAAGAATTATTTAAAATTAGGAGTTAAGAAACCTAGGTCCCCTGTCTCTTCAGAAATGTTAAAAAGTCAAGAACCTGCCTCCTCAATCAGCAGTGACTACAAGTGAACTACAAGTGAACATGGGAAGCCACCATTTCCTCATGTTCTCAGATCTAATGTCTGTAAAGGGTTGAACTGTAACTGGCTGGTGGGTGACACCGGACTAATAGTCCACTCCTGAGTGCAGTGGCGCCAATGCAGCTACTGCTGTATCCAGTGGGCGCTGGGAAGCAGCTGGAGGTTTCCTCAGGGGAATGGGGCTTTTTAAGTCTGCACTGGCTATTTTGACAGAGTAGACTTGAGAGACTCTGGGTCAGGCCTTCTGGCCTGACATGGAATTCAGGATACAGCACAGCAGAGCTGGTCCCACCCCTCCCACCCTGATTCCTTCCCCCACTCTGCCCTTCCCATCCTCCCCCTTCCCCCCCAGAGGCTGCACTGCCTCTGTCACACTTATCCCAAACAGAGGTGTGTCCTCCTCCTTCTGCTGGTGCTGGGCCTGGCACCTGACTGGCATGGGCCCAGTGCTGGCGCTCCCTACTCAGAGTGCCGTGAACATGCTTTATGGCATGTTTACAGCATCAAGCACCAGTGCTATGGCTCAGTGCCAGCACTGGGTTAGTTTAGGATTTGGCCCTAAGCTGGCTGCTCTGTCTAGGAATGGAAATTTACAAAAATAAGTAATCACATTACCTACTCTGGAATGGGGAGGGAGGGGCTTGAAAGTATGTGTTTAAAGTTTTAAAAAAACAGTCTTCAGTGGGCTCTGGCCAATATCCTGATTAAGAAGAAATCCACAGTGGATTGCACACTGGTAGATAATTGATACATCTCTTGTCTAGAGCTAGTTGATATATTAATATGAGGTAATCAACAACTGTTCCAGCCAGTAACAACTATTTCCTCCTTCCCTTATTCTTTTGTATCCTGACTCCCTTCCTTCCCTCTGAGTCTCCTCCACCCCTAGGTCTAAATATAGATTCTAAACTCATAAGAGCACAGGGTTTCCTCTTCTTATGTTATTCGGTAGAGCTTTGCGTACATGAATCGTGATTTTATCTTCAATAACCTCTTATAAAAACTTAATCAGACTGTAATTTTATACCATTTACAACATGGCCACTTGAGGTGATAATGCATTCAAGTCAGTCAATTAGAAGATTTTTAAATTATGCACAAACTAGCATCCAATATTTATAGAAAGAAAAAGAGCAACAAACAACTGCATTTGCATAGAATTATCATTATACAGTAATTATACTTGTTCCTGTGCTTGACAAACGCAGGTGAGTTTCTGTTTTTTGGAGCTAGTAATATTTTCCCAAAAACATATTAGGTGCTGCTTTGCCTCTAAAGTGCTTAGCAAGCATTTCAAAGGTCTTCAGCAGGGGTCTCCAAACCCCGGCCCGGGAGCCAGATGCAGCCTGCAGCGAGCCTCTATCCAGCCCGCGGCCAGCCTCTGATCCCCTGAGAGCCTCTCGCCCAGTTGTCCAAACACAACCAGAGTTGTGGGGTGGGGAAATGGGGGTCCATTTAAATGTATGCTTTATTTCTTGGGCTATGTTTGTTCTTGAAGAAGTCCTGGACATTTGAGCCCATTCATTTATTCATTCATCTAAGTTCTATCTCTAATGTATTTATTTGAATTTTATATTTAATTTTTTTTTACGGCCCTCGACACTGTGCCAGATATTTTATGCGGCCCTTCGGCTGAAAAGTTTAGAGACCCCTGGTCTACAGGGTCAGAGAAGACACTGCTGGAAGTTTGTCATGGGTCCTGGCATCACGTACTAGAAAAAAGTTGAGAAATCATGGCCCTGTAGTAATTTTCACAGCAGAACTGGAGTTTGAACCTGGGATGTCAAAGCACAAATCCAGGGCATTAACTGCTACGCTACACAAACTCCAGGCACAAAATACTAAACTGCAACAGTAAAGAAACTACAATTTGCCCTCTATCCACTGGGATCCATTCCAGGACCCCCCCCCCCCGCCATGTATACCAAATTTTGCAGATCATGAAATATGCAAGGTGCCTTAGATTACTTAACTAAGGGCACACCTGGTTATCCGGAGGTAGCAAGTGGCCTCCTGGCCTCCTCAGAAGCCTTCCAAAAGCAACTGAAAGGTACTTCTGGTTTGAGCTGGCAAACCAGAAGTGCCTTCCAGTCACATCTGGGAGGACTTCTGAGGCTTGGGGAGGCAGTGGGTGGCTTCCCCATACCTCAGAACACCTCCCAGACATGACCAGAAGCCACTTCCGGTTGCATCCAGGAGGTCCTCTGAGGCCCTCCAACTATGGGCTTAGCATCCACAGATATTCAAATCCATGGATGCCAAGCCTGTGGATAAGGAGGCCCACTGTAAATTTAAAGAACTTTTCAAGATAAGAGGAAGGGGGACAGGACAAAAACCAACATTATTCTTACTGCTATAGTGCTAGTCCTGATCCAGAACCCATGGTGCAATATTAATACATAGTGCTCAAGCATTTGTGCAGGTGACAGAGCTGTGCAGAATCCTTCTACACAGCAAGCATGCCTCTATCCTTCCACTCAGCAAGCAAACATTTAGAAAGACGAAAAAACATTAAAATATTTCTGTTTGAAACAGGAGAACAACTTGGAAACAAAAATGCATGCTTTCCTCTTTATCCAGCCTGACCTGAAAGGTTGGGCAATAAAGACATAAATTGTTTGGAGCTGCTGAAGTGCTGGGCTCTGACACATAAAAAGCTTCTAAATTATGAATTATGGCACTTCCAGATTTGAAAGACTAGTAAGATAAATGAATGAACACACAAAAAGCCTGTTCAATTAACTCAGTTCAGTCAAATAATGCAATAAAATCAAGAATATTTGTGTCCCATATTTTGTGTGACCATATTAAGCACATACTGAACTCTATTACACCTATAAAGTAGTGAAAAATACCCATAAAAAGTAACGGTCTAGATGGAATAAGGCAGACTAAAATCCTGCCAGGTCCCATTCAACACTGTTGAATATGTTTTTTCTTTTATATTGTCTTCCACATTTTTGTGGCAGCGGATTTAATTTTGGAGGTGGTGAACTTCAAAAATGTACAACCTATGCAAGTATACTAAGTTGGATCCAAGGTGTTTGTTCCATGAGTGGAAGTCACCTGTTTTCACACAAGAAGGTGGGGAGATTTTCAGGGATTCCCTCTTCAAGCTGCAGCTCCCACACTGTATTCCACCCTATTACAAAAGTTTCCCCAACACTCAGAAGCAGATTTTTAGAGCTGCAGAGAGGAGGGAGATCAACAATATTTTCTCCCATTTCACAAACCGCAGTGACTTCCATTTGTGGAACAAATATTTAGTATCCGAATCAACATTCATTAATGAGATATTTCAAATCAAGGCATTTCTTCTAGAAAATATTTTGGTTGTGGGAACGTTCTGTACTCAAAGTGACATATTTTTAATGGAAAATAATGGTCCTTCTTAGGTAGTATGCAATGACAGCTCCAGTGACAGCAAACACAACTGCCTTATCCCATTTGTGACCTGGCCTTTCTAAATTTATACACACTATGCAGGCTTTGGCAACTGCACAGAGGCTCCCGGCAACTGGCATTTGTAAATGGCATCATCAACAAGAGTTGGCACCTAGAGGTTTCAACAAAGGAAGTAATGGGTCTTGGAGGAAGCCTCAAACGAGGAAGACTCTCTTCTGGATTCTAGTTAATAAACCAAAAAAATCTACTGAGGCATTCAACTGACTAAACCGCTGAGTTGCCACTAAGTTCTAATCCTCTCAAAGCAGCAGGATGATTACATGGAACTTCAACCATGATAATACAACAGACAATTTGAATTGAGAACCACAGTATAATATTCAAGACATCTAACACAGGAAATGCATACCTGTTCTTCATCATGCTGCAATGGTTTGCTGTTGAAATAACCTGAGCTGAGACAAGCAAATGTGAGGCACACTCTTGCTCAGTGCGCATCTTTTTCCTGTCTTTATTCTCATCCTCATTTTCATACTAAGGAAAGAAAAAGAACCCATCATATATTGAAGAGTTACAGGTAATAGAAGAGTCACTGAATAATGTAGTGCTTGCCTTTTATTGTATCTTGGTAGTTTATACCTCTTAACATGATATATAATTTATTATATCATTTATTTATACTTACATTTCAGACACATACCAAAATGCTTTTGCCTTAATGATTCAAATCTGCTACTAGACAAAGCAATCAATGGAGTGCACTGAAATGTGACAGTCTAGTGGTCTTGTTAAGACATACTCTAAACCAGCATGTGGGGAGATCTGCATGCAGAAACCTCTTCCCAACATCAATGGGCTTCAACCAAGGGTTGGTTCACACAATATCCTCTTAATGAGGCAGAAGCACCACATGCACAAGCTCTCCTACACTAGAAGTCATCAATATTTACAGCCTTTACCGGTGTCTTGGAGAGACAGTCTCCTCCTAGCCCTTGCATAACCCCATTCCATTCTCCCAACAAGAAGAAAGCTGTCACTGCCCATGTACCCATCCTATGACAGCTCCTCACTCTTTCTTGCCAGGCACAATAAAGAAACTGACATAAATGCTGTTTTGTCCTTGTTCTTCCTGGTATTAGCTGCTCTTGCCTGAACTTGAGAGGATAAAGAGCAAGGACAACAACTGCTGTCAACAACAACAACAACAATAAGGAAGGACAAATATCTCCTTTATATTAACAAAAAGTTTATCAGAACCCTGATATTTTCTGATTACTAGATTTCAGGTATATAATCTCAACAAAAATTCCCAGTCATTTGTTCAAGACTATGGCTGCACCACAGTGGTCTAGTTAGACTAGTTTTCTGCCATTTGACATAGTTCCCAGAGACTGGACAAGGCAAATTCAGGGGTTTCCTTGTTCACTGATGCAATCATGTAGTGTTACTTTCTCTCACATCAGTGTTTATTTTCTTTCTAGATCTCTTAGCTGAAGTACACATGACTGACTTTCTAAAGTCTTGTCTGGCACTGGGGAAAGGGCAAGTGCAATCAAACTACACCACACGACTTACCTAAGAACTAGCACTGTGACCAGTCCAGCAGCAGGGCCTCTGAGAGGAATTTTATCAGGGGGTACAAAGTTTCTTTGGAGTACCTTTGCAAAGGGGGGGAGGTGAAACAGAGCAGGGGAGGGTGGTGATGGGCAAGCAGAATGGGGGCAGGGAGGGGCAAAACAGGATGGGGGAGGGTGGAGACAGTTGGAAAAGTCTTCTCAGCCCTGGTCTACCTACCCATGTGACATTGGCAGATAGATACAGTAATACGGAAAACCAAACACACTCCTAAGCAAATGTGGCTTGCCAGTAGCTGCATGCTTGGGGTAGTGTCCCCAGCATCCCATGCAGGCAACAACACATTTATTTATGTGTTTGTGTGATGCAAACAAAATTGTAAACAACTTTCTGCACTGGTTGAAAAACTGTAAAGAAATATGTATTTCTTTCTATCAGTAAATTATCTATAGCAGGGGTGTGCAAACATTTAGGCAGGAGAGCCACATCATCTCTCTAACAGTGTGTTGGGGGCCGGGGAAAAAAAGAATTAATTTACATTTCCAATTTGAATAAATTTACAGTAATGAATTTATTAGAGATGGAACTTATATGAATGAATGAAGGTCTTACAGTAGCTCAAGGCCTATAAAAGGCCTTGCAAGGCCAGGCCAGCGTTTCCTTCACTGTCACTGCTGCATTACAGACGTGAAACAGCAAGTAGTGGAGGGAGCCCTTGTCCCATAGCTCAGGTGAGAGGTCGAACAGTTGTCCTCATGCTGAGAGCAGTTGCGTTGGGCCAGCAGGGGCTCCAGCAAGTCTCCAGCAGGCCAGAGGCTCATTTGAGACTGGGTGCTTCCCAAGGGCCTGACTGGGAGCCCCCGAGGGCCGCAAGTGGCCCCCGGGTCGGGGTTTGGGCACCCCTGATCTATAGAATAGATAACAATTTGTTCCCTAGTGAATGTACAGTATATTCTGTGGTAACCTTGCTTTTTTGTTGCATAATGCACAAAATGGGCCTCAGAGCAGCTTAGATGCAAGAGCCACCTTTGTATTAGTTGCACTTTCAATTTGCATTTTACATTTTATAACAAATTACCATTTTACATTTTGTTACAAACCACATTTCAAAACAAATCCACAACGCCTACCTTGCGTTTCCTCCTAGATTTTGGGATAACCTTCTCTGCTGGTAGGTCAGTAACCATGTTATGCTGCATACCGGCTGCTTCTTTCACTCCAGTGTTAATTACCGAGGGCTCCTCAGGTAACTGCTGTGGAATTCTGGACAAAAGAGTCAAATCAATTTTGACCCAAAGTGCTTTTACTTCATCCGTGTCTTTCAGAGGAGACAGAAGCTCATTCCTGCCAAAAGGAACCAATGTGTAAAATTGCTCTTCTAGCTCCTTTGCTATATCGTTACTAGTCCTGGTGTTAACTGAACTGAAGGCACCACAGCTGCTGTTAGCTTTGTTGGCGTTGCTACTCCCAGAGTCCTTCAGTTTCTGGTCACCTCCAACTGAAGTGGAGGCCACAGTTTGAGGTTTGTGTAAAGGATATTCCTCTTGTTCAGACTGTGAATCTGAATCTGAGGATGTTGAAGATGAAGATTCTGTCTCAATGAATTCCTTGGATTTGGGGACTGTTTTACCAGACCCCCTTGTACGTCTTTGTGCCACAGTACCCCCTTGTACTGCCTTTTCACATGTAGTAACACACCGTGGTTCCTTTCTGTGCTCAAGTTTGTTGCAGGGCCTGGTTTTAGGTTGCTCACATACACTGTTTTCCAAAAGGACGTGATTCAACTCAGGATCAACCACTGTATGGCTGTTTACGTTATCACCACCAGAGGTCCTCTCTGTCCTTCTTGGCTGTTTTTTACATGCTGTCCTTCTCAGAGGTCCACTGTCTACACAACCTGCAGCAGCTGAAGGGGAAGATTTTTGCCTTCCTCCTTTATGTCCAGGGGCTTTGTTAGCTGTTCTAGGCCTCAGCTCCTCTTTGCTGGGGTTCTTAACCTCTTTATCTCTGAGGTCTGTTTGGCAAATGGCAGGTGTATTTTCACAGTCTTGGTTTCCATCTTTTACCTTATTGTAATACTGAAAGGTCTCCAGTCTGTGGTTATCGTTTTGGTTCAGAATAGGTGCTTTGTGAGGATTAACCTTATTTAGCCATTTATCCAATTGCCACTTGTTTGATGATGGTTGTTCAGGCTAGAAAACACATTTAAAAATCCCAACTTTATAAAGTTTTAAATCATTAGAGACCTCTATAACTTGGGGGGGGGTATGAATGTGGAAATTGTAGGGTCTTTACGTGGCCAGCAGACACAACAAATGTTTTGTTTTTTAATGTGAGATATCCAAATAGTATCAGACAATGATCAGACAATTTCAGCTCCTAAGAATATAAAAACTGCCTTGCTAGTGTGTGAAAGAAGGAGCAAAAAAGTGAACAAAGACCTAATAGAGGTGTTTGCTTCCAGTGAGTAAGATAGGATTACAACCTAATTCTAAGTGAACACAACGGGCTTATTTCTGAGTAGGACAAACACCACCATTTTCAAACACCTCTATCTATCAAGCATTACAAGGCTCAAACCCAAAACCCTTTGGATCAGGCACTATCTCCAGACATCTCCAGGGCAACTGTATCAGAGGAGAGAACTACATCCAATTCCAAGTGGGAGATTCATAGAACAACCCACAATCTTCTTACCTGGGAAGTCACATGACTGTAATCCTATACATATTTACATTGCACTTAATGGGGCAAGTAAACATGCCTAGAATTGTGCTGTAAATAACCAATTTGATTCTACTGACTGTTTGGGAAACTTGTTGCTGAGACCGCTTATTCATCTGTTTTGCCCAACTATGGGAATGTTTCTAGTGTGCTTGCCTTCAGACAGCCCACCTCCAAGGTACTTGCAGCCTTTGGACCTGAGCGCCTGGTTTATCTAGAATTAACAACATACAGTGGTGCTGACTCAACTGCTACTGCTATCACCAGCAATCTGATGAGTGTAAAAGGCCTTCCCACTCACCTTCGTTGGCCATCTGCGAAAACATTAGCCTGGCAGTGCCCAGATGAACACACACAATGCTCACTCTTGCTTTCACTGAGAATCAGCATGTTTGGGATTGTTCTGAGGGCACAATCCTAACCAGGTCTACTCAGAAGTAAGTTCTATTTTGTTCAATGGGGCTTACTCTCAGGAAAGTGTGGTTAGGATTGCAGCCTTTGTCTCATAGTTTGGAAACTTTAGGTAATGTAGGGTGCAATCCTAACCAACTTTCCAGTACTGACCTAGCAATGCAGCCCCAATGTAAGGTAACAAACATGCCCTTACTGTGAGGAGGCCCCCCTGACTGCCTCCCCACTGCAGGATGCAGTGCATGCCACATTGGCACAGCTATCTCAGTGCTGGAAAGTTGGTTAGGATTGCGCCCGTAGCCATTATCTAACCCCCCCCCCCAATGGTTACAAGGGCTAGAAAAGTGTTTTAATATATAACTTTATTTTCTCACAACTTTTTAACTGCCCAAAATACCAAACTGTGCCTAAGGACACTTTTGCATTCAAAATAATTCACCCTTCGAGATGTACGAGAAACTCGTAAAATAAAGCTGCCTTCACCCTAAACACATTACTTCCACCAATTTAGAAATTAATTTTTTACCTACTGTGTTTCGACAGACATTACTGATTTTAGAAGTGAACATGCTTGTACCAGGG
Source organism: Tiliqua scincoides (assembly GCF_035046505.1). NCBI lineage: Eukaryota > Metazoa > Chordata > Lepidosauria > Squamata > Scincidae > Tiliqua > Tiliqua scincoides. The sequence goes on from NC_089823.1 coordinate 90,370,367, forward strand.
CATAAAGAGCAGAACTCCTTACCTCTGGGCTAGAATAATGAGAGGGCTTATTGCAATCGCTCTCCGTAGAACTGCTTTCACTCTCAGAGTCAGATTCTGAACTGCTCTCAGATTCACTGGAGCTGCTGCTGCTGCTTGAGCACTTGCTAGAGATTCCGGAAATTCTGCAGCCAGACTGCTGCACAGCAGTGCTGCTCAATCCACATGAAGGGAGAGAGCATGAGAAAAAGAGAGAGAATAGAAACACAACATAAACCAAAGCACATTTTTATCTTGTCCTATTTAAGGGGCTTCCCAACAGAACAGGTTTGAACAGCTACGGCAGCGTTTCTCAAACTGTTGGTTGGGATCCACTTGGTGGGCCGTGACCCGATTTTTGGTAGGTCTGCAGGGCCTCCAATGAAAACATGGGTGATGGAAAGATAATTACTTGCCTCAAAAATGGCTATTCAGAAATGATAGCTGCAAACTGCCCTCCAAAGAGCTGAGCTCCTGCAGTTTGCAAGCTTGTGTAAATCTAGGGAGATCAATGTTTGAGTGTGTTTTTTCCCCAAGTCTGTCAATGACAGGTAGTGGGAGCAGGCTGGGTCACATAAGCCCCTCAAGCCTTGAGACTATTCATCAAGGCTGTCTCATTATGAGAAATGGATCAAGCCTTTTTTTTTTTTTTTTTTTTTTTGCAAATGAAAGAATGAATAAATATTTCTTTCTAGATCACCTTTAAAAAAACTGGGGGTCTGGGAATGGATCCCACACAGATGCTGAGACACCACCTGTATGTTGATTTAGTGCCAGATCATCCAATCAAAAACCTCTCTTTTTGGGGAAAGAGCAGGTGATTAGAGAGATACAACATTCAAACAAAGTGGTGTAGCCTGGTTTCATTTGGTACTTTTTGCTGTATGGTTGGGAAGGAAGGATAGGCAAGGTTCAAAAACAGAAAGCTCAAAAGATATTATACATCTCTGACTGACATTTCCAAATGTCATTTTCACCTTTAATATGTAACACCTTTAGGATAACTTTAAAAAGATGACTCCAGATAAAAATCAGTTGTTTGAATAACTGGAGTTCAGAAAGCTGTCTCTTGAAGGTGAAGAAAGAAGAGTATGACAATGACTAATATCACACAAAACAAAATATAGTTGTTTTACAATAAGAATTCAAAACAGATGATCTTTTCAACATCTAGGTCATGCTTTGGGGTTTCCTCATTTTTTAATTCTATCAAAGTAGTTAATCCAATGTGATTTAATTAGCCATGAACATACACTTTAGTTGTAATAAGGCAATGATAACACTATGACTCTGTAAATAACTGGAGATATATTTAATTTCCATTTATGAGTAGTTCTCTGAATCAAAATACCCATACATTCATATGTACGTATTTCATAAGTGTGTGGGATCAATACCTTAACACTGCACCACACGCCTATGCAATGTGAATATTGAAAAGGAAGTGACCGGATAGTTTTTCAACTGATTTCTTGTGCAGTTGAAGAGTGTTTTCTACAGTGCAGCCTATATACTGCACTGCTTTTATTACTCAGATGAATATGTCTCTATCTCTTCCCATGAGAAAATGTTCTATAGCTCAATACAGATCACTGACAGTAGATGCCCTTAATATTTAGCATCAGTATCTTCACATAATTTATTATCCTTATTCTATTCCGATACTCAGAGTTATGCCACTGGCATAATCCTAAATCTCTGCCTGGGTAGTGTTTAAACCATTTAAGTATTTGTAGAGTGTGATGACTCTTACCCACTGATCCTAAACACATTTACCTGTCCCATTTGTTTCAGAAGAGCTAACCTGAACGTAAATGTGCTTTCGATCGCTGCCTTTCTAGTTATTGCTCAAACCTAACTATACATGTCCGGATCTCCATGTCTTTTCCTCAAAAGTCGATACCTTTTAGCTGTGGTAAATATTTATTGCTTGTTTCTGAAGTACATACAGCTTGGAGCCCAATCCAATGTGGACTGCAGTGGCCTAGTGCCAGTGCACACTGTCACAAATGTGCTGTAAGACTGTTGTATGCCAGTCTAGTGTTGGAGCAGGCTCAGCGTGAACCTGCACTGAACCAGTGCTGGGCAGAGGATGGTGGACCGCTGCCCAGAGCTCTGGGTGAGGACCGGGCAGCAGAGTGGTAAGTCTGGATGGCAAGGGGAGCAATTCTGGGGTGGGGGAAGACGGGGGAAGGTGTGGCGGGGAAGGTGTGGCAGGGTGGGAAGGGGGCAGAGATGGTAGCAGGCCCTGCCACCATATCCTAACCACCCTCCCAGCCCAGGAAACCCAACACTGGTCTCCTCAAATCTGTGCCCACCCAATAGTGGGTGCAGATCTGAGGAGTCCCATCAGGGCTGCCTGGGGGCTTACATGGGGTAAGGGAGCGTATAGCCCTGATGCTGCTTCCCAGTCCAGCTGGATGCAGCAGTAGCCATTTCAGCACTGCTGCAGGCCTGGACACTGAGAAGCATAGGATTGGGCTGTTGCTTAAACCTTCCTGATGAAAGAACTCCTCAAACTGAATGCAGTTACTGTAAGTTCTCATTAGAAACAAACAGAGAGGCCTTATTAGTGGTGGTGTCATATTCTACCAACACAAGCAACACAAGTAAAACTGCATTTACTTTTTGACTCTAAAAGACTCCAAAGACTTTTATGTCCACATTCAACATCTTTTCTAGCAGTACTGCATCCAATTTCAAACTAATTTGCATTTTAGCAAATTTCATAACAGATGCAGGAGTCTCCCCCCCTCCACAAACTGTACTGCAATTTATTTTCTATTTTTGTCTCTAGCACATTTTCACTTGTATCTTCATCCAACTTCACAATTAATTTCGGTTTCTTAAAAACTAATGTTAAATACAAGCTTAATGAAAGTGTAAAAGCTTTCAGCAGCTTTGCCCCAGGGATGCAAAGGCTATACTGGATCAGGTCACAGGATGTCATCATTAGATAGCTGAATGAGCATTACAACATTCCTAGAATTCTTACAGTACAATCTTGTGCATGTTTACTCAGAATTCAACGGATGTGCCAGCACCTAATAGGCTTGACCAATTAGTTGTACATGAAGTATTCTTATCAGGTTGTGCTATCCAATACCAGAGAACAAGGGCACATCTGAGACTTCCCACGTGCACCTGTCATTTTTCTTGCCAGATAATCAACCACTACCTTCCCAAGAAAGGAACACAAAATGCAGTTGTAATGCTGCTCAAGCTCTAGTGCTCAGCATTGGTTGCAACCCCAACCACACTTTCCTGAGAGTAAGCCCCACTGAACACAATAGGACTTACTTCTGAGTAAACATGCACAGGATTGTGCCCATTAGAACATATCTGTGGTGTTCCCTTCTTCTGCACACTGAATGCCAAGACAAGCATAACTACCATTACCTAGTAGTTTAAAACAGAGGCCTTAATTTCTAATTGCTTTCATCGACAGTCAGGTGGCTAAAATATCATATAGGTTTGAGGATATCTCTTCAAATATGATTTGCCAGACTCCTTTTGGTTGAATCCTCTTGGTTTTAACAGCTGGGAATGAATAGAATTGCCAAGTTGGATAAATTCATAAACTTGAGAGTTCTGAGGTAGGCCTGGTGCGATAACACAAGATGAGACGACAAAACCACCAGTGCTTGATAAATGGAGAAAAACTCTGGGACAGCATGGGGCTTAGTAGAGGCCCCCAAAATGTCCTAATCTTTGCAGGCTGGGGGGGGGGGGGAATACACAAAAAGCTGGAGGTTATTTCAGTTCTTTTCACAATATTTCTGCTAAAACGCTGCACTTACAGAGCCCCTTTTCTGAGCACAAGTAAGAAAGTCCTATTGCCAAGAACAGAGCTCACAGCCTCCACCTGTCCTTGGGAGATGCTTAAGTACTGTTTGTGCTGACAAGGACTGCAAATGCCATCCAATAATGCATACCTAAGGTAAATCTGCTTTCCTCACAGAACCAGGTGTGCTCTGCATACTGCTTAGAGTCTAATTGCTACAATATTATGCTAGCTAAAAAAAATTCCCTGAGTACAGCACTAAAAATAAAACCTTAACAAGCTCACACACAAAAAAACCAAAAAAAGCTCTGCAGAGGAAATCCAATTGAATATTTTTAGAGACCACCATTACTGTTTGCTTGTAACTGGCAGAAGCAGTGTGCAATAACTCCCACCTGCAAAAAGCGTTGTAAACATTATAGAGAAATACTGAAGGAAAAAGCTCCTGCAAGCAGCCTACTGCCAAAACTGTGAAAAAAATTATTATAATTAATAACTGCATTATGAGAGTAAATAGTTCTCTCCAAGGACTGAGCACCTGGCTATGTGGAATGAAAGAGTGTTAAAAACCTAGAGCTGCATTAACTTCAGGATGAAGTGATTAGTCAGCAGGCTGACAGCTGTGCTAGGAGACTGGTGCCAGATTCCAGTGTATGCTCACACTGGCTGCCAAGTGTTTGCTTGTCACACCAGATAAATGGAACATCAGTAGTGTTTTATTTGACCTGCTCACAAGAAAAATAAAGCAACTCTGACTTTCTCATTGTGTTTGCCACTGACCTTGCATCAGCAGAGTATGAGCAGTGAGACTCCCTGGGCTGAGCAAATTAACCCTATAGGATCAGGCTTGAAAGGTCCCTTTCTTTCCTAGCCTTCTCTAGAGATGGCTATGTAGGAACTTCACTTTTCTTTTTCTTTTTTCTTTTTTTAAAAGCCTTACATGTTTAAGAGTCCAGTCCTCTGCATATTTACTCAAACAAGCCCTGCAATGTTCAATGGTGTTTACGTCCATGTCGGCAGACTTGCTAGTATAATGCCTACAGGTGGTGCTCTGTCTCTGCAGGGCATCTGTTCCCAGACCCCCGCAGATACCAAAAAACATGGATAATGAAATCTGTGGCTTTCCAGCTCCTTGCTCTGGTCATGCCTGGAGCCATTCGGAGGCCTGTGCAGGTCATGTGTAGCCTTTACGGGCTTCAAAATGGGTTCTAGAAGGGCACTTCCGGTTTTCAGCCCAACAGCCCAACCAGAAGTGCTGTTCTAGCACCTTCAGAGGCCATTCTGAGGCCCATAAAGGCCGTGCATAGCCTCTACAGGCCTCAGAAGAGCTTCTGGAGGCAACTGGAGCACAGCTGTGGCTGCCTCTGGATGCTTCAGGTGGGCCAAATTTGGCTCAGTGTGGGTCTGGGGGGATTTGCAGTGAGCCAGATCGGTGGATATAAAATCTGCTAATAAATAGGCTCAACCTGTACTATGAAAAGATGCAATTAGCGATAACATGGATAATATGTGCTTAAATCTTAAACACTTATCACTTAAACAAAAAAAAAAATAAGCAGGTACAGAGAGACTCTCATACTTGTGGCTTCAGGGGAGGGATGAACACATTCCCCTGCACCAGTTACCCAATTCCCAATGTGTGAGTGACCCATAAACCTATTATTTGCTCGGATGGGGAAAACCTACAAGTATCATAAGGTTATTGTATATAGTGGGTCCTTGGTATTGGCAGGGGATCCGTTCCAGCACTCTCTGGCAGATAACAAATCCCATGAATAATGAAATTTGTAGGGGGGCCGCACTATATCATATTTACTTACCTGGGTGCCTTGCCTGGTCTTCCAGAGGTCATGCATAGCCTCCTGGCCTCCTTAATAGCCTCCTGGATGTGACTGTAAGGCACATCTGGTTCGCACCGGCAAACCAAAGTGCCTTACAGTCACATCAGGGAGGCCTTCTGAGATGCAGGAAGCTACTTCCAGTTGCATCTGGGAGGTCTTATGAGGCCCTTCAGCTGTGGGCTTGGCATTCACGGATATTCAAATCTGCAGGTGCCAAGTCCACAGATAAGGAGGGCCCACTGTATTTCCCCTGAGGGCAAACTGTAGCTCACAGAAGGACCCTACCTCCTCCAAGTCTGCCACCATGATCTTTGGCACTGATGCTGTAGGAAGAAGTAAGCAGCTGCCACAACCACAATCTTCTTCTTGATTTTTGAAGAAGAGTATTGGGATGATAGAAAAATGAAGAGGCTGGATAGGTAGTGGGCTAGTGGAGGCAGCTGGTAGGCATGGTGTGCAGGGCACCCCCACTATTCACTGCCCCCCCCAGCCCACTTGAAGAAGCTGCTTAACACAGCCTCACAGGTGGGCTGACCCTGCCAGTTTCTTCCAGCCTCCATCTCTCTTCCCTCTCTCTGCTGCCTTCCCTGTGCCAATAGATTGTAAGCCCCTCAGGCTAGGAACCTGCCATTTACCTTTATGACAAATGCCATGCACATTGATAGAATATTTAAATAAATAATAGTGAAATTATCCTCAACCCCCTATTAATACAAAAGTCGAATGATAAATTCTAAATTCATTTGTCATTGAACACAGCTGCCACCCGTGAACATGTCTGCTATGGTTTTTAGGCTGACTTCTAATTCTAAAGAACAGCCCAATTCTACCTAGCTCAATTGTCACAATCGCTGCACTGATCTGTGAAGGTGGATAAGGCCCACCAAGGATGGGGTTCGATGTGCACCACTGCTGATCCTGCCCCCTCCCAGGACTGATCCATCCTCCTCCCTGTCCCCGTCACCACCCCATTCCGCCCACCTCTCCCCTGTTCTGCTCACCCTGCCCCATTCAGCTCTCTCCACCTCCCTCCAATCCCCTGCACCTGCTCACCTCTTCCATGAGTGTCCAGCAACTACTGCCGCTTGCAGTGGCAGCCAGCCCGCACACCCTGGCCTAGTTGCATTTGCAATGGCTGTAAAGGATATTACATTGGCGGAACACACATTCCGCTGGAAGAATCTGTCAGTAGGATTGGGCCAGAAGAAAGCCACATGCTGGAAACTTTGAATTAGGAATGTTACTAGAATATGCTCTCAGGTTTTGATGTGCTTTGAAGTGTATATCAGTTGTCCTTTGGTCAATCAAACCAAACACAAAGCAACATCACCATTGCTCTCAGCACCGTAGGACACTCATGTGAAGAAGTACTGTACAAAAAAAGGCTTCTCAGTAGCAAATTAATCTGTATATATTCTAGGTTTCTATAACATATGCCAGCATGGTACCAATCTTATTCTAGCCAGTTCTAAGGAGTTAAAACGAGTGGGGGCCAAATCCTATCCAATATTCCAGTACTGGTGCAGCTGTGCCACTGGGGTGTGCGCTGCATCCTGGGCAAGGTGTTTGAGTGGGTGGTGGCGTCCCAGCTTCAGAGGGTACTGGAGGAAACGGATTATCTGGACCCATTCCAATCTGGCTTCAGGCCGGGGTTCGGGATGGAGACTGCCTTGGTTGCCTTGGTGGATGACCTTCGCCGGGGGATGGACAGGGGGAGTGCAACCTTGTTAGTCCTGCTGGACCTCTCGGCGGCATTCGACACCATCGACCATGGTGTCCTTCTGGGCCGGCTGGCCGGGTTGGGGCTTGGAGGCACTGTTTTGAAGTGGTTCCACTCCTTCCTGGCTGACAGATCCCAGAAGGTGGTGCTGAGGGATGCCTGTTCAGCACCCCAACCTCTTAGGTTTGGGGTGCCGCAGGGTTCCATCTTATCCCCCATGCTTTTTAACATCTACATGAAGCCGCTGGGAGAGGTCATCCGGGGGTTTGGAGTGGGGTGCCACCAGTACACTGATGACACCCAGCTTTATCTCTCCTTTCCCCCTGATTCTGAGGAGGCGGTTGGGGTCCTGGATCGCTGTCTGGAGGCAGTTAGGGACTGGATGTGGGCGAACAAGCTGAAATTAAATCCAGATAAGACAGGGGTGCTCTTGGTTCGGAAATCCACAGCTCGGGTGCTGGACTATAGTCCTGCTCTGAATGGGGTTGCACTCCCTCTGAAGGAGCAGGTCCGCAGCTTGGGGGTTCTGCTGGATCCACAGCTGCTCCTGGAGTCCCAGGTGGTGGCGGTGGCCAGGGGAGCCTTTGCTCAGCTTCAGCTGATTCGCCAGCTGCGACCATACCTGAGCTGCGCGGACCTGGCCACAGTAACCCATGCCCTAATGACATCTAGATTAGATTATTGCAATGCGCTCTACGTGGGGCTGCCTTTGAAGACGGTCCGGAAATTACAACTAGTACAGAATGCGGCTGCTCGTGTGGTTGCTGGGGCACGTTGGTTTGACTCTGTCGAGTCATTGCTCCGGCGGCTACACTGGTTGCCGGTTCTGTTCTGGGCCCAATTCAAGGTGCTAGTTTTGACTTTTAAAGCCCTTTACGGCTCGGGTCCAGGGTATCTGAGGGACCACCTCCTTTCCTACAATCCGGCCCGTGTTCTTAGATCTTCTGGGGGGGCCCTTTTGACTGTGTCGCCACTAAGAGATGTGAGAGGAGTGGCGGCCAGGAAGAGTGGAATACCTTCCCCTTAGAACTGAGAACTGCTCCCTCGTTGCTAATGTTTCGGCGTGGACTGAAGACCTTTTTATTTCAAGAAGCTTTTAATTGTTGACAGGCTGGCTGGCGTTCTTGCTTTTTATACGAAAATCCACGGGGTTTGTTTTGTTTTGTTTTTAGCTTTTTAATCATTGTAAATTGTTTTTAACTGTTTTTCATGTTGTATTTTTAAATTGTTTGTTAGCCGCCTTGTGTGCCCGTTGGGCAAAAAGGCGGGGCACAAATTAATAAAATAATAATAATAATAATAATAATAATAATAATAATAATAATAATAATAATAATAATAATAATAATAATAATAGTGGGGAGACAGTCATACAGGCCTCCTCAAGGTATGGGAACATTAGCTCCCTTACCCTGGGGCTGCATTCTGGCTGCACAGGTGCTGGAAAGCTGGATAGGATTGGGCCCTGGGTTGCCTTACATTTCATTATTATTAATTTAATTTTAAATTGAGAACACTTAAACATTGGACTTATTTACAGGAGATTGTATTTTATAAAGAAATACAACTGAATAAACTAAATATACTCCATTGTTTATAAAAAACATCTTTTCAAAAACCTAATAAAAATACTCTGTTAAAGCCTAATAGAATAGCTGGTTAATCAGCCCAATAACTGTATAATCTACAGTGACACAGATGGATGATTCAGGATAAAACATCAACATTCAATTGCTCCTCTTATACTGGATAATGTTGCCAAGTTTGTTTTTATTCTGGGATCTGAATGATATAGGTCTGCAAACAATGAAATATGAGCTGTGTAATGGAACATTATTTTCTAGGAGCAAAAGTGTGCCATCCACTTCTGGAAGATGTGCAATAATTATCATACCGCTTTTTCCCCCCATAACCAAACACAGTTTCTTTCCTCACTAGGCTAACCAGATGCAAATGAGGACATGGCCCCTCTATCCTTAAGAGTGCAATAGAATGTTGGCAGAGGGAGTTTGTCCTACAGAGGTGAGAAGAATAATTGCTTATCTATAGCTGTAGTCTGTTGACTGGTCCTCTGTGTAGACACTGTTCCCTCAGACCGTGTGCTAGCTGGCAACCATGGTTAGAGAGGCAGGAGTAGCTCTTTACATTAAGCAGGGCTGGCTCATGGTAAGTGCCTGTGGTTGCAGTATGATTAGGAATGTATATACAGTACTCTGAGAATCTGTAAGCCAAGTTTCAATCAGAGTTAGGCTCTTAGGCTTCAGTTGTTACAACCGTTAGTGTGGAGCTGTACATATCTGGTGGTACACTGGGCTGCAACTTAAAGAACATACACTTTCCTGACTAGACATTGGTGATCTCAGTCTGTGGTCTGTAGGGAAAGATGAATGTCTCAATGTCCAAAACATTTTCTCCCTCTGATATTGTGCAGACCTTGCGCAGACCATGAGAATGTCCAATTCCAGGCAGGCCAAAATGGGGGGGGGGCAGTGGGGCCAATTGTCATGGGCCAACAATTCTGAGGGGCCCTACTGTACTTTTAAGGGGCATCCTTTAGCACTAAATATTAAAATTTGAAAGAGGATTAATACATATAAAATATAAACAAATAAATGCAGAGAACAGAAACCACAGAAACTCTGTGCTAAATTGAAGTGACAATTCATGGAAAACAAGAGGGTACAGAAAATTTTTGATGAGATGTTTGGTATTGAATATTTGGATGACTCTGCCTGTCTTTGACCAGGTTTATGAATTGCAGTGTTGGACGATCGGAAGGTCCTTAGTGTGTGGAGATTCCCATGGTATTAAGATGAGTTTAATACTGGTTAATGGTTTTTTGAAATATTTAGTAGAAAACCCAAGACAACAATATTCTAATTCAGTGGTTGCCAAACTGGTGGGTTGTGACCCACCAGCCTGGGAAGCACTGGCCCGTGCACCTTTAAGGGGTGGGGAGGGGGGAAGGCAGCAGCGTGATCCCCGGGATCACGCTGCTGCTAGGGATGAAAGAGGGGGTTTTCTGTTTACTTGTCAGCACTGCAGTCAGTGCTACAGTCCTGAGGGTCTGGGGAGCCCTCCACTGGGCTCCCCATGCCTGCAAAACTGTAAAAAAAAGAAGAAGAAGAAAATGGGCGCTTCCAGTTTTCTCGACGAAAACCACATGTACATATATATATGTGTGTTGGCATCCTTCAGTCTCGGAAGACTATGGTATCGTGCTCTGAATAGTGGTTCTTGAACAGACTGTCCTCTCCAGTGTACGAAGCCTGGGCAAAGTAGATATGGAGGATAGACTGTTACCCATGCAGCAAATCTTCCCTCTCCTTATATATATATCCATACATAAATAATATATATATAGCACTGATTACAAAAGTACTTGAAAAGTACAGTTTGAAATGGGACCTAAATTTCCCACCTGACCTGGACCTCTATCCAGCTCTACACAGCCCTGGGATTCCCAGGAAAGGTCTGATCACCAATGAGTGCAATGTCTGAGCCCAAAGCCCTTGACATCAGTGCCTTTACTACTAAGATGGAAAGCCTCAATGTTGGGGCTCCAAATATTACTAGGGGAGCTGTGTGAGAAATTGTTAATAAATGTTCTTCTTCCTTGAGAAGAACCACAGGATGACCAATCCTGCTTCTTTTATAAGGAAAAAGTTGCTAAGGCAAAATAAAACATCCCAATATGTGTAAGATGTAATCAGTAATTGTCTTCTAATTACTCTGGAAGACGCTGCTGAAAACTGGAAGCCTAAGGCTACTTATCACATTCTACTTTAAAGACACAGGTGCATTCCCATAAATTATATGTGCCTCTCTACATGTAATATGAGAGCTGCAGGTGCTATTTTGGGAAGATCACTAAATGTACTGCATCAAGACTTGGGATACATACTCAAGACACTTTAATATAGGTTAGTTATCCACTAACAAATGTGAACTTCCCTTCATATGCGCAAAAGATCTTGCAGTGCAATTTATGTCTGAAGATTTCTACTGGATCTTTCTAACAAAGATGGCAGATATGGAGATGTCCATGATTCTGAATTATTTAGAGCAAAAAGGAGTGATCAGGTGCATACACTAAAGCTGCAGACCTAGAGATTGATCCAGACCCATGCGCACAGGCTCACTGCCAGCGTGCACTGTCGCAAACATGCTGTAAGGCATGTTTGCAAGCCCTTACTGTAGGCCCAGCACTGGGCCCGCATTCTGCTGCCAGGCATTCACTCAGACCGCTGGACTGCCTGGTGGGGGAGTGGTAAGTGGGGGTGTGGGGAGGGAGGTAGGGGAGGTGTTCCAGGGCGGGAAGAGGTGAGGGAAGGTGGGCAGATGGTTGGGAGGATGAGTGGCAGGGAGAAGGAGTGATATAGGAGGAGTGTGGGACTGGTGTAGCTCGGCTCCACTGAATCCCGAGCACTATGTGCCACCACGCAGTCCCACATGAGACTCTCCGATTCTGCAGCAGCTCCAGAGCTGCTGTAGAATTGAGTAGCCACATTGTGGGGCTACTTCCCTTACCTGGGGGAAGGGGATGAAAGTCTCCTTCTGCCGAGGAGCCGCAGTGGGCTGCATGGTTGCACGCAGGACACCACAGCAGCCATTTTTGGCGCCATGGCAGTCCCGCACGTTAGCCAGCTCAGGATTGGGCTGCCCGACACTTACCTACAACTAAGCACAATTAAATACAATGAGATTGACATCTGAGTAGACATGCATAGGATTGTGCTGTTAATTCTGTTACATTGCATAATTTGTACAACCTTGGTCAGGAACTTGTACAATGGGGTAGTTTAGGGTGCTTGAATTCAGCACATGTGTATTTTTACTTTTCTATACTTTAGCTCTAGTGTATGTGTTTTAACAATGCTTTTCTATTGGTTTGTTTATTGTATTGTAAGCTGCCTTGAGTTCCTAAAGGAACAAAGGTGCAATACAATGTCAAAATAAATAAATAGATAGTATTCAATCCTAATATTCTATTTTTGGATTATAATTTTTGTTCATTTTTAAAATTCTCATTTCAGTAAAAAGGCTGGATGAGTTTAAACTGACAACACTTCTTTTATATTTTTTCCATTTTATGTTTCCCATCTCATATCTATAAAATATCATGCTTTGAGGCTATTCCATACTTCTTTCACATGTAGGAAGTCATATCACTGCCTGCCTAGAACAGCTGATATCATCACTTACATGTTGAACAAAAAATCCACGGTTCTTGGAAATTAGGTATGAAACATCATAATGAAATAATGGCCTAATGTGGCTGTTTTAGCTATGCTGCTTACAAATTAGATCTTAAACATACCAACTGCAGGGTAATTAAAGATGAGCAGTTCCCATACATGAACATACACCGCATATTCTTGCCTAGTCTAATTTTCCCTCTGTTAGGTGCAATTACTAAGAGGTGATAGCAAAGTAGCAATTTTAGAAGCCATAAGAGGCTCAGTAATGCAAAAATTAAAACCAACTAATTACCCATAATAATTAAAATAATTTTGAACTGAGATGTGCATTGCAATTGCATCATAAACGCCACTACACAATCCATCCTTTTAATTGTTGTGAATTATTAATATAATGAAATACCATTACGATAAAAGAGGACTGTAAATGGTAGGTTCACTGAACCTATAAATCCATGATTTAGAGATGGGCAAAATTTCTACTGCCATTTGTTAATGCTAGATGCTGCCATGCCATTGCTCACTGGCAGCTATAAAAGTTAATAAAAAGCTCTCTTTGGCCTTGTCAAGTGAGGCACAGGAAGCAGAGCAGGAATTCTCATCACTGGAGGTAAGAGAAGGTTTCACATTATTAAAATAGATTGTTTCCTTACCATGAAACCTCAAAGATATAAATTACAAATAGGGTCAGAACAAAATACTGAAAGTTATGGAGAAAGCTGCTAGGAGATTTTCCCAAAGAGTTGTAGTGATTTGCTGCTAGGGTTGCCAATTCTTGAAATAAAAAATTCTGGTACCTAGTGGGACTCAGAAATGGGACCTATACATGCCCATGTATGTGGATTGAGCCTCAAAAACCTCTCCATTCATCTCAGACTATTGCAGAGGCTTACATATCCTCTGCATCCAAACAATATATATGCATCATATAAGGCCTCCACAAATCAATTTAACACAATCCAGATTTCAACTATGCCACAGACACAAAGCAGGAAATAATCTCCATGCATAGCAGTAACTCAGGAAATTGAGCCAAGCTACAAATGACATGTCAAGTTGTTCACGTGCATTAATTACATGGTCAAAGAATTAAGCACCTGGAAAACATTTACCCATCTTATAAATGGGCAACACTGATGATTAGATGAGTTTCAAGGACATTAAATAAATCCATAGCAGATCTCTCAGGAAAATTACTGAAACTACATATTATAGATCAAGTCATGCATATCACTATACTGTCAAGAAACCAGTACAGAAAGCACACAAACATACTCTCTCAATGAATTACATATGCAGAAAGCACTTTCATTCATCATGCAAGCATGTACAGGACAGAACCAGACTGAGGCCCAGAGCCCTAGAACAAGTACAACAAGAAATTTGTTTTGTTTGTTCTCTTCATATTTGAAAATATTGTTACTGAAATAGCAAAGAGGAGAATTGTAGTTATGCACAGATTAGATAATACTGATACACAGTAATTTATTAGGTTACAAACTCAGAATTCTGTCACCTTGTACAATGAATAATATGAGGGAGAAATGAGCATAATAATGAGATTTTTAAAATTGATGTGAATAACTTACAGCCCAATCCTACGTAAAGGAAGCACCAATGGAACATGCATTCCACCAGCGCAGCGGCCGGAAGGTCAGAGCATTCCTGAACATGCTGGTGGACGTTGGGAAGCCCACTGAAGCAGGTAAGCCCAGTGCAGGTGGTAGAATGGGCTGGGGGAGGATGGGGAGGGCTGGAACAGGGAATATTCCCCCTTGAGGAGATGCTGGGAGCCACCTGGAGTGCCACTTATAGGGGGTTCCACAGCTACTGCTCATTGCTGAGTAAGTCTGCGCCTAGCTCCCCTCTCCCAGTGGCTCCCAGGCCACCCGCCCTGTCTTGTCACATCCAGGGCCTGCCCTTGGATGTTTTGTACCTAAAAAAACCACTATTTTTCATTGTTTAGTTTGTTTCCCAGAACATGCTTTATAGATGAGGGTGTTTGAAAATGGTTTTATTTTTTCACAGATTTTGTGATTTGAAGAAAATAAAGGCAGAAAGCAGTGTTATGTGTTTTTATTCCAAGTTCTCATAATTTTAAACATTTTAAAAGTGCACTAGGTAGGTGATAAGGTGATATAGTGTCAGCAGATGCAGCCACAGTATTATTTCTAACTATTTCTAACTGGAAAAGTACTATTATCTATTTTAATTTCTGGAAAATATTTTAAACACCAAAACGTGTTGTTTTGTGTTTTTATTAGTTTTTAACAAAAACAAACAGCTCTAATTATGGGTGGGGGGGAAGCAATGCTCTTTATATTTACTTCTGAAACTGAGAATTGAAAGGGAATTTGATAGTATCACTAGAGGCAGATTGCTAGCAAAATTCACAAATATGTTACTATTAAAAAGGACATGCAGAGGTCTTCTGGACTGTCCATGTTATTAGCTCCAAGTAAATATCTATTGGTTAAGGTGGCATTTTTTTTTAAATGAACCAACCTGAAAGATTGTAATAATAATCTGTAATGATTTAGGACCCAATCCTATCCAATTTTCCAGTGTTAGTGCAGCTGTACCAGTGGGACATGCTCTGCATCCTGTGGTAGGGTGGCAGTCACAGATGCCTCCTCAAGATAAGGGAACATTTGTTCCATTACTTTGGGCGCGCATTGTGGCTGCACTGGTGCTGGAGAGTTGGATAGGATTGGGCCCTTACTTGGCTAACTGCCTATTTTTCAGGACCACACAAACACTACGCTGTAAAACACAACAGGATAGTGATTCCAGAAGCTGTTTTAGAAGGAACTTGAACGACAAGAAGGATAATTTGCATGTAACAAATCAGAATAATTTGTTGACTAATAGAAGAGGAAATCCTGATTATGCTGTAATGGATGCAAGCAAATCTTATGCGTTAGTAACTCAAATACCAAGGGCATGATCCAGTCCAAATTAAACCCTGTTGAGCCCAGTTAAAGAAATTTAAGAGCGTGCTTAATACTCCCACTGAAATCGATGGGAATTAACAGTGCTTAACATTGGCTGGATCACGGCCTATATTCACACAATCATTTATAAACATGGGTGGAAAATAGGTAAGAGCACTCCAGCTACACAAGGTACATTAACCTTTCAGCAATGAGCTGACTTGTTCCAAGGAGCTAAACTTAATGACATGAGTCTAGTATGTTTGCCTTCAGCTGCATTTTTGTAAGACCTCAGGGTTCCTGGACTTTCAAGGTTATGGAAGATGCATTCAAAAGAACAAATTACCACTGCATTTAGCTTGGGGAAACAGGGAGAAAAGAGGCAAATGTGAAGAGAAGAAAAAAACTTGTAGCTTAGGAATTATTAAAGACAGTTAAAGGAGCAAAACATTTGAAAATGGAGGAAAGTGGAAAAGGAAGCTTCAGAAATGAGATTCACCAAAGGGATCATAAAAGGCAGTGACACTAAGACAGCTGTAATAAGAATCTTGGTTTTTATTATTACCCCTATTTTGTATTTAAAAGAGTGGGAAGCAAAATAATAAAAAGTAGGATTACATGGTGCTTCAAGAAATAATAATTTATCCAGTCACTGAAAAGCCACCCCATCCATGGTGGGGAACTTTATTCAATCCTCTTTTTATCTTCCAGATGTGGATTGTTCCAAAAACAAAGCTTTGCTTACAGGTATTCAGAAAGTGTCTGATTCACCTTGCAGCTTTGGATGAATTTTGTGATAACAATACCCCAGCTTGTTTACAATAAATATTTTGACAGACTACTTGTTCATCTATAACAATTATGTTCTATTGTGCCAGTCAAAAAGGAGGAAGTGTAATTTATTAATTTCATGCCTGTACACATATGTTTGCCTGAATAGGAAAATTAAATACATCCATATTGAAGAATAGGACACTAGGAGTGGAAGCAAAATAACCAGTCTTTTCAAAGTTCAGTTGTTTAATTCTACAAAATAGAGACTCATGCTGAATCAAGCACGGATATTTAAATAACATTGGAAGCACAACAGCTAAACACCCTGCCCAAAACAAGTAAATGTGTATCACCACATTTAAATAGATGTTTTAAGTTATTCATAACTTAGCAAAAACTTTCAGAAAAACAAGAGTAAATTATAAAGTACGTACTGTTATACCCAACTTAGGACCCAATCGTATCCAATTTTCCAGCACCGTTGCAGCTGCAATGAAGCCCGGAGGTAAGGGAACAAATTTCCCATACCTTGAGGAGGCCTCTGTGATTGCCTCCTCACCACAGGATGCAGCATACACTGCATTGGCACAGTTGCACTGGCACTGGCAAATTGAATAGGATTGGGCCCTTACAGCCCAATCCACCAGAACTCCCCATACAGTGATGCAGTGGTGCCAATGCAGCATCTGCTGTATCCCACAGCCTCCTCAGGATGAAGTCCCAGCTGCCACCATGAATCAGCCTGTGACAGCAATATCACTGGGTCAATCTGTATTGACCCATAAAGATGGATCAGGCATGGGAAGGGGGTTCAGATTTGGGGGTGCCACTGCTGCTGAACCTGCCCCCTCCCCAGGCCTAATCCACCCACCTGATCTCCTCCCCCAGGGTGACCAGATACAATGGAGGACACAGTGCCTATACCTTTAACCATTCTATAGAAGAGGGAATTTTGCAGGTGCAGTTTTTTAAACCCCTGCATGTTGAGCTGCACCTGCCAAAATTCCCCCTTCTGTACAATGGATAAAGGTACAGGCATTCTATCCTCCACTGTATCTGGTTACCCTGTCTCCTCCCCTTTTTGCACAGCACGGCTTGCCACTTTTAGCAGTGGCCCAGCTGCTTCTGATGGTAGGCCACACCTGTGTCTGCTGTAATGAGTCTTATGTTGGTGGAACACTAGTTCCAGCAGTGTAACAGGAGAATTGTGCTATTCGACTTAAGGATGAATCATTTGAGTGACTTTTGGGAAATAAGTTTAAACATATAATGGGGACAAACTAGATGCTACTTTCAACACATCTTGAAAACAGGAAACAGACCAGAAGTGGTCCCCTGAAACCTCCAGACAGTCATGGGTCCCCTCACTTTGGAGTGGGAAGACCCCACTGTGTGGGCCTGTTACCTAACAAATATGTGCACATGTGTATGTGGTGCTGAGCATATGCCAGGCAAGCATGACCCAGGCCAATCTAATATTCTTTTTGCTTGGGTTGATGGCAAGAGAGATCAGGTCTTTGAGTATAAAGGCCAACTTTGGTTCATTGGAGTAAATGCTTATGGCAAAATTCTCTTTAAAAGACCTGGTCATAGACCACAAGTGTACACACATTCTCCTTCCTCCTAATATCTTCTCCAGATCCTTGCTGCTGCTTGCGCAGAGATCACCTTTGCCAGGCCTCCCCATCTCGCAAGATTTTGCATGCAATCCAATTGGTGGCCGCACACAGCAGAGGCGGGCCCTGCCCTATATAGCTGGCTGAGCCTTGAACAGCATAGCAGGAGATGTGCAAAATATTTTCGCTTACCTTCTGCAGGCTGTGCAATTGCCCTACCCACCATAGGATGCTAAGCACACCTTTTTGGCATGGTTGCATCAGCACTGGTGGTGGGGGATATAATTGGGCTGCTAGACTATCAAGGTATAAAGGGGGGGGGTAAGAATCTCTGGTGTCTCTTCTCCCTCAACACAGGGCAGTTTGTGTTTCTCTGGGGGGGGGTTGCAGTTCAGTTAAAAAATATCAGAATCCTCTATGACAACCATGGAATACTTAGTGCCTTGGTTTATATGCATAGTCCTACAAGGACACTGCAGTGTGAATATTTCTCAGCAAGAAAAATCCAAATGCCTGCAGGGATTTTTTGCATACAGAATTGTATGTATTTTGTATATAAACACTGGAGAACTTTCAGCCCAGGCTTGAATAGCAGAAGCTATTTGTTACTGACAGATGTTGTCTAGGTACACATTACAACAGTGTTCTAGCAACTGTGTTGGTGCTCTATTATTTTCTGGGTACCACTTACAGTACAGTTATTGAGCTTAAAACCTCGATTCAACATAATCTGTGTTCCATTTCCTCCTATATGTCATCACTACTTTGAGATTGAAGAACAACTCATCCACACTGATTGCATTTCTGAGGCTGCAATCCTACCCGCACTTACCTGGGAGTAAGCTCTATTGGCTACAATGGGAATTCTCAGTAGACAGGTATTGGATTGGGCTCTGAGAAGTGGGTTATAAATCCAAAAAACAAAGAGATAAGAACTGCACTTAAGGATGCTTCAAGATGTAGGGGTTTCCTGAGTGTCTGACAAATTGAATTAGCATGTCTGACAACTTCGATCTACATGGGGATAATGCTGATCCCTGTGCTGAAAGGGTGGTGCTGATTCCTGTGTTTAGTTAGGATTGGTCCTTGTGTGAATGCTGTAAGCTATGCTAGGCACCCTGTTATTGGCAGAAAGATGGAGTCTAAGGGCACAATCCTAATCAATTTTCCAGTACTGATGTAAGGGCAATGCAACCCTGAGGTAAGGGAACAAACATTGCCTTATCTTGAGGAGGCCTCCGTGACTGCCCCCCAACTGCAGGATGCAGTACAAGCCCCACTGGCACAGCTATGCCACTGCTGGAAAGTTGGTTAGGATTGTGTCCTCAATCTTTTAAATAGACAAATTAGTAAATAAATAGTCCTGTCCCCCTAATCCCAGGTATTTTGGGAATAATGGTAGTTCCTTTATAATGCAGGAAACTCACATGTTGAAACTAGTTACTTTTTTAAAAAAGTATCTTTATATTGGCCACCCCCCCCAAAATGAATATTTGTCTCCCTCATTCATGAAGTTCTGATGTAACTGGTGCCACTCCAATAGGGCTATGTATGCAGGATTTGCTCTTCACATCTTAATTTTGGCATTGGAATGGTTCCAGATTATCTCAGCTTTTAAGTGCAATGGAACCATCCAAGGATTTAAATTCTGATTACATCACCCTGGAGACATAGAGGATGATAGAATGCACACAACAATGGTGACATCAGAGTGCATTTATGACACCACTTTTTATAGGGATGCAAGTGTCAGAATGTGGGGTCCAAAGAATTGAATGACAACAATATAATATGGAATCCATAATACATTTCTCTTTTTCCTTCTTTCCTGTTTGGAGAAACCATTCCCACCCCCCACTCCCCCCAAAAAATCTAATGGAAGAGTTGCCCTCATCAACAGATGGAGTTACAGCTACTTGGAGCCATTATAAAAGTTGACAATAATTTGTGTTTTATAGCTCTCTCACCACCCAAAGGCAATGCAATATTCAACTGTAAAAAACAAACAATAAAACAGAAATATTTTTCTTCTGCACGAGTCAGTCATTCACGAGTATGCACGAGTCAGTCATGCACAAGTCAGTCATTCATAGCAACAGAACAACAGCCTTATAGTGTGATCTCAAGACATGCTAAGTTAAAGGTTTGGAATGGGGTGTGTTATTTATACAGCACCATTCATGTACATGGTGCAAAAAGATACCACAGAGCAACAAATATAGGTCCGTACTTGAAGGGGCTTACAATCTAGATATTGCCACAGCAGGAAGGAAAGAGATGGGGACAGGGGGTGCATATGCAACTCAGGCTGCAATTCTAACCACACTTTCCTGAGAGTAAGCCCCATTGAACAAAATAGGACTTACTTCTTAGTAGACCTGGTTAGGATTGTGCCCTCAGTTTCACAAACTTAAACTTATAGTTGGAAATGTGGACTCAGGGCCGAATCCTATCCCACTTTCCAGCACCAGTGCAGCCACAATGCAGCCCCGTAGTAAGGGAACAAATGTTCCCATACTTTGAGGAGGCCTCTGTGACTGCCTCTCCACCACAGGATGAAGTGCATGCCTCACTGGCACAGCTGCACTGGCACTGGAAAACTGGATAGGATTGGGCTGTAAAGCATGATGTCAAAGGCCTCTTGGAAAAGGTGGGTTTTCAGATAGAATTTGAATGTGAATTCCGTGGATGTTCAGGGAAGGCGGTTCCAAGCAATTGAGGAGTCAACTGAGAAAGGTCATCTGAGGGAGTAGAAGACCTTTGGATGGTTGAGAGTGGTGGAGCTGGAAGAAAGAAAGTCACAAGTAGAAATGTAACGGGATATGAAACCTGAGAGATAGGGATGGGTGAGGCCATGGAGGGCTTTGAATGTGAGGACAAGAATGCTGGATTTAAGAGTGGACAGGAAGCCGGTGAAAGGTATTAAGTGAAAGGTCTTGATGTGATCTGTGCCAGTGAAAGGTCTTGATGTGATCTGTGTGGCAAGCAAGATGAATTATTTTGGCAGCAAAGTGCTAGATATAGTGAAAGTAGGACTTTTTGATAGATTATTGGTAATTTTTTGAAGGCATTTCAGTGGTATTAGGTTCGTAATCTGTAGGAGAGAAGAGATGGCTGAGTGGGAGGTGGTAACCAGCAGTCAAGAAGGAATGGAAGCAAGAAGGTTAGTAAAAACAGGATAATCATCTAAGCAAGTGAGATACAGAGGAAGGAGGAAAGGGATCAAAAAGGTGGAGGAGAATGGAGTATCAGAAGAGGAAGGGGGGAACTACAACTCCCATAGCAGCCATGAAATATGATATTGTTCTGACTTAACACACATCAGTAAAAATGTATAGGATCGTAATGTTACATTACTAAAAAACAAACTCTGTCATGTGATGTGATTCATGAGAGGTAGATAGGCTACTGGAGAAGTTTTAAAGGATCACAAACACAGAGTGATTGCCCAGTTTTACCCTGATTTTCCAAAATGATGATATTCATAATTTTATTATACACAGCCCAATCCTACTTAAGTTGCCTCACACCGATGCAGCGATGCAGACACAGCATGCGCTGCATCTCACATGAATTCATATGCTGCATGAATTTAGCAAGCAGAAGGTCTTCTCAGGGTAAGGGTACATTCAACCCCATACCCCAGGGAAGGCCCCAGCTATGGATCACCTTGGATCTGCGCTAGCAATATCACTGGCTCAAGCCTGTATTGATCCATGTTGACAAATCAGGCCCAGGAAGGGGGATAGGATATGGTCTGTGTGGGCTCCACCAATCTTGCCCCCTCCTGGGCCCAGTTCACCAACCCCACCCTCTTCCTTCCCTTCCGTGCCCTTCCCCTGCCCTGTTCCAGCTCCACACTGCTAAGCGCAACTCCTACCTTCTCTGGCAGGCACTGCTGCTTCTGCTGGTGTGTGTGGGAAGGCTTTGGCCTTCCCGCTGGGGGGCCTGGATGCCATGCTGTTGCAACATGCTTTATTTGTGGCATTTGTAACATTTGTGGCAGTCCACTCTAGCAGAGCACATGCTCCACCAGCGCAGAGGTCCATTAGGATTGAACCAACATTTGTAACATTTGGCATTTGTAACATTTGTGGCAGTCCACTCTAGCAGAGCACATGCTCCACCAGCGTAGAGGTCCATTAGGATTGAACCAACAATCACATAGGGCTTAATTTTAATTTTTTTTTTAGGTAGTTAATTTAGTTAAATTAATTTAGGTAAATTAATGTTAATTTTTTTTTAGGTTAATTTTTTTTTTTAGGTAGATTTGTGGCCTATTTGTTTATGTTTCAGAGACACATTTTAAAAAATCACACTTATTAAAAGTGTGTAAATAAGTGTAAATAAATCACACTTATTAAAAGGCTTAGTCCCATTAATTTTTTTCAAAGACCGTTACTGCAAGTGGTATTTAAAGACTTACTGAAAGAATTATTTTCTGATCAGTTGCTGTGAGCCGTTTCTGCTAGGACTCCACTGACTCTGTCTTTCAAAAAAGATGAAAGCAGTCCAAAGGTATGATTAACTTCTTAGTCCCTGCAATTTCCTATTGCTCTATTTGCCCTAGATTTTGGAATTGACTTCCTGCCTCACTGCAAAACCCACAGTTGCTCAGCTTGATAAATCACACAAATTCATTTTTGATCACAGTTATCTTCTATTTACTACATAGCCAGTGAGGTTAATCATATGCTGAGGCAATTCATATTCCACACACATGCACATACACACTCCCTTCCTCCCCATAGTACTTTGCATATTTTACACACCATGAGCCACCGTGTCTGTTGGTGCACTAAAATACAGAGAGGTCATTCCTGCATGCTAACAGACTCTGCTGGTTCACACACATTAATTCTGGACTGCCAGTTTAGGTTTCCCTGAAGGCCAGTGAAAATAAACATGCAAAATATGGGATTATGTAGTAACGAAGTATTCTGATGATTGCACAATAATAACAGCCTACCAAAATAAACAATTAAAAAATATGTGGGTTTTGATTCGATTCTTTAGGAATATAATAATTCTCTTATCTTGAATTTCTATTATAACACAGTACATTTTAGCATTCTGGGTCCTGGGTTTGTGAAGAGCCAACTGAAATTAAATTCCGAGAAGACAGAATTTCTCCTGGGCACGAAGCCTGCTGATTCAGTGATGGTGTGGGCTTGCACTTGAAGGAACAGGCTCACAGTTTGGAAGTACTCCTGGATTCAGCTTTAGTTCTAGGCGTTGCCAGGTGGCAAATGTGACCTGGAAGGTTTTGGTACAGGGTTGCACCCATTTCTGTCTTTGGTGAACCTGGCTGTAGTGACTCATGCCCGAGTCATCTCATCTCACGATTGGATTACTGCAACACCATCTGTTTGGGGCTACCCCTCCAGAAACTTCAGCTAGTACAAAATGCAGTGGCCATATGTTGAAATGATGCAATCATGTCTTGCCATTAGTGTTTTAACTGCATTGGGCACCATTCAAACTGCTAGTGATTTCTTTTAAAGTCCTACAGAGTTTAGGGTCCTAAGATCCACCTCCTTTCATGTGAATCTATTCTAATGCCACTTCTGATGGTGACATGCAAGATGGCCTTCTCAGTGGTGGCTCTCTAAATGAAGAATTTCCTGCCCTCTAGTGTGCATCTGTCTCCCTTCTTGATGGAGTTCTGCAAGACAACCTGTTCTTTATACAACCTCTTCTTGAGTTTCGTTTATTTGTAATCCCTCCTCATTTTGTTTTAGTTACTGCTGCTTGCATATTGCATGTATTAATTCTGTTTGCTTAATTATACTGTAAGTTACCTAGAGTTCCCCAAAGGCAAAAAGAGAGACTAGAATTTTTTTTTAAACTCATTCATAGCTAAATAATATGTTGTGTGCTTAATTCTGTGTATCCAGTAGAAAATTAATACATTGAAGGGGGGATGGAAAGGGGAAGTTCTATGCTACCAAACAACACATCTATATATGGTCACCACAGATCAACCTAACATAACTCACTTCTACAGCTGTGCCAACTTACACTGAAACTTATGGTGGGGGGGGCAGTCACAGAAGTCTCCTCATGGTAAGGGAACCCTGGGGCAAGCTACTGCTGCCCAAATGAGTCTCTTCAGATGTGTGCCAGCCATTTTGCTGGTGCAGAACCAAGGAAAGTAAGGGAGAGGAGGAGGTGACAGGGATAGGAATCAGTTGTGCACACTGATGCCACCGTGATCCACCCCCTCCTTCCCCATTCTAACTTCTACCAGCCTGCCCCCCAATATGGCCATTTAAGACAGCCCTAGTTAGGACTGGGCTGTGGGATTGTCACCAAGAACAAAAAGTGCATAGCTTGAGCATGTCAACCAGCCAACATATCAAACCATAATTACAATACACTTGGATCAGACATAGAGAAACAGAGTTGCGTATCATCAGTGTACAGAAATGGTACTACATGCCCAATCACCCTGATGGCCTCCCCCAGAAGTTTTGTGTTGATGTTCAGTTTCTCTAGATGAGTAGTGATTTAATGTTTTTAGCCACCTTTGTGTAGTAGCGCTTCTAATGTGAGCAGTGTCCAAATGGAACTGGTGCCACAATAAGCGCTTCAATATATTCCTGGCTGAGGTATGGTAGTGTATTTTCTTCCTGTTATATATTACATATATCAGTGTTTCTCAAACTATGGGTCAGGACCCACTAGGTGGGTCGCAAGCCAATTTCAGGTGGGTCCCCATTCACTTCAATATTTTATTTTTAAAATATATTAGACTTGATGCTCCCATGGTATGTGACTGCATTTGGGGAAATGTTACAGACCTGTACTTTGAACAAGCTACTATGTATATACTTTTAATAATGATAGTAAATGGAACTTACTCCTAGGTAAGTGTGGGTAGGATTGCAGCCTAGGATTGTTAAAAATTCTCCTGCTTGATGATGTCACTTCTGGTCATGACATCACTTCTGGTGGGGTCGTGACAGATTCTCATTCTAAAAAGTGGGTCCCAGTGCGCAATGTGTGAAAACCACTGAGATATATTTATCACAACTGGCTGTGTACCTTTGTTTCTCAGAATCCCCTCCCCAACACTGTCTAACATTCCTCAAAGCATTAATCTTCTGATAAGTTTGCAAAGACAGGTTATTCTCCCCCTTGGAAAAAAAAAATCTAAACAGAACAGGGCTTGTCAGAGGAGGTGGGATAGTTTTGATGGTCTCAGCCTCAGACCATAAAGAAATGTTATTCACCCATGCACAACATATAATTCATCCTAAGTGGCAGGCTCTGCTCTGGAGAAGCAGTTGACTGAGCTGCCTTACAAAGTCAATTACTGCTTATTCTCAGGGAGGCGGGGGAGTGTGGGCCAGAAGGGTTGAGATGGCTGCCAAAAAGGCATGGGGAAATTTGCTTTGTGTCAGCCTGCATGACACAGTATCTCATTTGTGGATAAATATAAATCTAGTAGGCTGGGCTGTTTTTTTTTTTGTTTTTTTAAAGAGTTGCCATAAAATGTACCTTCCAAAAACAACATTCCCATTCCCTAAAACTAAAATCAAAACGGTGTTAGAAGGCTGCCTTTATTATTCAAGCAATCCACTTTCATTTAAGAGTTCCTTAAGGTAAAAGCTACACAGAAGTTTACAGCCTGATTTCTGTATGACTTACTCAGGAAAATGAACACCTCATACATTTCAGCAGAAGTTTTACTTGTGTAAAGACTGAGCAAAATTCAGGTAATTATTTAACATAACTACTGCTGTCTGAACCAGTACTAAGAACTGTAAAGAAAAAAAAAGAACAATTCTCATACTATTTGGAACCAAATACTATATGCTGTTTTATAAAATAAAAAGAACCAACACCTAGAGAATTTCCCCAGTTTAAGAAAAAAGAAAAAGAAAAGTCAACAGGAGAGGATCTTGAATTAAATGGTGTACTTATTGCTGAGAAATGAGCCTAGATATATCTCAAACAAATGCTAAAGCTCAGAATTTACTGCATCATTCATGCATTTTCATATCTCTCATTTCATGCCACAACAAGGGACTCTGCATACTTCATATGAAATACAGCAAGACTGGGTCCCTCCCCCCAGCAATAAACCCCATGCATGCATGACAAATCCAAGCATGCAAAATGTTTAACATCCCAGTTCAGAGATACTTTGGGGACAAAATCTGATTATGAGTTATGTGCCACAATAAATAGAGTTCAACGTTTCATAAAGCAATTTATAGTTCATAAAAATGACAAAATGTACCTGTCAGACAGAACCCGGAGAGGAGATCTCTGTGCTGCTTGCTGGAAGGAAGGAAGGGCAGAGATGTTTATTTTATACTCTGACTTTTAAAATATGAGCTCAATCAACACTTAAAAAATGTGTCACATGCATTCTTGTCACATGTCCAAATTTTAAAGCATTAACAAGTAGCAGTAAGCCCATAGTAAAATTGATATTTTCCATCTACAACATGTAATAATACTTTGTTAAGTATGCAATAAAGCCAGAGGACTGTTAAAGCACTGCACAGCACTTTAAATCTGAACAATTCTGTTTAGAGGATCTTTTGAAAAATCTTGCAGGAATTAATTCTTTTCTCCCCACCATCTCCTTTACCATTAGTCTCCTCCCATTCTTCCATAGAAACAGACATCACATATTTGAGTTCCTTGTATCTGTAGCTACAAAATTGTGCATTTAGCAAACTGTGCTAGAACTACTGCAGAGTTTCTAAGGCACTGTTGTGATATGTTGCTGGCAAGTTTTGATGGTGCTGCAGATGAATGATGCATTGATACTGTAGCTCACAGCAACTGCCAACTGAATGTGATAGAAAAATATGGGTTTTGCTAGTATGTTAACTTGTTGCTCATGGACTAAAAATCACAGCCTCTCCAATTTAATAGGACATTCACGTTTTATCAATGAACTAGCTTCCCAGTTCATTGCGGTCCTCTTGTTAACATGAGTCTCATAGTAAGTACTGACATGGATTGCTTCATTGCTTCATTTTCAGTAACTAACTAGATATGTCTTATGCAATGACCATCTTGGCTACAATCTTGGCCTTGGCTTTAACCTAATGCATTCTGGAATTCTGCCATTTGTCTTTGGAATAAGAATTAATATCAAAAGTACACCAAACAGATGCCAGTTAAGGTAAAGCTAAATGTGTGTAGCATTTGTTTATATGCAGTAGAACTTCAGCTGCCATATCTATTTACTGGCATGCCCTCTTATCCATAAGGGTTTTGTTCCGGAACCCTCTGTGGATACCTGAAACCGCGAATACAGGCAAACGCCCATCCCCGCAGTCCAGGGGGCGGTCTACCTCAGGAGGTGAGGAGGGCCTCTCAGCTCAGCAGATGAAGATGTCTGTCCCCAGCCTCTGCTGAGCTCAGATTGAGCTCTGAAGCTCTAAAAAAGCAACTTCTGGTTTCACTGAGAAACTGGAAGTGATGTTTTTAATGCTTTATAAGACATTGGGGGGCCCAGGGAAACTCTCCAGGTTTCTTCATGAAACAGGAAGTTGCGTTTTTTGGGTTTCAGAGCTCAATATGAGCATGGCAGAGGCCAGGGACAGACATCCTGGACAGAGGGCAACAGAAATCCTGTTGCCTCCAGAGGGGGTATGCATGGGGTGTGTGTGTGCTGGGGGGGGGGGCCCTGACCCGATACATGGATAAGTGAATCCTTGGATATGGGATCCATGAATATGGGCGTTCCTCTGTATTATATTTTTATCCCATATTCCCCAAGGAACTCAGGGTAGTACACTTGATT
The DNA here is from genome assembly GCF_035046505.1 of Tiliqua scincoides. Taxonomy (NCBI): domain Eukaryota; kingdom Metazoa; phylum Chordata; class Lepidosauria; order Squamata; family Scincidae; genus Tiliqua; species Tiliqua scincoides. The sequence goes on from NC_089823.1 coordinate 90,398,026, forward strand.
ATTTCTGGGGATTTTTGCCCTGTTATAGTTTGTTTGTTGCCCAGTTATAGGGGGATGCAAACAACTGGGATGCCAAAAAAAAAAAAAAAGGGCTCCAATGACCAGGACACATTTCACCAGGACACAATTGTCCAGGATGCAAATACCCTGGGACCATATGGTAGTGGTCCAAGTTTTCTTAAGCCCAGCATTTTTGCTGACATGGATGTATACCATATTTAAGTTACTTAAATGTTACACCAAGTGCTGTGTGTATGTGTGTGTGGGTCCTTGCTGAAAAAGATACCGGGAATTGATAGGCCTTTCCAGGCCCATTTTGTCTGCAGACTCTGACACAGAACTGAATAGAACGGATTCTCAGATCTCTCACTTGCCTACTACTATGGCACATTATGATGGTGGCACATGGCTCATGAGTAACATTAAGCTGTATAGTCCCAGGAGACTTTTCAATTATCCGATAACAAAATCAAGGCATTCTTCACTCTCTGAAGAAAACTACCCCCCCCCCCCCCGGCTGCTGACCCAGTCACTTATTAATTGCTTTACACTCTCTGACCTGGTTTTCCCTTCAATCAACTGGCAACAGCACTAAAAGATCCCACTATACCAGAGGTTCCCAAACTGGGCATTGCAATGCGTTTCCAAGGGTGCTGCGGGACATGTGCTGGCCAAGTCATTTGGCAGTGCGAGTGCAACATGACTCACTGGAGTGCTGTGTGGAGGAGGTTCAGAGCAGTGGGCCGGGCTCTCTGTGGAGCTGTAGAATGGCCCACCTACCTTCCCTGGACCATTTTTCATTATTTAGTAGGACTTTTGCAGCACAACCTGGAAGAAAGTGTTGTTGACGCAATCATGACAGTGTATCGTCATGTCATCGGCACTTACTTTCAGGTCTGGAGCTCGACAAGAACAGCATGGGCCAAAGAAGTGAGAACCACTGCACCACACCACTCCCTTTTCATATATCACCTGCTTGAGCTGGTTGACTTTCCTCCTTATCATAAAGATCAGAAAGAGTGGAAGCAAATCAAAATCTCTTTTATCCCTTGCCATCTTTTTCACTTATTAGTATTGTTGCCATGTCACATTGCTGCCTTCCTTCTTTTCATCAGTTCCAGTATGTTCCAATCCCCACTTCTCTTTCTCTCCTAAAAGCTCATGTTCAGTATAACATTTGTTTTGAAATGTTTTTAATTAGCACAACTCCCACTACACAAGAACTGTCCCTACAGTTATGTGGAAATCAATCACTTATGTACAAAGATGTCCAATGACCAAGATCTCAATTTTATATCTCACCTCTTCTTGGCTAAATGGAGAATGATGGGGCCTCAAACCTGTCACATGTGCACTTTTTACAATTGAACTCACTCATGAAAAAGATATATTATCTACATGGGTAAGATGCCAGAAGGAAAACTCTGACCTTTAGGAGTGGGTGGGGTGGTGGTGGTGGAGTGAAGGGCTACTGTGCTGAAGTGCAGGATAAAGATGTTTACTTGTGAAAACGTCATCTCACTCACACTTATTAGAATAATAACTTTTCATCACAGACTGAGGACTCCTACATCAGCCCTGCTAGAGTGTCTGGAATGCTTATCACAATGTTGACTCATATTCTTGTTTGTCCACTGTCAGCCATGGTCACTTTCCTGAATGGTTTTGGTATATGCTTGGTAGAAGATTGCAACGGTTTTGTTTTAGAGATCACAAGCAGTGGAGCCTTCTCAAGATGTAGCCAGTAAGCGGAGGAAGAAAAACAACAGAATGTGTGGCCCTAGCCAGTGGTGGGATTCAAATAAATTAACAACAGGTTCTATGTCCTAATGAGCAACTCAGCTTCAATTGTCTGCTGCAAAGGAAGTTGAAAGACTACAGCTGCACTCCTATACTGTACAGTACACACTTTCCTGGGAGTAAGTCCCATTGAACATAATGGGACTTACTTCTGAGTAGACAGTCATAGGATTGCACTGTAACTTTAACCAAGTTGCTGTAACCCAATGTCTAAATCCAAATTGCAAGGCTGCAATTCTGTCCTCTATAGTCATACTTACAGGCCTCTGGCCACTAGTTTCCAAGGAGGATAAACATGCGGCTGACATGCACACTTCAAATGGACATTTTTTCTTGAATTCTCAAGGCAGTTGTATAATGAAATCAGGAAGGCACCAATAAGAGGAGGTGGGAACTGCCAGGGCTCCAGGTTACCAACCTCTGGAGACACCACAGCAGCATAGCACCTTCACATCTGCACAAACCAACTTGCTGCACTGGGCTTTGAGCTGGGCCACCTTCCTTCTCAGTGGGAACTTGGTGATTTTTACCAGAGCAGTCAATCCTCTCAAGGATCTGGTTCACTTTTAGTGGTGAACATCTGGTCAGCAAAAGTGCACTGAGCACATAGTCTGACACCTCATCATCAACCAAAAGCAACAACAGCATAGTAACATCTTTATATCTCCCCTTCTTTTTTGTTCTATTACAGCATTCCTCAGCATCTGCCTCTCGCCCGCTGTACCATTTTGCATGGCCCACCTCTGGGAAGTACAACTGGAAGTAACTGGAATGACTTTATCACCAGTTATTTCCATGCTAAGAAGCCAGACATGATACAACAAACCACGGTAAGAGAGAGGCTCAGGCTACAATCCTATCCACTTTTTCCTGGAAGTAAGTCCCATTGACTATAATGGAACTTACTTCTGAGTAGACATGCATAGGATTGGGCTCCCAGGGTAGATGGGAAGGCTTTTTTGAGTGCAAGAAAAGCAGAACTGAGCCTCCTACCACTGTTTGTTGCATCGTATTGCTGGTCTCACTGCCAGGCAGTGGAGGTCTGGGGGAGGGGTCCTGCCATGAGTACCACTGGGCACCACCTCAAGTACCACTGGTGGTATGAGTACTACTGGTTGAGAAATGCTGCTCTATTGCTTTTACCACCCAGCCCCAAAAAGAATTCCAGTGAACTCTAAAGCTTCCCCCTCCAACTTCCAACTCTGCAATCCAATGCACGTCTACTCAGAAGCCCAACAAGTTCAAGGGGAGTTGTTGACTTCCAGGGTTTGAGAGAGAATGGCAGCCTTGAAGGACAGTTTCACTAATGAGCAAAAAGGTACAATGAGGGGACTATTTTTCTAGGTTGCTTTCTGACAGGCAACAGCAGATACCCATCACTTTGGTCTACTCTAGTGGCGAGTCTCCCACAAGTTTGAGGGCTGCTACTGACCAGGGAGTGCAAAGCAGGGGCCTGCAGTGGGTGGGGAGGCAGGTGAGGCAGAACCTCCCCACCACAGTCCTTCGAAAGTGTTGCAGCTGTGTAGGTGCCCAGCACCCACAACCCAGCCCAAAAATGAAAATTAACAGCACATGTAACAAGCCTTGCAGGTTTTGAGGTTCACCCTGATCACAAGTTCTTCCCAGTGCTTCTCCAGTTCTTTTTCATTAGGTGATAAGACCTAAACCCAATTTGCAAACTTGTTCAAAAAATCTTCAATTGCTAGTCAGCCTGGCATTTCACTTGCATGGGGGGAGGGAGAATAACCTAAAGGAACTTTTCTTCGAGAGAAGGAGCAATGCTAACTGTACCATCCTCAGCACACTGGGAATAGCAGCCCAATCCTATGCAAGCCTACACAGGAGCAAATCACATTCTATAGTCAATTGGGCTTGCTTCCCAGGTGTGAGTAGGATTGCAGCCTAAGGGTTATCCAACTTTCCAGAGCCAATGCAGCCCAGAGGTAAGGGAACAAACATTTCGTTGTCACAAGGAAACCTCCAGGACTTGGTGCTGGAAAGTTACAGTTAAGAGGACTTAGGACCTAATCCTATCCAATTTTCCAGTGCCAGTGCAGCTGTACCAATAGGGCATGCACTGCATCCTGTGGTGGGGGGCAGGGAACATTTGTTCCCTGAAATTATAGAATAAAGAGTAGGCAATAATTACTGTTAAAATAGGGGAGGGGATCAGGGTTGCATGGGAGAGGGGGTCAGGGCTGCATAAGAACATAAGAACAGCCCCACTGGATCAGGCCATAGGCCCATCTAGTCCAGCTTCCTGTATCTCACAGCAGCCCACCAAATGCCCCAGGGAGCACACCAGATAACAAGAAACCTCATCCAGGTGTCCTCCCTTGCATCTGGCATTCTGACGTAGCCCATTTTTAAAATCAGGAGGTTGCACCATACATGTCATGGCTTGTAACCTGTGATGGACTTTGGAAATTTGTCCAATCCCCTTTTAAAAGCATCTAGGCCAGGTGGCATCTAGGCCATCACCACATCCTGTGATGCTCTTTACACTTGCACAAAACACCAGAACCAGGGGACATCCACTAAAATTGAGTGTTGGGAGGGTTAGGACAGACAAAAGGAAATATGTCTTTACTCAGCATGTGGTTGGTCTGTGGAACTCCTTGCCACAGTGATGGCAAGGAGTTCCACAGACCAACCACATGCTGAGTAAAGACATATTTCCTTTTGTCTGTCCTAACCCTCCCAACACTCAATTTTAGTGGATGTCCCCTGGTTCTGGTGTTTTGTGCGAGTGTAAAGAGCATCTCTCTATCCTCTCTGTCTCTGTCCATCCCCTGCATAATTCTGTATGTCTCAATCAAGTCCCCCCTCAGGTGCCTCTTTTCTAGGCTGAAGAGGCCCAAATAGCCTTTCCTCATAAGGAAGGTGCCCCAGCCCAGTAATTAGCTTAGTCCAGGGGTTGGCAACCCATCTGCTCTGGGCAGCGGCAGCAGCAGCAGGAGGCGTGGAGCTGCACCTGCACTTCACAGGGGAAGGCAAGTCTTCCCTTGGCTCCTCTCACTGGGGACCTTGAGCCCATCCAAGCTGGAGAAGTGTGCCAGGGAGACATAAGCGATCTTCAGTCCCTTCCTGTGTGAGAGATGGGGGGGGGGGGTTTGATGTCTCTTAGGGGCAAAAAGTCTTCTGGGGAGAGCCACTGGTGGGGTGAGACACTGGGAGACTGACCCTCTTGCCTGGATCAAAGGTGGAGGGGAGCTCCAAAAACTTCTGCAGTCTGGAGCTGGAAGGAGGAGGTGCCCCTTGGAGGTCCTGGGCTACGTTTCATTCTCCTCCAGACTGACAATGCAATGCTAGGCATGTCTACTCAGAAGTAAGCCCCATTGTGTTCAATGGGGCTTACTCCCAGGAAAGCGTGGATAGGATCGCAGCCTCAGTGATGAAGATGAGATGCTTCCTTCTTCGCCTTCTGACTGACAGTGTCTACTCAGAGGTAAGTTCCACTGTATTCAATGGGGCTTACTCCTAGGAAAGTGTGGCAGAGTTTGCCACACTTTCCTGGGAGTAAGCCCCATTGAACACAATGGAACATACCTCTACGTAGGCACTGAGCACAATCCTAACCAGGTCTACTTAGAAGTAACTCCTATTTTGTTCAATGGGGCTTACTCTCAGGAAAGTGTGGTTAGGATTGCAGCCACTGTCAATCAGAATGTGAAGAAGGAAGCATCTCATCTTCGTCACTGAGGCTGCGATCCTATCCACACTTTCCTGGGAGTAAGCCTCATTGAACAAAATAGGAGTTACTTCTGAGTAGACCTGGTTAGGATTGTGCTCAGTGCCTACGTAGAGGTAAGTTCCATTGTGTTCAAAGGGGCTTACTCCCAGGAAAGTGTGGCAAACTCTGCTGGGGCTGCAATCCTCAGGGCGATGGACTGCTGACTGCTCCTGTTGCCCTCGTTAGCGGGAGGGGACACATGGCGGCAGGGGGGGCTCGCCCTCGCGGGCAGCGGGGGCTCTTTGAGTGGGAGCGGCTCCAGCGTCCCCCTCTTCCTCCTGCACCCCCGACCCACCAGGAAAGCTGAGCCAGCTAGCTCAGCTGGGGAGGACAGGCGCAGGGCGGGCAACTGCTCCTGTTTCCCTCGTTAGCGGGTGGGGACACATGGCGGCGGGGGGGCTCGCCCTTGGGGGCAGCGGGGGCTCTTTGGGCTCCAGCGCCCTCCTCTTCCTCCCGGGCCCCGACTCACCGGGAGTGCTGAGCCTAGCCGGGGAGGAGAGGCACGTGGCGAGCAGCTGAACTGCTCCTCATCAACGAGGCTGCAGGCTGGCCGTTTGCGCCCTCTCCTGCATTCTCCGCGCAGTCGCAGGAGGGTCATAGCTGCGCGTGCGCTCCCCAGCCAACAACCGGTTCTCCGAACCAAGAGGTGAACTAGGAGGCGGTACTATAGAACCGGGGCGAACCGGCTCAATCCCACCACTGGCCCTAGCCCTCTCCCAGAGAGAGATAAGGAGGAAAGGCAGGGAAAAAAGATAGAAAGCAGCAGAACCATAAGAAGGGTGGAAACCTACTGACTTTTCCCTACCCTTGAGCCCTACTCTGGAGCCTGGAGCCAAAGAAGCCATCTCTAGTTGGTTTAATATATATTATTAATTATTATTATTAACAGTATTTATATACCGCTTTTCAACTAAAAGTCCACAAAGAGGTTTACAGAGAAAAATCAAATAACTAATAAATATCTTGTTTGGGTATACATTATCAATCGTATTGGCAGATGGCAAGCACTTTTTGGCACTGGCTTGCACTGACACCCAAATGGAGATACTACAGAGGTTGTAGCATACTACAAGCATCATGTGTTGATAGCATTCCTTTATTGCCCCTAGCTCACATTTGTTTCATTTTGTTATACCAATTTATTTACAGCCTCCACAACGTTTTGGGATGGAGATGTAATACTGAGGGCCCAATCCTATCCAAATTTCCAGCACTGGCACAGCCGCAATGCAGTCCCGAGGTAAGGAAACAAATGTTTCTACAGGTTGAGCCTCATTATTTGCGTGGGTTCTGTTCCAAGCACTCACGTGGATGGCAAAAAAATGCACTATAGCAAATCAATTTAAAAAACAAAGTTTCTTTGTTCCGGTGATTTAAAAACAGCCTTGCTGACCTTTGTGATGTAAGATAAAAGTCATTAAGAAGATAATCCATCTATCAGTCGACCTCCAACTTAGAAAGGCGCTTCACTCAGTCCCTCTCTTCACCAATGCAAAGTGATCACCTTTCTTTCAGGGGAATCTGGGATCACCTTTCTTTCTGCTCAGGGGGAAGGGAGGGGTCTGCTGGAGAGAGAAGGACTGATGGATTGTCAGTCAGCTGCCCTCTCCGTCTCTCATTAAGGAGGCTATTGTTAAAGGACTGTTCAGTTTTTTTTAACTGATTTTAAAGGGATGCCTTTTTACCCTTCTCCAGGGATCAGTACATTCCTTCTCATTTGCAGTGGTCATTCCTGTTGAGTCAAATCCATGTATAAAAAATCCGTGCATAAATAGGCTGGACCTGTATATCTTCAGGAGGCCTCTGTGACTACCTTCCCACCACAGGATGCAGCACATGCCCCATTGGCCCAGTTGCATCGACACTGGAAAATTGGATAGGATTGGACCCTAAAAAACATAACTAGTAAAACTTGACAGATTAAACTTCTTAAATTATACTATATATACTCAGGGACTCAGCAGCTCAAATATAAGCAGCTCAGCTTGTTTGCACATAACAAGTTGTGCGTGGACCACAAGCTACTTTTCTGGTTATTCTTTATTTTCTATATAAGTTTGACACATACATTAAAAATAAATTTTAGATTAAATGGGAGAGATAAGTATAGGAAAAATGTCCCTGCAGAAAGAACATGTGACACTGACATGGCTCTTTCTTTTGAAGGAAATGAATGGCTTTTGTTGGTCCACAATGCCCTCTGCTTGCAGCAGGGTCAGAGTTCCAAATGAGTCATCTAATCCCTGAAAATAATGCTGTGCATATATACATCTTTAGTTATAAACTGATAGCTTATTAAGGTATAATTGCTATGTTTTACCCTCCATGCAGCTAATTAACTGCTTTGGGAATATCTCTTGGCCTCTCTACATGTTACTTAGGTACCTATTTTATTATATGTTAATAACTCTTGCTATACACATTGTATATTAATCAACAATACTAACGTGTTTGTCCACTTGTTGCAGTGTCTGCATGATTTATTTAAATTGTGTTAAACCCATTTCTTGGGGAAACTCCATTATGACCTTCTCTGACCAGGGTGTTATTTAAAGGGAAGCAGTAAACATACAATGTGAATCAGGACTTCCCTAGTTTAAATCTTGCCTCCTTCATGAACTCACTAGGTGGCCTTGGGTGATCCACTCCCTTGGCTCCTCACTGCAACATGGGGATACTAATGTTAACCTTATAGGGATTTGTAAGGACTACATGAAGATAATATGAGTACATGTTAAGTGCTTTGCAAAAAACCACTATAGAAATGTAAGCCATTATTAATATTATATTGAGATAATATATTTTTGTTTAGGACTGAAAAACACACAGTGTTTTCACTGAGAAAATAGGGAGAAGGTAGAATGTGCTACATTCAAGGAACAGATTTACAACTGTGCGAGTGCACACGCTTGTCCTGTGAGAGGAGCATGTCCTACCATTGAGATTAAAGGGGTGGCTTTCTGTATTCCATTATGCCAGCATTTCCTATAATACCAATGCAAGCAAAAGAGTGACACTTAGAACCATCCATTATCTGCTTCAGTTTTTTTAACAGCTGATTTTGATTGTGCTATGTAATTGGCATTTTATTTTACATTATTAGCTTTACTAAAGACAACACATTATCTATCAAGGAAAAAAAAAACTGAGAATGTATTCAATTTTATGCGCTATGCCTGGAGGGAAGAAAGAAAAATTACACTTTGATTCAGCTTATAGGGAACCAGGATAACAGTTTTGAGAATTATAGCCAGAGAGGCCTTTAACCATCTGATCTTTTGGGCCTCTGCACTGAGGCAACAGCTCATGGGATCACCTAACGATCCTATTATGAACATGATGTCAGGACCTTTACAGCCCCACAGAGGTCTGTCCCCAGAGCTAGTGCAGCAGATACTACTAATGGGGCTCACTTGGGGAGGATCTTCATAAAGCATCCTATATTCTGTTTATTGCTCTGGGAAGCAGGAATGGTGAAGCACCTCTGCACTACTATCCTTCTTTAGCAATGGTTTTTGTTAGCCAATAAAAAAAAATCAAATGGGATTTGCAAAGTTTGGCTGTTGCCATAGCTACCATAGCAAAATCTACCATCTCTTTTCCAGCTATTAAGGACTCATTGGGCTGCCCAAACACCTAATATTTGCTTGCTTTATATTTAATTTTTAAAAATTAGAAATAAGGAATGATGGAGCCAAATATCTATCCTAAAACTACCTTGAAACTGTTTCATAGCATCCTATCGCTCAGTATCTTTATTTGAAATCAATAGTTATTTTAAATAGTGTTGCCATTATACTTAAACAAGGCTTGAGATTCTGTCCAAATGAGTTCTAACTATAGTGCTGTGCTGGAAGCAGCAGAGAAAAACTGCACTGGTGGCTTGAAAAACCAGGAAAAGAATTTTGGTTGATCTTCTCAACTTCAGTAGCTCCTCAGTTGCCATTCATGGAAAGATACAGGGTCTTTTTCATCCCAACCCTCCCCAAACTCAAAACCTTAGTGAATATAGATCCATTCAAGATGAAATCTATTGATTTCCCTTCAAACTATTTATCACCCAAGGAAGGTTCCAGCTTTGCTTCAATTCTATGAGATAAACAAATACAGTATTCTACCAACAGCAATAATTTTCTGGTTTTCATTCGCTAGAGATTGCATCTTCTATCTCCATCCTTTATGGCAACATAGGGAACATAATGAACAGATATTTAGGTCTCTGTGTCTGTAAAATAAATTACCAAAAAGTGTCACAAGTTGTGATATGTTGGTTAAAGGAAATCAAAGAGGAAATTAAATGCCTTCATTGTAATTGGGACTGAATAGTAAGCTGCTTCAATGTAATTAGGGTTCATCTGTGCGTAGAGTAAGCTGAAAGGAACTACTGAGGCAGAGATCTTCTGTGTTCTACCACAGTCACTGAAAGCTCAAAGTTTGAATATAGAGGCTACATATTATATACTGGATTTACTGTTGAGTCTGCAGGATTTAAACCAAGTTTACAATTTGACAATATTGTTAATGCTTTTGAACAGTACAGAGAGACTTTGTTCAAGGACAATGTGTCCTTGAACTCAATGTTCAAGTGATGTTGAGTCCACATCACTCAATGTGTCAGTGAGTGATGTGCAGCGCAATCCTAATGTGCAGGAAATAGGCAGGCCAGCGGGCCTGTGCTATATCCAGTGCAAGTTTCCAGCATTTAGTGGCTCAGCCCAGGGCAAGAGGAACCACTTCCCCTTACTCCAGGGAGAGCCACTGCAGCCCCAAATGGAGCTACTCGGATCTGCACCACCTCCAGAGGTAGCGCAAATCCAAGCAGTCCAGGACTGGCCCAGGCTGCCCAGGAACTGGGTTAGGATCCCTCATAACTGCCAGATCTTGGCCCCACCTCCCGCTCCCTGCCCGCCTGCCCCCTGGACTGCCTGCAACCTGCCCTTCCCCACCCCAAAACACCTCCTTGCTGAGCTTGGCCAACACAAACTCACCATCCCTGGGCCTGCGACGGTGCAGTTCAGCTGGCACAAGTTCCTTGCCTCCAGGATGGAGTGAAAGTGCTTTACTGGCCGGTGCAAGGGACTTGTGCTGGCCTAACTACCAGTTAAGACTGTGCCCTTAGTGAATGGAAAGAGGATGGAACAGACTAAGCCCCCAAATCATTATGGGCAGGGCCAATTCATAGGCAAATGCAAATGCCTCTGTCACATATTTCCTGCACTTGACTAAGCATGACATCTACATTAAGCAAGTGTAAATGCTTCAAAAGATGCAAACTGTAGTAATCTATTGGTGGAAACCAATGCTGCACCAGTAAGATAAGGGAATCCATGATGGCTATCTGGAAAGGGATCTTATTTGCATATGGAGTTGCATTACAGGTCTAAAGCTGCAATTCTATTCACACTTTCCTGGGAGAAAGCCCCAGTGAGTATGATGATATGTCTGAGTAACATGCATTCGATTGAGCTGTAAATGTACAGATTTTCAATATATTAAAACAAGAAATGAGTACTTGGGTTATTCTCTTAGGGTTATTCTCTTATTCTCAGAGGTGTCCTTGGGCCAGCACAAGTTCCTCCTTGGGAGTTGGCATACAAGCCTTGCATCAGCCCAGCTGGGCTCTCTAGTGGGCGGGGAGAAGGTGGGGTTCTGGGGCGGGGGGAGGGTGGGCGGGTAGGGAGCGGGAGGCAGGGCTGGGATCCAGCACTTATGCTGGATCCCCACCCCTGTTCCCAGGGAGTTCGGAGCTGCTTCATGCTCAGGAGGTGGCGCAGGTCCGAGGAGATCCATAGGGGTCAGCGTGCCTTACCTGGAGGTAAGGGGAAAAGTTTCCCCTTATCTCTGGCTGAGCTGCTTTTGACCCTATCCCGCGCTGGATACAGCACAAGCCTCTTGGCTTGCCTGTTCCAGCACAGGGTAGGATTGCACCCTTAGTTGTCTTGATTGGTTTCTGGGTTTTGACACCTGTACATCTACTGCTAAGGGGTTCAGAAATCTGAGAACTAGTTTCTCTGAAGTCATTAAATGATGTCTTGGTTGATTGCTATGGAATTTTTTTTTTTTTAACAAGGCCTACAGAGAGCTAATTAATGTTGGGCTGAAAACATGAGCTAGGGTTTCCAAGCTTTGTCAGCTACAGTTAAGGGCCAGCCTGCACTCCCACCTGCTTCATTCTCTTGGCTGTCCTGCTGCCAACTTCTCAGCACACAAGAGGCAAGCACCACTAAAGCAGAGTGGTAGAGGAAGTTCATGTACCAGTAGTTCATGGTATAGTGGAACTGTCCCATTCTTTGAACTTTATTTGTGACATGCGTCCAAACTGTTCTCCAGACTGGCTGCCACTGTTCTCTCATTACAGAGAAAACGTGGACAGACCTGTTAAAGAGATGTCCCTGAAAAAAGAGGGCACTGCACAGGCCATTCAGTCCTGATAAGGTCATTTTCTATGCTGCACAAGAATTACTTTCCTATCTGCTGCCTTATTTCTTAGTGCAATATACCAAGCAATACTACTGGGTAATCATTACTAATTTCAGTAGCAGCAAAACCCTAACCTGTGGATTAGGAGTGGGCTGGAGGTCACTTCAGGGTAAGGTGATATTCTTCCCCTTACCCTAAGCTGCTGCACATTTGAGAAGTCCATATAGGGCTGCCCAGGTGGGAGAGGAAGTTAGGATATAACATGTGCTGCCGCTGCTGATCCTGCCCCTCCTGTGCCTGAAACTGTCTCTATTCCCTGACCCAGGAATGCCCCTGCCTCCAAACTGCCCTCCCACCACCCTCCCCACCCACCCCCTGCGCTGCTCGACGCATACTTACCTGTGTCAGTCGGCGCAGGGTCTGGATCTGGCCTGGCTAAGCAGGCACAAGCCTCTGCACTGGCCCAGCCAGCTCTTGAGTCAGTGTGCAAATGTGCCTTTCAGCACATTTGCAACACTCAGAGCCAGAGCAGGAAGACCTGCACCAGCTCAGCCCAGGGTTTGGATTGGGCTATAGGTCTTGGAGAGGTGAATGCAACTTGTGCAACAGCAGCACTTGGTGGCCTGCCTTATTTTCCCCTCCTGCCTCATTTATTTCCTCTTCTTTCCATCACTATCCAAGTGCTTAGTTTGCATAATTTATGACAAGCATAGAATTTTCAATGTCATTATTGTGGTATATACACTAGATCAATTAAGCACATTCAAATCAAGGCTCTTTGTGTTACACACACACACACAGCACCACAGAACTTATATTTTGCACTCTTTCTTTGGGGATGTGCATATAGAGTAATAGCCATACAAGGAGGCTTAATTAGAATCTGCTGCAAAGGGCAGTGGTTGCTGAGATCATTAAATGTGATCATTAAGCTTCATCTTCTATTAAAATCTTGTTAGCCAATTTTAGATGCATTGCGAAGAAGATTCTATTAATGAAAGCTGTCACAGCTAATTTGGATTTGCAATGTTGAGATTTCAAATACTTTCGCTTGGAAGTCATATTAGATAATATATCCTTAGGGAAGGCTAAGGTTAGGCGATCAAGTAAGTTCAGTATTTCCTACAATATTTTTGCTATGCTATTTAAAGACAAGGACATGGTTTTGCTTTAATAACCCCTTCAATATTTCTGTCACACTTAAAAATCTTGAATATGTAACTTATTCCACATTATTTCAGTATGTTTGGTACTATATTATTCTGTTTCCTTTATACTTCTATGATAATATATTAGGTATTAGGATTGCTGGATTTCTTATTGGTAACTTGCTATTGCACCATATCCTTGGATGGGAAAAGCCTATTGAATTAGGTCTACTCCAATATCCGCTCATTGGTTCCTCCTGCCGACATCTGTCAGCAGATGCTATTGCTCCATTGTCTATTGTTTCTGATGTAAAAGCAAGAGGAACACTCCCTGTCCATTGTGGTAGAGGGACAACAGAAGAAGTAGCAGTATAGGCATCTTCCTGTATCCACAAGGGTTCCATTACTCCCCCCCCCCCATGGATATGGAAACCGTGGATATGGGGAAACCTATATAAACAGCAACCCCCTGCACGCATTACCTTTGTTTTTCATTAGCAGTGCTTGAAGCATGAGTGTTTCCTACTTAATAAGGAGCATTCTTGCTTAACTGAAGAACATGACATGCAGGCAGCCAGCCTACAGGGAGGAAACTAACCAAATGTTGACAGGAAGCAAGACAGTTTTATGGTTCAACAGTCATCCAAGAGGGTGATACTTGGAAAATGAGAAGTGAAAAATCCTGGCCAGTCTGGAAAAAAATCCTGAATGACAGGCATATTAGGAGAAGGATGCATAGTACACAACATCTGAGCATGTACATAGAACAACTTTGACTGTTCTGTTTACTGCTGCCACCTTTTCCGTCTTCTGGGCACTGTTTCTTTTGCAAACAAGGATAAAGGAACAAGCACAACATAATGTGAGTTGTTTTGTAAGACTTTCCAGTAAGGTGAAATCGACCTGTCAGGTGATATGCTTACAGTGTCTGTAGGTTAATGTGAAAAAAATATTTCATTAGAACTATAAAGATAAGTTCTTGTGTTGAAAAATATATTCCACAATGTAAGTGAAAGAAGCAAGAATTTTATATTCTCAAAACTGTGTTGGATTTCAAATAGCTAAACAGTCCAATTCTAACTAGCAGTTATGACAGTGGAAAAGAGGTTCAGCTGTCTTTAACTGTCATATGGTGGCACCACAGGTAGTTGGTATCAGCTACCAACAGGGATGGCTGGGTAGTGGGAGGAATGGGGGAGTATCTGGGTGGGGAATGGAGGAGGGAGGGGTGGCTCCCAGTGGCACCAATTTGCTCTAGGATCCTATCCCTGTTCCCTCTCCTCTTCCCTTTCCTTTAAGCTCCTCAGTTCTGTGCCACCAAAATTGATGAGCAGTTCCAAGGAGATCCATTTGGGCAGTGGAGGCTTGCATCAGGGCAAGGGAATGAAAGTTCCCTTACCACAAAGAGATCTCCACAACTGCCTCCCCACCACAGGATGCAGTGTGTACTCCGTTGGTGCTGCTGCATTGGTGAGGAAAGTTGAGACTGCAATCCTGTGCACATTTTCCTGGGAGTAGGCCCCATTAAACACAGTGGGACATACTTCTGCGTAGATCTGCATAAGACTGGGCTATTAGTTAGGTTTGGGCTGGAAAATGCCTAATTGCATTTGGAACATATAGTCTGTTGTTCTCAGGTCTTTAAATTTAGTTTCTAGTATTAAAGTTATAGCTTTATAAAATAACACAACTGTTTTTTGGTCAGTATGCATATGGGGTAGAAAATGTATCCCAGAAACAAGTAATTTAAAAATAAGAATGGTTGAGGGTTTAAAGAACCACCATTACAACTAGCTACATTTCCCCTAGTTTGAACATAAACAGGGATCTGTGGCTACTTCAAAAGTCTTCAGCTTTCTTCTCTCAAGGAAGAGGAAAGGAGAAATGCATGAAACCAAGCTCAGATAGGCTCATTCATGATTATCTCAACCATGACTTAGGTGATTATCTGAAGGAGGTCAGTATCTGAGATTTATTTGTAGATTCATATGCAAGCATCATTGCACGTGAACATAACACTTTTCTGCATAATCGGGGGCAAAGCACTGAAGCACAGTTCTTTTTCTTTCAATTACAGTTGGAATTTCATTTTGGAATCTTGTCTCTCAAGATGGGCTCTAGTTGCTTCCTTAGCTTCTATTTATACAATTTCATAATTTCTTTGGCAGAGACCAAGAGTACATACCAGGGTGTTGCCTTTTATGAATCTCAGGAGATGCAAGAGGCAAACAGACTGGATGAACTTTGGTTACATATTCCAGACAGGCACAATGGCTCTATTTATTCAGACTAAACTGCTGAATACAGATTGATTGACTCTGTGAGCAATAAATTTTCACAGCCACAAAACCTCGGTGGCAACCAACCTGATCCTAAGGGGGGGACGGGACTGCTACAAGACTGAAGTTGTAAAAATAAGTTAGATTACTTTTCCACATAGGAAAACGAATCAGTCAAATTCTTTTACTATTGATTGATATGAATTACACAATGGACCAAAAATGTATTCCTTCCTTTAGAGCAGTGTTCTTCAACCTTGGGGTTGGGACCTCAATGGGGTCACGAAGACTCAGTTGTGGGGTCATAAAAACTTACTGGAATGAAAAGGTTGAAGACCACTGGACTAGAGCATCAGCAGATAAATGGGGAGGCACCTGGTGTACCCCTTCAGGTACTAAGGGATTGTGCCCCAGTCCTGCTTAGGTCTTTAGCAACTGTGCTAAAATAGCTTTCACTAATGCCAGCCTTCATGGTAGCTTTTTATGCTCTCTCTAATAAGAGTATTTGGTTACAGTGAACAGTGCTCGGAGGATATTATGGAGCGAGGAGTAGGCGGTGATGGGAGAAAGGAGTGGGTGGACAGGGTCCCAGGAGGGAAGTGGAACCAGCAGTGGGTTCCCAGTCTAATTCAGGGTCTAGGGGGGTAAAGGGGGTAATTTGTACCCAGGCCCAGGGTCAGAAAGGGGGCCCAGGAGCCAAAGGAGGGGGCCCAGAAAGCTCTTGGGACTTGACATTTTCCTATCTCACCTGAACTCACTGCCAGCGCATAATGCTGGGGCACAACCATGTGCATGCAGTGTTTGCTGCTGCTGCGAGCCATACACACCAGGAAAGCATCCATGATCCTCCTTAACAGAGTGTCAAATCTGGGAAGAAACTGGCCTGCTACAGTAGCCCTTTGGCTTGTGGATCCTACAACCATGGAGTAGTGTATAGAAGCTCAGAGACCCAGCTGTGGGGCTACAGCTGCTGCAGAAGTTCATTTTGATCCATTCTAGTGTGAGCCTAAATATGATAATGCTAATATTCTGCAATCCATTTTCTATATTTCAAAAATTTTAGAGAGACTTACAGCCCAATCCTGAGCTGCCCGGAGCTCCTGGACCCGGCAGCTCCACAGAGGGCTGCCGTGATCCTGCGCTACCGCGGGAGGCTAGTCAGGAGAAGGGGATGTTCATCTCCTTCCCCCGAGTAAGGGAAGCAGCCCCACAATGGGGCTACTCACTAAAGTAAAGGTGCTCGCCTAGGGCGAGCAGCCCTGCACGAGCGCCTAGGATCCTGTGGAGGTCGGCTCCACAGATGCGCCTCTGCCCAGCCCCCCAACACACCTCCCCCATGCCCCCAGCCATGCCTCCCCCTCCCTGGAACACCTTCCCCACACCCCCGGCCACGCCCCTGCCTCCCATTCCGCAGCCCGGCGGTCTGGGGGACCGCGGAGCTGCGGAACCCAGACGACAGCCGGGCGCTAGCCCAGTGCTGGCTAGCGCTGGGCTAGCTCTGGCGGGAGCCCGGTGGTAAGCCCTGCAAACGTGCCTTATGGCATGTTTGTGACTGAGGTCCGCGGTGCGGGGCCATGCTACAGACCTCAGGATTGGGCTCTTAGAGGAGTGTGTTTGGTTTTCCATATTACTTTATTTAGCTGCTAATGCCGCATGGTCAGGTAGACATGGGCTCTGCATCAAGAAGCCTCGTAGACCTGAGTTCCAAAGACTATTGTGGCTATCGGCACCCACCCCTGCCCTATTTTGCCCCCCCTGTTCTGCCTACCCCCATTGCCACCCTTCTTCTTTGGGAAGGAGTCTAGAAGAAACTTTGTACCCTCTGCTAAAATTCCTCTCATAGGCCCTGACTTTATTTATTTATTTATTTATTGGGGTTGTGGCACAAAAAGGTTGAAGAGTACTGCTTTAGACATTCTAATTTCTGCTATAAATTTTTCCTATTTTAAAAGGACAAAAAAGAAAAGAAGAATGAAGGAAAGGAGGAAAGAAGACATATTGGCATCAGAGTTAGAAATCACTGCAGAATAATAATACACCTAAGGCTGATTTAAACTGTCCAATGACCTCTATACTAAAGAAAAGAGAATGTAATGTGAATGTTTCATGTGCTACTCCACACTTTGGGAAACCAAAAGCCAATAATCACCAAAATTCAGCACTCTGAACAATCCTGAGAACAGTTTTGACATCTCCATGACACAAAACTTCAGTCATTTTCCGAAAGAGATGATGATAAAATTATTACTTTATGCATTATAAATCAAAGGGAATTGGATCTTTTTAAGTTGTAGATTTATGTTAACTACCCAGCGGTCTGCTAATTGTGCACTCTTCAGATATTGATTGGGGATTAAAAAGGTAAGGGTTCTTCAGTGTCACTGAAATTAAATACACAACCAAGAAAATTTCTTTCCACGCATTAGATCACAGCCTGTAAAATTAAAACTACAATTTTAAAATGGATAAATGAAACTAATTAAAGGAGAAAAAATACATTTATGTAATTAAACTGTCTTATGTGTGTGTGTAATGTAATTACAGTAGGCTTCTTAATATATAATCAGCTCAACTTTGTTTTTTCATCTGTTTCTGCATCTCCTTCTCTATCTCTTCCGCTGTTAATTCAGTGTTGCTTCTTGAAACCCTTCGTCATGCTCCCTTACATTCCATGCTCTTGTTGGAATCCATTTATTCACTAAAGAAAATCCATTCTGATTTTTTCTTTGCATGTTCCAGGGGTAAACCCTGGCATCTGAAACAGATGCCCGGGCTGAATTCTAGTGGGCTAGTTCTTTTCTTTCTAATGATGATCCATTTTTTTTTTTGCCAGTTACTTTCACATTCCCAAGGTTTGACTGTAATCTCAGGACTACTGAGAGTAAACCATGGGTTTTCTTCTGCTCCCTGATGTCACTGTTTTCAGTAGAAGTGTGTTGGTACATGTTCAGCAGAATGTATCCAAGGATAAGAGCCAAAAATACATGTTACAACACACACACATGAGTTTGGTCCTTGTTCTTTCTTTTTAAAATAGCATGCATGGGAGCATACAAAATGCCACAAAACCATGGAAGGGAGGGTAAGGAGGGCTTTAGCTTTTAAAGCCCATCACAGTGTGTATCCTAACTGTGAACCCCTTTTGCTCCTGTCTGCCCCTACTAGATGAGTAAAGAGACTGCTTTAGAAGTAATGATCTTCTCATATTTAACAGGAGGAGAGCAACTATCCCTCTTCACCCCAGCATGGCATCTTCTCTAATGGCTGTTGCTGGTGTCTCTTCTGTACTTTTTTTTTAGAGTGTGAACACTTTGGGGACAGGGAACCATTTATTATTTATTTCTATGTAAATCGCTTTGTTAACTACTCTGTTGAAAAGCGGTATTAATTTTAATACAATTCACCCCAGCATAGTGTTTGTTTGCTGGTGTTTCTTCTTCATAATCTCTTTTAGAGTATGAACCCCTTGGGGACACAAAACAATTTCTTTATTTCTTTATGTAACCCACTTGTGCATTTTTGTTGATGCTGCTATTGAACAGCACATATATAGTCTGCAATCCCATACACATTTTTCTGGGTGTATTTATTTCTGGGCGTAAATTTCCAATTTAATGCAATGGGACTTACTTCTGGGTAAAAAATATATAAGATTGTGCTGTCCATTTTAAAAAAAAATTCATTGAAAGCCAATGGAAACTTTTAAATTAGCTGGATACAAACTATGCTAAGAGTTAAAGCAGCCTACTACCTGCTGCCATTTTGCAGTAGCTCACATCCCCCCCCCCCACTGTCCTATTTAGCACAAGAAAAAAAAAAGGAACAAACACACACATTTGTAAAACAAGTAGGCCCTTACTAGGTCATGTACAAAGAATAGCAGGGATGTGGAAATAAACCTGCATTCAAGAGCTGCAATGCGATACAGTGAATCACATACTTATCCTTGTGAATCTTTTAAATGAGTAATCACAGCATACTTTGATATTTCTGTAGCATTGTAGGCATTATATTCACATATATACAAACTATAGGCTTCTCACCTGGTCATTTTCCTCTTCATCACTGCTCAACTTGAGATCATCTTCTAACATTCTGCAGAAAGAACAATGAAAGATCTACACTTAAGTTCAACAGGATAATTTAGAAGTGCTATAACTGTATCCATAAATGCCTATTAAGTATTTGGCAAAAGTTTAATACTGTAACACTTCATTACCATAGGTAGAAAATAAAATAATCTTTAGAAATACCATCTTTAGGTTATCTTTATGTATCTTTGGATACATCTACATTTAAAATTAATTTTTGACCATTCAGAAATAAGTGCTCTGTAATATCAATGAAATTTGAAAATATGCTGCTTCACAGGGTTATGTGACTCCATCCAGGCTGTGTAAACTGCATCAGTTGAATTTATCTCCTTACAACATAGCAAACTGCATTAGTCACTACATGCTTCCTAAAGCCAACTTTATTCTATTGCATAATATCTGTATTAGGATTAAATAAATAAAAATGTAGTCAACAAAATAATTTAAATGGATTTCTGGAATGTTAAGAATTTATTATTTTTGAAAATTTTTGAAATGTGACAGCTTATTTTTGAAATGTGACAGCCCAATCCTATTCAGGGATTACCAGTGCCAAATGTCAGAATCTGCCACTGAAAGCTCCAGATCAGGGGGCACAAAAGACCAGATGCCCCACCAGAGCAGGTAGACCGGTGGTGGGAGTGGTTTGGGAGAGGATACTGGGTGGTTCGGGGAAGTGGGTGGACCAGGCAGAAAGATCTTGGCCACAGTGGCACAGGTTGAGATCCGATTCCCCTTTCCCTGTCCTGAACTGCCTCCTGAATCTCATCTGACTTATGCCAGCAAAATAGTGGGCATAGCTCTGATGAGACCCATCAGAGGCCAGGCAGCCTACACAAAGATGCATAAGAAAAAGTTTTACTTTCCTTGCCTGCGGCATCTGGTCATACCCCTTTCCAAGCATGCAGCGCACGCTCTGTCTGCAGCTTTGCGTACTATGGGCTGGCAAGGGATAGGTCCTTAAAATATTAAAAGATTGAAATTGGGGAAGTTTATTTTCCTTCCATTTCAAATTTGCTGGTAAGAAAAATTATATTATAGGGAAAATCCTTGCTTTTTCATCAACTGGCAGTGAAAATGTTTTTCAATATCCAAAAAGTATGCCTCAGGAATCTCTTTTCTTAACAAAATGTTTAGTGGTAAAGATTAATAAATATCTAATCTGAATCAGTTCTAACCCCTGCCATGCCCAGGGGTTATCTTGTGGAAATGACTGCTCACTCCTATGATTTCAGGCCTTCAATTTTAAAGCCCTAGCCAGATAATATGTAAAGTAATGGCTGTAACACATGATTTCAAGTTGCTATACAAACCAACAAAGAGACTTGTGGTATCTTAACAGCCCAATCCTGTCCCCCTCCAGCCTGAGCAATTCAGTGACACCAACGGAGCACTCAGTGCATGCAGTGGGATGGTGGTAGTGACCAGATAGCCTGGAAGAGATAAGTAAAAATCATTTTTAGTTACCTCTCTGTAAGCTGTCTGGCCACCAACAGGGCTGCAATCCTAACCACACTTTCCTGAGAATAAGCCCTAATGAACAAAATAGGACTTACTTCTGAGTAGACCTGGTTAGGATTGTGCCCTAGGTCTCCTTAGACTTATGCCAGCTATTTTGCTGGCATAAATTCAAGAAGCCTCAGGGGGAGTGTTGGGCTGGGAAAGGGGGTTAGGATCTTCCTCCTCACAATGGGGCTACTTGACTCTGCTGGCTATTTAGCCGGCACAGACTAAAGACACCTTGTGTTGGGCTGTGGGGCCTTACACAGGGCTCTGGATCCAGTGGAGCAGAGCTGTGCCAGTCCCACCTCCCTCCCGCCCCACTCCCTCTTCCGTCCCCCTCCTCCCCACCTTTCCCCACTTACCTCTCTGCTACCCAGCACCTCGTACAGAAAGCGGGTGTGTGTGTGTGTGTGTGTGTGTGATCCACTGGCTTCCAACCAGCACTGTTCCAGCGTGGGCTCACACTGGGCCACCTCTGAAGCTGGATCAGCAGTAATGGTTGCAGATATGCCTTACGGCACATTTGCAACAAGGCGCACCAGCGGTGAGCCAGCGCGCACTCATCAGGATTAGGCTCTTACTCTGGCATGCATGGAACCTCCAGCCATTTCTATCAGAGGCTTCAAAGTGCACAACGGCAACACAGCTTTTGCAGTGCTAAAATGGAGCTTATAGCAGTGGACTGTAAAATCTGCTGCCACAGGTCATGAATAGAACTGGGTTGTAAAACATTTATTTCAGCATTAAGTTTTTTTTCTTGTTTTCACTAATAGGGAAACAATGTACAGCTTGATAATTTTGTGTACACTTGTGTTTTACTATCATTGCTATAATTAATTTTTGCAATTTATAATAAAAATCAAAAGGAAAAAAAAAAACAAATTCAAAAGAATAGTCCATAAGTTGTGGTTGGATCTTTGTATACTTTGACAAAGAATGGTATTTAATCATGTATGTGTACATTCTTACTATCAGCCAGTCGGTCAACTGTCTAACAGCATCAATATTGACTAGGAAATGTTCAGAGTAAGTCTGTGAATGTGAAGGGAACCACCTACTGGAAGCTCCAAGAACAGACATCCTTCAGACATTCACGTGAATCAAGATTAATCTTTTGGGACTATTAAAGCACAGTTGCATTATTTTATCATATTAAGAAAAGATATCTACAGTACATTGTAAAGCATCAATAGTTCATAAGTAATGGGTGAACACATGCTTCAGGTTGTGTTAATGAAGTGAAATTTATTGCTATTATTCTTTCCCCATCACATAACAGATGGTCAGCCTTGCCTAATGCCTGTCTAAATCCAAAGCATGTATCTCATTTAGGAGTATCTTGCTAACATAATACTATTGAAATAGCCATTAAAACTAGCTGGGACTATTCTATCACTGTGAAATAGTTTCCCTTGTTACAAATCTAAAGTACATTGTTTATGTTTAAAGCAAGCAGAGGGTGACTGCTAACATAAAAGTGGAAAGATTTAAAAAAGCAATGCATAAATATCCCAATGGGATGTCCCTAGACATCATGTTGTTTCCCTGAAATGACCTTTAAATAGCTTATGGCCATTGGAAACTATGAATGCTGTCAGCACCTGGGAAGGGCTATAGCTTCCTGACAGTGTGTCCAGCAATGACATCATAGCCGAGTAACTTGGGAAGGAAAAACATCAATGGTGCACAGGTGATGGCAATTTGGGAGAAGGCGAGAATATGCGGTGGTAAGAAGGTTCAAACGGTTCAAATGGCAGGGGCAGGGTGAGGAACAGAGAAGAAAGAAAAAAAGGCATGAGCAGTGAGAGGGATGAGGGTCACAAGCAGCAGCTGCGAGGCTTACTAGGACGACCGGATCCTTGCAGCTCTGCTCAGAAGTAGTCCCTCTTCAATGAGTCATTCAATGAGGGTCCCCCTTTCAAGTAACAACAGAGTCTTGCCTTGCAAAGCGTGATTGCTCCCCTGCCTCCTCTCTCAATCTGGGCTAAGTTGCCCCCTTTAAAAAACCAGCTGTGGGAAAAATGGTCACATTAACCCTTTCCTGCCTCCTGGCTGGAACTCCCTGCTGCTTGCCGTTGGAATGCTGGCCCCAGCGTGGTTTTGCAGTTTTCCACGCTGCAAAACAATAAGCAAGCAGGCAGACTCGAGTCAGCAAGCACAGGGATGAGTGCTGAGTAAAGGGGGCCCTGACTTGAGTCTTTTTCAGAGTCTTCCATGTGCACAACTCATGTCACTGAGTCAGCAAAAATCACGCATTTTTGCAACTTGAGTCCAAGTCACCTGACTTAAGTTCCTAACATTGTGAAAAACTGTCTACAAGTATCAAAATTAGCAATTTCAGTAAAAAATACTTTTTTACACTTTCTCACTTGGACGAAATCCAACTTCTCTGTTCTGTTTTTCTTTTCCAAGTAAATCTGGGGTGGTTAAATGCACCATTAATTCCTATTACACGGATGATGCATTATGAAATGCAGTGCAGTGCAGAGTAAGAGCCTAGCCTAGCCACTTGTAAGCCCCATCACACAATGCTTGAATTACAAGTAGGTCAGATAAGGCCTGGCCTCCTCAGCTTTTCTGATGGCCTCTTAGCTACTGTTTTTAAGACAGAGGCTACTGTTTTTAAGACAGTTTTTAAGACAGAGGGCATAATTTGGCTAAAACAGGGATGGAAATTTTGGAGGTAAAGTTTGTGGATTTCCTTAAGGTCTTTCCCCATAATTAAGCACTGTCATTATGACAAAGCAGTTCCACCAGGTGAGAACTCTTCTTATTGATAATTCAAGTCTCCCCCACCAATAGGTAGAGAAAACGGAAAAGGGCATAAATCACAAATCACTGATAATTTTTCTCTGTCCTTCCTGTTCATCTCTTGTTATTTCTCTTTTTAGAAACTAATTTTTCTCTAGAATAGGAATAGAAGGCTGGGAATAGAAAATTATTTGCCAAGCTGAAGCAATGATAAACAATGCATGGAGAAACCATCAGCAGTTTCTGTTTCCTGCATGCTTGTCTATGGTCCCCTCCAGCTTCCTCTGCCAGAGAATCCTTCAGAATTTTCAACAGGCAAAGCTTGGATACACATCTTCTCAGAGTTCCTGCCAGCAATGCAGGCTCTGTGCATGTTTAGAATTCTTCATTGCACAGAATGAGAAAAACTTGGAAACAGACTTACAGTGATGGGCCGCATATGTGACGCTGCTGTTCTCCTGGCCTCTGGAGGGTATTCTGAGTCTCACAGAGGCAGTGCACGGATGCGCGCTGCCTCTGTGAGGCTCAGAGTGCCCGAATTGTGAGAGAGATGTGACTTCTGGTTTCCTTGGGAAACTGGAAGTCGTGTCTCTTACCTGATTCAGGCCTCGCAGAAGCAGTGTGCAAACGTGCACTGCATCTGGAAGGCTCAGAAAAGCCTCCAAAGGCGAGGGGATCACAGCTTCACCTCGTGTTTGGAGGCTTCGTATAGCGTCAAGCCTCACTTGACGACGGGAGTGCTGGTTCACGTCCCTGTTGCTAAGTAACGCACGACTGTATTTCATATCCCATTTTCCATTCTTTTCTCTTGCAATTTCCTAAGCTTGAGGAAAGAGAGAAATAGGGAAACAGAGAAAATGGCAAATTAGAGGGCTGGTGACCAGAAGAATTTTTACATTGGGGTTTTCTGAGATTTGCAAAACAGCTGGAAAAGCCAAGGTTTTTTTTCCTCTCCCCAAGAGTTTTAAAAAAGATTTGGAAAGGACCAGTCTGTTCCAAACTGAGATAAACAAGTTTTGCCCATCACTATTAACAAAACAAAGAAATAAAATGTTAATTATTTAGGAGAAACCCATATAACTACTAATGTATCTGAACTGAGGAAGGGGGTTGGAAATGATACTCCTATTCAGAAATAGGATTTTTGCTAGGCTCATAAGTCAATATGGACCATTTGGACTAACTTCTACTGTCTACCCTTTCTGGCAGCACTGAGAAGTGTTGGACTGCTCCTCTGATCTTTACTAAACCTTAATGCCCTAACAATATGACGTTACAGGTACAAAGATCCCTGGGAATTCTAGTTTCCCAGGGCTTCTGAGTGTTCACTGTTGTTAGTTTGATACAGTCATGCCTCGGCAACCATGGGGGTTCTATTCTTGAAACCTCCACAAATACCAAAACCCACAGATAATCAAATCTACAGATCAGGGAATGCGAAACCCTCCAAATGCAACCGGAGCAGTGCTCCGGTCATGTCTGGAGTGCCTTTGGAGGGCCAGAGAGGCCCCCACCCCGTCATGAATAAGTCCATGTTAGGCCTAAGTGGGCATGAGAAGCCTGAACCAAACTAATAAAGTGTAACTGAGAAGTTGCTAGCAGTTCCCAGCTGCAGGAATGTGGGTAAATAAACAAAGAGGAAGGAATGTGTTATCTCTCCTTTGATGGCCAGGAAGGACAGATAACAGGAATTACGACCAATTGGAATGCTAGCACCTTAGCAGACAGAGAGTCGCCTTAGCAAGAGTGATTGAGTGCAGCTGTGGATCTTCAGTTGGAAGGGGTAAGAACTATGAGGGGCTAGCAACAAGACCAACTTCGGGAAGGTTCTGTTCATCAAGGGTTCTGATTGGACAGTCTAATAATTATGAAGTCACCTCAGTACTATTAGCACAGAAGGTATAATAATGACTGCCCAAGGAGTGTGGGGGTCCCTCTTGGATGGAGAGTCCCGGGTGCGACAATCTGCACGCGTGTAAGCTCCTTTGTCCATCATGGGCACCTGGCCCCATAGATAGCCCTGGAGCTAAGAGATCTACAAGAGTAACTGACCCAGGTGAAAGATAGGTATTGATAGAGACAGCCAGCTAGCTTTATTATTTTATTGCTGATATGTTTCCTAGAGGTTTATGCCTCTAGCATTTGCTGCCTTATTGTAGAGTGTGTAACCTTATGTACTTAATAAACTAAAATATCTTTTACTAAGTTGTTTCATTGTCTGTTGGAAACAAAGGTTCAGAATCCTGCCTAGCCGTTCAGCAAGCTACCAAGTGCTCGTTGAGGTCTAGTAACTTAAGGACTGAGGCTTTAACTGGAGAAAGAGCTCAGTGCCTGCAAGGGATAGCATTAAGCCTAGAGGGTCTCAATGTCCTTGGACTGAGGCACTGGCGTATACAGAGTGGTGGCAGTACTACTGGGCAAGGGGCCTTGAGGGTTTTAAGGTTCAAAAACTAAGAACCCTAAGTCTCCAACCCCCATTTGTTAGTGACGCCCGCCCCCCAACCTTCAGAAGACCTCTAAGGCCTCAGGAAGGCCAAAAATCTCAAATTCCAGTTTTTGGTCAAAAACCAAAAGTTGCAAATTTTGGCCTTCCAGAGGTCTTAGAAGGTGTTCTGGGCTTCAAGGAGACCTCCCCAGCCCAGAGCACAGCTCTGGTTGCATTTGGGGGGGGTTACAGGTTCAGCCTCCACCCAGACCCTGTGGGTTCAGAACCACAGTTAGTTAAAAGTGCATGTCCCAAATTCATGGGTAAGGAGGTGGAACCTGTATTGCCTTTTACTGACAAGACCTACTTACAGTCATTAGCAGCAAAGAACCTTGGGGTAAGTGCCAGTCACAAATGAAAATAGAGCGTCAATGTGTCTCTAAATCAAAATACTGTATTCAGGACACTACAAAATGACAAGGCGTATGCTCTACAGAGTTAGCTACCACTTTTAGTAATTCATGAAGTCAGTGCATTATTTCATGACAGAAGACAATGCAGAAAACTTTTGAACTTGAACAAAATTAACATGCCTGATGAAGATTTCTTTACGTAAGCACATGGCTTTAAATTAATGGACAATGTTAAGGTAAACTGCAGTGCAAAAACAAAACAGAATCAATCCAAATACTGATTACTCAAACAGACAGGGAAATAATCCATTTCCAGAATATTCTTCATCTTGGGATAGCATGAAGATGGACAGTGCAGAATGACTTCTTAAAAATGACAGATTTACTGTTCAAAGCATGAAAAAGATCTACAACATAATCCACTTTAGGTTCAAAGAAGCAACATAAAAATGAGAGCTTGTATAAAAACGGAAGAACGATGGTCACTTACTAGAAGATTATTTCTCTGCACCAACCTAAATATTCCCATCAATCAAGGAGCCTGCCAAAGTTTCAAGACTAATCACTTACCACCATCGCAGGAGGAAACAGGTTTGAGCAATAAAGTGTTTGTGAAAGCTACTCAGTTTACCAATTCATGTCTTGCCTCCTTTGATTCCATTTATTCCATTCCTGCTGCTAGTGATTAATAGCTATTTTGGTAAGTTTATATTGCTTCAATTTCTGGTAACAGTCTGCTGCTGTCTTTTGAAAATATTACTTAATTTTTAAACATGAGAGGCAGTGGGAAAACATAACCTACACCACTGCTTTGCATAATGTGTCAGACTACAGTATACATTGCAGCAGTGTTTACATGCCCCAAGTTGCCGACCCAGTTTGCTGAAAGTGCAGTAGTTCATTGCCGATCATGTCTATTTTAAAGCCTTATCTTCTTTTCTTAACTATTATCATGGGTTCATATTTTTGCCATGAGGACGGGAAAGAAATATTAACAGAAAGCAGAAATCTGAAGTGCAGTGCGCCCTTGGTATCCACAGGGGATCTGTTCAGGACCCCCATGGATACCGAAATTCGCTGATAAATCTGGTGGGGGGGGGGGGCTGCCATCAAACAAGAGTAACTGACCCAGGTGAGAGATAGGTATTAATAGAGATAGCCAGCTAGCTTTATGATTTTATTGCTGATATGTTTCCTAGAGGTTTATGCCTCTAGCATTTGCTGCCTTATTGCAGAGCAGCCATTTTCAACCTTTTTCAGCTCACGGCACAACCGACAAAGTACTAAAATTGTCAAGGCACACTACCAGTTTTTTACTTACATTAAATCACTACATTACAATTAATTGTTAATAATTAATACAATTATATTATTACATGACAAAGAAACTCACAAGAAGCTTGGAGAGGAGAGGATATGTGATTGTGAAAAGGATGAAAAATGTTATTAAAGTGTTATGCGACAAAGTGCTGGCAAAGAGAAGTCAGATTGAGCACATAGGAGAGCTGTGGGGTGAGGGGCAATGAAGAGATGTGAGTGAAACATCTACAGTATTCAGCTGGAGTGGGGGGAAGAGAGAACTTGAAGCAAGTGATTCTGAACCTTTGGAAGGTGCGGAGGAGGGACAGTAAGAGAGGTGCTGACTGCAATTATGAGATTTGGGGGGCAGTGTGCCTGCGGGAGGGAGTGGGGTGGGGAGAAGTGCCAATTGCCTGCTCCTGTATTTAAGAAAAAAAAAGTGCCCAAAAGCCCAATCCTAGGTATGTCTACTCAGAAGTAAGCCCCATTATAGTCAATGGGGCTTACTCCCAGGTAAGTATGGAGAGGATTGGGGCCCAATGTCCTTCCCCTAAAAGGCAATGCAGGGAGGGTCACTTTGGGGAGTTGCAGGCAAACTGTGGCAAGGAAAAGGGACTTTCCAGGACCCTTTGAGCCAGCCAGTTCTTAGGCTGGTGGCCTCAGCAGACTCACTCACTTCATACCTGCTTGCCTGCTCCTGACTCCCTCGTTCTCACCCCATCCGCTGGGACCTCCTCCAAGCTTCTCTCAATGCCCAATCAGCACACAGAGGAGGCAAGGACTTAATACCGAATCCTAGGCATGTCTACTCAGAAGTAAGTCCCATAATAGTCAATGGGACTTACTCCCAGGTAAATCAGGATTGGGTTGCAGCCTTCCTCTCGCTCAGGAGCAGGAGCAAGTGACAGCAGGAGGTGCAAAGCAGCCTCGACCAGCCCCTTCGCTGGCTGGCTACCTGCTCCTTTCCCTTCTGCTGCGCGTAAGGCTCAAAGCAGCCGCTTCCCCCACATGCGTGGCTGCTGCCTGTCTGCTCTGATCTCGCGGCACACCTGAGGCAGCCTCACGGCACACCTGAGGAAGCCTTGCGGCACACTAGTGAGACTAGGCACAGCGGTTGAAAAACGCTGTTGTAGAGTGTGCTGCAAGGCTGCCTCAGGTCTGTGTTGTAGAGTGTGCCGCAAGGCTGCCTTATCTTTTACTAAGTTGTGCCTTTACTAGAAGTGCCTTTCAAAAGGAGGCCTTCTTAGCCGTGAGGAGGCTCTGTGCAGCCTCCCTGTGTCTCAAACTGGAAGTGCCTTTCAGAAGCCTCTGGGAAGGCTTCTGAGGTGCAGAGAAGCTGCATGTGACCTCCCTGCACCTCAGACGATCTCCTGGATGCAACCAGAATGCACTTCTGGTCACATCTTGGAGTTCCTTTAAGGCCCTCCAACATGGGTTTGGCTTCCCCATTGAGTCAAATCTACAGATGCTGAGCTCACAAACAAGGAGGGCCCACTGTATGTACTATTTATTATTCATACAATATCCACAGTGTTTTACAGGCAGAACTATTCCTTATCCCAAATGCCCAACAGCACAGAACAGGGCTTTTCAACCAGTTTTTGGAAGTGCTGCTGCCTCCAGGGAAAGATGCTATATGTAGCCATGGGTGGCTTCACTCACAGTTGTTCCTGCAGGAAGGAAAAGTTTTCTTATCTCTCTTTCACTCTGTGGCCTTCTTTGTTCATTGGTCAAACTGCACCTTGATTGAAGGGTAGGATCTGGGCTACCATTCAGCCACCTTACTATTAGTACCTTTCTGCCCCAGAAATCTCCATGTTGGGTGGCATTGGGCCATGCAGAGCAGTGCCACACAGTCCCCATGACAGTAGTGACACTTCATTCACTTCTAGAATAACTAGTAGAGTTTAAGTATCATCAACCATACTACAAAGTATCACTTGTACCGCTGGTGAAAAACCAAGGGATGGAAGAAGAAGAAGACGAAGAAGACGAAGAAGAAGAAGAAGAAGAAGAAGAAGAGATAAAAACAAATAGTATGGCCACTAGCGAACGCAATTATATATTTGAACGGATAACTTGTAGTTGTTCTGGACAGAGGAAAAAGGAAATAGAGTGAGAGAGTCTTGTAGAAGAACTGGACTTTTGAGAAAGTTGAGGCAGCCTATGCGTTTGGACAGGAAGCATTTGAGAGTGAACGTAGCTGACTGAAGATGTTGGAGGATGATGACCTACTCCAGGATGGTAGACTCAGAAGAACTATATTCTTAAGAAGGAATTCATTGAAAAGTAAGAGCCAAAAGACAGGGTCAGATAACAATAACAAAAACATCAAAGAAAAAGCTTGCAAAATATCAATGGAGCAGTTGAAGCAATTCCAAGAGCCATTTGATATATAGTGTTGCTGCTATAACAACAATTGAACTTGGAATTGATATTTTTTAAAAAGGATGGTGGAATTGGTGGAGGCCTCCTTTGTGGTATCCTAACCCCCTTTCCAAGATAGGAAGCCTTACACAAGGCCCCTTGGACTTCCACCAGCTAAATAACTGGCAGAGGTCTGAGAAGCCCTATTGGGCAGGGTAAAGGGATAAATATCCTGTAACACCAAGGACACCTCATAAGAACATAAGAACATAAGAACAGCCCCACTGGATCAGGCCATAGGCCCATCTAGTCCAGCTTCCTGTATCTCACAGCGGCCCACCAAATGCCCCAGGGAGCACACCAGATAACAAGAGACCTCATCCTGGTGCCCTCCCCTACATCTGGCATTCTGACTTAACCCATTCCTAAAATCAGGAGGTTGCGCATACACATCATGGCTTGTACCCCATAATGGATTTTTCCTCCAGAAACTCGTCCAATCCCCTTTTAAAGGCGTCTAGGCTAGACGCCAGCACCACATCCTGTGGCAAGGAGTTCCACAGACCGACCACGCACTGAGTAAAGAAATATTTTCTTTTGTCTGTCCTAACCCGCCCAACACTCAATTTTAGTGGATGTCCCCTGGTTCTGGTATTATGTGAGAGTGTAAAGAGCATCTCCCTATCCACTCTGTCCATCCCCTGCATAACCTCCAGCCAGCTCTGGATACAACACAGGCCATTTGGCCTGGCTGAACCAGCACTAGTTAGAATTGAGCTGCCCATCTCTTCTTTGAGGGAAAGAGATTTGTTATCTAGTTCTAAGATCCTTCGTTTCAAGAAAGCTGTGTGCTTCAGACTGGCTGCTCTCTCTCTCTCTCTCTCTCTGTCTCTCAGAGAGAGTTAAAGTAAAGGGCTTGCCCTACCCACACCATGAGGTGAGAGACATAAATCAATAATCCCTCTTGCCAGCTCTTTTGGTAACAAGGTCATCACTAAAACTTACTGGCAGGAGAATCAGAACAGAAAAAAGGAAATATTTCTCTACCCAGCGTGTAATTAATCTCTGGAATACCTTGCTACTGGGTGCTGCAATGGCACTAGGCCAAGGTGCGGTAAAAGGAGATTAGACAGATTTATGAAGATCCATCATAGATTACAAATATAACTATATGCAACCTCCAGATTTTAGAGGCAACCTGTCTCTGAATGCCAGGTGCAAGGGAGTGGCAACAGGATATAGGTATCTTCTTATCTATGTGCTCTCAGAGGCATCTGGTGGGCCATTGTGAGATACAGGAAGTTGGACCCAATGGTCCTGTGGATTGATCCAGCAGGGCTCTTATGTTATTATCAGTTAGGAAGGCCCATGAGAGGAACAGTCAAACTAAATGTGACTCTAAGTTAAATTCTGAGCTTTTTGGTCATTTAAATCAGGTGTGTGGAAGGGAATGAATCAGGCCAAAATCATGGTTGATCATGAGGGCATTAATACTTTGCCCCCATCATAGTTCTGATCCCAGTCATCACCCCACACCAATTTTAATGGCAAACATTTCAATTGGCTTTCAATGGAAGCTTTTTCCATTAAAAATAGTCCACAGAAGGAGTGGGGCTGCAATTGGGATCAGAACCATAATGGGGGCAAACTACTAAAGTCTTCTACTGTGGCTTTGGTGTATTTTGTTGCTTGCATGTGATATTTACTTAAAAAACGACTTCTTAATTACCACACACACACACACACACACACACACACACACACACACACACACACACACACACACACACAAATACAGAGTTTACCCATGCATTTTGGATTGCATCTAGTTTAACCTTAAAGAACAGGGAGGTTTTCCTGAATGAAAGCCGTGAAGGAAATCAGTGAAAGAATCTGAAAAGAGGCTCGGTATAATCAAAATGTAATGATTTTAGCAGCTGTGTTCTGAAGGGAGATTAGACAAGAGAGAGAAGGATGTTACAGAAGACCAGGTAGGAGATGACCTGAACATAAATCAGAGGATTTGTTGCTGGAATGAAGAGAAAAGGGCAGATGTTGCAATGTGGTGGAGAAATAAATGCTGAAAACCTAAAGCATGCTATGGTGAGGTATTATTAGTAGAACAGAGGCTATGTGCCTAGGCAGCACATGATATTATTGGACAGATGGCTGCAAAACATCACAAATATTGGACACGTTTCTGTTTTATAAAAATAAGCAAAACATGGAGCAGTTTTTTAAAATTGTTTTTTTTTTAAAGAATAGATTCATTGTTAATTTAATAGTTCTGCCAATCTTTAATTAGGAAAAGAGCAGACTATTCCTTAAATTTGCCTTCCCCCCCACTATTTTTCATTATTAATACTTCTAATAATACTGTAATGGCACCTGAAGCTGCAAATGAAACTCAGATCTAATACATGGTGTGTACTGAAGAAAACTACTTCCTGTTACAGTCCTTGTTCTGAATATAAAAATATTCTAAAAAAATCAAAAAATGCCCCAAACCAAAATTGTATTTCTGGATCTGTCAATCAGTCATGTGTATACTTTTAAAAGTTTTTATTTAGTCTGGCTATAACTTGCCAATTAATTAAATATGTGCATATTGCAATATTTCATTGAAGGTACTTCTTTGGGTATTCTGCATAGAAATTCTTAAGTGAAGAGTGTTGCAAGGTTGAAGAAAGCAACTCAGAACAACTCAGTACTCAAGGGTGAAGGTTCACAGACTTTAATTTGAATTAAATACAATTGGCCCACGGGACTCACGTCAGAAAGCATGGAGCCCTGTCTGAATGCTGGTCTTTAACCTTTATACTTCTCACAGCCCTTTGTCCTCAATTCTAGACTTCTCATTCGCTGAAGATTTGACATCATAGATGATGCTAACTCTTAATAGGCTAGAGATAACCTTAGAGACACCTCATAGGTAAGTTTCAAGTTACAGGTTTCCAAAAATGTGAAATTAATCAATTAAACATATTGAATTACAAAGTTTTCAAGAACCAGCAGGAGACCAGCTATAATATCATTTTATCCAGTACTGACCCTTACTCGCATCCATCAATCCAATTAGGGACTTCCTTGACAGGTCTCTGTACCATCCTCATTAGAGAGATGACACAATGTACTGGTACTATTATCTCTCTCTGCATGCTAATGTCAACACAGAAACACCTGTGAAGCCTTCCTGCAATGTTAAAGCTTTTGTCTGTTCTTAAGACTTTTCTAAAATCAAGCAGCAAAGGTTGCTTAAACTTACTTCTAATGACTACTATGTCCCCATATATGTTGGTTACACTTAGGGCAAAGACTATTTTACCTATATGTGTCTTTTCCTTTGAAAGTATGGAAGAATAACAATTTAAAACTATAAATGAACATAGGCAGACAGTCCTTGCTAAGACTGCCAAGTTGGGGCCTATCTGCTCGTTACCTAGCAATTTTATCTATTTGCATTCTAAGGTGTTTACGCCTAAGCAGCTCTGGGAGAATACAATCTTCCTTTAAATGAAGTCAAACAGCCTCTTCTGTGTTTTTCTATACTTTGGCAGTGTGGCTTTTGCTTTTACTCAAATGCTATGTCATCCTGCCTGCCACCTTCCATCAAAGAGGACAATTCCAATCCATTGCATTCGTAAATACAATGTTACAATTTTAGACACTAAAACTGTTACAATTTTAGACACTGATAATAATTGTTTCAGTTTGCTCCTATATTCTTACTATATATTCATTCAGAGTTAGACATTTAATCTTATGAATGATTTTATTCATGTGCCTGGAAGACTAGGGATCAAAACAATAAGTGATACTAACAGCCCAATCCTATCAGTGGCATAGCCAGTGGTGGGATTGAGCCGGTTCGCCCCGGTTCTATAGTACCGCCTCCTAGTTCACCTCTTGGTTCGGAGAACCGGTTGTTGGCTGGGGAGCGCACGCGCAGCTATGACCCTCCTGCGACTGCGCGGAGAATGCAGGAGAGGGCGCAAACGGCCAGCCTGCAGCCTCGTTGATGAGGAGCAGTTCAGCTGCTCGCCACGTGCCTCTCCTCCCCGGCTAGGCTCAGCACTCCCGGTGAGTCGGGGCCCGGGAGGAAGAGGAGGGCGCTGGAGCCCAAAGAGCCCCCGCTGCCCCCAAGGGCGAGCCCCCCCGCCGCCATGTGTCCCCACCCGCTAACGAGGGAAACAGGAGCAGTTGCCCGCCCTGCGCCTGTCCTCCCCAGCTGAGCTAGCTGGCTCAGCTTTCCTGGTGGGTCGGGGGTGCAGGAGGAAGAGGGGGACGCTGGAGCCGCTCCCACTCAAAGAGCCCCCGCTGCCCGCGAGGGCGAGCCCCCCCTGCCGCCATGTGTCCCCTCCCGCTAACGAGGGCAACAGGAGCAGTCAGCAGTCCATCGCCCTGAGGATTGCAGCCCCAGCAGAGTTTGCCACACTTTCCTGGGAGTAAGCCCCTTTGAACACAATGGAACTTACCTCTACGTAGGCACTGAGCACAATCCTAACCAGGTCTACTCAGAAGTAACTCCTATTTTGTTCAATGAGGCTTACTCCCAGGAAAGTGTGGATAGGATCGCAGCCTCAGTGACGAAGATGAGATGCTTCCTTCTTCACATTCTGATTGACAGTGGCTGCAATCCTAACCACACTTTCCTGAGAGTAAGCCCCATTGAACAAAATAGGAGTTACTTCTAAGTAGACCTGGTTAGGATTGTGCTCAGTGCCTACGTAGAGGTATGTTCCATTGTGTTCAATGGGGCTTACTCCCAGGAAAGTGTGGCAAACTCTGCCACACTTTCCTAGGAGTAAGCCCCATTGAATACAGTGGAACTTACCTCTGAGTAGACACTGTCAGTCAGAAGGCGAAGAAGGAAGCATCTCATCTTCATCACTGAGGCTGCGATCCTATCCACGCTTTCCTGGGAGTAAGCCCCATTGAACACAATGGGGCTTACTTCTGAGTAGACATGCCTAGCATTGCATTGTCAGTCTGGAGGAGAATGAAACGTAGCCCAGGACCTCCAAGGGGCACCTCCTCCTTCCAGCTCCAGACTGCAGAAGTTTTTGGAGCTCCCCTCCACCTTTGATCCAGGCAAGAGGGTCAGTCTCCCAGTGTCTCACCCCACCAGTGGCTCTCCCCAGAAGACTTTTTGCCCCTAAGAGACATCAAACCCCCCCCCCCCATCTCTCACACAGGAAGGGACTGAAGATCGCTTATGTCTCCCTGGCACACTTCTCCAGCTT
Organism: Tiliqua scincoides; assembly: GCF_035046505.1. Lineage (NCBI taxonomy): Eukaryota > Metazoa > Chordata > Lepidosauria > Squamata > Scincidae > Tiliqua > Tiliqua scincoides. The sequence continues at coordinate 90,433,501 of NC_089823.1, forward strand.
GGATGGGCTCAAGGTCCCCAGTGAGAGGAGCCAAGGGAAGACTTGCCTTCCCCTGTGAAGTGCAGGTGCAGCTCCACGCCTCCTGCTGCTGCTGCCGCTGCCCAGAGCAGATGGGTTGCCAACCCCTGGACTAAGCTAATTACTGGGCTGGGGCACCTTCCTTATGAGGAAAGGCTATTTGGGCCTCTTCAGCCTAGAAAAGAGGCACCTGAGGGGGGACTTGATTGAGACATACAGAATTATGCAGGGGATGGACAGAGACAGAGAGGATAGAGAGATGCTCTTTACACTCGCACAAAACACCAGAACCAGGGGACATCCACTAAAATTGAGTGTTGGGAGGGTTAGGACAGACAAAAGGAAATATGTCTTTACTCAGCATGTGGTTGGTCTGTGGAACTCCTTGCCATCACTGTGGCAAGGAGTTCCACAGACCAACCACATGCTGAGTAAAGACATATTTCCTTTTGTCTGTCCTAACCCTCCCAACACTCAATTTTAGTGGATGTCCCCTGGTTCTGGTGTTTTGTGCAAGTGTAAAGAGCATCACAGGATGTGGTGATGGCCTAGATGCCACCTGGCCTAGATGCTTTTAAAAGGGGATTGGACAAATTTCCAAAGTCCATCACAGGTTACAAGCCATGACATGTATGGTGCAACCTCCTGATTTTAAAAATGGGCTACGTCAGAATGCCAGATGCAAGGGAGGACACCTGGATGAGGTTTCTTGTTATCTGGTGTGCTCCCTGGGGCATTTGGTGGGCTGCTGTGAGATACAGGAAGCTGGACTAGATGGGCCTATGGCCTGATCCAGTGGGGCTGTTCTTATGTTCTTATGCAGCCCTGACCCCCTCTCCCATGCAACCCTGATCCCCTCCCCTATTTTAACAGTAATTATTGCCTACTCTTTATTCTATAATTTCAGGGAACAAATGTTCCCTGCCCCCCACCACAGGATGCAGTGCATGCCCTATTGGTACAGCTGCACTGGCACTGGAAAATTGGATAGGATTAGGTCCTAAGTCCTCTTAACTGTAACTTTCCAGCACCAAGTCCTGGAGGTTTCCTTGTGACAACGAAATGTTTGTTCCCTTACCTCTGGGCTGCATTGGCTCTGGAAAGTTGGATAACCCTTAGGCTGCAATCCTACTCACACCTGGGAAGCAAGCCCAATTGACTATAGAATGTGATTTGCTCCTGTGTAGGCTTGCATAGGATTGGGCTGCTATTCCCAGTGTGCTGAGGATGGTACAGTTAGCATTGCTCCTTCTCTCGAAGAAAAGTTCCTTTAGGTTATTCTCCCTCCCCCCATGCAAGTGAAATGCCAGGCTGACTAGCAATTGAAGATTTTTTGAACAAGTTTGCAAATTGGGTTTAGGTCTTATCACCTAATGAAAAAGAACTGGAGAAGCACTGGGAAGAACTTGTGATCAGGGTGAACCTCAAAACCTGCAAGGCTTGTTACATGTGCTGTTAATTTTCATTTTTGGGCTGGGTTGTGGGTGCTGGGCACCTACACAGCTGCAACACTTTCGAAGGACTGTGGTGGGGAGGTTCTGCCTCACCTGCCTCCCCACCCACTGCAGGCCCCTGCTTTGCACTCCCTGGTCAGTAGCAGCCCTCAAACTTGTGGGAGACTCGCCACTAGAGTAGACCAAAGTGATGGGTATCTGCTGTTGCCTGTCAGAAAGCAACCTAGAAAAATAGTCCCCTCATTGTACCTTTTTGCTCATTAGTGAAACTGTCCTTCAAGGCTGCCATTCTCTCTCAAACCCTGGAAGTCAACAACTCCCCTTGAACTTGTTGGGCTTCTGAGTAGACGTGCATTGGATTGCAGAGTTGGAAGTTGGAGGGGGAAGCTTTAGAGTTCACTGGAATTCTTTTTGGGGCTGGGTGGTAAAAGCAATAGAGCAGCATTTCTCAACCAGTAGTACTCATACCACCAGTGGTACTTGAGGTGGTGCCCAGTGGTACTCATGGCAGGACCCCTCCCCCAGACCTCCACTGCCTGGCAGTGAGACCAGCAATACGATGCAACAAACAGTGGTAGGAGGCTCAGTTCTGCTTTTCTTGCACTCAAAAAAGCCTTCCCATCTACCCTGGGAGCCCAATCCTATGCATGTCTACTCAGAAGTAAGTTCCATTATAGTCAATGGGACTTACTTCCAGGAAAAAGTGGATAGGATTGTAGCCTGAGCCTCTCTCTTACCGTGGTTTGTTGTATCATGTCTGGCTTCTTAGCATGGAAATAACTGGTGATAAAGTCATTCCAGTTACTTCCAGTTGTACTTCCCAGAGGTGGGCCATGCAAAATGGTACAGCGGGCGAGAGGCAGATGCTGAGGAATGCTGTAATAGAACAAAAAAGAAGGGGAGATATAAAGATGTTACTATGCTGTTGTTGCTTTTGGTTGATGATGAGGTGTCAGACTATGTGCTCAGTGCACTTTTGCTGACCAGATGTTCACCACTAAAAGTGAACCAGATCCTTGAGAGGATTGACTGCTCTGGTAAAAATCACCAAGTTCCCACTGAGAAGGAAGGTGGCCCAGCTCAAAGCCCAGTGCAGCAAGTTGGTTTGTGCAGATGTGAAGGTGCTATGCTGCTGTGGTGTCTCCAGAGGTTGGTAACCTGGAGCCCTGGCAGTTCCCACCTCCTCTTATTGGTGCCTTCCTGATTTCATTATACAACTGCCTTGAGAATTCAAGAAAAAATGTCCATTTGAAGTGTGCATGTCAGCCGCATGTTTATCCTCCTTGGAAACTAGTGGCCAGAGGCCTGTAAGTATGACTATAGAGGACAGAATTGCAGCCTTGCAATTTGGATTTAGACATTGGGTTACAGCAACTTGGTTAAAGTTACAGTGCAATCCTATGACTGTCTACTCAGAAGTAAGTCCCATTATGTTCAATGGGACTTACTCCCAGGAAAGTGTGTACTGTACAGTATAGGAGTGCAGCTGTAGTCTTTCAACTTCCTTTGCAGCAGACAATTGAAGCTGAGTTGCTCATTAGGACATAGAACCTGTTGTTAATTTATTTGAATCCCACCACTGGGCATAGCTAATGGAGTACATTGCCCCAGGTACCAGGACTTGAGGGGATATCAAGGGAGTTTGACACTAGTGAACAAAATGGTGGAAACCTTGGTGTTTATGAACAATACCATCATATTATCTATCATTTGATAGGTTATTTAATGCAGAATGCAATGAAACAAACCACACTGAATTATCAAGTCAATTGCGCTGATGGCCCACCGACATGTTGTTGCAGTGGCTACCACCCCAGAGGTCCAGGCCTTGTGCTGATGGAATGCAAGTTCAGCACAAGGCCAGGATAGGTTTGGACCCTTAGAGATTTACACAAGAAAATTGCAGCTGAGGAGGAGCTTAGGCTTCCTGTTAATTAACTTTTGTATTCCTGTACCCATGGCTGAGAAAATAGGAGGATAATACACCTTGTATTTTCCCTTGCAAATTTCATACTTTGTTTCTCTTGTGTTAATCATACAGGTTAAGCCTTGTCACCTCTAAGGGTTCTGTTCCCAGAACCCCCACCCCATAGAAGCCAAAAATCATGTTAAAGGAAATCCATTTAAAAAACAATGTGCCTTGCTCAGCAATTTAAAAATAGCCTTGCTTACCACTGTAATGCACAACAGAGGCAGCAGGCAGACAATCAGTCAATCTCTCTCCAGGCATTTAGAAAGTTTCACTCTGAGGCAGCAACCCCTCCCTTCACCTAGTGCCTGGGGAAAGAATGCGAAGAGGAGGTGATAATCAATCACTTCCCTTTGCATTCTTGCACATGCTCCAGGGGAAGGGAGGGGTCATTTGCTTCAGAGTGAAGCTGTTCTAAGTACCTGGAGAGGGAGAAAGATTGATTATTTGCCACTGTTACAATGGTAAGTGAGGCTATTGTTAAAGGACAATTTTCCTTTAATTTAAAGGGCCCTTCTCATCATGTTGAGATAAAACTGCAGGTGGAAAAAAAAAATCTGTCGATAATTAGCTTATACTTGTAGTTCGCAAACCACCTACTAACCTGGTTACAAGCAAACCTTGGTTAGTGCTGAAATAGAGTAACATACTGGTTAATACTTCCATAGTAACTGAGATGCTAAAAAGAAAAGAGAGTGCATATTTGCAAAGAAGTGGGGAGGAAGAGGAGCATGTAAGAATAGTGCATGTTCCTTAAACCATGATTAAGAGATCAATAACAAGATGAGTCTACCATATTGCATCTATGTGAACCATAACCTAATACTCTATCAATGGTTCTCAAACTTTTTAGCACCAGAACCACTTTTTAGAATGACAATTTGACAGGACCCACTGGAAGTGATGCCATTAACCTAGAAGTGATGCCATGACTGGAAGTGACATCATCAGCTTAAACTTTAAACCTAAGCCATGATCAGCCAAAGGTCCCATTTCAGAGTGCGCTCATGCTATTATTTTGCATAGCTCAGATTCCAAACATTCCAAATTTTCCAGCTTGGAAGTCAAAGAGAATGCAGCCCTCCACCCTTTCCAGTGTCCCATCTTCCCACCTATTCAGGGCAAAGCACTATGTCTCTCTCCTGCTGGGAGCCCACCCTGTATTTGCAGTTCTGCATTTTAAATGGTTGAGCTAGGTGCTATGTGACCCACCTGAAATTGGCTCGCAACCCACCTAGTGGTTCCCTGCCCACAGTTTGAGAAACACTGCTCTATATTATAGAGTTGACAACAGTACAATAGCAATGAAGTATAGTCTCAAAACTATTGTTCTTTAGATGACCTGCATGTTACAAACTTTTGTGTCTATATTTTTCTCAATCTTGCCAACATTTCAATTTTAGTCAGGGACAAAAAGATTGACTCATTAGTAATTTTAGTGAATTCATCAGATATTAGGGCAGAAGGTTTGGTTTAGACAGAGAATAGAGTCCTCGTTAAGTCCAAAGACAACATCTGAAGGCTGCCAGTTCAAGAACACCAGTTTCATGTGTGGTGAGACTTGGAAGCTGATGAGCTGAACTGAGCTCTTGCCTGGGAGACAAGAAGCTGGCTGCAGCTGTTTCTCAGTGTAGAAGGCGACATGGCAAGAATGAAGACCAGACAGAAAAAGATCCACCTGGAAAGTAGTGTGTTCTGAAAAGACAGAACTATTGTAAAAAACCCCTAGGGGCTTTCAAGAAAGCCTGCCCACATAAACCACCCTAAATAAAGCCAAAGGAGCAATCCAATAGCTAGAAAGGCAATACCATTAATTATTATTATTATTATTATTATTATTATTATTATTATTATTATTATTTTAAAACTGTAGCTTTTTAGTCTGCTGTTAAGCTGACCTCTCCCATATGAAAGGGTATCAGTCAAAGATGGGCAAATTCAGAGTGGCTTGATTTGAGTTGAGTCACGAGTCTCTGCCCCCTTTCCCCTTGATTTTCACGTTTTAAAAACCTGGGCATGACATCACTTCCGGGGCAACATTTTGAGCTTGGCACCAGGCTACACAATCATTAGCTATGCCACTGGGTAGAGGTCCAGGTCCAAATGCCTGCTCAGCCATGAAATGCACTGATGATACTGGGCAAGTCACCTTCATTCAGCCCAGCCTACCCCCCAGAATTGTTGTGAGAAAGGGAAATAGTCATGCATAGTTGCCTCAGCAACAAGGAGCAAATATGAAATAAATAAATATGCAAACTCTGGTAAGAAAAGCATATGTGCCAGCACCACTGACTACACTGCCTGAGTTGTGGCATCAGAGACTTATTTCTGTGATTCATACCCTACTTTATCCCATGGGCTCAGAGGAAAAGAAAATACAGAAAATTTTATTTTCTGGTTAAGTTCTGGGAGACTTTCCCTTGCTTACTACTGTGTCAGCTTGTCCCTCTGCAAAAGCAATTAGCGATGCTGTGAAAAAGCCATCTGCAACTACTTGAGAAGACAACTCCTAACTAGCACTTTTGTTACTACTGATTGCCTTCATCTTAGTGTATGTGTGGACACAAATAGCCACTGCTCTTTATAAACACAAACCACACTTCTGTAAGTTGATGTAACATTTTTGTAAACGTCATAGATTCCATTTTATACGAGAGCAATCTTCACAACTACGGAATTTCACACACATACAGACTGCAATCACAAAACTAATTTTACTAACAGTAAAAGGCTTCCATTGCAATAAAATTATTATCCACAAAAAATAATCTCAGAAATATCATTACTATATAAATTATTTCATTTCTTATCGCTGTAGGGGTTCAGTATCGTTAAAATTATGCTTCAGGAAACTGTATTAAAAATAGTGTGGAAAGAGAAAAGAGAGGTGAAAAGGACAACAACGCGTATATGTACAGATTGAGATTGTTCTTATTCAATTGCAAGAGGGCCAGCAATATCAGGTTAGCAACTCAAAGTCTAGATGTTTACACAAACCAACACCATCAACATTTCCAAGAACTGTATTACAGCAATAGGATGAACAGCACAATCCTAATTTGCACTGGAGTAGGTAGGCCAGCAGGCCTGCGCTGCATCCTGTGCAAGTTTGGGGCCAGAAGCGGCACAATCCGAGGAAAGGGGAAAACTTTCCCCTTACTCCATGTCACACCGTACTGGTCCCAATAACCGCCGGATCCTGGTCCCGTCTCCTGCTCCCCAACCATCCACCCTGGGAACGCCCGCCCTCCCCTGCCTTAAACGCCACCTCCCCACCTACTCCCTGCCTCCCACCTGCTCTCCCCATGCCCCCCCCCGGCCCTGTGTCGGCCAAGCTCAGCCAACACAAACTGACCCCACTGGGCCTGGATCCGGCATGGGGAGGCCAGTGCAACTCCTTGACCTCCCCAACTCCTGAATGAGACAGCAGACAAGGATTCAAATGTAGATGCAGGGAGGAAGCTGGAAGCTGGAAAGGAGTGAGCTTTGCTTAGCTTCCTCCAAGCCTTTATTCACTCTTAAACACATGAAGCAAAACTGATAAGCTTCTAGCTACAACTAGCTGGCTCTAGCTAACCGCAACACATTCCACAGATATGACTGCTTCTCTATAACATCCTGTTGTTTACAGCACTGGGCTTAAACACTCAACATATAGAGTGTGCTCTGGCCAAGCAGGTGTGCCTGTGGTTGTTGCCACATACTAAAGCTAAGCCCAGTGCTTGTGCATATGCTACACCAATCTCTCAATCTCTTGTTTGTCTTCTTCTGATATAATTTTCACATTTATCAAGTGACCACTGAGTTCATCTAATCGTTTAGTTAAAGCATCCACGCTGTCTTGGGTCTGTGCAGATTGATTTATTTGTTGCTGCACCATTACCAACAGTTTTTCCATGTTGTCTTGCATAGCCTATTTCCAGTGTTTCCCTTTTGCTTCCTTTTGTATTAATTTTCCAAATCCCATCTCCAATGCTGGCAAACTTCGGACTTTCTTACCTGCCAATTTTTTCTTGCAGTGCTCTTTAAGACCACTAGATGTCCTCAGCGTATTATCTTCCTTGCTCCACTTATAAACACAAATCCAGTTCTTGCAATATCTTTTTAATTCCACTAGATGTCACTGGTGCACTGTTTTTGTTCCTGTTCTCTTATCTTATTTATACTTGTAGCCTTGGCAACCACATTCCTCGGTCCACAAGAATCTCAAAACATCCAGCCATTTTCAGGCAATCCCAAACAATAGTATCAAACCAAGGCAATAGATGCTCCAATACACAAACTTTATCTAAAGACAGTTAATTTGTAATCCACCGAAATTCAAAGTTGTAAAGCTGTAATTATATTTTCAAATAACCATAACAAGCTTGGTAAATCTCTTCTACGATTTCTCCTCACACCGATAAACAGCTGAGGGGGGGAACCTCCCCCCTCCTCTTCTTCTCATGGCAAAAAAACCCCCAAATCAGGCAATCAATTACTCAACCCACACCAGGCACACATAAATGGAATAACACTTAAACTTAAGTCTTTCAAAGTCTTTCCTTGCTGGGACCTTCAACTTGATTCAACATGAATTCTTCACCAATACTGCCAAGACGGCAAAATCTCCTAGGAAAGCTCCCCTGGCGGGGCTTATCTCCTCGGGAATGGTGCCATCACATGGAGGAATTTGTCTCTCCTGACAAACATCCCCGGGTCTCCTTGGATCCGCAGTTTTTTGGGAAAAAACAGAGTGCCTTTCAAGAGCTTGAGAAAGCAGGTCTGCTCAGCTGCTATCACCCCCCGGGATAGGATTTCTTATATGATCAATTTGGGAAGCATTGCCCACTCTCTAAATGGGCGTCATTTGACCTTAATGACATCAGCTGATAGTCCGAACTGGTTAGCTTACTCAATTTCATGATATCACTACATTCAGTATGTGATCACCGATTGGCTAGGATCACTAAAGTTGTAATAAAACAATTGGGAAAATGACACCATGAGAAAACAGTGGCTGTGGACAATCACAAAAAGGGGGAGTTGCTTTTCAGGTACTGTGATAATTGATTTCAAGGTAAAAAGTGAACATGTTCCCAAGTATTACTAGCACAGTAACATTCTCACTTTTCCCACTGTATAATGAATTCTCCAGTTTTTGGTAGAGATCCATGTGGAACTCTAGTTTGCATCTTGATGCAAGAGAATGTCTATGTGGAGTTTGCAAAAGGTGATGGCCCAATTATTGTATGGAGCGCAGTTGGGACCTTTTCCCAACATCACGATAATGGAGTGTGTCCAGTCTAAGTTTATTAGGACCGCCTTTAGTGTATCCAGTACTGTCTCTAACACTTTTTTTACGTCTGGATAAGACTACACCTATACCCATTAGGGATTGCTCCCCTAATCCTCCAAGATGAGTATAAATCCAGGTGAATTAAAGGGCTGGAATGAAAACTGTCCTCTCTGGGATTTTCCACGCCATTTTTTTTGACATGGGACTGGCTCAGGCAGGAGTCAGGGTTAAGCAGCGGATCTTTGACATAGAGTGCCAGGAAGACCTTAATAATGTCAGAAAGTTTTGTATCAAGAAGGAGCTCAGAAATATAACTGCCCCAACTCCCTACCTTTTCCAGTTAGAAATCCTAAGCCACAGAAGGGCGCTTACATTGGGGCAGTGTGATAGCTTGCCCTCAGCTGTAGTGGAAGGATGCTTTCGGAAGGTCCCATTTTTGGAGCGACTGTGTCCTTGTGGGGCAAACCAAACAGAAACCACCAGTCAGGTTTTGCTGGACTGCATTTTTATCAGGATATACAGTTATCCCTTATCTCCCCACTGTTAGAAGAGCTCACCAAATGCCCATTATAGTCATTCTCTTCTATCAGTCATATAGTCATTCTCTTCTATCAGATGCAAATCCAGAGGTAATGCGGAGGGTGGCTAAATTTTTAGCTGTTGCAGTTAGCATCAGGAGGAAGAGAGTGGATTGTGGCCTTCCAGGTTGCTCATAGAGGAGTATTTATATTCTGAATAAGTTTTTAATTCAATATGGACTAGAAGACTTTCAGAAGTACCTTACTGTACTCCGTTCAATCCACAATAACTAGACCAACTTAGACTTATCTAGACTTCGATCTATTAATTGTTAGTATTTTATGTTGTCAAGAGCCTATGTTAGGATGCTGTGATGGGTCGTATGTATGTTCAGTTGTATACTATGAATGTATTGTTATTTTAATGCTGGTTGGTGACCGTAATAAAACTGAACTGAACTAAACATTTGCAATAAATGGGGAAGTTCCTATGATGCAGCATTCAATGTGTGCTACGAGAATGAAGAAGAACATCCCACTCTCTAGTTCAGGGGTGTCAAACATAAGGCCTAAGGGTCGAATCCGGCCCCTGTAAGCAATTTCTCAGTCCCCCATTATAAAATTGGGCATTCCCAGTGTGATAACTGAGCTCTCTCATATATTGAAATTATAAACAAGATCTGCACAGTTTCTCTTCTGTCATTTGCAACTAATGAGTTTGCAAATGACAGAAGTCAATGAGTCAGAACAAAGTGCTTACTTCTGGCCATCATCTGCTTAATGATGTCACTTCCTGCTTAATGAGGTCACTTCCGACCCTCAGCAGGAACCATGAATACTAATATCGACCTTATGTATGAAATAAGTTTGACATCCCTGCTCTAGTTCATCAATGTTCAGAGACAATGGCTCTTTATTTTTATTTTCCAAAGATAATTCTTAGGCTTAACACAGCTGTGCAAGGCATGGCTTCAGCAGTCATTATATCTTATTAGCATTCACTAAATACTGCGCAAGTTTAGATCTGGGTCTCCTGTGTCCAAAGCTGACACTCTATGAAACATACTATACTTCCCCATATGGGCTGATGTACCAGCTTCTGACTGATCCAGTACTGCCTATGGAGGTTGCAGATATACTCACCAAGCTCAAATCAATAGGACTAGACACAGCAAGCCTGGGTATGATTGGTTTAAACAAAGCTTACAGGATTATCAAGGAAAGATTACTTGATATTGAGTGTCAAGAGCTATTCTGCACAGAACACCATATGCTCCCCTCTCTATCTTTGCATCCCAGTCAGTTTTGGGAAACTGGCTTCTTTCTTGTATCATCTGCAGTGCCCGCTGGCTCGCAGAGTATTCTCCCTTGCAAGATGTAACACATTTCCATCAGCTCTGCTAGCGGGCAGGTTTAGTGGCACTCCCTACTCAGTAAGAAGATGTACCTGTGACCAGTGACGTCGCTAGGGCGGGACGGTGCGGGCCGCACCAGGTGACGCGCACTGGGGGGGTGTGACACACTAAAATCGCGGTGGTTAGGAGTAATACCATCATGTTATATACTGTTGGATGTAGAATGTCCAGCTGAATGCAATGCAAAAAACCAGAGTTTTTGCAAAAAAAAGCCAAAAAACCAGAGAACAAAAAATGCAGTGAGCCCTATGGAAAGTGAAACTGAGTCATATCGCGCGTTTACTCATGAGTAGGTGACCTTGCCTTAGTCCATTGAAAAGAGTAGGCTGAGAAGAATCCAACAACACCAGAATGGTCCTGATCCAATGAATGCAGCCCCCAAAAACATCTGAGAAGGAAGTCCCTCCCTCCAAGCAGAAGAATGTATTGAGCCCTATGGAAAGAGAAACTAAGCCTCACGGTTGCATTTACTCATGAGTAAGCAAACGTGCCTTGACTGGTGGTCAGGCCAGGCAAAGGGGAATGTGAAGCCACAAGAATGGGCCTGATCTGATGGAGCTGGAGCTAAAAAAATGCTCCAGAAGGCAGCCTCCCCCCCCCCCACTAAAAAAGATCAAAATTGATGCTTCAGCTGATAAGGTGAACTTTTTTGAGACTTGCAAAGCCAGGTGGATCCTGACAGTGATCTGATTTAAACATAAGTTCTTAAATTGAACTGGGCACTGGGTAGGGCTGAAAACCTTACTGATTTTGGAGGGGGGGGGTGTTACTGCAGGCAGGCTACAGAGGAAATTCACTTGGTGGAACAGGGCTGGCTTCTGCTTATATTTGTTTTACTTTAATTATTTATACTTATTTATTTTAATTTGCCTGATGATGTCACTTCCACCATGACATCACTTCTGGTGGGTCTTGGACAGATTATCATTCTAAAAAGTGGGTCCCAGTGCTAACAGTTTGAGAACTGCTGCATTAAGGTGTTAGTAAGTTGACACCCTGGGGGGTGTGTGTGTGACACCACTAGTGACCAAAATCACTAAAATCAGTTTGGAGGAATAATACCACCATGTTATATATCAACCAATGTGTAATTTCATGCAGAATGTGTTCTAGCTTTGTTCTATCAAAAAGGTACAGCCAAAAAACCAGTGGGAGCGGAGTGATGGTACATCACCACGCCCACCACCTGGGGTATTGCTCCGCCCACTGCATGGGGGTGACACGCTGGCATCCCGCACCGGGTGACGTGAACCCTAGTGACGCCACTGCCTGTGACAGGAACTGTGTGGAGACATTACAACATATTTTTTTACTGCCCACTTCATGACATCCTTTGAAAGAACCATCTGGCTCCACTGCTGAATAAAATGCAGGGTTGGGAGGATTTGATTAAGTTACAATCTCTTCTTTCCATATTGGAAACTGACTCTTTTGACAAGGTTGCTAACTTTGTTTCTGGGATACTGGCAGGATGGAATTCTGGGTCTTTTGTTACATTATGGTGAATGGGGGGAGGGGTAATGGATGATTCTGATTGGTTTATTTTATTGTTTTCTGTTTGTTCTGTTCGTTTGTTGTTGTGTATCTCCTTTATCTATGCCAATAAAAGTCTTATGTATGTATGCATACTATACTTGACGACAGAAGGGGATCCAAGATATGCTGTTTTATAATTCCATATGTAAATTTCTACAAAGTCTTGCTACAGTGAAAAATTAAATTATTCTGAAAAATTGACTTCAGAAGCCATAGTTAGTGCATATGCATTTTAATTCATGTTGTAATTAATCCTGGCTAAAAGAAAGACAACGACAGAAATTTCATCAATCACTTCATGAGTATTTGGATGTGATCCTATTACATTGTGCCTCCCCAATCCATTTCCCATCTTGAATGGAATATAAATCAATGCAGCTGAATTCTAAAGAAAAACTGCTGGCTATTTGTTTAAAATAAAAATACAAAAACATCTGGATAAGTCATTGGGTAATATTATTGTTTTACCAGAGAAAATTAGTGAATTGTCAACCACTGCCTGTTTATGAAAGGATTTACTTTTATTTTTAGTGTTCCTACACACACAGGGTTTGCTTGTTTTGTAACAGTAAGCTCTTAAACATCTTCTTTGAACAATACAATTCATATTTTCATCTGAATACCTGGTGTGATTAACCTGAACTCTGAGAGATCTGATGTTTCAATTTGCACATTCTAGAGAAAATGTTTGCATTCAAAGTCAAATTGTGGACATGATCTTGCTAAGGTTAAGCTTTATTAAGCCCCATTATTTCCAATGGAAGATGTTAGCATACTAAATCATAGTATGCATTGAGATGCATGCATTAAAAACACCCCCACTTAATGCCAAAGTTTATGTATAACACAAGATCTACACTTTTAAAACAGTGAAGATGTAATACTTTGAAAAGATTCTTACCCTGAAGGAGGGAGACTCCAGTTGTGACTTATCAACTCAAAAGCTAATATACTTGCTTGCAATAGCATCCTAACAGGTCCAAGTACTTATATTTTGCCACATTTAAAAATAAACAGTCAAATCCAGGATCAGAGAATGAGGCATCCTTGTAGTAGCTTGTCTTGTGAAGCATGAAAAAGTAGTCTTAATATGTATTAAGTAAAAAACTTCTAAGTTTAACAACTGTTAACTAATAACTGAATGACATGATTATGTATTGGTAAACGTTTCCATTTCAATTTTCCTATTCTTCAGAAATTTAAAATTAGACTACAATAAAAGATGACAACCTTATTAAACATACATTTTGTACAATAAAAATGCAGATGTCCATGATATGTCTTCCAGGTAGTAATTCAAAAGTTAGAGAAGCCATCACTGAAAAATCTTTAAAACTAAAAGAAGAAAACAAAAGATTATATTCTAAAATCTTTCATGCCTAGAGGAGCGTCAATGTTCAAATGCTAATAAGATCTGCATTAAATGCACACACCACCAAAAATTCTTGGCACACATTCAACCTAAAGAGTCTGTGAAACAGACTTTTTCCATATTATGACCTCAGTCCTAAAATTTTTTTCTCTTTTGCCTGCAAAGTGCTAGTTATTTTAATTGGATATATGCCAGAATTCATTCTCTTGTTCTTTTGCCTTCTGTCGCACACATTTCCATCTTTTTCTAAACTTTGAATTCACTGTGGAGTCAGATTACAGAATTTCTTAGCCAACAGTAGCTGAGGATGGAGACATAAAAGGGGGGAAAAGTGTATGAGGCAGCTTCACATTCAGAAAAAGTCTTTTCTTAGTTTTAATAATGAATTGAATTTTAACTTCACTTGAAATCAGTTTAGAAAAAAATGGAGAGGAGAATTTAATGAAAATGGCTTTATAAAACTCGGCTGTTTTAGTAATTATTGCAATTATGTGATAATTGTCCCAAATCTTCTGCCTTTCCATTGGACCATTCCAGCGACGTGGAGAGGGAGGATCTGCTGCATGGGTAACAGCCTATCCTCCATACCTTCTTTACCCAGGCTTCACGCACTGGAGAGGACACTCCAACTTCGTCATACAGCGTCGGCACAACACGGGAAGCAGCAGTTTTCCGTTTATAAGTCTTCGCTCGATTGGCGTAGAGCATGACGCCAGGGGCTGCCTTCGACGGTGGGAGAGATCATTGCATCTCACTGGGCAGCTACCGCCCACCTTAAGCTGGGCAGTCCCCAGCAAGTAAGGTGTTGCCTCACCACAGTCCGTTAACCTCACGGGGTGCGTGGGGTTTAAGGTGAAAACCGACAAGCGGATCGACAACCCTGCACCATGCAACAGAAAACAGAAAACTTCTGCCCTAAAGCTGGGCCCCTGGAACGTAAGGACAATGACACCTGGCTTCTCTGATAACCTGCAAGAAATAGACGACGCACGCAAAACAGCTGTCATCGACATGGAGCTGAGCAGACTGCAGATGGACATCGTCGAAACAGAGACGCCTGCGTTGGCTCGGTCATGTCATGAGAATGGATGATGGGCGGATCCCAAATGATCTCCTCTATGGAGAGCTCGTGCAAGGAAAGCGCCCTACAGGTAGACCACAGCTGCGATACAAGGACATCTGCAAGAGGGATCTGAAGGCCTTAGGAGTGGGCCTCAAAAGGTGGGAAACCCTGGCCTCTGAGCAGCCCGCATTTGAAGAGACACTTGGCCAACAGACTGAGGCAAAGAGGCAAAGAAGAAAGGCCCATAGCCAGGGAGACAGACCAGGGACAGACTGCACTTGCTCCCATTGTGGAAGGGATTGTCACTCCCGGATTGGCCTTTTCAGCCACACTAGATGCTGTGCCAGAACCACCTTTCAGAGCGCGATACCATAGTCTCTCGAGACTGAAGGTTGCCAACAACAACTGCCAGTTGTATATTGTAAGGAAATCAAAGAAGGTATTTGACACAGTTCCACTCTGGGCAACCTAATCCTAATGGGTTGCCTCATCAGTGGAACATGCAATCCGCCAGTGTGGCTGCTGCAAAGCAGCTGTACAGCACACGCCAGCATTGTGTGCTGCTGGAGTGCCAGCAGGAAGGGCAGAGCCTTCGTGAGCACGCTGGAAGATCAACAGAGACCCACAGGAGCAGGTAAGCCCATGCAGAGGGTGGAATGGAGTGGGAGGAGGGCAGAGGTTATGTAGTATGGGAGAGCGAGTGTGTGGAATAGGGCAGTGATGAGGAAGGAGGGTGGATCAGGCACAGGAGGGGACAGGATGGGGGCAGTGAGGCATACCACATCCCAAACCCCTTTTCGAGCCTGATCTGCCTTCCCTATGTTAGCACAGAGTTGAGCCAGTAATTGAGCTGGCACAGGTCCAACTTGACCCATAGCTGCTGCAGGAGCTTACCCCAGGGCAAGGGGTGGCATTTGTTCCCTTGCCCTGGGATAAGCCCCTGCAGGCCTGGTGAATCAAGTCGGGACCTGCAACAGTGATTTCACTTCACGCTGACCCATGAAGGCCGAGGAAGATGGTCAGGATTTGGCAGGCACTGCTGTAGCTGAACTTGCTCATATCCCAGGCCCAATCCAAAGGTTCCCTTGCCTTGAGGAGGCCTCTGAAGGCCAAAATTGCCCCACAGGTTTCAACGGACACTGTGGGCTTCACAAGGGGAGTTGCAGTGGATTGGACTGCCTGTCGTAAAATTATGCATGGGATGGATTATCAAGAATACTTATATATTGCTTTTCAACAGGAGTAGTTTGCAAAGTGGTTTACATAGTAAAATAATTCAATAAATGGTGCCTGTCTCCAGAGGGCTCACACTCTTAAAAAAAAAAAAAAGGAAGAAGAAGAGACACCAGCAACAGCCAATGGAAAAGACACCACACTGTGGTGTAGGGGCACTTCCCCTTCCCATCCCTCTTGTCTGGCCTCTTTCCTGGGATGGCATGTAGACTGCAGCAGATTTTATGCCAGCAGCATCCTGTTGTTGGATAGGATTAGGCCATAAGACATCAAAATGTTTGCAACTTACAAAATGGGAGTTAAGACTATCCTGCTACCCATCACTTTAATTACTGATATAGCATCCTTTTTCTTTGTTGAAACTCAAATTTCTCAATTGCCATCATCAATTCAGAGATAAAAGAATTGCTTCCAAAACCATAACCATTTACCTTATTCTCTAATGGATATAGTAGAACTTTATAATTGGAAAGAAAACCATTTACTTCCTGTAACTTTTTCATCTTGGAAACAGGTTATTGTTTCTTTACATATTTTAAGTGTGTGAGGTTTTGATTAAGACTACATCCTCTAGAAAACAGTCATCAAAAGAGAAAAGTAAAGGCAGTAAACTTATACCATCTTATCATTCTCTAGCCTTCTAAAAATTCTAGATAACACTTACATCATCTTATCTTTCTGTAGCCTTCTAAATTTTCCATTTGTAGAATTTCATAGTCATCTAGCTTGTAAAACATCCAAGAACAAACCCAGTTATAAAACCAAGCTACAAGGAACTATATTGCGGAGTTGACCCAAGTAAAGCCCTTTCCAGTTATCTAATCTGCAAACTGATAATTTCACTGATTCATTGACGATTTGCCATATTACAAAACAAACCAAAAATTCCTTGTTGAAGTTCAGGTCAACTTCCATTGTGAACCAGGCTAGCATCTCAAGAGTACTTTTAAGTTTTAAAAAGTTATGTTTGCACAGTGGGTGCAAGTATACTCTGAGGAAAAAGTCGCCATAGCTCCTTATTTTCTAAGTTAAATGTTTGGATGATGGTTAGAATCTAATAAGAATACTGAAATATGTAATGATGCCTTAAAATTTTAGCCATTCTTGATCAACACAAAGCAAGCACAATAATATTTTTATGCTGTTAAATTGTTAGCTTTTCTTCAGTCATGGTCAAAATAAACAGGTGGAAACAGTACAATGAAGGTAGTACATTTTGTGCTAGCTATTTGGTTCAAGGATAAATACCAGACTTTAGTCAACACAATTTCCAAGACCTCCATCACTCTAAGAACACTAACTTCATTCATTATAAAAATGGAAACATTTTTAGTAGGCTCTCTGGGGAAAAAAAATCCTGTAGGCAGACACAAGAAATATCTGATGCAGCATAAAGCTGCTTTTCAGAAAACAAAACCCCAGAGCCTGGGGATTTTAGAAAAGAAAATACAATTAGATGCCTTTTGTTGTTGCAATCCATAAAAGTTTTTTTTATCTTATACACAGAAAATAGTATCTGCCTCCTATGAATAAATCACAGCTATTTTGTAGGACATGGCACAAACCAAACTTATGACCCAATCCTATGCAAAGGATGCGCTTGCAGAACATGCTTTCCACTGTTAAAAAAGCACCATAAAGCGTTTTGCAACAGTATTCCTAGCTGGCACTCTGGTGGGAAAGCTGGAGCATTGCTGCTGACACCAGCATACCCAGGAATGCCCGCCAGACCACATAAGTCCAGCACAGGGGAGGGAAGGAAGGGGGTGGAATAGGGAGGAGATGGGTTAAGGAATGAGTGGATTTGGCTTGGGAGAGGTGTGAGATCGGCAGTGCCAGTGTGCACTGTATCCTATCCCCCTTCCCAGGGCTGATCCACTTGCAAGCAAATCAGACTTGCACCAGCAATGTCACTGGTGCCGGTCCAAATTGATCCATAGCAGTTGCTGGGGTTCCAGTAATCAAAACTCCTTTGGGGTGAGGTTGTTAGGATTGGGCTAGTATTCATTTACAGGTTCCCCAAACAATTACTGCACAATTTTAGATGTAAAAATATGCATTGACAGAGTGCTTGCAAATGACTACTAAGTCCTGTGCCATGTCTAAAAATGCACCCACTCATCCCTTCCTGGACAGATATGTTAGCTACACATGTATCGGTAACTCACAGATTTTACTGCAGGAAAAATATGTGAATCTTTGTTTCAGGTATTACATTAGAAAATAACACTAGATTCAGTCTTGCTTCTGCTGTCAGCATATGTTCGTAGTGCCTGAAGCCACCCACAGTATCTTGTATCTAAGGCAAGAGTGGCATCTTGAAAGTACTGCCTCTTTCTTCCCACTTTTTAAAACCACTTTTTCCATACGTAATCTGGTACAGGCTCAGTTTGCAATTCAGTGACTCCCTTCAGGGAAGTGAAAGCAAGTGCGTGAGCTTTTATCCCGCACCCTCACTCCTATGTCAAATGCCAAACTGCTTTTGAAGATTTAAGTTTAAAAAGCAGATTGTGATAGTTTACAAACACAATGGTTTGTTAAGGTAACAGACTACAGCATTAGCAAAGCAAACTAATAAAAAATCTGTTCCCTTCTTTTTAAAGTTCAATTCCAATATCCGATGAATGTGGCTGTTGCATATGGAAGCTCATGCCTCATCAAACCACTCTGTTTTCAAAGTACAGCTACTAACTTTCACGTGGCATGTTCTGGCTGCAATGTCACAGAGCGATGATGAACAACCTGTCATGAAATTATAATTTCACAACACTGGGCATATTATATAAGCATGGGGGCATAGAATAGAGACCATATGAGCCATTTGCCTAGGAGTAAATTGGAGGACTTGTAGAATCATCTTTGCAGAAGAAGGAAGTATATTTGTTACCTCCCCTAGAATATACCTTCCCTAAGCGTTTGTGAGATAAACACAGTCTAGGGCTATAACATTGCAGGTTCTGGATGGTGTATGTACAAGAGTGTGTGTGTGTGTGTGTGTGGTCTTTAAAGAAAAGAGTAACTGAGATGGGAGAGAGTTGGTTTTTTTTTCTTTCTTTCTTTTAGAAAGACTCAAGTATAAATGTTCCACTCATGAATGGCTCTGCCTGATTCAGGAAAGCAATAAAACTGTCTGTGAGAGTGATGTTTGATGAAAGCAGTAAATTCAATGAAAGGATGAATTAAGTACCATTGTACCTATGACTGTTCAGTTTGTATGTATATAGTTTCAGATATGGAGAAACAAAATTAACTGGATTTTTGTCAAGGTCAGTATGACTTCAGGCAATTATTCATGTGTACATTTTACTTAAAAAAAAAAGACATGAAAGAAAATGTCATTAGATCATTCACTTTCAGAAATTTCACTGTCTCCCATTTGACATCTGTAAACCCTCAACATGCTGCTTAGAAATTAGCTTTAATAGTGACATCTTTAAACTGTTTATCTTACCATATTTTAGCTCAGAAACCTTAGAGCCACATTGCTTAGGTTCCTTCTCAGAAGGGCTATGAATATAAAGATTCTCTGGTTCCCATACCAGCACCAGATATCTTCCTGCCTCTTTTCTCGTCATTTAACAGCATTTATACTCCCTTATGCCTTGGGGGCACGGGGATGATGCTATATTATGCAACATTTTCATGAATTGCGTGCAGCAATCACTTTCCCTTCAGAGATCCAGCAAGTAGGGACTCGTGGATTAGTATGTGAAATTCAAGTTGGTTACTTTCTGCCCAATCCTGAACAGTAAGCACCAGCTTACCGCCAGCGTGCAGTGTTGCAAATGTGCCATAAAGCATGTTTGAGAGCCCTACTGCCGGGTGGTAGCCCAGTGCTGGCTGGTTGGCTGGCCGGCTGGCTGGCTGGCACTAGGCTAGCGCCAGGCAGCCACTGGAGCTCTACCACTCAGCAGTTGTGCAGACCACTGAGCAGTGGTGAGGTAAGTGGGGGCTTGGAGGGAGGCAGGTTGGAGGCGTTTCAAGGAGGGGGAGGTGGGTGGAGGGTGGGGAGAGGGGTTCCAGGGAGGGTGGGGTGGAGAGAGGGTGGGGAGGAGGCATTGGGGGGAGCGGGCAGGGAGCAAGGAGGGTGAGAGGTGGGATCCAGTGCCTCTGTGTCAGGCTCACTGCCCAACCTTTTGGTTGGCTGAGGATCAAGTAGCCCCATTGCGGGGCTACTCGCTTTACCCGGGGGAAGGTGATGAAAGTCCTGTTCTCCTGATGAGCTGGCGGCAGCTGCCTGGCGTGTGTAGGATGCGGCGGCAGCCATTTTCTGCACTGCTGCAGCCCCGCGCCCTGGGCAGCTCAGGATTGGGTTATTTGCCATGAAACTGAAGAAAAAAGCCCAACAATTTAGTAGAAGCTGCTGGGGGTGGCTTCAGAATTTGCTGAACCTTAGATCTTGAAGTCGTCTGCTTTGGACTAGTTTTGTGCCTGTGTTTTCTGACTGTACTCCATTATCCTCTCTCATCTTCTAATTTATTTGGGCACAGTCCAATGGGAAGTTCTTTTGCATAAGCCCAAATGAAGCAAAAGAGAGAAGTGTAAAAATACGTTGCTGCAATAGCACAGCCTCAATTTTGCATTATGTAGGAAAACTTCCTAGTGGCTTACAATCTTTATAAATTAAACATATCCACACCATGACAGTGGAAGCCCCTACAGAACGTGCAGATCTGTTCACTCTGTAATCCACCAAGGAAATCCACCCATATATAGCAGCCTGACAGGTGCCTGACTGCTTTCATTTTTTCAGTCCAAGAAGCAAAAACAGGAAGTTCATCATTCTTCTGATATACTACCATACATGGCTGGTGGACAGAGTTCAGTATGTTGGGTCACCAATTTGTGCAAGCTCTAATTATTTTGTGTTCAAAGAAAAGTAAACCTACAAAGGTCTCAGTATCACTATCATCTCATTTGTAACATCAGCAAAACAGTATCTTCTCATTTATAACACAATGGAGTCTACTCTTTTCATCTAACTGCTGAATCTGTCGGGGATCCTTATCTGTACTGGGCTACGTAGTGTTGAAGATCCCTGACACAGAAAAAAACAAACACACACTTGCCTAGCAAACATATACAGAACATTTACCAAACCATCAACAGTATTGCTTATATTGCCTTAGAAAGTTTCTATTATGTGTGGAATCCCGCAGCCTGCAGAACATGTGCATTCTGAACATCAGCAGGAACGTCAGTACGTAAAGCTGATCAAATATTGTATTTGGATTGTCTAAATTCCTGTTAACAACTAGAGATAAAAAGGTATGATTTTTGCAAAGCATACCAAAACCGTCTGTTCAATACTCTGTAATACCTCCAGGCGGCATGAAAATCATCTTATTTAAGTGTTTAGGGCAATGTGATTTTTAAATAAAATAATTATTTGAAATATCTTCAATGCACAATATCAATTAATGCACTGCTTGCATATAGCAAAACAAAGAAATTGCTAGTATTTAAGTCATCTAATATGTGAAAAGTCATTCATCCATCATATTCCAATAATAAAATCTTCTTGACAAAATATTTAGAAAGCTATGTCAAATGGCTTTCTATATTTGTTTCTAGGGGATATTTAAATATATTTTTATAGCTGTTATCAAGAACACTCAACAATAAATCACTGTTATTGCACCTTCCTCAGTGACTGTTCCTGGCCATGTAACAAATGGTGGCATCTTGCAAAAGATTTACAGGACACAGCACTCTGAATTTAAACAGCAGGAACCAGAGGGTATAAATTACAGAAAAGATGCACTCTCGGATTCACAGGTCTGCACTGTTACATTGAAAAACACCCTGTCAGATAGGCAAACAGGCTGAGTGATCGTGCAGAACTAACTCTGACCATGTGGGTTTCTTATCTAGTTTACTTATCTAGCCCAATTTCCTTCCATTCTCTCACTCCATCTCCAAAGTTGAGTGGCTGATGGTTTAGACAGGTTTTTGTAGCAGTCAAAACATTCTGAGTTTTTAGTATGTTTAGGAAACTGGAAAACTGATATATAACTAATGTTTTTTATAATATATTCCTCTAGTGCTTTTGTTAATTCAGAAACATCAAAAAATTGCAGGAGACCATAGATAGCTGTAATTGGATTTTAGTCATTCAAAGGTGAAGCTCCAGACTCCAGTCTCAAATTACATCTGTACATCAAAGACAATGTGTGGCATGGTATCTTTTAGCCAGCAAGCCAAACTCCTGCTTTACACAGAAAACCTTTCAATTTTTTAAGAAGTGGTATCATGCATGTTTAAAAAAGTATATATTCTCTTTGTTATGGAGCTTCCTTAGGAATCAAGGGATATTAAAGCTGACTTCATAATTATCAAATAATTTGTCACTAAAAGCATATTTTACAGTAATATTTGAAAGAGAGAGAAAATTTCAAACTATTAGTGTAATCAAGCAGTAGGCAAATGACATTGCACCCATGATTTCTGCCCACAAATATTAAATTGACTTACGATGTATGTGATGCACTCTTTTCTGGATTCTTTGGCTCAATATCACCTTTTCCTTAAACAGAGAAAATAAAACAAATTCACAAGAATAGAGAGGTTAGTACATTATGCTGCCAATTTAACAGATTCTACACAATCTTTAAACAATGTGTAGAAGGCTATAGGGAACATTCCTAAAATTTGCTCACTGGAGATTTATGTTAGATTTGAGATTTTAAATTCTGTACATTTAGTTTATGCTTAAAGCAGCAGGTAAAAATCAGATCTTGAATATGATAAGAAAACCTATCACAAGTTTGCTTGTAGTATGATTTGGGGATAGTCTGGGACTGACACTAGATTTGGCATATCTAAATTTGGGCTGTTTTCAATGAAACAAAAATTGGGGTGGGGAGGAGGCAAAACTAGGCAGAGCAGGGGGAGGAACAGGGGGTGGAGAGGCTGTAGGAGGGGGTGGATCCAGTGGTGGTGACATGCACTGGATAATATCCTCCTTTTCTTCAGCCTCCCCATTCCCCTTTTCTCCTTGGATTTGTGCCTGCAAAAAGAGAAGGAGTGGGAGGCTTATAGAGGGGAATGGGGATTTACATCCCCTCTCTTCCAAAGCTTCCAATTCACTCCCCCCCCCCCCCACAGGATACAGCATGCAACTTTTTGGCATGGCTGCACCACTGGAGGGGGGAGAGGATGGGCTGACAGTGTGGATGGAGGAAAAGAGAGAGGTGGCATTTTATATGGTGACAGCTGTTACGTGGAATTCCATGCTCTAAAAATTTGAGTAGGATGAATCTTTGTTTTCATTTTGCTGCCTTTTAAAAACTTTGCTGTCAAACTTTTCAAGTTTAATTTCTTAGTTAGGGCGCAATCCTAACCCATTTTCCAGCACCGACATAAGGGTAATGCAACTTTGAGGTAAGGGAACAAGCATTGCCATACCTTGGGGAGGCATCCCCAACTGCAGGATGCAGCATATGTCCCACTGGCACAGCTATGCCATTGCTGGAAAGTGGGTTAGGATTGCACTCTTAATTGTTTACTTTGGGTTCCCTTTAATGCATTTGCTTGTTTTTATAGGACCTGTTGCTGTCATATTTTTAATTATCATTTTATTGTGTTTTATGTAATGATTTGTAACTGTCTTGGACGCTCCTCTCTTGCTTAAAAGGAGAAAGGCAGATTAGACATGTTTTAAACTGAAATAAAAATACAATGCCACATGCTGGATTAATAGCATTTCAGAAAACAGCCAGGTGCTCCAGGGGACTGTCTAATCCAGGGGTGCTCAATAGGTGGATCGCGATCTACCGGTAGATCGCGAGGCAAAATGAGTAGATTGCGGAGTGCCGACCCCCCCCTTCAGGTGCCTCTGGGAGGAAACGCCGGGAGTAAGGCCCATTGTACTCAATGGGGCTTACTCCCAGGTAAGTGTGGCTAGGATTGCAGCCTCACAGCCTAACCCTAGGCATGTCTACTCAGGAGTAAGTCCTGTTATACTCAGTGGGGCTCAAGGTACACCAACATACATTGTACACATAAATGTTATATGTTATGATGGCACGAACATTGTAAAAAAAAACTCTGGTAGATCTCCGGGCCTTGCTGGGTTTCAAAGTAGCTCTCGAGCCAAAAAAGTGTGAGCACCCCTGGTCTAATCCCATTCTCTCTTCAAATGCACTACACATCATTCCCACCTGATAAATGCTCCATTAACTTGTGATATAGCTAAGGAATGTTTAACCAGATAGTTTTTCTTTTCTTGTCCCATATGCTCTTATCAATTAACATAGTCCTTGGTGGAATGGCTTCAATCTTTCCCATTTACTAACTCAAGCAATGGTAAGCCTGAGTCAGAAAAAAAGCTATGATTGGCCTAGAAGCTTAAAAGAAAGTTTTGCCTTACTCATTGGAGGAATACTTTGATCACCTGACCCTGATCCAATAGTGAGTACTAGGCTGTGTCTTAGCCTCATTATTAAGTTTTAGGAACAGTTCTACAAATCCGCAATAAGTGCAGAGTTACAGTAGATAGGTTAGAAGCACTTCACTCTCATTTTCTTTCCTAAAGTACCTCTTTTGCTGATGACTTTGTCTTCCTCACAATAAAATACTTTTTTTGGTTAAGATTCTAGAGTGAATGGCAAAGTTAATAATAACCATATGCCTAGAAACAAATTTGTTATTTATTTAATAAATCATATCCTATGTTTCCCAGTTAAAAACCAACACAAGCAAGTTAAGATAAATATAAGAAAACAAAATACAATAAAGGAACAAAAATCCAGGAAAATAAATATGAAAGCAGTAGTTAAACATAGTTTAAGTGAAAAGAACAAAATGATTTTTAAAAGTGGGTGTAAATCACCAGATTAATTATAATTATTATTATTATTAATAATAGATCTTAACAATGGGTACTGGTCAGACTGAAAATGTACTACTGCTAGAGTGGGAGGGTCAGAGAGCTGTCTTTAATGCATACCCTCTTGATCCATATCTCAAAGGAATTCCTACCTCTGGAGAAGAAACAGCCTATATCGGTGTCAGCTGGTGATAAAGCCCAGAGGAGGAATTTGTAGTTAAGAGCTTGAAAGACCTTGTGTAAAAGAGCATGGTCAAACTCCCTCAGGTTCATGGTTTGTGACAGATGGATATTGAGGCACTTAAGGTGGTGAATGTCTGATCAATTCTAGTGTGCTTCCACTGAAATAAAACTGAAGCATATGTGTGAGAAGTGTGAAGTCTGGGATAGTCACTGATTCTGACATGCCTGAGAAAATAACATGTTAAAATGTTTTAATTCAGATTAGTAATTATTTCTTGGAGAACAAAAGAAGATGCCCTGAGTGTATCTTACTGTGCTTGATTATTGTAATTACTTTTTATCCTATGTCATGATGAATTTCAACAAGCAACCTGCAATATCAAATACAAAGTCAATCTCTCAGTTGCTTTTGTGTGTAACCTAACTCTTGTTATTTGGAATATCCTGCTTGTTATCCATTTTTCTCCTAAAGGACAAATGCTTATTGCAAGGAGACCTATTGCATTCAAAATTGTAGTGTACAGAAAGCACTACAGATAAAAGTGTAATTTTAGAAGACATGCAATTATACTATAACTGCTGGAGAAAAAAAATTACACAAATGAGATTCAGGCTTCAGAGTTCTTATTTCTAATAGAACACCAGGCTACACTTAAGCTACTGCTTTACTAGACCCTAAGTTCCAGGAAATCAGTGCAGGGGGGGGGAGCAGGGACAGTGGAATGGGGTGGAAAGGGGGCAGAACAGGGTTGAGACTAGGACAGGTAAAGATGGGAAGAGGGTGGTTTCAGCTTCAGAGTTGCCACTGACACCCAATCCCCCTTCCTCGGTTTGATCGGTCTTCCCGGATCCACTAAGACTTTTACCATCTAAATCAGGGGTGCCCAAACCCTGGCCCAGGGGCCACTTGCAGCCCTCAGGGGCTCCCAATCTGGCCCTTGGGAAGCCCCCAGTCTCCAAAGAGCCCCTGGCCCTCTGGAAACTTGCTGGAGCCCATGCTGGCCCGACGCAACTGCTCTCAGCATAAGGACGACTGTTCGACCTCTCACCTGAGCTGTGGGGCTCCCTCCACTACTTGCTGTTTCACGCCTGTGATGCAGCAGTGGCAGCAAAGGAAAGGCTGGTCTTGCTTTGTGCAAGACCTTTTATAGACCTTGAGCTACTGCAAGATCTTCATTCATTCATATAAGTTCCATCTCTAATAAATTCATTTATGTAAATTTATTCAAATTTTAAAAGTAAATTAATTCATTTTTTCCCCAGCCCCCCGACACAGTGTCAGAGAGATGATGTGGCCCTCCTGCCAAAAGTGGACACCCCTGATCTAAATCACTGCTGTAGATTCAAGAAGACACCGTGGGGCAGCAAAGGCTTGTTCCCTTACCTGGAGAAGACATGTGGGAATGCTCCCTCTCCACAAGATGCAGCACGTGATCCACGGTGATCCACGGCTGCATCAGGGGGATTTGGGTAGGATTAGTCTATATATATTATATATATATATATATATATATATATATATATATATAATATACAGAGCAGCTATATATGTTGGACCAGAGCGGCTGGTCCAATATTATCTCCATTTTGCTTATTCGTGCTTCTTGCAGTCACTGTTGTGTCTATTATGAAGCTACTGAAACCTTTTTGTTTTACTGCTTTATTATTTTGTAAGCACTGCCCTTCACAGTGCTATCAAAGAATGCTGATAATTAAATAGCACCGCACTGCACTGTATTTTACCACATTGCTTTTGATTTCTGACCTTTCCTTTAAAAAGTGCTGTTCTGTATTAAACCAGAAGCCTCCTAACATTTTGCCTTCTGGATGCATTTCTCCTTGCTCAGTAGGTGACCAGTCATTTTCAAAGCTGTATCTACAGAGCATTTTTCATCTTCACACACAGCTTCTGTAATTTGCAAATAGTGCTGTCTGCCATATGACAGGTCATGAAGCTAACACAATGCAGTTTATGTTTTATGCTTTCATGTTGTGAACAGGATAGGATCATGTATTTTTAATATGCAGGACAACATTAATACCAGTTGGGATGTCAGAGGAAAGACCAAATAATTCATCTCACATTACAATTCTCTCTTTCCTTGCAGTGCACAGGTCACACATTTTAGCAACATCTAAACAGAATTAAAATTCCTAATTTATAGACTAGATATAACTACATGAGAACTGAAATGTCAGGAATGAATTAAAGAGCCTGTGTATTCATTGTCCTTGTTTAGAGTACCTGCTTAAGGACACTCAGGACTATATGGTCAGTTAAACTGCTGATGTGCATTTTTACCATCTTCATAATCACCATTTAATGAAGAAACTAAACAGGAATTTTTGGTAATTAGGCAGTACCTGTATTAGGAGCGTGAAATACTGTATGTATGCAGTGCTATGCATTCAGTTGCTTTGGAAAGCAAATTATAGTTCTCTCTGCTATCTCAAGCATGAGGAATAAAATTCATCCCATCCATAGCTCACTATTCATTCATAGCCAAGATTATTCCTAATTCCAGATCCACATTTGGAATGCAATCATGTATTTCTCTTTCACGTATTGTACTGTGTTCGTATAAGATCAGTGTTTCCATCAAATGCAATTGTAATCGAGCTATTCTTACTTTGATTGCTGTGTCCCGTACAAACATGCTGCAAGTCCTAAAAAAGAAATGACATTAATTGGTTATACTAGTTGATAATGTTAAAACATAGAGCAGTACAATGAACATAATCTGTGTTAGCAGTACCAGACATTGTTTGCTGTAAATTTTTATAGTTAGCTCCCACCACACTATATATACTTTTGCAACTGCAAACCAGAAGTGGGTTGCAATTGCTATTTTTAGACATTCTGAGGCTTGGGGAGCCCTGCGGAGGCATCCATGGGCTCCCAGCGTCCCCTGGGAGGCCAGCACCACCCCTGAAATTTTTTTTTTTAAAAAACCTTTTCATCCCTGGCAGCAGTGCAACCCTGGCCTTTGCCCCTCCTCTGCAAAGACTTACAGAGTTCCCAATTTCCAAAGAGAAATTTGGAAACCACTGGCATAGGCCATGATGTTAGCAGCCTACATGGGTGCACTTGACCATTCAGCTATCACACAGCTGCATGGTGCTGATCTAGCAGGCCTGGTGCTGCTAGAAGCTGACCTAGCAGCTTAGCATAAGCCGGAAATATGGCACCCCATCCCCTTGGTCACTGTTCAGTAGCAGTGGTTGCTACTATTAACTTGTTACAAATTTATTGGAATAAATAAAAAAATATATTTTTTTTTAAATAAGGAGCAGCCCAATCCATTGCTGAGGTGACACTGACAGTTCTCGCAATCCCATCTAGGTAAGACCCATTCTGGGGGTGTGAAAGCTGCGCAGCCATTGCGTGCTTTTGAAGTTGCTGGCACAACCAATTGTAGGTTTTGGTTGCAAACCAGGACTCCTGGACACTCCCAAATCAGGTAAGGTGGTGGTAGGGGAACTTGGGAGGATGATTGGGGAAGAGGCTGGGCCAAACTGGGAGCAGTTTGGGGGTAGGAGGGGGAGGATTTTGACATCATTAGCATACGCTAAGATCCTATTCCCCTTTTCCCAGCCCCTCCCCCCCAGACTATTTGGACTTAGCTCCTTGGCATGAAGTCAGAGGAGACCCATTGGGGGCCAAGCTACCTATGGGGAGCTAAATATGGGGTGGCGGGTAAGTAAAAAATATTTTTACTCACCGCTTCTGGGCTGTCTGGTTGGCCCCCACCATAGCATGCAGCATCCACACTGTGGGTGGCACTGCATGCTATGCTGATGGGGGATAGTAGTGAGTCATCCATTTATCATCTACCGTTAATTCTTTCCAAAATTATTAGTCTTTTAAAATTAATATACATCCATTAATACTATTCTTATCTACACATCAAATAGCCAGCAAAAATAATAAAAACTCAACATTTGTTCAGTTCACACTGCTTGTTAAAGAACGGACCCTGTCTCTTGAGTAATATTTGTCGTGGTTAGAGGTGTGATTTTTTTGTTGTTAAAATATCCAAATATAAACACAAAACACCACATTTTGGTGCTTAAGATACGTATTTTCCAGAAATTAAAATAGATTACTTTTCCAGATAGAAATAATACAATGGCTGCATCTGTTGACACTTCGGGCCCAATTTTATCCAACCTTTTAGCACCAATGCAGTCGTGCCAATGGGGTGTACGCTGCATTCTGTGGTGGGAGGACAGTCATGGAGACCTCCTCAAGGTAAGGGAACATTTGTTCCCTTACTTCAGGGCTGCATTGCAGTTGCATCAGTGCTGGAAAGCTGGAGAGGATTGGGCCCTAAATCATCTACATCACTCACCTAATACACTTTTAAGTGTTTAAAATTAATTTTAAAAATGAGAGCTGGGAATGAGAATATGAATAAAAACACAACACTGTTTTCTGCCTTTCAAATTATGAAATCTGTGAAAAAATAAAACCATTTTCAGACACACACCCCCAGTCATGGTCTTGTTGCAGAAGTTATGTTAACAAAACATCTGCACAACAACTAATATTTTTCAAATATAAATTATTAATCATCTTTATTATTTAGAACAAGAATAATTTAGATTGAACACCAAACAAATTATAAACCCTCCAAATAATCTGTAAAGGATTACAGTTACCACCTAACATAACTTATTTATTAATATTGATACCATCAAAATTTGTTTTAAATCAATCGTTGTTCCTTGATAATGCTTCGCATGTTAAAATGAAAGTCATCAACACAGTAATTTCCTTGTTCTCCTTGATGCTTCTCTTCAGTCCTTCCATCATGGGACTTTTTTGAGCAGCCGTTTAGAATCCTCTTGCAAAATTTTAACTTCCCATCCCCATAGTGAAGAGAGGCTGGTCCAGTATCTCTTTTCCTCCTGCTCAGAATTCATTTGCTTTCGCAAAGGACAAGTCTTGCAAGCGAACTGTCAGGTAAGTCAAGTTCTCATAAACAATGGTAGAAAACCTGTGTCTGGGTGATACTACTTTACAGGTGGAGGGTCACATGATCCATCCAAAAACCCTTATCCATCCAAAAAAAAATGTCCAAGCTGCCCCTAATCACATGGTTTATACTACAGTATGAAAAACCCAATCCTACCTAAATCTTCCCACCAACGCAGCTGTATTATGGAAGCTAATGCAGCATCTTCAATGGGGCACTCCTGAAGGACTTGTTGGCTTAAGGGAACATTTATTCCCTTGTCTAGGGGTAAGCCCTTACTGTCCTTCTGCGCCTAATTGGACCTGCACTAGTTATTTGTTGGCACAAGTCCAAGTGGATCTGGGAAGATGGTTCAAAAAGGGGGAGAGGATATTGGTGGCATTGATGCCATTGATATCACCCCCTTCATGGCCTTGATCTGCCCCCCCTTCAGTGTCTGCCCTGTTCCTCCCCATCCATGCCCCATTCCACCCACTTCCCTTTTCCACCCTGTCTTCCACCCACCCTCACAATGACTTACTTGTGCCAGGGATGATAGACAGGTCACTGGCACAAGGCTAGTGGCACAACCCAGTAGTGCCAAATGGCATGGTGCCATTTGCAACAGCTAGAAAGGACCTTGTGCTGCAGGAATACTAGTTCTGGCAGCACAAGGCCACCCTCCCCATAGGATTTGGCTGTTATGCAAGTGGCCAGATTTGGATGCTCCTCCCTTTCTCCATGACTGTATTGGGCAGAATAACATGATGGATGACTGGGGGGGGGGGAGAGACATGCACACTTGTACTCCTCATGGCATATCCAATGGGTGTACTGAACCAGCTTATCAAGTGTAACGTTGCCCTTATATTCTTACTTTATATTTGTTTCCTCATACGTACATTTCTCATGGATTTTGTACCGATTTCATTTATATTAGCAAGGAAAAAAGAGCATAAAAGAACAAGCAAAATAGTAAGAAAATACCTATACAAAACAGCAAATAGATTGTTAGGTTTTTGGCATCCCAGGCTTCAGATTGTTATTAGCTAGGATGTGGCAGGAGGTCCTGATATCTGGGCCTGGTGTGAAGCAATCAGCAAGGCAGCACAGCTGATGCAATCAACTGTGCCTACTGCAGGTGGGAGTCACATGACTTGGGGAGAGATGAGTACTGAGTCATGTAGGCTATGGAGCAATGGTGCAATGCACCACTGGACAGCCAATCAGAGTGGGTCACAAGACTGTCTTGTGACTATGAGGTTGCTCTACACTGATTGGCTGGCCCTGGTATATAAGGGGCAAGCACAGACTCCTGGGTGTGGGTTGTTGTGGAGTTTCTGTGCACTGTGCTGCTGGTTTGTGTACTGATTTTGGACTGCCTTCTCGTGACTGTGACCTGCTGTATCCCTGACTTCTGGACTGCTTGACTGACTACTCTTCTGCCTGCTCCTTTTACCAATACATGCTTCTGCAACAAAAAGCCTGTCTGCTTCTTTGGCTCTGTTTGGGATCACCTGCTTCTTTTACTATCTCCCTACACTCCCGTGCCATTCTGCTATCCGGAAAGCAAGGGCTATCCTCCCCTGCTGACCTGACATAGATAAACTATGTCAGAAAAAATATTAGGTGATCTACATTTTAATATCTTGGGATAACATAAATATCAATCTACACCAAATTAATGTAAATTCAAATGTAGTCTTAAATGGTGTGATTGAACTTCATATTAGTCTCCAGTGGACCAGCAGATATATGTACTTAGCAAAAGTGATGTGTAATTATGCCACACTAGAAAGTATTTTAATGTTTTTTATGAAACATCTTCATCATTTTGGCAAAACATTGTGCTAAGTCTTCCAAGAATGTCAGCTCAAATTTGTTTTGAATAATTCAAAGCAATTATGATACTTTTTTTTAAGTAGGTACATGATAAAAGGCTATAATATTTTGTATTTGTTTGCGTCTTGTTGATTCTAAGAATGCATTACGGTATATTATTTATGGTGTTCTGATCTTTAGAGGCCTCCTTCAATACGTGAAAACAGTATTTCAGTTATGGATAAACAATGTCAAGTACCCTTTTCAAAGGCAGTTCTACTGTTCCTCTAGAATATTTCAAACAAAATAAACTGCAATGATAAAGCTAATTAACATAAATGTGTGTGATTTTAACAGTGAATAAGGATTAACAGTTTTCTGAAATGGCATACATCAAAAATTATGAGCTATTTCAAGCAAACTAATCATTATTGGCTGGCTAAGTCAGAGAAGAAGTGAGGTACATTAAAGTATGCCTTCCCTTCCCTCCCCTCAAAGCAGAATATATTATTTAGAATTATAGCCCACCCTATCACTAAATTTGAAGAAGTAATAACAAATGTATATCTAATTTATTCTAACAGTTATTCACCATTTCCTGATGTTCACATTTCACAGACAAGAAATTAAGACTGAGATAGGGTTACTTGCTCAAGGGCACCTTAGGAGTCTAAAACTGAAGTAAAACTGGAACTCTTCTTTCTGAGGTCCAAAGTTCAACATGATTATTAGATTCATTTGAGCATAATTCTTAAAAGAGTATAAGTGTTGCTGTACACAAGCAGTGTCAACACAATGCATGAAGTTAACTCCCAAATTGTATTTTTTTGGCAGCTGCTGCTGGCAGGATGCTGCTACTTAGAACAGGATGAGCTTGATTTGCATAAGAACCTGTAAACATTACAGCAGAAGCAAAGGGTGGGAACTGGGAACTCACCATGGGGGTACTGTTTATGGAAGCTACCCTGGGGTGAGGTTAATGTGTGCAGCAGCTCAAAAGTTGGAGCTCAAAAGCTGTATTTGAATGGCAACTTCTCTTAGTGACTGTAGTGCTACACTGTGAGGGGGAAAGAAACCTGCAGCAGTAAGGTATACCAAGTAACACAAGAGTAAGGTATATCAAGCAACACATTTTGAACTACTGGACCTACACAACTGATTCCAGTGTCTCTCAGATACTAGCACTTCTGAAGACCCCTTTTGCAGATGCCAACAGCTGACAGAGCCAGACAGTATAGTGGAATCTCAACTTAGCAAGGGACAGAGGAGAAGGTGGTGGTCATTTGGGATTCCTTGCCAAGGAGTGTGGAAGCTGCTGTGTGCTAGCCTGACCTGCTTGCTTATGTACTGTGTCCCTGGTGCCTGGATTCAGGATGTCATGGAGAGCATTCTGAGGCTGGTCAAACCCATGGATTGTATCCCTTCTGGCTCATTCACATAGGAATGAATGACACTGCTGGCCACAGTTATAAGTGGGTCATTTTGGACTATGAGGCTCTGGGTAGAAGAGGCTCTGGGTAAGTCCTGGGGCCACATGGTACTTTCATCTGTTCTCCCCAGTAACAGGCAGATGACTTCTTCTGAATACTCTGGGTGAATGACTGGCTACGGTGGACATTTTTAGCAGGGTGATCCTGATCAGGAGGGCTTTAAACTGAAGGCTGACAGGGTTGGAAACAAAGGGTGCCCCCTCCCCTCACTCCTCCTCCCACTTCCTGAGAGATGATGTTATCCTCCAGGGCCCAACAGGAATTTATTGGAGATTCCATGCTTGGAATCCTATCCTCAGCAGGGCCATCTGATGTAGTGGTGCCAAAATGGTGACCACTGTATCCAGTGACACCCCCCCCAGGCCACAGGAGATCTCCTCTCTTTCGTCCCCTTCCCCCGAGAAAGCCCCAGGACCTGTAACGGAGCTTCTCTAGTTTATGCTATCGCAGAACGAGAGAACATCTGTGCCAGGCTTTGTAGCCCAACACGGAGGATAGGATCTGATAGAGCAAGGCTCCACTGATCCCACTCCCCTCCTGGGCCAGTTCCTCCCCCTGCCCTGTGCTCCCCCCGCCCTGGAATGCCTCCCCTCACCCTGAAAACCCACACTTCCACCCAGCAGTACAACTTACCTCTGGATGCTCCTGCCGCATTCTGTGTTCAGCACTGGGCCTAGCATGAACTAGTGTAGGCCCAGTGCCAGTACGACCTACTTGGAGGGTGCAGTAAAAGTTTACGAAACCCAGCGCCAGTGCTGGAGCTCAGAGCAGGTGTTAGGGCTCCACTGGATTGGACCCTAAGCTAGTCTCCCAACAGATATCAGGATAGTTAATGTTCCCATTACAACAGCCTCATGTTTCCTTGTAATGACTACAATTTGTTTCAGAAAAGTATCATCCACACCCTCCCCTTGGCCAGTAGATGCCCACCACAATGTTGTGTATATTGCTTTTCCCCCTTACTGTGATGCAATCTGGGGTGACTCTGGGAGGCGCAAGGAACCTCCACACGAGATGGAATTGGGTTTTTCAAGACTAAAAATAGCACTGGATTCTGGGAAATGGCACATTTGACAGCACAAAGGTAGAAAAAGCAATTTTGGTGCTTTTAAAAATTTTTTAAAGTGGACCCTGGTATTTGCAGATTTTGATATCCTCAGGGTTTCCAGAACAGGATCCCTGTGGATCCTGAGGTTGCACTGTAAAGCAGAAAGAACTGAAGTATACAATAAGGGCTGGATAACAGTAGCACTTGGAGAGAATTTACATGTGTGGCCATCAAAATTCAAACTGAATTAACGTTCACAAAAGAAGACTGATTTTTTTTTCTCCTTCAGAGTAAGAAAGGCAGTGGTGAAGCACCATAGAAATCTGTGCAAAACATATATAGGCATGCCCTGGTATCTGCAGGGGTTCCATTCCGGAACCCCTTGTGGTTAACTGAAACCAGAGATACCCAGGGACACCTTCTGAATCTAACCAACGCTGTTCTCCAGTAAGGTCTGGAGGCTTTACAAATGTACAGGAGATGTGTACAAATGCTTTTATGCAAATGCCCCTAGTCTCCAAGCAAAGATGGGAGAACTGGAATGTCTGGTGACAAGGGAAAACATTGACATAGTGGGCATAACAGAAACCTGGTGGAATGCGGAGAATCAGTGGGATACCACAATCCTGGGCTATAAACTCTACAGGAGGGACAGGGAGGGGTGTGTTGGCGGTGGGATAGCCATTTATGTTAAGGAAGGGATAGAATCCAGCAAAGTAGAGATTGAAGACAAAGGGCAAGGAAGCTTCCTTCTGTAAATGGAAGTCTTGCCTAATGAGGAGAATAAAAGGGAACATAAACTGTGGCAAAAGAAATGTAAGAAGGTGGTACGTGAGGCCAAGATAGACTATGAGGAACACATGGCCAGCAACATTAAGGGGAATAATAAAAGTTTCTTCAAATATGTTAAAAGCAGGAAACCCGCCAGAGAAGCAGTTGGCCCTCTGGATGGTGAGGGAGAGAAAGGGGAGATAAAAGGAGACTTAGAGATGGCAGAGAAATTAAATGAGTTCTTTGCATCTGTCTTCATGGCAGAAGACCTCGGGCAGATACCTGACCAAGGAATTAAGTCAGATAGAGGTTAAAAGAGAAGATGTTTCAGACCTCACTGATAAATTAAAGATCAATAAGTCACCAGGCCCTGATGGCATCCACCCAAGAGTTATTAAGGAATTGAAGAATGAAGTTGCTGATCTCTTGACTAAAATATGCAATTTGACCCTCAAAACGGCCATGGTGCCAGAAGATTGGAGGATAGCAAATGTCACGCCGATCTTTAAAAAGGGAAAGAGGGGGACCCGGGAAACTATAGGCTGGTCAGCCTAACATCCATACCTGATAAGATGGTGGAATGCCTCATCAAAGACAGAATCTCAAAACACATAGATGAACAGGCCTTGCTGAGGGAGAATCAGTATGGCTTCTGCAAGGATAAGTCTTGCCTCATGAACCTTATAGAATTCTTTGAAAAGGTCAACAGGCATGTGGATGCGGGAGAACCCATAGACATTATATATCTGGACTTTCAGAAGGCGTTTGACATGGTTCCTCAGCAAAGGCTACTAAAAAAACTCCAGTCAGGGAATTAGAGGACAGGTCCTCTCATGGATTGAGAACTGGTTGAAGAGCAGGAAACAGAGTGGGTGTCAATGGGCAATTTTCACAATGGAGAGAGGTGAAAAGCGGTGTGCCCCAAGGATCTGTCCTGGGACCGGTGCTTTTCAACCTCTTCATAAATGACCTGGAGACAGGGTTGAGCAGTGAGGTGGCTAACTTTGCAGATCACACCAAACTTTTTCGAGTGATAAAGACCAGAAGTGATTGTGAGGAGCTCCAGAAGGATCTCTCCAAACTGGCAGAATGGGCAGCAACATGGCAGATGTGTTTCAATGTAAGTAAGTGTAAAGTCATGCACATTGGGGCAAAAAATCAAAACTTCACATATAGGCTGATGGGTTCTGAGCTGTCTGTGACAGATCAGGAGAGAGATCTGGGAATGGTGGTGGACAGGTCGATGAAAGTGTCGACCCAGTATGCGGCGGCAGTAAAGAAGGCCAATTCTATGCTTGGGATCATTAGAAAAGGTATTGAGAACAAAACGGCTAATATTATAACTCCCCTGTACAAATCGATGGTGAGGCCACACCTGGCGTATTATGTCCAGTTCTGGTCGCCACATCTCAAAAAAGACATAGTGGAAATGGAAAAGGTGCAAAAGAGAGCGACTAAGATGATTACTGGGCTGGGACACCTTCCTTATGAGGAAAGGCTACGGTGTTCGGCCTCTTCAGCCTAGAAAAGAGGCGCCTCAGGGGGGACATGATTGAGACATACAAAATTATGCAGGGGATGGACAGAGTGGATAGAGAGATGCTCTTTACACTCTCACATAACACCAGAACCAGAGGATATCCACGAAAATTGAGTGTTGGGAGAGTTAGAACAGAAAAAAGAAAATATTTCTTTACTCAGCGTGTGGTTGGTCTGTGGAACTCCTTGCCACAGGACGTGGTGATGGCATCTGGCCTGGACGCCTTTAAAAGGGGATTGGACAAGTTTCTGGAAGAAAAATCCATTATGGGTTACAAGCCATGATGTGTATGTGCAACCTCCTGATTTTAGAAATGGGCTATGTCAGAAAGCCAGATGCAAGGGAGGGCACCAGGATGAGGTCTCTTGTTATCTGGTGTGCTCCCTGGGGCATTTGGTGGGCCGCTGTGAGATATAGGAAGCTGGACTAGATGGGCCTATGGCCTGATCCAGTGGGGCTGTTCTTATGTTCTTTTCTGAGCGTCTGGAGACTTTATGGGCTTCAGAATGCCCATTTGGGCCAAAAAAGCAAATTCTGGCTTCCTTGGGAAACCAGAAGTAACTTTTTTACCCTTATAAGGCATTCTGAGGCCTGAATGCCTTAGAAGGCACAAAAATGCCACTTCTGGTGACGGATCTTACTACAATTACATCTCTCTTTTGATATAAAATATTACTTTCTGAATCTAATAGGTTTATTTTAGATCACGCTGCATTGCGATGTAGTGGGAAAAGTGTTTTCATTTTCTTTAAATTCTTTTTTAAAAAGTTTCTTGAGTACAACTGATGGATGATGTCACCACAACCTCTTCAGGTATACCATTTTTGCAATTATAGGTTTGCTACTCTTTGATTTCTGATTTAATTGTTATGCCATCAAGCAAATGTATTTTCATAAATTTTGAATAGTAACACAGGCCAACACACATTTTGCTTCCTTAAACATTACACCAATTCCTGGGTATATTTGCAAAAATGGCATCTGTTTTGGCCTATTAGTCTAGATTTGGAGATATAGTTTAGCCTCATTAGTGAATGGTTCAAGCAGATTCCTCATGAGAAAGCTGCTTGAACCATTTACTAATGAGGCTATACCTGTGGTTTTCAAACTCTCCAGGAGTTTGAAACCTGCAGTCTTTGCGGGGCAGGGGGGGAGGCAGCAGGGGGAAGGCAGCGACGCGATCCCCAGGATCACATCATTCAGGGGGCTGCAGGGACTGAGATGCACTCACCAGTCCCTGCAGTAGTTATCCCTGTGTGAAGGGAGTCCTGCGCGAGTGCCTGCATGACGCCCCAGGTCAGGGAAAGGGAGAGTGAAGCGATC
Organism: Tiliqua scincoides; assembly: GCF_035046505.1. Taxonomy (NCBI): domain Eukaryota; kingdom Metazoa; phylum Chordata; class Lepidosauria; order Squamata; family Scincidae; genus Tiliqua; species Tiliqua scincoides. The sequence continues at coordinate 90,471,321 of NC_089823.1, forward strand.
TGCTCTGCCTCAGCAAAAACAGAAGTGGAGCGCGATCACCCCACTCTCCCTTTCCCTGACCTGGGGCACCCTGCAGGTGCTTGCGCAGGGTTCCCCGCACACAGGGACAGCTGCTGCAGGGACTGGAGGGTACACCCCTGTCCCTGCAGTCCCATCAGAAGGGAAAGTGCAGCGATCGTGCTCCGCTTCCGGTTTTGCAGAGCGGGGTGTGATCACTCCGCTTTCACATTTCCTGACCTGGAGAGCCCTTCTGAAGGTTGCACAGGGCTCCCCACACCCCTGGGAGGCTGAGGAGGCTTGGGCAAGTGCACCCAAGCCCCTGCAGCCCCCCTGAGTGGCGCAATACGCACAATCGCGCTGCTGCCTTCCCCCTGTCTCCTGGCTGCCCCTGCCCCTGGGGGCAAAGGCCAGGACCCACAGGCTGGGGCGTCGTGACACCCCAGTTTGAATACCACTGGGCTATACTATATCTCCAAAACTAGACGTGATACGGCAAAATGGATGCCATTTTTGGAATCGGCACCCCAAATTCATAGCAAACCACCATAAAGTTTGGGAAAAACTTTTCTGACCCTCATTTTTGTAGGCCTGTGTAATCAGCCATTATGACGTTTCTCAAATTCAAATTATGATTCTCAATTTCTTCCCAAGTCTTTTTGGTTTCATGAGGCAACATAGGTTCTTTTTCATTTTTTTTTCAAATGTCACATCTGGTACATGACTATATCATCTCTTCCATTTGAGCACACATTTAAGCACGAACATTTATTCCATTTGATTGATACATGTTCTCATCACTTATTTTATATGGTGCAGTATCCAGATTACCGTATTTTTCGCTCCATAAGACGCACCTGACCATAAGACACACCTAGTTTTTAGAGGAGGAAAACAGGAAAAAAAATATTCTGAACCAAATAGTGTAATAAAATATTTAATAAACTATAACAGAATAACATTTGAACCATGTAAAGTGAACAGCAGTCAACAGTGGCATTAAGAACCATTATCACTGTCATTAACAAATGGAGAGACTTAAAGGTTTGAGTACTCTAGTTTTCTGGAAACCCCAAGAACTCATCATCGCTAGAGTCAGAATTTATGAAGCTCACAAAAGCAGGTGCACACAAATAGGGGATCACATTATCTTTCTGCTACAATGATGTTCTGCCAAATCCCAATCCACTGGGCCTTGTGCCCGCTTAAGGCTGATCAGTCCCCCCTTGTGCAACTCACCAGTGCAGCAAGCAAAAGTGAGTCCAGTTCCAGTCCACAGATGCCAAGTAAATCAGTCCCATCAATCAGAGTTGCCCAATCAGAGTCCAGAACCAATAAGCCAAATTACAGTCCAAGGTCAGTCAAATCCATCAGGGTATCCAAGTCCAGTCAGATTCCAAATTCAATAAACCCAGTCAGTCTCCTCTCCAACCTGCACTCCTTCAAAACCCACAAACCCTTTCTGCCTCAGGTACTCCTTATATCCCTGAGGGCCCTATTGCCTTCCAGTGGCTGCAGCTGTGCAGCACACTCTGCTGAATGCCCAGGCCTTACCCTTAAAGGGGCCACTGCTGACACCACATCTACCTCCTCGCCAGTTCTTCCGTGATTCCAATACGAATGAACAAGTGGAAAGTCCAACCACAACTTGAATTCTCAAGACACAACAAACCTCTGGATTTATGGTGAGAACCGAGCCTTACCTGGGGCTTGTGCAATAAGCAAACACTGGCATTCTGACCAAGGAGACAGTTTTTTCTTTGTGATGGGGGGGGGCGCTTACATTCAGATGCTGGATGAGGTGAGTGAAAGCGCCCCTCCCCTGCTGTGTGAGTGTGGTGGGGGGAGAGCATCTGTGTGTGTAAGAGAAGGGGGCAGCCTGTGTGTGTAAGAGAGGGGGGAAAGTGTTTGTGTTGCAGAGAAGTTGTGATGCTCCAGGCTTGGGGTGGGGGGGAAAGAGAAACTGTGATGCTCCAGGCTTTGGGGGGGGGAGAGAGGCTGTGATGCTCCAGGTTTGGGGGGGGGCGGAAGAGAGAAGCTGTGATGCTCCAGGCTTGGGGTGGGGGGGGGGAAGAGAGGATGTGATGCTCCAGGCTTGGGGGGGGGAGAGAGGCTTTCCTGGGAGTAAGCCCCCCTGACTCTAATGGGACTTACTTCAGAGTAGGCATGCACAGGATTGGGCAGCGAGACTGCCACCCCACCCATGCTTTCCTGGGAGTGAGCCCCAGTGACTCTGAGACTTACTTCTGAGTAGCCTCTGACTGCCCGGGGAAGCAGAGCGAGCGGGCAGGGGGCGGGGCCAGGGCTGGGGCAGAGTTTTGGGTTTTTTTTTGTTTTGTTTGCTTTTGCAGTATTTGCTCCATAAGACGCACACACTTTCCCCCCCCCCCACTTTTTTGGGGGGAAAAAGTGAGTCTTATGGAGCAAAAAATACGGTACTTGTGTATTACTTTCCTTGGATCTTCTCATATTATGATGTTGTCTTCTGGATTTCCTTTCTTCTGTCTGCAAAATAGTGCTTTTTAGGATTTGCATCTCCCTTATAAATTGTAGCAGCTGTTTGGAATATCTTCACTTTCAGTTCTGTGATTGGTAAAGAAGATGGACAGGAATATTAGCTTCCTCAGAACTTGCTCTTTCTTCTTTTTTTCAACCATGCCTTTGACAGAGTATCAGCACCTGGAATTCTTTTCTGCTTTTTTCCTACCACTTGCAGTTAATATTCCTCTAGTATCACAGTGAATGGCTATTCACAGAAGTGTATGATTCAACGGTTTTCTGAAAATTACTTCCAATGATTTTGTAGTCCATTTCCACACGCACTGTTTTTTCACAGATGCACTGGTGCATCTAAACAATATTGCCAATATTCCTTTTGCTATAGTTCTTGAGAGTAGTTCTGTTGGTAGCTCTCAGTGCTTTCTGCCACAATGCAACATTAATCCGAACACCTCCTGGCACTGTTTCTGTTTGTTTCATGCCAATACTTCAATGTATTTGCCGGTTATTCCTTGTGAGACTTGTTTGGGAACATCTGTTTTTTGTTTCCCCCACCATGTCTGTGTTGATGCAAAACGAAGGCTTGAAGAGTTCATTTTTCATTCATGTACCCTTCCTGCCCTCTTCAACTGCTGCTGCTGTTGGTGGTGGGCAAGTTTGGGGGGGGAAAAAAGGGACGAGGTTTCACAAGGGATGGGCTCCTTGGGCCTTTGTGTCTCATCATGTTCCTGCCGTCAATACCGATAGCATTACAAGGCATCATGCTTACAATTAGGAAAGTTTTAAAACTAGCTGATTGGATCCAATCTGAACTGAGCTAAAATTTACTCATTATAAGAGAACTAATTCCAGATTGAAGCAGTGGACTCTTGCCCATCATCAAAGCTTTAAATATTCATTTAAAATATGTTCATGCTGATTATAAAATTACACTGAAATAGTGCATGAATAACTATATGTGACATTCTGTGTTAGGGTTGCCAACTCTGATTGAAGCTAGTCCTGGAGATTCCCCCCCCCCCAACATAATCTAATCTTGAACATTCCAAAGTCTATTTTAAAATTTCCAGGATTGCTTTCAGTAGTCACCAGGAGACAAATTGATCTTGGAGGGTCAGCAACCCTATCCTCCATGAAGGATATACCTTTTAAAATCACTTTGGACTTAGAAAGAAAAGTATTTAAATGTCATTTTATTCTGGTACATTGTATTATGCTGCCATCACCTGCTCTGAGCAGGAGCTCATCCTAATGACCTCCACGATTCCTTCCAACTCTAGTATTCTGTGATTCTATTATTATAATCCAACAGAAATCAAATTCAGATGATGATATCCTTTCAGTTTGTCTGTGGCTACAGAATGAAAAGTACAGCTGTCCTCCTGTATCCATGGATCTGGTAGCCACTGTTTCAGTTCTCCACAGTTCTCCATGGCACCCACCCCCTGCACCCAATAACTTCTATTTTCTTCATTAGCAAGGGACAATCTGCATGCTAGGGGGAGGGGACTAAGTGAACATTAACAGGAAGCAGGACAGTTCCTGCTTCCTGTTAACATTTTGACTGCATCCTCCTAGCATGCAGGCTGCCTGCCTGCTTATCACATTCCTCTTGTAGTGTTTGTAAAAGCAAGAAACATGACTGTTTGTTAATGAAGAAAACAGAAAATAATGGGCATGGGGGTGATACACAGTAACCTCTGACCCCAGACTGTGACTTCAGGTAAAGGCTACAATAGTCACAAAAGCAAGAATCATAGGCTGCTCTAAAGGAACCAAAAGCTGTTTTGCTGTGTTACAGAAAACCTTGGCTTTGCAAACTGGGCCCCACAGTGTTTATGTTAAATAACAAGTGTGGAATGCAAAAAATAACAGGAGACCAGGAAACGGTATCAGGCCGCACTAACAAGAGATGGGTCTGAAGTCGTGCCAAGAAATATCTTATCACTTATGAAGTCATGTCGGTCTATACACCTGTCTTTGAGTATTTTGTATTATACTGCTTTCTGCTGGTTTTTGGAAATTTTATAATTTTATATGTTTTAAGAGTAAATCCCACCTATTTCCCACCTTTTATGTAAATTGTAACCTATCAGGTATTTGCCCACCTCTTGCCCATCTCTGATGCAAATTGTAATGAATCAGATGTCTAGATTTTTAGACAAAGAGACTGAAAAAGCATAAAAGGGCAAATCCACCATTGGTGGGCGCGCCCATTTGCTTTGAGACGAGAGTCCCTTGGGTGCCCATCGCATGAAACTGAATAAAGCCTACAAACTTTCACTCCTGGTACCGAGTCTTCTTGAGTTGCTTTCTTTCAACCTTGCGACAGGGGCATGGAGCATTGCACCTATAGGGTTCCCCCATATCCATGGTTTCCATATCCTTGGCAGGGACTGGAACGGATCCCCCACAGATACAGGGAGACACCTGTACTCAGTGGCATAGCTAAGGGGGTGCAGGGAGTAGCAGTTGCACCAGGCATCAAGCTTTAGGGGGGCAACAAGCTGAGCTTGACACTAGTGACCACCAAAATTGTGAAAATCTTGGTATGTATGAATAATACCATCATGTATCATTGGAAAGGTAATTCAATGCGGAGCACAATGAAACAAACTGCACTGGAATATCTGTATTCTATCAAAAGTTATGGCCAATTAACCAGAAAATGAAAACACAACTGTCTTATGGAACAAAAAGTGGATTTGCTTAACTCCAAACTGACCTATAAGACTGAATGTTCTGAGCGCCAATGAGATGTTGTTTTGATACAGCATGGAACCAATAACTTTTTATTTATTTCCTTAATTAAATTTGATTTTGTCATGCAAGGAGGGGCTACAAAATTTTTGAACCCGGGTAGCAGATAGATGCCTTAGCTATGCCACTGACTGGGGGGGAGGGAGGTAGCAGACCAAGTGAGTCAGATCTCATTTCTATGTAACATAATACAATTACACCAGCTAACTGGGTAAAAAGACACTTTTTCAAGTGGCGCCCCTCTTATATTTAGCAAGGGGAGAATAACCATCCCTCTTCACCCCTGCACATTGTCTCTGACCAATAAGGAGCATACTTTTTATTTATTTTCTTAATGAAATTTGATTTTGTCTTGGGGGGGGGCCTACAAATCTTCTTTGACCCCAGATAGCAGATAGCCTTAGCTATGCTACTGACTGAGGGAAGGCAGCAGAGCAAGTGGGTGGCGAGCTGCTGGGGGGAGGAGGTGAGCTCCTCCCAAGTTTCCTTTTAAAAGCCTGGGCATGATGGCTTATCCTGTTGTGACATCACTTCCTGGGAAACATTTTGAGCTTGGCACCGGGCTACACGATCATTAGCTACGCCGCTGGGGAGCAGACCGGGCTGGAGATGGATTAGGGGATGATTTTGGTGGCAACTGAATACAATTAATCTTATCCCCCCATCCTGGCCCAGACCACAGGAGTCTCTTTGGACCTAAGAAAGCTAGGAAGCTGGTGTAGGTCTGAGGAGACCCTTTGGGGACCAAGCAGGCTATGGGCAGGTAAGTTTTACTTACTTCTCCTGAGCTGTCTTGTCCCTAGATGACTCATAGAATACAGTGTGTGCTCTGTTGGTGGCACTACATGCTGTGGGTCATTGTAGGATAGTACTGGGTTGTTTTTGTTTTTAGACCCATTTTTAGGGGGGAAAAAGACCATCTGACATGAAAACCAGAATAGTCTTATTCTGAATTTCCTTGGTCTAAAAAACTCCATTGCTAATATGCAATAAAAATCCATGTTTAATGTATTCTAATACATGGTTTCTCTTTTGTCTCCCCTTTGGGATATATATAGCCCAAAGTTAGGGAACATATTTTTACGAGGAATGTGAATGCTGGATAAACCTCATGCCTATTAAATATGCCCCTTGGCATTTTTATCATTGCAGCATAACTGTGAAGAACATAATGTAGTTCAGGCTGCAATCCTATAAACACTTATAGTACCTGGGAATAAGTCCCACTGAAATAAATGAATAGGCATGCAAAGGATTGTGTTGTAAGCTATATCAGGGGCTACATAAAGGTAAGGGGCAAAATCTCAATATCAAAGGAAATAAATTAAAATTAGCCTCATATTAAAAGAAAAGATGCACACATCATTTATTTATCTGAGGATTTCTATCCTGCCTCAAAAAAGGCCCTAAAGAAGGCTTACAAAAACAATTAACAGCAATCCAACAAACAAAATCAAATTTAAAAAACCATCATATTAAAGCAACTCACATTAGAGCACAAAATACTAAAAATTGAGAAATAGCAGGAGAAGAGGAATAGTTAACAGGAGAACACGTGCAATAATGCTTGTAGGATAACGTTATGGATGCGCAGCCCAATTCTGAGCTGCCCATTGTGCCGGGACTGCTGTGGCCCCAAAAGGGCTGCTGTGGCATCCTGCACGCAACAGGGCAGTCACCGCTTGCTCCCTGGGGGAAGGAAACTTTTGTCCCTTCCACCTCCCCTGCCCCCCCGGCTAGGACAATTAGCCCCACAATGGGGCTACTCAATTCTGTGGCAAACCTTGTGCTGCCATAGAATCAAGAGCCTTTGTGTCAGGCCTGTGGCCACACAAGGAGGCTCTAGATGGGGAGGAGAGGAGCTCCTATGGTTCCACCTCCTTCCTACCCCGCTCCCTGCCGTGGCACACCTCCTCTCCACCCTCTTGAACCCTCCCCCTGCCTCCCCCAGCCCCGGAATGCCTCCTCCCCACCTCACCCCACGCCCCCACCTACCTCTCTGGCACCTGGTGGTCTGGCTGGCACAGAGCGGTGGAGCAGTGGCAGTCCACCGGTGCTAGCCCAGTGCTGGACTGGCACTGAGGGCTGCAGATGTGCCTTACAGCACGTTTGTGACACTCAGCACTGGCAGAGGACTGGTGGTAAGAGCTCAGGATTGGGTTCACAGTCAACCCCTCTATTGTACAATCTCCACTGATGTGAATGAATGATGTGGCAGAAGGGCTATGCTTGGGAGATTTGAGCCATAATTCACCTGTTATTTCACATTTTTCAAATACATAGTGTAGGATTGCCAACTCTGACTTATGGCCCAAGCCTATAGGTCTCTAGTGCTGGTGCTGAGCTCCAGAAGCGGCACTGGGTGTCGCAAATGTGCTGTAAGGCTCGCTGCAACACCCAGAGAGGAAGGAGTAGCAGTGTTGGCCCAGCACCAGTTGGCACTGGCCCAGTGCTGGACGGATGCCACCCAGAGCAAGGGAAGAGCTTAGAACGGTGATAAGGGCCTTGGGGAAGAGAGAGGCATTCTGGGGAGGGGGGAGGTTGGGGCAGGGAAGGAACCAGGGCAGGAGGGGGGCTGGGACTGGTGTAGCCCTGTTCTGGTGTATCCTATCCTCTGTGGCGGGCTGAAAAACCTGACATGGAAGTTCTCTTGTCTACGCCAGCAAAACAGCCAGTGCAGACTTGAGAAGCCCCATTGCAGAGCTTGAGGCTTTCTTCAGGGGGAAGGGGATGAAAGCCCGTTCCTCCAAGGAGACCTCTGGCAGTGGCAGTGGCTACAGCAGTAGCCATTTTGGCACCACTACACCCAGCATGTGCCGCCGACTATAGGCTTGGGCTGCCCAACTACTGGATTTTTTGCCTTGATCGTGATGTAATGTTGGAAATTCTTGGAGGCTCAGTTAAAATATCTGGAATTACTTTTGGTAATCACCTAATTCTTGGAGATTTCACACCAATCCTTGAGGGTTGGAAACCCTGATATGGTGCTCATATTTACATGCCTCTAGCAATTTGGCTGTTAAAAATACAAGGTTTCTTTCAGGAACCTCCAGGAACCTCATTAGATAGAGGATGCTAATGGTAGAGAAAAAATTGTTTACCTTGTTTGTAAATGAAAACTTGTTTTGTTCCACTTTGCCAGGTGTATGGATAGCAGAAAGTGGTGGAGGCCAAGAATGGGTCATTTCCTTGAAAATGAAAGAGATTTTAAAATCATATTTAATATTTGAAATACATTGTGCGAGAGTTAAGCATGCTGGAGTATGAATTCCAAACAATTTTTCTCTGTATAAACTGCAAAAAGATTGTAGCGTATCAGCAGTTATTTAGAGAATACCTTGCTTTGCCTTGTCTTTATAATGATTACTGAGAACGTTATCTGAAACAATTGAAAGTCACTGTTACTTTGCTTGACACTTGGTTTGACAGCAACTAGAAATTATATTTTCTAAATATTTAAGGTAGTATTAAAACATGAAAGGTAGTATTAAACTGTGCAGGGAGAGACAATTCCACTAACCACTCCATGCGACTGGGTGACAGATGGGGGGAAAGAAGCAATTGAAGGCACTGGTTTTGAGTTTATCCATCTTAACCCTAAGATTTTCAACTTAGGATTATTGTTAGAAAAAAGTACCACAAGTATACAAGGAGTACTGCAAATTTTTTGTTTAAGTGACAAGGTAAAAGCATTTAATAAATAGCCTGTTTTCTCACCTATTTTTTTCTCCCCTATTTATTCCTTATCTTTGGATTCAGAAAATTCTGTACAGCTTCAGCAGCCTTAAAAAGCTGCTGGCAAGTAGCCTTTGTCCTTTGTTTGAAAAGGCATTATCAGCCGTCCATAAGAACAGCCTCACTGGATCAGGCCATAGGCCCATCTAGTCCAGCTTCCTGTATCACACAGTGGCCCACCAAATGCCCCAGGGAGCACACCAGATAACAAGAGACCTCATCCTGGTGCCCTCCCTTGCATCTGGCATTCTGACATAGCCCGTTTCTAAAATCAGGAGGTTGCACATACACATCATGGCTTGTAACCCATAATGGATTTTTCCTCCAGAATCTTGTCCAATCCCTTTTTAAAGGCATTCAGGCCAGATGCCGTCACCACATCCTGCCGCAAGGAGTTCCACAGACCAACCACACGCTGAGTAAAGAAATATTTTCTTTTGTCTGTCCTAACCCTCCCAACACTCAATTTTAGTGGATGTCCCCTGGTTCTGGTGTTATGTGAGAGTGTAAAGAGCATCTCTCTATCCACTTTATCCTTCCCCTGCATAATTTTGAATGTCTCAATCATGTCCCCCCTCAGACGTCTCTTTTCTAGGCTGAAGTGGCCCAAACGCCATAGCCTTTCCTCATAAGGAAGGTGCCCCAGCCCAGTAATCATCTTAGTCGCTCTCTTTTGCACCTTTTCCATTTCCACTATGTCCTTTTTGAGATGTGATGACCAGAACTGGACACAATACTCCAGGTGTGGCCTTACCATCAATTTGTACAATGGCTTTATAATATTAGCCGTTTTGTTCTCAATACCTTTTCTAATGATTCCAAACATAGAATTGGCCTTCTTTACTGCCGCCACACACTGGGTCGACACTTTCATCAACCTGTCCACCACCACCCCAAGATCTCTCTCCTGATCTGTCACAGACAGCTCAGAACCCATCAGCCTATATCTAAAGTTTTGATTTTTTTGCCCCAATGTGCATGACTTTACACTTACTTACATTGAAACGCATCTGCCATTTTGCTGGGTCCTACTTTCTTTTGTGGTAGTTATTTACCTAAAGATAGGCATGCCTTGCCACTGGGCAGCAAATCTGCCTGTAGGTAAAGGGGTGGGATAGATAGGCCAGGGGGGTCCACTCCTGCAATCGGGTAACTTGATGACACATCAAACCAAAGTCATATTATAAATACATTGGTGTTGTGAACACTGTGATGAGGCTGTGGCAAAGTAGAGCCAGTTATTAGCCCCTGTACCTGCTGTTCCGTTTTGGAGGTGGCAGCTAGTGAACTTATGAGTGATGTTATGAGTCAGGTTAATCTGCAAACAAGCTCACTACTGAACCCCCCAAATGATGGCTCAATCCTATGGGCCTCTAGTGCTGGTGCTGAGATCCAGTGCCAGTGCTGGGTGTTGAAAACATGTCATTAGGCACGTTTGTGCCACCCAGAGAGGAGGGAGTGCTGGCGCTGGGCCCAGCACCAGACAGATGCACCTGAAGTAAGAAAAGAGCTTTGGACTATGGGAAAGACTTTTGCGGTGGGGAGATGGTGAGGCAGGGGAGGAACCAGGAGCCAGGATAGGGACCAGCAGAGACCTGCTCTGGCATATCCTATTCTCCATGTTGGGCTGCAGAGCCCAACACAGAGGCTCTCAAATACTGTGCTGGCAAAATAGTTGGCGCAGACTTGAAAAGCCCCTTTACAGGGCCTGGGGCTTTCCTCAGTAGAAGGAGACGGAAGCCCTTTACCCTGAGGAGACCTTGGGTGTCCCAGTGGTGACACTGGATACAGTGGTAGCCATTTTGGTGCCACTGCACCCAGCGGCGGTGCCAAGTCTAGGACTGGGCTGTGAATCAGGTAGTCAGTAAAATACTACCTGTGATAAACTCCTATAGGATCCTTTGGGGTCCACCACCCAATCACCGATGAAAATTGGAACATGCCACTGCCACTCTATTCAGTATCTTAGGGTGCAATCCTAACCAACTTTCGAGCAATGAGGTAAGGGCAATGCAACTCTGAGTTAAGGGAACAAACATTGCCTTACCTTGAGGAAGCCTCCATGACTGCCCTCCAACTGCAGGACGCAGCATATGCCCCACTGGCACAGCTATGCCAGTGCTGGAAAGTTGGTTAGGATTGTGCCCTTAATCTAACTTTTATATACCCTGCAATATATGCAGGTGTGAAGACACTGAGCATAAAATATGGTTTCTTTAGACATTGATCTATTTGACACTTTAATTTGTCCTTAAGATTTTATAACTCTTTGGGCACATTTATTCATTTTGTTAAATATCTACCTCAAATGCTGCTCTACAATTATGATTCAAATATCTTTTGTTATTGGCAATGTTTTGGGCAATCTCTCTTATAGGCTGGAAAACTTCAGAGCTCTTAATCTTTACACATTTTCAAGAGCTTCAAAGGTACAAGGTACATTTACAGCCCATCCCTAACCTGTGCTGGAATGGGGAGTCCAGCTGGCCTGCCCCATATCCAGTGTGGAGTTGGGGCTGGTTGCAGCTGAGCAGCTTCATTCCCCTTATCCCAGGTAACACTGCAGCAGTCCCAATGTGACTATTTGGATCTGTGCCACCTAAAGAGGTGGCACAGATCCAAGCAGCCCAGAGCTGGGACTGGGGTTAGGATCTAGCAGAAGTGCTGGATCCTGGCCCCACCCCCTGCTTGGCTGCGGCCCACCCACAGGCCCGCCCGCTGCTCACCCTCCCTCCATCTCAGAATGCCTCCCTCCTGCTCTTCCCCTGTCCTTCCCAAACCCCTGAAGTGGCCTGATTCAGCTGGCACGGCCTTACCTCCTATGCCAGCCCACCAGGGCTTGGGTCACCCTCCGGCAGCCAGTGCACATCCATGTGCCGGCCTCTCTCGGTGATGCAAATGTTCCCTATGGCACCTTTGCGGCACTCCAGAGCTGGCACATGGAACATGTGCTAGCCTATCCCAGGGTGGGAATTGCATCATTAGACATTTCTGCATAATTTGACTTCTTTCCTAGTGAATTATCGTATCATATTCTGTCACTTTAAATTTGCCCTCACCTTGCTACCATATTACTATTGTTATTTATTACACTTACATGAGTCCAGTGCTCCCTGCCCAAAAGGCAGAACCAGCTATACACAATTTAATACACTGAAATAATAATAATAATTTCTTCAGCTCCACCTCTGTAGAATCTCTGCTTCTGTTTAGGTGCTTAAACAGAAGCAGTGGGTTGTGTGATAAGACAATTGTCTGAAAACTGGCCTTGCTTGGGAAAGCTGAAATGATGTGGTTAATCAAGATACAATCTTTATTAGTGTGTTAATCTCCTTGACCCAAGAACTGTGGATTCTAATTCCTAAATTGCCACGCAAGACTAATGCAGCAAGTTTCATTTTTTTTGCAATTGGCCGCAGACTGGCGCAAGTGGATAATGAAGATAAATAGCTGCCTTTTGGGAGTGAGGAAAGAAAGTTATGGGAAGAAGAGGTAGGGTAACTCAAGGTCCAGGCCTCTGCAAGAACAACAAGAAGCAACGAAATTGCGTATAACACAAATTTTTAGAGACATTAACAAGTATGCTATTTTGATGTTCTAACTAAACAGCCGCCACAAGGTTACTCTGGACCAATTTCAAGTAATGAAAACAAAGGAGCTTGAAAAACCATAAAGAATATGATATGAGCCTGGCTGTTTACCAGTACATGACAGATGGCAGAATATATGTGGACAGAAGAGGAACGAAAAATTGCTTAGTGTTCCAAATTGAACAAAGTTGCCAAGAAAATGTTTCTAGGCTGGCAGAAGGTTAAAAACATATTACCAGGTAAATATCTAGTAACAATGAAGCATTTTATATGACACTGTTAACATCTGTAACAGAAATATGTTTCATTGTATCGTTATTTTATAAAAGATGGGCAGCCCAATCCTGAGCTGCCTGGGGCCTGCCCAGCCTCAACGGCACTGAGAACGGCTGCCGCTGGATCCTTTGTGCCCCAGGCTACCGCAGGCAGCACCTCGGGAGAAGGGGACTTTTGTCCCCTTCTCCCAGGTAAGGGACGCAGCCCCACAATGGGGCTACTCACTTTATCGCCAACCAAAAAGTCGGTGGCAAAGTAAAGGCGTTCATGTAGGGCACCAAGCCCTGCATGAATGCTTTGGATCTGGTGGAGCAGAGCTCCATGGATCCACTTCCCTCCCTCCCCCCGGCACGCCTCCTGCCCGCCCCCCTCCCTGCCCCCTGAGTCCCTGTCATGTCTCCCCCTGCCCTCTCTCTGCCCTCCGCCAGCCTCCACCCTCCCTGGAACGCCTCCTCCCCGCTCCTGCTTGCCGTGCCATGGCTTGGTGGACTGAACTAGCCTGGCGCTAGCCTAGCACCGGCCGGCGCTGGGCTATTATTATTATTAACAGTATTTATATACCGCTTTTCAACTAAAAGTTCACAAAGCGGTTGACAGAGAAAAATCAAATAACTAGATGGCTCCCTGTCCCAAAAGGGCTCACAATCTAAAAAGATGCAAATGAATACCAGCAGACAGCCACTAGAACAGACAGTGCTGGGGTGAGGTGGGCCAGTTACTCTCCCCCTGCTAAAAAAAGGAGCACCCACTTGAAAAAGTGCCTCTTACCCAATTAGCAGGGAGTTAGCAGGGCTAGCATGGGTGGTAGCCCAGCGGTGGTAGCCCATCGGTGAGGCTCGCAAACGTGCCTTACGGCACATTTGTGACAGGATTGGGCTCTCACTATGGTGTTATAAAATGAAGATGTAACCTATCGCAGAAAAATTCAAAATAATTTGAAGCAAGATGAATCTTTAGATGCATTACTGAAGATGCATAGCTCCCCAAAAGACAGATACTGGCAGTAGCCTTTACCTTTTGCTAAATATTTAAATAACATAAAATTGAAATTAATTCTTGACTCAGCCACTGAGTCAAGACTTTCATATAAGTCTCATCTGAGCCAAAAGCAGAACATAGCAAAGAATTGAATCCTGTGCAAGACTATTTACAGTTCAATCCCGACTAAATTCCCCCATGCTGATGTAGCGGCACCAGCATGGGCTACAGTGCACCCCACAGGGCAATTAGGGCTGCTGGAGGTCTACTTGGGATGACATTTGCTCCCTTGCCCCAGGCTGCCCCAGCAGCCACAACAGGTCAACTTTAACCTGTGCCAGCGATAGTGCTGGTGCAAGTCTCCATTGATCTGTGTTGGCAGATCAGACCTGGGAAAGGGTACAGCATGCACTGCCCTTCTCTTGGGCCCAATCCATTCACCCCCTTCCTGCCCTGTTCCCACCCCTCCCCTGCCTCTACACCACACTCACCTGCTCCAGAGGGCATTGCTCCATGCATGAGTGCCATCAGGAAGGCTCTGGCCTTTCTGCAACCTTCATACTGCCACAAAATGCTTTATGGTGCCTTTGTGACAATGTGAAGGCCTGACACGCTGGCAGAGCACACAATGCACTGGTACACCTCAGTTCACTATGCTCTGCGTATACATGGATGCCTTGGCTCCTAGATTGTCTGTCTTTCTCTATAATAGCACTGAACAGTAGTAAGTTCTTATTGGAATGTTTTGGAATCACCTGAAGGATGAAATATGGAGGAGCTGAGATAACCACCTCCCCACCAAAAAAGTGAAAGAAGAAGGTGATTATTCACCACCGGCATTTGTCACCAATTACATAATACAAGGAACAAGGTGAGTTGAAGAGTCTTTGCATATAAAAACAGAAGGCATGTTTTCCTTTCCAGCACCATGCAATCATTTGTGACTGCACAATGCAAAGCTTTTGGACATCATGAGCCATCTAGATATTCTGATAGAGTTCTGGACAGGAATTAGTGGTTGTCGCAAATGTCATCTAAGAACCATTGGGAATTACATTCTGAAAGATAACTGAAATTCCTTGAATGGAGATTGTTAGGTAGGAAGTTAAAGCCTAGAGATCCCAGAATAGCATCTCCACAGCAGCTATCTGTTTCACATGCAGGACCTGCTAGACAGGTATAGCTGCAGCATCATAATGCATGAAGAAGGCATTGTTTCAAAATAAGTTTTTCAGCCCAATCCTATTCAATACTGCACCGGCAGAATGTGTGTTCTGCCGTAAAGTGCTCTGCGGCAGCATTTGTTGCTGGTGGGAATGCCAGAGCCTTCCTGAGCATGTCTGCAACTGTTGGGATGCTCACCAGATCTGGTGCATCCAGCATAAGGATGGGGGAGGATGGGTAGGGGGTGGAATGGGGAGGAGATTAGACACAGGAGAAGGCGGAATCAGCAGTGCTAGCACATGCTGTATCCTAACCGCCTTCCAAGGCCTGATCCACCTGCCCAGATCACCTTAGGGCGCAATCCTAACCCAAACTGGAGCAGCGTTTCCCTTACCCCTGGATAAGGGCTGCTGGTCACAATGGGTCTCCTTGGACTTGAGCCACCTCTGGAGGTGGCACAAGTCTAAGGAGAGCAGAGTGGCTTGAAGCTGCTCTGTTCTCCCCGGGAACGTGGGTTGGGATCCGGCAGTTATGCCGGATCCCAGCCCCGCCTCCCGCTCCCCACCCGCCCGCCCCTAGGGCCGCCCATCGCCTGTCCTCCCCCCGCACAAGAACACCTCCCTCCCTTCTCCTCCCTGCCTCCCCACACCTACCTTTTCCACTTGTGTCGGCGCAGGTTGGCCGACACAAGCGGCGGAGGGGAAGCCGGCGCGGACGCTTATGTCAGCCTCTGCAGGCTGGCGCTTCTTGGAGTGCCAGCCTGGCTTCCCCTCGAGGAGGCATAAATGTGCTTTCAGGCACGTTTGCGACCCTCCTAGGTGGCAGTTTGGCTTGCACCCTTGAACTTGCACTAGCAATATTGCTGCCACAGGTCCAAGCTGACCCATAGTGGCTGCTGGGATTTACTCCTAGGTAAGGAAATAAATGTCCCCATATCCCAAGGAGACTCTAGCAGCCAAAAATGCTCACTGGAATACAGTGGTATCCATACTGGCACCTCTGCAACACCCAGGAATTTAGGTAGGATTGGGCTGTTAGTTAAGTAATGGGGAACATTTGGGAGTAAATAGAGCCTTTTTCAAAGCAACAAGGTTGGCAACCTTCAGTCTCGAAAGACTGAGGTATAAGCCTACAGCAACCAGTATTCCCATGCGGTCTCCCATCCAAGTACTAACCAGGCCTGACCCTGCTTAGCTTCCGAGATCAGACGAGATCGGGCATGTGCAACAAGATGGTTCTGAATAATAATGAAATACGGTGGATAGCATTTAAAATAAAAAAGGTTACACTGATTTCTGGTGGAAAGCCAATTGGTATCCAGCTCAGAATGGCTTGTGTCTTACGGATAATGTCTGGAATCTTTATGTTCTCAGAGTGAGAATGGAAAAGAAGTTGACAGCAACCAAAAGGGCACTATTAGGAATCAATCAAAATAGCTGAAGTAACAAAAAGAAGAATCACACACTAAACAGATACTAAAAGGGAATTAAAACATTAGGGATTATTTCTCAGTACCAGATGCCTCAAAATGAAGCATAATGAACCTCAAAGTGATCTTGTTCCTATAAATTGTCTATTCCTAAATTATGCATAATTATAGGATTATTATGCCTATCCACAGCTATGCCTATAGAGCACTCCTAAATTTATAGGTAAATCTCCCTGCACTGGGCACAGCACTATACAAGTGAAAAACACTTTGTCAATGTAACAAAACTCTTGTGGTGTAAACTGGGCATGGTTTAACCAGTAAGCCTCACATGAGCAGGACTCTGTGAGCACAAAAAACCCAGATGGATTCTCTGGCATTGTGGGAAGGAGCAGACCTTACCTAGAATTCTGCAAAAGTGATGGTATAACTTTAAACACTCTTATTAGAGTCAACAAAGCTCAGTTTCACATGATGGCTCCATTTCATCCTGGCATGCTTCTACTGCTATCATTACAAACAGTAATGTATCCCATTGTCATTTTGCAATTCTCTTCCATATGTCACTGTTGAAACTTGTTATATTCCTCCCCCAAATGGTCCATGTACACATAGTTACATGGATTGTTTGCCAATTCCCCCTCTTTTTTTATTATTTATGCCTAATGCATGCACACCACTGTACGTATGAACTTCACAGGCTATTTTGTTCTTAGGTAATGCATACGAAACTCTGTACCTGTGTAGGTACTGCTTAGGTATTGGTGCATTTGTGCCCAATATACAAATGCATCACAGCCTCTGTGATGTCTCAACATTCTAAAAGCTGCTGGGACATCCTCCTGCAGTAGCCCTTTTAGAATTCAGAAGGGCCACATAGCACCCCAGTCAAGTTTTATTTTATTTAATATTTAAATTATTTCAATCCTGCCACCGAAAAAATGGAGTGCTCAAAGCAGTGTACAACAAACAGGAAAATTTGTAATCAGTGGCTTAGCTAATGATTGTGTAGCCCGGTGCCAAGCTCAAAATGTTACTCTGGAAGTGATGTCACTACCAGAAGTGATGACACAACTGGTCTTTTTAAAATGTGAAAATTGGGGGGAACCCACCTCCTCCCCCCAGTCAGTGGCATAGCTAAGGCATCTATCTGCTACCCGGGATCAAAGAAGATTTTGTAGACCCCCTGTACGATAAAATCAAATTTAATTAAGTAAATAAAAAGTTATTAGTTCCATGCTGTATAATAATAATATCTCATTGACGCTCCGAAGAATCAGTCTCATAGGTCAGTTTGGAGTTAAGCAAATCCACTTTTTGTTCCATAAGACAGTTGTATTTTCATTTTCTGGTTAATTGGGCGTAACGTTTGATAGAATACAGATATTCCAGTGCGGTTTGTTTCATTGCACTCTGCATTAAAATATCTTTCCAATGATATATAACATGATGGTATTATTCATACATACCAAGATTTTCACAATTTTGGTCACTAGTGTCAAGCTCAGTTTGTTGCCCCCCTAAAGCTTGATGCCCGGTGCAACTGCTACCCCTGCACCCCCTTAGCTACACCACTGATTGTAATATGCCTAAACAAGGACAAAATATAAAGTACAACAGTCACTTTTTTCCTTTACACCATATAACACCCCAGCCAGCCCTATGGGGCTACTCACATCTGTGCCAGTTATTTAGCTGGCACAAATTCAAATAGTCATGTAAGGCTCCAAGGCCCAGGAATAGGTTTTAGGATACAGCATGCACTGCAGTGTTCTAAAAATTATCTGCATGGAGGCATTGCTGCAATCCCCAGATAAAAACCCTTTTCCTTGGACACCTTTGAGATCTTAATGCAGGCCTCCTATTCTCAGTACCATGAGGAGGGGGATGTAGGATGGGATGTTTCATTGGAAAAGATGGTTCTGGTGTTTCTAGCAAGCAGAGTAATCAGCAGAAGAACTCTTCCTACGGTAAATTCCACCACTTTGATAATTTACTGCTTTCAACACACACAAGAGCAAAGGCAGCTAAGTTTTCAAAAGAAATACTAACAGTTTCTCAAGCATACACATCTTCTGAAGCATCAGAGGTTTCTACTACTCAGTCGCATTCCTGGGGGGGGGGTGCAGTGCTGATTTTGTTTGACTTTTTAAAATTGTTTTGAGAACTGAATCAAACTTAAAATTTTTAAAAATTTTGGAATAAATTGATTGAACCTTTGTCCTATACACGAGCAAAACAAAATCTATTCTTTTCAGTTATGTTTGTTTTTATTTTGAACTAGCTAGACATGGTTTGTGATAGGCCTGGCTGTCAGATGATTTGGTTCAGTCATGTATAAGCTTCTTATAGATTTTTGAGCACACTTTCACTTATCCAGGCATTTAGAGTACTTAGAATGTGATAATAGTAAATAGAATGTGCTATGATGTATTAAGGTGTCACCAGAACCCTTTTAGTGAAGTATCTGTAAAGAATTCAAAACACAACATATAAAACAATCCTGGAACTCTTTTCTCCTGCTGTTATAATAAAACACTTGATCAATTTGGCCAGCATGAGAAGGAATAAAATTATAGAGGATGTCAAAGCTGAAAAGGAGAAAAGAAAAACAATTAAAATGATGGCACTTAAAGCGCACACCAGAAAGTGGCTTTGTTAAAATAGCTTTATGAATTTTTATGTTTAAGACTTCTCAGTGAGTGGAGCAACTGTGCCAGATGGTAAGCTTATCCTGGGATATTAATTTGTGGAAAAACACTTTCATTCTCACACATTCTTCTTTACTGATACACAAAGGTTTTGCACATAATAGAGTGTAAATTAAGTCTGTGCTATCTTCATGTCTGCAGAATGTCTAGTATACTAGAGTAGCCAACTGGTCTACAGTTGATATATCTGGCCTTGTAATTAGAATTTGGCAAGCATGTTTTATGGCAATGGAATTGGAGAAGGTTGCCAAAGAGGAATGACTGACAAAGAAAATGAGAGTCAGCATGGCCATGAATATTGGATCAACTGGATTAATAATACAAATGGGGCCTCCATGTCTGCAGATCTTGTATCCACGGATCTGACTTAATATGGGTCCACCGGACCCATGCTGAGCCAGACTCAGGCCCCATCTGGACCCTCTGGAGGGCTTTCTGAAGTTCAGAGAGGCAGTGTACATCCACCCACTGCCTCTGAGGGCTACAGAATAACCTGTAGAGGTGAAAAAAGCTACTTCCAAAGCTGTTTCCAAAGTTTTTATGCCTTTAAGGCATTCTGAGGCCCAGGGAAGCCCTCTGAGTTTGGCTCCAGTTCCCTTCGGAGGCATAAGGGATTGAAAATCACAGATTTACTTAGCCATGATTTTCGGTATCCATTGGGAGGATCAAGGCATGGATCCCCTGCAGATATTGAGGCCCCACCTATACAGTATTAGTAATACATTATTAATACAGTAAACTATGTATGTTCCTACCCCACCGAGTTGTCTACTAAGGGGTAAAAGCAGGCTGGTTGAGCAGAAAGCTTTGAGTTCGCTCAGCTGAAGACTAACAGAGAAAACAAAAAACCCAGCAGCTTGTAGCAAGGCAGGGTCAATCTGAGGAACCTGGGAGAACCTCTCCCCCTCTGAAAACTTAGATCATCTGACTCTCCCTGCTCACGTGGAAAGCTTCCCAGATTTTCAAGTGTGATCCACTCTGGAACAACTGGAGGAGTTTTTGTTGTTGTTTTAAAATAGAGTCAAAGAGAAGAAAGAGAGAGGGATAAATAGGCCATAATAAAAGTTTATAAATTCAAAATATACACATTTCCAAATGAAAAAGCTACTATCAAGACTTTTGTGTTTATTTCTTTTTCATTGTTTTGTGGTGCCACATTTATTTAGAGCAGCAGTCTCAGTGGTGGAGTGCTTTCAGGCAATGAACATGTTTCCTGTTCATAAGGTCAGATGTATTTTTAAAATACACCACCACCATCTGCAGGGGATATATTCTTGCTGCCACTGCAGATACCTCAAACTGCAGATACCTGAAACGTGAATTTGACAAATCAGTGATTAACCAGAGGTAACAATTCAAGAGCATCTCTCTGTATGGACTTAAAAACACTAGGTTTGCTGATGTCACAGCTAATAGAGGGATGAGGGCTAGCTGAGGCATTCCATCTCATGCCTTTACAAGGAAGTATTGGTTGCCCAATTGGTGGACACATGCCAATCTCAGCAGCCTCTTTTGTCTCTAGGGAACACCAAATATGAAGACAACAAATACATATCAGAACTGTCTAAGATGCTCTTTGGCTTAGGATTCAAATGAATTACAATGCTGTTGTAGGTGATGTCTCCCCCATGGGATGATGGGACTTCACAGAAGCCTTTTTTTTGGGGGGGGGGTGTGCTAATAAGATCTAATTGTAAGGTAAAAATAAGAGAAAAAAAGAAATGTTTGAAATGTTTGGTATATTGCTAACTTCTTGAAATGGTTCTCCCCCTTCCCCTTAGGAATCGAAAGATAACAAATGCTGCATTTTGACAACACAAAAGTAATGCTCTTCATGTGCTTTCCTGACAGCTTCCTGAAAAAATGGTTTTCTATGATAGTATAAAACAAAAATCACATATTTCCAAATACAGGTTACTGTCCTAATATAGCAGTGTTTCCTAACCTGAGGGTCACAACCACCCCAGGGCAACCGGAAACACTGAATTCTCCCTTAAAAGGAGTGGTGACCTGCAGTGATAGTGGGGCAGTGGCAACAGCACATCTGGGTTTGTGTTGCCGCTGAAAAAAGGGCATTTGGACTTACCAGGTGGCGGTAGCAGCAGCAGCTGAGATGCCGCAAAGCCCAGGTTCTTGCCGCTGCAAAAGTCAGAAACCCCTCTTATTTTCTTTGTCATTAGTAATGGCGATGCAAACCTGGAAGTGCTGTCGCTGCCTCTCATCGTGCCCCACAAGGACTTAGGGGTCACCCAACCTTTGAGTACATAAGAACAGCCCCACTGGATCAGGCCATAGGCCCATCTAGTCCAGCTTCCTGTATCTCACAGCGGCCCACCAAATGCCCCAGGGAGCAAACCAGATAACAACAGACCTCATCCTGGTGCCCTCCCTTGCACTGGCATTCTGACAGAGCCCATTTCTAAAATCAGGAGGTTGTGCATACACATCATGGCTTGTACCCCGTAATGGATTTTTCCTCCAGAAACTTGTCCAATCCCCTTTTAAAGGCGTCCAGACCAGATGCCGTCACCACATCCTGTGGCAAGGAGTTCCACAGACCAACCACAGCTGAGTAAAGAAATATTTTCTCTTGTCTGTTCTAACTCTCCCAACACTCAATTTCAGTGGATGTCCCCTGGTTCTGGTGTTATGTGAGAGTGTAAAGAGCATCTCCCTATCCACTCTGTCCATCCCCTGCATAATTTTGTATGTCTCAATCATGTCCCCCTCTCAGGCGTCTCTTTTCAGAGACTGAGTTTGGGAAGGTTGGGAACCACTACTCTAAAGGAAGAGGGTAGTTTCATAATATCCTCCTCACTTCATCTTATGGCTTGTGGTCCTGCAGGTGTGAAAGGTTCCTTTTTTTCTATGCCAATATACGCTTGCATAAGAATAAATATCACTTTTTTAAACAAAGCTCCAGGTTATCTTAAATTATGTTTATATTTGCCCAGAAATATTTATAAAGAATAGCGAGGATCACATTCTGCAACACTGTAATTGTAATAGGTTATAGTTTATAGTCATAGTCATAGTATACATTAAAGCTATAATTGTCCTACTCCCTTTTGGCTTTGTACACTGAAGCAATAACACTTAGCACTAACAGCAAGAGTTGTCTTTTATCTGCCAATTTCAAAGCATTTTACAACCATGAACAATGTCTCTCAACATACTATTAAGGTTTCTAAGTACTATACAATCTTTCTCAGGCAAAGTAGTTTACCCTGAAATAAAGTTTGAAATAATCTTCATTCAAGTTACATTCATCCACAAAATATCTTTCATTAGAACTATGTTTCGTTTAGAACATGCTGGGGTATAAATAAGAATGTATACATATTAGGAGCCTTTGGCTGTAATCCTATGCAAACCTTCCTGGGAGTAAGCCCCACAGAACACAACTGGACTTATTTCTGAGTAGACATGCATAGGTGTGTGTGGTAACCTTGTCTAGTCAGTAGAACACGATATCTTTCCTGCTGCTTTCTAATGTTATTTAGCTCACATTCAAATTCTGGAAGTAACATGGGTTGGAGGACATCCACTGCGGGTTCTGACACAGATTTAGGTTCCTCCAATAAAATGGACAGGTCCCATATGTTTAATTTTACAAAGATAATATATATATGTATATAGAATATAGATCTATATAGATTCACCAATCCCACCCACCCATGGACCTGATCCACCTATCCCACCCACCCCCAGGCCTTATGAATGTTTTCAGCACTGTGGAGGTACATTTTACCCCCTGTACTCTGTACGGTTCTTAATCCAGAAACAGTCTGCTTCCTATATGGGGACATAATACACAACTAATTTCTACAAAAGACCAGTTGAGTGCAAGTTTACTCAAAAATACATCCCATGGGGTTCAATGGGATTACTCCCAGTAAGACTGCACAGAATTGCAGCTGTACTCTAGTCAATGGTCACAAAGAATTACAAGTATCTCAGTTTTCCTGACAAAAACTACAAGTAACCTTAGGAGATCTCAAAAAGGAGACTTACTGTACAGTCCTATGTGTGTCCACCCAGAAGTAAATTCCAATGGGACTCACTCTTCAAGGTCACTGGAAATTACTCTTGGGTGTGTATAGGATTACATCCTTAGGAAGATTTCTCCTGTTCTACACTCTGCTGCTTTGGGCCTCAAGCAGGGGATACAGCAACTGGAAAATGCTGTTGCTTGAAGAAAGGTTCATAATGCTTGCTGTGTGTGATAATCCCCTGAAGAAATTAACACTTTAATTTATGCAAACTGCAAAGCGTCTCTGGGATAACTATAAGATATTAAAAGTAAGAGAATATCCAGCTGACAACAGCATTAATCAAAAACCATCTAAGCATCAGCTGCGCCACTTGAATGCATCCTGAGTAGGAAAAAAGCAGGAAATTTAAAAATTTGACCTTTTGGGAGGATGACAATAGTAACACCAGGATTCTTAAACAATGTGCCAAATAAATGGCAAGGACCTATATGATGAAAATGTAATTAAATGTTCCATATACTGTACCAAAATTTTGTTTGAAAACCAAGGAACACAAAATAATTATAATATACACTATCAAATTAGTATTCGTAGTTATGTTATTGTAGACAAAACATGAATAAAGTGAAAGGTAACTTGAAATGAAAACTCAAGTTTTTCAAATTTCAAGATTGTAATTTTAAAACTGAAACCATATACCCTAGATGGAAAAAAAATCTGCTTTTACCTTTCAGCCATTATGTTTTCAAACACAAATAATAACAGCCAAAAATCATACACATGTTAGGTGCGCACTGCCAGCACACACTGTCACAAATGTGCCATAAAGCATGTTTGCAGGGCTTAGCACTGGCCCCAACACCAGAGCTCCGCTGCTTGGTGGTGGCCCAAACCGCTGGGTGGCGGAGAGGTAGGTGGGGGCATGCGGGGAGGGGGGAAGAAGCGTTCTGAGGCAGGGGAGGCAGCGGGAGGGTGAGGAGGAGGTGTTCTGGGGGAGGGAGCAGGTGGGAGGAGTGCGGGACCAGTGGAGCTCAGCACCAAGGCCTGCCACAGAATTGAGCAGCCCCACTGCTGGGTTACTTGCCTTACCAGGGAAGGGAACGAACATCCCCTTCCCCCAAGGAGCTGTCGGAGGCTGCCCGTTTGAGTTCAGAATGCCGCAGCAGCCATTTTCAGCGCCGCAGCAGCACTGTACGTCAGGCAGCTTAGGATTGGGCTGCCGATCTTTTATGACCAACTAGTAGTGAACCTTTACAAGTATACTGAATGGTTTTAACTGATTCATCATACAACTTTTTCATATTTTTGGGTTAAGCCTAGTGTGTAGAGCAGTAATTTTCAACCTTTTTCATCTCACGGCGCACTAACAAGGCACTAAAATGCTCAAGGCACCCCACCAGGCTTCTGACAATTGACAAGGCACACCATGCTGCCAGTGCTGGCTCACATCTCCCATTGGCCCTATTAATAAATGACCTTCCCCCAAATTCTTGTGGCACACCTGTGGACCACTCACGGCACACCAGTGTGCAATGGAACAGTGGTTGAAAATGGCTGGTCTAGAGCCACACGTTATCCTCAATTTACAATTGCTATTAATCTCATTAGAACGGCATATTTTAATCTATACAACCAAAATGACAACTAATGCTAACTTAGTAAGGTATTAGTGATATCTTCATCTGCAGAAATATTAATGCTATCTAGCATCAGACTCTGTACTTGAGGCTTACCATTCAATTTAGATTCTATTTTAGTGAGAACTTTAACAATGGATTTAATGGGGGAAAATACCCTTGGCCTTCACTTCCTTATATGAAAACATACAAAGAGAGTAATACTTCAGGCACTGAGGCATCCTTTGAAGATTTTCACCCCTTTTACGGTCCAAACATAAGGGTTGTTTGCACGGCTTGGAATAACCGTTCTGGTGGCATTAACAGCTTTGCAGTCCCAGTGAGCATTGCCTGGCAGCCACAAGTGGCTGAGTCCACAGAACTACAGCTGCCTACTGCCACCAATATAGTCACACAGGTATTGAAAGGGAGTGGCAACGGGTGGGTGGAATAGGGAGGCAACCAAGGTGGGGAAGAGGGTGGATCTGGCCCAGGAAGAGGCCAGGCTCAACAGCAGCACCACCCACCAAATCCTAAACCTAGTGGTTTTCAAACTCTCTAGAAGAGTTTGCACCGCTGTAAGTCCTTGCGGGGGCAGGGGCGAGGAAGCTGGGGCGGGGGGAAGGCAGTGACGCAATCCCCAGGATCACGCCACTCAGGAGAGCTGCAGGGACTGGGATGCACTCACCAGTCCCTGCAGCAGCCTGTCAGAGGTGTGGGGAGCCCTGAGCGAGCACCTGCAGGGCTCCCCTGCTTGTTAGAAGTGAAAGTGGAGCAATCATGTTCCATTCCCGGTTTTGAAGAAGTTGAGTGCTATTGCTCCACTTTCACTTTCACTTTCTGCAGGCTGGGGAGCGCTGCAGGCAGTGGGCAAGTCCAAAAAACCATGTTTTAAACTTTGGTGGCGGTGCAAACCTGGAAGTGCAGTCACTGCCATCACTGTCAAGTCCGTGTTGGTTTCCCAACCTCTGAGTAAAGGTTGGGAACCACTGAAACATAGACAAACTACCACTGCACATGAGTGTAATTTTCAGTGCGTTAAAGTCAGTGACAGGCAACCCAATCCTAACTTGCACTGGAGCAGGTAGACCAGCAGGCTGCAACCAGTGCAAGTTTGAGGCCAAAAGTGGCACAACCCAAGGCAAGGGGAAAATTTTTTCCTTACCCTGTATCACGCTGCAGTGGCCCCAATGGGTCTACTTGGATCTGTGCCACTTTCTTATTAATATTTACTATTTACTTTCAGCTTTGACTTTAGCCCAACTTTGGGAAACAAAGTGTAGTTTTAGTGTATTTTAACTTTTTTTGCTACTATTTTTTTATCCCATTTTTAGGATATAAGCTAAGTTTTACTGCATTTGAAGCTTATGTTTATCACGTAGCTAATTATGTTGTGCAGCACTGATTTTATCCTTCACTGGTCTCAGACCATAATAAAGATTTGATTTGAAAGATGTTCTTCCACCTGGTTTTCCCAAAATGTTTTGCTCCAGGAGGACTCAAAAAAGGCATTCTGGGAAAACTGAACTGAGTTCCACAATTTCAACAGAGTTTCAAGATGTCTTTAAGTTTTATTCCACTCCCAAAGAAATTAGCAAAAAAGACCAGTCCATTTTTTAAAGTAAAGAAAATGGTTGAAGACTTGAGCAGCTTCTGCTCCAACCTCAGGTGAGAAATAGACATTGCCTGTGGCAGGGGTCTCTAAACTTTTCAGTTGAAGGGCCACATCAAATATCTGGTACAGTGTCAAGGGCCGGAAAAAAAATTAAATAATAAAATTTAAATAAATACATTAGAGATGGAACTTAGATGAATGAATAAATGAATGGGTTCAAATGCCCAGGATTTCTTCAAGCACCAACAGAGCCTAAGAAATAAAGCACATGCTTAAATGGACCCCCATTTCCCCACCCCACAAGCACAACTCTGGTTCTGTTTGGTCAACGGGGCCAGAGGCTCTCAGGGGATCAGAGGCTGGCCATGGGCTGAATAGAGGCTGGTCGCAGGCCGCATCTGGCCCCTGGGCCAGGGTTTGGAGACCCCTGGCCTGTGGAGTTTGTCTCTGATGCCTTCCCACTGCAGCTCTGCATGCTGGGAATGACTGCTTGTCAAGAGATTCATCCAGGGCAGTGTTTCTCAAACTGTGGGTCAGGACCCACTAGGTGGGTCACGAGTCAATTTCAGATGGGTCCCCATTCATTTCAATATTTTATTTTTAATATATTAGACTTGATGCTACCATGGCATGTGATTGCATAGGAGAAATGTTACAGATCTGTACTTTTAACAGGCCACTCTGAATATGCTTTTAACAATGATAGTCAATGGAACTTTACTCCTGGGTAAGTATGGGTAGGATTGCAGCCTAGGATTGTTAAAAATTTTCCTGCTTGATGATGTCACTTCCGGTGGGTCCTGACAGATTCTCATTTTAAAAAGTGGGTCACAATGCTAAAAGTTTGAGAACCACTGATCCAGGGACTATACCAATGACATTCAGCAAAGCCATGACTTCGATCTGCTCCAAAACCTGACTGTGTGGGGTCATAACTAAGAATAAGTTATGAAAAGGCGGTTTCGGGTCAGGGAAAGTATTCCAGATATACAGAGATATTAACAGTATTTATATATTATTAACAGTATTTATATACCGCTTTTCAACTAAAAGTTCACAAAGCGGTTGACAGAGAAAAATCAAATAACTAAATGGCTCCCTGTCCCAAAAGGGTTCACAATCTAAAAAGATGCAAATGAATACCAGCAGACAGCCACTAGAACAGACACTGCTGGCGTGAGGTGGGCCAGAGATATAACATTCAGACCTCTTGTTTGCTGACTGTGCTATATTGTGTGCCACAGAATATAAATACAGAGGCATGATATTCTTTCTTTTAAGGTTTATTGATTGACAATGTGCAACACCAACTCCCTGTCTATTCATTGTTGCCATGTACCTTTTGTCCATCATGTCTTCCAAGGAGCTCAGCGTGGTGTACATGGTTCTTTCCCTCCTTTGGTCCTTACAACAACCCTGTGAGGTACGTGAGGCTGAGAGAGATTAACCAGGTTAACCAGGAAGCTTTATGGCTAAGTGAGGATTTGAACTTGGATCTTCCAAGTCTAACTCCCAAACCGATACACCATCCTGGCTCTCTCTATATCATTATATGAGATCCAGACAACAGCCTAGCCCCTGATTTCAATTACCTTTATAACTGTGAGCAAAAATGTTTAACTCCCTGTCTGAAAACAACTGGTGATGAACTGAGAAACCAGGGTCTAACATGAACACATATTGTTCAAGTTGCAAATGTAAACTCTACTTAATAAAAATCTAATAGGTCTCTTAAAAAAACTAATGGATAAAACCTTAATCAATAGATACAGGGGAAAGCAAATAATATGTAAGGAGGCAAATAATACAAATAAGAGCATTAATTTCAGTGGATTAAAGAGCAACATGAACATTTTTAATGAGAAAGCAGACACTTTTGCAATACTCGCTCCATGATATGTTGCCTAGCAACAAGATATAAAAATGATGTACAATACCAGTAATTTCTTCCACATATGAAAACAGCACCCTACCATGGCAGCTTCATAATGCACTCTTACAAAATAAAAATCCATAGAGATCATTTAATCTTCCATTTTCTGTAATATACCTTGTTAAACAATTGTGAGTGTGTGTGTTTTGTTAATGCAGCAAAACACTGATGTTATTTAATGATTAGAGAAGGATTATGTAAAAACAATAGAGGCAGCCACAAAAGAAGCACCAGCATTCCTAAAATAAATTCTATAAAGAATTAGGCCTCTTTACTTGATAGTGAAAGTTCAGAACAATAATTTGTATCTCACGCCTGCCCCAGTACCTGGTTGTTAAACTTTTAAAAAATAATTTGCAAAAACAACCTGACATAGTGGTCAATGTAGTGTAACTGTTTAATGAGTGCAAAGAAAACAAAAACAAAAACTAAAGTAATGAGTGAATCTAAGGAGTAACTAATATAAGGAAGTCAAAATTGCTGCTCTTGGGAATAAATTTTGTTTTAGCCTGAAAGCTCCCTAACATGACAGGTGGAAGTAAATTATATCAGAAGCAGATCAACTTCAAGGTGTTGGCACAGCCATCTGGGAGCAGGGCAGGAACAGCTGTCAATTAGACCTTGGAGCAAGGAGAGAAAGGTAATAGAAATTTTTGCCAGGCTAATTATAAGAGATGCTCTGCAGCCAAAACGTCAAGTGTCGAGCCAAGAGTCAGTGAGAAGGCCAAGAAATTTTGTGCCTTCTGTGACTTGTTACAGGAAAAAATACCTTAAGTAAGCCTTAGTTTTTTGAGATGATTCTGCTCTGAAGGTTCCAAGGCTGAAGAGATGTTTTGCTCATTCCGTACAATGAGATCTCAAGTACCCAAACATGTTTCTTGTCCCAAAGCTGTCATACATGCACAGTTGCCCCTCAAGCTGATGCAGACGGCTGGCTTGAACCAGGAGGCAGAAGACAGTGTTGCCAGTATAATTCAAAGAGGTCAATCACAAACCAGCCACAAGCTTACAACTTCTTCAATTTGGCCTTTCTTCAGGGGTGATTGTCAGGGGTTGGCCCTATTGAGCCACTGACCAAGATCCATGCCTATCCAAGGGCACATCCAGTTGGACCAACTCCTAAGTACTAGTAGAAGAGCCCAATGTGCCATCAGGAGATACAGTGGGGCCAATGTGCCATCAGGAGATTGGAGAGGGTCAGAGGGGGCTCAGAGAACGACTCTGCCCCAAGGCCCCATCAATACTTTTTTTTAAAGTTAGAACACAGTGCAGTGACAAAACGTGTTTATATATGTGAACATAAGAAAAGCCCTGCTGCATCAGGCTATAGACCCATCAAATCTAGCTTCCTGGAGCTCAGAGAGGCCCACCGGATGCCCCAGGGAGCACACAAGGTAACAAGAGACGTGCGTCCTGGTGCCACGTTCTTGCACTTGGCATTCTGTGGTTGCCTACTTCTAAAACAAGGACATACCCATCACAGCATGTTAACTGTGATGGACGTTTTCTTCTATAAATCTGTCCAATCCCCTTTTAAAACATCTAGGCCAGACACCATCACCACATCCTTGTGAAATACATCCACATTCAAAACAGGTAAAAATTCTAGCATCTGCATCATGGATTTCTGGACCAGGAGGACCTCTGTTTCCTCTGAATTTTCTTTCAGCTTATTGACCCCCATCTAGTTCTCAACTGCCTCCAGACAATGCTCCAGGACCTGTACAGGAAACACTCTTGGTATTTCCTGAAAGAGGAGATAGAGCTCCTCTGCTAACTGAATAAGAGGCACTTTTTCAAGTGGGTGCTCCTCTTTTTTTAGCAGTGGGAGAGTAACTGGCCCACCTCACCCCAGCAGTGTCTTTTCTAGTGGCTGCCTGCTGGTGTTCTTTTGCATCTTTTTAGATTGTGAGCCCTATTGGGACAGGGAGCCATTAGTTATTGGTTTTTTCTCTGTCAACCGCTTTGTGAACTTTTTGTTGAAAAGCGGTATATAAATACTGTTAATAATAATAATTAATAATAATAGAGCTGAGTGTCATCAGCACATTGATGACACCCAACTCTAAATATTAGGTTGACTTCTCCCAGCTGTTTCATGTAGATGTTAAACTGCATGGTGGACAAAATACACCCTTGTGGCACTCTGCAATAGCCACAGTGCTGAACAGGTATCCCCCAGCACCACTTTCTGGGCCCTGGCAGCCAAGAGGGAGAGAAATCACTCCAAAACAGTAACTCCAAGCCCCAGCTCAGCCAACTGACCCAGAAGGAAACCATAGTCAATTGTGTTAAAAGCCACTGAGAGGTCCAGAAGGAACAACAGATACACACTCCCCCATCCAGTTCCCAGTGCAGCTCATCCACCAGGGTGACAAAGGCCATCACAGTCCCAAAGCCTAGTCTAAATCTGAACTGAAAGAGATCCAGATAGTCTGTTTCTTCCAAATCAACATCTGGAGCTGAGATGCCACCATCCACTTAACCCCCTTGTGCAAGTAAGGGCGCAATCCTAACCCACTTTCCAGTATTGACATAAGGGCAATGTAGTTTCTAGATAAGGAAACAAACATTCCCTTGCTTTGAGAAGGCATCCGTGAGTGCTCCCCAACTGCAGGACGCAGCATATGTCCCATTGGCACAGCTATGCCAGTGCAAGAAAGTGGGTTAGGATTTGGGCCTAAGTGAGATTAGATACCAGCTGGTAATTATGCAGCATGGTGGGGTTTTTCACGTGATTGGGCATCGAAAAAGCCACCAAGCCCCAGCGACCATGTGAGCTGCCATATTCTGCACTAAGTGTAGTTTTTGGACCTTTCAATCTAACTGCTATGTCACTGGAACCTTTCTTTTTTGCCAGAATTGAACCTATTGCCTTTGCAGACATTTGTCATCTTTATTTCATCATTTCCAATCTTCATACCATGATACCTACTTACAGAAGGGCTAAATATGGTCATTTAAATATATCTGCAGCTACAACACTTTTTCAGAGAATTTCCATAGGCTGCAATCCTATACTCACTTTCCTGGGAGTAAGACCCACTGAATGCAATGGAACTTATTTTTGAGTAGACATGCACTGAATTGCACTGCTAGTAAGTTTCTTATCATTAAGAGTATACTATGATAGTAGGTTACAGAGGGTCTTTTAAAATATTTACATTCATTTTTCATTCATCAGAACTGATGGGTGAGAATGCAGAGTACTAATATTATTCTTAATGTTACCCAGGTAAATAGCCTATGTTGATTTGCCAATTAATAAACAATTCAGTCAGAAACCATCCATTAGTGGCGTCACCAGGGGAGTGTGGGGGTTTAGACTGCACCAGGTTACACCATGGAGGGGTGAAACCAAAATGAACAGCAAAATAGACTGTCTATTAAAAAACCCTCCAGTTTTTCAGGGTTTGACCAGATCACAGCTCTCTCTTCTTGAATGACTACAACCCTAATAATACTCTACAGCAGATAGTGGTGAAAAGGGAGGAAAGGAAACAGGACAGGCGCTGAGTTGGTGCATGCTCTTTGGATGCTATTGAGATGGCCTCAGGGGAGGGGCTCTTTAAAAAACACACTAAAAAACTACTAATAACATTATTAACAGAAAGGAAGGCTGTGTGGAAACAGCTAATCAGAAAGGGTGACACAGAGCCTGGTGATACCACTGCATGCCATGCTTGTTAAAAAAGATTAGGATATCTGATGTTGGGTAGTTGGGATAAAGCAGTTGTTTTCAGACTGGGGCGTTGTGACACCCCAGCCTGAAGGCCCTGGCCTCTTTCCCCTTAAGGGACGGGGGGAGGCAGAGAGAAGGCAGTGACGTGATCCCCAGGATCGCGCTGCTCAGGAGGGCTGCAGGGACTGGGATGCACTCACCAGTCCCTGCAGCAGCCTTCCCAGGGTGCAGGGAGCCCTGTGCGAGCGTCTGCAGGGCTCCCCAGCTTGTCCAAAGTGAAAGTGGAGTGATCACGCCCACCTTTGCAAAACTGGAAGTGGAGGACAATTGCTCCACTTTCACTTCTAATCAGCTGGGGAGCCCTGCAGGTGCTTGTGCAGGGCTTCCCGCACCCCTGACAGGCTGCTGCAGGGACTAGTGAGTGCATCCCAGTCCCTGAAGCCCTCCTGAGCAGCGCGATCCTGGGGATCACATCGCTGCCTTCCCCCTGCCCCCGCTGCCTCCCCTCACCCCCACAAGGACTTACAGTGGTGCAAATTCTCCAAGAGAGTTTGAAAACTGCTGGGATAAAGGATAAATTTAGGTGGGGAGGCAAGGGGAACAATATTGTCACTACAGTTGTACAACACTTTACAAAACCACAAAGATGGAATGTTATGGTGAGCTTCTTACTTTGTTCTAATTTCTGATTACTAGAAGTCAATGTAATAGGTTGAAGAAAACAAAACAGAATCATGTGTTATGTTATTTCCCCTAAATTTTAGCCAGCTGTAGGGCTCAAGTAACTATCTCGATTAGAATATCATAGTAGTATTCTAGTTAAAGGGAAGTAAACGCTAACTGCTCTGTGAGGAGGATGAGAAGAAATAGAAGACAGCAAGGTGAAGGACCCCCATTGCCATCTCCACCTGCTGAATAGAAGAAAATAAAGGAAAAGAAAAGAAGCAGGCAAGGTGTCTTTCCCTTTTTCTCCTGTTGTAATTATTTACCATTAGTTGATTTTATGTAAATCACTCTGGGAGCCTTGTTGACAGAAGGGCAGGATACAAATGCTTCAAATAAATAAATAAAAAGGATGGGAAATATTGCAATGTTATTGAAAAAATATATAAATATGTAAATGCATAAAGGCAAGTGAAGTGTGACACTGCTTCCTAATTGCTTAACGTGATTCCCAGTGGATGCATAAATTAGAGCTCCTATTAGCAGGACTATGAATAATAATCAGTTTACTTTCTGGCTTGTATCTAAATATACTTTCTATATGATTTCATCTTTTATTCAGTCAGTTAAAAGCAGAACATCTAATTACAGTTCCTAAAATGAAGTAAAATAAAATTACTTTTTTGCAACAGAGCATGTGTGATGGCTAATACATATATTTTTTTAATTTAAGAAAACACGTTTTTAGCATATGGAAAAATCATGTTATTATCAATGTACTCCCCTATGACTCTACATTTTAATTCCCTCAATTATTTAGTCATTGCTGATTATGTCTTTTTCACAATTCATTATCCCATTTCCTGCAACGAAGACATTTTATTCATTAAGTGTCAAATTGAAGGGCCTGAGCTTCAGAAAGATAATCAGGAAATAAGTGGCAAATATAAAAGGTCTAGGTTTTTCTGAAGTACTCACTGCTCCATCAAGGCATATCATCTTCTCAAGGAAATTACAGTGCAAGTCAAATAACATTTAAGAAAATTTTAAAGCACCAATCAGCACATAGTAAGTGCAGACTTTATATTTTTTTTAAACACAAATATTTCAATCCATGAAAAAATAAAACCGTTTTCTCCTACCTCTACCTATACATTGTACAGGTTGCTGGGTTTTTAGCGACAATTCCACGGCTCCCTGGATGGTTTTCGCGGCTCCCTGAGGAGCCACAGCTCACAGTTTGGGAACCACTCCACTACCTTGCATGGACCTTGCACTGAATCAGATCAGTAGACATAAACTCCAGTCATGATGCAGGGACCGACCTTTGGTATGCCAAAGGTCTTTGACATGCCCAATGAGACTTATGATTTTTTTCCCTTTGAACAATAAACATGCCATATCGCAAACTACTTTTAAAACTTATTCTGTTTCAAAAGAAGTTTGACATGAAGTATGGGGAGATGCTTTCAAAGAAAAGCATATTCAAAGCCCGTTTGGCATGTGTTTTATTTTGGAACAAGGCCATTATTGCTATCTATTAGCATAAACACAGTGCTACTATATGAGGCTTCTTATATGGCCTCCTGGTATTTCTAACAAACACGTTTATTTGGCAGTAAATTCCAATATTTCAGTGCAACTTACTTCCATGTATGTGGGCTGAGGTTTGAAATGGTTTAGATAAAACAATTCAGAGGGGAGGGTGATGCCATTTCATTTTCTTTCAGTGTCATGTGATTTTGTCATGCATTATTAAACAACCAATCAGCTTGTCCCTGCAGTCAGCACTGTACCTCCTGCTTGTTTTTTAAAAACAAATTTACTTTCTGGTTGCAATGGGTGGGAGTGATTAATCACTTCATCTAACAGCACATTGTTGTCAATCTGAGTCAATGAACTTCAGCCCATCTTTTTTTATGTTGTTTATAATAAGTTTTGAATTTACTCACAAGTTTTATTTCTACCAAACAGAAATCCAATTTTCAAATATAAAAATGAAGTCTCCAAACAGCACACTTTTCTGATTTTAATTGTTTTGTTTTTGGTAATGGCATTTGAGAGATGAAATAAGAACAAACTGGAAGAGGCAGAATCATAAATTTTCATTTTTCAGTAATGCTGACATTTTGTTTTCCATTTTCTCTTAAAGTAAGAAAGGTCTGCTCTAGTTTGGATAATTTTGCATTTTCTATAGTTATTGGCAACAACAGTTTTTAGAAGTCTACCTTATCAAATTACAGTTCAACTGAATCCTACATGCCTAGTATGAAGGTGTAGCAGAAAGTTATGTGTAGTTAATTTTGCTAACTATCTGCAATGGGACAGACATGCTCTCAGATATCTGACCCATCCATGTAATTCAAATACATTTTGAAGTAGGACTATCACCTTTGGTTCCAGGTTTTCACAGATTTTTGCCCTGATCAAGATAAGGAAATTCACATATGGAGGCAGGCTTGTATCCTAATCCCACCGAAACCCCCATGTAGCATTTTGAATGCAGCAACACCAGCTAATGGAGGCTTCTGAAGGTCAATCTAAGACAGCAGGTCATCAGGCCAGGAGAGACCGTGGTAAGTAATGGGACTTCCGGAATGGCTCCTATTTGAAGCTAAATCAGCACAAAAGTAAACAGGGGGGCCCAAATTGTGCCCCACTGTTCTTGGGCTCACGACTCACTAGTGGGTCACAACACACACTTTGGGAAGCGCTAGGTTAGACCATTTTGCAGGGTTTAGGTCAATCAATGGCTAACTCATGACATCTAAATGGAAACTCCAAGACCGGGTGTTGCTTTTATCCCCCACTTTGTACTTCCCAAATACATGTCCAACCTTGTTATACACAGATTTTTTATCCACAGATTTGACTCAACAGGAATGGCCACTGCAAATTCATGTTCTACCCACTGCAAATGCTGATCCCTGCAGAAGGGAAAAAATGCACCCTTTTAAATCCTTTCTTACTGTTGTAGAGATTTTTATCTCAACATGATGAGAAGGGCCCTTTAAATTACAGGAAAACAGTTCTTTACAACAGGTTGAGATAGGGCAGTCTGTTGACAATCCATCAATCATTCTCTCTCCAAGCAACCCCCTCTCTTCACCCCCTCAAGTGAAAGAAAGATAATCCTTCCTAAGTGCTGAGAGAGAGACTGATTGTTGGACTGTCATCTTAATGACTCTATCTTAACATCACAAAGGTCAGCAAGGCTGTTTTTAAATCACCTGAGCAAAGGGACTTTGTTTTTTTAATTGATTTGCTATAGTTTGATTTTTGAGTTCTGGGAACAGAATCCTCTTGAATAAAGAGACTCAACTTGTATGCCCCCCTTTGTAAACAGATTGTTGAATTAGATAGGCCCTTGGTTCACTTCAGCAGTGCTGCCCATATTATCAACCTGCAGCTGGTACTGATGGAATGACTGACATGGCTTGGGAAGGGATCAACTTAGTTGGTGAAATGTTTTCTTTTCATTTGATTCACTCAGAGGTGCTAGCACTGTTGACCCTTCCCTTCTCTGACCAAAGTGACAGACTTCCAAGCAGAAAAGCATGCGTACAAGTCATGGTTGAACCAAGTGACAGCAGAAGGGGGAGCTGAGAGGGAAAACATAGGCACACTTGTAGTCAAAGTACAAAGCTCATTCACTAAGCTATGCCTTCAGGGCCTTTTGCTGACTTTCAGTTCTTCAGGAAAGTTAAAAAGAAAATGAGGGAATGTAAGCTTTCCAACTTTCTTTCTTTCTGACTTACTGGCTTGCATACTTATTTACACTGCAATCCTAACTTGCACTGGAACAGGCAGGCCGCAAGGCCTGCACTGTATGCAGTGCAAGTTTGGGTCTGGCTGAGGCTCCACCCAAGGCAAGGGGAAACTTCTCCCCTTACCCTGGGGAGAGCCGCAGCGGCCCCAATGGGTCTACTCAGGTCTGCGCTACCTGACGAGGTACTGACAAGGAACTGCTGCTGCCACCTGGGAACTGGGGCTAAGATCTGGCATAACTGCTAGATCTTGGCCCCACCTCCTCCCCATGCCTCTCCCAGACCCCCGCGCTGAACTCGGCCAACATGGACTTACCTGCTGGTTGGTGCACCTTACTCTAAGGGAGGCGCAAACACGCTTTATGGCATGTTTGCAATCCTCCCAGGTTAGCACAAGGGACTTGCGCTGGCACAGGACACAATTAGGATTGTGTCCTTATTTGCTTATTTAAATTTGCTTGCTCACTTTATTTATTTTTCACATTTTTATACTGCCCTTCCTTCAAAGAGCTCAGAGCGGTGTACACAGCTGCTCCCCATTGATTCATTCACTTGATCACTTATTTTCTTGTTAATCTGCTCATTCACAGTGTACTTTGTACTTATATTTTATTTTAGGGCCAAATTATATGGAATATAGACATCCTTAAGTGTGGCACCATCTTTTTTCAATCAAAAGGCAGTTGTAAGAGCTTCCAATCTGGAACTGCAGTGCATAGGATAGGTGGTCTTCTTCCTGTGCCATTTTTCCAGTAAAAATCAGTTCCCAATGCTGCTACTTGCCTCTGAATGGGCTCTTTATAGCAAATACTGAATATATTCCATTTCTTTTCCATTCATTTACTTTGTTATACATTGATTTATAGGTACGGGAAAGTTGAAAATAAAGGGAATGTAAATGCAATACAAATGTGATACACTCCAACAGTAAGAGGATGAGGTAATCTTTTGATAAATTCTACGTTGTTCAGAATTTAAAAAATTAAATAATAAGCACAATTTGAACATTCCACAATGCCCCTAAAAATTTAGTAAGATATCCCCATCTTGCACCCACTCTTGCCAGAGATTATGCCTTTAATTCTTTTCCTCAACCATTAATCAAAGAGGGTTTGGAAAAAAAAATGTTTTTTTCATTTGGGTGATGGAGTAGTACCAGACATAAATCAACAACTTAATGAATACATCATAAATGTCCCATACTCGTTTTTAGGAACATAAAGCTTAGATTTTAGACCTTTTTTTGCTGCCTGACCTACTATATTATCAAGTATAACAGAAATACAGGGCATTTAAGGTAAACACAGACTTTACTTAGTACCTCACCCTTATTCTTAAAACTATTAATTTTATAGACCACCTGGGAGGCTATATCAGAAAACAAACTTTTGCCATGTTAAACCACCAAGTCATATCAGGCACATTCTAAGTTGTTAAATAATGGAAGGATAAACTTTAGTCCTACCCGTAAAATTTCTTCAACACAGCTGTCATCTCCTGTCCCATTGTCCTGTAAACAAAGAGGAAAACACATATATAAAGGGAAACAATGAACAGCATGGCTGAATATATGCCTTCAGGCAACATGTACGAATGTTAAGGTGAAGGTGTCTTTCTTGCATCTGGGAAATTGTGGCCCAATAGCTTTTGCTCCAATGTTGTTACATTTTATTATTAAATAGAAACGCGTATTTTACTCATGGACATCAAATAATAAAATACTGCATTCCAAATCACACATGCTACAAAAATTGCACAACTGCCACAAATATCTTGTTTCAGATATAATTTAAAATAGTTTTTTTTAAAAATTTGTTTTTGCCATCATAAAACAAGCTAGAAAGGCCTTCTTATGCACTCTGCTGACAGCAATTTTTTTTAAATTGCTATGCCACTCCAAGATCACAATTCAAGAGAAATTTCTCCTACACATGCCCCACTGATCTGAAGTGACTGCTGTGCACTTCAGCATAGAATTCAATGGCCCCAAGTGAACTTTGCACAGAAGACATTTGAGATGAACACCACCAAATAAATCAAAGTGGAATAAAAGGTCAAGAAACTATATACAGTAGAAAAAAGTAAAATTGCCAACAGAATCTTGTCTGTTAACTATCTTCTTATTCTCTTTAATGCTAGTTACCATTACCTAGCAACTATAAGGAATATGTTTATACTGTAAAGTATTACTAAGTTGCATCTAGAAATTACACAACATTCAGTTAAAACTATTTCTATAATTAGTTTTAAATGTCTGCATGGTGTATCATTCTGAAATTCCCACTAATATCTCCTAATAAATTTATTTAATGACATTGATATGCTAGTTGTGAAAAACTATGCAGTAATTCTCAGTTATGCAGTAAACAAGAGATGGGAATATTGCACTCTTATTCAAATGGAGAGTTACCAGCATAAGTATTGTTTTAAACTCAGTCAGTGTGATGATTTTAGAGAATGATTTTAGAGAATCCCCTTTCTAGGGTTGTTAGACATTAAATGATTGGGTGGGTGGGGGGGACACACATCTTAACTCAATTGTACGTGGATATAAATGCAATCACACAGATCCCAAATGCTAGAGCACTGCTTCATTTCCACCTCCCATAAGCCACCATGCCAGTTAGTAAATAGTGCTGAATGTGTCTGAGATGCTTCTCTTCTATGAGTACAGTCTGAACCATTGTAAGATTGAGCATTATCTTAAACAGTCTTCAAATAAGAAAGAAAGAAAGAAAGAAAGAAAGAAAGAAAGAAAGAAAGAAAGAAAGAAAGAAAGAAAGAAAGTTATCATCAGGCTGCGCCTGAAGCGGCACCAAGCATTTGTCCCCTTTCCTTTTCTTCCCTGCATGTATATTAAAGTGCTCCTTCTCCTCATCCTTCCTACTCCTTCTGTGTCCTGGCTGTCATCACAACCTCCACAATACTTGTTCCAGCTCTGTGTTTCAAACAAGTTGTGTGAGCAAAATTTGGGGAGACAGCAAAAGGGGAAGACTTCCTTTTCCATTCTCAAGCTCCTCCTGCCTTGGACCAATGAAGGTAGTGAGGCACCCCATGCAAAATTTTTACTTCTCCCAGGCCAATGCTAAAAGTGAGTGCTTCACCCAGTGTTATAGTGGGCTGGCTTTGACAGTGGAGGCAACATGGTGATGCAGAAATGCCACGCCCCCATGTCATCGTGTCACCCCTGTCCTGTGCCAGGTATGCACCCCCTGCTTCTGGAATGGCTCCATTTTGGAGCCACTTGAACCCAAGAGAGGACAGTTGGCCCAATTCAAGGCACTCACCACTTCC
This sequence comes from Tiliqua scincoides, assembly GCF_035046505.1. Classification (NCBI taxonomy): domain Eukaryota; kingdom Metazoa; phylum Chordata; class Lepidosauria; order Squamata; family Scincidae; genus Tiliqua; species Tiliqua scincoides. Next base: position 90,511,025 of record NC_089823.1, read on the forward strand.
AATGATGAATGCTGCATGCGCCCCTACAATGAGCCCAGGAAACACCTGGAGCACCTCGGAGGGGCAGCATGTCACCCCATTCACCCCCACCCACATGCCACCACCCCCGACACCCCCCTGCGGCCTGGCACCTAGGGCTTGGGGGCCTCCCAGCCACCCCTTTGTCCACTACTGGACCTTGCAAAGAATTAATTCTGTTTCATAGCATTTGCCCTATCCCCTTTCAGTAATCCTTTCAATCTTTGTTGTCTAATGGTTTGTGGTTTGACTGCCTCTCTGGCTGGTTTTCTGCTTCTGGTGCATTTAAAAAAATGTTTCTAATTTGGCTTGGGCTGCAATCCTAACCACACTTTCCTGAGAGTAAGCCCTATTGAACAAAATAGGACTTACTTCTCAGTAGACCTGGTTAGGATTGTGCCCTTAATGTGTTTAGTATTACAATTCTAATTTCTCCTCAGAATTCTTCGTCTGCTTGTCCTTGTCCAAATGTTGTAAACTTAGATTTGTTTTTTTTTTTAAAGAATTTGTGTATTTTTCCTTTCTTCCCACTTTTTAGGGGAAGTTTTCTGCCTTTAAAAGTACAGCAACAAACAGCAGCCTGACTCCTAAAATGACCCAGTTTTCTGAGCACTCTGTCCTCCCCTCTAATTGACCTCTACCTGGGTAGCCTTTCCACAAGAGGCAGGAGAGCATTCTCAGTTTTATTGGAGAAAAGACTGCTCTCAAGTCCCACAAGCCCTGTACATTTACTGCCCCAGCAGTTTTGCTCTGAACCTCAAGATAAGATTCATTCAAAAACTTATCAGTGCAGAGGTTCTGCTCTCTCAGCTAGGTTCAGAATGATCAGAGATACTAAACTGTCTGAAATCTCAGAGGAAAAGGGTTTTTACTGCTTCGTGGATGGAAAATGCCAGCATGCACATTTCTTTTTCCTTTCTGTATGTGATTTCTCCTTCCCTGGAAAACTCCCCTTTTTGTTTGCTGTTAGTTGCTGTTATAGCGATAGGCTGAAAAGGAACTTTCAGGGAGCAAAAACCACATATCAAGACCATATTTACTGCTGGAGCATCCCACTTGCCCCAATTTTGTGCATAACTTTGAAAATCTCCCTAAAGTACTGAAGGGCACCCAGGGACTAAATACTGATATAGGAATGAACCTTTCCATACTTACCAGGGAGTAAGTCCTATTGAAGTCAGCGGGGCTTTGTTAGACATGGTCAGGATTGTGCTACACATACAGCTGATGTTATTTACCATATTTATTTCTAACATTTTTATACTTCCCTTTCTCCAAGGTGCTCCTGGTGGTATATGTGGTTCCTTCCCTCCTTTTGTCCTCACACAACAACCCTGTGTGGTAGGTGAGCTTGAGAGATAGTGACTGGCCCAAAGTCACCAAGGAACCTTCACGGTTGAGCGGGGACTTAAACCTGCATCTTCCAGGTCTAAGTCCAACACCAGAACAATTACATTATCTGTTTAAAAGCAGGTCATTTAAAGCCTCATCAGTGAGCTTTAGCATTTTATTTATAGATTTATGTCTTCTCCTTTGATCAAAATTATCTCAGGGGGAGGGGGTCCTACAATAACAATAGAAACCAACCTGAGAACTCAATAGATCTCTGGTCAGTGCTTCTCTAGTCCCCTCTAGTCAGGATGTGGTGATGGCATCTGGACTAGATGCCTTTAAAAAGGAATTGGACCAATTCCTGGAGGAAAAATCCATTATGGGTTACAAGCCATGATGTGTATGTGCAACCTCCTGATTTTAGAAATGGGCTATGTCAGAATGCCAGATGCAAGGGAGGGCAAAAGGATGCAGGTCTCTTGTTATCTGGTGTGCTCCCTGGGGCATTTGGTGGGCCGGGCCCATCTACAGGAAGTTGGACTAGATGGGCACATGGCCTGATCCAATGAGGTTGTTCTTATGTTCTTATGTAGGAAACTGGTCGTTGGAGAGGACTTGTTTTTAGGCAGGGAGAAGGTGAGGTCCCTGTAGGTGTTTCATTCTCTGGCTGATGGCTGTCAGGTTGGGTTTTTTTTGTTCAAGATTAACATATGATCCAATCTTAACTGGGCTGGGTGGCAGCAGAATGGATGCTCCGCTGGCGCTGACTACAGGAAAGCAGTCAGCACCAGCCATAAATGTCACTCCAGCAGTGTGCTCCAGCCTTCCCACCCACCCCAGTGGACTCCCAGAAGCCCACCAAGGAAGGTAGGTGACAGGGGAGGCAGGGAGTGGGTAGAGGAGGGCAGATGGCAGTAGAGAGGGGGAACAGGGGTAGGGAGACTGCAGGAGGGCATGGATCCAACAGTGATGGCACGCACTTTTCTGCAGCCTCCCCACCGCCTTCCTCTTCTGAGACTTGCTCTAGCAAAATTATTAGCAGATTCCCTGCTAAAACCTCTCAGTATGCTCCCCCATTGGATACAGCACACTTGTTTTTGGCACGGCTGCATCAGTTGTGGGGGGAATAGGATTGGGTTGTTAATTACATAGAAGAAGGTGATGAGGGCAGCCCACTCCTCTGCCTGTCTACTAATTAAGTAAGTCCCATTATAGTCAATGTGGCTTTCTGCCAGGGTAAGTGTGGATAGGATTGCAGCCTAGCTTTCCAGAGAACTAGGAATGATACTGTAACACCCTAATTGTCCATAGTAAACATTCTTTTTTTCTGTCACTGGGAAAAACAGTTTAGTATGAAAGCATTCAAACTGCTTTGGAATATGGGATTTGAGGAGCTCAGACTCAATCTTGTCACTATTTTACATTATGGTTTGGGATTTTGAAACTGTCAGCAAAGCCTCAATTAAGGTTTGAAAAGAATTGAAAACTATTCAGTCCCCTCCACTTTTCCAACATTATTGAAGCAATCAATTATAAACAGCTTCAATGATAATATTTCATTAAAAAAAATGTTTGGGCACCTCCAGTGAAATATTTAGGCATGCTAGCGAGGCAGCCTCATAACTCTAACTTGTTGTTCATAAAAAAGCACACTACAGACCAGAAAAAATAAGAGGGAAATGTAATGGACTGAAATTGTATAGTTCTATTAATAAAATATAAGGCATTAATTGTTATTGTGAATGATTGATTGTGTAAAATCAATATTTTTTTCACAGTATATTAATGTTTTTCTTTATTTATAAAAAAAATGAGTGCTGTGCTGAACAAACTTTCTTGCTACATTGCTAATAATTAAAATTACTACCGCAAAGTTTGTCCTGCCAGGTGCTAGGACTCCCATCCAGCAATCCTTCTGCTAAGGAAATGCAGAGCAACCTCAGTATTTAGCCTAAAGTTAGGTTTCTCACCTCAAAAGACAATGTCTTTCCATAATAGCCACCTGGGACTCTTTGAAAATGTGTTTCGCATAATAAATTATCTACTGTACCATGTTTATTCATATACCGTATGCTGTAAATATTAAATTGAGTATTTGTTTGAAATAGAAGTTGGGGGGGGGAGTTTTCACAGTGGAAACTGGATCCTTGAGTCATTATAGAAGATAAGCTTCTTTGCACAATATACTAATGTTCCACCTTAAGAACGTATGCTGTAATCACATGTACAGTGACAAAGGTAAATCCCATTAAATCCAATGTGGTCAATGCAAACTCAATGTTTACTTCAATATACATACACATAGGTATGGATCACATCTTTTCTTTAAAAGACGTTAAGCTGCCTTTCAGAAGAAGCTTCCAAGGCAGCTAACAATTTTTTTCAGAAAAAGAAAAAAAATCAAACATTTAACATTAACAAAATAAAAAATAAAAAAGAGCGGCAAGAGTAGTAATGAAAACAGAGAAACAGCAGGAATAAAATGAATCCATTAATAGCTAAGAAGGAAATACTTTTTACCAGGCCAATGGAAAGTTGCAATGCTAGTAGAATGCAATAACTTTATATATGGATATCATATTCTGGGTCCAACCAAGTTGTTACATTCATCTTTTACACATTCCTGACATGTTGTGGGAAAGTGGTTCTGGATCAATGTAAGGGCTGTTTGACTGACACTAAAAGAGACTGGGGATATGAATTCAGAAATGGTCACCCCGGAAGTAGGTGGCACCTGCACTGGTGATGCCACTGCTCCAGACCAGTCCCACTAAGTGTGCATTCTTTTGATGAGCTGCACAAGTGCAATTGCTCAGAACTCTAGTATGTTGTGTGTACGACGCAGACTTCTCTCTATAAAGATGGTCAGTGCCAGCCCAATCCTATCCAGAATTCGGCTACCGGCCAGAGCACATTGCAAGACACATCCATTTTTGCAAAATGGTTGCCGAAAGCACATGGAACACTCAGTCAGTGACCATTTTCAGTGTGCTGCCACAAGAGACAGCAGCACTCCCCAGTCGTAGCCTGTTCCTACCGTGTCATAAGAACATAAGAACAGCCCCACTGGATCAGGCCATAGGCCCATCTAGTCCAGCTTCCTGTATCTCACAGCGGCCCACCAAATGCCCCAGGGAGCACAGTAGATAACAAGAGACCTCATCCTGGTGCCCTCCCTTGCATCTGGCATTCTGACATAACCCATTTCTAAAATCAGGAGGTTGCGCATACACATCATGGCTTGTACCCCATAATGGATTTTTCCTCCAGAAACTTGTCCAATCCCCTTTTAAAGGCATCTAGGCTAGACGCCAGCACCACATCCTGTGGCAAGGAGTTCCACAGACCGACCACACGCTGAGTAAAGAAGTATTTTCTTTTGTCTGTCCTAACACTCCCAACATTCAATTTTAGTGGATGTCCCCTGGTTCTGGTATTATGTGAGAGTGTAAAGAGCATCTCCCTATCCACTCTGTCCATCCCCTGCATAATTTTGTATGTCTCTATCATGTCCCCCCTCAGGCGTCTCTTTTCTAGGCTGAAGAGGCCCAAACGCCGTAGCCTTTCCTCATAAGGAAGGTGCCCCAGCCCCGTAATCATCTTAGTCGCTCTGCACCTTTTCCATTTCCACTATGTCTTTTTTGAGATGCGGCGACCAGAACTGGACACAATACTCCAGGTGTGGCCTTACCATCGATTTGTACAACGGCATTATAATATTAGCCATTTTGTTCTCAATACCCTTCCTAATGATCCCAAGTGTCCACTAGAGAAGGCAAGGCAGCAGTAGGAGTGGGCAGGGAGAAGGTGAAACTGGGAGGGGAAGGGGAGGAATGGGGGCAGTAAGGCTGTGGGAGGGGGTGGATCCAGCAGCAACGGTGCATGCCAGATCCTATCCCCTCTTTTAACGGCCTCCCTACCTACAGCTATAGAGCTGGCACAAGTTTAAGGAGAGCCAGGGTTAAGGAGGCACAAGGTTAAGGAGAGCCAGTGAGGAGCTGGAGAGCAGTTGGGGAATTAACTCCCCTTTTCTTTTTGAAGCCTCCTGATCCACCCCTTGCCTCCATGCTGGATACAGCATATTCGTTTTGATGCATCGGTGGGGGGGGGGGGGAGAGAGAGATAATAGGATTGGACCCTTACCCTCCCATTTTATACATTTTATACATGAACTCAGAATTAGACCTCAGTCAGTTAAATGGCACTTACTCCTAAATAAGTTTGCATAGGATATAAGCTGAAGTTTTTTGAGTACATTCATCAAGCTTGTTTTGCCAAAAATCCCAAATCCATCTTTGGTGCTTGTCAGTAATAGAATGACACTTACAACAAAGGAGGACATTATGGAGCAATTAACCTTTCTGCAACTCTGTAATGAGACTCTGAACAGCAGCTGCTTCTACACTATCCAATGTATTAAAATGGGTTAGTTCATATCAGACCTTTTTAGAAAATGTAAACTAACAATATATCAGTAAAAGCTATTTGATGTGCAAATGAATTACATCCCTGCTTACATTATTTAACACTAACCATAGCTGTTTTGTGCATTTGTAATTAGTGAGCTATAAAAGATGCCATAACTAAGAACATAATGAGAGCTGTTTATAAATGATAATTGGCATGCAGTCCCACTGAGGTGAAGATTATATGAATGAATTCAGCAAATGAGAAGTTATGTGGGAAGACTCTGCGGGTCACCTCCTGAAACAGAAGGATTACCTACCCTCATCTGTTAAGATGGGGGATTGTGGCCTTTATCACTGCAAGGAGCAGGGAAACTTCCCATAGGCCAAGAACCTGCTACCACCACATCCATTCCCATAGAGGTAGAGGAACAGAAGATGAATATGGGGAAGTAAAGAGTATGAACTTCTTAGGATGCTAAGAGGAAGAAGTTGGAACATTTGGGAGGGAGGTGGTGGAACCCTCTTTCCTCTCACTAGTCTGCAAATTGTTGAGCATTTATTTACAGCCCTATCCTTTTCAGGATTGAACTGTTGGGTGGAGAGATTTACAACAGCGGAAGTCACTTCCACTTTCGTAAAATGGCTACCAAGCGCGTTGTTGCTGGCCATTCTGTGTGTGTTTCCGCAAGAGGTGGCAGCTGGGAGGATTACCAGTACAACCCAATCCTTTGCAGTTCTTCTCAGAAGCAGTCCTATTTGTGCCAGTCATTCAATGAGGCCTTCTCAGTAACAATGGAGCTCACAGGAGCCATGTGTTTGGAAAGTGTGATCATTACAAACCGCCTCACCCTGGCTTCCTTGACCCCTTTCTCCCCATCCCTGATTCTCCAGCCAATTCTAAGGCAAGAACCCCCTTGGGCTCCTTCTTCTGCCCTACCTCATCCTAAGAAAAAAATCAGACTGCCCATCCTTGATCCAATGAGCATTGGTTCCTTCAGAAATGGGAAAGAGAGCCCACTTCTGCCTCCCCCTCCCCCACTCGATGCAAAAGTAAAACATTAACCCTTCCCTGCCTCCTGGCCTGAACTTCCCTGCTGCTCTCCCAGTCTGAATGATGGCTCCACTAGGTCTTTCATGTCACACACAAAAAAAAAAAAAAAAAAAAAGCAAGTACACCCAGATACAGGCAGACTTGATTCTGCATGCATGGGAACTGAGTGCCAAGTCAGTGGCCTCACATTCAAGTCAATGCTAGAGTCATCAACACAGATGACTCGAGTGTAAACAAGCCAGCAAAAAACAAACATGTGTTTTGCAACTTAGACTCAAGTCACCTCACTCGAGTTTCCATCCCTGTAGTCCAGAAAAGACATAGGGAGCCTCAGGGCTTACTGGAAGGTAAGTAAACATTATTTTTACTTATCTCTGCCCTCGACTTGCTACACACAGCTGGATGCAGCACGCACCTTCGGCATGGGTGCATCGCCATGGCTGGCAGGGGATAGGATTGGGCCCCTAGCATTGGAATACCTATCTGTTAAAAAGTGACCCAGTAAAAATGTATGATTAAAATGTAAAGCCTTTGGACATAAGACCTTCTGTTTTGTTTCCAGTATTCAGAACTGTTGCAATGATCAAACACCCCTCGCTTCTTTTTTTTCTCCATCCATTTTACTGTGACACTTTAAAATCTGCTCCATTGCAGAACAACTGAATGGCCAGGAAGATTGGTCATTTGTGGAATGCTTGTCTTAATCATTTAGGTCCACTAATGACCCCTAAGCAGCCCATCTACTGGAATTGGCATGCACCAGCCAAGCCAATTAAGCATCCAAGCCCACCTAACTAGAGATCAAGTAGGGATGCGCAGGTGGCCACAAACAATACAATTGGAAGGACCTATGACCTCACAGAACCTAAAGGTCAAGCCCCCGGATATTTGTGCATTTTCTGTTTTGGTTCCCTCATAGAGATTTCTGTGCTTTGCCAATTCCAACAGCCTGACTAGGTGTCTGGAAAGCTGAGGACCTGAATGAGTATACTTAGGGATCCATGAGTAAAAGCATGTTAGGGATTTGATTACTCTTTATATATTGTTTGCAGATTTTAGCTAGCATACTTCAGCCAAATGCTGTAACTGTCCTTGGATCAGAAAAAGGAAGGTGAGATCAAATTTCTAGGGTAAAAAATATTCCTTTAAGGATGTGACAAAAGGAAACCTGACACTTCTAGCACACAGGGGCATTTAGAAATTACTTGGAGGAAAGCATATCACCCATTTTTCTGTGGCTATAAAAAGACTCTGCTGAGCTTTTGCCTCATGTTTAAAAGAGCGCAATAACAACTAATAACCTATTAATCAGCACTATTCACATATTGGTTCTTATTCTACCATTACTTAATAATTATAAAAATTTCAATGAACATAACGCATTTTATTATTTTACATTGAATGCACCTTTGGGCTTTGAAAAAACACACACTACTGTGCAATGCCTGAAAATTAAGAGCTTTTCTAATTAAATGAATCATAAATCACTAAATATATTAAGTGCCTCAAACATAATAAAAATCCCTAAGTCAAGGAGAAATATATCAGCATTGTCTATAATCGGCAACATGGATATGATCACAGATGTTTCCAAAAACTCTCAAATAGAATAAAAGTAGTTATCTGGTGTTTAGTGGAGTGGTTAACCAGCATTTGGTTAACCAGCATTTCCATGAGGCTAATAAAACAGTGGTTTTTCCATCTCTCTTGGCTTTAAGTAAACAAACGTCTGCTGCCTTGTGTGACTGCCCCAACTGCCTGAAAGTGAGAATCATTTTCATCTATTATTTACTGGCCAACTCGAGGTTAGGGTAACTGATGTCTGTTCCAGAGCCTCCTAATCCCTTAAATAACTTTGATGCAATGAGGTCTAAATCAAACAAAAACAAAACATGGAATGAATTGAATCAATCTTTGGCCTATGTCTAGATAACAACAACAACAACAACAACAAAAGATTTGAGTAAGGTCTTTAATTTTTTTTTTCTAATTTTGACATGTCCTTTGAGTTAGTATTTTCAACGCAGTCCAACAAAATATATGACAAGAATACTCACCTCGATTATAGTTTGCATTACTGCATTATTTTGAAGCTGTTCAGCACTCTTATTCACCTATCTCTTGCTTTATCTCAACCTCATGTTCCTTCTTTTTCACCCTCACCCTCATTCTCCTCAGCCTCTTTAGTCCTCACTGCCTTTAAACTAATTAGCTCTGGTTACTGACATGATTTTATTTATGGGTATCTGTGCTACCATCAGGTCAAAAGTAGTGCAAAGTGTATCATCAAATCACTTTGAAAAATCATATGGGTTGGTTGCCACAGCCAAGTTAAGGATAGCAAAGGCAGAGAAGGAGGGAAGTGGTATTAAGAAGTAACAAAGGGACAAAAGAATGCTGAAATGCAAAAACTCAAAGCCAGTATGTTGAGCAATCACCAAGAAGCAAAGCTGGTTTTTGAAATTTATTTTTAAAATACATGAAAGATCATACCTTTGTTATAGCCTTATCCAGCGGTTTTCAAACTCTCTGGGAGCTCTAAGAGCTCTAAGCTCTGGCGGGGGCGAGGTAGCGGGGGTGAAGGATCCCCAGGATTGCGTCGCTCAGGAGGCTGCAGAGGCTTGGTTGTACTTACCAGAGCCTCCTGCAGCCTCCCGGGGGTGCGGGCAGCCTGAGTAGGCTCCCCAAAGCTTAGAAAGCAAAAGTGGAGCAATCGTGCACCACCTTTGCTAAACCAGAAGTGGAGCACGATTTCTTCACTTTCACTTTTGAAGCTTCAGGGAGCCCTGCAGATGGTCACGCAGGGTTTCCCGCACCCCCGGGAAGCTGCAGGAGGCTCTGGTCAGTCAAGCCCCTGTACCCCCTGAGCAGTGCGATCCTGGGGACCGCACCACTGTCTCCTTGCTGCCCCTGGCCCTTAAGGGGGAAAGAGTCTTTGGCCCTCAGACTGGGGCACTGCGACACTCCAGTTGGAAAAGCCCTGGTCTTGTCAATTCTATAAGCATGCCAGAGTGCAGTGCAGAACATGGACTCACACTTAGAATACAACTGTAACATTTCTTGGAAGATGTCTGTGGATTAAGCACTAGGCTAACCCCCTCCCCATGTGACAGGTGGCGTGCTGGCTGGGTAGCCAGGAATGGGGGTGGCATGCATGCTGAGGGAAGTAAGGTTAGGGGGTGAGCCAGGACCGCTCTGACAACACTTGTCCAGGTTGGTGAGGCTGGTTGACAAACCCCCTGGCCAGCTCACAGCTTATCGGGTCAGTGCTGGCCAGCTGCCTTGACCCCTTGGGATCAGCTGGGATAGGCTAACCCTGTCTCTGACAGGGTGACGCATGGAGTCAAGATATCACGTCCATGGGGTCTCAGGAGAGGTAAACGGCTAGTGCCATTTTCTCCCAAGCTCTTAGTGACCAGCACACTTTGGGGTTTTTACTAGCTTAATCTTTCCCTGCTTCAGGTTATTGTTATTAATGCAAGAAATTGCAAGCCTCTGTCTCGTGTCCTTCTTGGGGGATGCCTGGATAATACACCTGTAATATTTCTTGGAAGGTGTGTGTGTGTATGTGTGTGTGTTTTGGTCTTAGACCAGGGCTACCAGAATACTGTCACTGGCAGTGGTGCAGTTAGTGAGAGGCGGGGAGGCCATCTGTCCTAGGTGACACCACAAGTGACACCACCTTGGGGGGGTGACCAGAATTGCTAAAATGGCAGTTTTTAGGAATAATACCATCATGTTATATACCAGGGGTCTCCAAACTTTTTCGCCAGAGGGCCGCATCAAATATCTGGCACAGTGTTGAGGGCCGGAAAAAAAAATTTAAATATAAAATTTATTTAAATAAATTAGAGATGGAACTTAGATGAGTGATTAAATGAATGAATGGGATCATTCATTCAACATCTCTGGCCCTTGAACACCCTCCAGATGCAACCAGAGCATAGTTCCAGTCATGTTTGGCCAAGCGGGCCAGAGGTTTTCAGGGGACAAGATAGCCATGGGCCGGATAGAGGCTCAATGCACTGGCCAGAGCCTGATCAGAGCATCTGGCCCCTGGGCCGGGGTTTAGAGACCCCCTGTTATATACCATTTGATGGAGAATTTACAGGAGAATACAATGAAAAAACCAGAGTGAAATATCTCCATTCTATTCTATCAAAAGTTATGGCCAAAAAAACAGAAAACAAAAATGCATGGAGCCCTGTGGAAAGTGAAACTGAGCCATATCACATATTTGCTTGCAAGTAGGCGAACTTGCCTTAGTCCAACAGAAAGGGCAGGCTGAGAATAATCCAACAACATAAGAATGATCCAATGAACACAGCCCCCCAAAAACACACAAGAAGGAAGTCCCTCACTCCAAGCTGAGTTCATACAGTTCAAGATTTGGGAAAACCCATCTTGCAGGTTGCTCTTTTAGCAATGCCACTTCTGCCAAGGTGGCACTTCACAGCTCAACAGCTGAGAGGTGCTCTGCAAAGTAATGCTTTCGCAGAGGCAGTGCTGTTGAAAGGGTGGCCTGTATTACAAATGGGCTCTCCCAGCACATCCACAGCTTCTCCCTTTCTCACCCCTCTTGGTTAGCCTCTTTCCCTATACAGTTCCTTGCCTTCTGAGGCTTCCACCTGTCTTCCCCTCCCAGTGTCTCAGCAGAAGCGCTGCTGCTGAAAAGACAGCCCTGCATGAGCCCAATTATCAGGTGGGCTGCTGTTTCAACATTGACACCTCCGCACTGCTGAAAGGTTAGCCCCCACATGATAATTGGGCACTCCCAGCACTGTCTTTTCATCAGTGCCACTTCTACTAAGGTGTCACTTCAAGCTCAGCAGCTGATGTTGGTGCTGGGAGAGCCCAACTACCAGGTGACTTGGATAAAGAGCTTCTGGGGGCATAAGAACATAAGAACAGCCCCACTGGATCAGGCCATAGGCCCATCTAGTCCAGCTTCCTGTATCTCACAGTGGCCCACCAAATGCCCCAGGGTGCACAACAGATAACAAGAGACCTCATCCTGGTGCCCTCCCTTGCATCTGGCATTCTGACATAACCCATTTCTAAAATCAGGAGGTTGCGCATACACATCATGGCTTGTACCCCATAATGGATTTTTCCTCCAGAAACTTGTCCAATCCCCTTTTAAAGACGTCCAGGGCATATACCATCACCACATCCTGTGGCAAGGAGTTCCACAGACCAACCACACGCTGAGTAAAGAAATATTTTCTTTTGTCTGTCCTAACACTCCCAACACTCAATTTTCGGGGATGTCCCCTGGTTCTGGTGTTATTTGAGAGTGTAAAGAGCATCTCTCTATCCACTCTATCCTTCCCACGCATAATTTTGTATGCCTCAATCATGTCCCCCCTCAGGCATCTCTTTTCTAGGCTGAAGAGGCCCAAACGCCATAGCCTTTCCTCATAAGGAAGGTGCCCCAGGCCAGTAATCATCTTAGTCGCTCTCTTTTGCACCTTCTCCATTTCCACTATGTCTTTTTTGAGATGTGATGACCAGAACTGGACGCAATACTCCAGGTGTGGCCTTATCATCGATTTGTACAACGGCATTATAATATTAGCTGTTTTGTTCTCAATACCTTTTCTAATGATCCCAAGCATAGAATTGGCCTTCTTCACTGCCGCCACACATTGGGTCGACACTTTCATCAACCTGTCCACCACCACCCCAAGATCTCTCTCCTGATCTGTCACAGACAGCTCAGAACCCATTAGCCTATATGTGAAGTTTTGATTTTTTTGCCCCAATTTGCATGACTTTACACTTACTTACATTGAAACGCATCTGCCATTTTGCTGCCCATTCTGCCAGTTTGGAGAGATTCTTCTGGAGCGCCTCACAATCACTTCTGGTCTTCACCACTTGGAAAAGTTTGGTGTTGTCTGCAAACTTAGCCACCTCACTGCTCATCCCTGTCTTAAGGTCATTTATGAAGAGGTTGAAGAGCACCGGTCCCAGGACAGATCCTTGGGGCACACTGCTTTTCACCTCTGGGTAACATCTGGGCCATGGGTCTTAAGTTTCACATCCTATCGCTAGGCCTTATAAAACTCTATGTTAGTGTGTCATCTGCTTAATTTATTGGAAGCAGTAGTCACAAAAGACTTGGCTCTCCTCTCGACCTTTGTTTTGGCCCTATCCAAACCACTTCAATCCTAACCTGTTTACTCTGGTCAGTTTAGATCCCATGGTTGTCTCAGAAGCCAACAAATGACTTCTGCTGAGGCCTGACATTTCTTTAGTATATGTTCAGTTTTTATTGAGGACTACTTCCTCATATCATTAAATATAATATTTCAAAACAAGTTGAATAAAGCATATCAACAAATTGCTACTCAAATTATCAAATACTGGGATTTTCAAACATAATATCTATAATTTTTTTTTAAAGTTGTGAACAAAGTGTAGCAATCTATATTTAGTAGTATTACATTGACACATGTGTCAGTGTGTTTATGTATTAGGAAAGGAAAATTAAATCAGTGATTTCTCTTTCAGAACATCCACTCCCAAAAAAGAATTAGGAAAAAAAACCCAGTATGAACAAGTCACACATTTGCTCTTAGGAAAAAATCAATCATGCTCTTTCACCGTGGCTGTTTTTATTGTTATCCTGACTCATTAAAGAAAGTCAGGAATGATTGTGCTGCATTTTTAATGCTTCCACATGTTTTTCATGCTTCCACAGAAAGCTCACACTGAAGTATTTTTTTCACAGATGCAAATGCAGTATCCGACTTGTTTTATCCTCCAGAGCTCTGACTCATGCACTGATGGAAATTCAGGACTATTCTTGGCAGCAGGAAGCTCAGGAAACAAATATGCATACATTTAAAAATGATATTGTATGGTTTTATTGTGTGGAAACAGCAGGTCGTAACAAAAAACCCTGAAGAAGCGATCAAATAATGAAGAGTAACTTACCAAAACATATTAATGCTTTTCTTTTTAGGTATAGCTTGAATGCGTGTGACCCTGTGAAATATTCTTAGAGTTTACAGTCTGAAGCATAAAAGTGTGCATAGTTATTTGTAAAGGAGATAATGGCTTGGTATAAATAAGTGAATGTTTGAAGCCATCTTGGGACAGAATTATGAAAATAGAGTTTATGATGAATGTGACAAGCAGTTTGTAGCTGCTGTGTATTTATTTATCTTAAAAGATTTTGGTGTCATCTTTTCTGCCAAAGGTAACCTGAGGCAGTTAACATACAAAAATTAACACATAGTAGTATCAAGTAACAATGCCAAAAGGACAAAACAGTCAATATAATAAAAGACCCAGTCACAAATAGGCAACCAGCAGCAGACAAAACCTACCAAAAACCACCAAAATATCACCCTCTTTCAAAAGAACAATGAAACAGGCAGGTATTAACACACTGTCTATAGGACTGGAGCATAAGGGGCCATATAAACATCTGAAAGAAGAGCATTCCAGAGGGTTGTTGCCACAAAAGGCCCTGGTGGAAATCCACTACATCTCAGATGGCACATCTGGGCACAAATAACACCTATACAGAACTCAGTTTTAGTGAGAAAACACAAGGGATCAACTCCAGATCCCAACCTTATTATATAAGATTGTATGGAGGACTGTTTTTTAACCCATTCGTAACCAGTTCTCTCTCCCACAAATCTAGGGTAGGGAAGAGTTTCCAGGTCAGATAGGGTATATACTGGGAAGGCTGAAAGCCAGAAACTGTCTCTCAGTTGTGTTTGTTCATTGCTTTCTAGGCAGAAATCTCAATCTCTTCTTCAGTCCAGAAAAGAATGGGACTTGCCATGCTATCCAGCTCAATTCATTAATTATGCTCTCCTTACAGCAAGTAGAAGAGAGCAAGTCCAAACCTGAGGTTGTTCCAAGGTTGAGATTTCTTTCCAGAATATAACAAATGGATATTGCTTGAGTATAAAATTCTTATTTACAGTTCCAGCCTTTAGGAAATTTCTTCGAACTTTGCCATCTCAATGATATGTAAGTGAGCTAAGGCAACACTGTTTGAAATGCTTTCTATTTTGAGGGAGAATAAATCCAAACCAAGCTAATTTGTGTACAGCTGCCAGTAATATAAACATAGCTGGTTAGAATTCTTTATATAGCACAAGCCTTTGTACTCCATACTTCAGGCAAGTTAATAAGCAGGTGTCAAAACTCTGAATTAAAATTCCCAGAAGAGGACACCGAACAAAGGACAATAAAAATGATTTTTAAATAATCATAGGGATAAATAGCATCCACTTCTGACAAATGTAAGTGCTGGCATAAAATGTTATTAGGCTACAGAGATTTGCTTTTGTTCCGGAAGTATGTTTTGTTCTCTAGCAGTGTCATTCATCATCCTAATGAGCCATCAAAATGTAAATTAAATAGCAAAGTCTGATTCATTCAAAAACATCTTTGTATTGTGTTAAATCATTTTCCTACATTTATTTCATTTCTTCCACTGGTGAATAAACTTCCCTGAATTTGTGTATTTTATGGACCAAGTTCAGGCCATGCAACTGTTTACTAAATAGAGCTCAACCGACATTTTCTTTTGGTTCAATATTTTTTAAAAAAAACACAACAAAACCTCATTTAGGAGTGTACCCAAGGTGACCAAATACAATGGAGGACAGAGTGCCTATACCTTTAAGTTTTGGACCCCTGCTAACTGGTTAAGAGGCACTTTTTCAAGTGGGTGCTCCTCTTTTATTTAGCAGGGGGAGAGTAACTGGCCCACCTCACCCCAGCAGTGTCTTTTCTAGAGGCTGTCTGCTGGTGTTGCATCTTTTTAGATTGTGAGCCCTTTTGGGACAGGGAGCCATTAGATATTTGATTTTCTCTGTAAACTGCTTTGTGAACTTTTTGTTGAAAAGTAGTATATAAATACTGTTGTTGTTATTTTGGAGAGAAGAGGGAATTTGGGCAGGTACAGCTCAACATGGAAGGGTTTTAACAGCTGCACCTGCCCAAATCCCCTTTTCTCTTCAAAAGTTAAAGGTATAGGGCAGTGGTTCTCAAACTCCAAGGGCGTTCGAGCCCTGCAGTAAGTCCTTGAAGGGGCAGGGGGAAGCAGTGATGTGATCCCCAGGTCGCTAAGGGGGCTGCAGGGGCTTGGCTGGGCTTACCAGAGCCTCCTGCAGCCTCCCGGGGATGAAGGGAGCTCTGCGTGAGCATCTGCAGGGCTCCCCATGTCTTCAAAAGTGAAAGTTCAGCAATCCTGCTCCACCTCTGCAAAACCGGAAGTTGGGCGCAATTGCTGCACTTTCACTTTTGAAGACCTGGGGAGCCTGAAGAAGGTGGCGCAGGGCTCCCCGCATCCCCAGGAAGCTGCAGGAGGCTCTGGGAAGTCCATCCAAGCCCCTGCAGCTCCCTTAGTGATGCGATCCTGGGGATCGCGTCACTGCCTCCTCCCTGCCCCCACCCCTTAAGGGGGCATAGGCCAGGGCCTTCAGGCTGGGGCATCGTGACACCCCACTTTGAAAAGCCCTGGTATAGGTACTCTGTCCTCCCTTGTCCTTCCCCTGGGGGCTGGGGATAAGAACAGGCCCTCGGTTTGGCTGTACTTGTCGTAAGAGGCGACTAAACAGCCACCGGGTAGGTGAGACTCGTTAGCTTGGGAAGGCAGCTCATCTGAGAGAAGGAAAACTCGGATCCCAAACCTCCACTGCTTTGTGGCTACATCCAGTTATAGAAAAGGCTTCAGGAGTCAACCTCGAGGCAGAATCCGGAGCCGGAGTCCCTGAGGGAGTTCATGGCTGAACACAGTCATGTTCTGGCAACTCCTGCAACATCGCTGGAACCAACCGTATTGGCTTCTGCCTTTCCATTGGACCATTTCAGCGACGTGGAGAGGGGGGATTTGCTGCATGGGTAACAGCCTATCCTCCATACCTACTTTACACAGGCTTCGCGCACTGGAGAGGACACTCTGTTCCAGAGCCACTAATCAGAGCACGATACCATAGTCTTCCGAGCTGAAGGATGCTCGCACACACACACACACACACACACACACACACAACACCTCCCTTGCATCTGGTCACCCTGAATGTGCCATTCATTTGGATTTGATCTATAAAAGACTCAGAAACCTGTGCTTGTGTTTTTTGTTTTAGTTGATGTGATTTAGTTCAAGAAAACTAAACTAAACTGGTTTTTGGAACCGAACTGGAAAATAAATATTTAAATATGTTTACACTGGCACCCCCCAAAGAAGTACGTGAGACATAGGCTTGGAATGATTTAAACTTTATTAATAAACAAACCTGCAACAGGAAAAAATTTAACTAAAACCCCCCAACATGCTGGTATCTTAGGGGAAATGGCACTGGCCATCTACCTCCCCCCTGACCCGAATCGGGTGTCACATCCTGACTCAAGGCATCCCTCAATCGAGGACTGAGTTATTCTATCACGGTCAACCACAGAGGGTTGAGGCAGCCAGCCAGAACAGACCCACACTGGAAAACCTTGTGTAAGCCTTTGCTCGAACAGCCAAGGGGCTCACCAACGAGCCTCATCAACTCGAACAAGTGTTGTCAGAGAGGTTCTGGTTTCTCCCTTGGCCTTGATAACTTCAGTATGCCGGTCCCTGCTCCTGGCTACACAGCCAGCATGCCACCTGCCTAGCCCAAACCAATTTGCAAAAGACTCCCAATTCAACCACGCCTAAATGCCAGTCTGGGGTAGGTGAAAAAACTGCCAACCAGCAGCCAATCAGGTTAGTAGCAAAAAATTCTTACGCAGCCCCTGAAAAAGTGACCAGCTAATCTCAGACTGAGCATAGGGTGGCTGGGCAGGGCTTGCCAACTCAGCATGAACTGAAGCTGGGCAGCCTGCCAGCCTCAGCAACAGCCGTACCACTAGAGTGACCAGATACTGTTTTGCCAAATCCCAATCCACTTGGCCTTGTGCCCGCTTGAGGCTAATTAGTTTCCCTGGTGAAACTCACCAGTGCAGCAAGCAAAGGTCAGAGTCCAGTTCCAGTCCACAGATGCCAAGTAAACCAGTCCAATCAATTAGAGCTGCCAAATCAGAGTCCAGAGCCAATAAACCGAGTCACAGTCCAAGGTCAGATTCCAATGTCAATAAGCCCAGTCAGTCTCCTCTCCTACCTCCAACCTATACTCCTTCTACAAACCACAAACTTTCCTGCCTCAGGTGCTCCTTATATCCCTGAGGGCCCTACTGCCTTCAAGTGGCTGCAGCTGTGTAGCACACTCTGCTGGATGCCCAGGCCTTACCCTTAAAAGGGCCACTGCTGACACCACATCTACCTCCTCGACAGTTCTTCCAGATTCCAGTACAGGTACAGTGGAGGACAAATTTAACCACTGCATAGAAGAGGAAATTTTGACAGGTGCAGCTCAACATAGAAGGGCTTAAAAAGCTGCACCTCCCCAAATTCCCTCTTCTGTACAGTGGTTAAAGGTATAGGCACTCTGTCCTCCATTGCATCTGGTCACCCTGTGTGCCATGCCACACCCCTCAGCTCCAACAGGCAACCAATTGCCTGCCTGTATTTTCCCACCTCTGCCTCACATGCAGAGGGGGAGGGACAGTGCAAATGGCAGCAGGGCTGCAAGTGCCCCACCAGAGTTAGTACCTATCAGGGCACTTAGGAAAGTGTTCTAAAACGCACTGGAAAAATTAAAGAAAAATCATAATAACAGGTGAAATTCAGCGTAAATTTTGCATATCTTTCTTTCACTGAAACTAGTGGGATTTAAATCTGGTACCTGAAGGTTTGACGCCTGCTGATTTCAATAGATTTTAAGCATACTTGTTTTTTACTTTATTGTGCCCAAGGTGAACTAAAAGATGGGCAGCCCAATACTCCCTAAATTCCCCTTTGCCAATGCAGCGGTGCTGTCGTGGCTTCCGCTGCATCCCGCAGGGAAATTTCAGCTGCTGGAGGTCTCCTCAAGGTATGGTGACATTTGTAGCTCCACGCACCAATACCAACTGGTCAGCTAAGACGTGTGCCAGCCATTATCGCTGGTGCAAGTCCTCATTGATCCAGGCTGTCAGATCAGGCCTGGGAGGGGGGATAAGATATGGCACACACTGGTACTGCCGATTCTGCTCCATCCTGCAACTAATCCACCCATGCTCCAGTCGCTGTCCATCCTGTTACACTCCTCCCTGCCCTTTCCCTGACTTACCTGCTCCAAGAGCCAATACCAACAAGAAGGCCCTGGTCTTCCCATCGATGCTCCTAAAATGTGGACTGTCACAAAAGTGCTTTAAGACACTTTTGCAACAGCTTGCACCAGCATACCACATGTTCTGCTGGCACTGGTAAGGGTTAAGTTTGGGCCACGAGTTATTTAGGATTACAAGCAGGCGAAACACAGAAACATGAGGTTTGTGATACATTTATTTACTGGAATTGTCTGGTGTAAATGGGAAAGAATAAGAAGATGTAGAAGACAAAAAACCAAAATGCCAATATAATTATGTGGTTGGTAAAGGAAGAAGATGATTAATAATGATCCCACCTTTCATAAGATGCAGTGTGTTATAATTTTTAAAATTTGTTACCAATGTTTATATCCTGGTATATATTCAGTACCTACCAGGACAGCACCACAGTACCTATGGTGACTCATTTCATTTTATAAAACCGAATCTTTCTTCAAGGGCAAAGAAATATACATATTAGAATTAATCACACAGACTTGCAAGGTAATACATTTTCTTGCCCATTTCCTTCCCTGTTCTTTGTAAAGTAAGAACTTAGTGAATATATTCATTATCCAAAATCACAGCTCTTCCATGCTCTTTGTTTACAGGAGACTGACCTCAGATATATTTTCTTTTGTCTGCTCTAACTGCTAAGACTACAACAATTATACATACATCAAAATGGTATTTTTAAGTAAAGCTGTCATTTTAAAAGCCTGCATCTTCTCAGGAAGGTGTCAGGGATGCACTACTGGGGAACCTCTTTGCCCAAGAAGCTAATGAAGCCTGAACAATGAAGCAAACAAGACAGTTAATCAATAGCAGTCAGAGTACTACTTTTATCCTCCAACATCTTCATTTTCAACTCAGTGAGCATCATTACAGCAGGGAACCAAGAGAGTCAATCTCCATTAGGTACAGACACTAGATAAATAAATTAATTTGATGGTCATAAAATGATGGCAAGGCATTGTGTCTTTTGACCTTTAAAAAAAAATTACTCCTAGTGTTAATAAAAAATCTGAGGCAGGAAATGGAAGAAGCAGCATCCTTTATCACTTGTACATTTGCATCATGATACAATATATTCTGAAATACTTCTCATTTGTGTTTAATAATACAAAATATTTTAGCAAAGGAAAAGCAAGCCTTACGGAGCCATTTTGTAGTGCTCAAGACTGCAATCCGGTGTGCACTTTCCTGAGAATAAGCCCCACTGAACACAGTGGGACTTTCCTTTGGGTAAATATGCACAGATTCTAAATAATAATGGCATATAAATAAGATGCATTGGCTTCCATCATTTGACCATTCTGTTCTCCAGTTCACCCTGTTCTCCACCAGAAGGAATGCACATTGGAGACACCAGTGTATTCAAGAGATGGTAGAATTTTCCACAGGAAGAGCAAGGCATGCACACACATGAACACACACACACCACCTTTTGTGGCTCCTTTAGCTAGTTAACAGTATTGCAACTAGCAGTGTCTCTGCCAGAGAAGAGTGAAAAGGGAAGTGCAGGTGGTGCCTCCTTATCTGTGGTGGTTCCATTCCCAGACCTTCCCCCCATGGATACCAAAAACTGCAGATAATGAAATGCGTAGTTTTCTGGGACTACTGGAGCTCTGAATGCAACCAGAACTTTGCTCCACTTGTGTCCTGAGCCGTCCTGAGCCTTGGAGAGGCCATGTGCAGTGGACTGCCGCCTCTCCAAGGCTCAGAAAACCTCCCAGATTATTATTATTATTATTAACAGTATTTATATACCGCTTTTCAACTAAAAGTTCACAAAGCGGTTTACAGAGAAAAATCAAATAACTAAATGGCTCCCTGTCCCAAAAGGACTCACAATCTAAAAAGATGCAAATGAATACCAGCAGACAGCCACTAGAACAGACAGTGCTGGGGTGAGGTGGGCCAGTTACTCTCCCCCTGCTAAAAAAAGGAGCACCCACTTGAAAAAGTGCCTCTTACCCAATTAGCAGGGGTTAATCACCAGATGTGATTGGAAGGAGGTTCTGGTTGCACCTGGGAGTCTTCAGTGGGGTGATCTGGGGGTTCAGCATTTATGGTGAGGCAAATTCACGGATAGAAGCCCCCCTGTACCAGTAACTTCTCAATTTCCCCCCACATCTTGCTACTCTTGCCACAGCAGCAGCTTGGCAGGTACAAGAAAGCTCCTTTGGGGAAAGCTCCTTTCCCCAACATACCTCAGACTGACTGCTCACAGCAGATATTCTTCAGTAGTACAATGCAGCTTCTGGTTCCAGCGCTGTATCAGAATTTTAATTTGGCTGATTTTTGAGGAACAAAGAGAGAGGTTCAAGCAGGGTCCAACAGCAAAGGGAGAGAACAAAATTGGCTCCTATTTTCATCACCACCATCAGCTATCAGAGCAACCAATTCTAAAACTCCCAGCAGTGTGGTGCTGGCAAAAACCAATTATTCAGTCTTCCACAAATGGTGAGAAAATGGGAGAACTGGTTTTTCTTCTGATAAATCTTATGTTCTATCTGACTGACTAATAGTAACTACTTCATTCAATGTGTTTTGTTAGCATGCCAAGTCCTTCCTTGCAATCACTATAAACTGATTTTTAAAAATCACTATCCTGCTCCTTTTACATCCATTGCTCAACTTTCCTTCCAAGTCTTTCCTATATGGTGGAACATTACCATTCCTTTGCTATTGTGTACTTATAAGGACATGTGAATTGGGGGGGGGGGAATCATTCAACATGTTTAGAGCTAATGCTTTACCATTAATTGCCATTAGGACCAATTAAGAAATATACATAAGCACCAAGAGGACAACATGGCTGTTTTCAGTATTTCCTAAATTTCTCTATCAGTTCTGTTTTATCTGTTTCATCCTTACAGCAAGCCATTAGCCACCCAGCCCTCAAAAATGATTTAGCAGTTATACATCAAGTGGATGTCAACATCTGTATTTAAAAAACCACCGTGCTATGCACTTTTCCAACCAAGAGACAGTTTGGGGGGGGGGGGGAGTGTACTGCTCAATGTAGCACTGCTAAATAAGTATACAGTTCTGACAAGGTGTTTTTCTCTAAGATTGTTAGATATTGGTTTTCTTTTTCCTGTTACAGGACTTAAACTGCAGGAGGGTATTCCCTCCAAAAAAATGCACAAGGATCACTCATTTAACTACAGATAACCTAAAAATTTCACAAGCTTTCACAGTAAAATCAATACAGGTACTAAAATACCTAAGTCAATTTTTGTTCTCTCCTACGCATAGCTCAGGAATGTCAGTATTTACTGGAATCACTGTAATATCAGATATTTCAGAATGATATTGATTTTTGCTACTGAGGTGTAACTAAAGGGATAAATAAACTGCTCTTGGGGTCAATTGATCCATTTATCTTCAGTGTTATTTTAGAAGGAGTCAAAGCCACAACATTTTTGATGAATGCTATTATGAAAGGAACACTGATAATTCAGAAGTTCAGAGAGACAGTAAGCAAGCAGATCAACTCTTCTCAATGAGGTGCAAAATCAGTTAACTATCAGTAACCATGAGAAATATTTCCTTACCAGTGATGTACAGTGAAGAGATTTTTTAAAAAAAAACCCAGAAAAGTTTCTTAAAAACATTTATAAAATTGAGAGCTAGCAGTACATTCATAAATGTACTCATTTATGATGAGCAAGTAACTAGATTTGCATGTATGCAATGTTTTCCTTAAAAATAAGTTAAAATATACCTTGAAAATTCATGATTCTTTCATAAATAAGTTCAAAGCACTTCCAAAAATTAGACATACTAAACTAGACAGAAGCTTTAATAGACCAAAAACTGCAGTAACAAGGTTTATTTCTAATCCAAGGTGAAAATGGAAAGAAGATGCAGATACCTCCAAACCTCAATTCTCACACTACTCCAGAAATCCCAACCTTGAGAACTGACACAGAACAGAAAATAGACATTTAAGTACAGATTTAAGGAACAGAGGTGAACAGTTTCTCTATTAATTTTCACCCTACTACACATCTATTTTAGCATTACTAAAAGCATAAGCAATAGATTTGTCTTTCAGGATTTGTGGTTAGACTGAATAATCACATCAACAGACAATGTTTTCAAAAGAAAGTACAGAAACAGCTAAGTATCCTCAGTGCTTTCCTCCACATTCTCTCCCACAATCCTAAATATTTGCATGAACATAAATATGGCTGGAGACAAATAACAGGCTTCCCTCCAACACAAAAAATTGAAGATATACATAGGAAGAACATAGAAGATTTCTAAAGATTATTGATATTGTCATGTTTTGTGCTTTTGCATCAGTGGAGACATTGGCACAGGTGATACAAAAATGAAGTGATATACAAATGCTAAGTATGATTAACATATTCTATCCCCGTGGTCTCCAAACTGGAAACTGCTGTGTCCCAAAAATGACCTCCCTGTTCCGAGCAGCACTTACTGTTCTGCTGCGGTGCTGCATTTCTTTCAAGTTGATAGGGATGCAGAATGGTAAGCACCGCTCATGGGGAGGAGGGCTTTTTCCAATCCCCAGATCCAGCCCACAGGCCGGGGTTTGGAGAGCCCTGTATCTGAAGCACCATGTCTTAACACTGAACCAAATATTTTAGTACTGGGTTTCTTTCCAGCACAATTCTAACTGCACATTATGCTGGCGCAAATCCCTTACAGCAGCCTAGGAGGGTTGCAAAGGTGCCGTAAAGCACATTTGCGCTCCTCAAGAGAAAGCTATGCCAGCACACAGAAGTTGAATCCAGCCTCTGTGGTAGCTTCCCCCAGGTAAGTTGCATTGGCTGAGCTCAGTCGATGCAGGGGTCGGGGGGGGGTGGGGAGGAGGTGAGAGGGAGGCGTTCCAGGACAGGGGGAGGGTGGGCAGAGGGAGGTCCCGGAGTGGGTGGGGGGAGTGGGAGGCAGGGCTGGGATCCAGCTGTTATGCCTGATCCCAACCTCCGTTCCTGAGCAGCGTGGAGCAGCTTCAAGCCGCTCTGCTCTCCTTGGACTTGTGCCACCTCAGGAGGTGGTGCATGACGGAGGAGACCCATAGGGGTTGCAGTGGCTTACCCGGAGGTAAGGGGAAGATTTTCCCCTTACCTCTGGCTGAGCCACTTTGGGCACCTATCCTGCGCTTTATACAGCGCAAGCCTCTTGGCGTGCCTGTTCCAACACAAGATATGATTGCGCCCTTCATTGACTTTGTTCCCTGTAAGAAAAATGCAAAGTTCTAAATATACACAACAATGAACATTACTTCTCTCCAATAATGCGTTGAGAGTGGGGAGAACTCTACTATTCTTAAAGTACAGGTTTGCAGATATTCTTCTTCCAGGAACTCATTCCCACATTTACTGGTTTTCCAAGGAAATTCTTTCACATGTAACATGGAACCTTGTGAATTGTACAGAATTCTGGGTGGTATTCTAGGGTGCACATTCAGTTACTGCAGGGTGCTGATGAAGCTTCTTCAGTCTCACTGTCATCCTACACAAACCAACAGTACATACTAGAACACAGTCAAAACTGCCTTATGGGTTACATGTAGGAGAGAGGCAAACGCTGGCCCATCCATGAAGTATATGCTGATGCTTGCACTGTGAGTGGCAGGTGAGCAGCAGGTTTTTAGTTCCCTTCACCCTGAGTCTGCCACTGCCTTCCTCTAGCCCTGGGATCGGCAACCTGTGTTTTTAGAGCCACATGCGGCTCTTTCAGCCATCTGCTTGGCTCCTGCAGGCTGGGATTTAAAGGGGCAGGACAGGCAGCTGCTGCTGCTCTGGCTCCTGCAGGCTGGGATTTAAAGGGGCAGGACGGGCGGCTGCTGCTTTCCCCTTGGGCGGAGGGGGAGATTGTTTTGTGCTGCGGGGGAGGGAAAGGGGGGCTTGGCCGCTCCTGCCTGGAAAGATGGTGTGCTGGGGCTTCGCCTGCTCCCATAATGCACTGTGCGCCCTCTATGTCATGTATATGGTGAGTGTGGCTGACAGCAGCCAGGCTCCCCTCCTGGCTTCCTGCCACCCTGAGTGTGGCTGGCAAGGGGTGGGGGCGCCAGGCATGTGGACTTCCAGTGGGGGGTCGGTGGGGGGCGCAGAGGCAGGAAGGGGAGCCCAGGCAGGGCTGCCTAGGTGGGGGGAGGCAGGGGCAGCTCCCAGGAGAGGGCAGAAGGCGCCTGCAGTCCCCTTGTGGGCATCTCCTGTGCACACAGCTGTGGGGTGGGGCTTGGCACAGTGAGGCAATGGGGATGACCTCACTTTTGTCTTGTAGGGCAATAGGTGAGGTAGAGTAGTGGGACAGGGGGGGAGTGTTGACTTTGCAAGGGTGCGTGGGTGGGGAAGAGGGAGGCTGTGGAAGGGCTGCCTGTGTAACTCCATTTTTACCTTGCTTTTCTGGGGTGCCATGGGGAGCAGGAGGGCAGAGATGGGGCTGTGGGAGCCTTAGAAAGGGGTGCTCTTTCAGGAGCAAGAAAGATGGGGGTTGACCTGGGGAAAATGAAGAGTGCTAAATTCAAGGGTACCGTCTTAGCATGCACCGTCCCAGTGTGTGCCCAGGGTGACCAGAGGTCCTCTTTTTCCAGGACACGTCCTATTTTTTAGCCCCATGTCCTGGAAAAGAACTTAAATGTCCTGCTTTTCCCTGTGAGCAGGCAACGCATCCCCTCTTGTAATTAATAAATTATATGTAATACAGTTTTAAATTCAATAAGTAATTTTAAATTAGGCACATGAGATCAATAATACAATATATAATAAATATATAATCTATATATTGATCAATATATAATCAATATAGATGAGTGTTTTTAGCTTTTATTTTGTGGTCCTACATTTTTCTTCAATATCCTACATTTTGGGGTGACTTGTCCTCTTTTATTGTTATGACATCTGGTCACCCTGTGTGTGCCTCAGAGTGCCGTCTCAGGGCCCGATCCTATCCAGTTTTCCAGTGTCGGTGCAACCATTCTAATGGGGCATGCACTGCATCTTGTAGTGGGGAGTCAGTCACAGAGGCCTCCTCAAGGTATGGGAACATTTGTTTCCTTACGTCTGGGCTGCATTAGTGCTGGAAAGTTAGATAGGATTGGGCCCTCAGTCAAGATATATCTATCTTGACAATAAGTATATTGTCTGGTTAGCACAGGAAGGGGAGCTTGCAGCAGATCATAAAGGTAAAAAAAACTATATATGCAGTGTTATCTTCAGTTTAGATGTCAAAAGGGTTTTGTGGTTCCCGAGGTTTTCTTTTCTCCGGAAAATGGGTCCAAATAGCTCTTTGAATGTTTAAGGTTGCCGACCCCTGCTCTAGCCTGCTGTAGATGGAGCACTTCCTCACCTTACATGTTTCTTTTTCAAAACCAGGAACTACCATTCTTTCTCTTTTATTTAAAGGGACTGCACAAGGAAAGAGCAAAGTGACTGGATGGAGAAGTGGATTACCACTGCCCATGTCTGAAAAAATACCATGCAGGCAGTGGCAATCTGTCTTCCTGTTCACTCATCAAACCCCTTTCTTGTATGGTTCCTTTCAATAAACAAGAAGTCCTGTACTTCCTGTTTTGGGAAAATAACTGCATGAAGAAGGAGCTAGGTGAGAAGATAAGGGGATTTGGGGGAGTGCATGTGCACTTGCAAACACACCACAGCAGAGGTAACAGCAGCAGGTGGGTGGTATTGGGTAGTGAACCCAGAGCCCAATCCTAAAGGAGCCCAGCACCGGTGCTGAGCCCTATCACTGGCGCTGGGTGCTGTAAAGCAC
The DNA here is from genome assembly GCF_035046505.1 of Tiliqua scincoides. Lineage (NCBI taxonomy): Eukaryota > Metazoa > Chordata > Lepidosauria > Squamata > Scincidae > Tiliqua > Tiliqua scincoides. The sequence continues at coordinate 90,537,779 of NC_089823.1, forward strand.
ATTTATGGCACTCTACAAGTAAGGAGCGCAGGTGCTGGGCCCACATCAGTCAGGTGCCAGACCCAGCACCAGCAAGAAGAGAATGTGTCACCGCTGGAGGTAAGTGCAACCACCAGGTGGCGGTACAGCCTCTGCGGGGCTGGGGAAGGGTGGAAAGAGGCTGGGGGAGGAACCAGGGTAGAAACTGTGGAGCTCTGTTCCACCATATTCTGAAGTCAGTGTCAGGCCAGAAGGCTAGACATGGAGTCTCTCAAGTCTGTGCTGGTAAAATAACTGGATCAGACTTGAGAAGCTCCATTGTGGGGCTTGGGTCATCCCCTGGGGGTAGGGGACAAAAGTCCCCTTCCCCTGAGGAGACCCCCAGAAGCTTCCTGGCACCTGCTGGATGCAGTGGTAAAGCCACTTTGGCGCCATTGCTCCAGTGGGCACCAGGAACCTCAGGACTAGGCTGCCCATTTTGCCTGTGTCCCTGTGGAGAGGTGTCATGTTTTTGGGTGAGCTACGTTTCAGGAATGCTGTTCTGTAATTACTGATCTTCTCATTGAGGCATCGCCTGTTGAGCCCCAAAGTTTCCTGGAACTCAATTTGAAGACTGTTGTCAAAGAATAAAAATTTATTTATTTATTTATACAGGTATTTATACACCGCCTCTCTTTGGTCGTCAGATTTCTTCTCAGACTTTTAATCCAAGGCGGTTTACATAGGCAGGCTGTTCTAAACCCCCATAAGGATTTTACAATTGAATAGTTCTAGTCTTTCATAGAACTCCTCGTTCCAGCTGGATTCCTTCCCGGTCTGGCCTCTCTCTGGCCCTTCACCTCCCACACTCCACTTGACGGCAACTCCTCTCTGCCACTCAGGGTCACCTCATCAGTATATCATCATGCCATCAGTTCTCGGGTACTTCCAGTTGTTTCGAACTGGCAGCCTCAGATCCTCAGGCATACAAGGCGGCAGCTCTACCAACTGAGCCAAACCTCCTGCCTATATCTTTCCATTATGCATGCACACACCACAGGCGTGCACTGCTTAACAACATTCTGCTTAATGACAGACTGCATATATGAAGATGGTTAAAGCACAACAAAGTGGTCTCTTAATGAGGCAGTCCGGTCTCCCATAGCCTGTAGCAGAGTGTCTGTTTACAGATCAAAGAGACTCTTAATGCAAAGAAGATGCAGTTGGTCTCCAATGGCCTGTGCAGCCAGTGAGTGTCTGGCAGGGCGTCTGTTTACACAACAAAGGCACTAGATTGAGCTCAATGTTCACTTAATCACCTAATCACATAACAATGGGAATTGGAGAACATATCCCCATTGTTAAGTGGCGCATACCTGTATGTATGTATATATGTGTTACTATTCCCCTGGGGGCTGGGGATAAGAATAGGCCCTCAGTTTGGCTGTACTTGTTGTAAGAGGCGACTAAACAGCCACCGGGTAGATGGGACTCGTCAGCCTGGGAAGGCAGCTCATCTGAGAGAAGGAAAACTCGGATCCCAAACCTCCACTGCCTTGTGGCTACATCCAGTTATGGAAAAGGCTTCAGAAGTCAACCTTGAGGCAAAATCCGGAGCCGGAGTCCCTGAGACAGTTCATGGCTGAACACAGTCACGTTCTGGCAACTCCTGCGACGCCACTGGAACCAACCATATTGGCCTCTGCCTTTGCATTGGACCATTTCAGCGACGTGGAGAGGGGGGATTTGCTGCATGGGTAACAGCCTATCCTCCATAGCTGCTTTACTCAGGCTTCGCGCACTGGAGAGGACACTCTGTTCCAGAGCCACCATTCAGAGCGTGACACCATGGTCTTCCGAGACTGAAGGATGCCAACAGATGTGTTACTACCTCTCTTTTACAAGACACTTTCTGAATATGGCAATATTAGATTGAAACTCCATGACACTTGCTTGCAAAACCTCTGAGATATACAAGTAGAGGCTGCCAGTTCATTCCATGACATCTTGGAGAAATGTGAGACTGGCTAGAGAATAAAAACCCAAGAGTGCTTTGATTGAAATGAATGGAACAGTATGTGCCACTTAAAGGAGGGCAGGAGGTCTGGTTTAGAGGGTAGAGCCTCCATCTGCCTGAAGATAACATCCACAAGGTCGCCAGTTCGAGGCCACCGGCACCGTGCAACCTTGAAGCAGCTGACAAGCTGAAGCCGAGCCATTCCATCTGCTCTGAGCGTGGGAGGATGGAGGCCAGAATGTGAAGCCAGATCGGAATGAAACACCTTGAATGTAGTGGTTCTTGAAAGAAAGAACCTTCTTTCAAATTGTAGAAATCCCTATTTAATAAGGGATTTAAATAAAAGCCTGCCTATGTAAACCGCCTTGAATAAAGTCTTGAATAAAGACCAAGAAAGGCGGTATATAAATACCTGTTGTTATTGTTGTTGTTGTTGTTATTATTATTATTATTATTATTATTATTATTATTATTAAAGCTTTTTCAATCTATCTGCTGAGATGATATACATGCAGCACAAAATTTTCAAGGTTATTTCTACAGTGTAAGAGCTCGAAAAATGTTTTATTAAAGGCCATGAAATGAAGAAAAAGCAAAGGCTGCATGATCCTTCTTTGAACATATTCTTGGCTTACAGGTTAAAGAACTCCAAGCCTGCTACTAAACATTTAATTTGGCTGCAAATCTTAGTAGCTTTCTAGTAAGAAACCCCAACAAGAGAAAAATAATGCATGCACAGCATGTATTCTTTACTGTATAACCTGCCAGTAACAGCTGCCAGGTCCAAATGGTGATCTATTTGACTCAGCAAATCATTATTTTTTGACAGCAATTGAATACAATAGTGCAGGTGTTTAGATTTCCCATCTTTCAGCAAAGGCATTCATGCATGGCAAAGAAAAGCTTTACCTTCCACAGTGGGTGCACCTTCTATATATTGCGATTCCCACCTCTCCAATTGTTTTGCTTACCCTGATTTACATTTGCTACAATATATATTTTTCTATTGCCTGGGAATAATACCTAGACAAGTAGTACATCACAAAAATGCCCCACTAGTTTACCAATCCTTGCAGGCAAAATACAACCATATTTTTTTAACTATACATTATTTCAATTATTATTAAAAATGACATTAAAAAGCAAATGTTTGTGGTTTACTAGGTAAATATGTTAAATATAGAATTATGGACATAAGAATATTTCGTTGCAAGGAAGAGCAAAATCCAACAACAAACCATTCAGTAGAATCTGATTTGCTGTATCAAAATCTAGCTGGAAATATTTTTATTTTCTTCACCACAAGCCAAGGCAGATACACTCAGAAGCTACATTGAGCTCAATAGGACTTGCACCCAGGATTGCAGCCTCACTGCCCAATCCTATCCCCTATTACTACTGGTGGCAGAGCTTGTGCTGCATCAAATGGTGGCGGCGGCAGTGGGGGATTAACAGACAGCCAGCAAGTAAAAAAAAACCTGCCTACTTGTTTTTCTACTTTATTACTAGATGGCTGCCTGATTGCCTATAGGTCTTCTCAGTCCTGCACCAGACATTTTGCTGACATATGTCTAAAGAGAGAAAAGGAGCAGGATGGTCTGGGAAAGGGGATAGGATGTTGCACATGTGGGTGCCCGAAACTCCACCCCAAAACTCCTCTGCCCTCTCCCTCCCCTCCCACAACATGCTTTCACCACCAACTCACAGACACTGACAGAGGCTTCTGAAGCTGCTGCTGCGAGTGCTGCACAGAGTCTGTTCACAGCAGCAGCCCAGAAGTACCTGGTGGCTGTCTGGCTTTAACATCACCTTAAAGAGTCTTGAACTGCTGGAATGTTAGTTCCAACAGCACAAGGGGCCCTAGTCTCTTACCTGCCTATGGGTTGCTTCCATATCACATTGATGATATTGTGCTGATATTATGCTCTAATTTTTATTAGAGAAATAATCTTGTGTAAAACCTTTTTAATCAATCTAACAGGACAACTTCTCACAGATCAACTTCTCATACTTTTATTCAGGGCTTTTTTTGTAATGGAACGCACCGGAACGGCGTTCCGGCACCTTTCCCCCCCCTCCTCCGGGCCCCACCTTTTTTCCCCCTCCCTGCGGCACTGCTGGCTAGGGAGGGATTCGAACCGGCACCTTTTTCCCTCCTCCTCCTGGCCCCCACCACCTTTTTTCCCTCCCTGCACCACCCAGCACTGCTGGCTAAGGAGGGATTCGAACCTCCAACCTTGTGCTCCACAGCCCAGCACTCTCTCCATTGGGCTATAGGAAAGCCTAGTTAGTGTTCAGAACTAATATATAAGGTCCTGAGCCCAGCTGGTGGCCATCAGCACCTCAAGTATTAGTTCCAAACACTTTGAGCCTAAGATTTCCAATGGCTCAATTAGTAAAGTGCTGGTCTGTGGAGCCAGAGGTTGGGGGTTCAAATCCCCGTAAGGAATAATTTTTTTCCTTCTTTTTTTTTTTTAGGTGGGGAGGTAAATAAATAAAAGATTACACTTGTTAATCTTAAACTTGTTCTTGTAAGTGGGTTCCTGCACCTTTTATTATTTTTTTACAAAAAAAGCACTGCCCCTGCCTCACCGCACTCGCAGCTCTAGCCTGAGCCCAGCCTGCTTTTCCTCTCCCCGCGCTCTGCTTCCCGCACAGCTACCAAGCCGGTGAGGGCGTGGGGACGTGTGCAGAGGAGGAGGACGACAACGACAAGGGACAGCCAGCCAGGGAGATGGGTTGCAGCACCCAGGTACTGGCTTGGCAAGAGGAGGGGGGGAAGGAAGCTGGCTGGTGCAGCCCCTGCACCTGAGACAGCCTAGGCATGTCTACTGAGAAGTAAGTCCCCTTGTGTTCAGTGGGGCTTACTCCCAGGAAAATGTGGATGGGATTGCAGCCCAAGCCTATGCAGGTGTACTGAGAAGTAAGTCCCCTTGTGTTCAGTGGGGCTTACTCCCAGGAAAATGTGGATGGGATTGCAGCCCAAGCCTATGCAGGTGTACTGAGAAGTAAGTCCCCTTGTGTTCAGTGGGGCTTACTCCCAGGAAAATGTGGATGGGATTGCAGCCCAAGCCTATGCAGGTGTACTGAGAAGTAAGTCCCCTTGTGTTCAGTGGGGTTTACTCCCAGGAAAATGTGGATGGGATTGCAGCCCAAGCCTATGCAGGTCTACTGAGAAGTAAGTCCCCTTGTGTTCAGTGGGGCTTACTCCCAGGAAAATGTGGATGGGATTGCAGCCCAAGCCTATGCAGGTCTACTCAGAAGCAAGTAATTCATTCATTTTTATAGTTATGAATATAAGGCTTGGCTGATCTAAATTAATTAAGCAAAAATTATTACTAATAATTTAGTAGCTTTGTAATGTCATCAACAGGAGATTTAGGTTTTTAACTATAAATGGGGAAGCTTAAGTGTCCTTGCGGCATTATAATAACACTTAGGAAATATGTATTCCTCTGTGCAGTAGGTCAGATCATTGTTGTCTATTAATTTTTGGTTTTTTTAGACCATATTTAATAATCACTTTTATTATAATGGGGAATGGGGACATAGTACACAGGGGAAAGGGGGGAACCACAAAAGATGGGTTAATGAATTGATTAAGTTATGAAGTTATGAATCAAAAATCATGTGGTCACACACCCTCTATTGGTTCAAGATGAGTTGTAAAATAGATTATATTCCGGTATTATATAATTTATCTATTTTACAATTCATCTTTTGTGTTTATTCTTCTGCACCCCCCCTTGTGTGCTTATATTGCGCATTCATTGTTATCTGATCACATATTTCTCTTTTTTTTTTGCACCAATCATGTTTCAGTGTCTTGAGCCAATAGAGGGTATGTGACCACATGATTTTTGATCCATAACTTGTTTATTAATCAATTAATTAACCCATCTTTTGTGCCCCCTCTCCCCTGTGTGCCAATTGATTTGGGTTCAAACAAATCTGTAGAATGATGTAATGTAATCATTTTTTATATTTTGCCTTCATCAATTGTTTTAACCAATATTTATTAAATGTTTTAAAAGTTTTAATTAATTTTTTTGGTTGTTACATATTTGCAAATACATGCAACAAGCCCTGATATAATCCTTGGTGTGCGCTCCCGAGGTGGTCCGTCTCTTTTTGTTCTTCTCTCTTGAAGATCTTCCCTCATTTTCTAGTTCTTAAGTAGTTGGGGAATGGGGATTTAAAGAGAGAGAAATGAGATGAATGAATGAATGAATAAATAAATAAAAGATTTATTTTATTTTAAAGAAAAAATATTTTATATATTTATATATACATATTATATATTTATATATATTAAATAAAATATTTTATTTTAAATAAATTTAAAAATAAATAAATAAAAGATTAACAAGTCATGAGTTCCTGCACATTTTTTTTTTTTTTTACAAAAAAAGCACTGCTTTTATTAGGATAGCGTCTCTTTGCTTAGGGAAAGATTTCATATGCCTAAGTGACTTGCCACCTGCCTGAAAAATTCATTTTAATTTAAAATATTGGTTCACTACTTTTCAAAGCTGTGAACATGAAAAAATGCAACACTAATTAACAGCCCAATCCTCCAGGGCTGGAGTGTTGGTCTCTGGCACGCTGCCCAGGAAGAGGCAGGCACCAGTGTGGAGGTCAGCATGGGCGGGCAGTGGGCCTCTGTGCCTTCTGCCTATGCAGGCTATTGCAAAGCATCCATAAAGCATTTTGCAGCAGTGCTAGCTAGTTGTGGTCCTGGGGCTTTTTCTGTCCGGGGCTGCCTCCCACTTTGCAGTCCCTCCACCCCCTGACACAGCCCAATGCAGTGTAAAATCACACCTGTGGCTGCAAGTTGCAGCCCTTCCTCCTTCCTCAGTCCAGAGTGGTGAAGAATTGCTGTTACTCCTGGCTGCTACTCCTAGCGCGATGCCTCTCTGGGCAGTGTCTTTCCTCTCCTTTTTTTAAAGGAGGAGAGGAAGGAGGGGCAGCCCAGAGTGGCACAGAATCACTCATTCTGGGCCAACCCCCTCCTTCTTCAGGAGGAGGTTTTGTTAAAAAGGGGGGTAAGAAGCCAATGGAGCTGCTGGCTTCTTTCTCTTAAAAAAAACAACCACCCAAAATAATAAAAAACGGGTAGGGGGAGGGGAATTTGCCTCCCTTGCCCCTCAGATGCCTCTCAGCTAGCATGCTGGTGGGAATGCCGGAGCCTTCCCACGCACACCAGCAAACCTTGGATGGACCGCCGGAGCAGGTAAGCAGTGCAGGGGTGGAATATGTTGGAGGGAGGGTGGAGAGGTGGTGGAATGAGGAGTAGATGGGGCTGGGGATGGGCAAATCAGACCCTGGAGGCAGATGGGTTCAGCAGCAGCAGTGCACACTGAATCCAAACCCCTTTCCCGAGCCTGATGTGGCTGCACGGAACAAAATGGACTTGATTTTGCCATTTGGGTTTGGGTTTCCCCATAGGGGCTGCTGGGGCATACCCCGGGACAAGGGGATAAATGTCCCCTTAACCTCCAACAACCAAAAATTCCCTTCAGGATGCAGCAGAAGCTGCATCAGCAGCACTGCATTGCATGGGGATTTAGGTAGGATTGGGCTGTGAAACAGATCACAGTCATAATCAGAAAACTACAAGAATGTCTACAACGAGACTAAAATGAACGGTTTTCTTTGGACAAGGAGCTTGGGAATTTTATATTCTGCCACCAGAAAGTAAACTTTGATTACTCCAAGTGATTAGTCTATAAAACTTAAGACTTCCATTTATTAACTTAACAATCTGGCATTATTAAGGGCTTAGGGCAAAAGCCACTCTGACCTGTGGAAAAGTACTGGCTCATAAAAGAGCAGATCAATGTTTCTACATTCAGCTGGAGTTTTATGTATCATGCCAAATGCAGTTTATAAATGTCATTTCACAGTTCACATTAGTACAAATTATTAGCAAAATGGCGTACTCTTGGCACACCTAAAAACATCGTATTAATTGTTGCCTGAATTTATAACGGCTATAAACTGCCTTTAAGCATAATAAATAACTTCCCTGAATGTACAGTTGTGGAGCTCTCTTGATTTGAGACAACATTTGCAAAAAGCTAGTAAAAAAAAAACAACACAAAAAAATTAAATAATGAACAAGTAGCATTAAACTCTACAATTGCATTCTTAGGTTCCAGAAATATTGAAATGGATCTACAGCATTTCCATTAACCACAATGAAATGTCACTTTAAAATACTAATGAAAGTTAAAAGGAGGAATATTAGCATGCAAGAGAATCATAAATGTGGAGAGGGTTTTATTTTCACTTTCCTCTACAGCTGTTCTCAGAGTCCTACAAGTCATAATGCTTTAAACTGTGCAGTGATTTGTCTGACCGACATTGGGAACTGCTGGAGAGAAAATAATAGTTCCAGCTGTGCATGTGGTTCTTTTTTGTGCACACAAGCCCTTCTGTAGGTCTTGGCCATTGGGTGTAAGTTTCAACTATTCTTGGACACCAGAGAACAGCCAGTGCTCTGATGATGCACTGGGGAAGATATTACGTATGCAGGAAGGCTTTACAGTTGTTCTACAGTAGCAAGCACTGACAGACGCTAGTTCTGCCCAAGGGGCAGCCCACCAGGATTAGGCAGTTACATGGATGCTATTCGCTCCAGAGCCAGTCGACATACACCCATTGTCTCCTCAGACTTGTGCCAGGTAAACTGAGCTGAGCTGGCTCAGGTCTGAGAAGACCCTTAGGCATTCAAGAAACTTTCTGAGTGGTTCTGTTCTGGCACAGCTGCAAGCTATGGTGGGGGAAAGTATAGGATTAAGCTGCTGCTCCTAAACTTGTATCTAAATAAAGCATATCTGAACCCAAACCACATGTTGCAGGATGATGCGTCAACCCATGTCTCTCACTGTCTCCTCAGTAGTGCAGAGCTGAATAACAGTACAATGTGACATCATCATGTTAGCATTTCTCCCTGTGCCACTTAATTGCTGCTGGCAAGCGAGAGGCAGATACTAAAACAATGATGTCATGACACATTTTTCCCCAACTATATGACATGGAAAAGATATGGGACAGTGCCCATGCATCTCCCTGTAACATGCAGTTTTGGTCTCATTTTATGTGAAACAGAATAAAAATTTTGTTTTCTTTAATTTTATTTATGATAGCCTTTCAGGACCGCACATATTGAACCAGTCTCAAAATAAATTCAACAAAATCCAGCCACGATTCAATGGCTCATGTCCAAATTAATTAGCTTGTAGTTGGGAAGGGGGGGACACCTGAAACACACAAAAGAAGGAAATACTATTCTAAATGTATTCTGAAGCCTCACTGAAACAGATGGAAAAGATTATAAAGAAAAGCCAACAGGTAAGGACCATGACCTTTGAGTCCTGGTCTAATCACAGAGGGCAGCTGTCCTCAATAATACGCAAATGACATATATTTGCAATGATCCTTTGAGTAAGCAAGTCAAAACTGATCAAAGGAAAAAAGAGTTGTACATGGTATATGTAAAATCAGACAGAAAGGGAAGAGAGTAAAAACATTAGGCTACTTAGGGGGCTGACTTAAAGGTAATGTCCCTGGAGCAACAGATAAATCTTGGCTGAAAACACTTGCTAACACCAGAACAAGTTGTGTAGGTCCCAGAGTTTTTGACTAAATTAAAGATATTTCAGCGTTTGATAGTCTCTTAGACTACACATCTCTGAAATGATGCTCCCAGGCACTCTTAAAAAGAATTGGAGATCCCAAATCTCAGTGTGGTCCACAAACTGGACACCTAATAGAAGAGAGTTTGGGAATTCATGACTAGGAAGGAATGTTCAGGCAGCTGACATCATTCTGTAATGATGCTCTTCTCCTCTTACAGACTAGTTATTCTTGGGGACTGGATGAAAAAATAACCTGTTCACAGAAAAAATGACTATCCTTGTTCCCATACTTTCACAAGCTGCCTTTTCAGCATTGTGAAGCAGCAGAATGGTTGATACTAAAGCCAGCACAGGTTTCTTGCTTTCATCATCTGCTTTAAGTCACAATTTAAAATACAAAGAAGATTGTCATTTAAGTATGAAAATGTAACTCTGCTTCCATTCCTTCAGTGAACTGAAGGATCAATTTCTACTATATGCTGGAAATTTCTTTTGCATTGTGAGGCCTTAGAAAATGTGCTTCTTGGTGAAGAAGAATTTAAAGTATTTAAATTTAAAGAATTTAAAGAATATGGAAGCAGCAATGTGATGAAATTTTCAATAGTATCTACAAGTTGGATATTGTGGTGGACAACATGGTACACTACACAGTGTTAGCATAGAAGGTGAATCTATAGCTCACCTTAGGCAGATCCCTATTTCAAAGTCAGTGTGACCCAGGACAGCAGGAAAATGGCTACCTCACCTTCCATTAGTTGAGCAATGTTAAGGTAAGGGGATAAGCAGCAATAATTTTAACAGTACATTATAAATGACTTGGCTTCAAGTCTTTACTTCCCAGCAGTTTTCCTGATCTAAGTCACCCCACAGATCTGCTATTTGCCCTGCTGGAGAAAACATACAAGTTATCAGCAACAAGGCAGATAAAAATAATCCATTCCAGAATGATCAAGACTCTTCTTTCTTTAACATGACACAGGGCCAATCCTATCCAACTTTCCAGCATTGATGCAGCTATGTCAATGGGGCATGTGCTGCATCCTACTGTGGGAAGGAAGTCATGGAGCCCTCCTCAAGGTATGGGAATGTTTGCTCCCTTACCAAAGGGCTGCATTGAGGCTGCATCAGCACTGGGAAGTTGGTTAGAATTGGGCCCGTAGCCTCTCCAGTTCAAGCATTAACCAGATGCAACCCAAAGAATATTCAGAGTATAGCTCTGTGCTTTTGTTACAGCAAGATGTATGGTTAATTAGGACAGCTTTCCCTTTGAATAAGTGCAAATTACATTGCAGAGTTTTAAATTCTGACATAAGTATCTTGAAGAACTGGAAGCACGGAAGCAGGCAGCATCCAAATTAAAAATATACACTGTGCAAAATGAATGAGCAATAATGTACTGTAAATAATGTAGGTCTGGGAGCCTGAGATAAATGAGAAGTATTACTGATATTTAAATTATACATGGTTTAAAAAAAAACCACAAACTTCACACAATAATCTACAAAAGTAACAAAGTAGTTTTTACAGTACCTGTTAATAAAAAGCATTTTTTTAAACAGCCCAATCCTATGGAAAGGACCTGCCACCAAAATGCTAAGTTCCACTGCTACTAATTCCAGCAGTGGAATGCACTTTATGGCATGGCAAAGGCCACTGCTTCAGAGTACTTTGCTGTACGCTTCTCATTTTCCACCAGAGGTGGCAAGCGGCACCTCACACACAGGCAAGGGAGGCTGCCCTGGTTCAGGTGTGTTGGTGGGGAGAGGGTGGGAGGCATGTTGGAGGCAGGAGGAGACGCTTCCCAGTGCAAGCAACATGCACTGGGAAGCTATCCCCTCTGGATCCTCCCAACACTCCCCCTTTCTTTCCTCATACTTGCACCAGCTATATAGTGGTTGAGGATGGGGGGGGGGGCAGAACCACAATTCCATAAATTTCTGCCTTAAGAAAATATTAAAGTTATGAGAATCATGGAGATAAAACCACCTAAAGCAGGGGTATCAAATTTGTTTCATAAAGAGGGCCAAAGTTAGGATTCATGGTGCCTGCTGAGGGTCAGAAATGACATCGGTAAGTAGAAAGTGACATCATTAAGCAGATGATGGACAAAAATAAGCACTTTGTTCTTACATAGAAACTCATTAGCTGCAAATGACAGAAGAGAAAATGTGCAAATTTTGTTCATATTTTCAAGATATGAAACAGCCCAATGATCATGCTGGGAGAACTCGACTATAACAGGGGCAGATAAATTGCTTCCAGGGCCACATTCGGCACACGGGCCATATGTTTGACACCCCTGAGCTGAAGTATATGAACAGTCCAGCAGACCAAAACTGCAATCCTATGCACACTTAGTGCAGACACAGACATAGACATAGATAGGATCAAGCTAAATAGCATAAGTTCCTTGTATCCCACCTCACCATGTGCAGAATTGCAACTGGAGTTCTTTGCATTGGTTGAGTGATGGAAGGTGACAGAATAACCAGGGTAATATGCCATTGGGGCAAAAGCTCGAAAGCTTAAAAGCCACACTGCTAAAGGCATACAGAATAGAAAGGCTGTTTTTATTTAGAAAAATCATAGTTAGTCTCACAGAAAAAGCTGCTTGAAAGACTCATTTTAGAAAGCTGTTTTCCTAGTTTCATAGAAGCTGAGACCTTGGGGCTTCAAAGGCTGTGCTATACACTTTGGAATTTGGAAAAGAGAGTCGTATCAAAGGCAAAGATAGATAGGCTTCATCATTGGCATAAGTATATGACTCGCCAAGGACATCACAATGCTGAGAAAACACATATGCAACAATTGTAGTCATTAGAAGTAAGTTTTAGCTGCTGGCTTATCAGTTGGCAGTGCTTCTTGGCAAACTAATATAGCGTCTAGCTGGCTAACCACAGACACCTGCAAGAGACAAATTTAGAAGACAGTACACATTTTAATTGGATAAACAAGAGCCTTCTTGAGAATCAGAAAACTTCTGATTTTAGTCTCTTTGTTTGAACTGCAATAGAAATGAAGGCAAACCATAGGAGACCAAAGTTACTTGAAAAGTTTAAGAGAATCGTAAGAAGTTGGCTGAAGCCTTACACTTTAGAGGGTGCTAGGCAACCAGTAAAAGGAAAGTGATCACTTCTTAGCAAGGATATACACTACTATACCCCTTAAATGTACTCAAAATAACTGGTCACAATAGTTATATAGAATTAAGACATAGAATTTTAGGGAAACTGTTAAGGGAAGTTTAAAGGACTTTGCCTCGCAGAGTTTGGCAGATGGCCCCATGGTGTTTTGCTAAAGCCAGGAGAAGGAATGCAGGAGAGATAAGACAGGTGCCTCAAGCAAGGCCAACCTAAAAGTCTGAAGGGAATGTATGCCAAGAAATGGGTTTGAAGTTCTGCCAAGAGGGACAATCCTGGATAAAATAATGTTATAGCATCCCCTGCTGGTTCTTGAAAATTTTGTAATACAATATGTTTAATTGTTTAATTTTACCTTATTTGGAAACCTGTAACTTGAAGCTCACCTATGAGGTGTCTCTAAGGCTATCTACAGCCTGTTAAGAATTAGCCCCATCTATGATGTCAAACTTCAGCCAATGGGAAGTTCAAATCTTCAAACAAAGAACCCAGAATGTTATAAAGAGTCTGGTTAACACTGATACTTGCTCTCAATGCTTTGGCCATTAGTCCCATGAGATGCCCATTGCTGGCAATGAAATAAAGCTTGCAAACTATCACCCTTGAGTATCGAGTCTTGCTTTTTAATACCTTGCAACAAGAGGACATCTTGATCTATTAGTAGTTAGATGGTGAGTCAAAAGTTGTGCAGACCTGTTCTGCTTTGATTTCTTTCAGGTCTTACACAATTTCATGTGCAGAGAAATTTAAGGAGCAAAAGCCTTGGAACAGCATTTTGTTGCAGGGAAGCATTCCACAATTGCACTTTATGCCATAATTGTTGATCAAACACATGCTTATGCTAGCAATTTGTGCTTCTGTCTGCTGATTTTACACAGCCAGTTCACTATGTGCACATTGAATCCAGCCATAAAAACATGAATGAATGTTAAAAGAAGCTCAATTTGTGGCACTATGAATTGGTCCTCAGTTACAAGAGATCAAGGACAATCTACTACTTAAGTCTGAAAGCTCTGATTAATACACACAGCAAGCTATTCTGATATAGCAATACAAGGATAGCCTGAGGGCTTTTGTGTTTCTTTAAAGCAGGGGTCTCCAAACCCCGACCCTGGGGGCCAGATGCAGCCCGCTGCAAGCCTCAATCAGGCCCATGGCCAGCTTCTTGTCCCCTGAAAGCCTCTGGCCCACTTGGCCGAACATGATTGGAGCTGTGCTCTTGTTGCATCTGGAGGGTGTTCTAAGGGCCAGAGAGGCTGAATGAATGAGCCCATTCATTCATTTATTCACTCATCTAAGTTCCATCTCTAATTTATTTATATAAATTTTATATTTAATTTTTTTTTTTCTCGCCATGGTCTCTACACCATGCCGGATATTTGATGCGGCCCTCTGGCCAAAAAGTTTGGAGACCCCTGCTTTAAAGCATCAGACATTAATAGACTATACCAATGGGAAACAGGGCATAAGCCCCCCAAAAACCTCAAACATACTTGTTCTGGAATCTATGTATTCTAAATACAATGCATGATTTCTATGAGTTTTTAATGAGAGCAAAGACATGCACAATATAAAAATAGCATTTCTTTTTCTAACACTGCTCAGCATAGATCAGTGGATGATTAGTTGTTTTTGCTTATACGTGTCTGACGACACCAAAAATCGAGTCTTAATGTCCTTGGGATTCCACTACAACATTTTAAAGGAGAAAAGAAGTAATTGTTTGTTACTCTGGAGATTCTTAAAATAATGATAATCAGCTTTAATCTAAAAGAAAAACACAGTTTAGATATCTTGCTTTTAGTGAAGTGCATATTCCATCAACAGTTCTCAAATGCATTCTCCGTAGATGTACATAATTAGAGATGTGCCTGTGGCTACAAAACATTATTCAGTAAAACACTTCCTTCTCCCACAGGACATTGGTAGAAAGCAAAGTCTTAGTCCTTATATTCAAGGATTTCACTTTTCTGCCCACAACACAATTCACAGCATTTCAGAGGTGGGAGCTGCACACTTCTGGACCACTGTTGGAGACACCACAGAGGCCCTGTGAATGGTGGTAGGGTGAAGGACAGCCGACAGTCATGAGTTGGCAGTATGGGTGGGGTGGAGTGTCCTGGGGGAATATTGGAGGTGGCATGGCTGCATGCTATGGGGTGGAGAAACTATGGGATTGGGTTGTTAAAATTATCTTACCTTGCTTCCTTTCATTCCTCTCTAGTCTTGTGTCTTCCTCCCTGATACTCCTCCCAGGGAGCATCTCTTCCGCCCGTCTACCTCCACTGAGTCTCCAGTTGTGTACCTACCATTAGGTCCAACGGAGCAAATACCCCAGGAGCAAGCCTCTAGGACCCCATGGAAGACTCTCTGAGGCTCCTGACAGTGTCGGAAACTGTGCTTCCATTTTTCCAGAAGCACAGTTTATAGCGTTGGGGAACTCAGCTTCCCCAACATGGGCTAAGTTGTGCAAGGCTCTGTGAGCCTCAGGTAAGTGGGAGGGGAATTTTCATGTGGGGGGGGTGGTGACAGCTCACGGGGCACCATCACAGACCTTTGCTCCAGGTGCGGGGCTGTCTCCTCCTCCCTCGCCTTGGATTGTAAAAGAAAGAGGGGTAAAACAAAAGTGAGAGAACAGTGGTAGGCAAGAGTGCTGAAAGAGCAGCAGCTCGCCCACTACCAGGTAAGGAGGGCAGCATTTGGCATGCCACCTCAGCCACCAGGATAGGGGCTGCTGCATCTACTATTGTTTTGGGATGACTGATGTAACTGCAACACATTCTATGAATCTTTCTTGCTTCCTAATCAACCTGTACATTACTGTAGGCAATGTAAATCTCCAGAGAACACTACTTTAAAATACAATTTATCCTGTAAAAAGCTACTCTGGACTTCCTGTCACTCAGGGGAGCATAAAACAATATTATTTTTGTTCATTCATGCATACATTTCTTTAGTCTAATTAAGAAGGTCAAACCAGCAGTCCATTAGGGCAACTTCTGATTTATTTTTTTTCGCTCTAGTACAGAACACAAGCAATTTAACCTTCAAAGTAAGTAACGAACTCATTGCAAATTATGGAACTTATCTGTGCCTATGAGCAGAAATAGCCTGGACTCATTAGGCAGATCAGAATTTGCAAGAACTCTGCTGGATAGACCTTTAGAGATGCAAAAGTGGCAGCAAAGATAATTTTCTTGCCTAGTGTCAGGGCTGCAGCTCCACAGTTGTTTAAAAAGGTCACTGGCCCAATCCTTACCAGGGCTGGTTGACACAGTGCAGGGATGTACCGTTGGCAGCTCTTCACAGAACAGTGGAGCAGCTGCCATGCCAGCAGCCCATGCAATGCACTAATGGACTGCACCAGTGAATACACCAGTGAATCACATGGATAGGACTGGGACGTACAAGTTCCAGAGTCAGACCCTTGTGGCATGAGATGCATGTCACCTTCACTCTCAACCAGGGGTGGGCCGATACCAGTCTTGCATCATCTATTTCTCTTTTTTGTTCAAATCTCCGTGGTCTGCTGATGTGTTTTCAATTTATAAAGCAAGAGGACATAGCAGGCTGATTTCTGATGCCACCTTGGGCCTATATGCATGTACCTGCACATCATCTTCCCTTCTCAAATTGTGTGTGTAGTTAAGCATCAAGGCACAAACGAAAAATCAAATGATTTTGGCACCATCAGCAATATTGCACATGCGTTTGTGCATGTAAGATGTCAGCACACATATGATGGCCTGTTGCTATAATGTGGATCAGTTTCTTCAGGGAAACAAAAAACACAGCTCTCTACATGTGCAGAAATTGTTCTAAAAGCAAAGATATCAGAGGGTTTTCACAGACTTCCCACGTATATCCATGTGCATGGAGCGGCAAAGCTGAACTCTCTGCTGAAATGAAGAGGTGGGTTTCACATATCCTTACTTTTTCAGTACTGAACTACTATCACCATAGTAGCCATCCCACATAAATGCTTTTCACAAAGCTAAGCATCCCTTAAAACCATTGTGGAGGAGAGGTGTATCAAGAGTTATTAGCCAGAGTAGCTAAACGGAACCTTTCTGTATAGAAGCAGTTAACTAGATACTGCACACAAAACAGCTGGAAGTAGCCATCAACTCCATACTTCCTGTACCAAGAGAGGTTTGTCTTTTGTAATTTTGATATTCAGATATGTAATTTCAAGGTCTATGGGGAGGTCAGGAGACTCAGGACCTCTGCCTGTGATTCTTCTTATTGTTAAGGATCCTCTTGTTTTCGTTATTGTTAGGGATTTTTCAGTTCTAATTTTATGCAAAAGTGCTGGATAAAAACCTACAGACACTCTCACCAATGCCAACATGCCCTTCTTCCTATTCACTTTCTATAAAACAGAAAACAAAAAGGAAGAAATACAATGGAAAGTCAACAGAAGGGATACATAGTGCAATTTATACAAACCTGTCAGCATGTTAAGGTTTATGGGAAAGGCCCTCCTGTTGATCCTACCAATGTCAGACACTCAGTGGGTCTTCTCCACGCCAGTGGTGTAGCTAATGAAAGTGTAGCTCGGTGCCGAGTGCAAAATGATGCCCTGGAAGTGACATGCATAACTTCCAGAAGTGATGTCACACCTAGACTTTTCAAAAAGTGAAAAATGGGGCAGTGGCATTGCTAAGAACATCAAAGAAGATTTTGTAACTCCCCCTCCACCACAAAATCAAATTTAATTTATTAATAAATAAAATGTTTTCTGGTCAATCGGCCATATTTTTTGATATAAAACAGATATTCCAGCTTGGTTTGTTCCACTGCATTCAGCATTAACTTACCTTTCCAATGATGTATAATACAACAGTATTATTCATATATACCAAGGTTTTCACAATTTTGGCCACTAGTGTCAAGCTCAGATTGTTGCCCCCCTAAACCTTGTTGCCCAGTCCAATTGCAACCCCCTGTACTCCCTTATCTCTCACAACCAGGTCACAGAACTCCCTCTCTAGAGTGACAAGTTTGGCTGCATCCTTGCAGGTCTTCCACCAGCTGGTCAAGAAGTTTTTATTTCAGCTAATGTTTATCCTACAGATGCTATGTTTAACCTGTTTTTAATATTATGCTCTGTTTTTATTATGCTATGGGTTGGTTTGTTTTACTGCCACTGCTTATTTTATTGCATATTTGTTTTTTATGCTGTTTTTATATAATTTTGGGTGCAATCCTAACCCCTTCTGTCAGTGCTTTCCAGCACTGACATAAGGGCAATGCAGCTCTGAGGTAAGAGAACAAACATTCTCTTACTTTGAGGAGGCCTCTGGGAGTGCCATCCAACTGCAGGATGCAGCACACGTCCCATTGGCACCACTATGCCAGTGCTGGAAAGTACTGATATAAGGGGTTAGGATTGCGCCCTTTGTTGCTTAATATTTTTACTGTAATCTTCCTTGGACATGCTGAATCTTCCTTGAATTTAAGAATTATTTCCAGTATGTCATGGAGGAGGACACAAAAAACAAATGGGTTTGGTGTAAACTCTACTGAGCACACAGAATTTATTGCATAGTTACCTGGATTATAACCAGTGTGTTAATCCTCTCTCTCTCTCTCTCTCTCTCTCTCTCTCTCTCTCTCTCTCACTCACTCACTCACACACACACACACACACAAACACACACAGGTACAATATTTAGAAATGCCTGGACTGATTCCAAAGTAGATGAACAAAATGAGTCTAATAAAATATAATGAAACATTAATTACTGTGACTATCAAAAATAATTGACTTGTTCAAAGCACTGCACTCCAATTAAAAAGGAACTTAAGGGCAATAAAATATAGCATTCCATAAAACAGACACAATTATTGCTATGAAGCAATTACATTTATTGGCAATTTTAAAGATGCTTTTCTGAATATTTTTGAAAAGTATGAATGAAATATAAATATGATCCCAAAGTATCATTTATAAAGCAGTCCTTGAACAAACACTATTATTTAAAATCTATACACCCATGTAGAAGTAAACTTGGAATAAAATGGTAAGGATAAATTTAAAAGCAACAGAGATCAAGTCAAAACATGCCATTTTTACACCATCTGTAGAATTTAAATGTCTTAGACCCAAATCCTAACCAACTTTCCAGCACTGACATAGCTGTGCCAATGGAACATGTGCTGCATCCTGCAGTTGGGTGTCACTCACGGAGGTCTCCTTAAAGTAAGGGAATGGTTGTTCCCTTAACTCGGAGTTGCATTACGTCGGTGCTGGAAAGTGGGTTGAATTGCGCCCTAATTTAATTGTCTTCTTTCCTGGAAAGAAAAAGTAAGGCTTTGATTTCTAGTTGGCAACACTGCACAGATACGTTGACTTCAAAGCCTTTACAATGATTTCTGCTATAATTTGGTCAAAGAAACCCATATATTTGTAAATCAGATGCAATGCTCACTGCTTGCAAATATTCTGCTATTTGTTTCTGGCTTTGTTTAATCCAACAGAAGCTGTTGCTTGATCAGAGATGAGAGTAGCAGCCCAATCCTGAAGGCGGTGGCACTGCCAGGTACAGTGCCAAAATGACTACCACTGAATCCAGCAGCACCACTGAGGCTGCCAGTTATCTCTTCAGAGGTAGGGGACTTTCATCTCCTTCCCTCGGAGAAAGCCCCAAGTCCTACAATAGGGCTTCTCAAGAAGCCTGCTATTTTGCCAGCACATACTTCACTTTGTGTCAGGTCTTCTGGCCTAATGTGGAATTCAGGGTCCAGAATGGCATTCCCTTCCTTCACTTCCTCCCCACTGCAGGATGCAGTGCACGTCCTGTTGGCATGGCTGTATCAGTGAGGGACACTTGGATAGGACTGGGCCCCAAGAGCGTTTCAGATATTCTGTTCCAGTCCATGGCAGTGATTCTCACACATTTAGCATGGGACCCACTTTTTAGAATGAGAATCTATCAGGACCCACTGGAAATGATGTCATGACCAGAAGTGACATCATCAAGCAGGAAAATTTTTAACAATCCTAGGCTGCAATCCTACCCACACTTACTCAGGAGTAAATTAATATTATTGTTAAAAGAATATACATAGTAGCTTGTTGAAAGTACAAGACCCCAAACGCAGTCACATACCATGGTAGCATCAAATCTAATATATTAAAAATAGAATATTGAAATAATAATAATAATAATAATAATAATAATAATAATAATAATAATAATAATAATAATAATAATAATAATAAACAACTTTATTTGTATCCCGCCCTTCTCCCTAAAAGGGACCCAGGACAGCTAACAACATATAAAAAACAGATTTAAAAAACATAAATTAGCACAAATAGCAGATAAAAAACATATTAAAAACACATTAACAGAGACCATAAAAACAGTAGTCAGATTAAAAGACAGAATAAAAAGAGCACAAAAGAGCAAGTCACAGAGGAATCAGGCCTGTAAAAAACTAAAAGATGTATAAAAAATGTTAAGAAGGCCAAAAAATCAGAAGGCTTGTATAAACAGCAGTGTCTTCAGGCCTCGCTGAAAACTCTCAAGAGAGGGAGCCATTCTCAAGTCGAAGGGAAGGGAGTTCCATAATGTTGGTGCCACTACCAAGAAGGCCCTATTTCTTGTAGCCGCCCCCCGGACCTCCTTGGGTGGCGGCACTTGTAAAAAGGCCTTCTCTGATGACCTGAGAGGGCAAGCCGGATTGTATGGGAGTAGGCGGTCTCTAAGATATCCTGGCCCAGAACAGTAGAGGGCTTTAAAGGTCAAAACCAGCACCTTGAATTGGGCCCGGAAACGAATGGGCAGCCAATGTAGCCCCCGGAGAAGCGGACTGACAGAGTCAAACTGCCTAGCTCCAGTGACCACACGGGCTGCCGCATTCTGCACTAATTGCAGTTTCCGAACCGTCTTCAGGGGCAGCCCCACATAGAGCGCGTTACAATAATCTAACCTCGATATCACCGTGGCATGGATCACCGTGGCCAAGTCTGCATGATCCAGGTACGGCTGCAGCTGGCGTACCAGCTGAAGCTGAGCGAAGGCCCCCCTAGCCACAGCCGCCACCTGGGAATCCAGGAGCAGCTGCGAGTCCAGGAGGATCCCCAAGCTGCGAACCTGCTCCTTCAGAGGTAGTGCAACCCCATTCAGAGCAAGCCGATAATCCAGCACCTGCATCGAGGATTTCCAAACCAGGAGAGCCTCTGTCTTATCCAGATTTAATTTCAGCTTGTTAGCCCCCATCCAGATCCTCACTGCTTCCAGACAGTGCTCCAGGCCCTCAACCGCCACCCTTGAGTCTGGAGGAAAGGAGAGATAGAGCTGGGTGTCATCAGCATATTGATGGCACCTCACTCCAAACCCCCGGATGACCTCTCCCAGCGGTTTCATGTATGGGGACCCACCTGAAACTGGCTCACAACCCACCTAGTGGCTCCCAACCCAAAGTCTGAGAAACACTGGTCTATGGGGTAAGCAACAGGAATGTGCTCCAGTCACTGAGCTCTTGTTGTGAGTCAACTCGCAAGTTGCCAACCCCCTGACTCAGCTTGGGAGTCACAGAGCATGGCTGTCGCAATTTGACCTGAGCCACTTATATAGTCATCTTTACTTGAGTAGCAAGTCATTTCAAGAAACAAGCTGAGGTGTGAGTCATCCCACTGAAAAGAGGTGCTGGTGGGGTGTGTGCATGTGTTGGATTACGCATTTAACACCCCTCACTTCAACCACTATTTTCATTTTATATATGTCAACAAAAGCTGTGTTGTTATGCAAGTGAATGTAGCTGTGCAGAAGAACAATTGGTTCCGTAGGAACCCCAGCTACCACCCCCTTCACATCATGATTCTGCCTTCAGAATAACCACTTCCTTCTCCCCTCCCTCATCCAGGAAAGAAAAAATCAGGTCATCCATTCATATAATCATCCATTCCTAGATCGCCAAGAGAGCTGCTATATATGTCTTATGGACTCCAAAAAAGAGAACATAAGAACATAAGAACAGCCCCACTGGATCAGGCCATAGGAAAGGCATCACTCTTTCCCTAACCATCTATGAAAATCAAAGCTGAATAAAATATTCTGTGGTTAGAAAAAAAAAGCCCATGATTTTTTAGAAGAAAATCATTAAGCTTTCTATAGAGAACAAATTATTTGTAGTGCCATTCACTGTGTAGTGTTCAAAAAGCAAGATCCTTTCCTTATAGAGATGCTTTGAAGGTTTAAAGGATCAAATGGATCATGTTAGGTTACAGGCGCTTTCAAATAAAGCAAAATGATAGCAGCAATGGGAAATGCTGTCTTGCTGCCAAGATTTTATCTTTTATTTTCAGGGGAAATCCTCTTCAAATATGGGAAGTCTGGCAGCTGTGTTTTCTACATTAGAGGAAGGTGAGATGAGCTCTCTTTGAAAAAAGAAAGTAATCTATATAGTGTGATAGGATAAAAGCATGGAGGCACAGCAACAGTTCTGTCAAAAAACTAGAATTTCCTTGCTGATACATATCCCGTGAGGCAGCTATGGCTTGTATGTCATCTTATCCTTCAAGGATGTTTTCCAAAGCATAACATTCAAAAGTACATGAAAACAGACAATGGCTATATTATACTGAGTTGGTAGCAAAACTCTTATGTGCTAAATCTGCACTTCTGTACACTTTTCTAGAGCAGTAAGTGATTCCGGTCAACTTGTTTTGTGTCTGTATTCCACAACCTTTAACCAGTCTTGGTTAGAAAGACATAAACCAAACCACAAGGATGTCCAGAACTAAGCTGTCACATTGCCAAGCAATTGCCACTGCCCACATTACCCTCCCAAATAATACATGAGACAAGATTTGGATTAAAACTGGCCCACATTTATTGAAATCAATGCCAATCAACAATCTGTGTAAATCCTGCAGCAATCACGCTTCCTCTTTTCCTGTGGGCACCTAACCTGGAGAAGCCAGTAAATCACTGTCTATTCCCCAATCAGGCATTCCCAGTCTAAGCTGTGGATTGTCTGGTGGTAATTCCAGTTTCTCCAGGTCAACCCCCAAGGGGGGGGGGTCAAGGAAGCTGGATTGTACCACCTCTCCCAAACCAGACCATCTCTGAGGTTTATTTTGCAATCTAAGTCCAATAGATAACTGGCAGGCCTCATAAGAACATAACCTCCCTGAGGTTATGTCCATAAGAACAGCCTCCCTGAGCCCAATGGCCTCTTGAGATTGGTTCTACTTCCACCCATGAGTCTTGCTTACTTCACAGTATGCACCAAATCCCTAGTCCTGCCTTCTGTCCCATGCTATACATGCCATGCAAGGGGGAGCTAGCCTGGAGACAAGCAGTCATGTAGGCCCTGCTGCAGGAGAAATTATCCCTTACCCCATTTAGAATTATACCCCAGTATTGCAATATAAAAAGTGCTAGTCAGGAAGCACCAGTCAGGAAGGGCAATAATCACCCATCCTGCCTCATACACTCCTGCCCTTCCCTTCCCACTATGCTACATAACTTATTTGGACTCCTAATTCCCTCAGTTCGCAAAGGTCGAATCAAAGAATGACACTTCTGAAGGCCAATGCCTAACTAAAAATCCGCCTTAAGAGCCTGGAGGCTGAAGGACAAACTGGCCATCTGCTCACATGCCATCCACACCTAGATAAGGTAACAGGACTTGGGGAAGGACATTGTGCTTCAAATACTCCACCACCCTTCTTGGCAGAAACATCAAAGACCCAGACAGGTGATAATGATGGTGGAGCTTACCCTCTTGAGGCTCCAAAAAAGGATAGAATACCTCTGGTCCATAGTCTCACTAATGCCCTTAAGCAGACAGCAGTTGGCCCTCATCTAATGCATGCAAGGCCCACCAGCTAACCAGCATAGCCCTCCATAAGGCTTGCAGCCTTGTTCAGTCATCCATGATGAAGAGAACCAGCACAACCCTCTAAATGGCTCATCGAGTTCTGCCATCTGTAATCACTCACACTACATTAATTTGTGAAGGACTGGTCAGAATAACAATGAAGTTATAAACCTATAAACCAAGCCACAAGGAAGGTTACAAGTAAATTTTAACATTACCAAGCAATTGAATTTCACACTGCCAAGCTCCTTTGGAATGCCCTAGTTTATACTTTTTGAACCATAGCTCTGTGATTATCAGGATTCAGTTGACTCAGGATTCAGTTGACTTCAACAACCTGATCTGTTCTGAAGACTTCATAGCTGAAATTTGCTTTTGAGATTTATTGTTTAGAGAAGGGAGGATTTTCAATAAGAATATAATTATGTTAGCCTTTTAAAAGTAATGCACTACATATACACTCTCGGGCAGTAATGACCTGATGTTAATTTACACTGAAGATTTTTATACTACCCTTGTAAATTCAGAAAACTCTTGAAGTGGGTACAAAGTGCTTTTAAGAAAAAAGGCAAATTAAACTGACATTATGCCTGCATTTTACGCTGGCTTAAGAAGTTGGATATTGTTTGAAAGATAGCAAATATTGTTTTATACAATCTGCAATTTAGTTGCTTTTCAGTTCAATCCCATGGGCTTTGAGCACTGGCAGAATGTGTATTCTCTCCGAGCTGGCATTGAAAAGCAGCAGTAAAGCATCTTCTGGCAGCACGCTGAGTAGTGTGCTGCCAGGGCAACAGTGGGAATGGTAGAACCTTCCTGAGCATGTCACTGGAACTCCAGACACCCACTAAGGAAAGTAAGATGGCAGGGGAGGTAGGAGAAGTGGGGAAAAGTGCAACAGCACAGGGATGGGGCAAAACTGTCCAGAGAGGGGGAGGAACAGATGCAGAGAGACTGCAGGAAGGGTGAATCCAGTGGCAATATCATGCGCCAGATCCTCAAACCTGCACTGGTGATTTTGCTAGCGCAAGTCTAATGAAAGAAATGGGGCAGGAAGACTGCTGCCCCATTTGGGGGAGGGAGGATGGCTTAATTATTTCACTGATATTGTGGGAAATTCACAGTAAATTTTTGAAATGTACCATCTCAGGCAGGAGTGGTCCCAGTGGATCTGCCTCCTAAACTGGTGCAGATCTAGCCCCTACCCCACCTCCTCCTTTTTGCTCACCTGGCCTTCTTACCGGGTCAATGAGAAAAACAGAGTGATCCTGTTCCAATTGCTCATGGAAGCAAGCAATTAGAACAAGTGCTCCTTGCTGCTGCTTGTTGCAGCTATACCACCACAATTGTTCAATGGAGGAACTGCGTGTTCATGGAGGAAGAAGAGCTGCGACTGCCCTGATCCCCTTTTTGCTTGCTCTCAGGGAGGATCACAATGCCAATTGAAATGATTGGCAGACCTGAGGGGGGTAGCAGGCAAGTGAGGGGTGCTTTTGTCAATTTGGTGCTCTCCTTCAGTTCACTGCTCCAAGCGGCTGCTTCACTCAGCTTCATGGCCCTGATTTCAGGTTATTTGCTGAAAAACAGCATCTGATTTCTATAATTTCTATGCACCTTTACTGTTTCACCACTTTCAAATCTATTAAGTGAACTACAAGTGTACAAAATTTTGTGGAAGCAACACCACCAACAGATGGAGACAGAAATGTGAACAAATGCTGTAAGTTTTGTAAGCTAATGTAAGTAGCTGTGCTACAAGACTAATTCCATCAGCCCGGTTTTATGCATGCCTTCATGGAAGTAAGTCCTGCTAAATTCATTGGGGTTTTCTTCCCTATAAGAGCACACAGGATCATGGCCCAAGTTAAATTAGATTTCTGACTGGAATACAGTACTTCAAAATGAAAAACACTTTCAATTGATATTAAATTCTGTTTCCCATTAACAGCCCAATCCTATCCCCCTCCCCCACTAGTGTAACTAGCATTGCATTGACGGAGGCTGCTTTATGGCCGTCACTAATATGCTGCAGGTCCACAGGCAAAGAAGCCAAAGCACCAATAGCCCCACTGACACCTTCTCTTTCACTTTGGTTCCAACACGCCCCCTTACCCCTGCTCAGACTTGTGCCAGCTAAAGAACTGGGGCAGGTCTGAGTAGACTCATTGGGGCCTATGTGGGAGCAGAGTAAGGTCTCTGCTCCCACATGGTTTTTGGCCTCCAGCAGGATGCAATGGAGCCTGTGCCAGTGTTGATGTGTCCTGTGGGCAGCCTTTAGTTTGGATTGGACCCTATCTCATCTAATAGACACCCTTGGATAATGCATTGGAAGTGATATGTAAGAGATCAAACCATTTTTTTCTGCTTATGAATAAAGTCCAACTAAGCTGATGTTTTCCTCCAATGTTTCTCCAATCTAATCTGAAATATCTCCTGTGATGACTCTTCTGCAGCACACTCATGGAACTTTATCAATGCTCTACCACATTTACTGTTGGAAAGTCCTTCTGAATAGTGGCAGACCTGGCCACGGTTATCCATGCCACTGTGACATCAAGGTTAGACTATTGTAATGCGCTCTATGTGGGGCTGCCCTTGAAGACGGTTAGGAAACTGCAATTAGTGCAGAATGCAGCGGCCCGTGTAGTTACTGGAGGTAGGCGATTTAACTCTGTCGGACCGCTTCTCCAGCAGCTGCACTGGCTACCCATTCGTTTCTGGGCCCAATTCAAGGTGCTGGTTTTGACCTTTAAAGCCCTATACTGCTCTGGGCCAGGATCTCTAAGGGTATCTTAGAGATCGCCTACTCCCATACAATCTGGCTTGTCCTCTCAGGTCATCAGAGAAGACCTTTTTACAAGTGCCGCCACCCAGGGAGGTACGTGGGGCAGCGGCGAGAAATAGGGCCTTCTCAGTAGTGGCACCAACACTATGGAATTCCCTCCCCCTTGACTTACGAACTGCTCCCTCTCTTGAAACTTTCCGGTGAGGCCTGAAGACTTTTCTTTTCAGACAAGCCTTCTGAGTTCAGGTCTTTTTAACTACATTTTAAAAAACACCTTTTACACCTTTTAACACCTGGTTACAGGCCATGGGTCCTTTTTTATAAATTTCGGCTGGTTACTCTTTTAAACTTTTTATCTGACTGCTGTTGTTAAGATGTCTGTTTGTTAATATGTTTTTACCTTGTTTTAAATTATGTTTTTAATGTGTGTTTTAATTATTGCTGTAAGCCGCCTTGGGTCCCTCCAAGGAGAAAGGTGGGATATAAATAAATAAATAGTTCAAAAATTTTAGTTCTCTCACATCACTAATCACATTTGGGAATATTTATACAGGTATTTATATACCACCTTTCTTTAGTTGTCAGATTTCTCCTCAGACTTTAATCCAAGGCAATTTACATAGGCAGGCTGTTCTAAACTCCCGTAAGGATTTTTACAATTGAATAGTTCTAGTCTTTCATAGAACTCCTCGTTCCAGCTGGATTCCTTCCTGGTCTGGCCTCTCTCTAGCCCTTTGCCTCCCACGCTCCACTTGACGGCAACTCCTCTCTTCCTCCTAGGGTCAGCTCATCAGTATATCAGCGTGTCGTCAGTTCTCGGGTACTTCCGGTTGCTTCGAACTGGCAGCCTCAGATCTTCAGGCATACAAGGCGGCAGCTCTACCAACTGAGCCAGACCTCCTGCCATGTTTTGGAGGTTGCTTATTGAATGCAGCTCAAGTCTTTGTCCTTCTTAATTTTTCTGCACAACTGTGACCTTTCAAACAATCCAGACCTTAAGAATGACAGAGCCTGAGAAGTATGTTAATGCTGCATCCATAAAGGGAGTGGGATCCTTGATATCAATGATTAAACTGCACATATGTGTTCATCTTGTTCTATAGTGTGAGTACATTTTGAAAGCAATAAGTCATCACTCACCATAATCAATTTGCACCTTACTGTGTCTGTAAACTTAGTGACATGATGAAGTGGAGTAACACTCCTGTAGATTAATTGCATTAATCATGGTACTTCGGTAAGCTTTGAGGACACCATGGTAACAGCTAGACCTCCTGAATAGCAACTGATGTGAACATTCACTGTGTATTTCACAGATATAAAATTGTGCTGAAATGAATGGTAATTATTTAAGCAGTTTCAGCAAAGCCTGAACGAAAGAATGCAAAAAACAACAGCACACATCAACAGGGTAGTTCCCTCTTCAGAGAACTTAAATGTTCTGGCAAATAACAGCAGGAGATAATCTGCTTTTATGTACAGTTTACACCTGCAGATATAGTTGTTGCTAAGAATTCCCAAAAGTCCTTTCCACTTGTACTTTTTTCTTTTTTTTAATCCAATATATTTCATCTTACCATAACGTTTTCGGTTTGCTCCTTAGTTGTTCCTGACCATGGCTTATCTGCATAAAATGTGCTAATTCTTCTCCCAATGAGCCAGAATTGTTAGCCTTGTTATCCCACCATAGATTGGGGTGTAAGAGAGAACCCTACAAAACAACACCTAGGCCCTTTGGGTGAAGTAGCACATCAACCTATAAGTTGTTGTTTGTATTAAGAATATTTAGGTCCAATAATTTTTAGGTCCATGTTCGGGTCCAAGAACAATGGTCATCAAGGAGTGATTAGGATGATGTCTGCTATCAATTCCCTTTCCACTGCTTTGGCAAAAGGATGGGGAGAATCGAAGATGGGATGTCAATCCCCTAATAATACATTCCCTGGCTCTGCTTCACCCCTTTCTTCATGAACTTAATATGACTGGTGCCACAATGCTATTGGCTATTTTCATGAAAAACTTTGTTCAGAGATAGCTCCATCTCATGTACTAGAGCTAGTTCACTAGTTCATGTACTAATTCACTAGGCTGGGGAATTCAAACTTTAGGTAGAGTGAAAACAAGTTGGCTTTCTGTAATTCAAGATGATTCTGAAAGTGTAATTGGTGGATCTGGACATGAATCAAGGGGGTGAGGTACCTCACCTGACTTACTGTTACAACAGTATCCCATATCCTGAGTCTATCTTAAGCGCTGGTGTACCTAAGGGGGGGTCAAAAGCCCCAAGCGGCACACCTTGGGGGTGCTGCCACCATCCAATCCCCTCCAATCTTGCCCTGCTGGCTTCTATTGCTTTTTAAAAAAAGAGCAAGGGGCAGCCAGTCAGAAGTAACTGTGATGATGTCATCACATCACCACAATTACTGAGGGGTGAACCGGCAATGGTCTTTCTGGCTCCTTGGCAGCAAGAGAGCCAGCACAACTAGTACACAGTGCTGATTCAAAACCCCTGAACACCATTTGCTGGGGAGCAAAAACTGGGAAGGGCTGTTGTCTTGCTTGTGGGCTTCCCAGTTGACCACTGAAGACTAGGTAGATCTTTGGTCTGATCCAGCAGGTTTCTTCTTATGATCTTAACAGGAAACAAATGGTTGTGGGAAGACTCATAAAGTTATATCTATTATCACCCAACCATGCCTTTCTCCTTTTGTTCCTAGAAATCTGAGGGCCCAACCAAAGGGTCAGAACTTTTGAGGACTAGCAGGGGGGCCATCTTTCACACAGTTCAGATCCTTGAGGCAAGAATCACTGTCTGTTCCTCAGGAAGTGATAGTTAATTCTGAAAAACATGGTCCCAGTAATGGAACCTTTCTTAAGCAAAATGCCCTCCTGCCTATTAAGGGAGAAAAGAGATGTCTGCTCAGCCTCCAAACCAGCTGTTACTCCACTTACCATTTCTGGTAGGCACGGCTAATGATTCTAGTTTGAGAGAATAATAAATATAGTTTATGCAAACAAGAATTCATGCTGAGAATACAAGAACTCTGACTATGATAGCAGACATTTTCCCTAGTTTGTATTTGAGTTTTATATGCACAATCAGAAGGTCACACTGAATACAAAGAAGTAAGCCCATACAGCTATGTATAGTTACCTTGATCCACCTTAGTAATAAATACTAGCTGTTGGTTTTTTGCCATGTGTCAGAATGATGAGAATGAAGCAAGTAAAACCTGTTAACATTGCTGATGGTTGTGGGTATACTATACCCAAGGGACTGAAGTAAGAAAGGTACATTAAAGTGAAGGTGTATTTGTCAACTATAGAGAATAATCTAAACTGTATAAAATCAATACACATTACATTTAAAAGGCCTTCACTTCTGCACAGAATATCATAAGCTCCATGGGTCTGTCTTAAATAAATGTTTACACACACACACACACACACCCCACATAGACATTGTTATCCTTAGAACTGAAACGACAGACATTGTTATCCTTAGAACTGAAATGATAGAATGGAGCTTGCCAAGTAGGACTATAGTT
This sequence comes from Tiliqua scincoides, assembly GCF_035046505.1. NCBI lineage: Eukaryota > Metazoa > Chordata > Lepidosauria > Squamata > Scincidae > Tiliqua > Tiliqua scincoides. The sequence continues at coordinate 90,567,709 of NC_089823.1, forward strand.
TTGTTGTTCACAACAATTTTAAAGAAGTTCAAAGTACAGTATTTATATCCTGCTGGATGGAACAGTGGGTGGGTCTAGCAGAAAATGAGACAAGAAAAAAGTATCAATCTATTTACAAATGGTTTTGAGAAACAACCTGCTATATCACCAACCATAGCACAATGATGTCATACATTTACTTCTTCAATAGGGCACAGGAAATTTACATGAAGTGCTGTCTAAAATACTTGCCAGAGCACTTAAAAGCTCACTCATTTGTTGAGTAGCTTTATAGGCCTCTTGTGCTGGGCAGAAACAATAGCTTGCAATGCATGAAGAAGAAAGATAAAACTTCCCCGCTGTGCAGATTTAGTCAATTTGCACAGGCTCTCACACAGAAAACAATTGAGGCCACTCATAAAGACTTCTGTCTCTGCACTGGCAACCCTGACAAATGCAGATGAAAATGAGTAAATCAGGCAACTCTGCATTAGGAGGAAGAAAAAAAACTTCCTACTCTGACAGCTGCTATCATAATTAAGAACAGATTTCATCACTAAACACTTGCTAGTTATGTCTGTAGCAAAGTAAATACACAGATGTGGTATATTTGCATACAGTAAAACTTGAATCGTGCAACTGAAAGAGATTTGCATTTTCTTCTCTTAAAGATTTCTTAGGCCAAAACAATCATACCTTCAATCTGAATTCTTTAGTTTTGCTCATTAAAATTGGAGAACAAAATCTTCATTTATTTAAAATGCTTTTATCCCACCTGCTCAGTGTGGTTTACAATGTATTTAAAAACACATAAAATGCAATAAAAATAAAGCCAATAATTAATACAAAACAACAACAATAGCAAAAAGTAACTTGAAACATAGCTCCATAGCTTATACAACCCCAGAATACATTGTGGCAACCCCCTTCATGGGTGGAAATAGTGCTGCCCTGATACCGAAAACCACAGATAAAGAAATCCACAGTTTTCAGCCCACCTTTCCTTCTAACACAACTGGAGCCTTGTCCCAGTCATGTCCAGAGCCGTTCTGCACATCAGAAAAGCCACATGCCACCTCATGTGGCCTCTCCAAGGCTCAGAATGACCCCCAGGGCAGTTTTGGGACAACTTCTGGTTAAACCGTAAGTTGTCTGAAAACCACTCCAGGAAGCTTTCTAAGCCTCAGAAAGGCCACGCACCACACCATGCGGCCTCTTCAAGCCTCAGAACAGAGCGATTTTCAGATAACTTTCAGTAAAACCAGAAGTTGTCCGGAAGAAACTGTGTCAGGGAATAGCTGTAAGCTGAGCGAGGGAGTACCATCTAGTGATTAGCACTCCATGTACTCCTTTCTGCTCTCCACTTTCTAGATTTACTGGGTCAGCAGCTGAATGGGGGGATGGGGGACACTGGTCTACCCACTGACACCATACCAAGATAAGGGACCTAGGCAAAGGGGAGCTCTGGGGGAAAAACTACTCCTTCCAGGAGAGAACAGAATCTAAGGGTTCCTGTTCAAAATCAAATCACAGTAGCGCCCGGATGCGATCAGGTGTGTCACCCCACTGACTTACCAGTGAGCGTGAACTAAGCAAGTCAAACTGGATGCATTAACTAGTAATGCCCAGCAGAGGGAAAGAGGAAGCTACTTAAGGCAAAGCCCACAAAACCCCAGCTACATGTATATAGCGTAAAACTTGGCTTTGAGTGAAACTAATAAACAAAACAAAATTAATTTCCTAAACATATCTATGTAGAAATACAGCCATTATTGTGAGCTGCTTACGTTATCCCTCCTGCACTTACTGGAGAGTAAGTGGGTTTGCATTCTACAAACCAGCAGCTGCTTCCAATAGCAAAACTGGCAAAACACATCCAAGCATCTCTGTGCTTGATCATAAAAAGAACTAAGTTTGGTGATGACAAAGGTTTACCTAATTGGATGAGTGAGAACCACCTGGCCGCTTCATTCCACCCTTTATATAGGCAGGCGGGTTTTGACTACCTAGTCACTGGGCAATTTCAGTAAGAGGTCTGATTAGAAGTTATTGTCTTTGGGGGAGGCTCAGACATAGAGCCAATATATATCCAGTTACATGTCAGTTTTGGAATGGTGTTTCAAAGGACAAAAGGCCCAATCCTATCCAATTTTCCAGTGCTGGTGCAGCCACGCCAGTAAGGTGTGAGCTGCATCCGATAGTGGTGGGGCAGTCACAGCAGCCTCCTCAAGGTATAGAAACATTTATTCCCTTACCCTAAGGATGCATTGTGGCTGTACCGGTGCTGGAAAGTTGGATAGGATTGGACTACTGCCAGCAGCTTTTAAGATGCAGCTTTTAAGTTGCTGAGGAACACAGAAGCCTCTGGAGATTAGAAGTGTCCAGAAATCAGGAAAAATAGGGAAAATGTAAGATATTTATCATAACCTGTCTCTTCCCTCCCTTTCCACTATTGAAGAACAGCTAAACACATACCTGCACATACCTCATACCCTAAAATGTACAGGAGTTTGAGGGCTGCTACTCATATGAGGGGAAAAAAAGTCCTAGGTACACACCATGCCTCTGGTCATGCCTTAGGGTGCTATCCTGTTTCTGGACTAGGTCATAAATGATTGTCATATGATTATCATAAATGATTACATAAGAATTTGTCCAAACAGATTTTTCTTAAAAACATGTATTGTCCTGATATTCATAATTTATGATTTTCTTATGACAGACATTTTGAGATGGCTGTAATTAAAGATGATTAAGGCTGCAATCCTATAAACGCTTTTCTGAGAGTAAACTCTACTGAACACAGTGGGACTTACTTCTGAGTAGACATGCAAAGGCTTATGCCATAAATCTAATATATACACTTCAGACAACTGTGTTTGTGTAAATTGTATCATCTATACCAGGGGTGTCCAGAGTTTTTGGCAGGAGGGCCACATCATCTCCCTGACACTGTGTCAGGGGCCAGGGAAAAAAAATTAATTTACATTTAAAATTTGAATAAATTTACATAAATGAATATATTAGATGGAACAATGAATGAATGAAGGTCTTGCAATAGCTCAAGGTCTATAAAAGACCTTGCACAAAGCAAGACTGGCCTTTCCTTTGCTGCAGCTACTGCATCACAGACGTGAAACAGTACGCAGTGGAGGGAGCCCTCATTCCACAGCTGATGTGAGAGGTCAAAAAGTCACCCACATGCTGAGATCAGTTGCATTGGGCCAGAGCAGGTTCCAACAAATCTCCAGAAGGCCAGAGGCTCACTGGTGACTGGGGACTCCCTGAGGGCCGCATTGAGAGGCCTCGAGGACCACAAGTGGCCCCAGGGCTGGAGTTTGGGCACCCCTGATCTATACATAGCTGTGTTAATGATTATAGAAGACAGACAGGTATCTGTATAAGAAAAATCTGCTTACTTCTGACTAAAGCTATAGCTATCTGTCTCGCCATGTACAGCCACTATACCAATGGAAGTAATTAGTGCTATTGCACCATTAGTGCCATCCTGTAGACTAAATAATGTGGTAAAGCATAATTACCCGAAAGTGGTTAATTTCAAGATTTTAATGAGAACTAGTTGGCAAAGAATTGCACTGCCTATGCTTATATTTATTGTTAGATGCATCTGGAGTTACCCAATAAAGTCATTTGCAGTGCAGGCTTGTGAGATTGTTAAGTTGTATGTATACTATAGAGATGAGCATACACCACTGAAAAATGTGAAAGAAATCAGTAATAGTAAGTCTTTCTTACTTTGTGAAATAGGAAGCTTAAAAGTTGTGTTTTGGAGATTAGTAGTCTGATGCACTACCTTAACTTTTTTGAGCTGATCTCATACTTTCCCGTAGCAACCACTATGACCTTTTAAAGAGATCTTTCTCATATAGGATTAGACCATATGTGCTGCCTCTCCTGCCAGTTCCCATTCATCTCTACTGCCAAGACAAACCACTTATTCCCTGCTCCCACATCAGAACCAAATTAAAGTTTTAAGAAAGTAACTTTCTTATGTTGGCTAAGGCAAACATTGCAGTTCAAGCCTTTTTACTGAACAGTTTAGGACCACAAACCCTGCTTCCAGACAAGCAGATCAGAAGTGATTTCCTTAGTTGCCATTTGATATCCATGGAGAACCTTTAGAATGTTTAAACCATTTCTGTCCAGCCCACAGGTGTACATATTTGATTCCTGTTGCATTTATGCAACATTGGGCAGAAATGGCTTAAGTAGGACCACTACACCAATATTAAATGCCTGGGTGCCTAGAAGGTGCATCGCAAAGACATAAAGAAATACAAAAACCACTGATAGGCAGAAGAAGAGCAGTGATATCTCTAACTTTATTAGCCTAAACCCAATCTACAATGCACTGAATTACATCATAGAGAAAGGAAGTAAAAGATACAATTTCCCAGCTTTCTTGCCTTTCATCAGAATAACACCGGCAGAAAGGAAGTGAACCTCCATCATCAAAAATAAAATACTCTGAAACAAAGAAAACAATTCACTTTTCACTTGGCCTTGGGTAATAACTGTCCATGACTATCAGATGCACTATTCTTCCAAACACCTATTATAAAGTTCTGATGAATATCCTGAGAGTGACAGCACTATCTAGACTGACTCTTCTTGTGAGGGTTCGTGACATTCTATAGAATGGGTAGCCATTGTTAACAGCAATCTTTTGTACTCTGCTGCTTCATATTCCAATGTCTTGATTTCACAACAGGTAACGAAAAAGTAGAGGGTGCTTTTTCTGTTCAGTACACTGAAGCATACTGACTGAGGGCCCAATTCTATCCAGCTTTCCAGCACTGATGCAGCTTGCCAACAAGGCATGCACTGCGTCTGCGGTGGGAGGGCAGTCACAGAGGCCGCCTCAAGGTAAGGAAACATTTGTTCCTTTACCTCAGGGCTGCATTGCAGCTGCACCAGCACTTGAAAGTTGGATAGGAATGGACCCTGAGGGTCCAATCTTATCCTGGCTTAGTGCTGGCACCGAGCTCCAGCACCAGCACCAGCACTAGGTATCACAAATGTGCTGTAAGGCATGTCCGCAGCACCCGGGAGGAAGGCCATCAGCGTTAGGCCTCAGAGCCAAGTGGTGACACTGAGGGAATGTCCTAAGGTAAGTCGCACCATCAAGTGGCGGTGTGGGTTTTCAGGGTGGGAGGAAGCATTCTGGGGCAGGGGGAGGACAGGGGAGTGACCAGCCCCGCAGTGCGGTGGGACCAGTGGAGCTCTGCACAGTGGAGTCCTGCTTTGCAGCCTGACACAGAGATTCTCTCATTTGCCCTGCATAATCGCTGGTGTAGACATGAGAAGCCCTATTGCAGGGTCTGGAGTTTTCCTTGAGGGAAGGGGACGAAAGTCACCTTGTCCCAAGGAGACTTCTGGCTGCTCCCCAGCACCTGTGGGATACAGCAGTCACCATTCGGCATTTATGTTCCTCCAGATGCTGGAAAGCTCAGGATTGGGCTGTAAAAGTGTGAGATGAGAACTGGGAAGTGCCTGATTCAAAACTCATCTCAGATAATAAAACCTGATCTAAACAACACACTAATCATGTGGAGGATAATTCAATATTTGAGTTTCTTTACCTCTGTTATCACATGAGATTTCCTCTCCATCCCACCTCAGGAATCATACCTCAGCTTCCAATTGATTCATTCTCATGTTAAAATAATTGGGTGGTATTTGTATCGAACTCACCAGGTGACCTTAGGCAAGGTTTCAGTCAGAGCAGAGCTATTGGCCAGAGGATGAGAGTTAATGCTGACCTACCTACGTTATATGGCTGTTGTAAGGATCTTTGAGATAATGCACATACACTGAACATTCAAAAAGCCTTACACAGATGCTGTTATTTTTAATTCATTTTAATATCAGTCATATCTGAGTCCTGTACAGGTATTTATGTTTAATATACATTTCAATTCTAGCCTAAGCATATAACGGTTCAAATCAAACATTTGTGTGCTTCTGATGTGTTCATCAAGTAGAGGAATACAGTTTAGGTAAAAAATGGAGAGCTATAAAAACGTGTTGGTATAAAGATAAGGACTTTATTTAATATCCAATTAAATGTGGTCACCAGAGAAATCACAGCTTATGAAACTTTATCAGAAAAAGATTAATCTATTTCAGGCTTAACCCAAAGTGTCATGAAAGGAACTCATGAATTTAGATAGGAATCCACTTATTATCACAAGACATTTTCATACTGAATCAGAACAGTCTAAATTGCTGACTATATTTATATTTGGTTAAATCAAATTTTTACACTGTGCAGCTGCCATCCATTTTAGGACAATTATCACACAATGATTTTGAACAAACCAAAATAATCTTATGTGGTCCTTTTTCCAAAGTAACTGGAATTGCACACAAGTGACTCATGGAGAAAGGTTTAACAGCTTCTTACATGAGGATTTCAAATTTAAAAGTAAGAATCACCCAGAGGCATAGTGACATTTCAAAGAGCTTTAAAATTTATTGCCTGGAATATAATTGCATTGTGTTTTGTGTTTCAAACTACAGATACCCTGCTCATGTTATACAAACAAGACCAAACTCATTAGCTTCTCATTAAAGTCTGATATATTAAAAATAAAATATATTTCATTATATATATTTCATATATATATATATATATATATATATATATATATTTTTCATATATATATATATATTTCATATATATATATTTCATATATTTCTCATATATATATATATATATATATATATATATATATATATATATATATATATATATATATATATATATTTCATTATATATATATATATATATCCTCTGTGTCCGCCTCCTCACCATGGGAGGAAGTGCATGCCCCACTGGCACAGCTGCAGTGGCACTGGAAAACTGGCTAGGATTGGGCCCTCAGACAGCACTATACAGTACAAATGCTAATCATTATTGTTATTAGACACATTGGGCAGGCAAATGTGGAAACTAATGGAAGAGTTTCTTGGACATGGAGAAACCACAAGGTATACAGGAACACAAACACAACGTCATAACTCATTGGGATCAAAGGGATGCACATACGCACTGTCTGCATACTGCATGTGAATGTTCACAGTTGAGAGTGGCATGAAGAAACAAGTCCACAGCTCATGGAATCTAGCAGTTAGACTGAAGGGAACAAAGCAGTTTGCCAAAAGGGGGGAAATGAATTTACCTTAAAGCACAGGCACTGTAAGGTACACATTATCTTTAGTCAAATTCAACCACCACATAGGATCCTTTAAGCTATCAAGCAGATTGCCCCTTTATAGTGAAAAGGACTGGGGTTCAGGAGTGGGTTGGAATAATGCTGATGGAGGCTTAGCGTCTTTAATCTTAGCACCTGCTGGTTCCAAAGAATTGTCAGAAAAAAGGCTTCTGCCAGGTGGAAACTGTACTCTGAACTTCTAGGGCATGACTGCTGCCAGAGTCCTTTTGCCTGATGACTCCAGAGAGCTGCTAGATAGAAGGTCTCTTTGCCAGGTTGACAACCACATAGAATGTGCATTCTAGTACAGACTGTCTATCTGCATTGCAATGCTTTTAAAGGAAAACACATTTGGATGATGATCCAAATGAGCACCCAAATGCATTTCATTGAAAAGAACGTAATGCACATTATCCATTCACACACAAACGCCCATTTGGAAGCACATCCTGCTAAAGATGCTGCCCATCTACATCACATTACTTTCAACAGTGCTTGTGGCCCTCAGGGACTTCTAATCCCGCCCGCAGGAAGCCCCCCAGTTGCCAATGAGCCTCTGGCCCTTTGGAGACTTGCTGGAGCCCGCACTGGCCAAACGCAACTGCTCTCAGCATGAGCAGAACTATTCGACCTCTCGCATGAACTGTGGGACAAGGGCTCCCTCCACTGCTTGCTGTTTCACATCTGTGATGCAGCAGCTGCAGTGAAGGAAAGGCCAGCCTTGCTTTGTGCAAGGTCTTTTAAAGGCCTTGAGCTATAGCAAGACCTTCTTCATTCATTCATATAAGTTCCATCTCTAATATATTCATTTATGAAAATAATGTAAATTTATTCAAATTTGAAATGTAAACTAATTCATTTTTTACCAGCCCCCAATACAGTGTCAGAGAGATGATGTGGCACTCCTGCCAGAAAGTTTGGGCACCCTTGGTATAAGCTCAAATAAGGAAGAGAAAGGAAGGAATGGTGCATTCATAACCCCAATGGTTCTGCCAAAAACAGGTGTGCTGTATCGGGTGGGGGGGGGGCAGATCAGAAGGCTTCAGCAGGGAAAGGGGATTTATAGAAGGGGATTTTAGAAAATACAAACAGGTGGAGGATGCACCCCCGTCATCTGCCCATGCAGCACTTTAAATTGCTATCCCCCCATTTATTTGTATTCAGTTCAGTCATGCCTTCATAATGCCTAAATTTCCCATTAGCTTCAATGCTTCAGAGAATCACATGTCATCACATTGTTCTTCATATACTAACCATTACAGTATATCTGAGAAATCCTTTCAGTATATTTTACAGTCTCTCCAATGTGCTGAGGTAGAGCAGTAAGTTATGACCATAGCTACACCATAATTTCTAATGTACAAGTGCCATGAAATTATCAGTGTAGATTTATACACTCAAGGTCATACAGTGAACTGGTTTCTGAGCAGTTTCTTAATTGAGAGAGACAAAAAGTAATCAAGAACCCAAGAAAGGTCAGCAATTTTATGTGATACTCTGAAGATATGTCTTGACATTAACAGGTTCACATAATACGGCATTTCTAATAAATGTCTAGACTCAGCAGCCCATGTTCTGCTACTTTTACTGCTGCAAACGATGTTCTTCAAAATAATAAAGCGGCAACGAGTGGAAAGAGGTGAAATTGTACCATGTAAAATCACTTGTTAAAAATAGAATCTATATTTAAGATCTGTATTAAATTGTGATCTCTCTACATGTGAATTTAAATACAAATTACTTATTTTTCTCAACTACTCTGTAAATTGGTAACTATTGTTCTGTGCTGGGAGGGCAAATAGTTTGTGAATTTCATAAGCTGAATTATATCACTGCCTTAAGGCCAACTCTATATGACTCCAGCACATAGCACTCAACGTGGCTGACAGAGTGGCACTGCATGCTATGGGAGGGGATCAGTTGGCCCCAGATAGGTAAATAAAACATTTTTATTACTTATCTCCCCATAGACTGCCTGGCCTCCAAGGGCTCTCTTTCGACCTATGTTTGCTGGCATAAGATCAAGGAGTCTTGTGGAATATCGGGGTAGGGAAATGGGAATAGGATCCCAGTATGCTCTGTTGCAGCTGAAATCTTGCTCCCAAACCACCCCCTGCCCAGGCCGCTTCCCATCCTGAACCCCACTCTGCCCTTCCTGCTCCAGCAGGGTGTACGGGAGCAGATGTCATGCATGCATTTGTGTAAGCAGCCCCAAAGAATACGACATCAGTGCAGCTCTTAGGCGAGCATGCTGGGCTTTATGGTGCAGTATTGTGGGATCCACCACTCATAAGAACATAAGAACAGCCCCACTGGATCAGGCCATAGGCCCATCTAGTCCAGCTCCCTGTATCTCACAGCGGCCCACCAAATGCCCCAGGGAGCACACCAGATAACAAGAGACCTGCATCTTGGTCTAGGGCTACCATAGGTTTCTTGGACCGTAGTAGATGGAAGTAACCACAAATGCCTGCTTGGGGGATTCTTTACAGCACCAAGAACCCTAAACAAACAATTTCATTAACTGTATGCATTATCCAGTTTCTATATCTCGATGCCTAAAATCTGATTTGAGACAGGACAGAACAACGGAAGCTGTAGCCAGGTTTGTAAGTGTAGGCAGCCATTTTCAACCACTGTGCCATGGCACAATGGTGTGCTGCAGACGGTCTACAACTGTGCCATGGGAATTTGGGGGAGGATCATTTGTTGGTAGGGCCACTGGGGGTTGCAAGACCCTGCTGGCAGTGTGGTGTGTCTTGTCAATTATCAGAATACTGATGATGTGCCTTGACAATTTTAGCATCATCTCAGTGTGCCAGGAGATGAAAAAGGTTGAAAATCTTTGGTACATTCACTTCACAACTGTACAACTTCACTCATACATTTCAATGTACAGAAGGTCTCCCACTTAGATGATTCTTGTTCTGTTCAATTCCAGACAACCTTACATAATTCAAATTCTATGTAAGTCAGAATATCTGCTCCTTCTTCCACTCATTGCACTTAAACAAAGCAGGAACTATTGAGTGTGCTGCGATTGTATACTATACTTCTTTACCTGGAAATGAGTCACACATTGTGTTAAACAAGATTTACTCTCAGGTATATAGGATTGCAACCTTAAAAGCACAATCCTAACTTCAGCTGGAACGGGGAGACCAGCAGGCCTGCTCTGTATCCAGTGCAAGTTTGGGGTTGAAAGTGGCTCAGCCTGGGGCAAGGGGAATCGCTTCCCCTTACCCAGGGGAGAGCCGCTGTAGCCCCAATGGGGCTACTCAGATCTGTGCCACTCCAGAGCTGCGCTAGGCTGCCTGGGAATGGGGTCAGGATACGGCACAAGTGCTGGATCCTGACCCCACCCCCTGCTCTCCCACCGCCCACCCACCACCCCATCCTTCCACCCCAAAAAGCCTCCTTCCTGCCCTCCTCATGTCCCCCAGACCTTCTCACTGGCCGAGCTCAGTCGGCTTAGACTTACCCCATTCTGTCACCATGAAGGCTAGATCAGGCCTCTGCAGGCCAGTGCACCTCCGTGCACCAGCCCGGCTGACTTCAGAGGAGGCGCAAATGTGCTTTACAGCACTTTGAATATTATTGTAGTTTCAAGTGCCTTGATATAATTCATTGCTAAAAGGAGAATATAAAATGTTTCCAGAGCCAACAAGTGTCCAATAATGGCTGGAGTTCACTGCCAACTAGAACAGGAATAAAAAATTACATGGATTTTTTCACTAAGCCTTACTGACCACAGAGGAAGTTTTCCTTAACAAGGAATGAGTACATATATGAAATGTACATCAAGTAATCAGTAAATACATCATAAATAATACCAGTATTTCTATTTTCCACACATACCCCAAAAAGTAAGCTCTCAAATGCATTTGCACATTATGAAAATGAATGCTTGTTCTTGAGTTCAGATGCTGTATCTTGGCTTTTTACTATATTATTATTATAACTAAGAATTTTTAAACATCATTTTTCAACAAAAAATAGTTTATAAAGTGGTTTATATAGCTAAATAAATAAATGGTTCAATTCCTAAATTAGTCCAAGATAAATGAGAACTCACAACACCTGCAGCAAGTACTTTTGAAAAGCCACATCAGAAACATGTGTCTCTCTGTACCCTATTTTATGCTTTTAAGGTGTTTCTTCCAGAACATCAGACTTTCATTCTAGTAATGTAATTCATAAGCGGCTTACAGTAAGATTCCAAATGTGAAACAGCAGTACTTGAGATGAGAGGCTATCATTTACACTGAGAAGGAAGATGATTCCTGAAAGGTCCAGGGGGTTGGATATGAATTCTGATTAATACTGATGAAACTGACTCCTAAAAATTAAATCCTGAATGAACACTTGATACCTCTATACATAAAGTATAGCTAGGGTATTCTCATTAAAACGATTTCTGAAAATTATTATAAGATTCACTTTGTGTCAAGATTCTAAGAGCTTTCCAAAGCTGATTAACAATATTAAATGAGAAATTGAACTACACTGGAAATCAACCTTTCCTGCATATTTAAGACTAATGGCCCATAATTTGTATTCAAGTGCTATTTCCAGTGATTCATTTGTGCTGGAGCCAACTTCATGGCCTGTTGATATGAATGTCTCCAGAGATATACTGAAGAGGAACCTGGATCATACAGAAGCAACACAAATTTTCAACAATCCCGTTGGTAGCTTTCATTTTTAAAGATGGAACCGATATTAATGTGGTTATAGTTACTGACAACTCTAAGAGTTCTAAAATCCTGAATCAAACCCTCAAAAATAAATAACATGCCATATTTTGGACAATATTTTAAACATACTATATCTCCTTGAGTTTTTTTAAAAATGGTTTTATGCTTAGCAATGTAGTGCACTTCAATTTTTTTTTATTAACGATCACTTCAAGTGCATAATTAGATCTACACACAAAAAGAGAAACATATCCCTTGTCAAATTATTTTTCTTTTCCATGAGACAGTCAAGTCACCACTTTATGTCATTTTATTGATTTTCCACCCTAATGACCAAATCTTACCCTGGGCTTACGGCAGTGGTTCTCAGCAAATCACTGTGGTAAGTCCAGTTATGATGAGAAAAAAGGCACTTCGCTGTCAGATGTTCTGGAGCCACTGCTGCAAACAGCTGGAGGCTCTGAGCACTTGCCAATGGCCCACTCATGCTCCACCAGAGCAGGTAAGGTGGCAGCAGGGTGGGTTGGGAGCAGGTTGGGGCAGTTCGGAGAAGGAAACAGTGGTTTGGGGATGGTCTGTTTTATCCAGATGTATTTTCAACTTGTTAGCTCTCATCAAGTCCTCTATAAATGTGAGGGAACAATTCAGGACCAACAGCTTCCCCAGCATTCATTGACACAGAGAGGGAAAGTTGGATGGCATCCGCATACTGGTGATGCCCAACACCAAGTGCTCAGCTCAGTGGTTTTGTGCAGATATTAAATATTAAGCTACTAGCAATAAAAACACTCAGATGTGGTTTGAGGCTGGTAAAGGGGAGTCCAGCATTCTAAAAGGTTAAAAGAAAACTTATTTATTTAAAACATTTATACCCTGCCTTTTCCACACTATGTGGAGCCCAGGGAGGCTACCAAAAATATAAAATACAAAGCCATCATAGAACCATATAATAAAAGTTAAACAAAACAGCATTTAACAAAAAAATCCTCCGATTTAACATAAAATCCTCCACAGGCAACAGCAATAAAACCAACAGCCCAGAAGCCACTGAAATACTGGTGAAAAATTGCAGAGGAGAGGTGAAGTTCTCATTAAAACTTCTGTGTTTTAATAGGTAAACAGCAAAACACTATCCAATAGATTCACACAACAGATACACAACTCAGAGCCCAATCCTGAGCTCTTTAGTGCCGGCGCTACGCCTGCGACACTCTGTGCTAAGTCAGTGCCGGCGTCAGCCCAGCACCAGTCAGTACTGAGTCCAGCACTGGTCGGATGCTGCCTGGAGCTAGGTAAGAGCTCCATGCGACTGTGAGTGCCTTGGGGGCAGGGGGAGGGTGGGGTGGGGGAGGAATTGGGGAGGGAAGGGGCAGGACAGGGCTCTGCTCCACTGGATCCTGAACTGTGAGTCAGGCTGGAAGGGCCAACATGGAATCTCCCAAGCCTGTGCCATCAAAATAGCCAGCGCAGACTTAAGAAGTCCCATTGCAGGATTTGGGGCTTTCCCCAAGGGAAGAGGACAAAAGTCCCCTTCCTCCAAGAAGGCTCTGGCAGCTGCTACAGGGCCACAGGATGCAGCAGTAGCCGCTTTGGCGCTACTGCACCCGGTGGTGGCAGCGCCTTTAGGACTGGGCTGCCAATTACACGCATCTTGTATAATTTATACCCTGCCTTTGTAAGCAGTGGTAACACTGCTGGGGGAGGGATCTGGTTTTGTCAGCTTCCCACCATAATTTGTTCAAGTTCTGGGAGAACCTTTTTATCCAGCAGTAGAATATGGGAATACATATGTACTTCTTAGAGTCAGTGTATTTTGATCTCCTACAAAAAGAATTATAATCTCATTAAACTTTTAAGTTCTGCCAGTTACTGGCATCACTGCAGGTATAAGAGCTACAGTTATAATTTTTTAAAATATGTTTTTAATTGTGAGTCGCCTTGAGTGTCCTTCATTTGGATAGAAAGGCGGGATATAAATTTCTAAAATAAAATAAATTTCAATTTTCTTTGGCTTTAGTAATAAATTGGTTAAAATTCATACAACTGGAGCATTAAAAGAGAGCTTTGATTAAAAGGAAGATGCCTTCAAAGAAATTTGACTTGCCTAACAACTGGGGCAGCATATACAACGTGACCCTACATTTGAAGAATTATTTGAAAACAAAGAAAACAACTCTTGATGCCATTATATGTTTGCCACTTACATGCTGCAGCACAATTAATATATTGAGAAGTTGAGTGCAACACATGTTTTCAGAAAATAAAAAAATCTATGTTGCATAGGACTGCAGGCTAAATATTAGGAGATTTAATGCTGGTATTTCGATAGAACATTACAATTAAGCAGGACTTACCTCTTCTTGCTTGGAAATGTTGAATTTTGTCATTTTTGACTTGGTCCTAGAAGAGTCTGTTTTAGCAGAAGGGATCCCTCTAAATGAGCTGCATAGCAGGCTAGTTTCAGCCGGCACCTTCAGTCTTGGAGATTCATCAGGAGCTTGATCTTGGCCATCCATTGGTCTTACATAAGCTGTTGGTTTCTGCTGAATTATACTGGGTTTTGAAGCAAGTGAAGGAGGAAAGTTCTGCACACAGTGTCCACTGCTATTCATGGTTGGCTTCTCCTGAGCCTGGACTACAACTTCTGTACCACAACTCAGTTTGGATTGCTGTTGGGTTCTGATGCTGTCTCCAAGAGAGGACGGTAAAGGACTTTGGCCAGCACTTGACGAAGACGGTGATGAGGGACTAGGTGCGTAATGCTTAATCTTTTCCACACTGTTTTTTAGGTTAGCTGTTTTGAAGTCATTATTGTGTGAATCTGACAAACCATGTCGATGTTTGCTTCCCCTTTGCTGGCTCTCTAATGTGTGTCCAGACTTCTGCCAAACTACTGTAGTGTTCTTGTTTGGCTGCCCAGGAAGCGCTACTGGTAAGGAAGATGGAGGACTGCAAATGGAAGGCTGAGTGTGGGGTTTTGTGTCAGCAATGAAATGTTCATCAGCTTTGTTCACAGATGTTTGTGAAATACAGGGTTTGGGGACTCCAACAAGATGGCTTTGATTGGACCTATCAGTCAGCAACTCTTTCATCTCATCATAGTTGCCTAAAGTATTTTGGATACGACTGGAGAGTTCATCTCCCTTGTTCGTCTGTAAAGAAGATAAGCAAAAAAAAAAAATGCATTCTATAAAAATTAAAGCACATGAAAATCATTCCATGCATCATTTCAGCAGCATAACTGCATAGTTAAATGTAGACACATCACTGTCTGAGGTCACCAAAGTTTTTAAATCGAATATGAACGTGGTTTCACATGTATTTCATTTACATATCTGTTTAGAAAAAATGATAGTGAATGATTTTAATAAAAGGCAGTTATAATATTCCTGCTCATTCTTTACAAGCTTTCCTTGAAAAGCAGATTTAAAACTATCAGCACAAAGGACGACCACACACAATACACAAGTATGGCTCTGTGAAATTTAAAAAAATGAAGCTATACATACTGTATTTCAATGGCACTACGATAAAGCAATATTAGCAATTAGCGGCTGGATCATGTCCATAGTTCTTTTGACCCAAGGCTACAAGTGCCCAGGCCAGAGGGAGGCAAAAATATTCAATGTACCATCATCATCAAATGTGGAATTGTCACTGTTACTTTTAAAAGATTTAACTATTTATTAGACATTGCACAACTTTCAAAGCATTCTAATTTTTGCTGTCCTACTTTTCCTGCACTTTGAAAAATAAGCATCTAAAACTCAATGAGATATTAATATTAATGTGTGCTTTGTGAGGACAGTTCATTATAGTAGACTGCAAAAACGTATCTCCTGCAGCTTATATCTAATGACCAATTAAAACAAGATATTGGACCAAGTTTTTATGATACTAACATTTCTTTTGAGGGATGATGCTATGTAACTTGAAATTACTAATTGGTAAACAAAAAAAACTTGAGCTGTTATTAACAAAGCAGTTGTATTAGGACACACACATTAAAATAAAATACAGAAGAACCTAGTTACCATTGATAAAGTAACTCATTCAGTGACCAAGGAAAAAGGGCCAACTTCAGCTAGATTTTTTGACCTACTGATTTCTACATAATGACTTCTAGATAAGAAAGCTTAAGGGGTGTACATTAGCAAAAAACTATCACGGGGAAGCTGCAACTGGTTGGAAAAAATGGTTTATAACTATAAAGCAGTGTTTCTCAACCAGTGGTATGGGTACACCAGTGGTTCTAGAGGTGGTGTCTGGTGGCACTCGTGGGACCCCTGCCACTCGGCAGTGAGACCAGGAACACGACACAACAAACAGCAGTAGGAGGCTTGGCTCAGCAGGCAGAGCTCCAAAGCATGCTTTTCCATGCTTAAAAAAGCTCTCCTGTTCATCCTGAGCCTCTTACTGGTATTTGTCGCTTCGCACCTGGCCTCCCAACCCAGACATAACAACTGGTGATGATGTCATTGCCAGTTACTTCTAATGGTACTTCAAATAGATGGACCATGTGAACAAACATTGAGAAACACTGCTATAAAGAGATATAGTCAGACTGGAAACAAGGAGCAACTCAATATTGCACATATCAGTTACCAAGCAAAGTCTTTTTAAAGTGAGCATTTTAGGCAAGTAATGCTGCATGTTTTAGGTGCATAACAACAGCTGCTAGAAGAAGTTCTCTCCACCTTAGTCCACCTCTACAGGTCCTTCCAGGTCAACTGTCTCTCTCCTGCTTGGTTGAGGGTTTGTAGGCTGGATGGGCACTCTCTGCCCATGTTCTCTCACTGATAGAAAAGGCATTTTCCCCCAAATGCCTGGCTACCCACAACTCCAGTAGTACCTTCGCAACCCTTCTCTGGGTTTCTTTTATATCTGGGCCAGGGATTTGTCACCCCATTTCCAGCTTGCCCCTCACCCACCATCACACCAAGAGATAGCGAGCTTCCCTAGGTTGAAGTCAGAAACATTCAAAAAGGAAATGTAGTATTTCTACAAAAAATTGGCAATAACTTGGCTCCCAATCACAGTCTGTTCACAATTCAAAAAGAATATTGTTTTCAGGGAATCAGAGAATTGTGGGGAAGAAAGAAAAACAAATGTGATTTTTTTTTATTCTCCTTTTTCTTGAACTTCAGGGAAGTAGAAGAAAGATGGTCACTCATAAGAGGTGGTCTTTCACCCTCTTTCCCCTGTTTTGGAGGATCCAGGCCTTTAAAATAGCTTTGAAAGCAGTCGGAAGAGAATTCATCCACTGGTTGCCTCCAAGGCTCTGTTTAAGGAGCTGAATCCACTACAATGGAAGGAGATACTAAAGCAGTTGGCTGCAGCTAAGCTGTCTAGCACGGGGAATATACTCAACTGTACAGGTATGCAACATTGTTTAATCAGTTTGGATCTAGTTCAATTCAGTACTGGAAACAATGAAAGTGGATTGCCCCCTTTTCAAATCCATGGCAGATGCTAAACTGGGACAGACTGCAAGTATTGGGCAGAAGGTCTGGTCCAGATGGTAGAGCCTCTGTTAAGCCCGAAGACAATATCTGAAGGTTACCAGTTCAAGATCACTGGAAGTTTCCATTTGTGACAAGACCTTGAAGCTGATGAACTTAGCTGAGCTCTCTTGAGTGGGAGACAAGGTGAAGCTGGCTGCAGTTGCTGGTCAGCACGGGAGGCAACACAGCCAGAATGATGACCAAACAGAAAAAGAACTATCTGGAATGTAGTGTGTTCTTGAAAGACAGAACTTCTTTGTTTATTGTAAAAAACCCCTCAGGGATTTACAGAAAGCCTGCCCACATAAACCGCCTTGAATAAAGTCAAAGGAGTTCTCCAATGTCCAAGAAAGGCTGTATATAAATACTAGTATTATTATTATTCTAGAAATTTTACAAAATTGCAAATCCCAAGTTTAAGGGCAGTTCCATGATAAAATAAGCTGCCAATTGGGTTGTGGCAACTTTTTCCTTGAAAAGTTTTCAAGAAAAGGTTGACTGGGTATGTGCAACAGACACTTCAGACATAGTGTGTCTCCAAAGATCATGGAAATTAATTCCACTGAGTCCCTCTTACAAACAAACATTTACCCTGTAAGATGTGTTGCCCCACAAATTTTACCACTTTGTGAGAGCGATGTGTCAACTCTTTAACAATTTACTGGGAAAATATATACCTTGTATGGTTCACTGAAGAGAGAGTAACTGGTATTAAATATGCCATCTTCATGCTGGGTCTCCTGATTTCTCCTTTCCCATTCTTTCCTTCGCAGCATATTTCTGTCAGGATCATAAACGCTACAGCAAAAGAAAAGAAGAAAAGTAGAATTAATCAAATGAGCTATGGTAATGTCTATGAGAAAAAGTATGATCAGCAGACAGATGGCAAAGATAACAAATACATGAATCAGATTATCAGTCCTTACCAGTCCAGTAAGGAAGGGAAGATCAAGTCTTGAGATATATCTGTGCCACCTCTCTCTCTCTCTCTCTCTGTCACTTACATGCACACACATACACACACTAATTAAATTCTGAAGGTTCTGGAGGCAGCCTCTAGCCTGCGCTGAACACATTTCAGTGATGAATTGAGACAGAGAAGCTAGTGAAGCCTATTTGAAAAGAAAAGACTGACTACTTTTAAAAGCGGGCAGTAATTAAAGTTCTGTGTAAATAGCAGCTACGAACACATTTTCTCTTATGCCAGTTCCTGAGAATATTATGTGAGAATGCTGCTTTCACCAACAAACAAATCCTACTAACTAGGTTCTATAGTGCTTTGTTCATTAGCCAGCTCCCGTAAGGGCTGTTAAAAACGATGTACTGCAGAGGTTTTCACAAAAATGTACCTTCTTCTGGTATCTGCTAATCAGCCACAGTCATGAAAGACAACTGAAAACAGTTCTTCTCTATGACTGATATGACAGTCACAACATTTGAGAATAAATAAATACATGAGGGACCTTGATATCCACTGATTTGACTCACCACTGATACTGAGGTACGCCTTTAAATGCCTTGTAACAAGGAAAAAAAGCACCAAAATCCAATTTCCTACCTTCAAGCTGTTAAATAATTATAATGTCATTCCATTAGATTCCATTATTCACCCAATCTACTGGCTGAATGTGGTATAGTGTCTATACCAATGCATTCTGGGGTGACAATAGAGGAGCAAGAACCCTAGAAGTGGGTCTTTAAAGTTATTTTTCCACTGATTTGGTATTTACTGATATGGAACCCCAATGGATAACAAGACTTTTCTCTCCCGAAAAAAACCATGCTCCATCAAGTAAATGCAATAAAGTGAAGGACAATGTGTTTCTTTCCAAGGCAGGGTTTGTCTTATCTCAGTTTGCTAAATCTGGGAGGCCAGATCTGCATATTATGCATGTCAGTCATATTAATTTGGGTATTTTCTACTGCTTTCTTTATGTTTGCTGCTGGCACCCCTGATTAATCCAACATATTGCTTCTAATAATGAACATCCAGTTTGGTCCTCAGGTAACAATGCTAAGAAAGACATTTATGACCACTTACCCATCAGAGTGGACAACTGTGGCTAAATGAACCATCTGGCTAGCACAAGTTAAGTTCACCTAGTTATATGAATAATCATTTTAATTAAAGAGTGATGTTGAAGAATCGTATTGTTCAATAACGTGTCCCTTTAATAGACGTACATTACTTTTGCTTTGCATTTTATCAGTAGTATCCAACTCCTTCACTGGCCAATTTTTTGACATCAATTTCATTTTTAGCTAAATCAAAATGATGACTGCTTCTAAACCCCATGTAGAAATGGCTTGTGGTGATTTTCCAGAAGCAAAAGATTTACAATTTTAAGTGAAGAACATTCTGAAATGAAAGCCATAGTGCAATTAGAAACAAAGTATCTGCATTTGATGGACTGGTGACATAATTAATAAAATGCTATACTTGGAATGCAAGTGACTTTTTAGACTTTTCACCTAGTCTAAACAGAAGTTAATTTGAGGATTCTACAGCATTTTTTCCTCCATTTACAAACAGAAATGCCACAAGGCAAAGCAATTACTCTGATTTACTGTTTTCCCTTTGATTGAACATGAAGATGTAGCAGGGTCTCCAAAAAGCAACAACTTAACAAACTGTGCTCTTTTCTCTCAGACAGATAAAGTACCCACTATGCTATTTCAAAGAGTTTACCTCCAGGCAGCAGTGCAGAGCAAACATCAATCAGTGACATGTGTCTAAGATGAGATTGATGTTTACTCTCACAGCTTTTCATCTTACATTCAATAAATTACTTCTCCTTCGCCAAAATGCCTGGTTAAATTTCATTTTTCACTTTGCAGCATGAGTTTTAAAATTTAGCTCCTAGCAATTTTAAAGCTGAATTCATTGATGCTTTATCCTTCGTAGCATTTATGATTTGTACTAACCATGAAATCCTGCTATACAAACATCAATACAATCATGCAGAGTCTTCTGATATCAACCACTTATGAGCTGACAGAAGCCAGATTGAAGGTGAGAGATTTAATTGCTTTCATGAAAACCCTGGAATGGAATAAACCCTCATCCAAACCCAGCTATCTAAATAACCAGTGTACAAAATTTGTAAGCAAGTTCAGAAGCAGTTTAATTGGTTCTCAACAGTTCGCAAGAGGACAAAAGCATTCAGGGGCTCTAACTTATTTAGGATGCATTTCCAATTCAGAACTGCACACGGGGAGTGAGGTTGCATGTGTCCAATTTTCACATATTCATCAAGGATATGCAACATGTCTGTACACTGACACGGGTGTCTATGGTCAAAAAATATTAAGGTTTGTGGTTCTATAAGGAGAACTCCAATGAGAAAGTTGCTGTCCTTTTTCTTTTTCCTGGCTGTCTCCTTCTCTTTCCCTTCCATTCCCCCAGAGTAGCTACAGGAGACCAGAATGAGTGGGCAGACAGGTGCACAGTTCCTATTATAGCTTCTGGTTGTTTCAGCCCAGTCATTTGCAGCTGTCAAAGAAAGAATCCCTCTGCTTTTGGTGTGAAGCAGTTATGAGTAGTACTGTGGTTGTCTGCTCCGGCTGACCCTGACAGCCAGCAAAGAAATGCCTTTGCCTGGGTTGCAAAGATGTCCTTCTCCACATCCAGCTCTTGGTTCCTCCTTCCTGTGCTTTCTTTCTAATCCCTTCATCAATTCTATTTTCTCTTGCATTGCTTCTCCTTGTTTCTCTTTCCGCTGCGCCATCATGCACCCTACTCTCACCATTTCAATAGATTTAGCCTCCCACACAACCAGGATCATGGTGAAGTCTCTCCCTGCTAGAGGATTGCTGCTGCTACCCACTCACAAGAAGGTGTTCCAAAGAAGCCACGGAGCCCCCATCAGCTCACGACAAAAACTGGAAATGGGCTTTTTTTGTTTTTTACAGTATAGTGGGGGGCGGGGAGGTCTGCAAAGGAGGTTGCAGGCTCCCCAGACCCTCTTGGTGGGCCATAGAGTCCCCCAGGTAAGTTTTAAAAAACCCTTTACCCCCAGCATCACAGCAATCAAGGTGATCACATTGCTGGCCCCCTCCCCTATCTCACAAACACTTAACAGTTCCCAAACACTTCCTGAGAATTTGGGGGCCGCTGCCTTATGGGTATGGAAACCAAATTATGGAGGTATGAGTCTCAATTTCTGAATTTAAAAAAAACAACTGTTGTTAGATTAGATGACTATCATCATTATCGATGTGGATTGAGGTGTTCCTAGCTATATGTACATAAAGTAAAACCAAGCTATTGATATCTTTTAAAGTATTTCTGGTACCTAATAGGATTTGTGATGATTAATGTGACACTCTTGTGAAGGGAGTATAGGGACATATTGGGTAACCCATTGGGGTCTGTAAACATAAAAAGCTTAAGAACCCCTGATCTAGAGGATATGAGATTTTTCTGTAAATGAATGCGTTAAAAAAAGTATAGAAATCTGGTAGTGTTTTTATTCATAGAACTTTCACTGACTCAACTGTATAAGGAACTTTTACAGATTTATTCCATAAAGAAGATAAAATATGAGGGTGGCGGAATGACAGGAAAACATAGAAGCAACAGTTGACATACACAGAGAAGAATATATATATAAAAAATCAGTATTCTATTTTCCTCAAAGTGTTGTAAGCCACATTGGACAATCTTTAACTCACACAGACAACTATGCATAAAATAAACCATGAAACTACATTGAGCAAATGATAATCTGCCTGGATACCAATGTCCATCACTCAAGAATGATAATTTGTCACATGTCCATCATGCAAATTGGTGGTGCCTATCCCTGATGTTCATTATAAGGTTTGCAGGAGCTTCCATGTACACAACGTAATGTGTGTAGCATTCCCTCCATGCCAGTAGGAATCCTTTATTTTCAGTGTTCTTGGTCACACAGAAAGAGCCTTCCTTGGGTACAGCTGTAGATGCTGCAGCTCTTTCAGAATTTAGAATGAATACTCCCCCTTCCTGTGCTCATATAATATCTGAATAGAGCTACTATAGGCTTACGCCTTCCTACAGCAGCTCTTGTTGTTGATGTAGCATTTATCCGGAGTTGGGGGCATGTCCATCATCTGAAGGGGGATTAGGATACAGTACACATCAACTCCTCATCATCTCTCCTGCGTTATTCCCCAATCACTGTTTTGGCCTCTCCACCAAGAGAGTTGCACCTGCACCTGACGTATGTCAGTGCAGCATTTATCCAAGTGTTGCGCCAGTGCCCATGGCACATCCTTTAGCGGAAGGACTTCTATGCTGGTGGGGCTGTCGTTCCGCTGTTTATGTAGACATATGTTCACATTGGGGGCTGGGGGCCAAGAATAGGCCCTCAGTTTGGCTGTACTTGTCGTAAGAGGCGACTAAACAGCCACCGGGTAGATGGGACTCGTCAGCCTAGGAAGGCAGCTCATCTAAGAGAAGGAAACTCTGATCCCAAACCTCCACTGCCTTGTGGCTACATCCAGTTCTGGAAAAGGCTTCAGGAGTCAACCTCGAGGCAAAATCAGGAGCCGGAGTCCCTTAGGCAGTTCATGGCTGAACACAGTCACGTTCTGGCAACTCCTGCGACGCCGCTGGAACCAACCGTATTGGCTTCTGCCTTTCCATTGGACCATTCCAGCGACGTGGAGAGGGGGGATTTGCTGCATGGGTAACAGCCTATCCTCCATACCTTCTTTACCCAGGCTTCGCGCACTGGAGAGGACACTCCAACTTCGCCATACGGCGTCGGCACAACACGGGAAGCAGCAGTTTACCGGTTATAAGTCTTTGCTCGATTGGCGTAGAGCATGACGCCAGGGGCTGCTTCCGACGGTGGGAGAGATCATTGCATCTCATTGGGCAGCTACCGCCCGCCTTAAGCTGGGCAGTCCCCAGCCAGTAAGGTGTTGCCTCGCCACGGTCCGTTAACCTCATGGGGTGCGTGGGGTTTAGGGTGAAAACCGACAAGCGGATCGACAACTCTGCACCATGCAACAGAAAACAGAAAACTACTGCCCTAAAGCTGGGCACCTGGAACGTTAGGACAATGACACCTGGCTTCTCTGATGACCTGCAAGAAATAGACGACGCACGCAAAACAGCTGTCATCGACATGGAGCTGAGCAGACTGCAGATGGACATCGTCGCCCTTCAAGAGACTAGGCTGCCAGATTCCGGATCTGTCAAGGAGAGAAATTTCTCATTTTTCTGGCAGGGAAAACCACCAAACGAAACCAGGGAACATGGCGTTGGCTTTGCGGTCAGAAATACCCTGCTGAAATCCATCATCCCACCTACTGTGGGAAGTGAAAGAATTTTGTCCCTGCAGCTCCAGTCATCAGCAGGACCTATCACTCTCATCAGTGCTTATGCACCGACTCTGTCGTCTCCAGCAGAAGCCAAAGACAAATTCTATGATGACCTGGCCACCACTGTCAAGAAAATCCCTGTAAAAGAGCCATTGTTCATCCTCGGCGATTTCAATGCTAGAGTTGGTGCTGATAACAGTTCATGGCCCACTTGCTTAGGTCAGTTTGGCACTGGGAGGATGAACGAAAATGGCCAACGCCTGCTAGAGTTTTGCTGTCATCACGGTCTCTGTGTCAGCAACACATTCTTCAACACAAAGCCCCAACATAGAGTCTCTTGGAGACATCCAAGATCAAAGCACTGGCACCAGCTCGACCTGATCCTCACCAGACGCTCCAGCCTTCCCAGCATCAAGATCACACGCAGTTATCATGGTGCTGCCTGCGACACTGACCACTCCCTGGTGTGCAGCAGAGTGAAACTGCAAACAAAGCGACTGTACCACACGAGAAAGGAAGGAAGACCTCGCATTGATACCAGCAAGACCCGGGATCAGAGAAAAGTGGAGGAATTTGCACAAGCGCTTGAGGAATCTCTTCCAGGCCCGGCCGACGCAAACGCATCCAACAGATGGGAACATTTCAAGAATACCGTTTACAACACCGCCTTGTCCATATTCGGCAAGAAGACCAACAAGGCGGCAGACTGGTTTGAAGCCCACTCTGAGGAGTTGACACCAGTCATTGAGGAAAAGAGGAGAGCTCAAGCAGCATACAAGGTCTGTCCCAGTGAGCGCAACCTGCAGGTCCTCCGAACTGCTCGCAGCAAAGTCCAACAGACTGCCAGGAGATGTGCTAACGACTACTGGCTCCAGCTCTGTTCCGAGATACAGATAGCAGCTGACACGGGCAACATCAAGGGGATGTATGATGGTATCAAGCAGGCCCTAGGTCCAACACAGAAGAAAATTGCCCCTCTGAAGTCTGCCACAGGCGAGGTCATCCAGGATCGGGCGCAGCAGATGGAACGCTGGGTGCAGCACTACTCTGAGCTATATTCCAGAGAAAATGTAGTCACCGAAGAAGCACTGAACAACATTGAGTGCCTGCCTGTGCTGGAAGAGCTTGACAGTGAACCAACCCTAGAAGAACTTCACGTGGCCCTGGACTCCCTTGCCTTTGGCAAGGCACCTGGAAAAGACAGCATCCCTGCTGAAGTCCTAAAATGCTGCAAAGAGATCATCGTCACTGAGCTGCATGAAATCCTCTGTCTCTGCTGGAGAGAAGGTGGAGTACCTCAAGACATGAGGGATGCAAACATCATCACGCTGTACAAGAACAAAGGTGACAGGGGTGACTGCAACAACTACCGCGGCATCTCTCTCCTTAGCGTTGTAGGAAAGCTGTTTGCCCGAGTTGTACTAAAGAGGCTCCAGGTACTTGCAGAGAGCGTCTATCCAGAATCGCAGTGTGGATTCCGAGCCAACAGGTCCACCACTGATATGGTATTCTCCCTTAGACAACTGCAGGAGAAATGCAGGGAACAACGACAGCCACTCTTTATAGCCTTCATAGATCTCACAAAGGCTTTCGACCTGGTCAGCAGAGACGGCCTCTTCAAGATTCTCCCCAAGATTGGATGTCCACCCAGGCTCCTCAGCATCATCAGATCCTTCCACAAGGACATGAAGGGCACTGTTGTCTTCGATGGCTCCACATCAGACCCTTTTGACATCCGAAGCGGAGTGAAGCAGGGCTGTGTTCTTGCACCAACCTTGTTTGGGATTTTCTTCGCTGTCCTGCTGAAGCAGGCCTTTGGAACTGCAACAGAAGGCATCTATCTCCGGACCAGATCAGACGGAAAGCTCTTCAACCTCTCCAGACTGAGAGCAAAATCCAAAGTCCAGCTGAAATGTCTGCGTGACTTCCTCTTTGCCGACGATGCAGCTGTCACTACCCACTCTGCCAAAGATCTCCAGCAGCTCATGGATCGTTTTAGCAAGGCCTGCCAAGATTTTGGACTGACAATCAGCCTGAAGAAAACACAGGTCATGGTTCAGGATGTGGACTCACCTCCCTGCATTACAATCTCTGAGCATGAACTGGAGGTTGTCCATGACTTTGTGTACCTTGGCTCAACGATCTCCGACACTCATTCTCTCGATGCCGAGCTAAACAGGCGCATCGGTAAAGCAGCTACCACGTTTTCCAGACTCACAAAGAGAGTCTGGTCCAACAAGAAGCTGACGGAACATACCAAGATCCAGGTCTACAGAGCTTGCGTCCTGAGTACACTTCTGTACTGCAGCGAGTCATGGACTCTTCGCCCACAACAGGAGAGGAAACTGAGCACTTTCCACATGCGCTGCCTCCGACGCATCCTCGGCATCACCTGGCAGGACAAAGTTCCAAACAACACAGTCCTGGAACGTGCTGGAATCCCTAGCATGTATTCACTGCTGAAACAGAGACGCCTGCGTTGGCTTGGTCATGTCGTGAGAATGGATGATGGCCGGATCCCAAAGGATCTCCTCTATGGAGAACTCGTGCAAGGAAAGCGCCCTACAGGTAGACCACAGCTGCGATACAAGGACATCTGCAAGAGGGATCTGAAGGCCTTAGGGATGGACCTCAACAAGTGGGAAACCCTGGCCTCTGAGCGGCCCGCTTGGAGGCAGGCTGTGCAGCATGGCCTTTCCCAGTTTGAAGAGACACTTTGCCAACAGTCTGAGGCTAAGAGGCAAAGAAGGAAGGCCCATAGCCAGGGAGACAGACCAGGGACAGACTGCACTTGCTCCCGGTGTGGAAGGGATTGTCACTCCCGGATTGGCCTTTTCAGCCACACTAGACGCTGTGCCAGAACCACCTTTCAGAGCGCGATACCATAGTCTTTCGAGACTGAAGGTTGCCAATATATGTTCACATACTGCGAGGATAGGATTGGCCTGTTACTTCTAGAATAAAAATGCATGACACTAAGGAAAATCCAGGACTCTCAGCCTTCCTGCATAAAGTAAAGAGAGCATCGTTGCAGCTGTGTGTTATATTTTATTTCCAAGGAAAGGCAAAATATGTTATTTCATTATCAATGTCAAGTACCAGCAGCCATAAATTCTATGACTCATGAAAACTGCCTATATATGTTACAGTAACAAAGCAGCAATTCCAATTTACTGTTACTATAATGGATAATGACTGGAGGTTCATCAAAGTTAATCAAGAAAATGATGTACATGTTATGCAACGTTGTTTCGCTTGGCTTGAAAAGGGCCTGGTGCAGCAGACTCTGTATGTATATGTTCAGTTATGATTTGCTGTATTATATAAATGCTGGATAGCAAAACAAACACTGAGCGTGGGTGCTAAGTATTAGGTCACACAGTATGGCTCAATACCATGCACAATTAAGTGCACTTAAGTTTCTGTGCACTTAGGATGCTTAATTATGCAGAAGGTTGTACCCACTGTTAAAATGAAGGCACACAGTTCTTTAGAAAGTGATGTTTTTTAATAGGTTTGCATACAGAACTGAAGGCCTGAAGAAAGCTAGAAAAAAAAAAATCATAAAACCAATGGTGTTAACGTGGAAAAACTGAGGAGAATATGTCTCGAATGGAATTGTTTCTCTTTCAAAATAATCAGTAGAATCTTTTTAAAAGCTGGGTACTTCAAGTACTGCTTCAAAGGCTGGCACTACCATGTTGCATGACAGAAATAGAAAAAATTACCAAACTTTGTAGTGTATAGTCATGGTCATTCAACCCATAAAACAACACAGTTTCAGCTTTTCACAATAAAAAAACAACAACAAAATACAACCTACCTAGTTAATAAAAATAACACTCACCTCAATGTTTCTTCAAATGTACATATTTAAATAGGTTTTTGTAAGATAAAAAAATAGGGGGAAGAAAAGGTTTGTGCTTTCCAGCCAGAGGGGAATGAGGAAAAAGAAATGTGCATGTCTTTAATCCCTGGAGAGAGAGACTGAGCAGTTTGGGATGATTTAAGGATGGAGGGGGACAGCGCCCTGTGAATTTTAAAAGATGGGGGGAACTGGGGCACCTGATCCATTGTTGCAAGGCGCAGAACTCTCTCAGCAGGGAGTAGCAATCTAACGCTGCCATAGTTCTCTGCACGGAGCCTGAACCTATGGACACGTGCTCCTATGTGCATCATGGACAAGTCCTACTGCTGCTCGGGCCTTGAGGGGCACTCACACATGTGCCTCCTCTTTATCATATGCAATTATTTCTTTTACATTTCAATTTACCTGTGGCAGTAGTTCTCCATTCTGCTGCTTGCCTTAGCTCACCTGTTTCATACTGTGCTTGTGTGATCTCGTATAGGCATCTCATACAGGCATGTGGCCAGCAAAGACCTACTATCAATGTGTCTAACTCAATAGGAAGTGAGGGGAGAGTTGCTCTTCTGCCATGGACTGCAACATTTACTGCCACAAACACTGACATTTGTATTCACAGATTGATAAGTTTTGTATTTCTTTCTCCCAAAATAGCTGCCGCAGATCCGAGTGGCCCCATAAGGCAGGCTGGGGTGTTAAAATGGGCTAAGGAGAAAAATATCCCCTTACCTCAAGGTGACCTCCAACAGCCTCCCAGTCTGTGTTGGATATAGCACAGGCCATGTGGCCTGGCTGTACCGGCACAGGTTAGGATTGCACCCACAGTCTTTTAGACACATTCTAGTCTCACACATTGTACTTGCATGCAACTCATCCTCCACAGGCATACATGTTCTGTAGATCCTTCAGTTCCGACCCCTTCTTTTGCAGGTTGGTGGAAAGTACACAGGTATATGTGAAAAACAAGAAGAGAGAATTTTGCAGGCATTGTGATGGTACTACAGCAATACATGCGGCAATACACACATGGTAAAAATAAATATTGTGGGAAGGAAATATAAATGATGCATATTCTAATTAAATTCTAGATATTCAAAGTCTGAAGATGTTCACCAACAAAAAACATGCAGTCTTGATTAGTATAAATCACTCAGTTTATTTGGAAGAAAAGGTGGGATATAAATAATTTACAGCCTAAATCTACCTAACTTCCCACACAGCAATGTGGTGGCACCAATGCACCACCCACTTCCTAGGTGCCACTGGTCCACCTTCCTCCCCCCCTTGCCTTCCTGTTTCATCCTTCCCCTCCCCATTTCACCTCTCCCTACCTCCCTTCTGCCCCCTTACCTCAGGCAGCAGGCATCCCCAGCCTATTACCGCATGGACTCAGCCACTTGCCACTTGCAGCGGTGGTCAGGTCATGCTCCCTGGCATTGTCATGTATGCAACATCCAGAAAGCACATAATGCCACTGGAACATGTGTTAGATTTTATTTACTTTGTTCACTGCCACAGGCTGAGGAGATCAACCAGGGGTCCACAGGGTTGTTTAGCCACTGCTTGGTCATGGTGCTCTGAAGTGCTACAGTGTGACAATGGCCAAAGCAACACCACCTATGCACTACCTGTTCCTGTTCTAGAGCAAAATGTGAGCTGCACACACAAGCTTCTTTCCCTAGATGGCTTGTGCAAGGTGGGAAATGAGGGAGTGTTTAGCCCTACAAAGATTCCATCACACATTATGAGTCCTGTGCCCACTGCAGACTTTCCTGAAATTCCGTTTTATATTGAAAGATTGTGGTTGGTTTAATAGAAGAGCTTCAGTTCCAAACTGATTACATGTCCTTTAAATGCTGCCAGAATTGAACACATAGAATGGCAGGAGGCTATCCAATAGATGCTCAAAGTACTCCAAAGCCAACAGAATAAATTGCACAGAGATTATGCCAAAAAGCCAGATGCTGCTTATAAAGAATATCAGAGCAACTTCAAATGACCTTAGCCTATAATGGGAACATCAAAAAAACCTTAGGTAGATTCTTATATATTAATTTAAAAGTCACCTTCTTATAATAAAATAGGCTAATAAATCAATTAATTGTTTTAAATATTTTGTGCAGTGGGGGTTCTGTTGGTCCTGCAAGGCTTTTTATGGATGTATGTATGTATGTATGTTTTATATATTTAATTTTGTATACTGATGTATTTTAATAATGTTAGCCACCTTGAAAAAAAGGTGCCACAGATCTTAACCCAATCTTAAACAGATCTTAACCCAATCTAAAACAGATCTTAACAGATCTTAACCCAATCTTGAACTGTCCGGCGCCTGGGGCAGCAGCAGCGCCAAAATTGGCTGCCACTTCATCCAGTGCGCTCCAGGCAGCCGCCACCGCCGCCGCCTCCTCTGGAGAAGGGGACTTTCACCCCCTTTCCCAGGGTAAACCTGTAAGGAAGCTAGAGCCAAAAGTATGGCCTGCAGAACATAGTGTTATGTTTACCATGACTGTGAAACAGCAAACACTCTGCCAAGCTCCTAGGATTTATATCAGGGCTGGGGACTTCACATGTTTCATAGGATCACAGAACGTGATGTTGTACTCTCTTCCCTTCTGAATTTGAACATGGCTCTCATCCCTGAATATTCACTAGATTAACTGCCTGCTTCAACTCATAAGGCTCTGAGCTTAAAACTAGAGGTCCCTGACTGTAGGTAAACCTGGCCCAACATAGTGATGACTGCAGATGTGTGGTCATCTACAAAATACTTATTTTATCTTCACTCCCTCCCAACTTTCTCCAAGTTGCTCAGGGTGGCATGAATTGCTGCCCTTCTTTTTAATTGTGACAATAGCTAAGCTCTCTGAGATGGATTGTGCTAAAAAATAACCAGGCCCAAGTCACAAAGTAAGGCGAACGGTTGAGTGGAGATTTGACTCCAGCTGTTCCTGGTCTAAATTTAACACTCTGACCAGCACATATGAGGACTTACAGCCTAATTCTATCCCCTGCTAGTCCACAGCATGCAGCACCACCAATGGAGGGTGCACTGAATACTGGAGGATTTTGCTCATGGAGAGGAAGGGGGTGGAACTTTGAGGAGAGGAAGGGAGTGGGTCTGGGTTGGGAAAGGAGGATAAGATTCAGCATCTGCCTGCCACCAGATCCACCCCCTCTCACTCTTGAACAGCACTTGATTCTTCCCACTCCCTGCCCTGAACCAAGAACAGTTAGCTTCACCATGTTACCTGCACCAGTGGAGCACCTAGGCCAGTGGTTCTCAAATGTTTAGCGCTGGACCCACTTTTCTAGAATGAGAATCTGTCAAGACCACCAGAAGTGATGTCACGACTGAAAGTGACATCATCTAGCAGGAAAATTTTTAACAATCCTAGGCTGCAAGCCTACCCACATTTACCGAGGAGTAAGTCCCATTTACTATCATTGTTAAACGCATATACATATTAGCCTGTTAAAAGTACAAATCTGTAACATTTCCCCAAATGCAATCACATACCATGATAGCATCAAGTATAATATATTAAAAATAAACAATTGAAATGAATGGGGACCACCTGAAACTGGGTCCCGACCCACAGTTTGAGAAACACGGATCTGGACAATCCTGGCATGTGCACAGAGTCTTGAACCATTTTGGTCAGTGGCTCTGCCATGCATGGTGGTGCAACATTGCACCAACAAATGGTGGTGCAATATTGCACCATCTCAAAGAGACTTACAGCTGCAAATCATTAGTTCTGCTGCCATAAGTTCCCAATAGGATTGGAGTACTTATCATCCCACTCTGGGAGGCATTCTGAGGAACAAAAGCAATGCGGAGGCATCTCCTCTGCATTGCTTTCACCCCGGGACAGGCTCAAAAAGCAAGGGGGAGGGGCAGCTTACACAGCGAGTTTCAGAACCATGCTGTACTTGCAGCTCCACCCCCCTCTGGCTCCACTTCTGGTTGGAAGCAAGAGGAAAAACCCAAGGCTGTATTCAAAGAGCCTAAAGATGGCTCTGCCAGGAGTTCTGTTGTAATATAAGTTACCATCTGTTTTCCATTTATTAAACATACTACAACGGGGAGGAAAAGAAGATAACTATTTCTACTCTACCTCTGTCAAACCCTCTCTCTGACTAGCTTGGATTCTGATGTGATTCTCATGTGCAGAATTTTATATATTTTGTCGTATATTAAATCAGTAAGCTGCTTCTTGTTTATTTGGAAATTTTCATTGCTTCTGTGCCTGGCTTTCAATCTTCTAATAACTGTTGTTATAAAAAGAAAGCACTTTTGGCAATATTTATTTGCAAACACAAACATCAATACAAAGCACTTAGTGCAGCAATGTTGAGGCGACACACACAGGGGATTCAAATATTTTATTGCACAGTAGATATTATCACCTCTGTACCTGCTATGCATAAACTATTCTCCATATTTTGTTTGTAATACAGCTATGATCGGCAACTGAGATGATGCCACTAAATCTTTTAAAAATCATGGCATACTACTTGCAAAATAAATGCCTCTAGTAAATATTTAAGTTCTCCAGCATTTTGATTTTCCCTTTTTTCAATGTGGCCCATATCTTACTACAGCAGGGTGGAAACTTGCTGGACAGTCCAATCCTAAACTGTGCTGGTGCAGTCAGGACACATCACCTGCGCTGCATCCAGTGCAGCTTAGGAGGCAGCTGGAGGGCTCTTCAGGGTAAGGGGATATATTTCCTCTTACCCCAAGTAAAGCCCCAGCTGTTCCTGTGGGACTTCTTGGATCCACACCAGCTAGTTAGCTGGCACAAATCCAGGAAGCCCAGAGTAACACCAGACCAGAAGATAGGGCATGCACTGCCACAGCTAATCCCACCCCTCCTGGTCTGATCTCCCCCTGTTCTGCCCTCCTCTGCCCCAAAACACCTGCCCCCAAACCACCGCCTTGCCACCCTCCCCAGGCCTCCACACTGCCGAGCACAATATTGCCTGTTCTGGCCGGCACTGGGCTGGGATGTGATATCTGATAGCCAGCGCATGCTTTGGGCCAGAGCTGCCAGCTCTCAAGTAGCCACAGACATGCTTTACAGCACGTTTTTGACACTTGGAGCCACCTCAGGGAGGCTCAAAAGAACATTAGGACTGCACTGTTGTTTAATGTTTACTGAAGAAGGAAGAAATGAACAATATCTTAAGCTACATAACAAGTGGTCTAATGTCTATATTGCTATAATTTGTCAGAACTTGAACAAATGTTAATTATAAAGTATTTAAACATTAGACGTTAATATCATAGTTAATTTAGAATGTTACATTGTAAATGTTTTCTCACCATATTAATTTACACCTATTATTTCATTCTCCATTATGAGGTTTATAATGGAAAAGATCTTTTCTGCCACTGACAATTTGTTTAACAGAGAAAACGATTACTAATTTGAAAGCATCTTTAATTATATTTATTTTCTAGTCTTGTTTTACTATTTTATGTTGTAAAGAAGTGTGTACTCTTTGATTCAATTAGCAAGACCCATTTATCTTATGCAATATCAAATGTGCATTGCTTTCAAAAAGACAATAGATTACTTCAGTACCACTTTGCTACATAAAATTTCTTACACGACATGAATAAATGCCTATGCTGAATGGATACAATCCACAATGCCTTCTTTCCTCCATACTTCGTGCATAAATTCTTCATGGTATTTTTTCACTTTAATAGTAGTTTCAATAAAAGAGTTTAAGTCAATGAAGAAGATCGATCTCTACCATTTATAAACTCAAAATCAATAATAAGCTAAATGCTTATAGATATAAGTGCTATGTATGACATTTACTTAATAACTTACACACTTGGCTCTACATGCACACCATTTTGTAAAGTCAAATAAATCTATCTTCCAATGGAATTTATCGATAAATCAACATTTATTTCTTTAATCTCATTACTTATTGGAACTTGTTAGCTTTAGTTATGTATGACTAATTCCATTTTATTTGTGTGATGGAATTTAAGACTAGTAGGATTTAAAAATGAGAGTGTGAATTAATAAAATAGATAGAACATAACAGAAGAAGAATCTGCCTTATCAGTAAAAGGGCCCAATTCTATCCATCTTTCCAGCATGTGTGCTGCATCCTGCAATGGGAGCACAGTCACCGAGGCCTCTTCAAGGTGTGGGAATGTTTGTTTCCTTTCTTTGTGGAACAAACATTGCAGCTGCATTGGTGCTGGAAAGTTGGATAGGATTGGGCCCAAAGCAATTACATATTAGCTGTATCCTAAGGCTGCGGTTTTCAAACTCTCCCAGAGTTTGAAACCCACTGTAAGTCCTTGTGGGGGCAGGGGGGAGGCCGTGGGTGCGAGGGAAAGACAGTGACACCCCAGTCTGAAAACCTCTGTCCTAAGGAATCACATGTAGAAGGGTGCACCTGGAAGTGAACATCCCTGCCCTCTCCTTAACCAAACAACGCTCTGTAACCCTTCCGCCCCCCAGAAAAACGGATTCTGTGGAGAGTGGAAAGTTCCAGTTTATCCAGACATCTGTGCTGCAAATCACTCTCCCCTACTCTGCACAAACAGAAGTGCCTTCTGTTCACAAAAGAGAGGGCTAGGATCTACACTTCATTTTCTTTTGTTAATCCACATGTTTAATCAAACCACTGATTTATCTGGAATGCAATCCTATACTCCATTTATTGTCAAACTGGTGGGTTGCAACCCACCAGACCAAGAAGCCCCGTCTCTGCCCCCTTAAGAGGGAGGGCAGGGAATGGCGGTGATGTGATCGCTAGGATCGCACCACTGCCAGGGACAATGGGTCATTTTTAAAAAAAACAACTACCTACCTCTGTCTTAAGAAGCAGGGCACTGGAATGACAGTGGTGCTATCCCCAGGATCGCACCACTGCTAGAGACAGGGTCCCTTAGCCGATGCCAGCCTCCATGGAGTGTGGGGGACCCTGTGGACACCTCCGCAGGGCTCCCCAAGCCTCTTGTAAACTAAAAATCGAAATTGAAAACCACTTCCGCTTTTCAATCACGAAAACCTTCCTGCACACGCCATCACTGTGCTAGCCACCCGCCAGAGTAGGTAAGCCAGTACAGAAGGTGGAGGGTGGAACAAGGGTTTGGAGGGGTCAAAACTAGGCTGGGAGGGGGGGAGGAACAGAGCGTTGGGAAGCTGCCAGAGGAGGGAGATCTGGTGGTGACAATACATGCCTATCCTATCCTGCTTGCCTGCAGTCTCCCTACCCCTTTTCCCTCCTCAGACTTGCACCAGCAAAAACGCTGGCACACGTCTGAGAAGGTGGTGGTAGGCTTACTGAGGGGAAAAGGGATTTAATCTCCCTTTCCCTTCCAAAGCTGCTCGCTCCACTGGATACAGTGTGCACCTTTTTGGTATGGCTGCACTGGTGGGGGGCTGGTGGAGAGGATAGGATTGGGCCAATAAGTACATAAGAAGAGCCCTGCTGGATCAAGCTAGGGGCCCATCTAGTACAGCTTCTTGTATCTCACATTGGCCCACCAGATGCCTCAGAGAGCCCTCAAACAACATGATACCTATTTTCTGGTGTCATTTCCTTGCATCCGGCAGTCAGAGACAGGCTGCCTCTAAAACTCATTAGCCCATTAGGATTGGAACTATCTGTATATTGGTTAGCTGAACAGAGACCAGCATTATCTTAAATACTGAGTTTGCAGCCCCAATTAAAAAAAAAAAAGTATTTTTTAACCTCTCCAGGTATAAGCACTGTATAATTAAACAATGGTAACAAAATACTGCTAGAAGTGTCAGATATCCCATGGTTTTATAAAAGCCATTTTTGATACTTTAGAGCAGGGGTGTCAAACATAAGACCCACAGGCTGGATGTGACCCGCAGAAGCTTTTATCCGACCTTCAGGTTCTCCCAGCACCAGCATCAGCTACTGAGCTTGGCTGAGTTGTCACTGCTAAAGGGCAGCCTACATGATAACTGAGCTCTCCCGTATGTTGAAAATAGGATCAAGATTTGCATATTTTCTCTTCTGTAATTTGCAGTTGAGTTCTTAAGTGAGCAAAAAGTTTATTTCTGGTCATGACATACTCAATGATACCATTTCCTGCTTAATGACATAACTTCCAGTCCTCAACAGACCTCATGAATGCTATTCCAGGTACTGACACCCCTGCTTCAGAGTTTATTGCATTTGCTTCCTTCCAATAGAGGAGAAGAGCGCTATGTCATGTGCCCCACATTACAAGAAATCAATGACAAAGATGCAACTTTATGAGTTAAACATTCAAAATGATTACTACATTCTTTTTCTGAATTAGTCTCCTCCTCCTGCTCCATTCAATTCTTGCTGTTCTGTATTTCTCCACAGCTTAAATAATAGAGAATGCCGTGGCATTCTAAAAAAAAAAAAAAAAATCCATGGAGTATATGTTGCTGACTACACCACTTAACTATTTTACCTATTTTTTGAAAGCCAACAGTTTTTTTTTTAAATTTAATCAATTAGTAACCATAAATTCAAAGGAAGTTACTGCTTCCATCTCACTCAAATGGCTTTCATGCTTAACTAATTCTGCTAATTAAAAAAATGTTATATAGACACAGCAGATGGCTATGTCACTGCTTAAGCAAGGTACACAGTACAGGTAGATTACCCTTTATCTGGACATCCAATATCTGGACTACTCCAAAATCCAGACATTTCTGTCCAAGACCTTTTTTTTTTTTTTAACTTTCTGTAGTGTGAACACTAGAAGGTCTTGTGCTCATTCTCTTTTACAGCGCAGGTACAGGCTGTAAGTTCTATTCTCTACTCTGTGGTGTGTACCTGTAGAGACACTGCTGAAAAATCTCCAAGAGGCCTGCAGGCACCCTTATGGGTAACAGAGGAAAGAGCAAGAGGAAACATTTCTCATTGAATTTATGAAATTATTCCAAAATCCAGACACCTTCTTGTCCCAAGCAGACTGGATAAGGGATAATCAACCTGTACTTCATGCACACTCAAGCTTGTATGAACAGTAATCTTTTTAAACAAGTACTAGAAACACATAGCTTTTAAATACCCGTGAATGACAGATAGCAGAAATGCTTCTTGAGTTTTTCAGAACATACAAAGACAGGTGGGGTAAGAAGCCTTTTCTACTTACTGCTATACAGAGGACAGACTGCTCTTCTGAGAGCCAAATCCTATTGCTCCCATCCTTGCACCAATGCAACAGTGCTTAAATAGCTGTCACTGCATCCTGCAGAGGGGTAGTAATGGAGGCTTCCTCTGGGAAACTATCATTTCGTTTCCATGGGTAAGCCTCCCCAGCACAGGGTGTGGGCTTCTACTCAGACCTGCACTAGCTAAATGGCTGGTACAGACCCACATGAATCTGCACCATGGTATTGGGATTGGGAAGGAGGTTAGGATTCGGTGGCAGCTTCCATTGAACCCACCCTCTTCCTGGATCCGATCCACCCATCCCCCACCCTCGGGCCAGCCATCCTGCCCTTCCCCCATCCCATTCTTCTGCTCATCATCCATCAATTCTGCTACCATTGCGTCTGTTGACAACCGTCCCGCAGAGCTGTTCCGTGTGGTGCGGGGCCTCCTCCATCAGGCCCCTCCAGCAGACCAGGAGGAACACACGGTCAGCCACTGTGACATGTTTGCACAACATTTTGCAGATAAAATCGATCGTATTCGTCACAACCTGGATGCCACATTGACAATGTCTGATGATGTCCCCTTGGCAACTGCTTATCCAGTGTTGTGGGATTCTTTTCAGCTTGTACAGCCTGAGGATGTGGACAGACTCCTTTGGAGTGTGAGGCCATCTGCCTGCCTGCTTGACCCTTGCCCAGCTTGGCTGATAAGAGCTGCCCGGGGTGGACTGGCTGAGTGGACCGGGAGGGTGGTCAACTCTTCCTTGATGGAGGGGGCGTTGCCATGTGCTTTGAAACAGGCAGTGGTTCGGCCCCACCTGAAGAGGCCCTCCCTGGATTCCACTGTGTTGGATAACTACCAGCCAGTCTCCAACATCCCGTTTCTGGGCAAGGTAATTGAGCGGGTGGTGGCATCTCAACTCCAGAGGGTCTTGGATGAAGCGGATTATCTGGATCCTTTTCAATCTAGTTTCAGGCCGGGCTTTGGGACGGAAACTGCCTTGGTCACCTTGGTGGATGATCTACGCCAGGGACTGGACAGGGGAAGTGTGTCCCTGTTGGTCCTGCTGGACCTCTCAGCAGCTTTCGATACCATCGACCATGGTATCCTTCTGGGCCGACTGGCCGAGCTGGGAGTTGGAGGCACTGTTTTGCGGTGGTTCCGCTCCTACTTGGAGGATCGGTCCCAGATGGTGGTACTGGGGGATGCCTGCTCGACACCCTGGCCCTTGAGGTGCAGGGTGCCACAGGGTTCAATTCTGTCCCCCATGCTATTTAACATCTACATGAAACTGCTGGGAGAGGTAATCCGGGGGTTTGGAGTGGGGTGTCATCAATATGCCAATGACACCCAGCTCTATCTCTCCTTTCCTCCAGGGTGGCGGTTGAGGGCCTGGAGCGCTGTCTGGAGGCAGTGAGGACCTGGATGGGGGCTAACAAGCTGAAATTAAATCCAGATAAGACAGAGGCTCTCCTGGTTCGGAAGTCCTTGATGCAGGTGCTGGACTATCGGCTTGAGCTGAATGGGGTTGCACTCCCCCTGAAGGAGCAGGTCCGCAGCTTGGGGGTCCACCTGGACTCGCAGCTGCTCCTGGATTCCCAGGTGGCGGCTGTGGCTAGGGGGGCCTTCGCTCAGCTTCGGCTGGTGCGCCAGCTGCGGCCGTACTTGGATCGTGCAGACCTGGCCACCGTGATCCATGCCACGGTGACATCGCGGTTAGATTATTGTAACGCGCTCTATGTGGGGCTGCCCTTGAAGACGGTTCGGAAACTGCAATTAGTGTAGAATGTGGTGGCCCATGTAGTTACTGGAGGTAGGTGGTTTGACTCTGTCAGTCTGCTTCTCCAGCGGCTGCATTGGCTGCCCATTCATTTCCGGGCCCAATTCAAGGTGCTGGTTTTGACCTTTAAAGCCCTATACTGCTCTGGGCCAGGGTATCTTAGAGATCACCTACTCCCGTACAATCCGGCTCGTCCGCTTAGGTCATCAGAGAAGGCCTTTTTACAAGTGCCACAAGGGAGGTACGTGGGGTAGCAGCAAGAAATAGAGCCTTCTTAGTAGTGGCACCAACGCTATGGAATTCCCTTCCCCTTGACTTAAGAATGGCTCCCTCTCTTGAGACTTTTCGGCGAGGCCCGATGACCCTTCTGTTTAAACAAGCCTTCTGAGTTCTCAGCCTTTTTAACATCTTTTCAACACCTTTTAATATTTTTTAAATACTTGGTTACAGGCCTGATTTTTTATGCTGCTCTATGCTCTTTTTACCTGATTACTTTTTATCTGACTACTGTTTTTATGATATGTCTTATATGCTTTTATCTGTTTTTTAAATTATGTTTTTAATCTGTTTTAACCTGTTGTAAGCCGCCTTGAGTCCCTTCGGGGAGAAAGGCGGGGTAAAAATAAAGTTATTATTTATTATTATTATTATTCCCTCCTCTATCTCCTCCTGCCTCCCCCTACCTTATCTCCATTGCCATCTTCATGCTACCATGGAATGTGCTAGAGGGCTCTGGCCTTCCTAGTGGTGTGCCAGCATCACACAGCTTCACATACTGCTAGAGTGCCTTTTACAACTGGTGCTGGCTGCTTCATGGCAGCCAGCACCAGCAGAAGAGCACCAGCCCAGGTACAGTAGGCCATGAATTACCTAGTGGCCATGACATACCTGCTCAAAACCCACAAACCATTTAAATTATTAATTATATCTATATCCTGCCATTTTTTCAGGAGCTCAGGGCGGAGCAATGGGGCTCCTCCCATTTCATTCTCACAGCTTGCCAGGTAATTTAGGGTAGGTGGGAGATAATGACTGGCCCAGCATCACCCAGGGAGCCTTACAGCTGACTTCAGACTTGAACCCAAGTCTTCCCAATTCTAATCTAACACTCAGACCACTGCATAGTGCTAGCTTTTCTCTAGCTGTTCTTCTTGCCAGGATAAAGTCAGTGAGCTTATTCTTGGAGATCATGAAGCAGTTTTAAAGCAGGTATATAGTGGAAGGAAGGAGTCACAAACTGCAGCATGTACACTCTTATGACTGGACTAGTTTGTCACTCAGACAGCTTGGATCAGTCAGATCCAGCTTAGTTCCATCACACAGTTCAGAGGAGCAAGAGCCTGCATATCTGAAAGCAGCAGTAGAACAGTAGCACTAGCATAATATTGTTAAACCATTAAAAGCCTGTATTTCATCATGAAGCTCTATGATGTCAGATTAAAGCAGCACTGCATTCCAAAATGATTAATAATGTAATAACTCTCAAAATTAAAGGCATGCTGAACCCAAACAGACACACTGGAGAAGGCACCTCTAAAAAAATTTTATCAAAGAACGCATTTGGTGCTAAACCAAGGCTGTTCATCAATGACCTGGAA
Source organism: Tiliqua scincoides (assembly GCF_035046505.1). NCBI lineage: Eukaryota > Metazoa > Chordata > Lepidosauria > Squamata > Scincidae > Tiliqua > Tiliqua scincoides. The sequence goes on from NC_089823.1 coordinate 90,607,838, forward strand.
GAAGGCTCATAATGGTGGAAGACGTTACACTATATAACTGGAAAAGTATAATCTGGAGTTGAGATGCATTTGTGTCTCTTGAATGCCTTGAAAGAGAGCAAAGACTGCAAACTGTAGGAAATTTACTCAGCTGTAGCAAGCAATGCCCAATTTGCTCGTTATTGGAATGATTAATGGCTTGGAGAGAGAAAGCGAGAGAACACTCTAGTCACACAACAGGACCTTCTCATCTCACTCTCACTTGTCCTATTCTTTTGTGTTAAGCAGGGAAGCAGCTAGGTTTACCAAGGGTCAGAGGCCCTGAGGCCAAAAGGATGAAGGACTGAGGAGCTCTCCAACAGTCTGCAGGACTCATAATGGATCAGAATCCGGGAGATCTGAGTGCTAAAGAGCCAGAAGACAGAGGTGCCAGAAGGTTTTGTACAGTCCTGAGCCAAGCCTCTGTGGCACATGAGAAGGTGGTTCTCAATTTTTCCCTCCTTGTTTTCCCCCTGATGTGCAGTGCCCCCAACCCCAATGGGATTTCTTTCTTTTTCTTCTCCTCTTCATTTGTTTCTTACTGTTTTATCTTTATCTTTCACCACCACCACCTCCTCTTCCTTGGAAGTGGCAGATATGCTGCTGCGAAGCTTCTTCTCTCTCTTATTTGGAGTTCTGAGAAGACAGTGGCTGGGAACTGAGGACAGAAAGAGCAAAGATGTGACCAGCTATGGTACCACTTTCTCTTTCTGGTTCCAATGGTTCTATATGTCTTTTCAGAAAAGCAGACAACTAGCAAGGAGGGGGGAAGAAACAGCTGACTGGTGGCAATGTGGGGCACCTGGTGTGGGTGGTCACCTTGCCAATGTGCTGCCATGGAGTTCAGGTCTCATCAGGGTACATCAGCAAACTGCCCTGCACTGTAAGAGACCAACACCTGGAGGCAAAAGAGCCAAAAAGCAAGGAGTTGTCCAGATCCTCACTTGGACTAGAAACTAAAAGCTATGTTATATGGTTATTACACCAACAACTTCCAGGAAGCAACAAACGTTTTGCAGGCAATCTGACATGAGTAGGGCCCAGTTCTGGATTATTCTTAGGTAAGAATTCCTCTGCTTAAGTAGGACTGTGATGCCATGCCTTGCACTCTCTGTTCCAGGCTTCAGTTCAGGTATTCTCGGGTTCTCAAGGGTGATTACAGTGGGACTGGAGCTGGTGGTGGGTCCGATGGGATTAATCAAGGGCCCAATCCTATCCAAATTTCCAGAGCCAATGCAGCCATGAGGTCAGGGAACAAATATTCCCTTACTTGAGGAGGCCTCCATGACTGCCCCACCCCCATCGCAGGATGGAGCACATGCCCTGTTGGCACAGCTGCATTGGTATTGAAAATTTGGATAGGACTAGGCCCCAAGTCTCCTTATTCTTAAGTTCCATGATTGGCATCTTCCTAGGTCATATTCAGTGGCATAGTTGACCAACGTGCTGCCCCAGGGCACACTGGTTGTCTTGCCGCCCCCTCCAACCCAGAAGTAATTGTGATGTGAAGACATCATTGCAATTACTTCCTGCATCTTCCGAAGCAGCTGGCCTGTCTCTAAGCAACTGAGCTGAGAATGACTGCGAGGGAGAGCATGAGAACCTGCCTGCCCCCTCAGCCATTCTTGGCGCAATCACCTCAAGGACAGTTTAGAAGCTACAATTAGTGCAAAATGCAGCAGCCTGGGTGGTTACAGGGGTTAGATCTGAGTGGTCTGTTGGACCACTGCTTCAGCAGCTATATTGGCTGCCCATTCATTTCTGGTCCCAATTCAAGATGCTGCTATTGACCTTTAATGCTCTTCACAGTTTGGGTCCAGGCTATCTGAGGGACTGCCTTCTCCCATACATTCCAGCCTGCCCTCTTAAGTCATCTGAGGGGGCTCTCCTTCAAGTGCCACCTCTGACCCAAGTTAGAGGGATGGCGGTTCAGGGGCAAGCCTTCTGGTGTCACAATTATGGAATTCCAGTGGAATTAAGAACTACTCCCTTCCCCCCATTACTTTTTGGCAAAGGCTGAAAAAACCTACCTGTTTCATCTGGCATTTATTTGGCTGATGGGTGGATCTTTGCCCTCTCTACCTCTGTAATAGTGCTGTGACTTGACTGCTCCCTTGACTAATTTGTTCCCCCTCCCATGGCTCGATGATGTGTGTTGGGGTTTTGCTTTGTTTTAATTTTTTTTTTTTTGGTGCTTAATGTTAAAATAATGTTTTGTTCTACATAAGAACAGCCCCACTGGATCAGGCCATAGGCCCATCTAGTCCAGCTTCCTGTATCTCACATCTGATGTCTTTACTTATAATTGTGATATATTGTACATTTATTATGAACTTCGCAAGCTGTCTTGGGCATTTGCTTCAGCATGGGAAAGATGGAATATAAATTTTTCAAATAAATAAAATAGTTTGAGGCAATAATTTTGTTTATTTGTTTGGCTAGCTGGCTATACATAAAATCTGAGCCCTTGCTTTGGGTACATGTAACCAGGCTTTACCTCTTCTCTCTGGGCAAAATGTTCAACCCTTGGTGATGAAGAATTTATGGATAAGGAAAAACATATGCTATTTTTTCCAGATAATGGCAGATTGACAATACATCTTCTTGATGCCAGTATATGAAAATTAGGGGCCACTTCTTCAAATTCTAGGGTGTGTGTAAATCATGTATGGTGTATGTGTTTGTAAACGGAAGTCAGCAAGAGTTCTGCAGTCACAGTGCCCGCAGAACTAGGCCACAAATTTATTGTGTTATTGTGTGACATTATTAAGCACCATCTGTTCTCTTCTCTGTTGTAATTCCTATAGATACATTATGATTAGACTTTTTTTTCCTGTGGACCAGGCAGCAAGAAAAGGATGAGATAATGAATAACTCCCAAGAGAAGGAAGCATTCTTTTTCAACTGGTCTAAGTCTAGTTTACAATGTGCACACACTAGTATGCATTTACCATAAAGCACTCCAATTAGTTCATAGACAAGTTAACCTTGTATCTCCCAGCAATCATAATTCATGCACATTTTATACAACACAGCATTCTGCTGGCTATTATCCATCATTTACAAGTGTTATTTGTCTATAAAAGTGACACTAAAAAGTTGAAAAATTATTCTACTCAGCCTGCCTCTGGATGCATTTTAAAAAATTGTATGAATGCAAAAGGCTCCATATCCTAAGAAGCAATTAGTCAAAGCTATAAATACATTTTTAAAAGGGTATAAATGATTGCCTGTCCAGATAGCAAAAGCACTGAAAGCTACACCATAATACAGGTGCTGCTTGCTAACACACATTTAAAAGTTTTACTTATAGAGATAATGGCATTGGCATCAGCAGAACTAATCGCAAGTCACGCACATGTAAGAGTTTGCTGTGTTTTGCCCTAAGATAAGGGTTAACAAAAAATACAGTTTTTTATTTATTTATTGCTAATTTATTGCTTTATTTATTGCTAATAAAGCTAAATCAAATCCAGTGCTTCTTACTGATGCATGCACTTAAATGGATCTTGAACATGACATGCATTTTTATGAAACAAGAATTGAAAGATCACTGTCTATAAGGAAAATTCCAAGCAAGGACCATGAATAAAATGAATGCCTCATTTTTAGTGACACAAACTTGTTTCATTTAATATACAAATATTTATCTATATCCAGTTATGTACAATATGTTGTAGCTGACAATTACAATTAAAGAGGGATTTAATTATTTCTATGAAGTTACAAGCATCTAAGGCAAGAGAGAAAAATATTTATATTCTGTCAAATTTTCCTTGTGTAAAAATTATTTTATTATATATTCTTAAAAATTATATATTATATACATTATATAATTTTAAATATGATTCTAAGGCTCAAACTACATTTTTTTAAAGCCCAAAGCAGCTAGAGGGGCAAGCAGAAAGAGGCTAGCTAACAGCTCAGTCCAATCAGGGCTGCCCATCCAGGGCCAAAACAGTCACTGCTATACCCCATGGGACCCGGGAGGCAGCCGGTCTTCTCAAGTAGGGACACTTTGTTTTCCTTACCTCATGTTGAGCCCTGGCAGCCCTTATAGGTCTACTCGGATTTGTGCCAGATCAACCGCTGGCACAGATGCAAGTAGCCCTGTGTAGGGCTTTCAGGTGCAGGAGGGGGGATAGGATGCAGTGGCAGCTTCTACTGCTTTCCTGCTCCCCCGGGGCCTGAACTGCCCTCCTCCCTGCCCTTCTCTGACCTAAAACATCCACTTCCTACTCCTGTTTGGCCCTTTCACACCTCACCGCCACCTGGCAGTATACTTACTCCAGTCAGTGGGCACAACACCAGCAGATGTCAATTCACCAACAGTATTGGCCTCTGCATGGCCACAACGTGCTTTACAGCATGTTTGCAACTGCACATGTGCCCATCCCACTGGCAGGAGCCGGCATAGGATCGGGCTGCCCACATTTCTTGTTCTCTTATTTTTCAGTTTCTCATCACATTGCTTTTTCATGCATGGGGGAAAGATACGGAGAAGATACTGAAAGTCTGTTTACTTCTTCCCGTGGGTTAACAACCAGTTTTGGGAAAGCAGCATTCAGCTGGAAAAGTACCAGAAAGAAAAGGCTAATGCAGCTGCTATTTTTGTTAGACTGAGAGTTTGTTCAGCTGTAGACTGAAAAAAAATAAGGGGGGGAGGAAAGTATCATAAAAGCCCACTTAACTTGTAGTGTGAGCCTTGCATCAAAAGGAAAGAGGGTAACCCAAGCAATCGTCATGCAAAAGTGAAATATCAAAGATTTCAGTATCCACAGTTAAAACCTTATAAAACATTAGACCATTTCTATCTGGGTGGTTTTCATACAATAAATTTTGGATGCTTAAGCACCTCTAAAGGTTAAACCTTATTCAGCTAATCTATAGGTAGGAAGAAGAAACTGTCACACACTTAACCTTTTGCAGATTAAAACTGTCTGCATAAAAGATGTGAAATGATCATTGTTGTAATTGTTTCAAGCAGAGATATCGGCATTCTGTGGCAATATATCTTTTCTTCTGAGCAGCAATTTTATGCCCCAGGTCACTTGCTTGTTCACGGCTGCGATAAAAACCACTACCTTTCATAAAAAATTATATTTCAAGACATCAAAATTGCTCAGCTGGTTTCAGTGCAAAGGTTATTGGTTGTAACAGGAAGTTTCGGATTATTATTAAATTAATTTCTAATACAGCAGACATTTATTAAATGTGGTAACTGAAATACGCTTTTCATAGCAGAACAGAGAATAGGCAAAACTGATTTTTTTAACCACATAAGCTGCAAATATAATCACTAAAGCCTGTCATTTATGTAGACTCAATAAATTCTGGTATTAGACCCAGTAGCAAGTACTGTTAAGTGATACGAGTATGATATGAGAGGCCAGGAAATTTTATTCAGCGTATACAGACAAATCAAACATTTATTCACAGAAATACAGTATATATAATTACAGGTGTGCGCTGCTTAACTGTTCGCTTAACGATGGACTGCATATATGACAGTGGTCAAAGCACAATAAAGATGCTCTTAATGAGGCAATTGCATCTCCCATAGCCTGCAGCAGAGCGTCTGTTTACACAACAGAGAGGCTCTTAATGTAAAGAAGAGGCAATCTATCATTGCCTGTGGCCTGGCCTGTGCAGCCAGTCACTGTCTGGCAGGGAGAGTCTATTTACACAAAGGCAATAGATTGGACTGAATGTTCACTTAATGACCTAACTGCATAACAATAGGAATCAGAGAATGTATCCCCGTCCTTAAGTGGTGCACATCTGTACTAAAATGTGAAATACTAAAGCCACCCTCTGTATTCCTCCAATCACGCAGTTACTCCCTTATTTATTACACATGAACAAAATATGCCACTATTTCATTTGAAAGAGTACTTGCAGAACTGCCTCACAAATTTTGCTAACATTCTTCTGGGCCACACCACGAACTAAGGAGGCAATGTGCAAGGAAGCACACCCTGATTGTCAATAAGAGGGTCATTTTCAGGACACTGTGAAGCTGCAAGCAGCACACAGACCTGAACTCTTCAGTAGTTCAGCTGCTATGCTTCTGTGCTCCAAATGAATCTGAGAGGAGACTACCAGCAATGCCATATCGTAAAGTAGATTGTCATGTGGATTTATCCGTTCTGCATCCATTAAGTCACCCTTGAGAATAAGCACTTATCAGAACCCCTTGAAAGAAGGCTTTTTACAAACTAAAAAAAATGTAGGTAAGACATGGGAAAGCACTGGCGCAAATATGAGAGCTAGGAGAGGCTGAAACACATAAAAATACACAACATATTTAAATAGCACCTATTTCTATGTGGTAGTAATTATGGCAGCAATTCCGTAAAACTACTGACAATAACAGTATAAAGACCTCCGAGTGTTATAATTTCCTTGGGGCTTTGAAAAATAGCTTCTTTAGGCTTTTAAAAATGAAATATGTCTACACATAATAATCTCAAGAATAATCAAGGCAGTCTACCTCGTTCATGCAACTCAGGGTGAAAATGGATGACCAAGTGGTTTTTTGCCAGTGTGCATACCACTACTTGGTCAGCTGGTTTGTAAAAATCTGCCAAAGGATGAGGAGAATTTTACTACTATGACAGCTTGGTTCCAGATGTTACCAAGGAATTAAGTGCATTGTGCCAAAATTCCACAGGGTAAATGGTAATTTGTATATACCGTACCTACCAATATCAGTTCAAATCCTTTCCTATGTCATATTATATATGCCAGGGCTCACCATTACATATTGAAATTTCACTGTGGCACTTAACATTTATCAATAATAATAACAATAATTCATTTATTTTCAAGTTATTGTGCTATTTCAACATTTCAAATTTGAATAAATTTACATAAATGAATATATTAGAGATGGAACTGATATGAATGAATGAAGGTCTTGCAATAGCTCAAGGCCTATAAAAGGCCTTGCACAAAGCAAGACCAGTCTTTCCTTCACTGCTGCTGCTGCAGTATCACTGCATCACTGATGTGAAACAGCAAGCAGTGGAGGGAACCCTTGTCCCACAGCTCACACAAGAAGTCGAACAGTTGCCCTCACGCTGAGAGTAGTTGCGTTGGGCCAGCATGGGCTCTAGCAATTCTCCGGAGGGTCAGAGGCTCATTGGAGACTGGGGGCTTCCTGCGGGCTGGATTGGGAGTCCCTGAGGGCCACAAGTGGCCCCCGGGCCAAGGTTTGGGCACCCCTGGTTTAGACCAATTTGAAAGACCATATTAAAACTTAGACAGTATATGCACAACAAAGACACTTTATATGTTCATAGGTGTGTTAGAGCCCACTCTCAGTGCCAATGCAACCGTGCCAACAGGATGTGTGATGCATCCAGCACTCAGGAGGCAGTCATGGATGTCTCTTCAAGGGCTGCATTGACATTGGAACATTGATTAGGACTGGATTGCTAGTATTGTGTGTTGTGGTATTAATTTTTATTAGTGAATACTATAAAAAGGCAACATTTGGGAGACAAAAAAACTGCAAAGTAATAGTGAAAATTAGTGTATAGCACGGGTATCATTTCACATCAGAATATGTTATTTTAGATAACATAATGTCCATGAAGTTCTTCCCTAGGCTTGCTTATATGTAAAATTTAATTTATACCATTGACTGCACGTGAGTTTTGCATTTTGTTTTGTTTGATTATCATTAAAGCATAAAGCCCTGAAAAACAAAATCTTAGGTTTAATACCTAAAAATATTACCATAATATTTTTATTTCATTTTTATTCCCCTAAAATTGTGGGGGTGGCTCTTGGAACTGAAGCAAATTTATCAAGCCCTGCTTTATTTATTTTAAAAAGTTTATATCCTGTCTTTCCCATGCCAAAGCAAATGTAAAGTGGCTTACAAATTTCCAGAATAAAATGCACAATGTAATAATAATAATAACTTTATTTTTACCCCGCCTTTCTCCCCGAAGGGACTCAAGGCGGCTTACAACATATTAAAAACAATTTAAAAACAAATAAAAACATATTAACACATCATAAAAAACAGCAGTCAGAGTTAAAAAAAAAAAGGTAAAAAGAGCATAGAGCAGCAGCAAGTCATAAAAGAATCAGGCCTGTAAAAAATATTAAAAGATGTTAAAAAGATGTTACCTCCAGTAACCACGCGGGCCGCCGTATTCTGCACTAGTTGCAGTTTCCGAACCGTCTTCAAGGGCAGCCCCACATAGAGCGCGTTACAGTAATCTAATCTTGATGTCACCGAGGCATGGATCACCGTGGCCAGGTCTGCACGATCCAAGTACGGCCGCAGCTGGCGCACCAGCCGAAGCTGAGCGAAGGCCCCCCTTGCCACAGCCGCCACCTGGGAATCCAGGAGCAGCTGCGAGTCCAGGTGGACCCCCAAGCTGCGGACCTGCTCCTTCAGAGGAAGTGCAACCCCATTCAGCGCAAGCCGATAGTCCAGCACCTGCATCGAGGATTTCCGAACCAGGAGAGCCTCTGTCTTATTCGGATTTAATTTCAGCTTGTTAGCCCCCATCCAGATCCTCACTGCCTCCAGACAGTGCTCCAGGCCCTCAACCACCACCCTGGAGTCTGGAGGAAAGGAGAGATAGAGCTGGGTGTCATCAGCATATTGATGGCACCCCACTCCAAACCCCCGGATTACCTCTCCTAGCGGTTTCATGTAGATGTTAAATAGCATGGGGGACAGAATTGAGCCCTGTGGCACCCCGCTTCTCAAGGGCCAGGGTGTCGAACAGGCATCCCCCAGCACCACCATCTGGGACCGACCCTCCAAGTAGGAGCGGAACCACCGCAAAACAGTGCCTCCAGTTCCCAACTCGGCCAATCGGCCCAGAAGGATACCATGGTCGATGGTATTGAAAACCGCCGAGAGGTCCAGCTGGACCAACAGGGACGCACTCCCCCTGTCCAGTCCCCGGCGTAGGTCATCCACCAAGGCGACCAAGGCAGTTTCCATCCCAAAGCCCGGCCTGAAGCCAGATTGAAAAGGATCCAGATAATCCGCTTCATGCAAGACCCTCTGGAGTTGGGACACCACCACCCGCTCAATTACCTTGCCCAGAAACGGGATGTTGGAGACTGGCCGGTAGTTATCCAACACAGTGGAATCCAGGGAGGGCTTCTTCAGGAGGGGGCGAACCACCGCCCGTTTCAAAGCGAGTGGTAACTTCCCCTCCATCAAGGAAGAGTTGACCACCCTCCCTGTCCACTCAGCCAGCCCACCCCGGGCAGCTCTTATCAACCAAGCTGGGCAAGGGTCGAGCAGGCAGGCAGATGGCCTCACACTCCAAAGGAGTCTGTCCACATCCTCAGGCTGTACAAGCTGAAAAGAATCCCACAACCCAGGACAAGCAGTTGCCAAGGGGACATCGTCAGACACTGTCAATGTGGCATCCAAGTTGTGACGAATACGATCAATTTTATCTGCAAAATGTTGCACAAACACGTCACAGTGGCTGACCGTGTGTTCCTCCTGGTCTACTGGGGGGGCCTGATGGAGGAGGCCCCGCACCACACGGAACAGCTCTGCCGGACGGTTGTCAGCAGACGCAATGGTAGCAGAGAAGAACAATCTCTTCGCTGCTACCACCGCCACGGAATAGGCTCTGTAATGGGCTCTACTCCGTGTCCGATCGGATTCATCCCGAGTTTTCTGTATAACATCAATAAATAAAATGATGATGATGATGATGATGATGATGATGATGATAAAACCATTGAGGGGGGCAACTATTTGGACCAGAAAGAAGCAGCAGAACCAAAAACTATTAACAGAGGCCAGAGGGCAACCCATTAGAGGCCAGAGGGCAGACATCAACCCATCACCCAAATGCCAGACAAAAGAGAAACTTTCTGAGTTCTTGCTGAAAAACCATGAGATAAGGGGTTGTTCTTAATTCCCCTGGTAATGAATTTAATAATTCCTGGTAATTGTGGCATCATGTGCCACTGAGGACAAAGGCGGCACTTGTAGGAGAGCCTCCTCAAATGACCTAAGAGGGTGGACTGGAATGTATGGGAGAAGACAGTCCCTCAGATAACCTGGACCCAAACTGTGAAGGCCTTTAAAGGTCAATGCCAGCTTCCTGAATAGGGACCAGAAATGAATGGACGTGTGCAGTTGCCAAAGCAGCAGTCCATCAGAATCAAACTACCGAGCTCCAGTAACCAGCAGGAGTACAACAACCCCATTCAGAGTGGGTAGATGAACTCAGTACCTGCTGAGTACCCGCTAATACATGCTATTATCTAAGAACATCTACATTTCTCCTAGAATTATAACAGTTAATAGAATGGCAATAAAATTATTTAAATCATAACTTTTCTAAATGTCTCAAATAAGTATTTTTCTGGGAAGTCAGAATTTTTCTGATACTTTCTTCATACCTACTGCTACCGGAAATTCAGTTATTTCACATACTATACTGTATCTACATCAATTCAGGAGAAGAAGGTAGTCCATGACACAGTAAAATACATTTTAGAGACAGGTCAATAACACACTGTTTTATACACTGGTTAAATATTATAACTTTATATAATGGTTCTTGTTGCTCATAACTCATAGGTCATTGTTAACTGCTGCCTCCTCATGAAAATATTGGTTTTATACAACTGGAGAAGATTAAATGGTATGAGAAACTGTATGCAATCCTACTCAATACTTTCATGAATATATACAATACATATATACAGTACTGTCCTTGAATATATTGGGACTTTCCTCAAAGTGAACATACCAGGATATTTAGTGATACCCTTCCCATTCGCACAGTGTAGATATTAACCAATCTTGGTTGCGAATAGAATCGTAAACCATACGATTAAATGGAAAATGAGATGCAAACCATAAAGGACAGCAGAGGAAGTATTTGAAGAACTAATTAAGAAACATAAAAGATTGGCATTTTTAAAATTAAAAATCCATTATCTTTAGGTCTTGCTCAGTTCTGCATAAACAAATATATGTATCAGGGTGCAGTCCTAACCTGCTTTCCAGCACCAATATAAGGGCAATGCAACTCCGAGGTAAGGGAACAAACATTGCCCCACCTTGAGGAGGCCTCCCAACCGCAGGATGTAGCACATGCCCCACTGGCACAGCTATGTCAGTGCTGGAAAGTTGGTTAGGAATGTGCTCTCAGCTAGAAAAAGCTAAAGCTCCGTAAAAGGAAGTGGATGAAAAATACTTCAGAATAATTGAGAGGATCATTGGATCACCACAATTTGACAACATCTCAATGTGAGAGCTGGCATCACAATCATTGTTATTTCATATGTTAGCACTTGAGTAATTTTATTCAGTTTGAGTAGCCAACTGAAAACACTGGTGCAGGTTAAGAATCATGGAACAGACTCCCTGAATAATCAAGTGTTTTTCCTTTCCTGTGTTTTCTTGAGATGACAATTCATCATATGAATACGTTCACTGGAAGTCCCTGCACAATGGCAAGGGAGCAACAGACCAATAGCAAGGAAACAACTAATGCTCCAGGGATGAAAATATCCAATGCATTCGTGTTTTCTAGTGTGTTTGAAATCTATATCCTCTGCACAATAGGGAGCTGGAACTCTTGCCTGCCATGCTACAAAGCTACACCACTCAAAGGTGGAATGAAAATATATTCTTACATATATTTTGTGTACAGAGGGCTCTTTGCCCCCTGAACAAGTGCGAGAAAATATGCAACATGCTTGGCACTAGGGAACAATAGGGGAATCTGATGGTTTCATTGAGTTTCTCATCTGACTAAGAAATTCAACATTTGTAGGGCTTGAGTAATTGAGGCTGACACAGTCACTACTGGAGTTCTTCAGTCTTGTGCTATACTCCAATACGAAAGTTCAAATGCGCTGCACAGAATAGCTTACCATTCATCCCCTATGTTCTTAAGTGGTATGAGGCCAGGAATGTTTTATCTAGGCAACTAGAACTATGAGATGTTGATTCTACATCTTTGAAAACCAGGTTGCAATGAATGATGTGAGAGAAAATCACAGCAAGAATCTGCCCAGAGCAGCCATTTCTCCAGATTGATGTCTTTACCAATTATATATGGTTTTGGCAGATGGCACACTAGTTTTGAACTTGAGAAAGGAGGTGCAATCCTCTGCATGGTTATACAGGTCATGCCTCCTTATCCACAGGGGTTTTGTTCCGGAACCCCCAGTAGATTAAAAATATCAGTGGATACCAAATCAGTGGAAAAATAGTTTTAAAGACCCACTTCCAGTTTTCCTGCTCCTCTGCTGTCATCCCAGAATGCATTGGTATAGACATTATACCACATTCAGCCACTAGGTTGAATAATGGAATCTAATGGATTGAAATTATAATTATTTAACAGTATGAAGATAGGAAATCGGATTTTGGTGCCTTTTTTCCTTGTTACAAGGCATTTAAAAGGTGGACCTTGGTATCAGTGGTGAGTCAAATCAGTGGATAACGAGGTCCCACCTCTCTCTCTCTCTCTCTCTCTCTCTCTCTCTCTCTCTGAGTAGCTCCCTAGGCAAGCATCTGTCTCTCAGTCTAACCTGCTTGAGAGCTATTGAGAATAAAGAACATAGTGAATTCTGTCCCAACCCCCCAATGGTTGCCGCAACCCCCCAAATGAGACTTTGCGACTCCACTGGGGTACAAACCCACATGTTTAAGAACACTGGTTTGAAGCAACCACTTCAGTCTGGCTGGCCCTTGCAGTAGTGTCCTGGCATGCACCTGTACCTCCTCAGATTTCATATGGACAAATTGTTTGCTTAAAAATACCCCACACTGAGAACTTGGATATCATAAAGAAAGGACATGATTTTGACAGTTTTTATACAAGCAACCCCCTTAGTAAAATCCAAGGAAGCAGAGTGGTTACACAAATAGCATCAGCTCAGCTACAGACAGCCCAATCCTATGGGCTCGGCTGGCAACAGAGTGCCCTTCTGCTGCTGGATACTGCTAAAAAAAGTGCCAGAAAGCACACTCCAGCAGCACACTCAGTAGCAAGCTGCCTAAACCCCAGCAGGAAGGTCAAAGCCTTCCATCCATTCCTCAGGAGCTTCCGCCACTCACAGGAGTCGCTCATAGGCGCTAGTAAGCCACCATGGGAAGCAGGAGTAGTGAGGGGAGGGCAGAATGGGGGCAGGCAGGGGACAAAACGGGTGGGAATGAGGGCTTCATTAGGCAGGGAGGCTGTGGGAGGAGTGGATCCAGCACTGGCACTGGCACATGCCAGATCCTATCCTCCATTTTTGCTGCTTCCCCTCCCCCCCTTCTCTCCTCGGACTTGCGCTAGCAAAATTGCTACCATAGGTCTGAGGAGACCTATTGCAAGATGGGAGACTTACATGAAGTAAAGGGATTAAAATCTCCTTTCCCCGCTGAAGGCTCCTGATTTGCTTCCTTTCACTGAATGCAGTGTGCCTGTTTTGACATGGCTGCACCAGCAGGGAGAGGGAAGGATAGGATTAGGCTCTGAGTGTTTGAACTGGTTCTCAGTGATGTTCTCTACATCTGGAAATAATAGGGGTTCTTAGGTTTATCATCTGTGAATGACCAGCTGTGATGTACAACAGATTGGTGCTGGTTTTGAACATGGGAACATGGTTTTGAACTGCACAGTTATATATCTCCCTTCCTGGGAAAACTTCTGTCATTAATTTAATGCCCATTAAAACTAAGGTGTCTATTGAAATATTACCATACAGTTAAAAAAAAAGTCTTCAGTGTCAGTCTGAAAGTAAAGAATATGACAACATGAGATGAAGTTTTTGAATGCAGATACTAGAGAAGGCACTTCCCATAGCATTTCTAAATTATCATGATCATTTTCAGAATCTTATTAGTTATATAAATATATATTTAAAACTCAAGTATATCTAGTTACATTGCATGCCCTTATTGATCTATTGAAAATAATTTAAACTGGCTAAATCTTCAGCTTGGAATTTTGTGAACAGTACTGTAGAAGGTGATTTCGGATTCAATATACCTCTGACTTAATTTTCTGTTCTTGCTTCAAGATGTGGGAGAAAACTAATTTCCCAGAGGAAATGACATTGTTCTGGCCTCATAAAGTAGTGGAGTTTTATTCACAATACCAGACTCCATTTCCTCCCTCACTGTCAAAGGTCCTTGAATGTCATGTTTCAGGCTATGTTCAAACCATCAGTGAAAGTAATAATAGGTTTAAATTAATCTATTAATCAAGCAATTCATTAATTGTAAATGTGGATTTTAATTGGATTTTAATCAGACTTGACACCTGTGTGAGCGGTTTCACTGAGATGGCACTAATGTAAACAATTCACACATCTTTTGATCAAGCAACATATTTAAGATTATTTCGATACAATAAATACTGTGTTTGTGTTAATTAGGTGAGAGGAATTATCTTGATTAAATATGCTGCACATATAATGTGCAATAAATCAGTGGTGCTTATCTTAAATGTTTAAATATAATTTGAAAGAAAAACAATTAACTGATTAAAGAATTCTAATAAAAAAATGTAAGTGCCCCGACCTTCACAACCTAAAGGCTGTTTCCCATGTTATTTTTCCAGACACATGTGCTTAAATTGTGCATTTGGAATGTTTCCCAAGGAATGCAACATGTTAGCCTTTAAAAACATTCTGTTCCATGAAGTATGCATTTATTTTATGTGCTTTACTCACATATAAAGCTAGGCAATGGTGGCTTTTAACGTTTACACAGAAAGAAGAGCATAGGTAAAGGCACTAAACCATCCTCCATTTTACCTCACAACCATCAATCACTTTTCTCACAGCCTATACTGGAAGTGCCTTAAGCAACTGAGCAAAGAGATATAAAGCAGAGGAAGTGGGCAGAGCTCAGTTCCTCTCACCTGAAAGCCTCTTTCAATGTAGCATCTAGCTCTCCCACACTTAATACGCAAATGGAGAAAACATGCATGATTCCCATTTACCCCTAGCATCGAGAAATCAAACTTACAGTGCTAACCAGTTTTGGTCTTTTTGTAAGAGAGAGCACAGGAAACAGTCTTTTCATAACATTTGTTTTATTTACAAATATACATCTAGAGTTTTAGAGCCCAATCCTATCCACACTTTCCTGGGAGTAAGTCCCATTGACTATAATGGGACTTACTTCTGAGTAGACATGCATAGGATTGGACTCTAAGTGGAGGCCAACGACACACACTCCTACCATGGAGCAGATCTTACCCCAATTTAGATCCCTTGAGATACCTGTGTACCCAAAAGTGCCTTCAGCAATCTGTCTCCTTCTGAATGTCTCTTTTCTGATCCACAAACCTGCTGTTATTCCTCTCTCTCTCTCACACACACACACACAATTCCTTAGCTGGAGGGGGTGGGGTATATCTTCTCCTAGCTCAGATTGCTTTCCCACCAACACTCAAATATAACCCTCTCTTTCCCAAACATTAGATCTCACTGAGGAACATAAGAACATAAGAACAGCCCCACTGGATCAGGCCATAGGCCCATCTAGTCCAGCTTCCTGTATCTCACAGCGGCCCACCAAATGCCCCAGGGAGCACACCAGATAACAAGAGACCTCATCCTGGTGCCCTCCCCTACATCTGGCATTCTGACTTAACCCATTTCTAAAATCAGGAGGTTGTGCATACACATCATGGCTTGTACCCCATAATGGATTTTTCCTCCAGAAACTCGTCCAATCCCCTTTTAAAGGCGTCTAGGCTAGACGCCAGCACCACATCCTGTGGCAAGGAGTTCCACAGACCGACCACACGCTGAGTAAAGAAATATTTTCTTTTGTCTGTCCTAACCCGCCCAACACTCAATTTTAGTGGATGTCCCCTGGTTCTGGTATTATGTGAGAGTGTAAAGAGCATCTCCCTATCCACTCTGTCCATCCCCTGCATAATTTTGTATGTCTCAATCATGTCCCCCCTCAAGCGTCTCTTCTCTAGGCTGAAGAGGCCCAAACGCCGTAGCCTTTCCTCATAAGGAAGGTGCCCCAGCCCCGTAATCATCTTAGTCGCTCTCTTTTGCACCTTTTCCATTTCCACTATGTCTTTTTTGAGATGCGGCGACCAGAACTGGACACAATACTCCAGGTGTGGCCTTACCATCGATTTGTACAATGGCATTATAATACTAGGAAGCATCAACCAGCCATCATTTGCTATCAACAATCTCACTAACAAAGGAAGTGGTCAGCCAATAATAGAGTGCTGCCACTTTCCCACAATTTTTGGTGCATAGGTTGGGAAACCACATCGAAGCAAACTGTCATTTAACTGCAGCTTCATTCTGCCTTTTTTTTATACCTCTGATCTGTTTTATTTCTATGTTTACTTTTGTTTAGTTCCAAGGTATAGTACTTTGGCATAGATGTTTACCAACATTACTTTCCTAGTTATTTTCATAAATTTAAATATTTTGCAGTCACTGACTCCCCCCCCCCCAATTACAACTTGGTTTAAGACTCTGGATCATATTCTTCTGGCAGATATCTGTATGAATGTTGGGAAAGCCTGTAAAATTATTACTGAGGGTAATTTATTCTTAGTTTCTTCTCCTCCATAAATTTCTGTTCACTGAGATCTTCCTTAGTTTGCTTTATTTTCCTGTTAAGAGCAAGAGAAAGGCATACCTCCTTTCCTTTCTTTCAGAGGAGCTGGAGGAGATATGGCAGCTGTGGTTTTTCCTCAAAGGTCAGCACACAGCACAGCTAACAAAGTGTCAATAAAATACATTCTGACAGCAGTAGTCTCCATCTGCCAATGCTAAATTAAGAGCTGTCCAGCAAATTGGAAACCTTCACAAAACCAAATCAGGAATGTCCTCAACTGCACCATCCAAGAGATTGTTCATATACAATTATGTATCCTAAAATAATTTACTTTTAAAAGCTACAGGAAGAGGTGGATAACATGGTTTATTTTTAAAAAGAAATCTAGAGATCCTAAGACCATTTTGCCTTGCTGTTAATTAAGACAGATGCATTTATTCAACAGTTGCAGAACACAAATATGAGACTGCAGTCCTAAATCACTAGGTAGTATACATACTAAGTATGCACAATGAGACCTACTCCGAGCAAACATATAATTGAAGGAATTAGTGTTGTGTTACAAATCATGAACTGTTACGTAGTACTCAACTTGCAAGGAATTTCTTATGGCCAATATTTGCCATTTTTATTTACATACAACTCGTGGTTGTTTGCTGTAAGCAGAAAGCTAAAGACTGCAGGCCTTGACCTAATACACTCAAAATGTTCACATACACTTCTACATACAGTAGACCCATCTTATCTACAGATGCTATCTGCAGATGCTGAGGTCTACTTTTAAATGTGTTTTTAAAAGTCAAAATAAAACAGAAAATAACCTTTTCTGCCATATCACTGTAAAATTGCACTGTTTGCAAGGCTGTGGGGCACTCAAAGAGAGTGCAGATTTCACACCTCCAGCCTGGGCTTATGGTGGTAGATCACGAGATAAGCTACTGTAAGCCCTGGATATGATTGGTCTGCTAGTTTAGTTAGTTCATTCAGAATACCTTTATTGGCATTAAGATACAGTAATATGACATAAAAAACAGTTTAAAAATCCTCAGCTACCTTGGATAACAGTTACCATAGAACAGGGGTGTCCAAACTTTTTGGCAGGAGGGCCACATCATCTCTCTGATACTGTGTCAGGCGCCGGAAAAAAGAATTAATTTACATTTCAAATTTGAATAAATTTACATAAATGAATATATTAGAGATGAAACTTATGAATGAGTGATGGTCTTGCAATAGCTAAAAACAAGACCAGCCTTTCCTTTGCTTCCACTGCTGCATCACAGATGTGAAACAGCAAGTAGTGAAGGGAGCCCTCGTCCCACAGCTCACGTGAGAGGTTGAACAGTTGGCTGTCATGCTGAGAGCAGTTGCACCAGGTGAGTGCGGGCTCCAGCAAGTCTCCAGAGGCTCATCATAGACTGGGGCCTCCTCCTTGAGGGCCGAATTGGGAGTCCTTGAGGGCCGCAAGTGGCCCCACGGCCGGGGTTTGGGCACCCTTGCCATAGAACATAGTGTCCTTCTCTTAATGACTGATTTCAAAAATATAGCCACTTTCTCAGTAATTTCAATGCTTACACCCGCAAGGAGAGACCAAGTTTTCTCTTGATCAGCCCATCCCTCTTTCTTTTTGAGGAGTTCTTTTAAACATATTTGGCGAAGATCTTTATAGAGGGGGCAATGCAGGATCATATGGTGTAATGATTCAACTGCACTCATTGAGCAACCACATGTTCTTGCCTCCAGTTGAGTTCTTTTAAACCTTCCATATAGTAGTTCAGAAGGTAAAATGCTACTTCTCGCAAGAGCAAAGGCTCTGCGCTCGTTAGGGCATTAAAAAAAATATAGATAATTATCAGCCATATGCCTGTATCTAATAGGAAGCTGAAAATATAGGGGCAAATATAGGGCCAGACACCACAGGTCCTGCTGCTCAATATCTTGGAGTCTTTTCAATCAGATGGAATGCTTGCTCCAGTTGGAGTCCACCTATAATATCAGTGTTGAGCACTATAGTTTTAATTTTTTTTTTTTGAAAAGCAGCATCTCCCTCAAGGGCTCAGGTTCGAGTAACAGATGATAGAGTAGGCTATTCTGGTCAGGGTTATAACAGATTTTAAGCCAATATTTAAAGAACCTCAACCAGGCCGCTGTCTCAAGCCGACCTATCCCTGCTTCAAGGCAAAGCAAAGCATAAGGTACACATCCTGGCATGCCGAGTATTTTATGTAAGAACATACCCTGGATATGCTCCAAGATATGGTCCCAACTTTTCAACCAAATTGGCACACCATATAGGATTAGAGCAGGGGTCTCCAAACCCTGGCCCAGGGGCCAGATGTGGCCCACGGCGAGCCTCTATCTGGCCCGCAGCCAACCTCTGAGCCCCTGAGAGTCTCTGGCCCAGCTGACCAAACACAACCAGAGTTGTGCTTATGGGGTGGGGGAATGGGAGTTTGTTTAAGTATGTGCTTTGGGCTGTGTTGGTGTTTGGAGAAATCCTGGACATTTGATCCCATTTATTCATTCATCTAAGTTCCATCTCTAATGTATTTATTTAAATTTTATATTTATTTATTTTTTCTGGCCCTCAACACTGTGCCAGATATTTGATGCAACCCTTGGGCCGAAGAGTTTGGAAACCCCTGGATTAGAGGAATAAGTTTAGCTCTAAATACCTCAATAGCTGCAGGGACATAAGAGTTTCCTCTATTATAAAAGAATTGTGTAATGGCTAAGGCAGTATTTTTATCATTAGCACAAGTTGCTTTACGATGGGCGGTCCAGGAGAGATTATGCTGAAATAGGACACCTAGGTACTTAAATTGTTTCACTTGTTCAATCTTTTTTGCCTTCAAAAGTCCAGTTAGTTTTCTAGATTTACTAAAAGTCAAAATTTTTGACTTGTCTAAGTTGAATGTCATTCTTTAGATATTCCACTCAACTTGATAGCGATTGTTTCAGCCCTTTATGTGTCCTAGAGAGAATAACCGCATCATCTGCGTAAAGCAAAAGGGGGATGGAGATGAGCCCGATTTGGGGCTATGACCATCAACCTCTGTTTAATGGGGAGCTAAGTCGTTTAAGAAAAGGTTAAACAGGATGGGTGAGAGAATACATCCCTGTTTTAACAGCATGATTTGTTAAGAAAGGCTGGGATAGTTCAGGATGCATAACTCTAACCTTGCATGTAGTATTCTCATACAGTTTTCTTATCAGGAGGAGAAGTCTTCTCTCTGTGCCTAGTTGTATAAGTTTATTCCAAAGTATGGACCTGTCAACTGAATCAACAGCAGCTTTTAAATCCAAAAAGGCAGCAAACGATTTGGAGTTAGTTCTCTTAAACAGTTTATCAGCTAGATGAGACAATATGACACAATGGTAAACTGTAGATTTTCCCTGTCTAAATCCAATTTGTTCAGTGCCAAAAATGGCCTTATCATTGATCCAGTCCATCAATTTATTATAGAGTATGTTTACTGTAGAGCTTCCCTATAATTGATAAGAGGCTCAAAGGGCGAAAGTTAGTTAGTGTGCTGTGGTCTCCTTTTTTAGGAGGGACAATTATAGCTTTTGTCCAATCAGAAGGTAATACAGGTGCAGCCTATTTATCCACGGATTTTTTATCTGCAGATTTGTGGGGGAACTGAAAGTCACACACACCTTTGCCTCCTTTGCCCTGCGCTGGCATTGATTCGTTTCCAGGCAGCCCAAAACACTGCAAAACAGGGAAAACACCAGGCAGGGAAATAGCCCTGGAAGAGGTTCCCCTTGCAAAGGAACAGTAAGACTCCTGGAGCCCCTGAGGTAGCAGAGAGGCTGAAGAGGGGAAGGGGTCGGAAAACCTCTGTAGCCAGAACACGTGCAGCAAGGTGGAGCTCTCTCTCTCTCTCTCTCTCTCTCTCTCTCTCTCTCTCTCACACACACACACACACACACACACACACACAGGGGCACTAGTAATAGAGGGGATTGCTTTAAAAAACCCAGGGAGTGTTTGCCAAATTCCCCCCCCCCTTGAGATGGTGCAGGCAATCACTGACACAAGCAAGCCTTCCCAGCAAGCAAAGCATGAGATTTAGGCTACAATCCTCTCCACACTTTCCTGGGAGTAAGCCCCACTGACTACAATGGGACTTACTTCTGAGTAGAAACACATAGGACTGGACTCTTAAAAGCTTAGCATTCCACCTGTGAAAGAAGCGGGACAGCTGGTAATGGGAGGGCTGAGTACGGAATGGAGGGGATTGATAGCTGCCTTAGTTTCCTTCCATCCCTAAGTGTCAGGCTGCAGCATATTTGCATAACTCTATGGGATTTAGCACAATGCGTTTTTTTAATCACGCCGAGTCACAGAACGGAACTAACAAGGATAAATAGGCTCCACCTGTATACCAGTTCTGTCAACTACAGTGAAAAGGTGTGCCAACAAAGTGGCCCACCACTCAGGTTCATCTTTTAGTAAGTTAGCAGGTATTGCATTGGAGCCTGGTGCTTTACTGACTTTTAGCTGGCTAACAAGCGCTCTAGTCTCCTCAATGGAAACCAGGGGACATTCAGGGAGTTCTAGGAATTCAAATTCCAGTATGGGACTAATATTTTGGTTTCTCTCAAAAAACAGGGAAGAGTAATGTTGAACCCAAATTAGGGGGGGAATTAGCGCAAGGTCATTCCCATCCTTAGAAAAAGCACCTGTCACAATACTCCAGAATTTTTTGGAGTTTTTCAGAGAGATTGATTGTATCAGGCTATTCCATTGGTCTAGGATATAACAATTTCTTTTGTCTGTGATAAGGGCTTTCAATTGTTTTTTCAAAAGGAGATACTGAGAGCAATACTAGAATTAGAATCTCTGTACAGTCGATATGATTCTCTAACACAGGTTTTCATATTCTTACAGTCCTTATCGAACCAAGATCGTTTGTCCGAGTACTCTTTACCCTTTGGGTGAATGGTTGATTGACCCAATTCTGCCACAATTTGTCCAATTACCCCATCGTACATTTTAATTAGCTCATGTGGGTCCTCTAATGAAGTAAAAATGCTGCATGGTTCTGCTAGGTCGCACAGTAAGTGATAGAATTTTTGTTTAGTAATGGGGTCCGCCCCAATTTTAGGTAGGTTTACTAGATTGTTCATAGGGGAAGATAAAACTTTATTAGCTGGTTTCTCCAGATCAAGAAGAAAGATTAATGGGAGATGGTTACTGGCAAGGGATTCACCTACATCGAAGTCCCTGATGTTTCAGAGTCAGCGGGATCAAGATATAGTCAATAACACTGGCACCCTGTTGAGCAATAAAGGTGAACTCACCCGAGTTTTTAAAATTTGGTAAATCTGGTACAGGTAAAAGCAGGTAAATCTGGTACAGGATAGAGGAAAGGCAGAGGAGAGCGGAGATGGGGTGTTACAGGAAGGGCAGCGATTGTGGCTGTGTGTGGGCAGATGGGATCAGGAGGGGGTGCGATCAGTGGTGTCAACATGTACCCTATTCTATCCCCCTTCACAGGCCTGATCCACTGAGATAGATCAATGTGAAATTGCATCCACAATATTGCTAGCGCAATATTAGCGCAGGTCTAAGTTGACCCATTGCAACTGCTGGGCCATACCATGGGGTAAGGGGACAAAAGTCACACCAAGGAGACCTCCAGAAGCTGAAATTCCCCTGCAGGATGCCGCATAGTTCATACCAGCACTGCTGCAATGGTGCAGGAGAATTTAGTTAGGATTGAACTGTGAATATTTATTAATTGCTTTATTTAAGGAAACTTGTAAGGCACATTAGGCATTCACTTCACATTGGCAAGGGAAAGGAAGGATATAAATATTTTAAATAAATAAATTTTGAATGTTTTCTTGAAATAAATAATATTCCTTTTATAGTTTGTAAAGAAAGACTTGCCTTTAGACTATGTTTTGATACAGTAACTCTGAGCACTTAGGAAGTTGCTCAAATTAAAAAAAACATTCTTGAAATAAGTTGTAAAAAGTTAAACAGTCAATCTGCTTTTCTCATTTCAGTAACTTATATAAAACAAAATCAAACTGTGGTTATCAGAGAGGGACAGGGAGCCCTGAAGTCAGCATCTTCCTCCTTTCCTGAGCTCTGTCCTATGCCAGAACCGGAATTGGTAGACTCCACTGTCATTGTGAGGACAAAGCCAGAAGAGAGAGACCATCCAAGTTTCCATCCCAGTTACAGGAAGAATTCCACCCAAACCTATGCAACAACATGTAGCCAAGGGCTGAGGCTATTAAATATACAAAGGGGTAGAAAATACAAGGATGAAAGCATGAATCAAACAGGCCTGGAAAAACTTCTGGGTGTTGGCAGTGCTCAGGAGTGAGCCTCAGCAAAAATACAAGCAGGCGATTGCAACCAAAATTAAAAGCAAAAATTATCCCATGAAAATCTCCCTGTTCACTAACTATACTTATATCATTATCAAAGTTTGGAGGAATCCAAACTTTTCTGATCACCAAGGAAACACATGAGAACTTGAAAACACACAGATGCCCTCTCTGAGGTAGCCAGACTGGAAGACACACACAAGTATCTTTGAGTTTACCCTTAAGAAACTAGCTTTGACGATGACACTGACTTGTCCTATTGGATGATGCTATTATCATTATTACTGTTATTATTAGAACTGCAATCTCTAATAAGTGCACTCTCCAGTGAACTTCTGAGCCACTGCTGCAGTGACACGGTAGTGGCATGGCATGCACAGCAGGAGTTCCAGAAATCTATGTTGGTACCAGTTTGGGAAAATTTTGGGCAGCTAAGAAAGCTTCCTTCCGGCTGAACCTTAAACTGAGACTTAGGGAAAGGTAGACCTCTGCAAGAAAGTATGGAATCATCTAAGATGGAAGTAAATAATTAATAGCCTCAAAGAAGCATATTATAGGTGGGGCCTCAGTATCTGCTGGGGATCTGTTCTCAGACCCCTGCAGATATCAAAAATTGCAAACAATCAAATTCACAATCTTCAGCCCCTCAAGTCCTCCGAAGGCAACCAGAGCTGTGCTCTGATTGCTTCCGGAAGGCTTTTTAAAGCCTGCAGAGGCAGTACATGTCAGCCCACCATCGGGAAACTGGAAGTAGCATTTTTTTTCGGCTGAAACAGCCATACTGAAGTCCACAGAGACAGCGGGCAGACACGTACTGCCTCTGCAGGCTTCAGAAAGCCGTCCGGAGGTGACCAGAGTCGCAGGTCCAGTCACCTCTGGAGGGCTCAGGTGGTGCCAAGTCTGGCTCAACATGGGTCCAGGGAACCCAGGTTAAGCCAGATCTGTGGATGCACAATCTGCGGATATGGAGGCCCCACCTGTAATTGCTTTTCCTGATTAAGAGCATTAAGACAATATATTTCATCTTGCGAGCAAAGTTGATACCAATTACTTTGTGAAATAATTCCTTGGTTGCATTTGGCTGGAAAAAGGTGCTTTTAATTGTGCCATCAACCTAGGTACATTTCTTCAGTCAGGACTGCAAGCAACGAGAGTTGGGAGAAGCTTCCAACACAGTTGCATTTACATGATTTATGGCACCTTTAGGGCCCAACCATACAGTATATTACACACATTTTAAAGTAATATTCTTAGCACTGTCTGACTTTCTTTTAAAACAAAATGCATCCTTAATCTGAGTCAGGACTGTGGCTGATGTGGGACTGTGGGACATGAATCTGTTCTCCTCGTGCCATTTTCCCACCAAAAATTTGCCTCTGAAGCCCTATTTCCTCTGAAACTCCTATTTCAATTTTCGGGGTGAGAGAAGTGGCATAGAGGGGAAAGTCTCATCTCCCTCTCCCCATGCACCTCGGCCCCCACAAATGCCATTAGTTTTAAAAGTACACTGAACAGTCTAAGTGTGTTACTTTATAATGCTTTTCACCTAACATGTAGTTTGGCCCTTATTCTCTGTATTAATTGCTTTTTCTATCTAAGCAGATATTTAAAATTTCCCTGCAATAATCAAACTGGAATAACACTGTCCTATGCACATTTATTCAGAATCAGGTCTCACTATGATTTGTTTCCACTACATATGATTGCAGCCGAAGTCTAACAAGAATGAGACATTCTAGCTACCTTTTCAATATTGACTACATTTTTTTTTAACTTTCTATATTTTGTGTTGCTTTCCATGAGATTTCTCTTAGAGCTTATTCAAATATTGAGCACACAAAATTATACCACAAAGAAAGAAGGGCTTATACCACAAAGAAAGAAGGGCTCCACTGAATCCAGGAGGGTGCCTGCTCGGCTAACGAGCCAAGTTAGAGAGGCTGTAAAGGGCAAGGAAGATTCCTTCTGTAAATGGAATTCTTGCCCTAAAAAGGAGAATAAAAAGGAACATAAATTGTGGCAAAAGAAATGTAAGAAGGTGATACGGGAGGCCAAGTGAGAATATGAGGAACATGGCCAGCAACATTAAGGGGAATAATAAAAGCTTCTTCAAATATGTTAGAATCAGCATGGCTTCCGTAAGGGTAAGTCATGCCTCATGAACCTTTTAGAATTCTTTGAAAAGGTCAACAGGTAAGTGGATGTGGGAAAACCTGTAGACATTATATATCTGGACTTTCAGAAGGCGTTTGACACGGTTCCTCACCAAAGGCTACTAAAAAAACTCCACAGTCAGGGAATTAGACAGGTCCTCTCATGGACTGAGAACTGGTTGAAGACCAGGAAACAAAGAGTGGGTGTCAATGGGCAATTTTCACAATGGAGAGAAGTGAAAAGCGGTGTGCCCCAAGGATCTGTCCTGGGACCAGTGCTCTTCAACCTCTTCATAAATGACCTGGAGACAGGGGTGAGCAGTGAGGTGGCTAACTTTGCAGACAACACCAAACTTTTCTGAGTGGTGAAGACCAAAAGTGATTGTGAGGAGCTCCAGAAGGATCTCACCAGACTGGCAGAATGGGCAGCAAAATGGCAGATGCGCTTCAGTGTCCGTAAGTGTAAGGTCATGCGCATTGGGGCAAAAAATCAAAACTTTACATATAGGCTGGTGGGTTCTGAGCTGTCTGTGACAGATCAGGAGAGAGATCTTGGGGTGGCGGTGGACAGGTCAATGAAAGTGTCGATCCAATGTGCGGCAGCAGTAAAGAAGGCCAATTCTATGCTTGGGATCATTAGAAAAGGTATTGAGAACAAAACAGCTAATATTATAATGCCATTGTACAAATCTATGGTAAGGCCACACCTGGAGTAAGTGGTGCCTCGCAAGACGAAATTAATTCGTTCCATGAGTCGTTTCATTTTGCAAAATTTTCGTCTTGCGAAGTGCGATTTAAAACAAACCAAAAAAAAAAAAAAAAGGGAAAAAAATTCGTCTTGCGAAGCATGGCCATAGAAAAATTCGTCTTGCGAGTCACCAAAAAAATCACAAAACGCTTTCGTCTTGCAAGTTTTTTGTTGCGCGAGACATTCGTCTTGCGAGGCATCACTGTATTGTGTCCAGTTCTGGTCGCCGCATCTCTAAAAAGACATAGTGGAAGTGGAAAAGGCGCAAAAGAGAGCAACTAAGATGATTACTGGGCTGGGGCACCTTCCTTATGAGGAAAGGCTACAGCGTTTGGGCTCTTCAGCCTAGAAAAGAGGCACCTGAGGGGGGACATGATTGAGACATACAAAATTATGCAGGGGATGGACACAGTGGATAGAGAGATGCTCTTTACACTCTCACATAACACCAGAACCAGAGGATATCCACTAAAATTGAGTGTTGGGAGAGTTAGAACAGACAAAAGAAAATATTTCTTTACTCAGCGTGTGGTTGGTCTGTGGAACTCCTTGCCACAGGATGTGGTGATGGCGTCTGGCCTGGATGCCTTTAAAAGGGGATTGGACAAGTTTCTGGAGGAAAAATCCATTATGGGTTACAAGCCATGATGTGTATGTGCAACCTCCTGATTTTAGAAATGGGCTATGTCAGAATGCCAGATGCAAGGGAGGGCACCAGGATGAGGTCTCTTGTTATCTGGTGTGCTCCCTGGGGCATTTGGTGGGCCGCTGTGAGATACAGGAAGCTGGACTAGATGGGCCTATGGCCTGATCCAGTGGGGCTGTTTTTATGTTCTTATGAGCACGATATGTTGTATGTCCTCATTTCACTATTCTACTTTAGATGCACAGGGAGATGTGTATGGGACAAGATATTATGAGTGCTCCTATATCAAAATTGCCTCGCAGAGTGAGCAAGTTGCAATTGCCTTGCAAATAGTGTTGCACCTGCAGAGAGCTGTTGATGTGGAGTCACAAATATGTATTCCCCTCTCGCCTCCCCACATAACTGGATTACTATTCATTTTCCTGAAACACAGATTCAAATCCACATTCAGCTACGAAGCTCATTGGGGAAGCTTTCACTGTGAGACTAAAGTGCTGCTATGAGCCCCACAGAAGGGCAAGCTACAAACAGAACAAATAAAAATGTACAGTAACAAAAAAAATTGCTTCCACATTTCTGTGTGGAATAGGATCTTGCCTCCATATGCAGCAGAATGAGTTTTGTGGTGGTGCGATTGTTCACTTTATCAGTGGAGGAAATTACATACTTAAAAGCCCCTCCCCCTTGTTAATTTTTGCCTGGCCCATAAGTGTATACATTTGATTCCTGTTGCATATACGCAGCATTGGGCTGAAATTGCTTTAAAATGTTCCTGCGTATAATGAACTAGTACAGTGGTTCCCAAATGTATTAGAGGCCCTAGCGGCTTCTGCCTTTGATTTATAAATGCCAAGGTGTGTGGCTATAATGGTGATTGGCCAGCAGTACGCCCCCACCCCACAAGGAACTGCTTCTTCAACCCTTGATGAACTCAGCCTAATAGTTTCACAACCCAACAAAAATTGGGTCACGACCCATTGGTGAATCCCAGATTCACAGTTTAGGAACCGCTGAACTAGTATATCAGGGAGACTGTTTTAGTGTAACCCTCTCCCTAGTGCATTTTTAACTTGCAGAGGGTTTGAGGAGGCTGCAGCATGAGGAGGCTGTGCCGCACCATGAGAAGGGAACGATGAATTCTCACAATTGTCACACCTCAATCTGCCATCCCATTATACCCTATGTATATACACAACATTAAATGCAATGGCAACATATTTACACATTATGCAGAAGGAGCTGGCAGATGCTCAGCCCAATCCTATGTTGCCATTCCAGCAACATAAAGTGCTTTATGGTGGTCACAAATGCGACTTAGGCTGCAATCCTAACCACACGTTCCTGGGAGTAAGTCCCATTGAACTCAATTGGACTTACTTCTGGTTAGACGTGCACAGGATTGTGTCTTACTGTCAGGAGCAGCCAGGCAACTGGCACAAGTGGCAAGCAGTAGTCACCTACAAATCTGAGTACATGGCCCCAGTACAGGTACATCAGCAAAGGTAGGCAGGAAGGAGGTGGGGAGGGGGAAGAAGGGGGAGGGGAGGAATCAGGAGGAATGAAACTGGGTGGAATGAAGCCTGGAAGGGGGTGTATTGGCAGCAGTGATTACCTATCCCTCTTTCAGGTTTCAGTCTGCCTTCCCGGGTCCACTCAGACTTGTGCCAGTGAAACTGCACAAATCTGAGTTCCAGTACCAAAGGCTTACAGCAAGGTAATGTAACAAAGTTTCCCGAAGGAGACCTATGGGACTGCCCCCTCTGCGGGATGCAGTATGTGCTCCAGTTGCATTTGGCAGGGGAAGAAATGGATAGGACTGGCTTCTAATATGGCACAATTCTGGACTGTGACTCTTCAGGTTGCATGTGAATTATTTTATGATTAATTTTGTTCTACTATTTAAATTTAAAGTCTTTTACTGTATGTATTTGCTATAAATAAGCAACTAATGAACTAAGTAGTTTTTTCCTCACTATAAAAACTTTATATTTTTTATGTATGTGTCAAATGAAAAATTCTCCTGATGTGCTAGTTTGCTGCATGCAAGAAGCTTTTCACTTAGTGACAGCATTCATAAGTATATGAATTATGAAGAGATACAGTTCATAGTTCTAGTTCATAGTTCACAGATGTAGTTCTACCGCCTCATTCTACAAAATGCTAGAAGAGTTCTGAAAAAACACCAAATACATTCACAGCTTCCCGCTTTGCCAGTTAAATCTTCTAGCATTAGGCAACAACAACAACAACAACAACAACAAACCTTTATTAGGCATACTCTGGTTTCTAGCATTAGAAACAATGTGGAGAAAAATAATGTTTTAAAAAAGGATTATTATGTTTCATTGAAACTCTTATTTCAAATTGTACAACTGCAAACATGTTCCTTATTTTGAAAAATTTAATCTGCTGAAATTAAGTACAAGGTATATGGTCCCACATTTCACTACAGGAGCAAACCCCAGATTCAATTATTTTCAACATAAAAACAGCACGCAGCGGAGAATTAACCTTCCCATCCCCAAGCACTTTAGTTCTGACCAGGATTGTTGCTCTGCACAGTTGTTTTAATGAATAAAGGAGGCACTTGGGGTTGAAAGTACACATCCAGAACACGTTCCCATAGTTTGGCCCTAAGGTAACATCAGTCATGCAAAGTAGATCATTACAGACTCCAGCTAAACGGAGGCAGCCCATCCTAAGCTGCACTGGCACAACCAGGCTGCAAGGCCTGCACTACATCCTTTGCAGCTTATGAGGCAGCTGGAGGTGACCTCAGGGTAATGGGATATTTCTCCCCTTACCCAAGTAAAGCCCCAGCCACCTCTATGGAGTTTCTCAGATCTGTGCCAGCTATTTAGCATCATTTCAAGGTTAATATCACTTCTGGTAGGTCCTGACAGAATGTCATTTTAAAAAGTGGGCCCCAGTGCTAAAACGTTTGAGAACCACTGCATTAGATAGATGCTGCTCTCAAAATACAGGGGCATATCCACTGATTCATTTATCTGTGGATTGGGTCCACAGGCCCCCCGCCCACCATGTGCACCCTCTTTGGAAGGGAGGTGAGCTCTGCTCCCCTCACCTCGAGAGGGTGGGGGGCATTCCCCGATATCCGTAGTTTTAGTTACCTGCGGGAGATTCTGGAATGGAACCCCCATGGATACCGGGGCACACCTGTATGTGCAAGCTGTTTCTATGCATATTTACCCCAAAATAAGCCACCCTCAACTGAGTGGAACTTTAACCCCAAACCTATGCAGGCCAACTGCTAATAGAGCATGCATTCCACTGGCAGCAACTGTGCTATGACAAGCATAAAAAGCACTCCAGCAGCAGAGTCATGCACTGCCTGCAGGTGCGCCAGTGGGAAGACTGGAGCTTCCTGCATCCACCAGAGGATCCCTCAGACCCACTAAAGTAGCTAGGATGGTGGGGGAAACAAGACGGTGTGGAGGGAGGGCAGAACAGCTCCATAAAAGGAGCAGGTTTGGCTGCGATGGCAGACACAGAATCTTAGCCCCCTTCTAAGACCCAAATTTGCTAGTGCAGGTCCAAGTAGACTCCTCCACACTATGAATGTCTCCTTACCCAGATGAGACCTCTGCAATTGCCACCACCTGCAGTAGCCATTTTGCCATCACTGCATCAGCGGGGGGGGGGGGGAATACAATTGGGCTGCTGGCTACAACCATAGACACTGTTGTAAGCTCCATTGAACATAATGGCAATTACTTCTGCATAGGCTTACACTCTTTCTTACTAACATAACTAATTACTTATGTTACTTATTAGTAAGTTACTAATGTGTAATTAGTTACTCACATTTAACTGTAATTTAGTAATAAGGACTATAGTCAATACTAAGTTGAAGAAAAAGATTTTTAACGTGATGATCATGGCTTTCTAATCTGAGGATACTTTTTAACTAGGAAGATTATAGGAAGTGTAAAACTGGGATGAGAACTAGGGCATGTTAAGGTTGAAAGGAACCTTGGGTGTGTCCCAGTGTAGAGCAGGGTGCACAAAAGGTAGCAGACACAGCAGAGTCTTTGAATTTGCTGTTGTATATTTGAGCAAGGAGTTGCACACACAGAGTAGTCAAAAAACTGTCCAGGTCGTACATGTAGAGTACAGCAGTCCAGCGTCACCTTATCCAAGTCAGTATCCACAAAACACAGTCAGTCAGTCCAAGGTCATTTACGGCATATACACACACAGTTATCCGATCGTCAAAGTCTCCAGCAGCAGTTTCACAGTTTACACCTACTGCACTGGTGGAGCTGCAGACTGAGGTTTAAGTAGTCTGAGCACCCAATCAGAGTCTGCTCAGTTAACTAGGGTGTGGCAGGCACAGGTGCAGTGTAATTCTGCTGACTCAGCTGTCTGCAACTTGCCTTGAACCAACTTGTTAGCTTTGTCTCTGGCTTTGCTTGAGCAGAGAGTTAACAGGGCAGTGTAGTAGTGATTAAACTACACATTGACTTGAACAAGAGAGAGCTGGGTTCAAATCCCGGCTCATTTGTGTTTCCTTATCTTGCTTTCATAATTGCGGCAATTCATATTAAATAATTATACGCTCCACTTTCTAGTATTCTAGAAATAGTATTCTAGTACAGTATTTCTAATTCCAAGTGCTCTTAAGTAGCATTTACAAGTAAAATGGCACAAAAACACAAAATGCAATTTCTGACCAGCCTGACTGAACTTTGGTAGCCAGGGTCTTATAAAATGTTTTAGTGCATTGCGTGAACTGGCTGTCTGTTGATGAATTTAACCATAGCAATTTTCAACAAGGCACTATGAAGCCACAAACAGAAATGCTTCCATTACAAGCCTAGCACTTCAGCCTGATTTACAATAATTCTGTGAGGCTCTTAGCTTGTTTTGGCTTGCATAAACATACTTACAACTATAGCAAAGTGCATTTAAAGTGCAACCAATAATAAAAGCTGCTTTTTCAAACAATGTATTAGCTGTAAGACAATGCAAAATTGGTGAATTGATGGTAAACAAACTCTAACACCTCTTTAAGGTATACAGGAAATGCATGGGATGTACTTTATTGCTATAACAATTACTTACAGTTAACTACATCATTACCCAGTGGTGAACTATGAGTATACATCTCAAAGGATTATGCTACTGAAATCTTTACAATACATCTGGGGATATAATACTTTTGTTACACATTGCACAGAATCTGGAAAACATTACAATTTCAACATCAATTCATTTTGATGTAATATTCTGCAGCTGGCAATCTACTAAGGAAATATCATATCATGTACCGTAATTACCTAGCTATAGCATCAGAAACATTCTTAAAAAGAGTGTATGTAATATGCCTGCAGTGGACGTATTAATAGAGATAGCGTCTATGAAAGAGGTGCCAATACTATTAGTCCCTGTACTGTGCGCACCAACACTGGCAATTCTATTGTCATTCATTTCTACAAGATATTTTTTTATCATTTAATGTTATTGAGAATAATGTTTAAAGACTAATTGTATAAAAGCATAAAAATAGAGCATCATAAATATTTGCAATTAGGCAGCTCCCGCTTTTGAGTAAACAGTCATCAACTGCTCTAAGAAATAGTTTTTCTGTCATTAGGCGAGTACCTGAATCATCATAAATATATTCCAAAGGGCAATAATAAGAATTTGCTGCACAGAATTCTCCACTGAGTATTGCCCTTTGCCACCCAATGACTTTCACCAAAGTGCACACTTTCCCTTTTATTTGGGAAATAACATAGTAATAACTGTGTTTTTCTTTTTATAAAAAGAAAGATTTTGTCAAGTCTTTTGAGGCTAAAATTAGATCTTTGAGGTTTATTTTGGTGAGTGAGCACATCCTGGAAAGCAGGAATCCTGTAAATTCAATAACCTGGTTACTCAATAAAGGAACTGGGACAACAGAGGAAGGACAGTGTAACATGCATGCATTTCCTACAATCAAGTCTGCATCCCAGTGCTTCTTGATGCAGGTCACCCTGTGATGTGGCTGTGATGTTATCAGTATTAAGCCTTTAAAGTGTGCAGTATGCAGCATGACTATTTCAACTGTTTCTCTATTCACAGTTCATCATTCTTAAAACTCTATACCAGGATACCTGTTTTGAGGTAAAATTCTACCTATATAATCATACCTATCAATAAAACAGAAATTGCATTTGCCCATCAAAAATGGAAAAATGAATTTAGAATGTAAATGAATGGTGAATATAAACTACATACTGCTTTTTAGGCTTTGCTACCTTTGTGTGAAAACAAATTGATCATGCTTGTTATTGCTGTATGCCATATCAGGTTGAACTTAAAGTGTGATCCTATGTGTATCTACTCAGAAGTACATTACACTGTGTTCAATAGAGCTTATGCCTAGTAAATACGTTTAGGACTTCAGCCTGAATTCTTACATGGTAAAGACAAGATGCTTAGTTTAAATTAGGACAATTCAATGAGGTAGCCTAAAAACTAATGTCTTATCATTAAGTTAAAGCAGAGGTGGGCAAACCCCAGCCTGGGGGCCATTTGTGACTCTCAGGGCCCCCCAATCCGGCCCGCAGAGAGCCCCCAGTCTCCAATGAGACTCTGGCCCATCGGAGACTGTTGGAGCCTGCATTGGCCCGCGACTGCTTGTTGCAACCACCAGACATGAGCTGCAGGCTGAGGTACAGCAAGGCCTTTTATAGTTTCCATGTGTTTTCTGCTTTTCCCTGGGCATTATTCAAACCTCTCCCACCCCCACTGCCCTGAACAACTTATGTCTCCATATATTTCTGGCTTGGTCTGTATGATTTCACTGTGCAAGAGGTGTGTGGCAAACAGTTCATAGCTGTCATGTGATTCTACACACCTGTTTTATAGTTCTCATGTGTATTATAAGTGAGCTCAGCAAATTCATTCACATAAGTTGTGTCTCTAATGTAGTCATTTATGTAAATTTATGTAAATTTATTCAAATTTGAAATGTTAATTCTTTTTTCCCAGCCTCCAACACAGTATCAGAGAAATGATGTGGTCCTCCTGCCAAAATTTTTTCCCACCCCTGAGTTAAAGGAATAGATATTTTGTGGCACATACAGCAATATGTGACCCAAGTCTTAGTACCACCTTTATGTACCACCTAGTACCTTTAGTACCACCTAATTCCTTTATGCTTTCAGCTTTTTCCAGAACGCAATAGGAAAAAACAGAAATATAAGACATGAAAAATCAGTGACAGCAGTATAAACCCCTGCTAACTGGGAAAAGGAACCATTTTAAAGTGATATCCTCTTATATTTAGCAGGGAGACAGCACCCCCAGATTGGTGTCTTTTCCAGTGGCTGTTTCTGTGCCTTTTTTTAGACTGTGAGCCCTTTGGGGTAAGGAACCACTTTTTGATTTTGCAACACAAACTGTTTGGTGAACTACTTTTTTGCTGAAAAGCAGTACATAAATATCGCTTATTATTACTATTATTGATGATGATCATAAACAGTACATTTTTTTAAAAGACTTATAACTAAGTCTTAAAACATGTTTATGCAGAAGACAGTCTAGTTAATTCAGTGAATCCTATTCCCAATAAATGTCCTTAGGATTGCAGCCTAGGCAAATATGTGTTATTCACATAATGAATGCTACAAGTGCCATTTTAGATCAGTATAATCAAACAATCAACTCAAACTACAGGCTGACCTGACAATACTCAAGCGTATTTAAAATTTATTTTAAACTAAATTATTTCAAAAAGTATATTTTACGTTAAATATTATACATAACCTACAAAGAGGAGGATTTCCATTGCAAAGGAAATTAAGCTTTAAGCTTTCCTTTGTTTTAATTAAAGAAAATCACCCCCAAAAACCAATTACCATCTCCACCACCTCTTGTTGAGTGAAAAATTATGGAATTTTTAGGACTATAAGAACCAAAGTGTGTAAAAGACTCTATTAGTTACATTACGACTGTAAATCAAGAATTAGTACTTATCAGTGAAAAACAGACATAATCTTAACCTCAGTATCCAATCAGAAAAGATATAGCAATGAACTTTACATGCTGGTATCACATTCTGTATTATATTTTTTCATTAAAACTCAGAGGGTAATGTAGATAGTTTATTTTTAGCTATCATCAAGGGCAGCAATCCTTCACTCATTATCCATGTAGAATTCTATGCATTTTTAGTTGCAAGTAAGTTAAATCCTATTAAATTCAATGGACTTTCTTCCAAATAAGTATACATAAGATTGCAATGAGTGCCCCTTTTAAATCAAGGGCTTACGTTCTATCTAACTGGATGCAGCCATTGTCAAGGTTTAGAAGAGCTACCATTAGAATAGCCTGCAGTGTATAACTGAAAGATCTTTTTTAAAGGGAACACTCACTAACATGCTTCTTTATCCAGTTTATCTGGTGTACCTTTCAAGGAAAGAAATGTACACAACAACTGCATACTATATAGAAAGCAAAATACATTCTCACTACTATTTAGATAAAGCTACAATCTCACCTCCTAAACATAGCAACAGACAAAACTACATATTTTTCCCTGTCACCAAACCAGCCTTATCATATCCAAAATACACTAGGCATCACCCAAATTCCTATGCTTTGAAGACAGTAGTTGCACCTGAATACCACCCTGGGAAAGGAAGGATGGAGAGAATGGTGTTGTTACGCAGCAGCCAATTGGAGACTTGAGATACATGCAAGCAGAATTGAACTATCACACATTGTGCTTCTTACATTCCAGACAAAGCTACCACAATTATTGTTTGCTGAAGCACATGCCAATGAAAGTGTTGCCTTTTTGAGGCACCCACAAACATCAAGTTGTCAAGGCTGTAAAGAGGAAAAGTAGCACCCAATACCGACACAAAGTACCTGGGATTCAAAACCAAAGCCCATGCCACTGGTACTATTGTACTACTGGGGGGGGGGGGGGATGAAAGGAAGAAGGGAAAATATAAAAGGCATCCTTGGGCTGGGTGCCTTCACCCACACAGTGATTTTCAACCTTTTGAATCTCACGGCACATTGAGAAGGCATTAAAACAGTCAAGGCACACTATCAGTTTTTGGACAATTGGCAAGGCACACCATGCTGTCAAGGGGGGCTCACATCCCCCAATGGCCCAACTAAGAAATGACCCTTCCCCAAATTCCCGTGGCACACCTGGGGAGCGTTGGCGGCACACCAGTGTGCCAGGGCACAGTGGCTGAAAATGACTGGACTAGACCCCTTCTGGCCCTTGACCCGGAGCACTTTGCATGGTGGCCAAGAGGAAGCGAGTTGCACCTGGAGTCACTGGTGATGGTGTTTCTGGAATGGCTTCTGACTGCTGCCAGAAGCTTCTTGGAAACGCTGCAAGGTTTCTCCAGTGACAGGCACGAGGGGGGGGAAGGGAAGGGTCGGGGAGCAGGACAAGGGCAGAAAGGAAGTCAAGGGCAATGCCCTGAGGCCGGGGCAGAGGCTGAACGGGCAGCAGGGAAGCGCGAGGCTGAGGGGCGCCAAGGAGCAGGGCGAGCGGGGCTGGGGGTTCAGGCGACGCAGCGGGGAGGAGAGCAGAACTGAAGGGCAGGGAAAGGCTAGGGCAGCCTGACAGCCCAATCCCAGGCGTGTCTACTCAGAAGTAAGTCCCACTGTGGTCTCGGAGACTTACTCCCAGGAACGACTGCAGCCTGGAAAACGTCTCTGCGCGCCAGAAGAAGCCAAACCAGGTCTTTCCCTCCACGTTGCCTTGCACAAGGTGGGCGCGGGGGAGTCCTTTGGGCAGAACGCCGGGGCAGAAGTGACAATGACCTCCCTCCCGCGCCCCCCCCCCCCAAGTTTGCAAGGCAGGCAGGCAGGCAGCCAGCCAGGCTCACCAGAGAGAGTCCAGGTCCCATTCCTGCAGGAGCGCCAAGTCGAAGCTGTCCATGGTGGGCTGGGAGGAGGAGGTGTCAGAGCTGCTGGGCTGCGACCACGCAGCGGCCAAGGTGCATCTTAGCAGCGCCGCGGGGGGCCCTCCGTGCGTCCTCCTCCTCCCTGAACCGAGAGAAAGGGGCGAGATGTGGAGGCTGAGGCGCCGCCCCCCCCCCGTGCGCCGTGGCGCGCGCTCTCTTCCCTGGCGAAGCGCCGCCGCTCGCTCGCTCGTTCACAGGCGGCTGCCCATCCTCCGTGCGCCTTTTCCCTCCGCCTCTCGCGCGTGGGTCTGTATGTGCCGAGTGCCACTCGCCCAGGCGGGCACGCTGGCCGCGAACGCTGCAGCAGCAGCTCTGCGCGGCTCCTCGGTGGAGCCAGGTGGTGAACGCAGGGAAGCGGCCCGCTCTCTGCTGCTCCCTCTTCCCAGCCCCTTCCCGCTTTGTCTCTTCCTCGCCAGCCTTCCTGTGCTGGGGCTGTGTTTTGGGGGAGGCTGAGGGGGGCCCTGCTCGCTCTGCCCTCAGAGACCTTTCAGTGCAGCAGCCCAGCTCATATATGCTGTATGATCTCTTCCCCTCTCCAACTATCACTATCATGCGTGTGCCTGTCAAACTTTTTGAGCCCAGGACCCACTTTTGGGAATGACAATCTGTCAGGACCCACCAGAAGTGATGTCATA
This sequence comes from Tiliqua scincoides, assembly GCF_035046505.1. Lineage (NCBI taxonomy): Eukaryota > Metazoa > Chordata > Lepidosauria > Squamata > Scincidae > Tiliqua > Tiliqua scincoides. The sequence goes on from NC_089823.1 coordinate 90,644,888, forward strand.
TTATGAAAGAAATTATAATAGAAAAGGGAACAAGGCAAGGCTTCCCACTCTCACCACTACTCTTTATTCTGACTTTAGAGGTTTTGAATAACCAAATAAGACAAGAGGAGAGAATAAAAGGCCTCAGAATTAAAGATTTAAATTATAAGCATATGCTGATGATTTAGTATTGATTTTAGAAGAGCCATTGCAGCCAGTAGAGATACTGTTACAAACAATACAATATTATGGGCAGGTAGCAGGCCTTAAGGTGAACCAGGGAAAAAACAAAATTCCTGACAAAAAATATTTCACAGGAGGTTGTGCAAAAATTAAGCATCGTGACAGGATTTGAAGTTGAGAAGAAAAAGTACTTGGGCAGTGGTATTCAAACTGGGGCGTCGCAATGCCCCAGCCTGTGGGTCCTGGCCTCTGCCCCCTTAAGGGGCGGGGGCAGCCAGGAGACAGGGGAAAGGCAGCGGCGCTATCCTGCGGATCGCACCACTCAGGGAGGCTGCAGGGGATTGGGTGCACTTGCCCAAGCCTCCTGCATCCTCCCAGGGGTGCGGAGAGCCCTGCACAACCTTTGGCAGGGCTCCCCAGGTCAGGAAAAGTGAAAGTGGAGCGATCACGCCCTGCTCCGCAAAACCGGAAGTGGTCGATGGCTCTGCTTTCCCTTCTGAGGGGGCTGCAGAGACTGGGTCCCTCCAGTCCCTGCAGCAGCCGTCCCTGTGTGCAGGGAGCCCTGCGCGAGCGCCTGCAGGGCGCCCCAGGTCAGGGAAAGGGAGAGTAGAGCGATTGGCTCTGCCTCCGCAAACAGGGATGGCTGCTGCAGGGACTGGTGAGTGCATCCCAGTCCCTGCAGCCCCCTGGGTGATGAGATCCTGGGGAGAGCGTCGCTGCCTTCCCTCTGCACCCGCAAAGACTTACTGCGGCTTTCAAACTCCTGGAGAGTTTGAAAACCGCAGCACTTGGGGATTAATATTTCAACAAAAACAAGTAATTTGATGAAGGACAATTATATGCAAATATATAAGGAGGTACAAAGAGATTTGTTAATATGGAGATTGAAGTTGTGTTGGTTGGGAAGAATAGCAGCCATTAAGATGAACATTTTACCAAAATTCCTATTCTTATTTCAAAATTTACCTATACTCTTGAACTATAAATATTTCAAAGATCTGGACAGGATGATCACTAAATATGTGTAGTAAGATAAGAAACCAAGGATAAAACTAAAGGCACTTCAAGATTTAAAAGAAAAAGGAGGTATAGGTTTACCAGATTGGCTACTATAAGGCATGCTCCTTAGTCTGGATTAAAGAATGGGTTACATTGAAAAATATACGTTTATTAAAGTTAGAGGGTCATGATTTGAGATTTGGGTGGCATGTATAGTATGGTATGCAAAGGTTAAGGAACAAATATATTTTATGGAGCATATAGTCAGGAAAGCATTATACATGGTATGGCAGAGATTCTAGGTGGAGATATATAAAAAAAATACTGATATGGGTAGCACCATTAGAAGCTTTCACAAAACCGTGGTGTCATTGCTTATAATGACTTATAAAGATTTGTTAACTAAAGATTTGGAATTGAAAAATAAGGAAGATATGAATAAAATAGGGTTACCATTAGATTGGCGGACAAGGACAAAATTGGAATCTAGATATAAAAAAGAAAACAATTGGGTATTATGAAGGGAAGGGAAGGGTTGATGAATTATGGATTTATACAGATAAGATTATAAAGAAAATGAATACTTATCTGTTAGAATATAAGATGGAGGATGAAAGGATCAAAACTACACTGGTCAAATGGGCCCAAAATTTTGGCTATAATATAAATATTGATAACTGGACACAAATGTGGAAGGACAGTGCTAAGTTGATTAAACCAGTAAATTTAAAAGAAAATATATATAAGATGTTTCACAGGTGGCATTTGACACCAATTAAAATGGCAAAAATGTATCCAGGACTAAGTAGTCAATGTTGGAAATGTCAGAATCATGTTGGTACTTTTTACCATTTATGGTGGAGCTGTGATAAAGCTAAAAGTTTCTGGAATAAAGTATATGAGTTAGTTTCATAAATAACTCAAAAGACAATATTATTTAAACCAGAATTGTTTTTATTGAATGTAATGCTGGATATTATAGATAAAAAGGTGAAATATATTGTGATGTATACGGTAACAGCGGTAAGAATAGTGTGGGCTCAAAGATGGAAAGATAGACAAATCCCAAAAATGGATGAAGTGATTAAGAAACTGTTGGATATCACAGAAATGGACAGTCTATCAGAAGTTTTACGGGACAATCCAAGAACTTATGTTAAAGACAGTTGGAGAATGCTTTATACATGGATGCAGAGTTAATTGGATACTAATGAGAGATATATTGTACAATTAAAAGATGTATTCACTAATTTTTGTATAACTAAGAGATGTACCCCTCCCTCCCCCTTTACTCCCATATAGAAAATTTTGTGTGTTCTGTTTTGTTTTTCCTCCTCCTCCTTTTTTCTTGACTCTCCCCCTTTACCCTTCACTATTTACCCTTAATTATCACTATTTACTATTAATAAAAATTTAAAAAAAGAAGTGATGTCATGGCCGGCAGTGACATCATCAAGCAAGAAAAATTTTTAAACCTGCAATCCTACACCTTCTTAGCCCACGACCCACTTTATAGAATGACGATTTGTCGGGACCCACCAGCATTAAGCTGGAAGTGATGTCATGACCAGAAGTGAAATCATCAAGCAAGAAAAAATTTTTAGCCATCCTAGGCTGCAATCTTATCCATTCTTACCCAAGAATAAGCCCCATTGACTATCATTGTTAAAAGCATATACATTGTAGCCTTAACAAAGTACAGATCTCCCCAAATGTAGTCATATATCACAGTGGCATCAAGTCTAATATACAAAAAATAAAACATTGACATGAATAGAGATCCACTTGAAATTGGCTCGTGACCCACCCAGTGGGTCCCAACCCACAGTTTGAGAAACAGTACACTGTACTGTAATTTACTTAAAATATTTCCTTTTCTGGCTCATGCCTTATCCACTTTTTCCAAATGCACGCAAACCCTTGTCTCTTAGTAGGATTATGTCAGAAAAGGGCCTTTAGACAGTCTCTTTCCACAAAGGTGAGGGGCAAGTTGTGAACAAGGCACAAGTCAAGAGTTACTTCAATATCACCTCACTCCAATATTTTCCACAGTTTTGCACAATCTGCTTTGAGAAAGAGGAAGTGGCTCCTTAATAAAATGTTCTTTTCTTTTTAAAAAAATGGGCAATAGGTTTATTATAGAAAGAAGATACATGTACTGAATACACAACAGTCATAACAGAACGGAGGAGCCTTTTTTATACTTAAGGTGCAATCCTAACCAACCTTCCTACACCTAAGGGCAATGCAATTCTGAGGTAGGAGAACAAACATTGCCTTACCTTGAGGAGGCCTCCGTGACTGCCTCCCCAACTGCAGAATGCAGCACATACCCCACTGGCATAGCTATGCCAGTGCTGGAAAGTTGGTTAGGACTGCACCCTTAGTCATTCAAAACTCCTCACATTGGCAGGTAGCAGCCAGCCAAGTCATAATGTGGTACTTTCATTAAAGTGGCTGGTTATAAGTTAAAAGGAGTAGAAGTACAGATTGGGCAGCCCTTAACTGAAATGCTTGGGACAGTGGTGGTTGGGGGAGCACAGGCAAAAGCCCTAGTCGCCACATCTGCCACTGCCACCTCCTGCCACCACACCATCTCTGCCTGCCTTCAGAGCCATCCATGGGCAGGCTAAGCTCCACAAAGTGCTTCAAGCCACTCCAAAAGCCTTCTGAGGCCTCTGGAGCATCCTTAAAGAGTACTCCTAGTTTTCATCGGAAAACTGGAAGTACTGTTCAAGATCGCACCAGAAACCTCAGAAGGCTTTCTGGGGCAGTCCAGAGTGTCACGTGCGGCTCCATGCGCCTAGGTAAGAATCCCCTGGGGGGTGGTGTGATGTGGGAGGCGGCATGTTGCAGACCTGTGCTCTGGTGTGGCATAGGGACCGGGTCCATAACTGGCTTGGGACCAGAAGCATTTTGGATATTAGATTTTCCATATTTCAGAATACTTGCATTTAGATTCAGATTCAGGAACCTTTATTGGCATAAAACAAAACATAACAGGACAATACATTTAAACCACAACTAAGACAGCCCATGTGCCCATCCAATACACCGCCCTTATATATATGGGGATGGAGCCCAAGTCTAAACACAACATTCATTTATGTTTCATATACCTCTTATATACTTAGCCTAAAGGTAATTTTATACATTTTTAATAATTTTGTGCATGAAACACAGTTTGTGGTTTTATTTCTTTAGGCAAAAAGGTTTTTTAAAAAAAAGTCATGACAACTCTCAAAAAAGTTCCATACTCTTTATTTCAGAATTCCAGATAAGGGATGCCCAATCTGTGCAAACTTAACTAGTTCTGAGAGTGACTGCTGCAGTAATTTGGGCTCAAAAGTCTATCTGGTTACTTTGCAATTGCCTATGCTTCCAACTGTGCAAACTGTACTGAGTACAGCTGAGGGAAGAGTCCTAAGAAGAAGTGAATACATTAAACCAAAATCTGACTGATGAAAGAGTAATAGAAGTTGCAACACACACATTAAAAAACTTGTAACATGGACAGCCCAATCCTATGCCAGCCTCTGCAGGCCGGACTAACACACATACTGTTGCAAACATGCCAGAAGGCATACTAAGCCAGCATGGCAGCCCGTCCCACAGGTGCAAAGGCCTGCACCGGTCTCCCACCTCCACTTGGAGGCCAGCACCTGCCAGAGCAGGTAGGTATTCTGCAGGATTGGGGGGGGGGGGGGAAGAGGGTGGAATGGAGTGGCTTGGGGATATTTCTGGGCAGGGGAGGACAGATCAGGCCAGGAAGGGATGGGGACAGCAGAGGAGGTCTCAGCCATACTCTGTCCCCCACCCAATGCTGAAAGCTCAACAAAGGGCAGCTGGGGTTTGTGCCAGCTATAGAACTGGGGCAGATCCAAGTAGTCCCATAGAGACTGCTTGGGCTTTACCCAGGATAAGGGGACAAAGGTCCTCTTACCTTGAGGAGACCTCTAGCAGCCACAGTTCCTACAGTGGATATGGTGCAGGCTGCACTGGCCCTGCTGCACCACAGTGCAGGAATTTGCTTACAATTGGGCTGTAAGTTACAAAGCCACCTGACCTCCAAGTGTCCCTCCTCTTCCTTATTCAAGTCCAGATGTCTTCCAAAAGTCAATTCATCTCCTTTAGCTATGCCCAGATGCCTCTTGGTTTGCCCATTATATATATTCTACATAAACAGAAGATGTAATGTAAAATATGAAGTAGTAATATTCTGTTTCTGAGGGCTAGCAATAATGTGATTGCAGAAAAGGGAGATGTTAGAATAAGCACCTCTTCATAATGAAATTGCTTAGATGTTGATTTTTACAAATTTTGTCTCACTGCTTACATGTTCATTTACAAAAGCAGTCCCAGTTAATTTCATAATACTATTTGCCATTACTGACAGTTGCAGTATAAGAATGAACATCTAGAGGTGCTTCAGTTGTGAAAGAATCTCTAAAGTTGTTATCTTGACTGTATCATAATAAAAGCATTAACGCTTACATTGATATGCACTGTTTCCATTTACCTTAGTGTGATCCAGTGTGTTACTATTCAGAGTTGCTAACAAGCATAAATGCAACATAATTTATCAAGCACACTTTTAACTAGATGGTGTCCTTAACATGTCATGTCATATCACAATGGAATCTTTCAGCAGCAAATAAAATGAATGTGCATATGACTTCTCTATTAACTTCAGCTTGTCATCTGCTTGAGGGCCCTTTTAGGCAATCTTGTCTGTACATTTTTTTTTTTACTAGTTTCCTGTGTATTCCTACACAATAATAATTCCTTCATTGTTTCTCTCATTCTGTCCACAATATAAAGGTTGGCCTCAGCCAGTTATAAGAAGAGGCCACATCTAGATTTCAAACAAAGGGGAAAAGTACAGAACACACATCTGTTTTTGATACATAATCAAAGATGGTAATCCCTACTGATGCATGCAGATGTGAACAACTATGCAGTATGGATTGGTGGGACCTAGTGCGGTGCATTAGTTAGAATATTGGACTAGAAATGGAAAGACCTAGGTTTAAACTGCTATTCAGATATGAAGCTTCTGGGATGACTCTGAACCAGGCATTGTCTCTCAGCTTAACTTATCTCAAAAGGTTGTTGTGAGGATTAAAATGGTGTATACTGTATATTTTATCCCACCTTTCTCCCCTGGAGGGGACCCAAGGTGGCAGAGCTGTATTAGGGAGAGGCGATTACGGAGGTTTCTTCTGGTCTCCTGTCAACTATGGCATCACAGGTGAAGTTCCAGGCTCCTCCTTTCAGGAGGGGATTCCAGGAGGTGATGTGCAGGGGATTTCAGAGGACTCAGGCAGCAATCCTATCCTCACTTTCATGAAAGTAAGTCCCATTGACTATTATAGGATTTACTTCTGAGTAGACAGGCATAGGATTGGGCTCTCAGGGTCAGGTTGGTGGTAGTCATGCCTGCCCACAGAAGCTTCGCCTTTTCAGCTGTGACCCAGACTTCATCCTGTTGTCCCATAGAACTTAATAGGAGCATTTGAGAAGTAAACCAGACCCTATCTATATAACAGGACCTTATGTTCTCCGTTTCTTGGTCACATTATTAGTAGTAACTTTATTGTCATTGTGCTACAGCACAACAAAATTTATGCACCTTTGAGATACAAGCATAAATATATACTACAATTCCAACAATCACACTCTACACACTCACCCACACATTCTATACAACATGCATCATAATATAAAAACAGTATAACAGACCATAATGCCCAGGAGCATGGTAACGACTATATCGCCTTATTCAACGTAATTATGGCTGTGGGATAAAAACTGTTCAGGAATCGTGTGGTGCGTGTTCTAATAGTTCTGTATCGTCTACCCAAAGGCAACAGTTCAAAGAACTTACGAGCCGGATGGAAGAGGTCTCTCAGAATACTATGTGACTTCTGCAGACAGCGAGATGTATAGATGTCCTCCAAAGCTGGTTTATGAAGGTTGATAATGTGCTGCGTGATCTTAATAATTCTCTGCAGAGCTTTTTTGTCCCCTGCAGGGCAATTTCCATACCACACCAAGATATCATAGGTTAGGACACTCTCAATGGTGCAACGATAGTAAGACACAAGCAGCTGCTGTGACAAATTTAACCTCCCAAGCTTCCTCAGAAATTATAACTGCTTTTGTGATGGAACACTGAGGGACTGAGATAGAATGTGGGATCTGGTTTTAATAGATAGAGATGAATAATACACATGACAAAATAAAAGTTAATGCTGATTTCCAAATCCGCTTCAAAAGAAAAAGCAGGGGAAAAAATCACAAGAGATGAAAACATGCATTAGTGTGCCAATATAAACTGGTCCCAGAAGGATGTTTGTTACCCAAAGAAGTGTGGCAAAAGGCACCAAGGTGTTACATTTAACATTTGCATAGTGCTATACTGCTCTGTGCCCCACAATTTGTTTGTACAGCCAATTTAAATTATTCACTCCTTAAGCAATTGCAAAGGATTCTTTTGAAAGGGGTAGAAGGTATTTGAAATTCATGAATACACACCAAGTCAAATTGGAAAAATGGAATTAGATAAACTTTACCTAAGCAAAGGGAAGGAAAACACACTTAAATAGGTTGTTAATTAGGAGTCCAACTCAACTTTTGTGATAACTTTACTATGGAAGATAATAGATATTAGAATTTAAGCAAGTTCATTTACACCTTTTCCTTCATATAATAATCACACAATGTTTTTGTTTCCTTTCTGATGACCATGTAAAACATTCAGGCTAGTTAATTTTCTCCACAGCCAATTAAAATTACTGTGCTGGAGTTACAGGAGTTAATTGCCACAGGTGCTATTCCACTGGATGTAATTAAAGGATTTGGTCATGGAGATGCTTGTTCCACTGAGATTGCTTTGCTCCTTCTTCATTCCTAAAGAAATAAGTATCCCAGCATGCCCTGCAATTGTCAGAAACTGCTTCTGGGGTTATATCTGGGAATACTGTTTTTCTGCAGCTGAGTAGCAACATGGGACTACATTCTAGGTTGTAACCCAGCACAACAATTACTGACAGAAATAAGACTGGTTTCAGCATTTTAACTACTGTATATTGCAAATGCATTGTACTATTTCCCTATTTGGTTGTGCCCAGAATTAAAGTATACAATTTAATTAAATGTACAGAATATGCTTATTTTGCATGATTTGTTCTGCTTCCAAAATTAAGATTTGGAATTCAGACCATTTAAAAAAAAGTTTTGGATACTCAGAATTCATTTTGTTTCGTAATGATTAGACATTACAAGGTGTGTGTGGGGGGGTGGGTGGTAAAATGGCATGGAAAGTGATACTGCGTAAGGAGGCCAGGAAAGTCCTGTAAACAGAGAATTATGGGACCATGCAGACCCCACCCACAATCTAGCAGAAGCTATATCCATTTCATTATTGGCATCTTCAATACTTTGGCTACATATTTATAGCCTTCTAAGAACTTGCTTTTTTAAAACATTAAATCTGAGGTTGGCCCCCAAGATGCACAAAATACATACAACAGCTCTAGCTAGCTTATTACTAATAGACCTCAGTGCTGGCACTGCAGCCTCAGCATCTGCACTGGGTATCACAAAAATGCCATAAAGAACTTGACTGGTGGTGGGAGACATGCAGCACCAGCAGGGAGGCCAGTGCCAATTGGTGCTGGGACTCTGCACCAAATGGACGACCAGCAACACCACAGAGTGGAGCATTCCCCCCGCCGCTCAGCAGGGAGGCTTCTTGGGGAGGGGGAGATAGGGGGGAGGCAGGAGGGTGGGCAGGCAAGGGGATTGGGCCTAGGAAGGGAGTGGGGATGGTGGCAGATGATACCACCAAATCCTAAACACCTCCTGAGCTGCAAAGCTTTAAACAGGCCTCCTCAGTTCTGTGTCAGCTGAATTGAGCTGGCACAAACCTGAGTAGAGCTGGCGCAGATCCAAGTAGACCCACTGGGGCCTCAGGGGTTCTGCATGGGATAAGGGAACCAAAGTTCACTTAAACCAAGGAGACCTCTGGCTGCTTCCCTCGCCCCGCAGGATACAGCGGTGGCCATTTCAGCACCACTGTACCATGGGACAGCAGGGAAACAGGATTGGGCCTAGAGTTATGGTAAGCACCAGCAGGTAGGTATTTTTTTTTATTATAATATGAAATCACAAACCATAATTCTCTTTGATAGTATGAATACTACATCTTTGAGATCCCAATTCTATCAGGGCCTTGTGCTATTGGGACTAATGTTCTGGCAGTACAAAGTCCTTTATAGCAGAGCAAAAGACAGGTCACCATTGCACACTACTGGGCTGCTGAGAAAAAGAGCAAGAGGCATGGGATGTCTGGCCACAACTCTTGTGCCAGCTAAATAGCTGGCATAGGTCCAAGGAGACCCATAAGTGATCAGGTAGCCTACTAGAAACTTAGTAAAAAACATTTTTACTTACCTCCTGCAGGCTGTCCAATTACACACACACACACACACACACACACACACACACACACACACACACACCATAGCATGCAGCTCAGCCCCATTGGCATACTAGAATATGGCAGGGAATAAAATAATAAATGGAATAATTCTGCACCAGTCCCACATTAACATTTGTATTAAGATTTAGAGAAAGCAAAAAATAAAGTCAATTTTTCTGTGGCTTTTCATTTTAAATTATATTCCTTTAATCATTGCCCAGAAATAATTTGTTAGTTTTTAACAAAAGTTACATTAAAACTAATCCTGAACATCCAACATCGTTCTCACAACCTTGCTCCTAATTCATCAATTCACAACAGAACATGAGCAACATTTAACAATAGCCTATTTCTATTGAAGTAAATAAAGTGTTATGACATCTCTGAATGCCAGATGCAACAGAATACAGATGTCCAGTTTTCTTGTGTGCTCCCTGAGGCATCTTGTGGGTCATGCGAGTTACAGGAAGCAGAACTAGATGGGCCTTTGGCCTGATCCAGTGTGGCTCTTCTTATGTTCTTATCTTCTTAACAATGGAGAAACGTGAATACTGTTCAGCCTGGGACAATGTCTTGCAATATTTTCCCCTGATTCTGCTACTGGATCTGTTGGGAGTATTCACAAGAACTGATTACTGTCTGATAATTATGACTTTTTTGTTAGATCAATATTTTAAATTTGTCTTACCTTATTTTCTGTCTTTTATTTCGTGCATCCATTTATCCAGTATGCTGCTACAAGCTCTTTAAGGAATCACAATACAGCAGGACATAAATGTAAATCAATAGTAAATATGTTTTCTGGATTTGGAAATACCCTGTATACTTGCTTTAGAAAATAAACTATGGTTTCTTTTCTTTTTAAAGTAAATGTCATATATAACTTGTTGACACAGGTCAAAGACAGGATAATGTGTGTCTGATCCTCCATGCCATCAACACATCCATGTATCAACATAGTCCACAGATATACAAATGCAGCTTCTTCCCAAGTTTGCCAACCAAGCACACAGATGGTGCCATGAAGGGAGGGGGACTGAATTTAGTAACCCCTATCCCTCAAACAACTGGTCAATGCTATCAATGCTGATAGCAGCAAGCAACTCATTGTATGTGCAGTTATCATTCAGACAACTAAACTGCATTACATGTAGAGCCTCACTGCCTCACAGATACATGATTCACTATTAGGAACCAAAAAGGCAGTAACCTTTTGTTTGCATACAGGTGATATTTGGGACATTTTTCCCCTTGCCCCAGGGTAAGCCCCAGCAGCCAATATGGGTCAACTCAAACTTTCGCCTGCAATATTACTGGTACATTTCTGCATTGTTCTGTGAAGGTGGATCAGGCCCAGGAAGGGGGTTAGGATTCAGTGTGTGCCACCATTGAACCTGGCGCTATCCCAGGCCTGATCTGTCGTCTCCCCTGCCCCACTACCTCCTTCACTGCCCTGTTTCACCCACCCCCTCCCCATTGAACCCACTCCCAGCCTCCTTCCCTACACAGGCTCACCTGCTCCAGTGAGCCTTTGTGGTTCTGCTGGCACATAAGAGGCAACTCCAGCCTCCCTACCAGTGGACTTGTAGTGCACACTGGCAGAAGCTGATTTATGACTACCGTAAAGCAGCTTCCACCAACACAATGCTTGTTACACCAGGGGGAGGGGGATAGGATTGGTCCATTAATTTGTCACAGGATTGGAACATCGCTGTTCCTTTTTATATAATTTTATTTATGTATCTGAAACCCCACCTTACTGAAATGCTCAAAACAGCTACAGCATAGTTGTCAGCAAAACAATTCTATAATGAAATCTGTCAAAGAAAAACATTAGAGAGGAAAAAAAAACAAGAGCAGCACTGTCAGGAGATGCTTTGACTGAGACTGCAAAGCACTCTCCATGCAGAATTCCCTGGTAGGTTGTCAACCTTTCAGGAGTGGTCTGGAGTTTCCAAGAATCAGCATCCATTTCCAGGTGACTATGGAAACAATCCTGGAGATTTGGACAAAGCCTCCAGGATTTCTAGAATTATATCATGTTGGCCAAAAAAAATCTCCAGGAATAGCTTCAGTCTGAGTTGGCATCTCCTAGCTCTAGTTGCAATGCAATTATCCATTTTTTATTTCGATATTTACTTTAATTTTTAAAAAGGCAGGAGGTTGAGATTTTGATAGATTGAATGGGAAGAAATTAATTAGGATTATTTTAAATCTAAGATTAAAATAGTGTGCCTGCATATAGATTTGCTTCAATGAGATGAGTCTAATGTAATGTTAAATATGACTGTTCAAATTAGGGAAGGCAAGAGACATATTGTCTGGGGAATAGCTTATGCCGTGTATTTTGTTTTTTTTTTAAACACGCTGTCTCACACCTATAGATAATTCAGTTTAATTCTTTTTGTCAAGATATGTGAAATTGAATTGGTTTCCACAGATAATCCCTAAAAGTGAAATGCCTTATTACAACCTTCATTTCAGACCTTGGATGGGTCCAGTTAATAATAAACCAGATTCCCATTCCAAGTGGTCTCCTACATGCGCTTATGCATGATTACTCGGAAGTAAGTCCCACTGGGTTCAGTGGGACTTATTCCCAAATAAGCATGCATAGGATTGCAGCCCAAGTCTGTCTTACTTGGTTTCTTTAGTTGATGCTCCATGGCAGAAACAGCAGCGGCATACCAACACCACCTGGCACCTGGTGTCAAAAGTTTTTTAACAACCCCCTCAAGGCACTTCCAGTTTATGGCAAAACCAGAAGTGCCTTTCTAAGGCCTCCAGCAGGCCTGAGGAAGGCCATGCACAGCCTCTCTGGACTCAGGCGCACCCCCTGACATACCTCCAGGTGTGGCACCCAGGGTAATTGACACACCCTGACCACCCCTTAGCTACACCACTGTGATACTGTAGGACAGGGGTCTCTAAATGTTTCGGCTGAAGGGCTGCATCAAATATCTGGCACAGGGTCGAGGGCCGGAAAAAATTAAATATAAAATTTAAATAAATACATTAGAGATGGAACTTGGATGAACTAATAAATGAATGGGCTCAAATGTCCAGGACTTCTCCAAGCATGAACACAGCCCAAGAAATAAAGCACACACTTAAATGGACCACCACCCCACAAGCACAACTCTGGTTGTGTTGGTCAACAGGGCCAGATGCTTTCAGGGGATCAGAGGTTGGCCACGGGCCAGATAGAGGCTTGCCGCGGGTCGCATCTGGCCCCCGGACCGGGGTTTGGAGACCCCTGCTGTAGGATATTGTTTAGCTTTGAAAAAACAGCTTAACCTAGTACAAAAATGAGAACTTCTTTTCATGGTAAAAGCAGCTTACTCCTGCTTGGAACACCTGATTTGTGGAAGCACTCCATGCATGCTCTTCTCCTAATACATAATTTGCTGCTGCCTCAGCTAATGATCATGTATATTTTCTTGATACAGCCAGTTAGTACTTGCTATCTGTGGCCAGCAACAGCATGCTCCTTTGGACCCCTATTCAAACACCTTGTAAATGGTTGGATTGATACAGAAATAATAGATGCCAGATGTGTGTTGTACTCTGCAATCAGAGGGATATGGGTATTACAAGCAGTGGCGTCATTATGGGGTGCGGGGGGGTGCGGGCCGCACCGGGTGAAGCGCGAGAGGGGAGTGACGTGCCAAAATTGCAGTGGTTAGGAGTAACCCCACCATGTTATATACCATTGGATGTGGAATGTACAGCGGAATGCAATGCAAAAAAACAGGAGTGAACTATCTCCTTTCTTTCAAACGTTATTGGCAAAAAACCCAAAAACAAAAAATGCATGGAGCCCAATGGAAAGTGAAACTGAGCCGTATTGCGCATTTACGCCCGAGTAGGCAAACTTGCCTTCGTTCTTTGGAAAGGGCAGGGTGAGACAAATCTAACAACTCCAGAATGGTCCTGATCCAATGAATGTAGCCCCCAAAAAATACCTGAGATGGACGTCCCTCCCTTCAAGTTGGCAAATGTATGGAAAGCGAACTAAGCCACATGGTCGCGTTTACTAGTGAGTAAGCAAACATGCCTTGACTCCTGGGCAGGTCAGGCAAAGGGGAATGTGAGGCCACCAGAATGGTCCTGATCTGATATAACTGGAGCTCAACAAATGCTCCAGAAGGCAGCCCCCCCCCCAATAAAAAGAATGAAACAGAGGCTTGAAAGTATAAGGTGAATTTTTATCTGTTTCCTATCCACACTTTCCTCAGAGTAAGTCCCACTGACTATAATTATAATGGGACTTACTTCTGAGTAGACAGGCATAGGATTGGGCTCTCAGACTTGTAAAGCCAGGTGGGTCCTGATAGTGATATGCTTGAAATATAAGAACTTAAATTGAACTCGGTAGTGGTGAAAATCTTACTGATTCTTTTTTGAGGGGGGGTGTTATTGCAGGCAGGCTACAGAGAAAATTCACTTGGTGGAACAGGGCTGGCTTCCCCTTATTATTTATTTTACTTTATTTATAATTATTTATTTTAATTTGCTTTATGATGGGTCCTGTCGTAAAGAGATTGTGATTCTAAAAAGTGGGTCCCAGTGCTAAAGGTTTGAGAACTGCTCCAATAAAGTGTTAGTAAGTTGACACCCTGAGGAGGGCGACACCACTAGTGACCAAAATCACTAAAATCACAGTTCGCAAAATTAATACCATCATGTTATATATCAATCAATGTGTATTTTCATGCAGAATGCAATTAAACAAACTGTGTTGAAATATGTTTATTCTATCAAAAGGTACAGCCAAAAATCCAGTGGAGGTGGGGCGATGGTAGATCACCATGCTCACCACCTGGAGTGTTGCCCTGCCCACTGCATGGGGGTGACGTGCTGGTCTCCTGCACCAGTTGACGTGAACCCTAGTGACGCCACTGATTACAAGGGTTTCTTTTGGATTTCAGTTCTTCTCTATTTCAGAAAGCTTTGAAGCTTATGATTTTGAAGTGAAAAAAAGGAATATATCCAAAGATTAGAGCCTAATAACATTTCAAATTGCAACAACTTACTAGAACATAGCAGTATTATTCCATCAGACAAACTGGCATAAATAGCACAGTGAAAAGCTCTTCAGCAAACAATGACAGGGATGATGACAGAGGGGCAAAGGAGGAATACGTTTTCAATTCACCAGGGTTACAGTGCTGCACTGCATTTTCTAAACAAAGGTTGGTGATTGTTTTGTAAAGTATCCACTTAATACTCAATCACAAGATTACAGATCCGATAAAGACAACTGATAAAATTCACAGCAGGAAGTTCCACATGATGCAAAATTTCCAGCAACGTTTCCAGTTCACTGTACTGTACCTAATCTACCATGTAAAATTAGCTCATCCTTCTTATTTAATTTCAGAGTTTAATTATGCTGCTCGTCTCTTTAGAAACTAATTGAGCTAGGGGTTGCATCCTCAAAGCATAGCCTATCTTTTCAGATGTTGGACTAATCATGATTGTCACCCTTTAACACACACACACACACACACACACACCTACCTCCTTAGTATATTGGTCTCCAGTGGCTCTCTTCCTTGTACCGCTGATATGTAAATTTTACTAAAGTGGACAAGGAACACAATCCAGGAGTACACGCCCACATTCATTTCAACAGAACTTGGAAAAGTAAAGGCTTTAGTGCAGTGGTTCTCACACATTTAGCACCAGGACCCACTTTTTAGAATGAGAATCTGTCAGGAGCCACCGGAAGTGATGTCATGACCAGAAGTGACATCATCAAGTAGGAAAATTTTTAACAATCCTAGACTGCAACCCTACCCACACTTACGCAGCAGTAAGTCCCATTTACTATCCTAGTTAAAAGAATATACATAATAGCTTGTTAAAAGTACAGGTCTGTAACATTTCCCCAAATGCAGTCACATACCATGGGAGCATGGAGTCTAATATATTAAAAATATTGAAATGAATGGCAATCCACCTGAAATTGGCTCATGACCCACCTAGTGGGTCCCAACCCACAGTTTGGGAAACACTGCTTTAGTGGATTTGTACATTCTTTGACTCATTAAGACCGCTGTATTTTTCTAGCAGCAAAGTTAATGATATGAGACTTTAAAAGGGGCATATTCACATTGCAAACAGGCAGGTTTCTATCTAATTAGAGATGGCTTCCAGTTTTATTGACTAGTCTTTAGAATTATGCCACAAATATATATTCACTGGATATTTGGTTGTCCTCACATTCTATGATTTGCTGTCCTGAATGGTATCTTAAAGATATTGTCAATTGAATTAGAGTATGCGCCTGTCATCTCCACCTCCTCCTCCTATGGGGGAAGTTTCACCTTTAGGGGACTTGAGAAGCTTACAGACATACCAGTCTGGACACAGTCAGTGCTTTGTTCTCCATTTATTCTGGAGAAACAGGCAAGCAAATAGAAAAAGGGGAGGAGTTGGCCCTTTTGCCCAGGTTGACTTCTCCCTTTAGCATTCTGGTCTCAACTCCTGCGCTCGCTTGGAGCCTCTCTTTCACATTTTTTTTGTTAAAATCATACCCTCAGCTGCTTCCTTCTTTCAAATATTATCCTTTTCTTTTCTGTTAGGAAGACAGGAAGGAAAACAGCATGGCACCATTTCACCTCTCTTCTTTTACATGCAATCCACAGAAGGTGCCGAGGGTATAGCTGTAGTGTTCTCAAGAACTGGCCTACAGTCTGAAGTGACCTGCTTGACTCTGCTTCATGGCAGGCCTGAACCCAACCCTGTCTTATTCCATTCATCCTACATGTTCCACATATCTTTTCTGTT
The DNA here is from genome assembly GCF_035046505.1 of Tiliqua scincoides. NCBI lineage: Eukaryota > Metazoa > Chordata > Lepidosauria > Squamata > Scincidae > Tiliqua > Tiliqua scincoides. Next base: position 90,661,329 of record NC_089823.1, read on the forward strand.
CCCATAACTTATGTTGTGTGTTTCAGCAGCATACATACTAGCAGACTATAGACAGAAGCTAACCTTTCACTGAGTTCTAACTTTGCTCTCACAAGATTGCCCCCAGCAAGCCGCAATAAGGGAATGGCCCCAGGCCAGAGGTTGAAAGCACATGTTGTGTTGAAGTCACACCTTGTCCCATCCAAAATATTCCATCTCCCTTTCAATGCCCACTTTCAGGCTAATTAACACCTTCCTTTCTCCAGAAGCAGTAGCGGCAGTGTCCAAAGGAACTACAGAACAACTTTATCAGTTTGAGAGTAATTAACAGAACTTATTGCTATACAAACACTCCTTGGCAATTCCTCTTGTCCACAGGCTTTCCCTCCCTCCAAAACTTAGCTTAATGGGTAAGCAAGTCCACAGCACAGTCCAACAGAATCTTCCCAGTCCAGTGGCAATCCAGCAGCATCCCCACATCCATCCTTGGAGGGGTCCAACACAGATCTGTCAGGCAGCATCTCAATGTGCCCTGCCATTTTTCCATATTCCTCAGAGGCCCAGCCTTCCCCTCTTCTGAGTTCTATGCTCTTTCTGGGGCTGCTTTTTATTCTTGCAGGTCCCCTGTTATCCAAATGAGCCTCAGGAGTGAGCCACCTAGTCAATTCATGCAGAGTCCCATCATCATCGTAAGGTACAGCTGTGAACTACCCCTTCAGTCCATGTCCATCAAAGTCTCCATTTGCCATAGTTACAGCGGTGGACACTAGCCCTGCCCTTCCCTGAGCTGTCAACCAGCTGTCAAAACATGGGAATCACTGTCAACACCACATCATCTGCCCAGAAGATCTCCTGATCTTCCATTACACACCTTCACCATGGAATCATTTTGTCATGTAAGTTCAGTTACTCTGCTTTTGTTAAAAGATAGTATGACTTAGTTATATGTCTTTGGGTCTTGGCCTATTTCATTCTTTGTTTGGATCTGTCCCTTGGATGTCTTTCAATCTTTGGGGTTTATTCTCTGAGGAAATTTAAAAGAGCTGCTACAACATATGCTGTAAGTCTTCCTTCTGTTTAGAAAAGCACAAATATCTGTGATTACACCATAGCACACTGCTTTCCTGGGTAGTCACCACATTTTGGGAGCTGTTGCTTTTTCCAGGTGACCAGGTTTTTCCTTTGTTAAAGTGTGCCTGTAAGTTTTCCTCCTCCATGGCTAGAAGCAGCTTTGCCTGTGGTTTGGATTGGGACTGCCAGGCAGAATATTTTCCAGGTATGGAAAAATGTAGACCCTTCCACATCACCCATTATCACCTTGATCATCACATCACCATGATCAAGAACTCTTGCAGCTACTTTTTGAAAATGAAAAAGACTTTGGGAGTTCCAGTACAGAACTCTTTGCAACCCCAGCTTGGCCCTGAGTTTCTTTGCATTCAGTTCTACATGAAGTGTTTGTTCCCCACCAATCCCAGGTGGTGGCAGTTTTGAGGTTTTTCACCACTAGAAAATGTATGTACAGAAATAGTATTAAAAGATACAAAGGGGGACAGACTGTCTATACCAGGGGTGTCAAAGATAAGGCCCGCGGGCCGGATCTGGCCCCAGAGCCATTTGGAGCGGCCCCGTGATCTGGGGGAGCTTTGGGACTGCGCCACCCCCGCTTGCTCCGGCTACGACCGGAGCCCTGCTCCGGTCGCAGCCAGAGAAAAATTCTGAGGGCTGGGAACGCCGCACGCAGCATCCCCAACCCTCAGAGTCACGTTCTGGGGCCGCAGAACGCCTTCAAGGGTCACTTCCGGGTTTTCTGTGCACAGTGTCCCCGGCGCTGCAACTCCCTCTGGCCGCAGCCGGAGCTGTCCCCGGCTCCGGTCGTGGCCAGAAGGGGTCTGAGCCCAGGAGGCGCCGTGGGGTGGGGGGGAAGGGGGAGGCAGGGGATGCTTTGTGGTAGATTGGGGTGGCGGCAGGCAGGGGATCCTTTGTGGTAGAATGGGGTGGGGGTGGGGGAGAGGCAGGGGATCCTTTGTGGTAGGATGGGGTGTGGGGTGGGGGGCAGGCAGGGGATCCTTTGTGGTAGAATGGGGTGGGGGTGGGGGAGGCAGAGGATGCTTTGTGGTAGAATGGGGTGTTGGGGCAGGCAGGTGATCCTTTGTGGTAGAATGAGGTGTGGGGTGGGGGGCAGGCAGGGTATGCTTTGTGGTGGAATGGGGTGGGGGCAGGCAGGGGATGCTTTGTGGTAGAATGGGGTGGGGGTGGGGGAGGCAGAGGATGCTTTGTGGTAGAATGGGGTGGGGGTGGGGGAGGCAGAGGATGCTTTGTGGTGGAATGGGGTGGGGGAGGCAGAGGATGCTTTGTGGTAGAATGGGGTGGGGGTGGGGGAGGCAGAGGATGCTTTGTGGTAGAATGGGGTGTTGGGGCAGGCAGGTGATCCTTTGTGGTAGAATGAGGTGTGGGGTGGGGGGCAGGCAGGGTATGCTTTGTGGTAGAATGGGGTGGGGGCAGGCAGGGGATGCTTTGTGGTAGAATGAGGTGTGGGGTGGGGGGCAGGCAGGGTATGCTTTGTGGTAGAATGGGGTGGGGGCAGGCAGGGGATGCTTTGTGGTAGAATGAGGTGTGGGGTGGGGGGCAGGCAGGGTATGCTTTGTGGTAGAATGGGGTGGGTGATCCTTTGTGGTAGAATGAGGTGTGGGGTGGGGGGCAGGCAGGGTATGCTTTGTGGTAGAATGGGGTGGGGGCAGGCAGGGGATGCTTTGTGGTAGAATGGGGTGGGGGGGCAGGCAGGGGATCCTTTGTGGTAGAATGAGGTGGGGGTTGGGGGAGGCAGGGGATGCTTTGTGGTGGAATTGGATGGGGGGCTGGCAGGGGATTCTTTGTGTTAGAATGGGGTGGGGGGCAGGCAGGGGATCCTTTGTGGCAGAATGGGGTAGGGGTTGGGGAGGCAGGGAATGCTTTGTGGTAGAATGGGGTGGGGGGAGGTAGCAGAGCGAGGGGGAAGTCTCAGCTTTTGAAAGCAACAGGAAGTGATGTCACCAGTGACATCACTTCCTGTGTTCAGGTCACTTCCGGGTGCCACATATGGAGTTCAGCCCTCAGCAGGTGCCATAAATCTAATGTGGCCCCCAGGATGAAATGAGTTTGACACCCCTGGTCTATGCTTTTAGCCATAGTATAGAAGAGGGAATTTTGGCAGGTGTAGCTCAACATGGAAGGGTTTAAAAAGATGCACTTGCATCTTTTTTAAATTCCCTCTTCTATACAATGGTTAAAGTATAGGCACTCTGTCCCACTTTGTGCATGATCACCCTATACAGAAATTCCCATTGAAACAGCTTTGAATAAATGGCTTGTAAACTTCCCACACTATGCTGCTCAGTACACATTAGTTTTTGATTTTTAAAATTAATGGAGTCAGACCTCGGTGGTCCCCATTACTAAGCCACCCAACAATTTAGGGCTGTAAACCTAAACACACTTACCTGGGAGTAATCCCCATTTAGTACAATGGAACTTGCTTCTGAGCAAGATGCAAGTCAGGGCACCAGGATGCAGGACTCTTGTTGTCTTCTATGCTCCCTGAAGCATCTGGTGGGCCACTGTGAGATACAGGAAGCTGGTCCAGATGGGCCTTTGGCCTGATCCAGCAGGGCTCTTTCTATGTTCTTATATTCTGAAGATACTTGTGTGGTAAGTGTGTTTACAGAGATCAAAAAGATGGGAGAATTAAAGCTATTTATCTCCTCAACCTACCTATATCTATCTATGCAGCTGATTTACCTGTTACGAAGAAAATTGCATAGCTATAATATCTATATCAAGCAGTTTTCAAATATTATTTTGGAAATTTTCAGGCTATGTCCAAATTATCTTTTTTTAGCAGTGTTAAAAATTCAAACAAAGTAGGCTGTAACTTTTTAAAGTAAAGATCTTGCCTGCTTGGATGATTCCAAAACCTGTGGAGGGGCCAATGTGCATACCATGGAAAGAAGTTCCAGAGGGGGCCCTATAAATCTGCCAGCAAAGTCAGTATTTTTTTTTTGTGTTCTCCCCCTAACCTAGCAATGACCCTTACAAAGGACACACACTAAGATTTATTTATGCTCCTGGTGGGAATAATCTGCTTTAGGAGGCTGGATGTTACTTGTAGCTGGCCTGAATTCATGCACTAATGGGAAAACTGATTTTGGAGCACCACTGTGTGCTTCTTTTGGAGATGATGACTCACCAAGACATTTCATTCTGCTTGCTTCATTCTGCAAGTTATAAATTAAAGAAGTGATCTCAGGGAAGTGTCCTCAGACTCTCCTCTTTAGTTTGTTCACAGTGGAACTCATTTTTTTTTTCCCTAATGGGTGATATGCAAATTACAGAAAGGAAAAGAAGCTGAAGAGATAGACATTTCTGTAAGGAAAAAATGAGCAATCAATAATAGGAGTCCCATGGATATTGAGTTAAAATTATAGTTTATGAATTGCTCATATGCTGTTGGCAATGGAGCCAAGCCATTTGCTATAATTTTAGAAGAGAAGGATGTTTAAATGTTTCTTTCACCACTGTAAGAACAAGATATAAAATAATATACTCACTGCAAAAAAAAAAAATATGAATATGAAGTAATCAGCCTGCCCATGAACAAAATTACAGTGAGGTGGAATGCTGTGTTAGTAGCCTTACTCTTACTCAAAGAAGTTGCATACAGGTGGATTTGCATACAAATGATATATCAAAAAAATCATCAGACTTTGATGAGACAATATGGGCTGGTTGTTAAGACATTTTGGTTGAAAAGATACATTATTCACCAGCTGCAATCCTTTGCTCAGTTACTGTGACACAAATTTCATTGATATCAAAGAGAGCAATTTATAAATAAATGTGGTTAGGATCAACACAGAAATCAGTTGTAACTGAATACAAATGTTAAAAAGTGATTATTCTACTCACCTACAAGGCAAAAATTTTTTGCCAAGAAATCACTTAGATAGTTACCTTTCCTTATCTCTGAGGTCACTCAGGGGGCAGAGCTTTTCAACTCTGGAGAAGTTGCTTCTCAAGCAGCACTGGCACAGCAATGCAGAGATAATTAGAGGCTGTTAATTACCTGCACATGCCTGATCTTGTGTGATCTTCGAAACTAAGCAGGGTTAAACCTGGTTAGTATTTGGATGGGAGACCGCCTGAGAATACCAGGTGCTGTAGGCTTATATACCATAATCTTTCGAGACTGAAGGTTGCCAACCAACCAATTTCCTAGGCAACCCCTGGAAAGCTGCAGCCAAAGTTTTCACTGCTCCCAAGCCTTTCACTGAACTGAGGCACATCTCCTTCTCTAAGTTTAGCAGAGCTGCTGCAGCATCATTCCATTTTGCAAATGCATTTTGCATAGGTCTGCTTTTTTTAAATACAAGGATGTAATCCTCCTTTCCATTTGAAACAAAGTCCCAGGCTACAATTCAGTGCACCATTACTTAACAATAACATCCATGGAAAGCAATGGGTCTGCTTCTGAGTAAATAGGGTTGCAACTATGTGCAGCTGCACTTAAAGTAATTCCTTGTTGCTTGTCTCTCTGCTGTGAATTGAAATGCATATTAAGTTATAAGTTATGTGTTGTATGTTATATGGCTTAACACGACAGGCACCTTACAGAAGGATTTGATTCATGGTTCTCCTACAGTGGTGTCCTGAGAAATTTTGGGTGATTGATCACTTTCCATATTATGTTTCAGTCTTCTGAAAATCTTTTAATAATCTTTTATTAAATCTTTTATTAAAAGTTATCTTTCTCTCAGTCTCTTCTTTAAGCAAAAGGGAATTTCTCTGCATTACGCCATCTTGTTATCCAGCCTACGACCCTAAGGTTCCAATAGGGGCAGTGTAATAATTCCCCTAAACAAAACAGCCCTTTTGGTACCACTCCAACTCCAGCAAATAGTTCAAAGTCCAGGCAGGAGCCCAGGTCTATCCAGCTGGTAGATCTGGGCTCTGGAGTTGGTAGTGATCATGCCCCCCAACACAAACACTGGATCCACCCCGACTCCCTCCCACAGTCTCCCCACTCCTTGTTCCTCCCCCTGTCCCATCCTCCCCCCATCCTTCCCACTACCAGGTTTTAGAGGTAGTTTGTCTCTGAATTCCAAGTGCAAGGGAGTGGAAACAGGATATAGGTATCTCTCGAGCAGCGGTTCTCACACATTTAGCACCGGGACCCACTTTTTAGAATGAGAATCTGTTGGGGGCCCCTGGAAGTGATGTCATGACCGGACGTGACATCATCAAGCAGGAAAATTTTAATAATCCTAGGCTGAAACCCCACCCACAATCCTACCCAGGAGTAAGTCCCATTTACTATAATTGTTAAAAAATATATACATAGTAGCCTGTTAAATGTAGAGATCTGAGACATCTCCCCAAATACAGTCACATACCATGGTAGCATTGTCTAATATATTAAAAATAAAATATTTAAATGAATGGGGACGCACCTGAAATTGGCTCGCGACCCACAGTTTGAGAAACACTGCTCTAGAGGCATCAGATAGGCCACTGTGAGATGCAGGAAGCTGGACAAGATGAACCCTTGGCCTGATCCAGCAAAGCTCTTCATATGTTCTTATGGGACAGATGCCAGCAGTGGGGAATTTTTAAGCCAACCCGTAAGACCAAGCAGAGAGCAAGGTTGCAGAGCAATTACTATAGGGGTGCAATCCTAAAGTTGACTTGGGTCAGCCCAAGTCCCTTGGGCCAGCCCAGGAGGGTCTCAAATGTGCCATAAAGCATGTTTGCGCCTCTGTGGGAGGAAGCCACATCGGCACATCTAGATGCGCCAACACGCAGAGGCTGACATAAGCCTCCGTGGCAGCCTCCCCACAGCTGCTTGTGTCGGCACACCTGCACTGAAACAAGCGGCAAAGGTAGGCATGGGGGGTGGGGAAGAGCAGGGGGAAAGGCATTCCTGGGTGGGGGGAGGGCGGGCGATGGGCGGCCCTGGGGGCAGGCACACAGGGAGCCAGTGGTGGGGCTGGGACCCGGCAGTTATGCCGGATCCCAACCCCCGTCCCCGGGGAAAACGGGGCAGCTGCAAGCTGCTCCGCTTTCCTCGGACTTGCGCCACCTCCAGAGTTGGCGCAGGTCTGAGGAGACCCATTGGGGCCAGCAGCCCTTACCCAAGGGTAAGGGGAAGAGTTTCCCCTTGCCTCTGGCTGAGCCGCTGCTGCCAACGAACCTGCATTGTAGGCAGTGCAAGCCTCCTGTCTTGCCTGCTCCAGCCCAGGTTTGAATTACTCTCTAAGGGCCCAGTCCTGTGGTCTGCACTGTGACTCTGCAGCGCGGACCACAGTCGCAAACGTGCCATAAGGCACATTTGCAGGGCTTACCGCCGAGCTTCCACCGGTGGAGGCTCAGCTCCAGCCAGCGCTGAGCCACCGCCCGGTGGGCATCTGTGTTCCACAGCTCGGCGGTGCCTGCCACTGCCAGGCTGCGGAATGGCAAATGGGGCGGGGACAGGGGTGTTCCGGGGAGGGGGAGTCCAGTGTGACGCGGGGAGGGGGCGGGGAGGCCAGCGTGACACAGGGAGGGGGTGTGTGCCAGAGGCGTGCCTGGGGGCAGGCAGGAGGAGGAACCTCTACTCCGCAGGATCCTTGGCGCTCGTGGAGGCTGCATGCCTTACACGAGCGCCTTTACTTCAGCGGCGCCCTTTGGGTGCTGCTAAAGTGAGTAGCCCCATTGTGGGGCTGCCTCCCTTACCCGGGGAAGGGGACGAGCGTCCCTTACTCCTGAGGTGCCTCCTGCGGTAGCGTGGGAGGCGCTGGATTCGGCAGCAGCCCTCGTGGTGCCGCCGAGCGGGGGCTCCCCAGGCAGCTCAGGATTGGGCTGCCCATTAGGATTGGGCAGTAAGTCTGCTACTGATAATTGTAATGTTCAGCTTACAAAGTGATTTACAAATACACCCCTGGAACTTAATGTTTTTGTAACTAGAAGAGCTTCTGTATATTAAAACTGAGAAATGCAAAATTTAAGATCAGTTTAAAAACTTAATGAGAAAAAAAAATAAACAGATTTGGTAGCTGCTAATGTTTTTTTTAATTTAATACCTATTTTTTATGTTTTGAAAAAAATAATTATATACTCTGTGCAATAATAGTAATGCCATATTTATGACCATCAAGCATACCTCTATAACAGTTTCCACAGTTTTCCAATAGTGAATATTAAATGCTGTCTGAATTTGTGGCCAATCCATATTAAAACCTGAACATTAAATGGATTTCTGAAGCAGTTTCATAATGCAGATGAGGCTTTGTAAAAATCAAGCCAAAGACCTTTTGTAGTTTTAGTCAGATGTTATGATTGTTCAGCAAAATAAAAATTGAATCCCACTCTGCTGTTCAATGCGTTTGTCAATACTGTACACATCTCTTCCCCCACCTCTCTCTAAACAGATATAAATGAAAATATGTAGCCTTGGCACATTCTCTGTTGGATTGGGGCCACTGTGTGTACATGCATATAAAGGTATGTTTACTGTAGATATTTTCCTAGTTCAAAACAAGCAATGGATCTGATCGCAAGATTTTCCTTTGATAAATAAACATTTTAAAAATATATAGTAAAATTATTGATCTGCCTTTAGGCACTTTCTGACAGCTATTTTTGATCCAACTATTTTTGTGCATCTAATTTTAAAACCCTCTGTACCAACCAATAAATATATTATTTGTGCATATATTGGTGGGTGGAAAGGAACTTGTTCTGCCAGAGCAGGCAGTCTGCTTGCATAAATATTTCAGATGAGACTTCTAGGGTCAATACTTGAATAGTTGCTCCAACTAAATAACAAATTCATAATTTCAGAATCCTGTGCATGTGTTGTAGTGGACACAGAGTTCCTATGCATGCAGATGGTTACATTCAGTACATCCTTGGGCTTACTGTACATCCCTTTGCATAGACAGCAACTTCCTTTATTGATGTGCATCAAGCACTTTCAAGTGCAACTGATTACTAGATCATGTTGACTGTGATTTATCTAACATGATATTTAATAATGGATAACAAAGGATTTATTCAGAAATATTGATTAGTTAGGAATAAAAATGTTATGAACACAAATTGCCATAAGCCACAAAGCTTCCTGGGTGACCTTGGGCCAATCACTTTCTCTCAGCCTCACCTACCTTACAGGGTTGTTGTGAGGACAAAAGGAGGGGAGCAGCTGTGTACACCAACCTGAGCTCTTTGGAGGAAGGGCGGTATAAAAATGTGAAAAATAAATAAAATAAGATACCCTTTTAGCTTCTATGACCAGAGAACTCTACATGGTACATTTACATTGGTGAAGTTAAGTGTATATGATCTTCTAATGCCATGCAATGTGAGAGTTGTGCCAGTGTCCATCAGTAAAAATAGTACAGTAGTATTAATTCTATCAAATGCAATGTAATCCATTTTTAAAATCTGAAGTTCTTGTTTTTTTCTTTTTCCGTAATATTAAAGCCTGCAATTTCAAAGCTGTTGTTCCTGCAAGAAAATTGATTAGTTCAATTTCAAGATATCAAAATAGTGTACAGCTCCAGTACACAGTAAAATTCCATTTTGATGATTAACTCTCACAATTACTATTTTTGTTATAAGAGCCAGACCCTTATTTCCAAACCTGGTGTTCATTGTTCTGGTACATTTGCTTCCTCTGCAATCATCACCTAGTTACTAGTTTTAGGAATCATTGCCAAATGAAGCCGAGTGCTAACAATATACAGTACTGTGCAAATATTATTTTGTGTTACATTCATCATAACTGGTGGAAAGAGACAGTTGGAAATGAGAAGGAAATAGCTATTATGCCAAGATGAGAAAAATGAAGAAGTACCAATCAATTACACATTTTAATGTGAAGACCGGGTGAGGGGAATGTGATAGAAAATGGTCACCTTGTATAATTTGAATCTCTTCTAGCCTGAATCTCTTCCCTGAGCAAACCACAAAAGCCACCAGGAAGAGAGCTTTCATCAGTTCTGGAGACAATTAACAAAGAATGAAATAATGTACAGTCATTGCTTGTTGGTGCTGTGTGACAAAACTTTTGCTCTGATCAATTTCTAGTTGCATGCAGTTGTGCATGACAAAGAGGGGGAGAATAAGGATGCAAAAACCTTTCCCCTTACCTCCAGGTCAGGGCTGCTGGCCCCTATGGGTCTTCTCTTGAGGTGGCGCAAGTCCAAGTAGAGCAGAGTGGCTTCAAGTCGCTCCATTCTCCCTGGGAATGGGGGCTGGGATCCACCATAACTGCCGAATCCCAATCCCGCCTCCTGCTTCCTGCCCACCCGCCCTCCTCCTGCCCAGAAACGCCTCTCTCCCACCTACCTTTGCTCAATGCATAGGCCCAGCTGGCCCAACACAACCCACGTGGAGGAAGCTGGCGCGGAGGCTTGCGTCGGCCTCTGCAGGCGGCCAGCGCTTCTCTGAGTGCTGGCCTGGCTTCCTCCTGAGGAGGCGAAATGTGCCTTACGGCACATTTGTGACCCTCCTGGGTTGCAATGGGCTTGTGCCAGCCCAAGTCAAGGGCTGGATTGCACCCTTATTCATTACACAGGCCAACACACATTTTGCTTCCTTAAACATTACACCAATTCCTGGGTATATTTGGGGTGCTGATTCCAAAAATGGCATCTGTTTTGCCCTATCGCGTCTAATTTTGGAGACATGGCATAGCCGCTTTAGTGAATGGTTCAAGCAGCTTCCTCATGAGGCTAAAGAGGCTATACTATATCTCCAAAACTAGACGTGATAGGGCAAAACGGATGCCATTTTTGGAATTGGCACCCCAAATTCATATCAAACCTCCATAAAGTTTGGGGAAAACTTTTCTGACCTTCAATTTTGTATGCCTGTGTAATACACACAGTATGGCTGATTTTTCCCTGCTGATTTTTCCAGAGAGAATCCAGCTACCTACTGCAGCATAACCAAAGGGGTTTGATTTAAAACAGTACAACAGTTCATGTCTCTTCCCATGTGTACGTACCTTCATTCAAAAATGCATATTTTACTTTGTTTTCACAATACTCTGCACTATTGCGTGTCTAGGTTGCAAAAATAAAAGGGGTGGGGTGCAGGCAATGCCACAGAACACAGTGTTGTTTGAGATTTGACTAGTTGTGATGTTACTCCCTTCAGCTACCTAGTATATACAACTGAACAAGTTGTGCTAACTGTGACTGAGGAAAATCCATTGGCTTTGTGTCAGTCATCTGTTATGAAGCAACTCCATCAGCCTATGCATTCTTTTCTCGTGCAGGAAATGGAGCACTGTACATATATTGATGCTGTACAAAAGGAGGACTAATAACTGGCAATACAACTTATTTTAAATATTTTAAATATTTATTTTATACATTTATGTTTATACCAGATTGTTGTCCGTCCCTCCCTCTATATAGATTAAAGGCTGCTAATTATTTTGTGCTCTAAAGGGTGCCTGTGTTATTTCTATCTAAATCCATCGATCACTTTTGCTACACCCTGCATTTTAACACTTTGAAGTGATGATCTCAGTTGTAACCAAAACTGGATTTCAGCATCTTCACAATCAGAAAGTGCTAATGGAGCACTTTGGGTCTCCTAGGATGGGGAAAAAAACCAGTGGATAAAACATTTCCCTTGAATGCCTTGGTGAAGGTTAGGATGAAAATCAGGAGACTAGTACCTGTCCACTATGTCGTAAGAGGCCTGTTCTCATATACTGGTCATATAATTTCCTCATCTCAGTCTGGAGAGGTTGAAGAGCTTTCCGTCTGATCTGGTCCAGAGATAGATGCCTTCTGTTGCAGTTCCAAAGGCCTGCTTCAGCAGGACAGTGAAGAAAATCCCAAACAAGGTTGGCACAAGAACACAGCCCTGCTTCACTCCGCTTCGGATGTCAGAGGGGTCTGATGTGGAGCCATCGAAGACAACAGTGCCCTTCATGTCCTTGTGGAAAGATCTGATGATGCTGAGGAGCCTGGGTGGACATCCGATCTTGGGGAGAATCTTGAAGAGGCCGTCTCTGCTGACCAGGTTGAAAGCCTTCGTGAGATCTATGAAGGCTATAAAGAGTGGCTGTCGTTGTTCCCTGCATTTCTCCTGCAGTTGTATAAGGGAGAATACCATATCAGTGGTGGACCTGTTGGCTCGGAATCCACACTGCGATTCTGGATAGACGCTCTCTGCAAGTACCTAGAGCGTCTTTAGTGCAACTCGGGCAAACAGCTTTCCTACAACGCTAAGGAGAGACTGAGAGCAAAGTCCAGCTGAAATGTCTGTGTGACTTCCTCTTTGCCGACGATGCAGCTGTCATTACCCACTCTGCCAAAGATCTCCAGCAGCTCATGGATCGTTTTAGCAATGCCTGCCAAGATTTTGGATTGACAATCAGCCTGAAGAAAACACAGGCCATGGTTCAGGATGTGGACTCACCTCCCTGCATTACAATCTCTGCGCATGAACTGGAGGTTGTCCATGACTTTGTGTACCTTGGCTCAACGATCTCCGACATGCTTTCTCTTGATACCGAGCTAAACAAGCACATCGGTAAAGCAGCTACCATGTTTTCCAGACTCACAAAGAGAGTCTGGTCCCACAAGAAGCTGACGGAACATACCAAGATCCAGGTCTACAGAGCTTGCATCCTGAGTACACTTCTGTACTGCAGCGAGTCATGGACTCTTCGCTCACAACAGGAGAGGAAACTGAACGCTTTCCACATGCGCTGCCTCCGATGCATCCTCGGCATCACCTGGCAGGACAAAGTTCCAAACAACACAGTCCTGGAACGAGCTGGAATCCCTAGCATGTATGCACTGCTGAAACAGAGATGCCTGCATTGGCTCGGTCATGTCATGAGAATGGATGGTGGCCGGATCCCAAAAGTTCTCCTCTATGGAGAACACGTGCAAGGAAAGTGCCCTACAGGTAGACCACAGCTGCAATACAAGGACATCTGCAAGAGGGATCTGAAGGCCTTAGGAGTGGACCTCAACAGGTGGGAAACCCTGGCCTCTGAGCGGCCTGCTTGGAGGCAGGCTGTGCAGCATGGCCTTTCCCAGTTTGAAGAGACACTTTGCCAACAGTCTGAGGCAAAGAGGCAAAGAAGGAAGGCCCATAGCCAGGGAGACAGACCAGGGACAGACTGCACTTGCTCCCAGTGTGGAAGGGATTGTCACTCCCAAATTGGCCTTTTCAGCCACACTAGACGCTGTTCCAGAACCACCATTCAGAGCGCGATACCATAGTCTTTCGAGACTGAAGGTTGCCAACAACGGTGATAATTTCCTCATGTCTAAAACATTTATTCCTCCTGTGTGTGTGGAAGTGATTGTTGTGTGTAGCATTCTGTGGGGTGAAAGGTATAGATCTGTAGTGGCATTGGGACCTACCTAAAAAAAAGTTTCACTTTACAAGCTGCCCAAGCCTCTATGGCAGCCATTTTCAACCATTGTGCCATGGCACACTGGTGTGCCGCAAATGGTCTGTAGGTGTGCCGCTGGAGTTTGGGGGAGGGTCACTTATTAATAGGGTCAACACACCAACAACAGCACGGTGTGCCTTGTCAATTGTCAAAAAACTGATGGTGTGCCTTGACAATTTTAGTACCTTGTCAGTGTGCTGTGAGACAAAAAAGGTTGAAAACCACCGTTCTATGGCTGTAATGGTGATTGGACAGCAGTGATCCCTCCATGTAGCAGGTTGTTGAACCCTTTACGCACATAGCCTCATCCACCCTGTTAGATTCACCAACCACCAAAAATTGGGTGATGACCCACCACAGATGGACCCACAGACCCACAATAGTTGTTCATAACAAAGGTTGTTTCCTTTGTGTTATCTACTGATAAAGATTTTCAATCTGTCTAGCTTAAAGACCAGAATAATCTTAGTTCTTCATTGAACTTTGATCATTGTGACGTTCATAGTACTGCAATGTGGACAGAGATTTTAATCTTCACAGCATTTTCATTAAAACAAAGTTACAGCGTCAAGTTTTATCTGAAATTCTCCATCACATCAAAAGCTACAACAAGCAAAAACATGATGGAATGTTCTGCTACAAATATTTTTATTTTGCAAACAGGATGTCAAAGCCAATCAGTGTTGCTTGGAATGCTTGATATGGTTAATTTAGATAATGTTACATAGACAAAATTGATATTTTAGTTACAGTGCCATGAGATGACAATGTAAGTGATCAATGTTATCTTACATCTTTTGGGGTGCTAAATCTGACTCTAATTTTAATCACTCATCTGAAACTTGCCTTTGACTGGATATAGCCACACATATTAAATATGTTGCAAAATCTAAAGAATCAGGTTATTGAAAAAACCACCTTCTATTACAGGAACTTGCCTGCCACTGCAATTAAGGGTGCAATCCTAACCCCTTGTGTCAGTGCTTTCCAGCATTTCCAGGGCATTTCCAGCATTTCCAGCATTTCCAGGGCAATGCAGCTCTGAGGAAAGGGAACAAACATTCCCTTACTTTGAGGAGGCCTCCATGAGTGACACCCAACTGCAGGATGCAGCACACGTCCCATTGGCACTGCTATGCCAGTGCTGGAAAGCACTGACATAAGGGGTTAGGATTGCGCCCTAAGTTCTTCTACAGAAGCCTTTCTCTGAATGCCTCCACCACTGAAAGTTAGATAAATGGAACTGGAGAAAAGCCATGTGTGGCCCAATCCTAACCTGTGCTGAAACAGGCAGGTCACAATGGCCTGCGCTGTATCCAGCACAGGTTAGGTGCAGGCTGGATGTACCTTGGGATAAGGGGATATTTTCCATGCTGAGCCCCAGCCTGACCTATAGGACTACTTGGATCTGTGCTAGCTGTTTAGCTGGTGCAAATCTGAGCATCCCATATAAGGCTCAGTAGTTAGGATGTGAACTGTGCCACCACAGCTAATCCCACTCCACCCCCCCCGACCCAATTTCTTTCCTATTCTGCCACCATCTACCCAATTTCCCTCCTATCCCTGCCACCATCTACCATCCCTGTGCGACCGGCACACACTGACCTAGTTGGGCCGGCGCATGTTTTTGACACTGGGGAGCTGCACCAGCTCAGAGCGCCATTTAGATTGCAGTCTTAACAGTTGTGCCCAATAATGGAACTTCAACCATATTTACACACTGCTGTCTTTGTTATCTTAGGTGTCAGGCAAAGTAAACAGTTCTCTTTAACAGTTAATTACTTTTAATTATAATTGTGACCCTTTCATTTTCTCTCTCCCTAATCTCTGTTGTTGGTTCTGCTGTTTGATTTTTACTGCTGTTTCATATTATTGTTCTATTGAATTTTGTGTCCAACTTTGTGTTTTATAAGCTAGCTGTATTTTATACGCTGCTTTGAGACTTGCTTAACAAAGACTGGGTGCAGGCTATAGAAATAAATAAATCTGAGGAGAGACAACATGGCCACAGGTCTATGACTTACCTCTTGTCCATGAAATATTAGTGAATGCTACTCTATACATAGTTACAGATAGATTTGCTCTATCATTTTAGTTCCTGTGAAATAATATATACTGCAGCATTGTATTTTGAATCTCATCACAATTTCAATGGCAACAGTTATTTTCCTTTTGCAAGCACTTGATAGAAAGCCAATCTGAATAGTGCCAAGTGAACTGTGTGATAATGACAAAGAAGAGGAAAGCTTCAGATATGCGTTCACAAATGTGTATTGACAATTCTAGAAAAAGTGTTTCCTGCTCAATGGTTATTTTTGACCCTCCCCCCCCAAAAAGCCAACTAAAGTGGCCAATTCATGTTGAAATTTGGATTCAGCATCCTTCAAATCTGTCACAAGATGGGTCACAAAAATTCACACCTCCTAAGTAATCCTTTTCTTAGAATTCTTCCTGGCTATTTCCTCATAGAATAATTTAAGCAGCCTTTGCCGCTAGCTCATGACACCTAAACTGTTGTTAACACTGAATTTCACCAGTGCAGAAAAATTAAGTCAGGTACAAGAATTCTGTTTTGCATGAGGAAAATGAAAAGATGGGGAAAAGGCAGCTTGCAGAGCTCTGCTCCCCAAAACATAATATTTGTTCTTGCTGAGTGGTGAGACACTCCAGCTTTTTAGACACTCCAGGAGAACAGAAAAACAGCATTTGAAAAATTGAAAGTTTATCTGCCCAAAGGAGATTCTCATTCTCTGTCTCTTAAATAAAGGATTACATGTACCCATTCCAGAATATATTGGTATATCTCTTTTTGTTAAGGTTGTGTTTCTAAAGAAATGCTTAAAGAGCTGCAGTGGCTCCTATCTATTTTTGAGTACAAACTGTTAGTGCTTGTCTTTAAAGCCCTACCTGACTTGGGACTTAGATGCCTGAAGGACTGTCTTCTCTCCCATCAATCCGCTCATGCACCAAGATCACCATGGGAGGACTCCCTCCAGGTGCCCCTGCCATCTGTGCGATGAAGTGGGTGGTAACTGGGAATAGAACCTTCTTGTTGTACCTGAATAGTACCTTCAGAGCATATATGCCTTTCTTATGGGGACAGAGTGAAAGCCAGAAGAGAACAGAAAGGGGTCCTACATAAATGAAATAAATGCAAAAGACATATGAGAAAATATGCTTTTCTCATAGTTGGACAATTACACATGGAACGTTTTTAGACAAACAATAGAGCTAATTTGGTCCCAATCCTTTTGAGGACTTGCACCACTGGAACTAGCATTCTGACAAAGCAAGGTGCTTTCTGCTGGGGCAAAAGCTGGGCTGCTGTGTGTTTCTGGGTCACTGCTCCAAACAGGCAGCAGCGCAGTGTGCACAGCAGTAGCTTCAGAGGCCTCCATTGGCATCAGTAAGTTGGCAGCAAAGGCATGTTAAGTGGAGAGGTGAAGGGCAGACAGAGTTTCAGGGAGGATCTTGGGAGAGCAGGGATGGCACCAGTATGCACCAGATCTTATTCCGCATTTCCTAAACTACCCAACCCTATTCTCTCCTCAAACATACAACAGCAAAAACGCTGGCATAGGTCCAAGGAGAAACATAGGTGATTGGGCTACAAGGTGTGGTGATAAGTAAATTACCTCCTGCAGGCTGTCTGATTGCCTTCCCTTCACCATAGCATGCAGTGTAGCCCTACTGCATGCTATAACATGGCAGGGGTTAGGACTGGGCAGATAGAGATTGAGAACGTCTGTGTAAACTTTGCACATTCAGGCTCTGTTGCTTTATTACCCTACAAGTCACCATTATGATTAATTTCAGTCTCGTTGACGTACAAGCTTAATTATTAAACTTGGAGGGCATCCTCAAGCCACTTGCTCCTAAATCATTCCACTGATGCTAAGGACTGCAGGTTTCAGCCAGCTCCAGATATGGAGCAACAGAAACCACCCAAAATATAGCTTTAACAAAAAGCCAATCTGCATTAATATGCACATCCCATTTGCACCCAGATGAATTCTTAATGCTGGCGAAGAAGAAAAATCATAGCTTAACATAAACCAGTAGATGTAATAAATAATGAACAGCGTTAACAGCTTAACATTATAAGGAAACAGATGGAAAATCTTCCTCCAGAGATGATTGCATCTAGTATTAGAGAATGAGTTTCTGGACATGCACAGGGTGAACAGTTCAAGCTTGAATTACAATGAGGTTTATGACACTTTTTTGTTATAAATGTAAGGATTTCATGTCTTCCTCTTAGACAGCACAGCACAGCCATTACACCATTCATCTGTTTCACTGAAGACACAAAATGCCAAATGCAAAAGCTCAAGCTGTTAAAGCCTGCCCAGAACAATCAAATGAAGATCTCGCTCTGGGAGTGCCTTCACTGGGTTTAGAGTGTGCAGCAGAGCTACAACGCCATCCACTGTCTAGCACAGTGGTTTTCAACCACTGTGCCGCAACTAGTGTGCCGCGAGGCAGCCTCAGGTGTGCCGCGGGGCCAGAGGAGGCAGGCAGCAGTGCTGCTTTGACCCTCACAACACAGCCGGAAAAAGGAGCAGCCGCTGCTTTGCATCTCCTGCTGTGAGAAAGAGGAAGGCTACAACCCAATCCTCATTTACCTGGAAGAAAGTCCCATTGACTATTATGGGGCTTACTTCTGAGTAGACACGCCTAGGATTGGGTATGAAGTCCGTTGTTGCCTGCCCCCTGTCCTGATTGGGCAGCCAAAGGAGCCTGGAGGAGGTCTGGGCGGAGCGAGTGAGAAGGAGGGAGCCAGAGGCAGGCAAGCAGGTGGGAAGCCAGTGAGTCTGCTGAGGCCACCAACCCAAGAATGGGCTGGCTGACAGGCCACGAAAGTCCCTTCTCCTTGCCACAGTTGCCTGCAGCTCCCCAAAGTGACCCTCCCTGCCTTGCCTTTCAGAGGAAGGGCACTGGGCCACAATCCTATCCACACTTTCCTGGGAGTAGTAAGCCCCATTGACTATAATGGGACTTACTTCTGAGTAGACACGCCTGGGATTGGGCTTTTGGTAACACTTTTTTCTGAAATACAGGAGCAGGCAATTGGGGGAGGGGGAAGAGAGAATGTGAGGCAAGTGATTCTGGACCTTGGGAAGGTGGGGATGAGAGAGGGGAGGGACAGTAGGAGAGGTACTAACTGCAATTATGAGAGGAGGGGGGAATGTGCCTGTGGGGTGGGGTGGGGGAGAGGAGGAGAGAGAATTGCCTGCTCCTGTATTTGAGAAAAAAGAATGCAACCAAAAGCCCAATCCTAGGCATGTCTACTCAGAAGTAGGACCCACAGGCACATTTCCCTCCAATGCCCCCCCTAGTCTTTGGCTGCAATCCTAACCACACTTTCCTGAGAGTAAGCCCCATTGAACAAAATAGGACTTACTTCTGAGTAGACCTGGTTAGGATTGTGCCCTTTGTCATGTAATGATTTAATTGTATTAATTATATTAATTAAAAATTAATTGTAATGTAGCCATTTAATGTAAGTAAAAAAAACTGGGAGTGTGCCTTGACAATTTTAGTGCCTTGACAGTGCTGTGAGCTAAAAAATGTTAGCTTTGTGTTCTGAGGGAAGCAGAACCACAGCTTACAAGTTGGTTCAGGCGGCAGGTGTAGATTGCTGAGTCAGCAGAATCAGCAGGCACCTGGGACTGACACACTCTGGGTGTGACCAAGCCAGCACTGATTGGCTAAGCTGACTACATAAGGTTAGTCTGCTGGAGCTTCCAGTGCAGCAGTAGGGGAGTTGATGGAGATAACTGTGGAACTGCTGCCAGTGACTGAGGAGGCTGGATACTGTATGTATATGTTATTACTGACTTATGGACTGAACCTTTGACTGTGTATTGTTGGAAACTGATTTGGATTTGTTATACTTGGACTGACTGCTCTTCGTGTTGACTCTTGGACTGTTTACTGACTACTCTACTGGTGATATCCCTTGCTCAAATACATCTGCTGAAAGTACTCTGCTATATTTGCTGTTGTTCTTGCAACCTGCTCACATTGGGACAAAGCAGGGATCCTACACCAACCAAAAAAGGTTGAAAATGGTTGGTCTAGCAAAAGAAGCAGGAGAAGCTGAGCTTAACACTCACCAATCCTTAACAGCCCAATCCTATTGCTTTCCCCACTGCCAATGCAGGGGTGCCAAAATGGCGACTGCTGCATCCTGCTGTGGAAGAGCAGCCCAGGAGGTCTCCTCTGGGTAAAGGAACAATTGTTACCCTGGACAAGCCACTGCACTGTGAGGGTGGTCTACCTGGACCACCTGGTGTGGTCTACCTGGTCTACCTGGTGTGCCAGCTAATTAGATCTGGTGCAGGTCTGTGGGATCAGGTCCAGGAACATGGTTAGGATTTGGCAGTCATCCCTGCTGCATCCCCTGCTACATTGCTACTGCGTTCTGCCCTCCCCATCCCTTTTCCGCCCTCAAGCACCCCCTCCCATCCCCCTCCAAGTTACTGCCATCATAGCCATTGTGTTGCTCTGGAGCTCTGACCTTCCCACTCACACTCCAGCCCCATGCAGCTTAGTGCGCTGCTGGAGCACCTCTACAGCAGTCAGTGCCAGAGGAAGAGGAGTGCTGCGAGCAGGCAGCGGGTATAGGATTGGGCCATGAGTCACTGTATGCTTTAATGCAAGTAAAATATGCATGCAAAACATGCAAATTATTTTTTTACCCAGTGGGCAATTAGTCTGTGGAACTCCTTTCCACAGGATATAGTAATGTCATCAGGTCTAGATGCCTTTAAAAGGGGATTGGACAGATTTATGGAAGAAAAATCCATTATAGGCTACAAACCATGATGGGTATGTGCAACTTCCTGATTTTAGAAATAGGCTATCTCAGAATTCTAGGTGCAAAGGATTGGAACCAAGATGCAGATATCTTGTTGGGTGTTCCCTGAGGCATCTGGTGGGCCACTATAAGAGACAGGATGCAGACTAGATGGGCCTTTGGCCTGATCCAGCAAGGCTCTTATGTTTTTATGTTCTTCTGTAAAACTTATGTACCAGCAGATCTGTCCAACCTTAGCGCGACTAAAAATTTTGAACCAATCTCACCAGTATGTAATAAAGAAATGTTGCATTTGTGGGATTTTTCTGTATTTTTGGACACTTTCAACCTCCTAGAAGCCACTGTGAAGTTCAGCAGCTAAAAACTGTGGAAACATCATATTGAAGACAGTCTTTGTTTGAAAAAATGCCCATTCCATGATGGCCATGGGCTGGATGTGCCTTGATAACATAATCAATGCACTGCTGTAAATTTCCCAGACTGTAGCAAGTGGGCACTGGATGGGCAGAGGATAAGATGGTTATAGTGTCACTGAAGCAATGAACATGAATTTGGACAAACTCCAGAAGTTAGTGGAAGACCAGGCGGGGGGGAGGGGCCAGTGTGCTGTGATCCATAAGGTCATGAAGAGTCAGACATGATTTAATGACTGAACAACAACAGAGAAGAGTACCTACTAGCTCAACCACAAGAGAAATGACTGGAGATTCCTCGAGCAATGTAAGTAGTTTAAGCTAGTGACTGTTTATTCAGAATTGCCTAAAGGGATTGCATTATTTTGCTGGTTTTCTAGTTTATTCCAACTGCTACAAATTTGGGGGTAGTGAGCTGAGAGATCTAGTACAGTGTTTCTCAATATCTGTCCTCCGCTGTACCACTTCACATGGTCCATCTATTCAAAGTATCACTGGAAGTTACTGGCAATGACATCAACAGCAGTTACTTCCAGGCTGAGAGGCCAGATGCAAAGCGACAAACACCAGGATGGATGGGAAGGCTTTTCCTAGCACGGAAAAGCATGCTTTGGAGCTCTGCCCACTGAGCCAAGCCTTCTACCGCTGTTTGCGTTGCGTTCCTGGTCTCACTGCCTGGCAACAGGGGTCCAGGGATCCTGCAAGTACCACCAGACACCATCTCAAGTACCACTGGTGTACCTTACCACTGGTTGAGAAACACTGATCTAGTATAGTGGTAACCAACCTGTGGTATGTGTACCCCCAGGGGTACTTGCTAGGACCTTTAGGGGTACTTGAAAAAGAATTGAATAATGGTGAAAGAGGCAGGTCTGTACTAGAATGCCTTCTGGGGCTGGCATTAGTAAGACTTGCGGGGCTAATATGAGAGGCATAATTTATGGAAATAGGCTGCCAAGCAGTACGCAAATGAAAAAATATTGAAAACCACTGATCTAGTAGCATCCCAGCTCCGTTTGCTGGGCATTAATGGTTATTGCGTCCACTTGGTGAAAACTTTATGCTTTCCAGCCAAGCTCAGGGATTTTCTATCCACCTGCATGTTTTTTTAAATTCATCTTTCTTTCTCCATATTGTTTAACCCCCTCCCCCCTTTTTGTTTGTGCTTTTAATAAACTAGTTACATTTTGACCCTTTGTTTGCTTGGCCCATGTTCATAGGCAATTCAGTGGATTGTCATATATTTTTGCCCTGCAGATGCTGCTGTGGGTTTGAGATTTAATAAGGATCCCTGGAGTTCAGTGCTCCCCTGGGAGAGTTTCCACACACTCCCATGGCCAGTTCGGCTTGGTGTCTGTAGTCTGGGGTGGTGGCAGTGGATATGAACTATCAAGGCTTTCCCCTCATTCAGCTTCTGGTCCAGTAAAGAAGGAAGGGGGGCGGGTGCACTAACTGCTAGACACTACTCTCCTTGGCCAATCTGTCTTTTCTAAGGAGTCCCTTTCATTTACATTAGGTAGATATCCTGCTGGGGGTGGATGTTGGATGGCAGTGTGACATTTGTTAAGATGGTTAGCTAGAGGTGAAAAAGAATCTTAACATCTATATTAATGCACATAATTGGTTTATAATTCCTGGGTACTTGGGGGAGTTGGTCAGGTTTTGGTATTACCTTTATGTTAGCTTCACATAAGCTGGCAGGTGAGATTTTCAGTTCCATAATTCCCTGTGTCCATTTTGCTGCCAGGAGTGATGTCCAGTCCCTGTACCACACTACACTGAGGGCTTCAGGACCACTTAATTGTATGGTTTGTTTTCCATCAGTTGCACTGAGTGGGGCCTGAAGATACTCCTGCTGCTTTCCTGGGAGGGCTAGCATCTTGTCACTCTGAAGAAAAGTTTTTATTGCCTCACTCTGAGAGGTCTCTGTGTTTTCAGAAAACTCTGACTGAAAATGCTGGAATGAATTGTTAATGGACTTCACGTTCCTGTGAATCTGGGCTTGTGTGTCTCTGATACTGGAAATATTTGATCTATTTTTAATTTTGTTTAAGACTATGGGTCAGAAATCTGCCAGCCTTCTCTCCTGAGTCCCTGTCTGCCTGCCAGGTACAAGCTAATAGGAAGTCTGCCTGCTGGGCATGTATTTTATTCACACATCAGATTTTGGGGCCGAGACACTAGTACTATTTTTTTTCCATGTCTGAGCATAATTTGAGTTCCAGATCATTTAATGTTTGGTCCTTTGCCTGTTTTATATATGAGGTGAACAAAATAATCCCATCTCTTAAGTAGGCTTTTGCTGTGTTCCTTGGAAAAGATGCATCAATGTCTGGGTTGTCTAGGAACTTTTGAAGGTCTAGTTTAATTATTTGACTAAAACTAGTGCCATTCAGCAAGGGGGTGTTTAGTCTCCACTGAAGTATAACTTCTTCAGCAGTGCCTTCAGGGTTCACGGTCAAAGGTATTAGTACAGAAGCAACAGCCCAATCCTACCTATATGGTGATACAGCAGTATTGGCATGGGTTATACTACAACCCACGGGGCATTTGTGATTGCTGGAGGTCTCCTTGGGGTAAAGGGAGCATTTGACCCCTTGCCCTTGGGTAAGCCCCAGCAGCCACCACAGGCGGACCCAAGGGGGGCCATGGGTGCATGGCTCTCCCAAACTGTCTCGCCGGGGGGAGGGGCACCCACTTGGATGAGAAGCGAAGTTGGGCGCCAGGGAAATGCCCACTGGAAAGGACGTTGGTGGTGAGATTGCGCCCAGCAGAAACTCTGGCTGGTCCAAGGTCTTCCGAGACCTCAGAAAAACCATGTGGCCAGAAGGGGCAGGATTCCCCGACCTGGTGGCTGGGCCCATAAGGAGCCAGGCTGCTGAGGAGGGAGATCACTTCTTTGGGAGCTCCAAGGAGGTGACCTGGGAAGCCCTGCCCACTTCCCTTCCTAGGCCTGGCTCATGCCCATCCAAAATACAAATGCTGAAACCGCCCCTGGCAGCCGCAACAGGTGTCCTCCAGGGAGAAAGGTGGGGTAAAAACTGAATGAATAAACAAACTTGGACCTGCACCAGTGATATCACTACAAGTCTGCATTGATCCATGTAGGCAAATCAGGCCCAGTAAGGAGGTTGGGATTTGGCGTGCAATGCGACTGCCAAACCTGTCCCTACCTGAGCCCGTACTGCCCACCCCATGACCCATCTCCTCCCCGATCTGCCCTTCCCCACCTCATTCAAACCCCTCCCCATCCTCCTCCCACTCCTGCTCCTGGGTTACCTGCTCCAGCAGGCCGCTGTTGCTCTGCCACCATGTGCAGGAAGGCTCTGGTGCGTCGGCTTTCTGTGCTGCTGCAAAACCCTTTACGCTGCTTTTGCAGTAGCCAGTGCTGGTGGAACACATTTCACCAGTGCTGCCTTTCAATAGTATTGGGTCCTAAGCTCTGTATTATACTCTGGTTTATTGAGGTGGAAGTTTGAAAACTGTCTAAAAACTCACTTTGGTTCAACACATGTAATCCCTGTTGCTGTGTTCATTTGCCTCCAAACTCTTCATGGCAGAATTCTTCCTGTAAGTAATTTGGGCAGGTATAATTGCCTTGTCTGATGTTACACCAGCACTAGAAAGCATAATGATTGCCCTGGCAACATCCTTCTCTTCCTTTACCTTGCTCCTGCATAATATGTAGCAGCTTAAGCCTTTTGGACTCCTCTCTTCTGGAATTAATGTTTCCCTCTGCAACTAAAGGATCGTGGGACTTGTTCTTGCAAAATAAGCACAGATGAAGCTGAAATAAAGTAAAAAGAATGGAAAAATCAGGTCTTGCTAGCAAGTTAATACTAAACAGTATCATTAAGTGTTGTTTTTTTTTAATTACTGAAGTGTTAAATATTTTGAATATTTTGTTTTTTAACCCCTATCCTTCAAGAAGTGCTCTAATCAATTGCCCGTGAAACAAAAGCACAAATCATATTGGTATTATTGCAGTGCGAAAGTGGGTCAGAATATTTTCCAGGATAAACATCTTACAGTCTGTATTAAGAAGTATGTAGGTCAGCACTTGCCCAAGCATTTAGGTATCTGCGGATGAAATAATGTCAAATGCTTTTGTTTGCCTCATAAGTTGATTTTTCAGTCTCTAAGGGCACAGTCCTAACTTTCCAGCACCATGGTGAGGGCAATGCAGCTCCAAGATAAGGGAACAAACATTCCCTTACCTTGAGGAGGCCTCCATGGCTGCCGCCCAACTGCAGAACACAGCATATTCCCCATTGGCACAGCTGTGTCAGTGCTGGAAAGTTGGTTAGGATTTGGGCCTAAATAAATTGGACAAACGATGGTGATAATGCAGCAAGGAGTCTATGGTTTTAACTGAAAAGAACCAAATGCATGGAAATCCAAGGGTTTTATAAACACCAGGAGCTGCCAGGTCTAGCTCAGCCCTAGTTTGGGCTAGTGGGTACTTTGAACAAAATACGACTTGCACATTCTCTTGCCCCAAGTTTTGCAAGCAAACCATTAGGCAGGCATCAGTTTTCATGTGATGACTTTACAGGTGCTATGATTGTGGCCCATACTACAAAGTACAGGAAGCTATCCATCATTACCCCAAGATCTCTTTCCTGATTCATCACTAACACCTCACATCCTATCAGTGTTGTCAAAGAAGTGGGAGGAGGCTCTCAGCATCTGCAGGCTGATCCAGGACAGCAGCAGCTAGTGGTTAGCATGCTCACTCCCTTCCTGTTATTCTCTCTCCCCACAAGGGACACACAGCTGAATGGGGAAGGCCTTGGTAGAATGTACTCACTGCCACCAGCCATCAGGTCAGGCAGAGAAGGGTGTCTGGCTAAAAAAAAACCCTCCCAGGAAAATACTGGACCTCACAGTAGCACTTGAAGAGTGAGGAGACGTGACAATCTACTCTATTTCCCATATCAGGAACCAGGCAAAACAAGGGATAAAATATAACCTGTTTTACTTACAAGATTAAACAACAGGATTAAACAAAATAGCGAAACAACAAGGCAAGTTGGAAAAGGTGGGGTGCAAAGAGTTAATACTTACTTACTTAATGGGGTGAGATTACCACTGATGGAACTCCAGCTACCAATCTGACATTGGGAAGCATTTATAACTGGGTTGAAGAAATGACAATGCTAAAAGAACAGAATTTCCAAGCGCATCACTATACTTTTCATGTCTTATCTGAGTTACCTTCAAAACAGCATTTTCATTTCTTCTTCACTCACCATCTGTGAGTGGGTGCTTTTCTTGGTGGCTCATGATGTGGTCAGACTGCACTGTATGGCATGTCACTTTTTGCGACAGCTGCGCTGCCTGAATGTGAGCTCTGTTGGCACAGTGGCCCATTATGACTGGGCAAAATTCCCACCAAATTCAATGGCTAAGGTTTGCATCCAGTGCAAACCCAAATTCGAAAAGCATTGTAACAGGTGGCTCATTTATGAATGGTGCAAGGAAAATAAATGCAGGTCCTAATATGAACATCACTAATGCATGCTCTTAAGCACCCTGGAAATATATCTTTCCTTTTGCACTTTAAGAGGAAAAGGATTAAATATGTTAACATTATCTGTTATGTATGTAAGTTATGCAGGATCGAAATCCTGCATAACTGATTGGCCAACCATAAGTCTGGGCCAATCAGGTGATGGATCAGAATCCTACCATCCAATTGGCCCTCTAGTTAATGTAAGTTCTGGCCAATCGGGTGATGGATTGAAATCCTACCATCCAATTGGCCCTCTAGTTAAGGTTTCAATTGCACCAATCACGGGAAATCTGGGCAGAGTTAAAGGCTATAAAAAGTCAGGGGTTTGCATTGTATTTTGCTAGGTTCTGTTCTGAAGATGGATAAATGTATTGAGCTGTTATCACTATGCCTTCCTTTATTCACATGGACCCACTATATAACATTATCTACCTTTCACTTTTTGTGACGTTAGAGTTGAACACACAAGACTGTATCTCTTTTCATTATTGCAGCTGCAGCAGCTCCCCAAAGGCATTAACATACATAGTTAAGACAAAGAATAGACTCCAATCTGATTACTATTCAGATCACCAGCAACTCTTAGCCTACCCGAGAAACAAGACATTAGTAGAGACATAAAGAACTCTTGCTGTGGACTGAACAAGTTCTTGTGGCCTCCATTCTGAGAAGATAATGGCAGTATCATTGTTATGCTGTGGAAACTGTGCCAACTTAGTCAATAATTCCTAAGAAAGCACAACCACTGCTGCCCAGGGGTGTACATTTCCTGTGTAATTCAAAATTCAACACTCTGCTCAGCAGCACTCACTTGCCCTGGTATATGATATTCATCATTTGTAACTCACATTGGCATATGTGTGTATGTACCTGCCAATATCTCTAAGTAATGCAGAGCAATCATAAGACGATGAATGTACAATGTGTAACTTGCAGTGAAGAAGGAATGGGTATACAGTATTGTGGTTTCTCTGCCAATGCTGAGCAGGCTGCAGTAGAAGATGGAAGAACAAATGAATCATCCTGTTAAGAAGCTTTGGAAGTTCTTCTAATGCATTTTCTGGAACTTTTAGAAAGGCAGAACGCTAATCGTCCCAGGGTTCTGTAGTATCTTGGCACTGTTGCTTTAAAACCAACATCCATGGTAATGACTATCATTTCATTGCTATTGTGTGCTACATATGGAGGGGGGGTCCTAGGCAGAGTGCTGTTTGATGTGCCGCCCATGTGGATTGATCCTAATGGGTTTACCGGAGTGCCAGGGCCTGTCCACCTAGCCGGCTTACTGACATAGTAGCTCACACATGCTTATATGATACTGCCATACCTGTCTCTAAGTACAAATCAAGCATCCAGAAATGTAAAGACCTGAAACTAAAGGAGCAAACAGAAGCTAAAAGGACACCATTCCATACTTCAGATTTTTTCCAAAACTGGAGCCAACACACATGCATTTAGTCGCAGTACAGATACATATTACTCCACCAAAGGCAGTATCATTCATTATTATTCACCGTGTGTGTGTGTGTGTGTGTGTGTGTGTGTGTGTGTGTGTGTGTGTACACGAGGTGAATAATAATGAATGATTATATATATCATAATATATATATTACTGAGTGGTATTTAAGGAAGGGAAATGGCTATATTTTCTTGACTGCTTTTGGAGCTGTTGCTGTTCAGTTTAGGGAAGCCAGGACAGAAACCCATGTAGGTCATGCCAGCCTCATACTCTTGGAGCTAATCAGCCCAATGGTGTGACAACACTGATGAACCTCCCTTGGTACATCTTTGATGTATGAGTTGTGAGGAGCCAAGAGCAGAAAAAGTACTTACTCCCTGGCTCAGAATTGAGCTATTAAGTCTCATGATATGTTCTGTGGCATGATCTGTGTTTTCTGGGTCACCAGTATGGGAATATAGAAGGCAAGCCAGGCATGGGAATATGGAAGGCAGAGCCTGGCTTTCAGTCCACAAAGTGAGAATACCTACACTGTGTGATGCGATTTGGTGAGCAGTTCTAGATCCTTACCTAATCAATAGTTATATGACTAAATTAAATCCCGTCACCTTGCGTACATTTTTGGTTCATGCGCGCAATGTATGGCAGTTCTGTACACATTGGTTAGTGTCAAGATGCCTCAAGTTTTCCCCATTGCATTGAATGTCATGGGACAATGTATAGGGGAGAATGACTGCAATCCCAAGCATACTTGGGATTTCAGTTCAGCCTAGAAGTCAAGAGGGTTTCTGTAAGGCCAAAAGGACAATTAAATCCATCACAAGTGCCAGTTGGTCTTGTTGCACTCTAAGGGCCCAATCCTATCCAACTTTCCAGCACCAGTGCAGGCACAATGCAGCTCCAAGGTAAGGGACTAAATGGTCCCTTATCTTTTGGAGACCTCTGTGACTGCCTCCCCACCACTGGATGCAGTGCACACCCCATTGGCACAGCTGCACTGGCACATTGGATAGGATTGGGCACTAAATCAGGGGCCACCAAACCCCAGGCTGGGGGTCAGCTGCAGCCCACAGAGAGCCTCTATCCAGCTTTAAAATCTCTACAAAGGACTTCACACTATTGTAGTAGAGAAATATAACCCTCCAATCTGAGAGGCTTACTTTTTTTTTTTAAACCACATAGTTATGAGTTTCACAGTGCAATATTTTCTAATGTCAACCTCCTTCTGAACATGCACAAACATACTTGGCTAAGCATGAACCTTCCTAGAAAATAAAGAATGGTGATGGGTATTTATCCATAGCATATGCTACTGTTTACATTGGTTAGTGTCATTCAGTGCAGTGGGACCAGATGCTGCTAATGTAGTCTGCCATCCTTTATTTGAAAGATATTGTTCCCATGCTCTGTAATCTAATGTGTTGACTAAAATATGCTCAAATGCATTTTTCATTCTTATCACCTTGGAATTTTCTATGAAGCCTGAGTCATGCTTATCTGCCACTTCAGATTTTAGACTTTGCTGTGGTCAGAATGCTTCCCTGCGGACACAAAGACCAGCTCCTTGGTTTTACCTGTCTGAAGGGCACAATCTGACATTCAAAAGCCAGCAGAGAGCTGGCTATTCATTGCTGTAGTTTGTCATAATCCCACACCCTCCTCAGGGATACAAGACTGTCTGTTTTCTAATTAAAGATCCAAATGCATCTTTTTCTGCCACCATCTTTTGACAAATTGTACTCTTACTGGACTCTATGAGTTTCATGGGAAGCTTTTGCTATTTTATCACCCCGAAAAGTGCTAGTGTGATGGATATTATTGTTCTTTTTAATTTCATGTGTTAGCTGCTTGAGGTTCCTGTCTTAGATTTCCACAAAGGCAGCATAATAAAAAATAAACACTACTGTTTATACTACCCTCTTCTGGACTGCTTGCACATTTACATGTATTTGGAATTATTTATTATATTTTTAATTAGGCAATTGCACAAATGTCTCTAAAATACCTACTACCAGGATAACTGTATTTGGCTTTAACTTAGAATTTCTAGATATGATGAGGCCTGTTTCCATGATCAGGGCTAACTGGGTTGTTGATTCATGATTGTTTACATAAATCAACACCATAAATCTACACATAGAAGGGCTTTCGGTATGTGGTGGTCAAACACTATTATTCATTATCTCAAGTTTTCGTGAGAAAAATCCTACCTCCCACTCATTCCTGCCTATCAAAGAGATAACCTTGATCTTACTTACATGATCATTTATTTATCCTACGACAAGCAGGAGGTGATATAAGAGGAGATAGAGGAACTGCTTGTCAAATTTGCAGAGCACACAAAGCTGGGGGTTGGTGGTTCACTAATATCCTGGAAGTCTTAGTTAGGGTTCAAAATGATCTTGATAGGCTCAGTGATTGCACTAAAACCAGCAAGATAATGGTCAATAGACACAAATGTAAAGTCCTGCACACTGGAGCAAAAAATAAACAAATTACAGATGTGCTAGTACAGGATGTGGGGATCCTGGCTTGGCAGCAGCCTGTTTAAGAAAGATCTAGGTGTCTTACAGTGCAATCCTATGCACGTCTACTCAGAAGTGAGTCCCATTGAATTTAATGGGGCTTACTCCTGGGTTAGTGGCATGTATAGAATTGTAGCCTCAGTGGACCACAAACTGAACTTGAGTCAGCGGTGTGATGCGGCTTTAAAATAAATAGTGCATTCCTGGGTTGCATGAGCAGAAACAGATCATGTTGCAGAACAGATCATGAGACATAACAGTTCCACTCTCTTCTACCCTGATGAGACCTTACTTGAAATATTGCATCTAGTAATGGGCACTATATGTAAAAAGGAGTTGGAGCAGGTTTAGAGGAGAGCAACTACAAAGTTGTAAGATCGTAAGATGGTGCAAGAAACCAAGTTCCATAAGGAACGAAAGTGCTATATGTTTAGCTTGGAGGAGCGAAGCCTAAGAATGGATATGACAGGCACAGGTCTCATGGAGCAATTTTGGCAACCTCCAGAGTAGCACTGAGAAGGACCATGTTCACTTCTGTGAATCTGTGCTTCTCCCCTTAGATCATCCACCCCTGCAACATGCTGTACGTGTGAGGTAGGTTCCTTCCACCTGCCAGCAACACTGGGAGATGAGGCTACAGTATAAGCCTTCCATCCAGCTGAGTGTCTTGTCAACCAACAGCCCTCTCACTGAGCTACCTAAGGAGTGAGATGGAGAGAGGCAGCATCTTGCTGGAAATCCTTGCTTCACATCTCTCCCTCTCTTATCCACACATCACCATTTTCTTGCACAACACACTGAAGCTTTGTGTGGGGAGCACCATGGCTGAGTAAGGGTGCAGATACAGGAGGCTGATTGCATTTTGGCTAAAGAACTAGGCAGATTCTTTAGGTGGAAAGGTGGTTCATTAGAAATTAGGCAGGTGGAAAGGGTTCCTTAGAAATTAAAAAAAATGGGAAAAAGAAAAAACCAGTCATAGTAGTAGTAGTAGTAGTTGTTGTCATAGCCATAGTAGTAGAAGACTAATTAGGTATTCTTTTTGCTCTCTTTCCTTCTTTTGATGTGAGTATCTTTGAAACTGGAAAGGTCACTGAGCTTCATCTTGCCTCAATTGTCTGACCAGAGCCCTTTGCCATTTACAATGCATCCTTTCATTGCTGAACAAATGGACTCGGTGGGACAATATTGGAGGAGTGGGAAAGGTCTAATATATTTGCTAAGTGTCAAAGTTTTACCCAAGTAGTGCTGATTTTTCCATCATAGGTCACTGATTATAGTACTTTGGGTGGCAGTGGAAAGCCAGATAAACCAGAAACCTTGGATTTAAGCTCATGTAGTGAGTCATTTAAGTCAATGAGGAGAAACAGATTTAAACTCAAGATCTTTCAGGTCCTTGCATAAGTGGGCGGCATAGTTTTCCACCTAGTGGCATCCATAGTCCAGCTATGGGTCCACTGCCAACTGGAGACACTGGATACCAACCCTGACCACCACTATTGTTAGTCCTGAGCATATGCTCAGACATGATATTTCAGCAAAGGGGAATGACTGTAAGGTTTCATTGTCCCAGAAATCATCAGCTCAGCCCATGCAGAGTAGGGACTTGATCCAATAATGCAAACCTCACCTACTGCATGCTGCTGCTGATTCCTTTTACCCTGTCAGCCCCCTGATCTCTACAATAAGCAGCAGTGAAACTGGTTGTGGGGAGATAACATCAGGTCATCTTGCTAGTCCAACTCTGCAAGAGAAGTTGCTAGCACCAGGCTTCAACTGCCATATATGGAGAAGGAGAAAAATAAGCCCCACAAATGAGGGAAAGTGGGGGGAGGGGAGAAGAGGGTGCAGCTGACTGCCAGTATCTTCTCCATTGTCTGCAAAAACCTTGAAGTCATATTTCATAGAATCATAGAGTTGGAAGCAGCCTAATAGGTCATCTAGTCCAACCCGCTGCCTTAGGCAGGAAATCCTCTTAGAGTATCTCCAACAGGTGCTTGTCCAGCCTCTGCTTGAATATCTCTAGTGAGGGAGAGTCCACCACCTCTCTCGGCAATCTGTTCCACTGCCAAACCACCCTGACCATCAGGAATTTTTTCCTGATGTCTAATCGAAATCTCCTCTCTAGCAGTTTGTACTCACTGGTTCTAGTTCTACTTTCAGAGACAGCTGAGAATAAATTATTCCCTTCTTCCATATGACAGCCCTTTAGGTATTTGAAGAGAGCTCTCATATCCCCTCTCAGCCTTCTCTTCTCCAGGCTGAACATGCCAAGTTCCCTCAACCTTTCCTCGTAGGGCTTGTCCTCCAGCCCCCTGATCATACTCGTCGCTCTCCTCTGAACCTACTCCAGTTTGGCTGCATCTTTCTTAAAGTGGGGTGCCCAGAATTGGACACAATACACCAAGTGAGGTCTAACCAGTGCAGAGTAAAGCGGAACCAAAACTTCCCTTGACTTGGAAGCTACGGTTCTGTTAACGCAGGCTAAAATTGCATTTGCCTTCTTTGCAGCCATTTCACACTGCTGACTCATGTTCATCCTTGGAGATCCACTGCAACTCCAAGATCTGGCTCACATGTAGTGCTGCCAAGCCATGTATCTCCCATTTTATACCTGCATCTTTGGTTGTTTTTGCCCAAGTGCAGAACTTTGCATTTATCCCTGTTGAACTTCACCTTATTCATTTCAGCCCAGTACTCCATTTTGTCTAGGCCTTCCTGAAGGCTTCTACTGTCTTCTATTGTGTTTGCTACTCCTCCCAGTTTGGTGTCATCTGCAAATTTGATGAGGCTCCCTTGTATCCCCTCATCCAGGTCATTGATGAAGATATTAAAGCGAACTGGGCCCAAAACAGAGCCCTGGGGTACCCCATTCAAAACCGCCCTCCAGGTTGACACGAAGCCATTGACAAACACCCTCTGTGTATGGTCGTCCAACCAGTTGCGAATCCATCTAACGATTGTATCATCAAACCCGTATTTTACCAACTTGCTGTGTCATGTGGGACCTTGTGGGACCTTGTCAAATGCTTAACTGAAGTTAAGATATATTACATATACCTCATTCCCACAGTCCAGTAAGCTAGTAACCTGATCAAAAAACCTGATCACCATACCTCTGAATATTCCAAAGTGCTCAGGTTTAGTCACTGAAATCCAAAATGTTCCATCTTAAAATTATCAGGTGTCTGAGCACTTGGATAGGATAGTCAATATGAACTCTGAAATGTGCATGCATTTAAATGACTACATAAATTAAAAAATGCTCAGTTTCATAAGGTGTGGGGGAGCAGTAATGACAAGTGGCAAATCTGCTCAAAATTATAATTATGCTATTTGCATACATGTGGTTACCATGGGAAATATTGCTAAATTTATTATCCATCAAATTGCCATTCTTTGTTACTGACATTATAGGTTGAGTCTCATTATTCGAGCGGGTTCTGTTCCCAGAACTCACTTGGATGGCAAAAGAAGGCACTATAGCAAATCAGTTTTAAAAACAAAGTCTCGTCCCTCCGGGTGATTTAAAAACAGGCTTGCTAACCTTTTGAAATACACACAGAGGCAATTAGGTGCTTAGACTTCACTAGGAGACAGCAATTTCTCCCTTCACCAGGAACCCCAGAGAGGGGGAAAGAATGGAGAAGGTGATAATCTCTGCCATTTAGCCTTATTTCACATGCTCAGGGGGAAGCCTGCAGAGAGGATGATTGATGGCTTGTCAGGCGGCTGCCCTCTCTGGCATTATTAAAGACTGTTTTCCTTTAATGTAAAGGGCCCTTCTCATCAGCTTTGAGACAGAAAAATCTGTGGATACTTAGGTTATACCTGTAATCACTTGTATGACTGTCTCTCTGCAACAGTAAAAAGCAGTTTTTTAAACTGTGATTTTAAAGGGATGCAATGCATTTTTTCCCTTCTCCAGGGATCAGCACATTCCTTGTCATTTGCAGGAGCCATTCATGTTGAGTCAAATCTGTGTATAAAAAATCTGTGTGCAACAAGGCTGGACCTGTATATTATTATTATGATAGTCAGGACTGCAACCCTGAATGGGGAGTAAGCTCCATTTAACTTCATGGAAATTATTTCTGAGTAAACATGCTTAGAATTGCCCTGCCAGTAATGGTAATGTTCAAAGAACAGTATACACATGAACACTAGACTGCTTTTCTCCAGGTTGGACTAAATCAGTGTTTCTCAACCAGTGGTGCAGGTACCACCAGTGGTACTTGAGGTGGTCTCTAAAGTGGGACCTTGGACACCAGCCGCCTGGCAGCACGACCAGGAACATGAAGTAACAAACAGAAAGGAGGCTCAGCTTGGCAGGCAGAGCTCCAAAGCTTGCTTTTCCATACTCAAAAAAAACCTTCCTGTCCACCCTGAGCCTCTTTCTGGTGTTTGTCACATTGCATCTGGCCTCCCAATCCATGTCATCACCAGTTACGTCCGGTGGTATTCCAAATCAGTGGATCATGTGAAGCGGTACAGCAGAGGCCAAATGTCAAGGAACGCTGGACTAGACAAAAAACCAGCAAACAAAATAAGTCCAGCTGCTCTTATTGATTTATAGACCTACTGATCTATACTAACCACAAATGTATACAACAGATAAATAGCTCAGTCACCTCATAAAATTCAGGTTCATCTATAATCATCAGATTTATCCCGCAGATCTCAAAAACACCGATCCTGCAATCTCTTTTCAATCTCTTGAAAATGGGTCTGTATCTTTAAAACTTTAGAAAACAATGTCTATATAAAAGCTAGGCACATTTCGACTTTCAGCCTCCGTCATCCAAAAGGTATCTGCCAAATCAATTATACTTCCAAACAGGACAGCTGTGGAACACAATATATGTACATAATATACTGTACATCACCTTCATTTGATATTGACCATTGCTTTGGCTTAGAGAGTACGATGTGGGCTGTTGTGTGACCTCTTACTCATATGCATTTTCTCAGTGGTAGCCAGCTGAGCCACAGGCATGCCCTTGTAAATCCTTTTAATTAAAATGCCTTCTTTTGCAAAGGTCATAGTACTAGGACAATGACTTGCCTCTGCATGTTTTTGTATTCTAGACCGTCTCATGGTAAATTTAATGGTGTAAAAAGCTTTATTTCATCATTACAGGGCAAGTGAGACTAGCACTCCTAGCAAAGTAATTGATTTTAGAAAATGATTCTCTGCCACCTTTCAGTGGAAAGAAAAATATGTTTCTGCTGCAGTTGATTTAACTTGTGAACTATTCATTGCTAGTGACTGTAGTGACCTCCTGTGGTGATTACTGAACAGTGTCTCTTGTTTTTTGCTTTCACAATTTAAGGCTGCAATCCTATACACACTTTCCTGAGAGTAAACTCCATTGAATACAGTGGGACTTGCTTCTGAGTGGACATGCATAGGATTGTGCTCTAAGATAGAATTTTCAAATGTCTGATACATTGGACAATGTGTTCTTTCTGAGTTTCAGTCACAGATCCTTTTAGATCAGTCTTTTAAAGCTTTCACGTTTAAAAAGATACACTAACATTTTCTCAGTCAGCTCTCAGAAACAGTGAGCAGGCATTTTCCTGGCAACTGCAAGACAGACTGGTAAATACAAGCAGAACATCCCTAATTTAAAAAATGCAAAATTCTAAATACTCCCAAATCCGAAACCCCTGCTAACTGGGTAAGAGGCACTCTTTCAAGTGGGTGCTCCTCTTTTTAGCAGGGGAAGAGTAACTAGCCCACCTCACCACAGCAGTGTCTTTTCTAGTGGATTTCTGCTGGTGTTCTTTTGTATCTTTTTAGACTGTGAGCCCTTTTGGGACAGGGAGCCATTAGTTATTTGATTTTTCTCTATAAACTGCTTTGTGAACTTTTAGTTGAAAAGCGTTATATAAATACTGTTAATTAATAATAATAATTTTCCGCACCGACATGACACCGCAAGAAATGCTTCCCTGGTCCTGAGCATTGAAATGGATCTGGCTTTGCAGAACACCCCACATCCCCAAGCAGGCAGGAATCAAGAAGTAAAAGGCTGCACATTCCAAAAATCCCATGCCCTGATAGGTGACTCCAGCACGCTTGGCAAGAGGAGGAAGTTCTAGAAACTAAACCACACTCACCCACCTCCCCATAAATCTCAACCTGTCAGTGACAAACAAAGCAATGTTTTCCATGTTTCCTATCCCAACCCACACAATTCTGAGCTTGGACTTCACCCGAGTCTGGCAGAAGCCTGAGAAAACTGCTGCTACCCACTCAGTGGCTTCTGCTACTCATGTTGTGACTAGATTCCATAACCAGCACCTTTGCAAAAAGTCCCAGCACTCCACCAGTGCACTGTTCCAGTTTCAACACCTCTAACACACCTGCAGCAGTATATGTTGTATATAATTACATATATTGTACATGCAAATATTCCAAAATCTGAAACAAAAAATCCAAAATCCGAAACACTTCTGGTCCTAAGCATTTAGGATAATAAGGGATACTCAACTCATATTGTCTTTTAGTGTCCCACCATCTTCTCTGCCCAGAGAGGCAGGATTTGGAGCTTTCAGGGCAACAGTGCTGCATTTGGATAACACCACTACTGATATTTGGCTGAAAAAGGTGACTCAGTGCTAAAGATATCCCTTCAGAAGAATAGATCCATCTAACTTCACTTCTCAAACCATACTTTGGCTCTTTTTTGTGACACATTGTTGTGCCAATCATAACAAACATAGAGAGGGGAGTTTGCAACAGATGTGAGGACTGCATGGCGACTTGCCTGCCTGGTGAGAAGGTTACAGACATCACTTCTCATCTAGACAGGCTGGTAGATAGTGTTGGGGAGGAAGTAGTGGTTGTGGTGCATGTCGGCACCAATGACCTGGGCAAGTGTAGCCAGGAGGTCCTGGAGGCCAAATTTAGGCTATTAGGTAGGAACCTGAAAGCCAGGACCTCAAAGGTAGTGTTCTCGGAAGTGCTACCTGTTCCACGCACAGGGCCAGCTAGGCAGGCAGAGATCAGGGGTCTCAATGCATGGATGAGACTGTGGTGTAGGGAGGAGGGGTTTAGATTCATTAGGCACTGGGGAATATTTTGGGACAAGCGGGGCCTGTACAAGAGGGATGGGCTTCACTTGAACCAGAATGGAACCAGACTGCTGGCGCATAACATTAAAAAGGTGGCATAGCAGCTTTTAAACTGATCTCTGGGGAAAAGCCGACAGGAGCTGAGGGGCATCCAGTTCAGGACGCCTCATCCCTATGGGATGAGGATGGGGAGGTTAGAGAACAACAAGGTAAAGACAGAGTAGGAGAAGAAATTGGGAATGGTAGCAAGATGGGATGTGATAGACAGTTTGGCACAATGAGAGGATGCAGGGATAAAGGAGCTAATACGCAGCCCATCCTGGGGCATTCCATGTACAAATGCTCTTATGCAAATGCCCAAAGTCTCTGAGCAAAGATGGGAAAACTGGAATGTCTGGTGACTATGGAAAATATTTATATAGTGGATATAACAGAAACCTGGTGGAATACGGAAAATCAGTGGGATACCGCAATCCCAAGCTATAAACTCTACAGGAGGGACAGGGAGGGGCATGTTGGAGGTGGGGTGGCTGTTTAAGTTAAGGAAGGGATAGAATCCAGCAAAGAAGGCAGGTCCAACTCCACCATAGAATCTCTGTGGGTTAAATTACCAGGCCTGAGGAGCGATGTACTAGGGGCGTACTATCGTCCTCCAGACCAGAAATCAGAAGGGGACCTTGAAATGAGGAAACAGATCAGGGAGGTGACAAGGAGGGACAGGGTTGTAATCATGGGGGACTTCAATTATCCTCACATCAAGTGGGTCAATTTGTGTTCTGGTCACGAAAAGGAGACCAGATTTCTTGACATGTTAAATGACTGTGCCTTAGAGCAGCTAGTCATGGAGCCCACCAGAGGAAAGGTGACTCTGGATTTATTATTGTGCGGTACTCAGGACCTGGTTAGAGATGTCAATGTTACTGAGCCGTTGGGAAACAGCGATCATGCTGCAATCTGTTTCGACGTGCACGTCAGGGGAAGAATACCAGGCAAATCTCTCAAAGAAACCCTTGACTTCCAAAGAGCAGACTTCCCTGAAATGAGGAGGCTTGTTAGAAGGAGGTTGAAAGGGAAGGTAAAAAGAGTCCAATCTCTCCAGAGTACATGGAGGCAGTAATAGAGGCCCAGCAGAAGTGTATACCGCAAAGGAAGAAGGGCTCGACTAAGTCCAGGAGGGTGCCCGCATGGCTAACCAGCCAAGTTAGAGAGGCCGTAAAGAGCAAGGAATCTCCCTTCCATAAATGGAAGTCTTGCCCTAATGAGGAGAATAAAAAGGAACATAAACTGTGGCAAAAGAAATGTAAGAAGGTGATACGGGAGGCCAAGAGAGACTACAAGGAACACATGGCCAGCAACATTAAGGGGAATAATAAAAGCTTCTTCAAATATGTTAGAAGCAGGAAACCCGCCAGAGAAGCGGTTGGCCCATTGGAGGGAAAGGGGACATAAAAAGAGATTGCAGAAAAATTAAATGAGTTCTTTGCACCTGTCTTCATGGCAGAAGACCTTGGGCAGATACCGCTGCCTGAATGGCACCCCCTGACCAAGGTATTAAGTCAGATAGAGGTTAAAAGAGAAAATATCTGGACTTTCAGAAGGCGTTTGACACGGTCCCTCACCAAAGGCTACCTAAAAAGCTCCACAGTCAGGGAATTAGAGGACAGGTCCTCTTGTGGATTGAGAACTGGTTGGAGGCCAGGAAACAGAGAGTGGGTGTCAATGGGCAATTTTCCCAATGGAGAGAGGTGAAAAGTGGTGTGCCCCAAGGATCTGTCCTGGGACCGGTGCTCTTCAACCTCTTCATAAATGACCTGGAGACAGGGGTGAGCAGTGAGCTGGCTAAGTTTGCAGACGACACCAAACTTATCTGAGTGGTGAAGACCAGAAGTGATTGTGAAGAGCTCCAGAAGGATCTCTCCAAACTGGCAGAATGGGCAGCAAAATGGCAGGTGCATTTCAATGTAAGTAAGTGTAAAGTCATGCACACTGAGGCAAAAAATCACATATAGGCTTCACATATAGGCTAATGGGTTCTGAGCTGTCTGAGACAGATCAGATCTTGGGGTGGTGGTGGACAGGTTGATGAAAGTGTCGACCCAATGTGCGGTGGCAGTGAAGAAGGCCAATTCTATGCTTGGGATCATTAGAAACGTTATTGAGAACAAAACAGTTAATATTATAATGTCATTGTACAAATCGAAGGTAAAGTCACACCTGGAGTATTGCGTCCAGTTCTGGTCACCACATCTCAAAAAGGACATAGTGGAAATGGAAATTGTGCAAAAGAGAGCAATGAAGATTATTACTGGGCTGGGGCACCTTCCTTATGAGGAAAGGCTACGGCGTTTGGGCCTCTCCAGCCTAGAAAAGATACGCCTGAGGGGGGACATGATTGAGACATACAAATTTATGCAGGGGAAGGATAAAGTGGATAGAGAGATGCTCTTGCACTCTCACATAACACCAGAACCAGGGGACATCCACTAAAATTGAGTGTTGGGAGAGTTAGGACAGACAAAAGAAAATATTTCTTTACTCAGCATGTGGTCAGTCTGTGGAACTCCTTGCTGCAGGATGTGGTGATGGCATCTGGCCTAGATGCCTTTAAAAGAGAATTGTACAAGTTTCTGGAGGAAAAATCCATTACGAGTTACAAGCCATGATGTGTATGTGCAACCTCCTGATTTTAGAAATGGGTTATGTCAGATGCAAGGGAGGGCACCAGGATGCATCTCTTGTTACCTGGTGTGCTCCCTGGGGCATTTGATAGACCGCTGTGAGATACAGAAGCTGGACTAGATGGGCCTATGGCCTGATCCAGTGGGGCTGTTCTTATGTGCCTCAGTGGCCTCCCACAGTTGCAATTCACAGGGCAACAAGATGGGGGAATCCAAAGTACCATGGACTGGAGGTCTGAAAAGGGGCCCAGGGCCCAATGATGTTGCATTTTAGCCAGTCCACCCTTGCTGGGGGACCTTGAAAATTTTTTTCACCAGCCCCAAACCCACTCTTGATTACTCTAATCACTGATCTAGGCCACATTCGGAGGTTTTCAATTTGATCAGAAATGCATTACAAGGTCTTAACAATAAATATTAATCAAATAACAAGGGAGGTCACTTCAGGTTGGGAGGCTGCAGCTTGCCTCATGTTAAGATGAATTAATATCTCCTTTGGTTCCCTCAAAGTACCTAACAACAGGGGCAAGTTTGGTTAATATACTGACTGTCCATTATCTATAATGCATGAGTAGACTTGACCCATTATATCCAGTTCCATTCTGAAGCAAAATTACAGTGCAAGAAAAGCATAGACTTGTTGACCTGTGGTTGGGAAGAGAAGCTTTTTGAATCTGATGATTTTTATAGCACTCTTCAGAAACAAAATTGCTTTGCAGTTCTTTACTCCTTTGTCCTTCTGAGGTAGGTTGGCCTGAGAGCAGCATGATCATAGTGTCAACAAGCATGTGGCTAGGATATAAGCCATTAGATCCTTGGATTTCTGAAAAGCTTTTGACAGATTCCCTCCCCAGTGGCTCCTTTAGTGACAACTAAACGTAGTCGTGATGGGATAAGAGGATGGATTTTCCTTTGGATCAGCAAGTGCTTAAAGATCAAGACGTAGACGGGAGTAGTAAACATCCTTGCAATGGAGGGAAGCAAGCAGTGTGGTTCTCCAAGGAGTTGTGCTAGGATTAGTGCTTTTTTAACTTGCTCGTAAATGATCTGGAGTTAGGGTGAACAGCAAAGTGGTCAAGTGACACCAAATTATTCTGGCTGGTGACAATCCAAACAGCCTGCAAATAGTTCTCAAATGACTCTAAACAGGATAAATAGGTAATTATATGACAGATGAGGTCTGTTGTCTTTTAAAAATTGTGTCCCATTTTTATTTCCAAAGGAAACACATAGCAGGTCGTAG
Organism: Tiliqua scincoides; assembly: GCF_035046505.1. Classification (NCBI taxonomy): domain Eukaryota; kingdom Metazoa; phylum Chordata; class Lepidosauria; order Squamata; family Scincidae; genus Tiliqua; species Tiliqua scincoides. Next base: position 90,702,485 of record NC_089823.1, read on the forward strand.
AATATGTAATTAAATTTGGTATAAGGCATAATCAAATGATTACACAAACATCAATAAAACCTAAGCCCCAAATAACAGAAGAATAAACAAAGGACCACCAAAAAAAACTCACCAAAAGCAGCAGCTTACCATATTCAAAACAAAATCAGAACCAAGATCAGATCAAAACTACCTGCCACCAAAACTCTCCCAGAATAACTAAATCTTCACAAGGCAATGGAGAAGTGACGCAGAACCCAATCCTGTTCAACTTCCAGCACTGATGCAGCTGCAATGCAGCCCAAGGCAAGGGAACAAATATTCCCTTACCTTGAATAAGCCTCCATGACTGCCAGCCCCCCCCCCCCCAATACAGGATGCAGCACACACTCCATTGGCATGGCTGCATCGGCACTGAAAAGTTATATAGGTTTGGGCCCACAGTGAGGAAGCCAGGAAGGCCTCCCTGGGGAAGATGCCAGAACAGGTGCCATGACTGAAAAGGCTGACAGTCATGACCACCTACTGAACTTGAAGCTGTAGGGGAACATAGAGCAGGTGTTGAATAGAGTGCATAGTATGAACATAGGAAGAAGGTGGTCCTTTACATTGCAGGCTGCAAACTGTTAAATTCACTGCCACAAGATACGGCCATGGACACTAATGTAGAGAACATGAAAAGGAGATTAGAGAAATTCATAGTGAACAGCTCCATCCATTAGGCATTTCTGCTATAGAGGACCTCCATGTTCAAGGGCAGCATGCCACTGAATATCACTTGCAGATCAGCTACATACCCTTTAGCTGGTCACTTTGAGAAACACTGGAGTGCTAGAATGGATGGCCCTTCGGGCTGAAGCTGCAGGGCTGATGTTCATGACTGAGTGCCAATTTGAGCCTGCATCTCCCATATGTATATGTAAGACTCTATTAATAGCACAAAATGGAATTCTTAATTATGTCCACCATGCAATATGTATGGTAAGGGAAAATGAAGACTAGTCATTACAAGCAGATTTTTGGGTGTAGGGTAGAGGAAAGAGAAAAAAAAAACTTTTGTTGCCTTGTCTGCAATTCTGGGATGTTTTCTGCCACCCATATAAGTTATCAAAAAACCATTTCTCATACTTGGCTAAACTAGGAACAGAGAGCAAGCATGAATTACTATGAGCTGGTCCATGCCTATACTGTTTATTAACTGACTGCAGAACTGGGAGATGGTTTGCAGATATGAATACAAAAAACATGTAATCGCAGATAGAATTTTCATATACAGTAATGCCAGTATGGCATTCAGTGGATACAAGCTGCACACGCATCAAATATGGAGTGATCAAGTAATTGTGTGTGCATGTGTGAACCAGCTGAATTTAAACACAGAGAACCTGCTGCATGAATCCAGACTCCGATTTGCAAGTTGCAGCAATGTCTATGCCCAGCACCAATCATACACAAAATTAAACTTTAGGCAAATAAAACACATCCCTTTTTCTTGTGTATTTCAGCTTTCACATGAATGAGAAATATTTGCTGAAGAATTTGGGTAACAAGAGAATCAATATATTTCAGCTAGTTAATCATCTGGAAATAACAGCATTTTAAAATAAATAGAAACACATGCAAGAATGCCAAGTACCTTTTCTCCATGTACAACCATTGCTCTCTGGCTCTTGTGCCATTAATCTTCACTGCCAAAATAACTGCCCTCAACAAGAAGAGCGAAAACAGAACACTTTCAACCACTAGAGGGAGAAGTGACAAACACTTTCTTACTGTGTTACAGACCTACTGTATAGCATTAGGAAGATCTTGGAGCTGCCGCGCCAATAGGTTCTGCTTTGGACTGGTCAGTTCTATAGATTTTCCTGTAAATGAAGCAGCATAGCTTCATTTACAGGAAACTCAGGCATAGCTATGGCATAGTCATAAGTTTGTGTTGCATTGTTATCTTCAGCTCCAGCTTCTTAGGACAGATCTTTTTTCTTTTTAATACTGTAAAACACATTGATGATGCCTTTAGCATTTGTAAAGCACTCTCTCAATGTTCAAAGCATTTGACATACGTATATTAGCCCAATGTTGCCTTTACAACAGCATTTAAGTTGAGTATAACTATCTCCGTAATGCCCTTGGAGAGCTGAAACAGAGATGAAGAGGATTGCCTAAGGCCACCTGTGAGTTCACTGCAGTGGCAAGATTCAGCCCAGGAAAGTCCTCAGTCACAGCTCAATCTCCTAGCTTCTGTATTGCACCAATTCTTAAGCACTGTGCTGTATAAATCTTATCATCACTATAAGCTTAAGGAACACAGATGCTTAAAGGGGTAGAGGTCACTAAAGCTTATGTCAGAAACAACATGTCATCTTTAAAGTTGCAACACAATGTTTGGCAACAAGCCACTTAAGGCTCTTTCCTACATGGGATTTTTTTTTTACAAATATTGAACTTCACTGGGGTGGGCGGAAACAGACAAAGCTTTTGTAGGTAATCACATGATCTACATTCATTTGAATCTTTTCCCTCCTGCAATACTACTACAATAGGAAATTGATCATATTTGAAATAGCCCAAAGTGACAGAGAAACAAGTTTCTGTTCTCCAACTACCTTATTGAAGCAAGCCAGGGTCAGGGGGCCAGTGGCTAATGATGAAGTGGGTCACCAGGAAGTTGAGAGGCCTCTAAGAAGCTCATGGGTCCACAGCACATGGCCAAGCAGGTCCACCCACTGAAGCCAGCCCTGATAAAAACAGACAAGGAGTTGACAATCTTTTGTTCATTTATTTTGATTGGCAGGTCTCTAGTGCCTGTTTGACCACATGACAAACAGAAATACAGCAAATGCACCCCATTTTCCCAGCATGCCACAAATGCAATGGTGGGAAGGCTTCGCTTCTGGAATTTCCACTTGTCAAGCAACTGTTAAAGAGGCAGGCATCCTCACTGAAGTGAAGCTGGAAACCCAATCCTAAACAGGCCTACTAGGCTGTAAATCCAGCTGAGTTCAATGGAGCTTGAGTCCCAAGTCTGCTTGGAGGTTGTGCCTATAAAGAAAGCTCTGCCAATCACAGGGTGAGGCCACCACTGCTGTGAGTCATCACAGCATTAATGTGATGACTTTCACATCACCATCATGGAGGGGTGGGCAGGGCGTTCTGGTCACAGGTGGTGCTTCACACATCAGCTTAAGCCTTGTCATTTCTCTCTTTAATGGGTTGCTGAGGCTGGCTGGCAAGCCCCCAGGCTGGACTGGGCAGAGGACAACAGTTGGCGTGGCCTCTGGGGTATCTGCTTGTCCAGCTGCCTCGACCCCTAGGGGTTGGTGTTGATAAGCTCTCTTATATGGTGATGACTGAGGGAGCTTAGAGCCAGGATGTGATGCCCATGTCGCCTGGGGGAGGTAGATGGCTAGCGCCTTTTCCCCAAATTTAATAACCCGCATGTGGGGGGCATTTTAGATTGTTTATGCCCTGCTGCAGTTTTTCAGATTGTATTAATAAAGTGACCCTTTATACCAAGCCTTTGTCTGGCGTGCTCATTTCGGAGGTGCAAGGGTAATTTCCTTGATCTGGGATATGAAAAGAGTGTTAGAATGACTAACAGGCCATTCTCAGTGGTGTTCAGAACACCAGTGAGACTGGGTAGCTATTCAGCTCCTTGATTTTGATTCCAAGATTGGACAATACTGCTGTTAGCTCTCCAGTCTGTGAGAACTGCAGATGGCATTCTAGATAACAATCACTTTATGGTGCTATATTTGCAATAATTTTAATGACCCCCCCCCCTTGTCTCAGATTATTTATTACACTGTAAGGAGGGATGTGGTGTGGGGCTCAGTGGGAGGGGCAGGGAGACACCCACTGCTTCATCAGAATGCAAATGGCAGTGTGGACTCCATCAAGTGTACGGATCTAGAATGCACTAAGTTTTCAGTGCGTTCAAGAAATATGCTGCAGGCCAGGATATGTGACTGAGGTGAAGAGCAAGCCATGTATAGTAACCTAATAGCCTAGGATGGGGGTGTCCAAATTACAGCTCGGGGGGGTCACATCTGACTTCTCCCCAGGATTTTATCCAGCTCACAGCAACTTAAAATATTTTTTTTGCTCATTTTATTTTTTTGCTAACTTTTGACATATTTACTCATTATATATCATTTCTCAGTTTATGGCATTTTTTCTTTGCAATTGTCACATTTCTGTTTTGTTCTGAATCATATCATGCTGATTATAAAAAAAGATCCAAGTAAAAACGTATTCATTTATTTAAAATTTACTCATTTATAAAGCTGATTTTTTTCAACCCACAAAAATGTGTAAAATGTGCAATGTGGCCCTCTTACTGAAAAGTTTGGAGATTCCCCCAGTGGTGTAGCAGGGGGTAGCAGTTGCACCAGGCAACAAGCTTTAGGGGGGCAACAAGTTGATCTTGACACTAATGACCAAAATTGTGAAAAAAATTGGTATGTTCAAATAATACCATCATGTTGTATATCATTGGAAAGGTAATTTAATGCAGAATGCAATGAAGCAAACCTTATTGGAATATCTGTGTTCTATCAAAAGTTATGGGCAATAAACCAGAAAATGAATACACAACTGTTCGATGGAACAAAAAGTGGGTTTCCTTAACAAAACCGACCTATGAGACTGATTGTTCTGAGAGCCAGTGAGTTGTTATTATGATACAGTATGGAAACAATAAGGTATTAATATATGTCAGCTCTGATTTCCATGTATTGTAATGCAGTTACCCCTGCTAACTGGGTAAAGAGGTACTTTCAAGTGGTGCTCCTCTTATATTTAGCTGGGGAGAATAACTGTCCCTTTTCACCCCAGCATAGTGTCTCAAACCAATAAGGGACACACTTTTTATTTACTTAATTAATTTTGATTTTGTTGTGGAGAGGTTACAAAATCTTATTTGACCCCAGGTACAGATAGATGACTTAGCCATTCCACTGGCTGGGGGAGACAGAAAATAATCTACATAGTCCAACCCTAACTACAACTCAAAGGGTCCCAGCAGATCACTCTAGAAAGTGAAGTGCACCAAGTCTGAGGCAGATCCATTCTGTCATTCAAATGCAGTATTTCTCACACACATTCTTGGAGTAGCAGCATCCCCACTATTTAAAGTTGCAGAAGCTGAAGTACAGTCCCAGTTGTAGCAGTTGTAGCTGCCTCTTGTGATAGATGCAAGATGAATTGAAGGCTCTCATTCCCTTTTTGGTTTTGTTTTTTTTACTGACTCCAAAGAATCTAGATCTGACTTCAGTTTTTCCATTAAAACCAAAAGGAGGTTGAACTTCTTTTCTCTGAAGGTCCCCTAGTGAAAAAGCTTCCAATTTTGAAACATTACTGGGGTTATGAATGCAAAGGCTTGTCTTCATGCATTCCAAAGCATAAGAATATAAGAAGAGCCCCACTGGATCAGGCCAAAGGCCCATCTAGCCCAGCTTTCTGTATCTCACAGTGACCCACAAGATGCCTCAGGGAGTACAAGACACGGAGACCTGCATCCTGGTATCCTCCCTTATATCTGGCATTCTGAGGTAGCCTACTTCTGAAATCAAGATGATGCACATACTCATCATGTCTTAAAACCTGTGATGGACTTTTCCACCAGAAATTTGTCCAATCGCCTTTTAAAGGTATCCAGGTCAGATGCCATCACGGCATCCTGTGGCAAGGTTCCACAGACTAATTACACACTTTATCCCAAGCTTCTCTGCAGTGTCCTACGCTCTGCCACTGTGTCCCAGAGAGAAACTATCTTTTGTTTCTGCCAACAGCACAGATGCCAGTCCAATGACAGTGCCATCTTTCTGGCAGCTGCCAGATAACCCAATGCCCCTGCATCCCCCCTTGTCCAGCTTGAGAAACTGCTGGACAGTACTTTTAAAAAATGGAAATGGCAAAGATATTACTCTGCATATGATAAAGATGTAACTCTTTTAAACACACAGTAGAACCAGAAACCATCATGGTGGTGATGGAGACAAGGGCAAAATTTAAGACACCAAGATAAATCCTCTAAATCTACTATTTTCAATCTTTTTCATCTTACGGCACACTGACAAGGCACTAAAATTGTCAAGGCACACCGTTTTTTGACATATGACAAAGCACACCATGTTGCTGGTGGGGGGGTTATCCCCCAATAACCCTACTAATAAATTACTCTCCTCCAAACTCCCACAGCACACATGTGGACCATTTGAGGCACATCAATGTGCCACAGCACACTGGTTGAAAATCGCTGCTCTAAAGAGTTGATTCAATATTTCCACATTATGAATTTGAGTGGCGTGATGGTAGCCTATCACAAACAAGCAGAGGTGATGACCAGTATCAGGCACTGACCAATCGACAATGGGTTATCAGCAGTGTTTTTTAAAACATGCCAATAGCAAGGCAGGATGCAATTGGTAAAGGATAAAGAACTGAGGAACGAACAACACGAGGCTCTACAGCCAAGAATTGTTATAATTTTTTGCCCCATAGAATCCTATGGGAGGCAATTGGAGATGTTCCATTTCTAGCTGAGGACTCCTACTGGATTCTACCTTATTTTCCCATCCAGTAGAGGGTGGAGTGGCTAGTTGGTGGATCCTTCTCTTGCTCCTAGAATGATTAAGCTTTAATCATGGGGTTGGTGAAGACCAATAGAAGTGTGAAACTTTGCCTTTGATTTACAAAAGTTGTTTTTCCCAAACTCAAGAATCATTAGGAGGTGACTGAGGGCCAAATCCTATCCAACTTTCCAGTCCTAGTATAGCCGTGCCAATGGGGTGTGCGCTGCATTCTGTGGTGGGAGGGTAGTTATGGAGGCCTCCACAAGGCAAGGGAACAAACGCATTGCAGCGCCACAGGTGCTGGAAAGTTGGATAAGATTGGGCCCTCAATTCTGTTCCAGCAGGATATGGAGCTGGAAGTCTTCATCTGAGTCTTGGAGACATGAAGACTCCATTTGAATGTAAGGAGTAAACAATTCTCTGTTCAAATTTGGAATGTTGAACTCCATAGATCGATTAAGGAAGGGGGGCGATTTAATGGTTCAGTTAAAAATGGCCTCTTTCCATCAGTCCCATAAACAGCCACATTACTTGTCTGGCCCTTTGCTTTTTAGGCAGATGCACACGTATCTGTTCCCTGCAGACCTTGTAATAAACAGAAATAAATATTGACCATGTAAAAGATGGCAGAAGTAGGGATCAGTGCATCATTGGAGCACCATGGGAAGCCCATTGCAAATCTACACTGGCACAATAGAGAAATTAAGAGAAGACATACTTAGGGCACAATCCTAACCCATGTTCCAACACTGACATAAGGGCGATGCGGCTCCTAGGTAAGGAAACAAACATTCCCTTGCTTTGAGGTGCCTCCATGAGTGTCCCCCAACTGCAGGATGCAGCACATGTCCCATTGGCACAGCTATGCCAGTGCTGGAAAGTGGGTTAGGATTTGGGCCTAAATCACACCAGAAGATGCTACTCTTGTTCTCCAGCTCACCATGTTCCAACCTCTTCATGCAGCAATCTGAAATAGGAGAATTCGCTCATCTTCCAATCACTTTTCAGTGTAGAGGTGCCATGTCCACTTTAGAGTCTCAAATATTTTTGGAACGTATTGTCAAGATTGGATTATGCCGCAAAGGCTTATGTGAGCATATTAGGGTGCAATCCTAACCCACTTTCCAGCACCATCATAAAGGATAATGCAGCTTCGAGGTAAGGAAACAAAAATTGCAATACCTTGTGGAGGCCTCTGTGCCTGCCCCCCAAATGCAGATTGCAGCATATGCCCCACTGGTACATGCCAGTGCTGGAAAGTGGGTTAGGATTGCACCCTTAGTTTCCCTCGTGGTGGTTAAATCCCCAAGTCTCTCCAGTCCTTCTATTCCACACCAAGTCAGATGCAAAAACAATGAAAGACAAAATATGAAACATGGGTTTTCTCTTCTGATGTTCTCCTGCTAAAAACTTCCATAAGGTACAGAATAGGAAGTAATTTTGAGCTCAGAGAACTGAATACATCATTCCGTATTAAAGTCCTTGAATGTTTAGGCTAGCATTTCTCAAACTGTGGGTCAGGACCTACTTGGTGGGTCCTGAGCCACTTTCAGGTGGGTCCCCATTCATTTCAACATGTATTAAATTTTTAACATATTAGACTTAATGCTAATATGGTATGTGACTTACCCCTGGGGGCTGGGGATAAGAATAGGCCCTCAGTTTGGCTGTACTTGTCGTAAGAGGCAACTAAACAGCCACCGGGTAGATGGGACTCGTCAGCTTGGGAAGGCAGCTCATCTGAGAGAAGGAAAACTCGGATCCCAAACCTCCACTGCCTTGGGGCTACATCCAGTTATGGAAAAGGCTTCAGGAGTCAACCTCGAGGCAAAATCCGGAGCCGGAGTTCCTGAGGCAGTTCATGGCTGAACACCGTCACGTTCTGGCAACTCCTGCGACGCCACTGGAACCAACCGTATTGGCCTCTGCCTTTCCATTGGACCATTTCAGCGACGTGAAGAGGGGGGATTTGCTGCATGGGTAACAGCCTATCCTCCATACCTACTTTACCCAGGCTTTGCGCACTGGAGAGGACACTCTGTTCCAGGACCACCATTCAGAGAGTGACACCATAGTCTTCCGAGACTGAAGGATGCCAACAACTGGTATGTGACTGCATTTGTGGAAATATTACAGATCTGTACTTTTAACAGGCTATGTACATGCTACTATGTATATGCTTTTAACAACAATTGTCAATGGGGCTTACTCCCAGGTTAAGTATGGATAGAATTGCAACTTTTGGGATGTTTGGGGCATTTTTGTTAACAGATCAGCAACTGCTTGGGAGGGTTAGGAGGGTTTTTATTTATTTTAAATAAATGTTTAAACTTATTGTAAAGGTTTAGTTTATTTAATTAATTTGATTTTGTTGTATGGTGGGTGTTAAAAATTTTCTGGCTTGATGAGTTCCAGCCACTTCCAGCCAAAATCACTTGCGGCAAAATCACTTTCAACCATGACATCACTTCCAGGAGAATGACATCACTTCCAGTGGGTTCTGACAGGCTGTCATTCTAAAAAGTGGTTTCTGGTGCTAAAATGTTTGAGAACCACTGCTTTAAAGAGAAATACATAGAAGAACATACACAGATTCTGGCTAACACAGGCAGTTTGGTTCTTAGCTTTGGATTTGGAGGAAGACTAGTGACACTAGCTGTGATTATCATCAGTGGGAAAACAGCAAGGTGTGGCCCTACAAGATGTCAACCTTTTTTAGTCAACATCAACTTGTAGATCCAAGATGTCCCTCATTATTGTATTTATACAGCATTCTTGTCTTATCTGTTGCAACCTATCCAAATCTAAGATAAGGCTGCAGGAGTAACACAGAAGCGGTGAATCATATTTCCTTTGGGAAATAAAGAGCACTCCAATTTAGCAGTTCAGGAATTAAGATGGGACAAGCAATGTGTGGGATGGAAGGGAACAAACAAGAGCCTGTGGGAATGTGTGGTAATGCTGAAGATGAGTTGCAAATGTGTCATTATTTAGATAGTGTATTTATTAAGTAAAGTTTTGCAAAAGCAAATACGTTACATAATTCATTCCAACATTGCCAAGAAAGGCTAACATAAGTCACATTTAAATGTGGTTTGGCAGATACAACCTGGGCTTCTGTTTTAGGTTTTCAAAGAAAAAAAGTATTTATATGCCTTCTTTAAAGGCACACTCTGTCTTTGGTCATTATCTGGCTCAGGAAAAAAATACAATGAATGACCCAATCCTATCCTCCTCTCCTACTGGCTTGGTGTGCCAGTGGTGGCTACTTTATGGCAGTTGCAAAGCAGCCTCCACCAACAGAGGAACAGAATTCCTCTGGCAGAATGGGCCAGCTGTAAGAGATGCCAGAACAGCCTCCTGGAGGACCCATAGAGACCTCTGGAGCAGGTAAGCCCACATATGGAGTTGAAGGGAAATGGGGAGGGGCTGAACAGGGCAGGGATAAGGTTCAAGTCTAAGACAATTCAAGACAGTGACAATTGTCTGAATCATATATATTTCCCATTTCCCTCCCCAAACTGAGGGTAGAGTAAGGTTGCTGTCTTTTCCCCCAGTAGGGCTCCAGAGCATTTAACAGCTGTATGACAAGCAGATATTACACAGATGCAACTTTCCAAGCAGGACATGCTGCTGGGAAAAAGCTCACTTGTTAAATTCCTGCCCAGTGTGCAGATTTTCAACTCTCTAAGAGCACAATCCTATGCAGGTCTACTCAGAAGTAAATCCTATTGTGTTCAATGGGACTTACTCCCAGGAAAGTGTGGTTAGGCTTGCAGCCTTAATCTATGTTAGGTTTATTGTGACTTGCTTACACTGGCTCCTGTTGCATCTTAAAACCACAACTTTTCACCTGTGGAATTACAACACACCCTAGCCAGAAGAGGTGTGGTTTCTCCTTGCAACTTCCTAAAAACAGAATTTTCTGGAATGACACATGTGTATTGTTGGCTCCCAGTATATGCTTGTTGTTTCCCAATTCCAGAATGACACAGACATTTCTTAAATGCTGGAACTATAATTTCAATAAATAAGAAGTCCTGAAAGTGAATGGAGCCAGGGAACAAGTTGTCCTAATCTAGAGCTGGGGTGAGAAAGGTTCCCTGCCCCTGTTTCAGACAGCCCCCCCAAGGTGTTTGTGCTTCTTTCTTTCACAGGCGGCTGCTGCGAGTCAGACGTGAGCTTGTGTTCCAGGAACTTCTCCAGCCCTACTACGTGAGGGAAAGCAAGCTGGCTACACAGGCAGGGACAGATGACTCATGCCACAAGAAAGCAAGCCTGCTCTTAACCCCTTCACATCTGCAGCCCTTGTACAAATAAAAGCAGTTGCAAAACAGACCTGAACATAAAGCAGAGGCTGCAGGGGCAAATTCAGAAAGGAAGCAACTTTTTAAAAGTTGTAGCTGAGAATGAAACTGGCTTTTCCCCCTTCCAAGTAGAAAGGCAACAGGTTGCTGTATATCCATAGTCTGTGTGGTGCAATTTTCCCCTCTCCTCCATTGACATTTTTAATATGAGGCTGGTTTTTTTTTTTGTTGCTGTTGTTGTAATGAATACAAACTTACAAAAGATAATCACAGAGTTATAAAAGAAGGCCCAGAGTTCATGGTCAGATACAGCCCTGCACAGATGTTTGAGTAGAAGGGAGTAATCAAACAGCTTCCTCTTCCTCCACCTTTCCAGCAGGAGAGTGCAGGGAGGAATGAAAGAAACAGCTGGAGAGAGATGGACTGGTGGTGGCAGGACTGAATGGAGACAGAAGCACAGAGCTGATGGAAGTCGCAGGGTGACTGTTGCTGCTCAGTAGGAAGGTACATATTGCTGGTGCATTTATCAGTCAACCAAATACTACAAAGACACCCTAAACTCCCAGTGATCTCTCCTCCAAAAGTATCTAGCTATTGGAACTAGTATCCAGCTCCCTGGAACTATTCAGTATTCAGAGAACTTGCATATAAATATAAATTCACTTCCCTACCCCGATTCTCCCACCGCCATCACTTAACTTTAATTCATACATACCGGAAGTGGAGCTAAACTAAGTCTGTTACAACAAAAATAACAAATTCTTGGTGTATTTTAAGGATTAGCAAGTTTATTTTGGCCTAAACTATGCAATTATGTAATAGCCATTTGAAAAATGAACAGTTTTCTCAGATTAGTCAGTCCAATAAACTAGCAGACACACAGGGGGGAGGGGTGCCACAATACGTAGAGACCTCAGACACACCACTTTTACTCCTTCCCTGTGGAGCACAAAAAACCAGCAATATCACTGAGTGTATGTTGGGGCTTGGAGGCCTCTGTGTCAACAGCAGCCTTCTCAATGTGCACTGAAGCCTTTTCTTAGCTCCCACGGATAGCTCTGCAGAAGCAGTAGGGGTGTAGGATGTGTACACAAGACACATACAGACCAATCAGTCTTATTGCTCATCCAGTGACTCCATTAGATCTAGACACCCAGGGACCTCAGAAAAGTTCAAACTCCATTTCAAAGTCTGCAAACAAAACCCAGGCTCCAAAATGAGTCCGACTCTCCACTCCAAAATCTGATGACAGAGTTGGAATGCAGTGCCAAGTCTAGTCTCCTTTTCCAGTGCAACCAGTTCTGGTTATCACAAAAATGTGGCAATAATGTAAATTGTCTGCAGTTTTTAAAAGAGATGATTAACAATAATGGTCAATCCAGAACAGCAGACAAAGAAAAACAACCCAACCCATAAATTCTTCAGGAAAGCACAGTACATATCTAGCCTTGTTCTGACACTATGAGACACACGTTCAGAGGCCTTTTTTTCTGCCTTGAACTTCTGCTGTCATTCAAAACAAACAAAATATTCCCAAGTAGGAGGGTGCATTTTGGCTTTTTTCCAGATGCAAAAGTGATGCCAGAATTGCCCCAATAAGAGACGAGGCAATGCTACTTATACATATGATGTGCAGAAGGACAAGAAAGAGCAGATATGTACCAAATGCACAATAAAGAACAGAAACAAAAATTACAGGCTAGAAAAAGGACAGCCTTTTTCATTATTTATTCCAATTCCGGATTTGCAAACCTGAATTATCCATGACCTTCACAGACTGTATATGCCATGTATCTTTAGCACAGGAGGGGGAACCAGGGAACTAGTTAATAAACTGGAGCTGTAAATCCCTAGAATTGAGTGGCCATGGCACTTATGACTAAGGTGAGAGAACCTGCATATGATACTATTAGGGCACAATCCTAACCCCTTATGTCAATGCTCTCCACCACTGGCATAGCGGAGCCAATGGGACATGTGCTGCATCCTGCAGTTGGGTGTCACTCATGGAGGCCTCCTCAAAGCAAGGGAATGTTTGTTCCCTTTCCTCAGAGCTGCATTGCTCTTATGTCAGTGCTGGAAAGCACTGACATAAGGGGTTAGGATTGTGTCCTTAATCAGCTTCTGACCTAAACTTAAGAAAATGTATTTTGAGAAAATACTTTTCTATAGACATTTCTTCCACTCTCCCCCTCTACCATTTCACTTCTATTCTGCAGAACACTGGTAAATCGGTTAAATCCCTGCAGCAGTCTGGAGGCAGTGAAGATCCAGGTGTGGGCTGAAAGCCAAGATTAAATCCAGATAAAACAGAGGTCCTTTTGGTTCAGACATCCACGATCTTGGTAACTGGAATATTGGTCTGCTCTGAACACGGTTGCACTGCCTCTGGAAGAACTGGTCCTCAGCTTGGGGTTATCCTGCACTCTCCCTGAATGCCAAGATGGCAGCGATGGCCAGTGCGGCCTTTGCTCATCTTAGGCTGGTATGTCTGCTTTGGCCATGTCTGAATCGATCAGACCTAGCCACAGTGGCCCATGCCTTGGTAACACTCAAATACTGTAAGACTCTGTACGTAGGGCTGCCCTTGAAAACTGTCTGGAAGTTACAGTTAGTGCAGAATGTGGCTGCTCTTTTAAGTCTTAGAGGCTAGATTTGACTCAGCCCATCTGTTGCACCTGCTACTGCACTGGCTGCTAATCTGTTTCTGGATTCAATTCAAATTGCTGTTTTTCACTTTTTAAGCCCCGTATAGCTCAGGACTATGGTATTTGAGGAACTGCCTTTTCTCATATGAACTGACCCATCCGCTATGGTGGTGGTTCCCAAACTGTAAGCTGTGGCCACAGGAGCCGAGGAATCCTCACAAAAAATCTGTTGCTATACAATGTATAGGATTGTAGCCCTAATGGGGAGTGACAACCAATGGCCCAGGAGGTCAAGGGAGCCGCCAGTTGAAAATGTTTGGGAACCACTGTCCTATGGCCAGCAGAGGGGCCACCTGCTGCACCTCTGGTGAAAGCCAGATTGACAGAAATGGACAGCAGGGCCTTCTCTGTGGTGGCGCCTTTATGATAGAATTCCATCTCAGGGGAATTAAGAACCGCCCCCCTTATGTTAGCCTTCCAGCAAGGGTGGCAGGTTTTCCTTTTCTGCCTGTTCACTCTGAGTCAGTAGCTTTGGGGTTTTGTGGTTGTATTTTTTTCCCTTTAATTGTACTATTTTTTTATAATCACAGGCTTCATATTTTGTTCCTATTTTGGCATTTTATAGTTTTTCCTTCTGCTGTACGCTGCCTTGAGCGCTCCATTTATTCAAAGGCAGGATATAAATCAGTTAAGTAAATAAGATTAACTAACACTGAAGAATAGTTCCCATAACAATTCAGAATATTCACATGCTCAACACTCATGTTAAACAAGCTGACACAATGAGCTGCATTTTTGGCCTCTCTTTCTGGCCTGCTTTGTTTCTCTGGGTGCCTTTGCTGGATCTGTTCTGATGTCATAATTATGCTGGGTAGGTTAAAGGTTGTCCTCGTTCCTTGTACAGCTACTGTAAATGGAACAGTGAGAAAGCTATTAGATAAGATTTCATCTGGAGTTCCCTGCAGTTCAGCGACGCGACACATAAGCTATGGCTTGCCTACATGTGTCAGTGCTTAAAGGAGATGTTAATCTGCAAATGCGGATTAACAGTAAATACTGAAAAAGCTCCAAGAGAATTTAGACAGCACGCAAGTTACTGGACAAGCACAGCAGCCATTTCACCAAGCTAATTTGTTCTGATTTTTAACACACATACAGAATGTCAAACTGTCACCTTCTTCCATTCTCCTAAAAATGACACTGCCCAGTTCTGTACTAAAGTGACCAGAGAAAGAAATCTCTGTTGACGTGCTTTCAGTGATCTTTTCTGGGGGGAGGGGGGACTTACTCTGCTAGTCAATGCATCCTCAATTCACTACTAAACTGGTTCAGCTGGTCTCTGGCCTTTCCTGTGCAAGGTTCTTGCAGTGTGCATTGGGAAGAATGTGCAGGTCACTGTAGTCATGGAGACTTTCCAGGGTAGTTAACAGGAAGGGGGGGGGCAGAAAGACCTGTTTTTTGCAAGGTGCATCTCTTTTCATCTAAGCCTGCAATATTTTGAGGCTCTTATCTTTCAAAGTTAAACTCAATTCTTACACACAACATCTAGACAAATCAGAATGTTACAACATTCCCCTTTTCCTCTTATTAAATATCTGAAAGGCAGTTGAGGCAGACGATTCTATTTTTCCTAAATATTTGTTGTAAGTGGACAAGACATTTGGCAGGCATTTTTTTAAAAAAACTTCAGCAGAAACTATTCTCAGGCTCAAAAAACATGTGACATTCTGTGATTTTATCACTAACTTTTAATGCAATGAAGACCAGAAAAAGCAAGGGTCAGAAGGAATTACTTCTTCTTTGCCCAAAGCAGGAGAGGGATGATTTTGAGAAAAAACATGACAGGGCTTATGCAGTCTCTCTTTCCACTCTCTATTACAACGGTTACTGCAGGTAGTTAGAGGTTACTGTTTATTAATACAGAAAGCACACATATACTTATTGGAGGAAAGAATCATGTAGTTTGAGCCTCAGTTTACAGCCTAATCCTATGCTTCCCTAGTGCCCAAGGCTACAGTGGTGCCAAAATGGCATCCAAGGTAACCTATGGGGCCAGGGAAGCAGCACCAGGTCTCCTCAGGGTAAGGGAACAACGTTCCCTTACCCTGTGTAACACCCAAGCAGCCCCAATGGGTCTCCTCAGATTTGCACCCGCTACTGAGCAGGTGCAGAACCGAGAAGACCCATGTTGGGTTTCCTGGCCCAGGAAGGGGGTTAGGATATGGCAGCAGAGCCTGCTGCCGTCTCCATCCTCCCAGGTCCACTCCTCCCCTCCCTCCACCCAGTTTTGGCCCCTTCCTGCCCTCCCCCCCTGAAAAGCCCTGTCCCCAGCCATACTCACTGCTGGCTTGGTTTCCGTCTTCGGGGGCTGAAGCCCAGTGCCAACAGCATGTTGTTAATGCCAGCACAAAAGTGTCTTATGGCACTTTTGCAACAGTCCAGGTTGGCGGCTGGGCACAGTGCCAGCACCACGGCCCACAGAATGGGCGTCAGTGGGTTTGCCGAATGCATGTAATGAAAATGTTTGGACTTCTGCATCCAGTGTTGCATGAAATTCAGGGCTAATAAAAGTACAAACAACACTCGTAAACTGAATTTATTTATTCCAAATATCACATAAATACATTTTCCCATGAATATTTCAAATATACATGAAATGAACATTGCAGCAATATTTTTTTTTAAAAAAAGGTTTGGCTTTGTTTTACGCAACAAGAAATGCCAAACATGGTTGTAACACATACCTGTCTTTTGTTTTTACCAAGTACAAAAAGGCGCAGATTAATAATTTATATTTATACATATGTACACATACACACATGCGCGTATGCATGCACATGCTATGCACACACGCTCATGCTCACACTCTTCTTCAACTACTTTCAAAAGGGGTAAGGATTTTATTTCAAGTTTTATCTACATAAAATGTACTCAACACACACACCTGGTCACAAGCCCCAGATTTGATTTTGCGTTGCTTTGTTGATACAATCATTCAAGAGCTGCAAAATTAAGGCGCTACCAGGCACCAGTCCTTCAATTACCAAGCCACTGTATGACTAAGGGCGCAATCCTAACTGCTTAGTGCTTTCCAGCACTGACATAAGGGCAGCTTTGAGGAAAGGGAACAAACATTCCCTTGCTTTGAGGAGGCCTCCATGAGTGACACCCAACTGCAGGATGCAGCACATGTCCCATTGGCACCGCTATGCCAGTGCTGGAAAGCACTGACCTAAGGGATTAGGATTGCACCCTAAAGCATACAGCTTTCTCCACACTTTTGCTTTTATTCTCTTTGAAAGTTAACTGCAGCACAAGCCAAAAGAGAAGCAGAAATCTGCTGATTATCAGTTCACTGGAGTCCTAAAGCCACCTCCGCAACTGAAAAGAAAGGACATTGAAACGTAGTAGATAAAAAAGGCCACAGTAGCAAACTGGTACAAATTCCAACATGACTGAATTTCACTACAGGATCTGTTACCTGGTGATGGAAAATAGGTTTGCTTTTAACACTTATTTTCAAAATAAATAAGAGGAGGATGGAATGGCTTCTCCTCCCTGCTATACCCCGTGGTATATGTCTTTAAAATCTTTCTGGAAGGCTTTTTGTGTTACAGATACCCTAACCAGAGCTGCCGAACCAAATCAACCTAAGATAAAAGAAAAAGGGGGGGGGGTTTAAAACTCTGGCTTCTATCATATACTTTAGTTAATGTATCTGCTCACTGAACAGGTTATGGGTTGTATCCAAAGCAGTGCGAGCTGAACCCTACTCACACAATAGCACCTTCTCCTTCCCATAGAAACTCAGAGCCTCCCAAAAATCTGCCTGGGGATCAGGGGATCCTCCCAAACAGCATAGAATAGGGCACCTTGCATGAGTAGAAGTGCCTTTCCACTTGCACAGTTGGATTCAACTTTGTTAAAGAGTAGATGGCTTTCCCTTTATGGGTTAAGGACAACATGCTGAAGACTGCCAGAAAGACCTCCAATCAAAAAGAGACTAGAAGGAAGAAATACCCAGGATGTTGCAGAAAACAGAATCTAACAATGGCAAGTGTTGAGATGGTAAGTTGGCAGAATAAAACAGTTTCTTATTTATGCTCAATTACTCTATTACATAAGTTTTCTGTAAATTTTAACCATTTACGTAAGAAAAGAAGGCGGGCAGGAAAGAAAAACTACAAGAGGTACAACCGAAATCTTCAAGAGAAATACTAAGCAAGCACAAACTTATTGTGACTAAATCAAGAAAATGGTTCAAGTTCTGTGCGGAAAAATTAAGGAGGGCACATTTTGAACAATCTCTTACTAGATAATCCTGGAAGCTTTTGGAGTCCAATGAATTAACAGGAAGACAGTTGTGGTGGGAAAAGTACGATAGCACCAAGGGAATGGATAGAAGGGGAAATACCCTAAGATCCCACTCTCTCTCACTTTAATGTCAGCTCTCTAAAAATACTTCAAGAAAATATATGTATTATCTACAAACTCTGGCAACAGTAGCAGAACTTGCAGGAAGGCTATGGTAGAGACATTAAATCATTGGTTGCAAGTTATGCAGTTTACAATTAAAAGAGTAGTCACAGGTCATTACTTAACTACAAAAGGCGAATCAAGGTAGAGGCAGCTACAGTACATTCAGGGCATGTGATCAGTTCCAAGGAAACCTCTACTGGCAACTTCTGACTAGATATCTTAGCCAATCATCAGACTACAATTACAATACTCAAGAATGCGGCCAACGAATGTTGTTTAGATAATATTTCTTCTTGAATTCATGTGCAAGGGTTTACACCTTTGTTTACTAAATAGAAGGTACTTTTTCTAATTTAAAAAGGAGGCACTTTTAAAATATTTTGGTATTGCCACTATTTTCACTTTGCCAGATTCTTTGCACATGAACCAGTAGGGCCATTCAGATATTTTGCCAAACCACGGCTTGGTGTTGTGCCTGAATAGCTCCCCAGAGTCTTTCAGTTTACAGAACATGCTGATATTTGAAGCTGCTTCATTCTTACTCCCATTAACACGACTTCTACAATTTGACAATCTCAGCAGTTTAACATTAACAAAACCATTCCACTATTTTATATTTATGCTAAGTTCCTTTCCAATGGGTTGACGGACCATTTTTAAGAAGTTTGTTATCAACTATAGATACTAAGACATCAAAATACGTATATATTAACAAACCCAACCAACAAATTGAAGGTAACACCTGGTTTAAGCTTGCATTGAGATTTGCCTTTACAGGGTTCAGTTTGTGGCTCGTCTCATGTTGTCATCAAGGACAAGAACTCTAAGCACAGACAGTGGTCGGTACATAAAGAGGAATATTAAAGTTTTGGTTAAAAATGTGCTAATAAATATTGTTCCAGTATAAACAGATTAAGCTGGCATGGCAGTTGTGGGTACACGTGGAAATGGAATCTTACCTGTCTAGCTTTCATTTAATGAATGAACTAACATGAAGGAAGTGGCAATTCTATTTCTTAACAGCCTTTTGTGAGCTAACCACAAAATAGCTTGAAATGAACAGGGCATACATGAAGGTTTAACAAACTGACCACAATCCAACAGTGGAGCCAGACATGCCTAAATGTTGCAGTGGAAGAAAAGCATCTCATGTACACAGATAATTCCGTCTGCCATGGGAGGCTATAGAATCCTCATGTTTAGGGGATTCTTCCAAATCACAACCACTGAGGATTGTCCACAGATTTTTTTTTTTCTGTTTTGTAATGCAGCTGTGTCTGAGGTTCTTCTAATATGTTTGAAGGGGCGAGGAACCCACCTTCCTAGGCTGAGTTTGAGACATTCTTTGTATTACATACAGCATGCAATTTACAAACACAAGGGACCAATTTATTCCATCAGCAACAGAGCTGTTTACCAGCTACTCGTGTGGATACATCCTAAGAGGGGGAACAATTTGTCCAGGATAATTCATTTTATTTCACAGGTCAAGCATTTTGTCAACAGGCTCCAGATGAAATTTTGTCCTTTTCAATCAACACCTGTTGCCTTTTGCTTTTTACAAAGATAATTTGGAGAAATTCCCTTCAACTTGTTACTTTTAAGGAAAATTCTAATAATGCATATTTTCAGTTGCTAATCCACTGTTCCTTGCTTTTCCTTGCTACACGTAAGTCAAAACCTCGGCTGGGGTGTTTGGTAATGTTTTAGGGCTTCTAACTCAGTTGCTTCCCCACGATGAACAGACAGCCGGATACGAATAGTAACTCCAAGTTGTAGCCTGCAATTACTGTCTGTTATGTTGTAACTGTGACACAACTTCTAAGAGGCTCATATTTCTTCAGGACGATAGGCACAGAGTACTTGGTTAACAATTGGGTAGAATGAGTGCAACAAATGGTGAATAGCTGGATGAGCAGATCAGTATTATTAATGGGAAGAGCGTCTCAGTCTCCAATTTCTTTCCTTGTCCTTCAAATCAGCATTGCAACCAGTTGTTTGCAGTGTCCGATCACAAATAAGGCTGTGTCATCTGGGTCTTCTGCGTGTCACAAATATTAATACACGTCGTATGGCAAGGAGACGATCTTTAAGTGAAGTCATGGCAAGAATGGCCAACTGGGCCCTGTTTTCTAATGGCAAAACTGCAAGCAGCCACCAGTACCAAGCTGGACCACTGGGATTACTCTGCAAGGGAAGGAAAAGCAACCAAATATATATAGAAACCCATGCTTAAAATGTAAAGAACAGGCAAAAAGATAACACTAAAATTGCTGAGGCAGAATGCAATGACTTAAAACAGACACTCACTAAGGATAGTAACTGGGCATTATGATAAAAGTAAAATAGGAAACGTGTTCAACGAAAAATCTCTCTGCTTCCTCAGGGCCCAATCCTATCCAACTTTCCAGCAGTGATGCAACCACAATACAGCTCTGAGATAAGGAACAAAATCCCCTTACCTTGAGGAGCCCCCTCCCCACTGCAGGTTGCCATGCACACCCCATTGGTACAGCTTCATCACTGTGGGAAAGTTGGGCCCTCAGAAATGTCTGCTACTTGCTTCATCACTGTCAGCTGCAGAAAGAATTATATCACTTGCCCCTCTCAAAAAAGTTGGAATGAAACCTGACAATACAGGGGCAGGAGCTTTTGGTCTGTTGAGACAATATGACAGATCAATTTAACCTGCACTTTTTAGGGGTTTGATAAAAGACCTATCAACTACTATTGTTTAGGTCTTCAATCTAGGTTGTATTCTGTTCTTCTGAAGTGTAAAAATGGACAATCTTAGAACCAGCATAGGTCTTCAATCTAGGTTGTATTCTGTTCTTCTGAAGTGTAAAAATGGACAATCTTAGAACCAGCATAGCTGGCACGGTCCACTCAAATGAGACCAAGGTACTTAAATGACCATATTCTGCTATACAAACTGCCTACCCATTTAAGGTTATAGTAAAGACCACTGGTTGGTTGAGAGATGAGATGTGACTTTTCAGCTGTAGTGCCCAAGGTCTGGCACTCCCAACCCCCCTTGTGATGATCACTCAGGCATCATTTTACAGGCATTTCAGCAGGTAATCAAAACTGCTTTGTTTCATCATTATTTTTTAAATGTGTATTTTAATTTTTGCCCTTATTTTGTTTTGATATAGTTTTGATTAGGAGACTGGTAACCCCATCCTAAGCTGGCCAGTGCACGTGGCTGCAGCAGTGCCAAAAATGGCTGCCGACACATCCTACATGCCCAAGGCAGCTGCTAGCAGCACCTTGGGAGAAAAGGACTTGCGTCCCCTTCCCCTGGGTAAGTGCAGTAGCCCCACAATGGGGCTACTCAATTCACTGCCAACCAAAAGCCTCCATGTAAGATGGCGAGCCCTACACAGAGGCTTTGGATCCAGTGGAGCATTGCTCTAGTGGTCCCGCCTCCCTCCCTCCCCTCTCCCTCCCTCCGGAATGCCTCTCCCAGCCCTCTCCCCACCTCACCGACATGCTCCTTCCCACCCTCTGTTCGCCTCCCCCCTCCCCAGAACGCCTCCTCCCCGCCTCCCCCCACTTCTCCACTGCTTGGCAGTCCACACAACTGCTGAGCAGTGGAGGTCAGGCACCCACCCAGCAGTAGTCCGGCATCGGCCAGCGCTGGGCTACCACAGGCGGTCGCCTGGCAGTATGACCCGCAAATGTGGCTTACGGCACATTTGTGGCAGTGTGCACCAGCAGTAAGCCGGTGCGCCAAGCCCAGGACTGGGCTCTTAAGCAACATCACAATAATACAAATAAAATAATAAAATGCCTACTTCTCCACCCTCCCACAAATCTTGGTGCATGTGTCCTGACCTGTGAACTTTCCTTGAATGTAAACATGCAGCATGATATTTACCTGTGGCTCAGATTCTTTCCCCGGCATGGATCCAAAATGATTAAGAATTTGCGCTTTCATGTTGTCCTTGAGAGATGTGAACCAGGCTACAGCTTGATCATAGACGGAATCATGAAGGCAAACAAGTTCTTCATAATCAGCCCCTTCAACCTGGCCAATGCACAAAAATGGATTCAAAATCAGTTTCCTCTCAAGTGCAATGTCACAAAAGCAATACAAGTGGGTCTCTGCAGATTTGGTATCCATGGATCTGACTCAGCACAGGTCCCCAGACTCGCAGTGAGCAAGACTTGGCCCAACCTGAGCCCTCCAGAAGTGACTTGCGTGGAGCTCCAGTCACCAGCTCCAGTCACCCCTTAAAGGGGCCAAAACCACAAATTTCATTATCTGTGTTTTTAGGTATCCATGGGGTGTCCAAGAACGGATCCCCCACAGATACCGAGGCCCCACCTGTATAGAAAAACTGAAGTGCTGCTTCAGTGGATACCTGTTAAGCCACTTTAAAAGTTTTAAACAAATATTTTGGTTTTTAAACAAAAAAGTACAAATTCTGCAAGTTTACATACCCTCACAGAAATAATTCCACTGCAAGAGTTGAGGCTTGGTATAACTGAAAACTCCTACAAATAAATGCTGTGGAGGGGACACTGAGCACTAAGGGACTTCATGTAGGGTGACAAGGAACAGGTCAGTATGCAGTAGTTTCTGAAGGCCTGCCCCAGACAATACTGCCTTCTAAACTTATAGCAAACACTGTCACAGGTTTGGAAGACTGTGGGTGACATCCTGATTAGCACTTTCATTTACAGAGGAAGCTTCTGTTTGTGCAGAAGGGGCTCCCAACAGTGGAAGTGTCAGTCAGGATGTCACCCATAATCTGCAATGACAAATGCTATAAACATGCTTCTTCAAAGTGAAAAATGCAGATGTGTACAAAACCACCATGCCTTTTTCAAATTAAGAGTTCAAACTATTTTATTGTTAAAAGTGTTTAAGAGCAGTGTTGGGTTCCTCTCACCATCTCTCCAACAGGATCTGCTGAACCAGGGGTGTCAAACATAAGGCCTATAAGCTAAATGCAGCCCCTAGAAGAAATTCATCTGGCCCTCATTATAATCAGGCTCCCCCAGCTTGATAATTGGGCTCTCTCATACCTTGAGAATATGAACAAGATTTGCACATTTTCTCTTCTGTCAGCTAATGAGTTTCTATGTGAGAACAAAGTGTTTATTTCTGGCCATCATCAGCTTAAAGATGTCACTTCCTGCTTAATGACTTTGGGCCCTCAGCGGGCACCATGAAGCCTAACTTTGGCCCTCTGTATGAAAAGAGTTTGACATCCCTGTGCTAAACTGTATCAACCAAACCAACAGTTCAGGAAACATATTCAGACAAACATGGCATTCCCACCTTAGAACAAGAAGCCTTACTTCTTAGTTCTGTGCTGAAGTCTTATTATAGTGATTTGCACCAATTCAAATAGGGACCAAATTAACTTCACCCAAGTCATGTTGATTCCTTTTAGTCTGTAAGATTGGGCTAGATATACTTTGCAGTACATGACATGACATGGCAGTAGATAAGCAGAATTCTAAAAGGCCCCACTGGCCTTCATGCAGCAGGCATTAGTATCTGTGAATTTTAAGTCCATTCTAGTACAATGCTGTTCTCGTCTGATTAAACTGTGTAGTCTCTCCTCAATTATTGAAGAAAGAGCATCATCACCCAAGGTCGGGTCTCTCACTACTGGCCCAAAAGAATAATTCACTTCTGTGACAGTCCTCTTAAAAACAAAGCAAAACACCTAATTGCTAGCACAGGGTAGAAAAAATGTTCAATACATCTCCACTGGTAGATCCTGAAACCCAACAACTGTTTCTAATAGTGCAACGGATTTGGATAGCAACCAGATCTGTAATTCTACCAGAAGAGCCTAGCCTTCATTTAGGCATTATTCTTAAGGAGGATAAAAGGCCATCTTCTCAATGGAGTCTCTGAATTAAGAGGATTTCACTGTATTAAAAAGGGACAGTCGTTCATAAGCATGATGCTTTTAGAAAAAGGAAGGAAAGAACAAATAGTGAAGAAAATAAAGTAAATCAAACTCTATACAGCCCAAGAGGAAACCTCTCGTCATATGTATCCTGGGCTTTTCCCTAAACCAGTGGCTCCCAAATTATGCTGCAGCACTCCAGAACTCCACAGTGAACTCACACCATGGGATACTTTTCTGGAAGTTCCAGCTGTGTCTCTAAGACTGTAGACCCTGTAGCCTATGCTCCCTGATGCATCTGGTGGGCCACTGTGAGATACAGGAAACAGGGCTAGATAGGCCTTTGGCCTGATCCAGCAGGAATCTTTTTTATGTACAGCAATGGGCACTGTAGGCATACCATGAACTAATTATTTCAATACTAAGGACTCCGTGAACATAGTAAGTTTGGAAAACTCTGGCCTAGACATTCACATGAGATTTAAAATGCTACCTTAGAGGCCGCTAAAATGGGATTCTACCTTAGACTAGGAGGAAGCACCAACATCATTCACTTGAATATCAAGTATTTTCCAATTTTCTTATCACTTAGTGCAGGGGTGCTCAAACTTTCAACTTTAGGGATGCTGGACCTTTAACAAGTGCATAGAAGAGAGAATTTACTTCCCCCATAATACAGCTAAGAATATGAAGAAGTTGCTAATTTGCATTATCATCATCCAGAAAGTAACCTCTGGTCTGATAAAAATTACAAGGCACTCTCAGGAACAGACATAACAATATTCTTATATTGTTACAAAGGAAGACAATGGAATGATACAATTACATCATATAAGGGGCTGAGGAAGACAATTATTTGCCAGATAGTAACTTAACATAGCATACATATTCAGCCGATTGCTTGATAAATCAGTCATCGACACTAGCCTGCCAAGGGGTGAGGAAATTTTTTGCACACTTCTGTACTTGATCAGAATTCCACAAACACAGCAGGGGAACAGCAAGAGTCACCAAGTTACCACTTGGCAAACAGCTCCCTGTGTTCTCACAATGGCCACGATTTATGTAAAAGAGTGGATGGAGACTAATATTTCTGCAGAGTGGTTATGATCTCAAATAAGAACCCAATCCTATGCTGGCTACTGCCTGCAGAACCTGCACACTTGTGCTAGCAAACATGCTGTAAAGCACATTGAGGCCACGCAGATGCCAGTGCTGCCAGCAGTGGACTGGAGCGCCACCCACCGACCAGGATAAGTGAACCACCAGGTAGCAGCAAGGGAGTGATTTTGGGTAGGGTGAGGGGCCCGGGAGCAGTTCAGGCCCAGGAGGAGGGTGGGGATGGCAGCAAAGGCTGCCACCACATCCTATCCCCCCCTCCAGTGCATGAAAGCCCTACACCAGCTATTCTAATCTGTGCCAGCTATTGATAAGACTCATAGGGGTTGCCTAGGCCTAACATGGGAAAGGGAAGTGATGCTCCCTTCAAGGAGACCTCCAGTTGCCTCCACGGCCTCGCGGAATACAACGGATGCCATTTAGGTGCCACTGTATCATGGGGCGGTAGCCTCAGTAGGATTGGGCTATAAATAAAGGCCCTCAGAGGACAATGTGAAATCCGAGTTTACTTAAACTGACTGAACAAATGTTTTTGCTCTTACGTGTGGCACAAGAACAAGATGCCAACTATGGAGTGAGCCTTCATGCAACTGAGATGCAATCTTCCAACTTCTGTCTAGCCCTTGAAACAACTGCTCAGCTGGTTACTTTAACCATCAAGAGAATTCTACTCTCATATGCAGATCTGTTTTCTCCAGTTCTTAAGAATAGCTCTGCATTGCACAACTGAGGAAACCAGTGGCAAAATCAACAGGATTAAAAGGTGATGACCAAAGCATGCTTGAGGATCATGTGATCTGACAGAGCTTTCTAATGCTACATCAACCTAAAGAGAGCTGCCACCGATACACATTTAAGAGGCCCGATATAACCTACAAGGAGATTACATGTTACTCCTATCCTCTGCCCACTAAATACCCACGTAGCACATATATGCCATTGCTTCTATCAGTCCCTGCTCCTATATACTTGCTCAGGCAATTCCTCTTCAACAACAATGTATCAAATGGGGGGGGGGGGGAGCAACTGAGAATGCCAAACCATCAAGTTGAAACATAAAATACACTACTAGTCATTGTAAAGCTTGATATGGAGCCAACTCTTAGGGATGTTGAGTTTCATGCATAGATTCAAGATCAATACATATCAAAGAGCTCCAATATTGGGTTACTGATGCAATGAGGAAAAAATAAATAGGAAGAAAATTAAGTTGCTGGAGAAAGAAGATGTTTAAAGCATTGCAAAGCCATGAGAAAAATTCACAAGCACAAAAGTCAAGGGGATGTCAAGAGGCAAACAGGACCAAAACGGGTCTATTTCATAACTGAAGCAAGAGAATGCACGTTTAAAGTAATCTTGGAAGACAAATAAGCAAACAACTCAGGTAAAACTACACAAAAAGTTACCTTTTTATCTTCTAGATATTCAATGTTTGCAGTATTATACCCATCGCGTTGGCCATGGCTCAAGACTCTGAAACGCCGAACACCAACTGTATCCACAACTGAGCGCCCATCAGGGAAAAATTTCACATCCCTGACTTCTAACATGCAGCCATAATCTGCAAACCTGAAGGAACAGAGACAAACAGCCTATTAAACCTGCAATTGGAAGCATATTTAGGGTGTGAGTCCACTGAACTCCAGGATTTTTGCTTCTGCATAAACATGTTTAGAACAACTGTAAAAATGTTTTTTACAAGTACCGTAAGCATACTTTGACCAGACAACCTGAGGTGAGACTCAAGGTATGTGGAAAACATATTGCCTAACCCAACAGTGTGGAGAAAAGCAGCAAACCAATGCCTGAGTTCTCTTTAAGGCTGTGTCTAGGCAGCCAGATTCTTTCTCAAGTACTGTGCCACACCCCTGGGATCAATGAGAGAAGTTCAAGACTCCCTCTGTTACTGCTAAATCAATCTATTCGTATTTTGCAACAGAAAGACACAAGAAACCTAGTGAATGGCATGGGAGCGTCTGAGGCTCCAGCACTGTAAAAGCTAAGGAAGTTTGAACTTGAATAGTCCTCTTTCAATAAGACAATATAAAACATATTTTTATATGATTTTGAGTTGGATCCTAAGAAATGTGTGTCTGTGGCTCCTGCAAGGGAGCATCCCATCCTCTTTTTCTCCCTAACAGCATCTTGCATCCCCTCCCCCAAACCCTCTTCTGAGAATCTGAGGAACCTTAGGAATAGTGTGGGATGTTGTGCTGGAAGACACTTTGCAAGAGTAGAGGTCCCACAATATGTGTCCACTCAATTTCTGGACATTGCGCCTCCCTTGTGCCCCATCCCACTTTCTTTTTATGGGTCCCCCAAACTTGGTTTTTGGGGGGTCACAAGGGCGTTCCCCTGCAGGAAGTTCCCCCCCCCCACACACACAACAGAATGCGCAGGAAAAACTATAACAATACACACAAAAACACACACTCTCACTCTCAAAGGGGATTAGAGGACTGCCAAATTAGATACATTCATGCAACCTCATTCAGAAATTCAAGGTGCTTCCAAATCTTTTGCTTACCCTTTCAGTTCATCTGCCAAGCACATGCCAAACTGCTTGGTACCAGTTTCCATGCATCTTCTTATCATTAACCGATAGCGGGGTTCAAAGACATGAAGAGGGCAAGGGATGGTAGGGAAGGCCATGGTGCACACAAATATGGGAACATCTTTATTCAAGCTGTAAAGCACAAAGGAACCAAGAGTCAGTTTTAATATGTATTCAATTTAGCATTCTTCAAATAGCAATCAGCTGAGACAGTTATACTGGGTTTTCTGGGAGAGTCTATTCTCACAAGGGTTTATGAACCAATCCCCACATGTACCATAGTCTCCAGCAGGCTATAGGAAGTACCAGATCTGACAGCTGCTACAGGCACCTGGAGAATCCTGTTTTATCCCTCTTCTCAGTGCTGCCATTGCTGCTTACCTGCTTTTCAGCACCCGGATTTATTAGTCAACAGAGAGGTGTTGCTGCACAGGCAGGTGAGGAGCAACAGCACTGGGGCTGGTAAGTCGGATTGAAAGAGACTCTCTGGGTGCCTCCAGCTGCTCTCAGAGCTGAGAGTCACTATAATTAGATAAAAGTCCAGGCATCTAGTTCACAGGTTTCTATGAGAACAAGGTCTATATCTGGATTCAAGCCTTCCAATGTTGACATTTGAGGTAATTACCCAAATGGACTCCTCTCTTCCTTACAAACCTTACCATTCCACTACAAATAAACTGGACAAATCGTCCGACAGGTCAGCTCTGCATGCACAAAGGAAATTGTTTTCTTGAGTTAACCAATGCATTTTTAATCTCTTTTCCTCCCTTGAAGAAAGGCTACTTACTTTGACAATTCCTTCATTTCTTCTTCATAAACTTTCTTCCTTTCCGACAATTCTTCAGGCAAATAACAAACTATTAATTCTTCAGTAAGGACGGTCTTTTTGTAAGTTCTGCTTGCCAAAAACTATAAAATGAAAGAGTTCAAGAAGTTAGGCTTCTTTGATCTACGCCAGTGGTCAATAGCCAGATTGCAAAATCCAGTAACGAAGGTCAGAGATGTAACTAGGGTGAAGCCTGAGGGGCACTTGCCCTGGGCGCTACGCCAAGGGGAGGACATGACTGCCCCTCAGACTCTGCGCTAGTTATGGAGGGGCCACCAGTGCCTCCCCCTCTAGGGAGAACTCAGAACTGACTGTGCCAGGGCAGTGCATTATGCCACTGGTGAAAGTGACAGGGGGCGCAATCCTAACCCCTTATGTCAGTGCTTTCCAGCACTAACATAAGGGCAATGCAGCTCTGAGGTAAGGGAACAAACATTCCCTTGCTTTGAGGAGGCCTCCGTGAGTGACACCCAACTGCAGGATGCAGCTAATGTCCCACTGGCACAGCTATGCCAGTGCTGGAAAGTACTGACATAAGGGGTTAGGATTGTGCTCATGGTGGGTTAAGCCATAGTTTAAGTCTGGTAGAGTAAATGTGCATAAAAACAGATGGCTGAGACAGTTCTGCACAGTATTTCCACTGCCTAGAAACAGAAGCACTGGACTAGTTCTAGCTTTAAATAGTCAGGACAGACATCTGGGATAGCACAGTGGTGACAGAGAGGATTAGTTAGCTATTCTGCATTCATTGCTTCTTTTGAAATTGGGCTGAAATGAAGAATGGGACTGTGGCTGCAATCCTAACCACACTTCCCTAAGAGTAAGCCCCACTGAACAAAATAGGACTTACTTCTGAGTGGACCTGGTTAGGATTGTGGCCTGCAACACTGAAATTGTGGTGCAAAGTAATTTTGAATCACCTCAGTTTTCTCTTGTTTTGTTGGGAAGAGAGCTTAAAAAGGCACTGGAGGAAACATCTAAAATTATACATGTTTATTCTCTTATTAGAGGTCTTCTCAGGTGCACAGAAACCACACACTGGCCTCCCCGTGCCTCAGAACACCTCCCAGATGTGTTGGAAAGGCACTTCCAGAGATCAGATGAGGTCCTCCAGCACAGTGCTGAGTTAAATCCGTGGGTGCCAAGCCCATGGATAAGGAGAGCCATTGTACTGCACTCCTATCCTTTTCAGCATTTTGCCACCCGGCATATCTGCACACAGGATACCCCCTTTAATAGCAGGTTTTTACCCCATCATGTGCCTTCTGTTAAAGCAGCCAACGGTGGGAACTTACTTCGGACAGCTTTTCTTTGCAAAGTGGACAGTATGGATTATGGTCCAAGCAACGTTCAAGGCATTTCAGGCAGAACGTATGTCCACAAGGAGTAGCGACAGGCTCATAGAATAACCTGAAGAAGACATTGTGAGCATTGCAAAAGCAACTGGTTACTTCATAATTCTATTCAAAGCACAATGCCCCAAAAGACTCCATGCATGTATGCGAAAAATCACATAAGATAGGAAGACATATCCATATTCAGTGCACAACGGAATGCTGCCATCCCCACCCATTTTTACCGAGGGGCAACTAATTTATAAATCATGCAAGTGATAGAACCCCTTTGTTACGAAGGATTTGTATGACACATATCAATGGGTGTTCATAATGGTTGAAGGCTGCAACTAAGTTGTGAATCAGGACTGCCCCATTTTGAGTCTAGCTTCCCAAGAAATCTCATTAGGTGGCCTTAAGTAAGATACACCCTCTCAGTCTCAGCTCCCCAACTGCAACAGATGTTTGTTGTTGTTGCTGCTGCTGCTGCTGCTGTTGTTAATATAGCAAAATCTATCCCAGTGATTCCCAAAGCCCTACTCAGACTTTGGGAAGTATTTGTAAGTATTTGTTGGGGAAGGAAGGGGGAGGGGCAGGGGGCAGCAACACAATAGGGACAATCTTACCCCCAGCCCTCCCTGAGGCTTTAAAGTCCTGTGCAAAGGAAAAAAAACAAACCACTTCCTGTTTTCAGCGTGATACTGGAAGTGGTTTCCCCCCTTTTTTACAGGACTTTGAAGCCTTAGGGAGGGCTGCAGAGGGGCTTGCAGGCTCCCCAGACCTTCAGTGAGCCACAGTGACCCTGAAGAAAGTTGGAAAAGCCTTCCGCTCCCTAGTAGCACCACGATCGTCCCAATGGTGCTGCTGCTGATCTCTGGTCCTTTTCTCATTTCCTGTTGGGTTGCGACCCACCAGTTTGGGAACCACTGATCTATCCTATAAAGTCTTCATATCAACACGACAGAAATGTAAAATTTGAATATATTAGCTGAAGATATGGTACACTACAGGCTGTTTTTATAAAACGAATTAAAATGGTTACTACTAATACAGCATGCATTTAAACTCTCTCACAACTTGCTAATAATACCTCATGCAAAGGGAACACTCAAAGTCAGATGCATCCACGAGGTTTGCAGGTATCGTTCTTGAGGGAAGAGAAGTGAAGTTTGCACAAGTAGCATCCCCATCTTAAAAAAGAAAGAAAAGGCAGAAAAACATTTTTATAATACTAAAAATCCACTTGTTATATAAGCTACATAGCAAGAGTCATACAATAATATACCATTATTATTATTAGAAAAATTTATATCCTGCCCTTCCCATGCCGAAACATATATTACACAATACTTATTTCTGCTTAGAACAGAAATTGCTGAACTGATCAGAGTGCTGAAAACAAATATAGTACATTTCCTTGCACTTAAAAGGAAACCAGAATAGGAAAATACACTTTCAAAAACTGACCTTTCCTAGGAATTTTGCTAGGGACATCTAAGCTCTGTAAATCCCCTGCATCACTTGAAAACTTTCGTTTTAAGCTTGCACCAGGTAGACTGGAGAGGACTGTTCCTAGTGTTTTTTTATTATCTTCAAAATGCAAGTCCAGTATATGATGGGAAACAGATGAATCAGTATTTAGAAATACATCAGTCTCTTGGGACGGGGTTTTTGTTAGCCTCAAGCCGGTCTCCTGAAACAAATACAAATAGGACTTATATGTCAAATACTTTATTAAACACTTTTGAAGTCTTCAGTAGCAATTTAGGAATGATAGCACAGCAACCAGATCTTTGCTACCAGTAACATCACATGGTGGCTAACACAATAATAATAAAAGCAAATTTTGAAAAGTTGGACAGAAACACCAGCATCACACCCACATATCGATCAGCAGTTCCCACTCACCACTAAGGCTAAATGGGAAAGTTCATGATGTGGAGCATATAGGCCTTTTTAGAGGGTAGGAGAGAAGGGGCACCATTAAACTGCTGCAGAAGGGAGTTAAGACTGTCTGGGGACCACCACACAGATGCCCCTGTCCCGCATGCACGTCAACTGAGCATCAGCAAGGAATAGAATGTAGAGAACAATACACACCTGAAATATTTGTTTTCCCTTATCTCCATTCCATTATTAATAAGCTTCCTTTGAAAAATGTACAGTGCTTTGAGAACTTCAGCTATCTGAAGTACATTCAGCTGCGGATGATTTAGAACAGGAGTGCCCAAACCCTGGCCCAGGGGCCATTTGTGGCCTTCTTGGACCCCAATCTGGCCTGTGGGGAGCCCCCCAGTCTCCAATGAGCCCCTGGCCCACTGGAAACTTGCTGTGGCCCATGCTGGTCTAATGTGACGTCTCTCAGAGAGCAAGGGCTGACTGTTCGACCTCTCATCTCATGCAAGCTGCAGGCCGAGGGCTCCCTCCACTGCTTGCTGTTTCACGTCTATGAAGCAGCAGTGGCAGCAAAGGATAGGTCAGCCTTGCTTTACGCAAGGACTTTTATAAGCCTTGAGCTATCGCAAGACTTCATTCATAAAAGTTCCACCTCTAATATATTCATTTTTGTAAATTTAATCCAATTTTATGTAAATTAATTTCTTTTTCCCCAGACCCCGACGCAGTGTCAGAGAGATGATGTGGCCCTCCTGCCAAAAAGTTTGGACATCCCTGATTTAGAATGAAGCTGGAAAAACCATGTATTTCTGTACATTCTGCCTCAGGCCACCATAATACAACAGCCAGATATACTGGGTATATCAGGATTTCCCACTTTTATATTTAAAAGCATACATGCTCCAGTTCTTACCTTTGAGCTCTCTGCAGTTGACCCATCTTCAGTAGGAGATGGTGTGTTTAACCTGCTTAGAAATGCAGGTTTCAACCTTGTATAAGAGGTCCGGTTACAAAAAGGTGTTGTTAGACTATCATGCACATCTTCAAAGGCTGGGAAAAACATCTCACACATTATCTATAAAAAGAAAACACACAAAAAGAAGCTTAGAAGTGTTGCTATATAAATAAGTTTACAGACGGAGTAATCTACCAACACAGAATTACAATATTGTAACTCAGTGGTTCTCACACATTTAGTATCGGGACCCACTTTTTAGAATGAGAATCTGTCAGGGCCCACCAGAAGTAATGTCATGGCGGGAAGTGACATCATCAAGCAGGAAAATTTTTAACTATCCTACCCAAACTTACCCAGGAGTAAGTCCCATTTACTATCTTGTTAAAAGAATATACATAGTAGCTTGTTAAAAGTACAGATCTGCATTTCCCCAAATGAGTTGCATACAATGGTAGAATCAAGTATAATACATTAAAAATAAAATATTGAAATGAATGGGGACCCACCTGAAATTGGCTCGCAACCCACCTAGTGGGTCCTGACCCACAGTTTGAGAAACACTGTTGTAACTGATACAATAACTGATGTCAGTTTAGAATAGAGGTCAGCAGTTTGACTAGCCAAAAGGCAAAATATCAGAACAGAGCAGCGTTTTTCAAAACGTGCATTGGGACCTGCTTGGTGGGTTGTGACACAATTTCTGGTAGGTTCCACAGAGCCTTCAGTGAAAATAGGGTGACTGAAAGATCAAGTAAGTAATTGCCTCAAGCCCTGAGGCTATTAGAAAATCAGATAGCTGATAATTGCCCTGCAAACAGCTGAGGTCCTGCAGTTTGCCAGCTTGTGTAAATACAATGTGTGTATCACCTATCAGATCCTCACAGTTAATAACTGAGCTAATTCACAAGTGAAAATGAGACCTCTCTCATAGTTAAGGTATCACTTAATGTATGCTTTTTACATCAAAACTGCAATGATTCCCCCACCCCCCACCCCAAGAAAGACAACAGTCATAGTATTCATTATTTTATCTATGGCGTCCAACCAACCAATCAGGTGCAAAACTTCATATAATTAGCATACCTTTTGGGCTTCTGTCTTCATTGAGCTCCATTCAGGATTTAAGGCAACACAATAAAGAAACTCCTTCAATGCTTCTTCGATCCTTCCTAATCCAGAGAGAGCTTGTGCTTTCACAGAATGACCCTGCATACACACAGATAAAACTCGCTTCATCACTGTTTCCAACTCACTGACTACGAGACAATAACCTATCATTTTATAAATAATGGTGCCAATCTTGGCTGAAAAATGGTGCATCAATGAACTCTTTCCACTTACAACTGTAGTAGCACAAGATCAGACGAATCAGATGAAGGGAAGTCAAACTTCAGAGAATGTGAGTTACACCATTTCTCAGGAAATTGAATCTTTCTTTCAATTCACAGTTGCATCCAGCTAAATCAATTTTTCACAGTGAAATTAAACTGTGAGCTTGTTTACAGACTAACATCCCAATCCTAATCAACTTTTCAGTGCTGATGCAGCCACAATGCAGCCTCGAAGTAAGGCAATAAACGTTGAGGAGGTTTCTGCCCCAAACTGCAGGATGCAGCATGCACCCCCTTGGCATGGCTGCATTGGGACCTGAAAGTTAGTTGAGATTGGGCTGCAATTCTTTAAAAAATTAAAAATCCACAGCAGGGAATCATACAAATATTAAACAACACAGATACTACCCTACCTAAGAATGTTCAATTTAAGAACTTCCAAGATGCTAAGATGCCAGGCCATAGATTGCATTAGCACCCATTCCCATCTTATTCCAACCAATCCCAGCAAGCCCTGTTAGCCCACTTTTCAAGGTATGACTAACAATATAGAATACTGTACTGAAGGTGCATTGTAAATACAGTATCTTCCTCTTTCACAACAAGTTTGCTACCAATAATAGTGATGCTGGACTTAAAACAACTCAGACCTCTGGAACCTGATCTTAAGTAGGCAAGCTTCTGTTATATCATTTTTAATCTAAGTTATTTTAGTCAAAGTGGCTCACAAAGGCCCAGTTCAGACATTATGACAAACCATGCTTTGTCACTAAGTGCACAAGCCATGGTGAACCTCAAAGTTGAATGTTTCCTCTCCATCCATGCCCAAGGTGGAAGATTTCATTTTTTGGGCAACAAAATAACCAGTTTCCTATTTTTTTCCAAATATACAATGCAAATTGCAACTTCTTGTAAACCAAGAATGGAAGCTTCTGATTTTCCCATACACATGAAAGGGGTGGGGAACATGCCACACTGACTCCTATAGGGAATGCATTGATCATTTTATTACTAGATAAAAGTTGACCCAATCAACATAGTTACTTGCACATCCATTGTATGAATAAGCACATTAAATGTGCCAATAAGTAGAGGTGTTTGTTTCCAGTGAGTAAACTAGGATTGCAGTCTACTGAACATAATGGGTTTACCTCTGAGAAATACCACAATTTTCAAACACCGCTACCACTAAGTGTTTTTATCTGAAATAGCCTAGTTGGAGTAATTTTGTGAACAATTAAGTGTGAATGGCTAAGGTTTGGGATCAGATCTGAAGCATTTTATATATTTGGTAGAATAGACTTAACTGATAGTTATGCTAAACAAAACTGCACAAAAAAACTAAATGAAAAGACAACTAATATAATTTACACTGGCTGTAATGAATGGCTCCATTACATACTTCACTTTTATACTAAAAATATAAAAATCCCTAACCTTTTATTGTATTAGAACCAATACCTTGCATCCTTCACATGCATACCAACCCACTAATCTGCAGTCCAAATTCATCTTTTATGGTAAGTAGCGAACACCCTACCTTAGGCCAATGAGGCTTATTTCGACAGAGTGCCTCTGCGTCATAAAGGGCCTGTTGATAATTCTTCATAGCCAGACAAAGCTCTGCCCGTTGTGCTATTAATGAATATTTACAGGAAGCTGGAACACAAGATGTACACATTACTAGAAGTCCACTGAATGAAAAGGAAAAATAATATGCAAGGTATCATACATGAATGTATAAATGTAGCTTTTGTAAACAGGAACATTAAAGACACAGCCAGTTACTGCAAGTTATATTTTTTGTTTTTGTCTTTATCAGCTTGATGGTTCAAGCACCCATCTCTATTGAAATACAAAATTATATTGTATGACCCTATGCCCCCCCCCAAAAGTTTTCAGGTGCTAGACCCATCTGAACCTTCCAGAAAAGCTTTTATACTTTAAAAAAACATAATTTATGTCTGAAACTGGTATGTTGTAATGAACATGAGAATGCTGCCACTTCATCATCCCATCAAGGCTTTTTAAAAATAAAACATTTGGAAGAGATATGATGCATGCCGTGTGTAATTTCAGTCTTAATTTAAAAATAAATGTAACCTATTAGCTACCAGTCTGTACAATATAGACACCAAGTTTAAATTTACAAGGCATACCAGTCAACAGTCCCAGACTGATTTTATACTTTATCAGATCCAGATAGGACTGGCACCAGAGAAACTTATGTTGTAGTTCAAGCTGTTGCAGAATTCATTCTGTAGCACTGTGCCCACTCTATTTCTAGGACCGAACTTCAAGTGCGGAAAGAAAGCTCAACAGATAATCCCAATCAATTTCAATACAAGTTTCAAGTTCAGGATCCAGTTGGTTGTGCATCCAAACACCCTGTTAATGAGATACCAGTAAAGTCTCAAATACCTTTAAGAAAAAAAAAAAACCTACTAGCACATTGTCTATATTGTCTATGGATTTACAGAGTGCAACGTGCATTATAAACTCTCTCACTCATTCATTCTCAACATGTAGTAGTTGACTGCAAAAGACTTCTACTGGAGAATCTTGAGAGCCTTTGCAATTAAAAGAGGTATTGTATCAAAATATTAGGCACTGTCATATATTCGTAATCTAATCTTTTCCTATACTGGTAAGTTTTTTGTGCCTGTAAGCAACAAAAGATTGTTCCTTGTTTAAGAACTACTTTGACATTCAGCTTCATGGCTAAGGCTCCCTGAAATCATTCAATTGAGGCCATACTCTAGTTTCCTTACAATAGTGATGGGAAACTGGGGCAGGAAAAGGCTATGTTGTTTATTTTTAGACACATGAAAAAAGAGTGACATATAGAGAAGGACTTATCTGAAGATCTGAAAGCTTAGCAGGGGCATTAGCTAGATTCAGATGCAATAAGTAACTGGTTTCCAGCTATAACCAACTGTAGAACTCTCCACCTGCATCACACACAGGAAGAGAAGCTAAGTTTTTGTTTTCTCTTTAAGAGCAAACTGCAGTTTTGTGTTTGCATGATTTGTTAACTTGCAAGAGTTAAAACTAGCAAAGATAGCAAATCAGGATTTAATTATGACTTGATCCAGGTTTGTTCCTACCCTAGCTAGTTAACAAATCACAAATCCTCCAAGTTTATATGTAACATGGACCTGCAGCGGGATCTTTACAGATTGCTACTTTATATTTTAAAGTAAAAATAAAATTTTGCATACAGTTCTCATTGGGGGGGGGGGGAAGGCATATACAAGGAGCACAGATATGAGCGCACTAAATCAACATTTCTCAAACTGTGGGTCAGGAACCACTCAGTGGATCACAAGCCATTTTCAGTTGAGTCCCAATTCATTTCAACGTGAATTTTATATTTAATCTATTAGATTTGACGCTACCATGGTATGTGACTGCATTTGGAGAAATGTTACAGATCTGTACTTTGAACAAGCTACTATGTATATACTTTTAATAATGATAGTCAATGGGGCTTACTCCCAGGTAAGTGTGGATAGAATTGCAACCTTTGGATGTTTGGATAATTATTTTTTAAACAGAACAGCAACTGTTTGGTATGGTTAGGAGGGTTCTTTGTTTCAAATGCATTTTTAAACTTATACTTATTGTAAACTTTTAATTTACTTAGGGTGCAATCCTAACCAACTTACCAGCACTGGCATAGCTGTTCCAATGGGGCACATGTTGCATCCTGCAGTTGGGGGGCCATCACAGGCCTCCTCAAGGTAAGGCAAGGTTTGTTCCCTTACCTCAGAGTTGCACTGCCCTTACCTTGGTGCTGGAAAGTTGATTAGGACAAATCAATCAATAACTTAATTGATTGATTTGATTTTGTCATATGGGGATATTAAGAAATTTTCTGCTTGATTACGTCACTTTCGGCCATGACATCATGCCCAGGTTAATGACTTCACTTCCAGAGGGTCCCGACAGACCTTGCTCAATCAGGCCAGAGGCCCATTTAGTCCAGCATCCTGTCTTCCACAGTGACCCAGTAGCTGCCTCTGGGAAACCCATAAGCAGGAGAGAAAGGCTAACTTCTCCCCACAACACTGTTCCGCTACAACAGGAATTCAGAGATTCTGCTGCTGAACCTGGGAGGTAGCATAAACCTTCCATGACTAGTTGCTATTAATAAACCATCCATGAAATGAATGGTAACATTAAGTTTTGCAGATATGCTTTTCCAAACTTTTTGAAAAGTGTATTCTTCTTTCCACTGTATTACAGTAAAAGCAATTAATTTCCTAAGAATCCCCAGCTGTTCAAGCCAAGCACATTATTTCATATCTGTGGGCGTCAGCTAGCCCTTGAGAATCTCAAGGCCCCAGCTCAAGCCTGTCCCTGATTCAGGTAGTCAGATTTAGCATCACAATAATCAACAGGCAGCATCTACAATGAAAGATGAGCAATGCCCAGCAATGCAACCAGCATGTGATTCCCTGGCAGCTTAATCCTAACAAAGGCAGATTTCATTAGCATCTCTGATTTCTGTAAAATTTTAAATTTCTGATAAAATTTTGCAGTGGTCTAGTTTCCCTCACAGTGGGGATTCCAAACATTTAGCTGTATGTTTAGAACTAAATAAAACATGATGCTAAGTGTATTCCGTTCGTTCTCCCTTAACCATTTCTGCCTAATGTTGCATACACACAACAGGGATCAAATGTGTGCCCCAGTGGACTGAGCAAAAAATGGGTTAGCTACTTATGTTTCATTCTTTTGAACTGCTCCCTAACTCAGAATATGGCGGTTGTTCTTTAATCATGACAGCTGTCCAAACAAAGTAACAGGAAAATTTACAATAATTATATTTGCAGGTTCAATGTCTGAGAGTTTGATTAATTTGATATTAAAATATCTGATAATATACCAACATAGCCAAGAGCTCATACATGATGTGACTACAATGTAGTCAGGAAAGTATTCCCCTCTCCCACAGCAGGTATGGTACAGCCTCTTTAGAATTCCAGGAGTTGGAAATTTCTCATAAATTCTTCACAAAGAATTCTGCTAAGACTAACTGACAACACTTCTCTGAACTGTGAGGCTTGGATTATTTGCCTGACTCCACAAGAGCTATCCAATCTTTATTATACCTTGTTTGTCTTCACTCACTCCTTGTGACACCCAGATGAGCTGCACCATTTAATTAGTTAGGATCCTGCTAACAAATTGGGGACCATAATCTTTTGACCCATTCTAGCTCACCAAATATAATCCAGTGTAGGAAACACTAGAAATGCATGCACGCAATGCACTGTTTAAGCCATAACAATGCAAGATCTCAAAAAGGAGAAACTACAGCACTAAAATTCCAATTTACTAAGTTGCTTGGGCATATTGTTCATAGGATAGAAGTTTTGCTAGCTTTTCTTACTAAAATCTATACCAATTTTAAAAACAAACATGATACACTGTGTGGAAGAATCTTCATTTGCTTTGTTATGGATTAGAGAAGTTTTCTGCTGATGACCATGATTCAAATATATAGCAAGAAAAAGAATGAATATTTTATTCCCAGTAGAGAACCAGAAAGTTCTGCTGTAGAGACATATATGAGATAATTTCAATGAGTTTCAAACGAATCCCAATCATAAATAGACTTTTTTGAATATTGCCCTGCTTTAGACTTTACTAATTTTCACTTCACTTCCAAAATGTTTGTGTCTATTTTGTTTTTGCTGTTTGGAATGAACTATTTTTTTACAAGTTACTTGTCTGTTTCCTTCTGACTAGACACAGGGGTGCCCAAACCCCAGCCCTGGGGCCACATGCGGCCCTCAAGGCATCTCAATGTGGCCCTCAGGGAGCCCCCAGTTTCCAATGAGTCTGTGGCCCTCTGGAGATTTGTTGGAGCCCGCACTGGCCTGATGCAACCGCTCTCAGCGTGAGGGTGACTGTTTGACCGATCACGTGAGCTGTGGGATGAGGGCTTTCTCCACTGCTTGCTGTTTCACATCCATGATGCAGTAGCAGCAGCAAAGGAAAGACCAGCCTTGCTTTGTGCAAGGTCTTTTATAGGCTTTGAGCTATTGTAAGATCTTAATTCATTCATATAAGTTCATCTTTAATATATTCATTTATGTATACTTATGTAAATGTACTCAAATTTTAAATGTAAATTAATTCTTTTTTTCCCCTGACACAGTGTCAGAGAGATGATGTGGCCCTCCTGCCAAAAATTTTGGACACCCCTGGACTAGAGTTAAGAGCTATTGCCCCCACTCCTTGACAGATCATTCCAAGCCAACACTGCAAATACAAATATGGTGAAGCAAAGTAGGCTCAACCAGGTTAGTTAATTTTTCAGAGTGCTCTTCTGCCAGCCAGCTTCTGTGATGAGGGAATCCTGGTAATCAGGCTCCCATTGTAGGCAGGAAGTGGGGTGAGGACAGACACCCTTTTGCCTTTCTGGTGGCAGCATCTTATCCCTTCTTTAGATGACTCCTAGGGCCGTACTTTAAATGCCCAAGGGCCGCACTTTCCAGCACTGCAGCTGCAATGCCGTCACAAGGCAAGGGAACAAATGTTCCCTCACTTTGTGGAGGCCTCTATAACTGCCCTCCCACCACAGGATGCAGTGCACACCCAATTGGCACAGCTACACCAGTGCTGGAAAGTTGGATGGGATTTGGCCCTGAGAGATGTCTGAAGATGCATGGCAAGGCCAGGGGCAGAGGCTGTGTGTCTTACTTCCCATCACTGCAGAATGGCCCACACAGCCTCTCTGGATCACTCTAATTGTGTGGGGAGGGTGTAGGTGTCTTGGGTTGGACAATGTCATTGGGGCATTCAGCCATCATCTTGCATTGATCAGTGGGTTTTTTTTGTGCCTGAGTAACATGGGAGAAGCACTGGTGTAAACCCTTGTGATGGGTAAGCAGCAGTAGAATTGCCAGAGATATAGTGAGATCATGTCAATGTTGCTATGTTAGCTTTTCTTTCTATAGTATTGCAGTGCTATTCATTTTGCAGTTGGTTGTGCCCAGGATTGACATTTTTATGCTGATGTTTTCAGTGGTGCAGGAACAATCTAATGTACAGCTCACCCTATAAGTTTCTGGAATAAAGAATAACCCTTTGAAATAAGGGTAGCATGATTTTAAGGCCATTGTTAAAAACAGAACTCTATTTCATCCCCATTAGTATTAGCACAATGTAAGAAGAAAATTTAATTTACAGAACAAATACAGTTGGTCTTTACTTAGGGGAAATATCAGCTCAGGTCTGATAAAGAAAATTTAACTTTTCCTTTTTATGACATTTGGCTAAAACAAAAAAAAAATTGAATTCATCTCTAGAATATTGCCAGCATTGAACAAACTCCAAATTAGTCCTTAGCAGCAAACTTTCATTTCTTTATAAAAGAAATTGCTTACACACACACACACACACACACACACACACACACACACACACACACACACACACACACACAATCTACAAGGCATCCAAGTACTTCTTGAAAATGTTGCTGCAACACTTGCAATCATCCTTTAAATTTATGAGCAATCTTTCCACTATATAGTACTCTAAGTAGTGTACAGTAAAAATTAAAAATATAAATATCGTAACATTAAAAAATGCTATGCACTCATAAAACATCTTGTTCAAGAGTAAATTGCAGGTACTCCAATGGGCCAATGAAATAAGTACATCTTATCATCCTCCTAAAATTGTCAATGTAGCAGGCCTGAAAAAAGTTTCAAAATACAGCAGTGGTTCTCGAACTTTTCCGGCTCATGCCTCCCCTGATCCTTGTAGCCATTGGCCACGGCTCCCCATCACAACACCTCACCTCAGTTACCCCCAAAATGGGGGTGAAGGTGTTATAATTATACACTAGAAACAAGACTGCCAGCACTCTGAGGCTGCAATCCTAACCATACTTACCTGAAAGTAAGCCCCATTGAACAAAATAGGACTTACTTCTGAGTAGACCTGGTTAGGATTGTGCCCTGAGTTTGTTAGCAGCACACCTGGAGGGTTTTAGAAAGGGAGGGGGGAAGTGATGAATTTGCAGGAGGGGAAGACTTTGTTTTGTGTGTATCTACTAACTGCAAACTGATGCAAACTGAGACCTAGAGACTGTTTGGCTGGAATCCTAACCCCACTTTCCTGGGAGTCAGTCCCACTGAACACAATAGGACTTACTTCTGAGTAGACCTACCTAGGAGTGTGCCTTTTGTCTTACAACAGCAGCCAACAGAGTACCCCCCACCCCAAAAGAAGGCAGGAGGAAAAAGGGGAATGGCTAAAAAGGAATGGGTATTTTTATTTTTAATCAATTTTTGGAGACAAAGCCATCAAGAGTGGCTTTTTTTCTTTTTTGAAGGGGGAGGAAAAAGAGAATGGTGAGGATCCTTGGTTAAGCTGACACAGACCCTAAGCCTATGTAGGTCTACTCAGAAGTAAGCCCCATTTGAGTCACTGGGGCTTACTACCAGGAAAGTGTGGAATGGATTGCAGCCACACCCAGCAAGATTACAACTCACCCCAAAGTAGATGGGGGCTACTCTCACACACACACACCCAACATGCAGATGCTACCCCTGTTCCCCCCAGGCAAGACAGAGGGATGCAGTCTGGGGCATTTGGACACCCCCCCCCACTAAGAGCTGGTTGGTCCCTTCTTTCCCAAGCAGCCTTGACCAATCCCAGGATGCCCAGGGCGAGGGGCACACTGGGAAATGTAGTCCTTGGGGCAAGGTTGCACATGGAGACAGCTCCATGATGAGATGCAGCACCTCTGCCTACCCAGCCAGCCTTCTCTCCCACCTCCCCCCACTATGTTTCACATGCCCTCCCAGCCTCATGCTGCCCCGCCCACCTCGTTCACAGCTGCAAAAAAGCAGCATGTGCAGCAGAGCAGCCTCTCTCCCCAAGATGCCTGGTGACACCTCTGGAGGCCAGCCACGCCTCACTAGGGAGGCGGGACGCACAGATTGAATACCTCAGGAATACAGGTTCAGCCACATGATCAGTCTAGTTTCTGGTGCACAGGCTTTTCACAGATGGCAAACCTCAAAGGAATGTCTCTCTAGGCATTTTCCAGCTCATGTTTCTAAACAGAGATGTCCCCCCAGAGAAATCTCATGTTTACATCACAATAGTAAGATTACCAGAGCAAGCAACAGTCCTATGTTCCCTAGGACATGGTGCAGCTAGTGTAGAGCCACATCTGGAGAAAACACACTCCTAGCCACAGTGGATTTGGAAGCAACACAAGATTTGGGAGCACCTCAAGGTTGTAAGTCTGCTCCTTGAGGAGTATGATCTCCATCTAGAAAAGGCATACTCCTGATTAGAAGGAGTACGAGTTAGAAGGAGAACTCCAGGTTAGAAGACCCACCCACCATCAGCATCGCCATCTTGTCTAATGGAGTTCCAGTCTAGTCACCTCATCCAGTCCAACTATG
This sequence comes from Tiliqua scincoides, assembly GCF_035046505.1. Lineage (NCBI taxonomy): Eukaryota > Metazoa > Chordata > Lepidosauria > Squamata > Scincidae > Tiliqua > Tiliqua scincoides. The sequence goes on from NC_089823.1 coordinate 90,745,804, forward strand.
AGCATTAATTTATACAGGACCTTGTCTGAACAAGCACAGAAGGAAAAGAAAACCAGAGTTGGGTACTACCGGCATACAGATTATGTCATGCTCCAAATCTCTGGACATTTGAAATGTACTAGAAATACATTCAGCAACCAAGGAGCCTAGAGAGTTAATCACTGCATAAGTACGATTTGAGAAAAAAATAACCCAACAACAAAAATACTACATTGCATCAAAAGACGAGAACTGACGCCAGTCTCTAGGTAACCATAACTCCTGCTGCATGATATTTTCTGTGCATGTGCAATAACTGGAAGAGCGGATTTCAGAAATGGCAAATTTGATGCTTTTGAAAAGGAGTGGGATGATAAGTTCCTTTCTAAAGGTCAGAACATCCAATTTCAACATGTGCTACAAGTTCAGTTCTTGGTATGTTTTTCTTCAGCCCACATCTGTTTTATAGGCATTAAATTAATTTATCTGGGTAAAAGAAGAAATCATCAAGAGCTGAATGTGGGTATCAATCAGACCTCTAACATCATCTGTCAATAAAATACGATTCTATTTTAGTTAGTGATATCCCCCACATATTCCGAATGAACAAAGTTCGCTTTGATGTCTTGTTTCCTCCCCCCCCCCCAAGCAGGTAATTCAGAAAGCAGAGATGTTTCAGAGGTTGTATGATGCCTCTGTATGATACAGAGGCTGTATGATGATGAAAATGAATGCGGCTTCATTTTCCTGTAGAAAAGGACAGCATCAGATATAATTCTTCCATCAACTGATCCTCAAGAGAAAAGAATGCTAGACCCCTGCTATTAAAACAAATAATTTTGGAAATTCCCACTATACTGCTGAATGGAGGGAACAAAAATGTCAAATTCTCCAACAAGAGTTCTACAGTTTATACAAATGTGATTGGTGGGAAGCATAACCATGCTATTTCAAAAATGAGCCCACACATGTTGCACTTCCAGTACTATTTGAAATAGTGTGACTTCATATAAACATCAGATAGTACAATACAATATGCTAACCAAGTTATAAATGATGCATCGTATGGTGCTAAAACAGTAAAGAAAAAAAAGGTAAGTGTTGATATTAAAGTAACTACTGTACTGCATATTTCAAAAATTTTCCCTCAGATTTCAATTTTTCCCCTGAAAATACTAGGAAAAAAAATCATTGTCCCCAAAATTTTACATCTCTGCCTCGGACATGCTCAAAAGTTACAAAAGGATAATGAGATGATTTTACAAATCTGGAGTCTTGGATTTTAAAGTATAACAAAAGATCTTCTGACCTGTCAAGTTACTACAACATCAGGCATAATAATATTCTTAGAAAGAAGAGCTATTAAATAAGAATTCTCTGAGATCCTTTTGCCTATACAGTATTTATAAAAGATACCAATGTTCTGCATTCTAAACTGGCAGTAGAGTGCCTGCCTGCAGAGAACATATGAGGAGGTCACATTTTACTTTTAGTTCCATCCTTAGTTTTTAAACAGTTCATTTTCAACATCTGTTCTTTTCTTACCCTAATAAAAGGAAACTGTCATTCTGAATCAAAGCGAAGAACCATGTCTGACAGCTACTAAAGGGTGAAATATCAGATTCATCAGAACACATACCACAATACTGTATCTACAGCGCAAGTTATTAACTACTCTGTCTCACAGCCCAATCCTATCCTCCCTTGCGCCTGCGGAGGCAGCAGTGCCAAAATGCCCACCACATCCTATGGGCGCTGGGCTAGTACCAAGAGTCTCCTTGGGGTAAGGAAGCATCCCTGGCCTCTGCTGAGCTCAGAAACCCCTCTGCAGAGCTCCCCTCACCTCCACAGGGGGGCAGCCCTCAGGACCGCGGGGACAGGCATTAGCCCATATCCGGAACGGAACCCCCATGGATAAGGAAGCATGCCTGTACTATTAGATAGAGGGTGGATGGTCTAGGATGACTATGAACTTTGATACATATCTTCTGTTAAAACAGAAGGTACCAAACATTTCTTTTTATTTAGAACATTCATAATCACCTATGCTAGAAGAGTCAGACAGTGAACACCTAAAACGAATAAGAAGGGTTTTTCACCCACAATATCTAACACGATAGTGAAATAAAGCTAGTTAAACATGTCTTTTGTATGAGAGAGAACTTGAGGAGCGGAGAGACAGCTTAGCCATATTTTGTATCAGAAATAATAAATGCAAATACACGCAATAAATAAATGCAGTTATTTCTGGTACATGGTGGATATGTTAACACATTTAACAATAAGTCTCTTTCAAAAGGTAATCATCTAATACAGTGGATGATTAGATGACTTTGACTGGTGGCACCCAAACTTTGACTGGTGGCACCCTTGACCTATTGAGCCATTGGTCATGGCTCCCCATTAGGGCTACAAACCTCTTCATCAATGGTTCTCAAACTTTGACTGGTGGCACCCTTGACCTATTGAGCCATTGGTCATGGCTCCCCATTAGAGCTACAAACCTCTTCATCAATGGTTCTCAAACATCCCAGGAGTTTTACTCCCAGGGTAAGCCTTTGAAGTTGAAGGAGTGAGCACAGCAACATGATTCCCAGGACTGCATCACTAATGGGTGTGGAAGGAGGGTGCTTTTACTTACAGGTGACTGCAGGACATTGCAGGAGGTGCGGGGAGCCCCGAGCAGCCCTCCGCAGGGCTTCCCGATGCTTTGTGCCCGCTTTCTTTCAACGTTCTAAGCATCGGGGTGCCCTGCGGAGGGCTGCTTGGGGCTCCCCAGACCTCCTGCAATGTCCTGCAGTCACCTGTAAATAAAAGCACCCTCCTTCCACTCTGTTAGTGACATGATCCTGCGGATTGTGTCATTGCCCTCCCCTCCTCCCCACCCCTTAAAGGGATAGGGGACCCTTTACACGAACTGGTGGGTCATGACCCACCAGTTTGAGATCCACTCCTCTACATTGTATAGGGTGGCAGTTTTTTTGTGAGGATTCTGTGACTCCCCAGCTGGATTCTGTGGCTTCCTGGGTGCCATGGCTCACAGTTTAGGAACCACTGACCAAATAGAGTGAAAGGCTCTATTCCATCTCTGTGTCAGTCCAGTTTGTTTTGGAAACTGTATTAATTACCAAATAGTTGCAATAAAGAATTCATTCAATTGCACATGACATTGAGGAAGCAGCCAGCTTAATGTAAAACAGAAGGCACGCAAAAAGAGGTCACTAAGTTCCTGAGAGCTAATAAAAGCTGAAAGGATCAAAACCTGTCAACGTAGAAGCTATGTGGCTCTGTTTTAAACAAACAAGTGGCCCCCAAATATTGAGACACAATAGCAGAATGTCAAACATTGAGCAAGTAGCTATCCCAAGAAAACCAGACAAGGTAGACTTAAATGAGCCAAAGGAAGGTTAAAAAGTTCTATATCAGAAAAACAAGAAGGGGAAAAAATGCCATCATTGATTTAAAACTTATGCACGTTACAAAATTCAGTGTTTACTAAATTGTATAACAGAGAGCAGAAATAACCTCCTTTCTGTTGCCAAAATCAACCCCATTTCAGTAACATAAAACTGCTTTGGTAAGAGAAAGCAACATATTTTATGACTGTAGCTTTCTTACTAACAATAGCTAGTAAGTCTTTCAAGATGAAATTTCAAGAATTTCAAAGTATTTCAAGTCTTCTAGATGTCACACTCACTCAGTTTGCATGATTCCTACAACATCCTTGTACAGAAGGCCACTGCTATTGCCAGCATATTGAAGAAGGGAGCTGATGTGATAGGTGGCCATTGGCCAGTCAATAAGTTCATAACAGAAGTGAAACTTTAATTTTGAACTAAAGATGTCCTTATCTTGCAGTTTTCACTCTTTACCACTATGTTTCAGCAGCTCAACCTGACTTCACAGATTTTGCAATCTTGTTTCTCTGGTTCCAAAAACAGTTCAGTTACTTCTTTTTCTGTTTTAAGGATGTGCAAGCCATCTAACTCCAAATATTGCACTGGCCAGCTTTATCATGTGGGTAGGTGTGTATTTTTTTTTTTACAAGCCATTACATAGAAACAAACATAACAGTGCCCACATGGATTCAGCCAAGCTCAATAACACAGGGTAGCCAATTTTTATTTTTATAACTTCTGATACATGCAGTAACAACAGTCAACCAAAACTGAAAAGACCAGTAAGTATACAGAATAACATTGCCACCGGTGTCCAGACAATTTTAGCACAACTTTTGAATGCTAAGCAAAACTGACAGGTACTTCACAAAGAAAAAGAAGTCACGTTAAAGGAGAACCAGCCACCTGCCATACCTTATTTTTATATATCCACACTTCTATTTTCAGGCGCTGTTCCAAGACTGAACCAAGATAAGCATAATCCACCCACACAATTTCCTAAAATGCACAGAATGAGAGGAAGGAAAAGGCTGTTTCTGATCTATTCCTTACACCTGATTTCAATATTTTTCAGAGCAATTAGTTTGGTTTCACTTGTTTCTTGCATGCAGTTTGATTATCTGGTATTACTCTTACCTAAAACAAATCAGATAGTGTCAACAAAGCAGAGTAAAATGAAACTGAATGCCAGCAACTAAAGTAGCTCACAGACTGAACACACTTAAAGGAAACTGGGATAGGGGAGGAAAAAAAGACAGAGAATAGGTGGTTTGCTATTCCAGCAACAGGAGTGCCTGCTGTGAGACATAATAAAGGTCCAAAGTACACAAAGCTGTCTAGGAATCCAGTAACTAGCAGGGAACCTATTTATAGCCATTTAGGTGGAAGCACTATTTTAAAAAAATAGTATGAACAGGCAACCCTGGTACATTGATCCATGCAAGAAACTCTCCTGCATTGTGCCAGTTTCAAAAATACTAGGAGCATCCCAGTGGAGCCAGTATCATCCAATTACAACCTCAGCCCTCAGTCTATTTTTTTATTATCTGATACAAAAAAAAAATGATGCCAAAGAAGCCTCTATATACTGGAACACTTTTTCCTTTGCTATACCAGTGTTCTGTTTGATCCATTTATGACAACAAAATTATAAGAGTCTAGCATCTAGCCTTCTCCTCTATCAAGTACCCTGCACCATCCTATGCTAGAACTTCACCCTCTTCCCTAAAGCAGGAAATCTGTTCTTTTCCGACTGCCGCATATTTCAATTTTAGGGTGCAATCCTATCCTGCGCTGGAACAGGCAAGCCAAGAGGCTTGCGCGGTATCCAGCTCAGGACAGAGCCCCAAGGTGGCTCAGCCAGAGGCAAGGGGAAACTTTTCCCCTTACCCTTGGGTAAGGCGCCCTTGCCCCAATGGGTATTCTCAGACTTGTGCCACCTCCTGAGGTGGCACAAGTCTGAGGAAAGCGAAGCAGCTTCAAGCTGTTCCGATCTTCCTGAGAACAGGGGTTGAGATCTGGCAGTTATGCTGGAACCCAACCCCGCCTCCCACTTCCCGCCCACCCCTGGGGCCGCCTGCTGCCTGCTCTCTCCCCACCCAGGAACACCTCCCTCCTGCCTCCTCCCCGCCTCTCCTAGAGGCTTGCGTCAGCCCAACTGGGCCGACGCAAGCCTCAGTGAGGAAGCCAGCACAGAGGCTTGTGTCAGCCTCCACAGGCCGGTGCTCATCTGAGTGCCGGCCCAGCTTCCTCCCAAGGAGGCACAAATGTGCCTTATGGCACGTTGGCAACCCTCCTGGGCCGGTGCAAGGGTCTTGCGTCGGCCCATGGGCGCTTCAGGATTGTGCCCTTAATGTGTTAATTTTTTGGGAGGCCTGCTACAGAATCACAGTATCAATGGCATTTTCTCATAAATTATATATGAAGAGAATAAAACACAGAGCTACAGCTTGAGTCAATCTAGAATCACACTTACTGAGTTGCTCCATACACACTTTTCTGGGAGTAATCCCTTTATAACGGGACTAACTTCTGAGCAGACATGCATAGGATTGGACTCTCCTCCATTTAATAACCAGAGCCAGCATGCAACCAGCTGCTGAAATTCTGTCACTCTCTCTCTCTCCCTCCTTTACTTTTAGAATACACTGCTAAAATAACCTCTCTCCCACATCTGTTGTTGTGAGCATATTTATTTAAGTAGTTATTGCATTGTTTTTTCCCTTACCCTTAACATAATTTTCAAAAGCCTGGTTCTTAATTTTAGGGATTCTTCATCTGAATTTCCCTCTTCACTTATTCCCCTTCTCATTCTCTATTTTGCATAAGTTTGCCCTTTGTTTCTCCTGCCGTACCATATAGAACAATCCAGTTCTATAATGTCAAGGTAATAAATCTCACTATTTACACCAAAAGTTTGTTTAGGACCAAGCCAGTCAAGTCATTTCCACATCGTCTGCTAACCCTCCCCTAAAACATGCTTGGTTTTTTTCCCCCACTTCACTTCTTGTCTATCTGCCCATCTGCTGTATCTTACCAGTTCTGCATTCTAAACAGTACATTGCACAAAAGCTTCATAAAAGGATCAAAACGACTAAAACAAATACTGAAACCCACTGTGAGATAACTGTAACTAAATGTTGAAATCAGGCATGAGACTCACTAACAGCCCAATCCTATGCCTGCCTACTCAGAAGTAAGTCTCATTAGAGTCAATGGCACTTACTCCCAGGTAACTGGGGATAGGATTGGGCTGTAAGGCAACTATGATCCACTCACTGTACGTATCTCACAGGGATTTTGCGAGCATTTAAAAAACACTGAAATTCATAGAGGAAGCGCAGGACAGAAATGTAACCAACAATACACACTACCACTGCCCAAAGCTACAGTAGGCATCTTTGATTAAACAAACAGAAAACAAATCACTTCGTAACCCATCACTTTGTCCTTTTCACCAAGAACAGAACTTGAGAACGCCCTTTCATAATCCATCAGTTTTTGCGAGATGAAAAACTATACAGAAAAACAAAGCTTATAGAGGCTGATTTCACAAAGAAAATTTATACTTGGACTTGACTGATCACCAGTTTTATTTAAACACTGGCATCAGAACACCTTATTGTACTTATGCAGTTGTACACAAAAATTAAACAGAAAAGTGGCTCATATGAAACTGTTTATGACTGTTTATGAAACGACAGCTTACTATGGTGTGCATTACTTGGCAAGTTTGCATTGTCCAGTCATGAAAAGTCTTACCACACTTTGTGGCTCCTGATAAGAAATCCAGGAAAGAAGGGGAGACACAAGATTTTCCTCAATGCTTGGCAAGACAACACAAATGAATTGCTTACTAAGTGATTAATTATTTTTATTTATTTTTCACATTTTTATACCGCCCTTCCTCCAAAGAGCTCAGGGCGGTTTACACAGCTGTTCCTCCCCTCTTTCTTGTCCTCACAACAACCCTGTGAGGTAGGTGAGGCTGAGAGAAAGTAACTGGCCCAAGGTCACCCAGGAAGCTTTGTGGCTGAGGGGGGATTTGAACCTGGATCATCCAGGTCTAAGTCCACCTCCCAAACCACTACACCACCCTGGCTCATCGCCCATAATAATACCCATCATAATAATAAACTGCTACCAGTAATAACTGTCTGTATTCATTTTGGACCTTCTCCAATAGTGTTAGACTGTGTAGGAAAATATTAAGCTAACATGGAAGGCACAAGATGCTGATGGAGAGAGATCCATTTAAAGAGACAATGCTTAATAACCATGTTTCACTACAATAATGTAATGTAAGCCAAACAACAAAGCACTGTAGAAATATTACTCAATTCATCAAATGCAAATCTGCATTTTGGCAGTTCATCATAAAATCCGTCATTACTGTCACAGGTCCTCAGCTTGCAACCACACACACTTGCAGCAATACTGCCCCTGACCTATAGCAAAAAAGAATCCAGAAGCACACCACAAACTGGTTCTCTTTAGCTGTGAATACATTCCTGTATTCTAAGCTTGTGACAAAGCAAAATTAAGTATATGCCAGCATCCCCTGCACATTCTATAGGTTAGGGCAGGGGTGCTCACACTTTTTTGGCTTGAGAGCTACTTTGAAACCCAGCAAGGCCCAAAGATCTACCAGAGTTTTTTTTTATAATGTTCGCGCCATCATAACATATAACATTTATGTGTACAATGTATGTTGGTGTACCTTGAGCCCCACTGAGTATAACAGGACTTACCCCTGAGTACACATGCCTAGGATTAGGCTGTGATGCTGCAATCCTAGCCACACTTGCCGGGAGTAAGGCCCATTGTACTCAATGGGGCTTACTCCCAGGTGTTTCCTCCCAGAGGCACCTGAAGGGGGGGGTCGGCACTCCGCGATCTACTCATTTTGCCTCGGGATCTACCGGTAGATCGCGATCCACCTATTGAGCACCCCTGGGTTAGGGACTAGAGCACTATGGAAAACCAGATATCATCAAGGAACCCAATCTTTTTTTTAGCTTGCAAATGCAAAACATAAATAACGCACTACACATCACTTGCGATGTGTGGAAAAACCAAATAACATGTTATATACACAAAAAAGTACAGTGAAATGCATACAAGGAACACACAGTGCACATTCACAAAAACCATGGAAACATGACAAAATAGGTCAAAAGAGCAGACCCCATGTCAAAGGTATGGGCTCTTGTTATATAGCAGCAACTGTTACCCTGCACATGCCTGATCTTGGAAGCTAAGCAGGGTCAGGCCTGGTTAGTACTTGGATGGGAGACCACCTGGGAATATCAGGTGCTGTAGGCTTATACCATAGTCTTTCGAGACTGAAGGTTGCCAACCATTTGGTTATATATGAATAATAATATAATAATAATAAACTTTATTTATATCCCGCCCTTCTCCCTAAAGGGACCCAGGGTGGAAAGAATTGATCATTGAAAAAGCAGGGGTGCAGGTACCACTTCTGCAAATTCAAACAGGTTTTGAGTTTCACCCAGTAAAATATTACATGTTTAACTTACCTCTAAGACATTTTAAGTGTGCACTTAAGCATATAAGGTGCAATGCAACAGTTGCATCTTTGCAAACACACACATGTGCGAGCGCACACCATAAATGTACACTAGTCTGCAACTCCCTACTGAGCTTATGGTCAGTGGCAAACCGGACTTTGCCCTTATGTAATATGTGAACCCTCATGTCCTGTGTACACACAGGGCTGTCCAACATATTTGTTTGGATGTGAACTTGATACTGGATGCATGAATGGAGAGCATGACCCAAGTGAGTCTTGAGGCATTTTGATTTGGGTAAGAGGCCTCAAGTCCCACAGGCCTTAAGCAAAAGGCCAAACTTTGACTTTCTAAAGGAACCCAACCCGCCAGGGCAGATAAAGAAGTTCTTGCTGCACCATCAGCAGAGCACAAAACAGAGACACCCACCTTGGGGATGACCCATCAGGACACAAAAGACAGATCCTTGACACAAAAGCTTCTATGATCCTTCTATGGGAATTTAAAGTATAAAAAGCAGGGTCAAAGGACCCTCTTGTTCCTTGTAATCTTGTACATCTGCTCTCTCCTAACCTTGTTGCTGTGGATCCACTGGTACTGCACTGAACACCCCTATTCCCTCCACTGTGACAGTCAGCACCCAGGACACATATCAGATGGTTCCTTTCCTTTCCAACTCACCTCCCTTCCCCCTGCACTACCACAAACCATAGCTCCAGCATCTTCCTTTCATAAGCTGCCGCTCCAGCACTGCTGAGTTGCATCTTGAGAACTGCTTTCCCCAGCAAAGCAACCTCCGCCCCCTTGTCTTGCTTCCCTCCCTGAAACCAGCTAAAGTTACTGCCTTGCTTTCTTGGGTTTGTTTTTCATAACCTTTTCTGCCTGTCTCCCCACCCCTACATTAAGAGATCGCTGCCTTTGGCACCTTAGCCCCACAATCCCTGCAACATTTCCAGCAACCCCAGCAGATACAGATCAGTCACCTTGGCTTTTGGCAACACTGCCAAACCTATTGGCTCACAACCCTTGCCTTCTTTAGTGTCCCATGTACAGCCAAATTGGTGACATGCTTAGTGCTTCTATCTTTTCCACCTCAGAGTCAGTGTGAATAGAACTTGTGATCTGTTTTAAGAAGAGGCCCAAATACTTTCCCTAACCAATCCATCAAGAACTCTGAGAACAAGGAAGGCCCCGAATTCCAGTTGATTCCTTTCTTGGAGGTCTGGGACACAGGCAAGCTTCTCCCATGTGAGAAGTGATTTCATGGTCCAGCAAGGGGTTTACTCCTTGCCTGCAGTTGGATTCAGGCTACAGAGAACAAAGATACAGTCTCAGCCTTGTGCTGCAGATGGAGCCTGGGTGTTCTCCCACATCACTCTCTTTTTCCCCCAGTCTCTCTCTCCTCTCTCCTCCCACTATTGCAAAAACCCTGGTTCTTCAGCCCATATCCCCTTAGGAAACTTTCCTGATTCCCCCTACAGCCTTCTCCCCTTCATTCTTCTCTCTCTTTGTGTCCTTCATTTCCCAATTTCCTTACAAGGATTTCTTTTTCTCCTTTCTGCCTAGAAACTACTCATGTTTAGAGCTTACTTGTGTGGGTGACTGTTGAATGCACTGCATTTTATGTTTGTTATTGTATTATTAAAAAGTTATCTATTGTGACACCTTTAACCTTTCCTCCCTCCTTCTTTCATACTACTCCACTGCATTGTGCCATTGGCCACTGCCCTTGATACCTGCATGTGCAACTGATTTCTCTGTGTGCACAGGTTCTGAAAACAAACCTAGTAACAAGTGCTATTTCAAGATGAAGGAAAAAACCATGTATGATTGATGCTAACTGAAGATGGCTGACAACTGCTTGCTTTGAATTGCTATCAATAATCAGTAAAGGTTAGCGGTTTTGATTTAAGCCATGCCTAGTTATTTTAGTAGTTCACAGTGAATGTTTTACCATAAGGAGGTAAGAGGTAACCATTCTAATAAGTCTTTGACTGCCTATTGTCTCATAGCAAGAACACTAGCACTTTTTACATAAGGGCCCTTTCATCACAGCCTGGGAGGAAGGCTTTTCTAGAAATGCTGCAGGATGAGTCATAAACTGCAAGGCAGTAAAGCATTTCACTGTTGATAACTAGATGCAGTGTGATTAAGCTGGGCCTTGTTTTCATTTTATTCCATTTATCTTTCATCTGCGTCATGCTTTTAAAACAACACACTCATCCATGATGCAGGTATGTATTTGGAAAGCTATCTGTATCTTCACGTGTTTGCTACCTTGTGTACACTTTTTTTGCATTTAAACGAATGTCAGGCAATGCTACGTAGTATTGTTTTAAGAATGTTTAAGTATGGAGCAGTGTTTGCATGTGCCTAACCACTTCAGGTAGGTCTTAATATCTTGCCAGCTATCAGCTATCTTAGGAACTATCTTTCCCACAACTAGTGATCAGATAACTAACTTCCTCTGCTCAACTCTTTCAGTGTTTCTCAAACTGTGGGTCAGAACCCACTAGGTGGGTTGCGAGCTAATGTCAGGTGGGTCCCCATTCATTTCAATATTTTATTTTTAATATATTAGACGTGATGCTACCATGGTATGTGGCTGCATTTAGGGAAATGTTACAGATCTGTACTTTTAACAAGCTACTATGTATATTCTTTTAACAATGATAGTAAATGGGACTTACTCCTGAGTAAGTGTGGGTAGGATTGCAGCCCAAGATTGTTAGAAATTTCCTGCTTGATGATGTCACTTCCGGTCATGACACCACTTTTGGTGGGTCCTGACAGATTCTCATTCTAAAAAGTTTGTCCTGGTGCTAAATGTGTGAGAAGCACTGTGTGAAGCTAAATGTGTGAGAAAATACATAAGTATTTTCAAAGGACAGCCTGTTCACCTGACCTCAGAGAAGAGGTCTAGCACTATCAAGCAAGCCCCATTTGCAACTCATGCTAAAGGGGGGGAAAAGTTTCTATTTTCATTCATCACATTTGCATCAGGAACTGTGGGCTTAAACAAAATACCTCATAAACTGAAGTTGGGATTTAACTTGGGCCTGGGAGTCCACCTCAAGCAGACAAGGGAACAGAGGTCTTAAACATCAGGTGTTGCAACTAGCTCTAATACAGAGCCTCTGGAATGGTTTGCCTGTTGCAAATACCAGGAATCTTGTCTTCTATCTTTGCCTGGTCATATTTCTGAGCTCCTACACTTCAGCTCCAGTCCCCATATTTACAGAGCTGGGGGGAAAGAAAAAGAACATCTGAACCCAGAATTCATATATCTACCCACAATTGCAGCCTTGCCCATCATCTTGCAAGTCACTGAGCCAGCTACTTTACCTGCTTTCCTTCTACAAGTATTAAGCAAAACTTTCTCAGAATTCATAATTTCCACACATTGCAAGAGGTCTCAAACCATAAGAACTGCTGAAACAGAGTGACCAACATAACGCTATGGTTTCAAAATTAAAATTCTTTACCACATTGCATTTACTGGAAATAATATCCAACAATGCAAAATGAACTTCAGTTTCTAGCTGAGAGTAGCCCTAAGCATCCAAATGCTTTGTCAAAGTAGCATTAAAGAATACACACATACACTAAAGAATACACACATAACAGTACAACCCTTGGTGCATTCAAGACTGATATTCACGTACCATTCCATTATTCACAAAATGCAGCTCCTCGCCTTCTGAGTTTATAATGGTCACCCTAACCTAAGCGTAAAACATTACAGTCAGCTGTGAACCCAAGAATGGGCTAAATCAAGATTCTGAAAAGAGCTTTTTAAAGTGTCCTATGATTTCATGGATAATGTATTTATACTAAATTTTACTGAGTGCTTTTCCCAATTTTACTCTCCCCAAAATATTTTCTACTTCTAGCTATAATCCTGACAACTGCAGCAATGCTTTAAAAAGTTAAGAGCAGTAGCTGAAAACAACAATGAATACATTCTAGTTACATCAATTTGCCTTACCGAATTAACAAAGGCAAACTTTCCCCTTCCTTCTGGGCACCAACTTTAAGTCATTTTAGGGTGCATGACATACATTGTGCATTCAGATTTCTGGTTTTTTTTCCCCATTCACACTCAAGTTTCCAAAATTCCCGTTATGTGTTTCACAATGAAATTAGGAAAAGTGGTTTTCAGCTTTATAAAAGGACCACTCAGACACAAACTCTGTTCCAGGAACTGGATGAATTCCTTCCTGGCACCTTAGAAGTTATACATTTAATGGTATCAAAACTGGCCTTTAAAGAAAAGGATGAATGCTCTTGTTTCCAAAGAAGCTTCCCAACTAACCTCTGGTATAACATGTGCCAGAGAAGTGAGAACTATTGTTGGAAAAAGCAGGGCCTTTTCAGTTCTGGTGATTTTGAGCACAACAGCCTATTAGATTATTCAACAGTTCTCCTCCCTGCTGGCATTTCAAAAGGTCAGGCTAACCTGGGAAAGTGAATACAATAAGCATATGCCAAGCCCAAAGCACAGCACACCAGAATGCTCCAGACACTGTTATTCCAGTGTCAATTCAAGATAAATGTAACAGTCACATTACTGGAACTTTCATTCCTTCTGTCCAAATACATTTATTCATGTACAACACTGCCAAACAAGGTAGAGTTAAACCGCTGTAAGGACATAATTGCTGTTGCAATTTGTGTGATGGGGAACATTACTTTGAACAGTAGAGAAAGTCTCAAAGTAAGAATGGGAAGGAAGTCATTTGTTAGGATCTTGAGGTTTGAATAAAGAGTATTTGCATGACCTTAACCCACACTGCACATATTTTAGAAGTTTTGCCAAGCAGGAAGTGTCATCTCATTCATTCTCAGCCACTTCTACAGGAAGGCAGAAAGATAACAGATGAAAATGGTATGCACTGCTATCACGTCTGCTGGACACTGATGAACATGTGTGTGGTGGGGGGGGGGTAAGTGGATGAGTCACTGCTGAAGCACAAACTTTGGGAGCTTATCCATTCCAAGATTCCTGCACATTAAGCCAATTCTGCCCAATGTTGCATATACACAACAGGGATCAAATGTGTACACCTGTGGACGGGGCAGAAATGGGTTAAGTTATGTTTTAACCTATCCCAGTACACTATCAACAAATATTTTGAATTCTTTCCCACTCATCTGTTCTAACTTCTAGTGCCTGACTGATCAACATAAAAGGAACCCCAAAGTCAATGCAACAGGAGTGCTTAAGCTCTGAGATAAAGTCTATTCAGCATTACCAATTAGAATCTCTCATGCACAAAAATTATAGGGACAAAGCAATGAGGCTCTGAAAAAAAATCAACCAGGATCTGAACTTTTCTAATTTCTGTTCCCAAATCTTGGTTTCTTGCTGTCAATTATAGAGGGAACTGTTTCCACAAAACACTGAAGAGCAAACACTAGACATGCTCCAAATCCATGGCTGGTTACACCTGAGTTTAAGGTTATCCCTGAGTTAAAGTATCCCTGGGCTGCAGCTGTCAGATTCCAGGATGCTTTACACTCTGCCTTGCTCCTGCTAGGCAACTCCTTTGCTGTTTACTATATGGGGACCAACAGTAAGATACACACCCAGCTTGCACTGACTGGTCAAGGTGCAGGTATAAAGCTCAACAACACAGCACTTGTTTCCCACATGACCAAAGAGCCAAATTAGCTTTTTACCTGGTACCACATGACCTACTTCTTCAAAGCCACATCCCCTCTCAACTTTCAGTCATAAAGTGTCTATGTTATGGAAGCTTCTATGCAACAAGACCCACTTCTCAGGTTACATCTTCTGACCTGAAAATTCTTTCACCTTTGAGCTGTCACACATCCCGAGCATGGCTGCATGTCTGTCACAACTGCTTTGCAATGTTTATGCAATCCCACACTCCAGGACGATCACACAGTTCACCCCCAACTGGTCACACTGCAAGGATCATGGCCTGACCCACAAAATAAAACATGAACTTTCTTTCAGAAGATACCACACTTCTGACCACTTCCTGCATTTCCCACAGACGCAACAGACAGTAGCTGGAGAATACAGCCTTATTTTAAGAAGAGGCTCTCCCTACTGCAAAATCTCTCCTCTCTTCCATAGAACAAGCAAATGGTCATGATTTCAGAGAGCCTCAGTTCCACACAGCACCTTATACAACAGGCCACATAGTTCCGAGATGTGACATTATGGCTGAAAAGCATCAAGTGGGCATGTTTCAAGTGGAGGGTCCCTGAATAATAACATGCCTGGTGTGATCCTTTTCCAGTAACCTGAACCGTGTGCCACATTACACAACTATGGAGATGACCAAGCACACTCAGACACCCTTGCATGGTGGTGTTTGTTTGAACAGAAGTGGGGCTTTCCTTGTTATCAGGAAATCACTAATCTGTTTCCAGATAAGTGCGGCCAATGCAACTTGGCCTGTTTTTATCCTTTCTGGGTCAAACAACATGCCAGCGCACAGGCATGTGAGGTATGACCCTGTCATTGAATGCCGTGTGTGTGTGTGTGTGTGTGTGTGTGTGTGTGTGTGTGTGTGTGTGTGTGTGTGTGTGTGTGTGTGTGTGAGAGAGAGAGAGAGAGAGAGAGATTTTGTGTGTGAGAGTGAGAATTTTTTGTGTCTGTGTGAGTGTGAGAGATTGTGTGAGTGTGTGTATGAATGTGAGAGTTTTTGTGTTTCTGTGTGAGAGTGTGAAAGACTGCATGTGTGTGTATGAGTGTGAGAGAGATTGCGTGTGTGAGCATGAGACTTTGTGTGTGTGTCACTTTGGTACTTGACATGACTGACCTATGGCTCCAATCCTATGCACATTTCCCTGGGAGTAAGCCCCAATGACTATAGTGGGAATTACTTCCGAGTAGACACGCACAGGCTTGGGCTCTGACTGGGGCCCCAGCCGGCACTCACCGAGTTCAAGGGCCTTGCTGTACTTCTCCAGGGCGGCGGGCAGCTCCTGCTTCTCCCACAGCGCGTCGCCTTCGGCGCATAGCCGGCGCGCCCTGCTCTCTGCCGGGAACCACTTCTCCAGCAGGCTGCCCAGGACGACGTTGACGCGGAGAGCAGGAGGAGGAGGGGGGGCAGTTCCCGCCGCCGCCGCCGCCGCCGCCGCGCCCGGGGAGCGGCGAGGGGCGCAGCGGGCACATTCCCCCCCGCAGCTGAGGGCGCAGGGCTTGCAGTGGGTGTGCCCGCAGTGCAGGGTGACCGGCTCGCAGAGCAGGCGCAGGCACAGCGGGCAGCCCAGGGGCTCCGGGGGGCGGCAGCAGGCGGGGTCCCCCGGCGGCTCGGGCCCCCCCGCGCCGCCGGGCCACGGAGGCAGCCGCAGCTCCTTGTGGCGGAGGGTGAGGGCGAAGCCGTGGGCCAGCTCGCGCAGCTCCTCGGGCCGCAGGCGGGCCAGCTTGGCGGCGGCGCTGTACGAGTCCAGAGCCTCGGCGATGCGGCCGGCGCGGGCCAGCGCGTCCCCCTGCCGGAGGCACAGGCCCCGCTCGGGCTGCGGCAGCTCGGCCAACTGCGAGCTCAGGATCTCGGCGGCCAGCGCGAACTGCCCCCCGCGGAAAGCCTCCTCGGCCACCTGCAGCATCTCCGCACAGGGGCCCGGCGGGGCCTGGGGGTGGGCGCGCGGCGGCAGCGCCTGCTGCTGCTCGGGGGCGGCCCCCAGCTCCATCTTCGCCGGGCTGGTGGGTGTGGTGGCGCGGTCGCTGCTGCTGCTGCTGCTGCCGCCGCCGCTATGGCTTCATGGCCAGGCGCAGCCTTTCCGCGCGAGGAGGAGGAAGGGGGCGCCACCCCAGCGGCTCTCAGGCGCCCCCGCCGCCGTGCTCGGGCGCCGGGACGGGAGCGGGCGGTGGCACTGGAGACGCGGCCCGATGCGCTTCTCTCTCGGCTGCAGGAGACGCGTCGGGGTCAGGGGGAGGAGAGCGAGGCGGAGCTCCCTGCCTGCCGGAGCGAGCAGTCGGCTGCCTGGCTGAGTCTATTCTGGGCTCCGGCGCTTATGCAACGCCGGGCGGTTGTATAACTCCCTCTCCCCGGCTGAGGGCAGCAGCGCCCGCCCCGTCCCCGGCCTGGTGAGCTGAGCGCACATGCCCTGCGCCAGCTACTCCGCCCTCGCCGCACGTGTGTGTGGCGGGGAGAGGCGCTTCCTTCCTCCTCCTCCTTCTCCCGGGCATCCCCGGGGAACGGCACGACTGTGGCGCTGGCTGGCTGCTCCTGCCGTCTCCCGCTTCGCCCAGCCCTGCCGCCTTCCTTGCTGCGCCGAGTCGGTGCATTTGATTTATTCAGGGGGGAGAAACCGGGACAAGCGTCTTTATGTAACATTGCGTTCAAGCCATCGCATCCACAGCAGAGACAGCTGTGGGATGCGTGTTATGGAAAGTTCCGGGGACCTCGGGTGTCTTCTGAAAACATGGCTCTGTTTACACTTCAGGAGTGGTTCCCAAACTCTTAAGCATTGAGACCCACTTTTTTAAACCACACTCTATTGGGACCCACCTAGGGGGTTGCTGGGAGCCCTGAAGCAAATTTACGCACTGCCCCCCCCATGGCATTCATTAGGCTTATCCAACTTTTAAAAGAGGAGATCTAGAAAAAAATATTTTATGTACTTATAAAAACCAGAGTAAGCTCCTCAACCATTTATTTCTCTCTGTTTACACATGCTTGCAAACTTCAGGAGCTGAGCTCTTTGCAGGGGAATTAGTGGTTCTCAAATTTTTAGCACCGGGACCCACTTTTTAGAATGAGAATCTTTCAGGACCCACGGGAAGGGAAGTCATGACCGGAAGTGACATCATCAAGCAGGAAAAATTTTTAACAGTCGTATTTATGTAGTTCTTGGTTTGGACTCTTGGGTAATCTGCAGCAAATCTGCAAAGTTTGAGTTGTGAAACCACATAAGAACCAAGTGTTTTAGAGCTTTGTTAGTACACTAATTATTAATTACTATTAACAGTATTTATATACTGCTTTTCAACAAAAGTTCACAAAGCGGTTTATAGAGAAAAATCAGATAACTAACTACTAATGTGCTTTTTTGCATTAGATTTGGGTGGCACACTTTTATGAAGTAGATTTATAGTTCAATCCTAAATCTGAACTGTAAATCTTGTCAATGAAACCCTAAGCAAGAACCCCCCACTGAATTCAGTTGGCCTTACCCCTTGGCAAGTGTGGAAGCATCCTCTCTGTTTCAATGTCTGTCTCAATGACTGCAAGCTAAACATTCAATTTTGTTTGTCATGACAAAACTCCTCTTGGATATAGAGGACATAATACCTGTGCCAAACAAGACAAGACCTTTAGCTGTAAACCATGGTCAAGCCCCACAGGCACAACAATAAGCTGGCCACCACTGACTGTGTTAATATGCACTAATTTATTCAAATTCCTGTTCTGTGAGGGAGGTTAATTAGGTAGATAATGCAAAGGGTACCCAGGAAGGTCATTTTTAGGGATATAATCCTTGAAGTTGAGCATATCCACCCATCCCTCTGTCTTTAGCACTTGACTCAAATGGTATATGTGGCTATCATCTTATATAAAGGCAATGCAGGCCATTCCCAGAGCTCATTGTTCCCACTCAGTTGCAACAAGTGGACCTGTGATTCATGGAATTGGGGAAGTGATGTGATGAGCTCCAGTCACTTCATTTCCTGGCATGCTACAGGGCATAAAATTCCATGCCCTACCCATGCAAGTACTTTTCAGCTGAGTCACATGTTGTAGAATCCTAGGCATATTTCCTGAGAAATAAGGTCTTACTTATTTCTTACTTACTTATTTAATGGGGCTTACTCCTAACTAAGTGTACATAGGAGTACCATCTAAGGGCCCAATCCTATCCAACTTTCCAGCACTGGTGCAGCCACAATGCAGCCCCAAGGTAAGGGAACAAATGTTCTCATACCTTGGAGAGGCCTCTGTGACTGCCTCCACACCACAGGATGCAGTGCACGCCCCATTGGCACAGCTGTACTGGCACTGGAAAACTGGATAGGATTGGGTCCTAAATCTACAATCTGAAACACTTTTTTAAGGGAATATGTGCTACTGAACACAGCAGGATTTACCTGTGAGCATAGTTCCTTTAAGTTGCAGGGCTTCGTGGTTGTGCAATTGAAAGGCAAGTAATGTTGAGCTCTACAGAGCTCTGAGCTGAGCTTGGAATCCCTGGAAGTCCAGCAATGACATATGACATTGTTGCCAGGTGTCCAGAATTACTGCTGTGCAACCACACAGCATCTGAAGGGGTCCACAGTGCTTGTGAGTAAACATAAAACTGCATCCTATTGGAGGATTGCATTGCATAGGTTAACTTTGATTGCAGACAACATTCTGTCAGATTGGGTACAGTCAGTTTCTCTCTAAAGGACAATTTACACTTTCAGATACGTCAAATGGTCTGTGCCAGTGCCAGGTTGCTGGGAGCCCTGAAGCAAATTCCTGCACTGCCCCCCCCCCCGCATTCATTAACTGCTCCCAGGAGCAATCCCAGCAGATCTGCTGCCTGAATTGGGGCAGATCTGCCACCCATCACGGCATAGCTAAGAGGAAGGGAGCATCAGGGGCTCTGCCTTCTCCTTTCCTGCCTGGTCATCTTGCTCAATGGGCAAGAAGGTGGAGAAGCTGAGCAATCCTGTTCTGATCACGTGAACAATCAGGACTGAACTGCCCTGATGTTGCTTCTTGCTGCTCACTGCCATGATCACTTGCAGCAGCGGCACTGGTGAAAGATGTGAGCTGCCACTGCTCAGACCCTCTTCGTGCTTGCACTTTGCAAGGAAGGAAGGGATTGGAGAGATGACTGAAATGGTTGGATGAGAGGTGGGGAAGTGGGCAGATGCCAGATGTAATGATATCTCCACATAGCCATGGCTGACTTTGAATATACAACAACTCTCAAGACAGTGCCCCTCTCTAACTCTCCTCTCACTGGCACACAGGGACAAGCAGTTGATAGCACAAGTTCTGAGGAGAAAGTATTGTCAAAATTGTGGGGTAGCAGAACTTCACACTGACCCAAAAATACACTTTATTTTATTATTCAGAGTAAACACTAAAATGACGGTTACTTTTCTGTTATTTTACTGTTGCTACCCCTTGCCATACCAGTTTATAAAGGGTTACGTTATAAGGGCCAGCCTGGCCTCAGTTGCCATGTAGGCCACAGGCCTCTCTCAGGCAGTAGCATAAGAGAAAAAGCCAGCCAGGCCTAAGTAATAGGAAGGATTCTATAATTCACCTCCAAATAGATTCACCCCTTTTGGGGTTGATTAGGGTGAAATCCTGAATTATGTTTTTTAAGCATTTGTGCGAGTAATCTTTGTAGGCAAAAACCAAGTCGATATCTCTTTGGGCTTACAAGATATTGAGGAATCTTTGAAAACACATTTTACCATTTCTCCCCCTTAGGGGTCAAATTTCTAAAAATTCCTTCTTACTGGGTCTTTGCCCACTAAGAATATACTCTCCGAATTTCATGTTTCTAGGTCCAGGGGTTTGGGCTGGGCGTTAATGAGTCAGTCAGGATATTTGTTTGTATATATGTAGATGGATCATACTTTGGCTTTCTCTTACCATTTTGTATGGACTTGTGCCTTCGTAAGTTGTACAAAGCTGTAGCAAGTGTTATCAGTAGGGAGAGATGGTACATTGCAAGGTACTGTTTATGCTTAAAACATGCCAATTTTAGGGTGTCATTTCAGGGAAATCATAAGATTTCAAAGAATGAAAGTAAAAAAAAACATGCTTATTGTGCATGCCAATCTTATATAACAGGTTCAGGGAAAAACAAGCTCATTGAACATGCTTATTTTTATATAACAGGTATATTCTAAATACAGAGGTGGGATGGTAATTCCTAAGGAAGTATAAAACACAGAGTTTCTTTGTGTGCACTTCTTCACAGCTGA
Source organism: Tiliqua scincoides (assembly GCF_035046505.1). Classification (NCBI taxonomy): domain Eukaryota; kingdom Metazoa; phylum Chordata; class Lepidosauria; order Squamata; family Scincidae; genus Tiliqua; species Tiliqua scincoides. The sequence goes on from NC_089823.1 coordinate 90,766,626, forward strand.
CCTGAGTCAGGTGTGTTGGCCTGTGCAATTGCAATTTCTATAAAAGGAATAGAAAGTCTTCTGAACTAGAAGATGTCTTGTGTCTTGAGTATGTAATTTCTCCAGTTTAAACACTAGGGGAGTAAATTTCAGTGATTTCCCAACAATGGTAATATTAATCACAATCTACAGCTTGACAATGTGTCTTGTTGATTTTCTTTGATGTAATGAAGTTTGCCTCTTATATAATCTTTTTGCTTTACATTACAGTCCTAAGAGCCAGTGATTTTCCATGTCTGCCTGGTGTTATTGTAGGAACAGGGTGACCAGGTGTCCTCTTTTTCCAGGACATGTCCTCTTTTTTAGCCCCGTGTCCTAGAAAAGAACTTAAATGTCCCCCTTTTCCCTGTGAGCAGGCAGCACATAGCCTTCTTGTAATTAATAAACTATATGTAATAAATTATATGTAATATGGTTTTAAATTTAATAAGTAATATAGTATTTAAATTAACCACATGAAATCAATATACGAGTGGTTTTAGCTTTTATTTTGTCATGACCTACATTTTTCTTGGATGTCCTACATTTTGGGGTGCCTTGTCCTCTTTTGCGGTTATGACATCTGGGCAACCTGTATAGGAATGGGGTTATGGGGTGACAGCATATATGTTTACAAACCTGGAAAGTCTTATCTGAGTCAGACTGGCAATGGCACCATGCCTATTCACCTTCAACTGATATGGCATGACTATCCATTATCCTTTCTGCTTGGGCAGACTTCTCAGGCAAGGATCTTAACTTGATCTTGATCTTCTGTTTAAACAATACAGTTCAAATATTGCACAAGTTCTCTCACAAAATTTTAGGACATGGTTATATAACCACTGTTCTCTCCTCTATGATTGCCATACCTTGTGTTTCTCTTTTTTCAGCTTAAACCCATGAAGTTAAATACAATTGTAAGCAAAACCACTTATCTACTCACTCAAAAAGTGCAATGATTATGACAAGTCATGCATACACATTTTAAATACTTATCACAAGTTAGCATGTTTTTCAATTGTGACATTTATATGCACACCCCACTCCCCTCCTGAAATAGTGTTCCATGAGGAAAGAGCGCACTTCAGCCAGGGCAGGTCATTGGGTTCGTTTTTTTTGTTTGTTTTGAGTTGCCAGGTCCCAGCCCAGATCCAGTGTGCCTGGCATTGGACTTTTGTATCCCGCTGTTCAGACTGACAACAGCTTTCTTTTAGTGAGCTAGAGGAGAAGAGCTGTTTTCCAGCATGTGCACAGAGGAGGAGATATGGCCCAGAACAACCAAGTGTGGGAAGGAACCGAAAGGCTACCATAGCCTGCCTTGGTGCTCCTGTGTGGACTGCAGCATGACACAAAGCACATGATGAGTAAAGAAGTGACGGTATGCACAGAGGTGTGCACACGCACTGACAGCAAGCAGCAGCATAAGAACATAAGAACAGCCCCACTGGATCAGGCCATAGGCCTGATCTAGTCCAGCTTCCTGTATCTCACAGTGGCCCACCAAATGCCCCAGGGAGCACACCAGATAACAAGAGACCTGCATCCTGGTGCCCTCCCTTGCATCTGGCATTCTGACATAGCCCATTTCTAAAATCAGGAGGTTGCACATACACACCATGGCTTGTAACCCGTAATGGATTTTTCCTCCAGAAACTTGTCCAATCCCCTTTTAAAGACATCCAGGCCAGATGCCATCACCAGATCCTGTGGCAAGGAGTTATACAGACCGACCACACGCTGAGTAAAGAAATATTTTCTTTTGTCTGTCCTAACTCTCCCAACACTCAATTTTAGTGGATGTCCCCTGATGCTGGTGTTATGTGAGAGTGTAAAGAGCATCTCTCTATCCACTTTATCCTTCCCATGCATAATTTTGTATATCTCAATCATGTCCCCCCTCAGGCGCCTCTTTTCTAGGCTGAAGAGGCCCAAACGCCGTAGCCTTTCCTCATAAGGAAGGTGTCCCAGCCCAGTAATAGTCTTAGTCGCTCTATTTTGCACCTTTTCTATTTCCACTATATTCTTTTCGAGATGTGGCGACCAGAACTGGACACAATACTCCAGGTGTGGCCTCACCATCAATTTGTACAACGGCATTATAATATTAGCCGTTTTGTTCTCAATACCTTTTCTAATGATCCCAAGCATAGAATTGGCCTTCTTTACTGCCGCCACACATTGGGTCGACACTTTCATCTACCTGTCCTCCACCACCCCAAGTTCTCCCTCCTGATCTGTCACATATGTCACTTATAGCCTATATGTGAAGTTTTGATTTTTTGCCCCAATGTGCATGACTTCACACTTACTTACATTGAAACGCATCTGCCATTTTGCTGCCCATTCTGCCAGTTTGGAGAGATCCTTCTGGAGCTCTTCACAATCACTTCTGGTCTTCACCACTCAGAAAAGTTTGGTGTCATCTGCAAACTTAGCCACCTCACTTCTCAACCCTGTCTCCAGGTCATTTATGAAGAGGTTGAAGAGCACAGGTCCCAGGACAGATCCTTGGGGCACACCGCTTTTCACCTCTCTCCATTGTGAAAATTGTCCATTGACACCCACTCTCTGCTTCCTGGTTGTCAACCAGGTCTCAGTCCAGGAGAGGACCTGCCCTCTAATTCCCTGACTGTGGAGATTTTTCAGTAGCCTTTGTGAGGGACCGTGTCGAACACTTTCTGAAAGTCCAGATATATAATGTCCACGGGTCCTCCCACATCCACATGCCTGTTGACCTTTTCAAAGAATTCTAAAAGGTTCGTGAGGCAAGACTTACCATTACGGAAGCCATGCTGTTTCTCCCTCAGCAAGGCTTGTTCCTCTATGTGTTTTGAGATTCTATCTTTGATGAGGCATTCCACCATCTTACCCGGTATAGATGTTAGGCTGACTGGCCTATAGTTTCCTGGGTCCCCCCTCCTACCCTTTTTAAAGATCGGTGTGACATTTGCTATCCTCCAATCCTCTGGCACAGTGACCGTTTTGAGGGACAAGTTGCATATTTTAGTCAAGAGATCAGCAACTTCATTCTTCAATTCCTTAATAACTCTTGGGTGGGTGCCATCAGGGCCCGGTGACTTATTGATCTTTAATTTATCAATGAGGTCTGAAACATCTTCTCTTTTAACCTCTCTCTGACATAATTCCTTGGTCAGGAGGGGCCGTTTGGGCACCAGTATCTGCCCAAGGTCTTCTGCCGTGAAGATAGATGCAAAGAACTCATTTAATTTCTCTGCCATCTCTAAGTCTCCTTTTCTCTCCCCTTTCCCTCCCTCACTATCCAGAGGGCCAAGTGCTTCTCTGGCGGGTTTCCTGCTTCTAACATATTTGAAGAAGCTTTTATTATTCCCCTTAATGTTGCTGGCCATGTGTTCCTCGTAGTCTCTCTTGGCCTCCCATATCACCTTCTTACATTTCTTTTGCCATAGTTTAGGTTCCTTTTTATTCTCCTCATTAGGGCAAGAACCTAAAGGTGGTTCTCCAGAACCACCTTTCAGAGCGCGATACCATAGTCTTTCGAGACTGAAGGTTGCCAACAACAACAAGTTTATGTCCCTTTTTATTCTCCTCATTAGGGCAAGACTTCCATTTACGGAAGGAAGCTTCCTTGCCCTTTACGGCTTCTCTAACTTGGCTGGTTAGCCATGCGGGCACCCTCCTGGACTTAGTCGAGCCCTTCTTTCTTTGTGGTATACACCTCTGCTGGGCCTCTATTACTGTTGTTTTAAGTAGCCTCCATGCACGCTGGAGAGATTGGACTCTTTTTACCTTCCCTTTCAAACTCCTTCTAACCAGCCTCCTCATTTGAGGGAAGTCCGCCCGTCGAAAGTCAAGGGTTTTTTTGAGAGATTTGCCCGGTATTCTTCCCCTGACGTGCATGTCAAAACGGATCACAGCATGATCACTGTTCCCCAACGGCTCAGTAACATTGACATCTCTAACCAGGTCCTGAGTACTGCACAATATTAAATCCAGAGTCACCTGTCCTCTGGTGGGCTCCATGACTAGCTGCTCTAAGGCACAGTCATTTAGCACATCAAGAAATCCGGTCTCCTTTTTGTGACCAGGACACAAATGGACCCAGTCAATATGAGGATAATTGAAGTCCCCCATGATTACAACCCTGTCCCTCCTTGTCACCTCCCTGATCTGTTTCCTCATTTCAAGGTCCCCTTCTGGTTTCTGGTCTGGAGGACGAAAGTACGCCCCCAGTACATCGCTCCTCAGGCCTGGTAATTTAACCCACAAAGATTCTATGGTGGAGTCGGACCCACCTTCAATCTCTACTTTGCTGGATTCTATCCCTTCCTTAACGTAAACGGCCACCCAAAAGATCCATCAGCTGCCAGGAAAAAGAGGACTGCCTATTCACACCTCCTGAACTGCAGGGGGTTTTAGCAGGGTGGCTCTATCTTGTATCTCAGTAGAGGGGAGCCTGGAAACGGAGGAGGACAGTGGCAGGGGACAAAAGAGGTCTGGATTTTTGTAGGGGAGGTTTGCTCATTATAGTCTGATTACCCATAAATCAATAACATACTTGCAAATATTTTTCTCCTATGGTGAAAATTATTTGAGTTATACACACACTCACACTTTAGTTGACACACTCCAGCCCACCATAAGAGCAAGACTGAGTGGTATGGCCCCAGCAGCTGAAAGTTTGGGGGGGCTTGGTACATATACCAATGTATTTTTTAGAAATAGTTATAATTAATGCAGTGCATTAGAAGCACATTCATGATGACACCTGATGATATATTATCAGGGGTAGGTAGTTACAAATCACACAATACAGATTCTCGCAAACACAAATGCTAGACTTATACCTACAAAAGGTCAGAATTAGCCATTCGTTGGCTGAAATAAGAATTGTTCACTGCGGACACCTAGTGGTGGATCAAAGTAATAGTCCATACTTCTGCAAGATGGATAGCCCAATTCTAACTTTTCAGTGCCAAAGCAGCCAAGCCAACAGGGTGCGTGCTGCATCCTGAGGTGGAGGGCAGTCACAGAGGCCTCCTCAAGCTACAAGAATGTTTGTTCCCTTACTGCAGGGCTGCATTGCAGTTGCATCAGTGCTGGAAAGTTGGTTAGGATTGGGCTGGCAGTCAGGTAGATTGTTGATGTAAGCTGTGAACTATGAAGACCCAAGGGCCACTCTAGCTGATTATAGCAAGCTGGTGACATTGTAGTAATAACTTATACTCAACAATAGCGCAAATGTGGAAAGATATCCAAATGAAGCAGTGTTTTAGGATATTGAAAATGGTACTAAATGTCTTCCTGAAGCATGTTTACCTTTAATCTACACTTTGGTGTTCAATTTGGCATTTTTGTAGTTTGGTGATGGGAACCAGGGTGAAAGATCACTTGGCACACAAAGGGAAGCACTTTGCACAACAAAGGAGCATCTCTGTTCTCTGTACGTGCAGCATTCGCACTCCATGACTTTTTAGGCTTTGTGGGAGGGATGCTTCTCAGCTATCCTGAGCACCCTGTTCTCTGCTGCCATCATACATGGTGAGGAATGCCAAGAGGGTGGGAAGCAGCACACTAACAGCTATGCCAGCAGGTGCCAGCAATGCAGCAGTGGGCATGGAGTGTGTTTGGGTGTGTGGTTAGCTGGGTGCGGCTACCTGGCTGCTACAGTGGGTGAGTGGTTTGCTGGTGAGGGCAAGTCCTTTGGCTGGGCTTGAACCCATCTTGCCTGGCTCCCAACCTGTGCCTTTGTGCAGTGAGCCACCTGCTTTTCCTCAATGCTGGGGAAGCTCCCCTTGAGACTTGTCCCAGTCCTTCCCCTTCTAAAAGGTTTCCTTTCAGCTGGCAGATGCCCCCACAGGCACTTGAACGCTTGCCATGTAGGGGCTTATGGTTTGTTTCACAAAGCTGCCCTCTTCCAAGGAAACTACCTTGCTTCCTGTGCTCTGCTATGCTCAAAAGGTATTCCTTGAATGTATGTGTTTATATGGGTAGGATGAGGGGACTTGAACGCTGGGTGCAGGAATCCGTAGCAGTCCTTTGCTTTTGCCCCTTTGCTGCTGCTGATTGGATGCAGTGATTGGCTCCTTGGACCTTTTAATTCATGTTTGTAGGTACTACAGCTACACTGGCATTTGTTTTGCACAGTGTTTAAAAAATAAAAAAAGATTTCTAAATTTTTCTTTAAAAAAAATTGGTGGGTTATTTTGTTTTTTACAAGTTAAGGTTTTCTGCAGTTGTTGATCAGGCACGGAGGTTCCTGACTTTTCACAGACCCAGGTAGGTCATCACAGGTGCTGTGATGAATCTACAGTGGGTGAGATGCAGCAGTAGTTAAACTGTTTGTTTGCCTATAATGGGCTTGTTTGCCTGCTTCCATGAAAGCAAAGAATTCTGCAAATATTAGTCAGGGAATAATACAGCCTCAGTGAACTCCCACACATCATTCTTCCTATGGATCCAAAGCAATCATGCCTTTTTATTTACATAATGCTGCTCCACATCCCTTGAGATTCCAATCAAGATGGTTTTCAGAGCTGATGCTTTTGATGTTCATAATTTGCAGGTTTGAAATGTGAACTCAGTGACTCATCAAGTTTACCTTTAATACAAAAGAAAGTATGAAAGTCCCATAAGCTCTCAAGACTATGCAAAACTCCACAGTCAGGGAATTAGAGGACAGGTCCTCTCAAGGATTGAAGGCCAGGAAACAGAGAGTGGGTGTCAATGGGCAATTTTCAGAATGGAGAGAAGTGAAAAGCGGTGTGCCCCAAGGATCTGTCCTGGGACCGGTGCTTTTCAACCTCTTCATAAATGACCTGGAGACAGGGTTGAGCAGTGAGGTTGCAAAGTTTGCAGATGACACCAAACTTTTCCGAGTGGTGAAGACCAGAAGTGATTGTGAGGAGCTCCAGAAGGATCTCTCCAGAATGGGCAACAAAATGGCAGATGCGCTTCAATGTCAGTAAATGTAAAGTCATGCATATTGGAGCAAAAAATCAAAACTTTAGATATAGGCTGATGGGTTCTGAGCTGTCTGTGACAGATCAGGAGAGAGATCTTGGGGTGGTGGTGGACAGGTCGATGAAAGTGTAGACCCAATGTGCGGCGGCAGTAAAGAAGGCCAATTCTATGCTTGGGATCATTAGGAAAGGTATTGAGAACAAAACGGCTAATATTATAATGCCGTTGTACAAATCAATGGTAAGGCCACACCTGGAATATTGTGTCCAGTTCTGGTCACCGCATCTCAAAAAAGACATAGTGGAAATAGAAAAGGTGCAAAAGAGAGCGACTAAGATGATTACTGGGCTGGGACACCTTCCTTATGAGGAAAGGCTACGGTGTTTGGGCCTCTTCAACCTAGAAAAGAGACGCCTGAGGGGGGACATGATTGAGATATACAAAATTATGCATGGGAAGGATAAAGTGGATAGAGAGATGCTCTTTACACTCTCACATAACACCAGCATCAGGGGACATCCACTAAAATTGAAAGTTGGGAGAATGTGCTCCCTGGAGCATTTGGTGGGCCGCTGTGAGATACAGGAAGCTGGACTAGATGGGCCTATGGCCTGATCCAGTGGGGCTGTTCTTATGTTCTTACTATAAAACAGAAATTCAATTTCATACCCACCTTCTCTAATCACGAATGTCATACTGGTGCAGGGTGAGAAAATGAGGGGAGCGGCTTGAAATGAGAGGATGGCCCAAATCATAACTGGGCTTGGCAAAGCCAGCCAGCACCTCTGTTCAATCCTCCATCACAAACCCCCAGTCTACGCCTCTCATCTTGGAGTCACCTGGCCTGGTAGTAGCAATAGCTGCATGAAGGCACAGCTGGAAGCCTGCCTTCTTAGCACCCACTGAAACATTGCTATGGCAATGTCCCACATGATAGGAATCCTGGAAATGTCATTTTTCCAGAGCACTGTGTGTGGACTTTGGGACCCCTAGAACCTATATGTTCCAGAGAAGAACATTCAAGGTGCTAGGGAAAAGAGCCTTCCATCCCTGCTACTGCCACCTCTGTCACAGCAGCCACTGTCACTCTGGCCTCTGTGTTAAGGAGCAGGTGAGTAGAAATAGGAGGTAATCCATGCTAGAGAAAAAGAGCTCCTGCCTGCCTCAGATTTGAAGCAAGTGTTACGAGTAGTCAATGCTCACAATCTGAACCAGGGAATTGTAAGCCTCACCATCCAAGGATTCTGGCCCAAGGGGCCCAGCTGTCTTAATTCCTTCATTACCATGGCGAGTTCCTCAGTGACATCACTTTTATATTGTACCATGGGACATAATGACATTGGCTTAAAAGAATAGCTGATGATGTGAACAAAGAAATAGGACCTACAGTCAGCTCATAACTCTTCTGTTAATCAGATCAGTGAACCTTGCTTAGTTCTAGGACTTTGGTGTTGCAGATTAACTGGTCTTCCCATTCTTACATAAGAACAGCCCCACTGGATCAGGCCATAGGCCCAGCTTCCTATATCTCACAGTGGCCCACCAAATGCCCCAGGGAGCACACCAGATAACAAGAGACCTCATCCTGGTGCCCTCCCTTGCATCTGGCCTTCTGACATAGCCCATTTCTAAAATCAGGAGGTTGCGCATACACATCATGGCTTGTACCCTGTAATGGATTTTTCCTCCAGAAACTTGTCCAATCCCTTTTTAAAGGCGTCCAGGCCAGATGCCGTCACCACATCCTGTGGCAAGGAGTTCCACAGACCAACCACACGCTGTGTAAAGAAATATTTTCTCTTGTCTGTTCTAACTCTCCCAACACTCAGGCTTTTCTTCCAGGCTTTTTTATAGCAGCCAGTGGAAAACACCCCAGTCCGAAATCTCTGGACAGCAACTGCCAATCATTGAAGACAATACTGAGCTAGAGGGACCAATGGTCTGATACAGTAAGGCAGCTTTCTGGGTTCCTGTGGAAGCCAGGCTAAAGGGAAGGAGCAGCAAATCGAACATATGAAATGATACCCTTCTCACATACTTGAAAATCTGTTCTCATCACGTTCTGTTTATATCTAGAACCAGAATATATCAGGCTGTGACTTGCCCATCCTGCTCTTAAGACAAAGGAAAGAGGCACCGTAAATTACAGTGCAGTGATATAGTTATATGGACAAGGCTATGTGCTGCAACATCTGAAGGTATAAACAGTAATTATTCCACATTTATGTTGTATACCTTGAGGCTAACCAGGCTGGTATTACACAGTTGCTTTTTTAAATGAAGTGGCTGCGCAAATACAAGACCTAACAGGTGCACAAGACAAACAAGCAGGCCAGGGAATCTGAGCACGACCTGCACATAAATTGATAGGTGACTGGATTTGCTTTTATAGTCCTCTTTCTCAATCATAATTTAAAAAAACAAATAAATTAGGAAGAGGAGTATAAAACTTATTAAGGGCAGTATGGATGAAGCTTGAATGTCTAGAAGCAGAATCTGCAACCATCATTTGAATACCCTGAGTCAGTAGTTTTTCTAATTTACCCTGTTACAATCCACACCATATCTAGACCCAGAAAGAGTTATCCATGTCACCCAATAGTTGGCAATCTTTTGAGTACTTGGGATTACATTCCATTGAAATAAATGGGACTCACTTCTGTTAGCCATGCATAGGTGTGCCATGCATAGACAGATGAAGGGTTTGATGCAGTATACTGCAGCTTCTTATGTTATCGGTTTTCCAACTCCTTTTCTTTCTTTATACATATCTTCTTAAAACAGAAATACATGATATATCAAATTGGATAGCAGCCTTGAAGAACATGCAGTTCAAATAATTACCAACTTGAACAGTTAGGGACAATATCTGTCCCTTTCCATTTGCCTGCATTGTCTAACAGCCCAATCCTGAGCTGCCCGGCATGCGCAACTGCAGCGGCACTGAGAACGGGATCTGTTGCATCCTGTGTGCCTCAGCCTGCCACAGGCAGTACTTGAGGAGAAGGAGACTTTCACAATGGGGCTACTCACTTTACCGCCAACCAAAAGGCCGGCAGTAAGGTAAAGGTGTTCGTGTGGGGCACCTTGGATCCAGTGGAGTGGAGCTCCACAGGACCCAGCTGTAATGGAAGATCAGAAGATCATCAGGTGGATGATGTGGTGTTGACAGCGATTCCATGTTTTGATGGCTGGTTGACAGCTCTGGAAAGGGAAGGGCTGGCTCCACAGCTGTAATCAATCAAGGCCAATGGGACTCTGATGGACACCTGAGCTTCATTTGACCTTGATGGGACTTTGAATGGACATGGACTGAAGAGATGGCTCAGTTGAGTTTAATTTGGACTTAACAATGTACCGTATTTTTCGCTCTATAAGACGCACCTGACCATAAGACGCACCTAGTTTTTAGAGGAGGAAAACAGGAAAAAAAATTTTCTGAACCAAATAGTGTAATAAAATATGTCTCTCCGCTGCTCTGTTTCCATGCTCCTTAGCATATTTTACTACCTCTAGTTTAAAAGGAATTTTATATGCTAGCCTTTTCTGCTTTATCATCCTTGCACTGGTAGAAGAGGTACTGTAGTACTTTTCTGCAAGTGCATTGTCACTAAGCATTACATTTGCATTACCATTGAGCGCCTGCATTTGCATTACAATTTGCATTTGCATTACCATTGCATTTGCATTACCATTGAGCAGGCAGGCAGGACCCTGGTCAGGGGCAGAAGCACCTGCCAAGGAGGCTCTGCTGCCCTGAGAATGCCTGCAGCTTTGCAGTATTCGCTCCATAAGATGCACACACTTCTCCCCCCACTTTTTTGGGGGGGGAAAAGTGCGTCTTATGGAGCGAAAAATACAGTAGCTCACAGCTGAGCTGCATTTTGGATTATGAGACATCCAAGGATAAAAGGCAGCTTCAGAAGGACCAAAGACTACCCTGACCCAGAGGGAGATGCTACCTGACCCAGAGGAGACCTGACCTGGCTTATGACCTTGGACTGTGACCTGGCATATTGACTTTGGACTGTGAGTTAGCAATCTGCATTTGTTGGACTGGGACCTGACTCTGACTTTTGCTTGCTGCACTTGCGGGTTTAACAAGGGAAACTAATCAGCCTTAAGCGGGCACAACGCCCAGTGGGGAGGAGCTGTGGCACAACACCACCTCCCTCCCTCCCCAGCACGCCTCCCACCTGCCCTTTCTCTGCCTCCTCCCTCCCCATCATGCCTCCTCCCTGCCCTCTCTCCACCCTCCTCCTGCCTCCCTTCTCCCCAGAACACCTCCTCCCCGCCCCCTCCCTGCCCCCGCTTACCATGCCACGGCTCGGCAGTCCATGTGACTGCCAAGCAATGGAGGCTGGGCACCCACCCGGCGCTAGCCCAGCAGCGGGCTAGCACGGGCGCCAGCCCGGTGATAAGCCTCGCAGACATGCCTTACTGCATGTTTGCGACAGTGCGCTCTGGCGAAAAACCGGAGCTTCGAGTTCAGGATTGGGCTCCAAGGCTCCATCTTGATGGCCTCCCGCCTATTTAAATTTAACTTAAAGCCAATTTGGGGGCGTAGAATTCAGACTAGGACTATGGTGCAGGGGGAAGGGGACATGACCCCTTTTCGACATACTGTACCATCTTTCTGCTGAAAATAGTCTCCCATGCTATTTGCCCCAAATAGGAGTGTGATTTTCTTTTGGAAAACAGCATGCCAATAAAGGCATCCCAGCACCATGCACCATCCCTCCTCCAGCACCATGGTCCCAATCAAGAAACACTTTGAGAATCCCCAGCATGGGGTTGAAGACTCATTTAAAGATTTGTCTATTTTGGCCCCATTTGCATTGAGAGACACACTCAAATTATTATATATAGGGGCCATCAATGCTGGATTGGGTTGCTTGTATCTGCAAAATAATTCAAATTCTTCATCCAGGAATGCTCAGTTTCACCACAGTAATGGTGGTAATTACTGGTGGTAATCAGATCATTTTATTTCCCTTTGCTTGGTGTACAATGCACGGCTCCTGCTACCTATTCATTTTTGGCCTTTTGAAGCATGATTCATCCAAAGTCGTTGAGCAGACACCTCCTTGTTAGGCTGACCCTGTTTTTCAGAATTTCTTTTCACTTCCTTAAAACCCAAAACGTGATCTCTCACTCACACGCACTCTCCAAACTGGAAGGCTGTAACTTGGTGTGACTCAGAGTGGAATATAAGCAGCCATTTCACTTGCTGAAGGAATTTTTCAGACCCAACAGCTAATTTTGGTGATTCACTAACATATGTAACACTGAGTAATCGTCCGATTATGTATCCAAGCTAGCACTGTGCTACAAGCAAAAAGCCAAATGATATTTCACAGCCTTGTGCCTTTGGAGGAATTTTTTTTTTTCAGCTGTTAGCCTCCTTACATCACACCATGACAAACAAAATGGATGCTGACACAGACAATTAATGAAAGGGCTCTGGTTGGTGAAGCAAATGTATAAATTATGAATTATTTTGTCATTCTTAACACTGAAATATCACCATTGGCATTGCTCAAGACTGGGGCAGTGCTGTTACTGCTTATGTAATAGAAAGCAACCATTATGGGCTGTCCAGTTAGTCTGCAGGGGTGGCCAAATCAGGCTCTGATTGATGGCTCATGCCGACTAGAGACCAGTGGTCAACCCCCACTAGTTCACCACCATGGATTTCCCCTTGTCTGTAGATGGAGAGGGCCAAAAAATTCACCATCTGCTGCCAGTGTCTACCTTTGCCTCAGGGCCTTCAGCAACTTGGTGTTAGAACTGGCTACAATGCTGACAAACACCTAAATAAAACACAAGAAATACTTTGAATGTCTCCCAAATTGAATAACATGGTACACTGCAAAAGAGATTTTAGAATATGCTGTACTGCTTGGAAGAAGGTACGACAGGTACACATGAAGTCTAGGATGCCACTGTTAAGTTTTTATAGCTTTCCACATACATTGCCTTAGATAGGATTGGTCCAGTTAGGGGAGGCATTTGGGACAAATTCATTAAATGAATTTCAGCAGTGCATAGCATGCTACCAGCAGCTGTGTTAGGAGCACAGCCACATGGTAGCAGCATGGAAGGCTTGCTGCCAGATCCAACAAGATAAGTCAGTTGTTGGTGAGGCATGGGTGGAACAGGGATGGGAGGGGGAGGAACAGGGAGAGATGGAACCAGGGAAAGAGGGGTCATAGGATAGTTGTGAGGGTAAAATAGAGGTGGAAGGTAACTATTTGTGCTAATTTGAGCTCCTTGGAGAAAGGTAAAAATGTAATATATACATACAAAATAAATTGTGTATGTATGGCATCTGGGTTTCTTCAGGGATGAGGAAGGAGAATTCTCTTCCTGTCCAGTTACTGGAAAAATTCCAGTGCCTCCTAGCCACTAATACTGAACTAGTTTCAACATTCCGTCAACCTAGCAGGTGAGGTAAGTGTTGGAAAAAAGGGGGGTTAGCTCCAGAAAGCAAAACAATCAGCAGAAAGTCCATTTTCCTGTGAGTTAATTCCACCAACCAGTTAGTTTGCAGCTATCAATGAACATGCATTTTCTACATTTCATGTCATGAAAAGTAAAGTGTCATGAAAGAAATGTGCAAAGAAACGTGCAAAGAAACCTAGACAAGAATCACGCAAAGAATCGCACAAAGAAACACAAAATCTTGGGAGAAAAACTTGGAAAAAACATGAAAAAAACTTGGAAAGGAAACTTGGAAAAGAAACATGCATACAAACGTGCATAGAACACATTTTCATGACATGTTTCTTGGAAAAAACTTGGAAAAGAAACATGCAAAGCGTGCAAAGAAGTGTGCAAAGAAAACGTGCAAAAATGCAAAACACTTGCAAAGAAACTTGCAAAGAAACGAAATGCACAAAGAAATTTCCAAGTTTCTTTGCATATTTCTTACCACGTTTCATTTCCACGTTTCTTTCATGACACGTTCCTTAGCACGTTTCTTTGCACATTTCTTTTCACGGTTGTTTCCAAGAAACGTGCTAAGAAATGTGAAAAGAAACAGAAACTTTTCACATTTCTATGTATGTTTCTTTCCACGTTTCTGGGCATGCTTCTTTTCCAAGAAACGTGCATAGAAATATGCATAGAAACATGAAAAGATGTTTCCATTTTTTCCAGGTTTCTTTGCACATTTCCCCCAAGTTTCTCTTGCACATTTCCCTTGCACATTTCATTGCACGTGCTAAGAAACATTTCATGAAAGAAACGCGGAAACGAAACGCAGTAAGAAATGTGAAAAGAAACACGCAAGGAAACATGCATAGATGTTTCCATTGTTTCCAAGTTTCTTTGCATGTTTCTTTGCAAGTTTCTTTTCCAATTTTCTTTCCCAAGTTTTACAAGTTTTCCTGCACGTTTTCCCGCATATTTCTCTTGCACGTTTCTCTTGCACTTTCCCCAAGAAACGTGCAAAGAAACATGAAAAGAAATGTGCAAAAGAAACATGCAAGGAAACTTGGAAAAAATTTCACGTTTCTTTGCTTGTTTCATGTCATGAAAAGAAACGTGTCAAGTTTCCAAGTTTTTTCCACGTTTCTTGGGAAAGAAACATGGAAAAGAAACGTGAATAGAAACGTGAAAAGAAGTTTCCGAGGTTTTTTCCAAGTTTGTTTTCACGTTTCTTAGCGCGTTTCTTAGAAAAACGTGAAAAGAAACTTGAAAGGAAACGTGCAAAGAAACATGCAAAGAAACTTGGAAATTTCTTTGCGCGATTCTTTGCGTGATTCTTTTCCGAATTTTTCCTCAAGAAACGTGCAAAGCAACGTGTAAAGAAACTTGGAAAATATTGGAAACTTCTTTTCACGTTTCTATTCACGTTTCTTTTCCAAGTTTCCTTTCCAAGTTTTTTTCACGTTTTTTTCCAAGTTGTTTTTGCACATTTCCTTTCTAAGTTTCTTTTCCAAGAAACATGAAAAGAAACTTGGAAAAAACTCAAACTTCTTTTCACATCTTTTTGCACATCTCTTTCATGACACGTTACTTTTCATGACATGAAACGTGCAAAAGCAATGTGCAAAGAGATGTGAAAAGAAACGTGCAATGAATCTTGGAAACGTCTTCACTTTTCTTTGCACGTTTCTTTTGCAAGTTTTCCAAGTTTCTTTGCTCATTTCTTTTCACGTTTCTTTGCTCGTTTCTTTTCATGTTTCATGTCATGAAAAGAAACATGTCATGAACAAAACGATTTTGCATCTTTTCTGAACTCTTACAGGTATTGTAACAGCACTAGCTAATTTTTATTATATGTATTCTGGTATAAATTCACGTCCATTTTGCTGGTATCCACTTGTGTTCCTGGAGGAGGGGCAAAACATAAGTTTCTCACATGGCTTCCAGCTAGTGGATCCCAACTGACAGTTTGAGAAACACTGAATTGGGTATAACAGTACTTATAGTACTGAATTAGAAGTTCAGTATACTTTCAGAGAAAACTGCAAGTCTGAATGTCCAATAAAAAGTTAAGTTACAAAGCACAAGAAAAAAACCTGATACAGCATGGAATTTGAACAATTGCACATATGCAGCAAATGTGCAGTACAATAAAGGAGAAGCTTTCAATAAAGCATCAATCCATTCAATAAAGGATGCTTTCATCCCCTCTCCCACCAAAAGAGGGTAGTTAACCTTGGGTTTGGAATGTGACACTAAACTTAACTTCTGTTAAACAAAACAAAAACTAGATTGAAATCCTGTTTGATGATCTATGCCAGACACAAACATCATACTTATCAATGAGCTCACAAAAAAATGGAAAGGTAAATGGAGTTCATTTTTTTTATTAGAATTAGCTTTTAAGGCCTTAATTTGCTATACATTTCTCACATTGTTACACTTTAATTCAGAAGAGAGGTCACTTGATCAGCTCATTAGTCCTGAAATGCATTAAACAATAAACTTTTCTAACACTTCATATAAAAATAACTGAGCTGTTACATCCTTTAAACATCAGTTAAGACCTACTGGACCAAAGGTATTGTAATTGTGCCCTCTTCCCCCACATCACAAAAGTACTTCAAGCTTTGTCTCTCTTGTTAAAGCCTGTTGTTAAGGGCAGCTTCAAAAGCCAGAATTTCCTTACAGGGATATAACTTCTTATTCAAGCAGAAGGGATACCTGTGTTGAAATTACTGTATAAGAAACAGACCTTAATTATCCTCCTTTACATAAATTAGAGCCACACTATATTTTATACTTTATAGTATTTTATTATATGAATTTATTTTCTAGCTTTCTTTAAGTACTCAGGATGCAGAAAGAGATGGCAGAAATCTAGAATTCAGACAACAGTTGTGTGTGGGGGGTATTTTTTTTTTTAAGTTTCCCCCACATAAAAAGCTCCCTTCCATTAGAAAACTATAATCAGGAACAGGGCTATACTATCCTTTTTTCTCTTGTATGCTATTTTATTACATGCAGAAAGATTGTCATCCCCTCCCCACACAAATAAGAGCATTCAAAAATATGTGCACACGCTCCCACCTGCAGCCCGAAGCACTGGTATGGTCCAGAATTCTGCCACCTCATTCTGTGCAATGTACAGAATGGCTCTTAATCTGTAAAGGTACTTCTGGGATCAGATCTGGCTCATGCAGTTTTCATTTGTGTTGGAAGCAGCAATTTTGGCACTGATTTTTTTTCTCCAAGTTTACAAATACAAAACATATCCTTGAGAATTATACTGTGGCCATATTCAGGAATTAAATATGAATTAAAAAATGCTTAATCATTCTATTTCTGGCTAAGCAAGTTAAGACACTTCTATAAAAGTATTTCAACTTTTATGTCAAATGTCAATAATGTTATCCAAAACCAACATTTTGACCTACTGTTACATGCAACCATTGCCTCTTTCTTCTCTTTCTCCTGGCAACACAGTGGAGCAAAGTTGATCAACTGTCGGTTTTATTGCTGGTTAACTCAAATTTTAAAAAAACTGTTCTTTAATCAACAGTGACAAGCACAAAGGAGAATTAGGATCCAATCCTATCCAACTTTCCAGTGCCAATGCAGCACTGCCAGTGGCGAGTGCACTGTATCCAGCAATGGGGGGGGCAGTCATGGAGGCCTTTTCAAGGTAAGGGAACATTTGTTGCCTTGCATTGGAGCTGCCTTGGTGCTGGAAATCTGGAAAGAATTCAGCCCTTAGTATTACTGTTCTGGGCATTTAATTTTGCTATTAAACTTTAGCAAAAGTATACATACAGACACAACAACTCTGAACTTCTGGTAAATTGGCCACTTGGTTGGGTTTAAGTGGCAGATGTTTACCTGGAAGCATGGAGAAAAACTCACCTATAAAAACGAAGAATGATGTTTTAGAGCAATATTAGGACTTTGAGTTTTCTGTCCCTGAAGTGACAAATACTGCTGATTTCAAAGGCTCGTTTACATATTCAGCTCTGGCAACACTGTTCATGCAGTGGGGCAGGAAGTATGTTTACATCCTCCTGGGCATATAATGCACTGAGGCACATATATCCACAGGCCTGCTTCCAACTATCTTCCCATTTCTTTTTGGAATGTAAGGATCAAAAGCATAAGGTGTATGTCCTGCATAATATGTTGATGTTGCAAGTGTAGTGGTAATATGCATAGAAGCCCCCTGCCCCATTGCATGCATGGTATTTCTAAAACTGAGAATCAATCCTGAGAGCCTAAACATTGTTCCAAATCATTATGGCAACTCTTAAATTCATATGTTTTCATGGCTTATCAGATAATTAAGACAGCCAGCAAGCACCATTAGAAAAATAACCCATGGTAAAATGCAAGTACTGTAGATACTAAAGTCTCTTGTAAATACAAGAAAACTTGCATCCCCCCCCCCCCGAGTCTATTTTTTAAATGTGGGATCAAGAGATCCACTTGTAGAAAATTTCTGGTCTCATACAAACTCAGAAGTTATGGGTTAAAATGCACAACTATATGGTCACAAAACAAATAACAGTGAATAACAATAATAGGATTATGGCAAAAGAACCAAAGGGGGGGGGAAGACACCCAGACTGAATCCACATTAAAGTCTGGAAATATTCTTGTACTGTATAAAACACCAATTTTTGGTCCTGTGTTGACCTCTGTTTCATAAATGGGTCTTTAGCCCATTTACACTAGAGTAAAACCACCACCCTTTCTAATACTTTTTAGAATGCATTTGTTTTCAAGTTCATTTATAGTCTGTTGGTCCATCCTCTATTTGGTAAGGGAACGAGAAAGTGTGTGACATCCTCTAACTTAACATATTTCACTCATACCGTATTGCAGTGCCATATATTAAAACTATTTTCAGTAGCTAATAATTCACAGTTCCTAGTTGCTCCTATGGCAAATATTCAACAGATAGATGGAGCAATTTCTGAAACCTAGAAAAAAAGATACAGTACTGCAAGTCTCAGTTTCGTAGAATATTATTTGTACACTTTCATTTAATATGCTAGACCCTTTTTATCCACAGCTTCTAGGTGTCAGTTTAGTAAGAAACTTGGCTCCTGATAGCCAAAAAGATTAAAATCTCCTTCAAACCGGGCATAAAGACGCCTTATGTCTCTTTTGCTAACTCCTGAGAAATAGCGTTCCACCTTGGTTTTGTTGTATGCTGTTATGCCTGGTGGAATTGTGGGGTATGATACCAGATGGTCTATTCCCGCTTCCTTCAAGATATATGGTGCATCCTCCTCTAGCGTTTCATGATGTCCAATTACACTGTATGTTATTTCACATGGAGCACAAAGTTCCACATAGGTAACCCAATGAATTATGTGGTCTCCAAATTGTATATCTAACCATCGATGGTTTGGGTCACCCAAATAGCGCACGAAGTCCTCAAATTGCAGCCCCTTGGTCTCAGTGCGATTCTTTCTATATTTTCGAATGATGCCAGGAGCAATTTCATGCCTATACCAAGGTTCAAATCGAGGATTGTGGACAAACTTATCTTTAAATGCTGAAATAAGCCTTTCAAATGGGTCTCTTACAATAAAGAATTTGAAGTACAATTTCAATCTGTAGGGAAAGGAAAACAAACAAACAAAAGGTTTCATGTGGTAATTCTGAGGACTTGTTATACACAGGAAATTCACAAAGCCGTGATTAAATAAGTTCTGGCTCACACATACATATTCCTCACAATGATTGCAGCATCAAATGATGATATGTGTGAATGAGCCATTGATGATCAAGATCAACCACAAGGAGAACTTTCTTGTCACCTTTGCATGTCACAATGCTTTTCAATAGAGTCCATTCACACAACCAACTGCAAGTCATCAATCAATGAGAATCAAGTGATGTACATGCATGAACAAACCAGTCCTAAATACAGTACAAGCTTTTGTAAAGAAAAATAATAAACATTTACTTATTTCAGACAGAAAGTGTAAATGGCCATTTCCGTTCATTCATGCAATGATAAACCTTAGGACATGAACTCCGGTTTTCCAAAGCCTCTTTGTTTCAGATACCAAGGTCAGTTCCACACTAGTGTTCTCTAGTACTGATGAGGCATTGCTTTTCAACCCAGCTGAAACAAAAAGACATGGGGTTTCTACTACACTATTTGCCCTACAACAAATCTGAAATTTTCAAGCTTCAGTTCCTCATGTAAGTCAATCAATCTCCTGCTTACTCCACCTCTCCCCACTCAAAGCAGTATCACTTTGCTAGTTTACAGCTGACAAATCTGTACGGGTCAGTTACATAAGACACAGGATATTCAGGACAGAGTCTGCAACAAGACGGAAATACAACTCAGGAAGTACTGGTAAAAAATGGGTTGGCAACAATGTCATCTGCACTCCCTTGTAAGAA
The DNA here is from genome assembly GCF_035046505.1 of Tiliqua scincoides. Classification (NCBI taxonomy): domain Eukaryota; kingdom Metazoa; phylum Chordata; class Lepidosauria; order Squamata; family Scincidae; genus Tiliqua; species Tiliqua scincoides. The sequence goes on from NC_089823.1 coordinate 90,786,438, forward strand.
CTTGGTGAGCCAAAGATAGCTATTCCAAACTAAACAGGTAGTGTGGAACCTGCCCAAGTTAAAATGATGTTACCTCTTACCGTTTTTGAATTTCAGAGTCGCTGAAGGAAGATAAGCGTGGTAAACCATTCTTCTCATGGTCATGCACAATGTTATCAGGAATCTCCTCTATGGAAGAAAAAGCTCCTAAAAAAAGAACCGTAAGTACATATTTTTAGAAACTTATCCTTCTCTCAGATTTTCCTGTTCTCTGTGCTGCAATGTGAAACCACTGCATATTTCACCCATAATGAGGGTCAAAAAGCTACTTTAAAACCATGGAAAAAGTAGTTTCTCAGAACTCTAGCAAGATCCTCCCTGCCCTGAGGATTCTACACAGTAGACCCCCCAAATCCACATGAGGTCTCTTCAGGTTCACTATTGGAGCCAGACCAGGACTGGGAGCCCTGAATACCAGGATCTACACCTGGACCTGTACTTTCTCCATCCAGGGCCCCCAAAGTCAGTTGCTGAAGCTGAACAGTATGTTAGGGCAGAGATGCTGTTTTGTTGACAGAATAGCAAAAGGCCAAACTTTAGGATTTACACATGTGCTACACATATGAAGCAATCCTGACAGACCCTTGGGCTGGCGCACATCCCTTGGGCCAGGCCAGGTGGGTTGCAAACAAGCCGCAAGGCGCATTTGCATCTCCTCATGAGTTGGCTAGGCTGGCGCGCAGAGGCGCACCAGCCTGCGGAGGCTGACTTAAGCATCTGCGCTGATGGAGGCTCCGAGCCTTGTGTCAGCCGAGCTCTGCCAACGCAAGACTCTGGGGTGGGCAGGGAGAAGGCGAGGCATTCTGGGGCAGGGGGAGGGAGGGTGGGCAGTCCCAGGGGCAGGAGGGTAGGGAGCAGGAGGCGGGGCTGGAACCCGGCAGTTACGCCAGATATCAACCCAGTTACCTGAGCAGTGCACAGCGGCTTCAAGCTGCTCCGCTCTCCTCAAACCTGTGCCACCTCAGGAGGTGGTGCAAGTCCAAGGAGACCCATTGGGGCCAGGGTGACTTACCTGGAGGTAAAGGGAAAAGTTTCTCCTTACCTCTGGCTGAGCCACTTTGGGCATCTGTCCTGCACTGGATACAGCACAAGCCTCCTGGCTTGCCTGTTCCAGCACAAGATAAGATTGCACCCTAAGTCCCAGTCCAGAGTCCTCAATATGCACAAGCATTCCACATTATAAAGCCCCACAATGCAGCACTATTTAGCAATCCTATCCTTCATAGTAAAGCTGTGACAATGCTTCTCAAACTTTTTTTTTTTTGCTGCAAGTACCACTTTTCTGAGTACTACCTTTGCAAACACCACTTTTTCAAAGAACGACCAGAAACAGCTGCTGTGAGCAGAACTGGGCAGCTTGCCCCATGGGTGCCCCTGCAGGAAGGAAGATGCTTATCTGCTTGCTGTTGCCTCCTGATCTCCTTTCCACTCTGCACCCTCCTTGTCCATTTCATGGCCCTTTTGAAAGGCTAGGCTTTTGCACCACCAACCCTTGCTACAAATGCACGGCCACCCCAACCATATCAACTTCTGGTTGGGTAAGGCAGGACTTGCTAGCCAGAGTAGCGCTATGCAGCCCTTGTGGCAGTAGGATCCAGGACCACCTATTATCGTGTGAAATACCACTATCAAAAGCAATGATACAAGATGTTTATGTTGCCTTGGATTAATTTAGTACAAACATTACCACTAAACCTCTTATGCTGTTTTAAAACTATTTTGTCCTCTACTAGTTTTCAAGATTTTTTTAATGAAAGAAAAACCAGAATGCTAAAGATATGGCAATGCAAAGTTGCAATGCCACTTTTTAAAATAAATAACGGTATATTGTGTAGGTAGCAGCTTGGCACAACTTGATCAGAACTTGCTTTATTGTACTAGTCTAAGAAGCAGACCTTAATTTCTCCTGTTTAAAATTCAGCTCACAATTTGCTGGAACAACCATGGCAGCAAAGCCGAGTTGAATTTTTTATTGGCACAGATTACCTAAGTAGAAGTGAGTATTGAAAGATGGTTGAATTTTTTGAAGGAAGTGTTCAAAAAGACAGCATATAAATCACGAGGAATGAAATGAGAATAAGAAAAATCTTCAGAAATAACTGATTTTGCACTTTGTTAGCTGCAATATTTCAACCTCTACACAAGCAAACAAGATATGACAGATTTTAAAAGTGATCAGGTACCATTTAAAACAATCAAGACTTTCTTCCACTGAGTATTGCCAACTTTGGGAGTCTGACAGAAGAGGATCTTGTGCTTGTCACATACAAATATTCGGTCCAGAACAAACTTTGAAACAGTAGCGTGTGTGAGATTTTTCAGTGAAGCATCTTGGCACACATTCCTGAGTAGCTCAAGCCTTTCCATATGGATCATAGGGTGATGTACAAGATCTTCAGATAAACCTCTTCCTATCGTCTGAGAATAAAACAGGAAAAGAAAACATTGAGGGGAGAGAAAAGGCACAATTGAAGGAAAAAAATTGACTTCTTTGGTCAAGATGAAGCATTTTCTATAAGATATACTGGCTTAAATATAAGGACTAGAAAGAAATAAAAACATTACTGCTGTTCTGGGAACTTTTATACAAGCACTAGTGGAAGACTTCTTGCAATGCATCCCCCAAAATGCTTGAGAGTAGATTACAATAAGAGAATTATAGTGAATAAAGAGATACAGACCGTAGCACATGTTTGCTACATATGAAGCACTTTAGTGGGGTTGTGTGATTTCCATAAATGGACTGGGGATACCCAGGTCCAGAACACCACTCAGCTATAAAGTTCATTGAATGGTCTTCCAGCCACCATATGTCACAAGGCTGCTGCAAGGCTAAAAGGACAGAAACTATGTACATACCACCACCCTAAGCTCCTTGAAGGAAGGGTAGGATATACATGTAATAAATTATAACAAGAGCTTCTCAAGCTCTAACCTCTAGGAATATAGGATGCTGTTTTATACCAAGTCAGACCATTTGTCCATCTAGCTCCTTACAAGCAACACTGACCGAAAACAGGTATACAGGATATCAAAAAGAATTTTTTTCTCTGGCCTACACGGAAATGCAGGGATTGAACCTGGGACCTTCTGCAGTCATTGGTGGATCTTCAGAAGCTCAAACTCTGCCAAAACGCTACTGACAGATACCAAAGGCAGGGATTTCTTGATGGTGGTTCCTCATCTTTGGAACTCCCTCCCTTAGGATATCCATGTAGCTCCTTTTTAGCATGCAACAGAAACCCTCCTTTTTTGAATATCTTTTCATTGCTGATTTTAGCTGGTTTCAATTTTTATTGTGATCACTTGTTTTCATCCTTTGTTTTTAACTGTTAGCCACCTGTCCTAAAAGATACAGTATAAATGTTTTAAACATATCATCGTTGATGACAGTACTACTACATATTGAGTTCCCCTACCATATACCCCCCGATTTCCCTCTTAAGTGCATCCTGGAGATGACAAGCAATGCTTTGTCCAAATTTATACATATTCATGTGTTTACTGCTAGGTGATACATAGCAGTGGTAGAAAACCCTTATTTAATTTTTACCCGCCTTTCTCATATCCAACCAAATACCCATGCCTCCTTATGCCAAGAGTATGATATTCCAGGAGTTGGAAGGAATGTATCTTTTGAGGAAAATGTTATCCCACCAAGTGCAATGTTTTGCCTTCCTCTTCTTTTAATTTGCATACAATATTTCTACAATATAATTATACTGTACAGTGTACAATTGCTCAATGAAGCAGTAGCTATCATCACATAGGGTTTTACATCTGACACCTAGTTTTTAAAGTTCTGAGAAAAAATAATAGAAAGATGTGAGATGATTATGTGATAAACTAGAATGGAAAGGATAACATCTCAGCAACCCCAGGATTAATCTCTGTAAGGTAAAGCCATTTTGGTTGAAAAGTTCAGCAGGCATGCCACTACTGCTTATGCTGCAAAGCTATACATCTTATAGCTTGTCTGCATTATGGTACAGAGGGGAGGGGGGGGTTGTACACTGGCTTAAAGTCAGATACGCAGAGCATGGTTTCGACTGCGGTACTTGATCCTTTAAAGCGAGCAATGACCTAATTCAGTGGTATTAAACTGCTTTATGCTCCCCTTGAGCTATTTACACCTGCTCATTGCCTACACATACGATACAAGCATGTAAGCCAAATGTTATCTGGATATATGTACGTCTGCGGCAGGCCTCTCACACAGACTGCCATCGAAGTACAGTCCCTTGAAAGCGAGTGCCGTTGAAATGAATGAACTTACAAGACGTTGTGTGGGAACCAAACAGTTAGCTACGCTTCTGTGTTCCTCTCAGTGGTTGTTTTTCTAGAACTGCCTTTTCACCTAGCCTGCTAATTTCACATTCTTGGATTACAGATTTATTTGTATTAAAACCTATCAAAAAAGAAATCTTCATAATAAGGGGCACATTAACCAAATGCAAGGGAGAACTCCTAAGAGCGCCATGGCAAATACTAAAATCTCACTGGATAAATCTGTGGTGTGGGGAATTTGCTCCTCAATCTAGCTAAAGGAGTAGCATTGCCCAGAGACTGGCACAGCAGATAGTCATTCACAATCTCCCTTCTGGAGTGCCCAATTGCAGCCAGGGCTGCAAAAAAGGAGGAAGCAAAAGCAGTAGCACACCTGGGGCTGCCTTAGTGGGCTGGAACGGAGGGAAGGTGAGGCTGCCAAGGTTTGAGCTGCAGTCCTGGTAACAGGGAGTGAGAGGAGACAGAGAGAGGGCACCCACAGCACAGGCTTCCAGTATTCTCCCCTCTCCCGTCTCAGGGGACCTGTAGATGCCAAAGGCACACACATCTTCCTGCTCTTGGTTCATCTTGCCCAAACTGCTTGCCGATGCGGCAGCTTTCTTGCCCCTCACTGGCAGGTCAAAAGGGACATGGGTTTTTCAAACTTTCCATTCACACATTCTCCCTCTCCCACTGGTGTGCAAATTATTCCCCTGAAATTCAGCAGGAGCAACAAGAAAAATGGAGCCTTTACAGATGCAGTCAAAAATGTACCCCCAGAACAAAAACGTTGAATGCTGTCATGAAAATGGGTTATTCTAATATACTATAAAAACTTGGGGCCCAAACCTATTCAACTTTCCAGCTCCTATGTAGCCCCAGTGCAGCCCTGTGGTAAGGAAACAAATCTTCCAATACCTCGAGAAGGCCCCAGTGATTGCCCCTCCACCACAGGATGCAGTGCACACCCCATTGGCACAATTGCACCAGCACTGGAAAACTGGACAAGATTGGGCCCTTAATCTCAGAATAAATTTGTTAATTTTTCTTAAAACTATTAGTTGAGAAACAAGTCAATTTTATTATTAAACCTATATGCTAGCTAGACCATTTGAAATGCAATGGTGCTGCAGATCTCTTCCAATTTGATGCTATACACACCTTTAGTGCACTGGTTCTTAACTTTCTTACAAGTTTCCCCCTCGTATTATTCAAGAACAATGAATGTACTGTTTTGAAGCACAAATGGTCATTTGGAACAACCACACCATAAAAATCATGGTCACACCATAAAAATTATGGTCACTTTCCACTGAAAACAAGGAAACCGTTCCAGTGATAGCAAAAAGTCCCTACTCAGGAACTACTTCTACAAACTTTGGAAATGGATGGTGACAGACAGTGCTGGTGCAGCCACCACCTGAATCATCATTTCAGACCTTCTATTTTACATCAGCAACACTTACCTGAAACTCTCTAGGCAAGTCCTTTTCTTTAGCGAATTGAATTTTTTCTAGTTTCGTTATAGCCGTCAATGTTAATGGCTCTTGCTTGGCTCCGTACACTAGACGAGGAAAAAAAACAACACACAAAGACACAACTACAGTGATTGTTGCCTTTCCTTCATTTCTATCATTTAATAGCAACAATCTCTGGTAACAGTCTGTCTTTACCATAGTCCTTAAAGGCTGTGTGTAGATAACAATTTCTGCAGAGCAACAACAATGATGTCTTTCTTCATGCTACTACAGTAATTATCTAGTATTAGTAGTTTAATTGCACAAATGTATAGGGGGAGAGGAGGGAGGTGAGGAACAAGGAACTGACTGGACCAGATTTGCAAGTACCTTGAGATCCAGTAAATTTCATTATGATAGGAGAGTAGTAGAAGGGCACACTTAATATTTCAAAATTTTGCTATGGAAGCTGATCTGTGAATTATTGGGGGGGGGAACAATATATATATTTATGATAATGCCTTTGAAATGGCTAAATATTATTCTTGTGAAACAGATACATTTTCCTCTCCCTCCTTTACATGAACACATGGATAAGTGGTAAACACCGTAAACCAGAGAGCTGCAGCAGTCACACACACACGCACACACGCACACACACACACACACACCCTACTGCAGTGGAACCTCTGGGGGCTAGCACTGGATTTCCCAGGTGCAGAATGAAGTGCTATAAAAACTAGTTTGACTAGAGACCACAGTGAGTTGAAGAACATGAATGTGCATGCAGCGGGCAAGGATGACAAAACTGCAATACCTTTGAAGATCTGTTGAGGTTTCAAATCATACGCATGCTTAGCCTAGATGTAAGTGCCACTGAACCACTGAACTATAGATTTGCTCTGTGAACAGACAATGGTTTCTGGGGAGGTTAATGTTCTCCCAAAATTCCATGTGTCTACTTTTGTGTATGTGCATGAAACAAATGCCTGCTCTACTCTTTTGCTCTGGAGCCCCTTTCCTTATGGCCTCAAGGCATGCTTTGCTTCTTATCTTTCTCACAAGTTGAGAGCAAGCACTGCTTTGACTTTGTTTTCTCAAAGCTGCTTTGCATATTATGGCTTAAGCGCATACACTTGGGTGCATGCCACCACATCCGGCCACATGCATCTACTTATTCCACATCACATACTTTGAGAAGGGAATTATGATTTCTACATATACGCATGCGTCATATATAATATGTAAAGCTGCCTGTAATAACTGATGGAATTAAAATTGTTTTTGGGTTTTGTGTGTTTTCCAAGCTTAGAAATTCTGTTACACAGATCAAGAACTTCCTGGACAGTTTGTGGAAACAATTCAGCTTCTGGCCAAAAACGAATTGAAACAAATGTGTCACACTATGATTTACATTCTAGGAGAGCTGCATTAGCTGGGGTTTGTTGTTCGTTTTGGGCAAAATTCAACAAAATGGATATTGTCGCGTTCTTTTATTAACAGTTTGTACAAAGAGGAGAAAGGGGAGAAGTTAAGTCACATCTAAATTTAGCATCCTAAATCTAATATAGCTGACATGTTATGTACCGTTACAGATGCCGTTACAGATTACCGTTTAATACAAATGGTATTAAAATTATACTTAGAAATAAATAAATAAATAAATAAATAAATAAATAAATAAATAAATAAATGGTAGTTTAACAATAGAAGAATTTTATTTTTCAATTAATCATCCAGAGGTAGTCAAAAAGCAAAATCCTCATTTGGGGGGGGGTGCTCATTTATTACGCAAGTATTTCACTAGTCAATACGTATTGAAGCAAAATGTGTACAACAGGGATCTTCCCCACTATAATGCTAATGATTTGTTAAAACCTCCCAGATTTCAAATCTTCCCATCACATGAAAGACTTCAGCCTGGTCTCTCAAAAGACATATTTCTTAACAGCAGCTCATCAGGTAAAGGAGAATACAGAGACAATGCAATGTCAACTAGCAGATTTAAAGCCCAATCCTATGCATGTCTACTCATAAGTAAGTCCCATTATAATCAATGGGCCTTATAGATAAGTATGGAAAGGACTGCAGGCGAGCAGTGCAATCTTGAAGCTGGTGACTCTCCCAGGTACAGCAGCGCCAAAATGGCTACCGCTGCATTCAATGGCACTGCTGAGGCTGCAGGAGGCCTCCTCAGGGAAAGGGGACTATTCTGTTGGCACAGACTGGAGGCGCTCCATGTTAGGCTTTTTAGTCCGACACAGAGCATAGGATCCAGCGGTCCCACGCTCCTCCCACCCAGTTCCTCCCTCACCCCCTGGAATGCCTCCCCTCCCACTCAGAAACACGGCACCACCACCTGGCAATGCACCTTAACACAGGTGCTCCTCCGGTGTCGCCCTCCTGGTGCTGGGCCCAGCGCCAACTGGCACAAGCCCAGTGCTGGCACTCCTTGCTCTCCCGGTGCCATAAACATGCTTTACAGCACGTTTATGCCACCCAGCACCAGCACTGGAGCTCAGGACCAGTGCTCAGAGGGCATAGGATTGGGCCCTCAAACTCATTATCAGTTTAAGGCCATCTGAGCTACTTAGGCTAAGCAAAAGTCTAGATGCTCTTTATCAATCAAACAGCAGAGATGAGAAAAACTGAGGAATTTAGGATAAGTGCAAATAGAACTCTCCACATTGACTTCTAAAAAGGAGGGCCTTTAAATCACTACTAAAAACAAGCACATGTAGTATAAGTGATTTTTTGAATTTGTGTTTTCCATGTTGCATAAAAAATTCCTCTGCAGTTTCTGTATCTATCACTCTTTATCCAATGAAGACTAAGGGCACAATCCTAAGCAGGTCTACTCAGAAGTAAGTCCTACTGTATTCAATGGGACTTACTCCCACAAAAGTGATGTTAGCATTGCAGCCTAAAAAAGATAGCTGAGCCCTCCATCACCTGCCCCTTCTCATTAATTCTGTAACGACTTGCCAGGTTTTTCAAGATAATATGCCAAAGAAAGTAGTTGTCAGACAAATACTACTTTTTGCAAAACATTGTTGCTAGCCAGATGGATTCTGCATCATAGCCATCTTTCACACGAACAAGCCATTGATTAATCTGAAGTCAACGTGACCAAAGAAAAAAGAAAGCGAAAGGAAAGCGAAGTCAAATTGTTATTATTTTTCTGAAATACCTCTTCTAATTTATGCAAAATTAGATGCGAACTTTACAACACTTTAAGATCCTTTAATCAGTGTTTCTCAAACTGTGGGTCCGGACCCACTAGGTAGGTTGCAAGCCAATTTTAGGTGGATCACATAGCTCCTAGCTCAGCCTCCACTGAAAGCTCAGAGCTGAAAATACAGGGTACAGAGCTGCTGGGCAGGGTGGGCTCTAGGTAGGAGAGAGGCATGGTGTTTTGCCCTGTATAGGTGAGCAGATGGGAAGCTGGAAAGGGGGGAAGGCTGTGTGGTTGGAGAAGGATCCAAGTCTGCTTTGAACACTGAGCTGGAATGTTTGAATTCTGAGCTATGCAAAATAATAGCATGAGTACACTGTGTAATGGGACCTTTGGCTGATTGCAGCTTAGGTTTGAAGCCTAAATTGATGATGTCACTTCCAGCCATGACCACTTTCAGGTTAATGACATCACTTCCAGTGGGTCCCAACAGACTGTCATTCTAAGAAGTGGGTCCTGGTGCTAAAACGTTTGAGAACCATTGTTTTATATGAGAGAGAGAGAGAGAGAGAGAGAGAGAGAGAGAGAGAGAGAGAATATGCCCGTCTTTAACAACAGAAGTTAGGCTGGTTTTCACTATATGATTTATAAGTGAAAATATCTATACACTATGAAAATCAAAGAATTGTCAATCACCCAATTCATCACTCAGTGCACTTTTCTATTGTTTAATCTTTTTAATAAGATGAACAGCAGCATACCATTGATCACTCTAAACATATCACTAGCTGGTTGTTGTTTTTTAACTGTTCAATAAACTGCAGCAGTAACAAGATTAAAAGTAGGTCAACTTACCATCGGGGTCTTTGAAGGTCAGCGTGATGAACTTGCTAGCAACCATGAACATGAATATTACCCAAAAGCATGCAGCTAGAAGCAGCCACCGGTGGTACATGATGTCAGATCTGATCCATATAACTTTTGTTGGTTCCTGTTCTTTATAAACTACAAACACACCAAAATTAATATACATTGCTCTTTATGAGAGATAGTTTCTCTACAATTAAATGAAGCATCTCTTTTGACAGCAGGAAACTTTGGTAAGAAGATGCAGCCTTTAAGCTACCTGATCTACAGTGTTTTTACTTAGATGGATAAAATAATTAGAATTTTATATCATCAGAAAAGAAAAGATTAATCTAAATGAGGCTTCCCAGCTTGCTAACACCTGTCTAGAGTCAAAATAAACATATTTCTCTTCCAAAGGCAGAATGTTAGTGCCTGAGCGAGTTCCATTAAAATGACAAGAAGTTATGCATAGAGCAAGAATTAACCAGCCAAATCAAAAGAGAAAAACACTAGGAAACACACTGTAGTTTAGTGTAGTGAACGAAATGTTGGTCTTCAGCTGGGAAAACACAGCCATGGATATCCTTCAGATAGTCACTGTGTCTCACACTTCACAAGGTTGTAGTGACAATATATGCTACCCTGAGCTCCTTGGAGGAATGGTGGGATTTTGAAAAAGAATTTTTTTTAAGTGCTGAAAATGGGAACGGTGGTAGCAAAGGTTGGATTGCACTTATTTGGTTGCAAGTCCTATTGAGGCCTTGGATCACAGTAAGAACGCAAAGGGGCTGGACTTAGATTAAAAATGAATTGAGTAGAGCAGTAAAACTGGTATACAAGAAGTTTGGGAAGCCCATTCTATTTACAAACACTAATCTATTCTATTGATATTATATTCATATAAAATATAATAAAAATGTATTATTTAATTTTTACAGCTCTACCATTTTCACAGGTCCACATAGAACAGATCAACAGAATTTAATAGTATGTCCTTTATTTGACTGTCAAGATCCAAGAAAAATAAAATAAAATACATTAACATATTTTCAAAATCAAGTACAAGAACTGTTTTCCTTTCCCAAGTACACAGCATAATAACAGCAGCATAACTGCTACTTCTGCTGTTGCAAGAGCTCAGATTCATGATCATTCAGCTGCTCAACTCACCTTTAAGCAAATTCTCTTCCTTCAGAAGCTGAATGTATGAATCAATATTATTAATAAATTTTCTGCACCACAAATTCTTCTGACTTTGGTATTAAAGCTATCAAAGCTTTTGTCAGGCAGATCAATTGCTATTATCCCCAGGATAAATCAGGAAAAAAAATACATTCACACCCAGAACAGCAATCGGGTGGTACTTATGTGGAAACTGTGTATCGTTGAGGACTGAATTTCCAGAATTAATGCAATAAACCAATGACCACAGTGTCAGCAACAATGAATCAGAAATAGCACTGGAGACAGAGACCACAGATATTCATCTTCCTAAACCAAACTATTTAAAATTTAAATACAACTGAGACAAGGTGAACTTTGAACCTGGACCTGGATAGCCCAGTAGAGTATGAACAAGGGTACTGAGGATTCACAATAAAGAAGAGATGCCTGATTTCAAAAAATAAATAGCTGGAGAAAAACCAAATTGCCAACTGCCTGATTATTAAAAGCACAGAAAACATCACAAGCCAGTCTCATAGAGATAATCTGAGAGGCCAATCTCGCAAAAATGATACATTTCTGAGATAGTCAGGCAACAAAGATAACAGGCAACATTGGCAGGCGCATATAGGTTTCCATGCCAGGTGTAAAGACACTTGTCTATTCTTCAAAGTTTCAAAAGAAAGAAAACCAATATAAATATTTAGTTATTGTCTTTAAAGTGCAACCAATATATAATAGTTATTAGAGTAAATTTAATTGCCTGATTTCATTAAGAGTATGATTAAAGCAGGGGTGCTCACACTTTTTTGGCTCGAGAGCTACTTTGAAACCCAGCAAGGCCCGGAGATCTACCAGAGTTTTTTTACAATGTTCGCGCCATCATAACATATAACATTTATGTGTACAATGTATGTTGGGCCCTAAGATATAAGGCACCTTATATCTTGGGATATAAGAGCACCTGAGGCATGAAGGGCTCCACTTATTTATGTGAGTCAGCATCCTCACATAAATAAAGACTATGCATCCTTGGCTGATTCACTTCAGTGCAAGTCATCAAAGTAAACTCAAGTAATTACAAAAAATGTTTATAGTTAATTATGTTGTGTTGTGCAATATTGGCTCATGCGGTTATGCAAGGTACACCAACATACATTGTACACATAAATGTTATATGTTATGATGGCGCGAACATTGTAAAAAAACTCTGGTAGATCTCCGGGCCTTGCTGGGTTTCAAAGTAGCTCTCGAGCCAAAAGGTTAAAAGCAAGAAGTTGCCAAAGGAATCTTATGTGCAGAGTACAATATTAGAATGTAGGAAAGTCACAAAACCTTATTTTAGCTTTAAAATAAGTCACAAATATATAGTAAAGGGTGTCTGTATGCCAATAAAGGTACTGAAACTGAAACTAGTAAAGGGTGTTAAAGGAAATTTAACACATTGGTTCACACAGGTTAGTAAAGGACCCTTAGAAAATATGCTAAACCCAGAAGAGAAGATGCGGATAGGTAATCCAGCAAAATATCTCCTGCCTGATTGTTGTATTTCCGTATATATGCCAATAAAGGTTTTATTGAATTGAATAAAATTGGTGTGAACCCTACTGGTTTTGGAAATTGTATAATTTTGGCAAAGTTTTAGAATGAAACTCCACCTGTATGTAAATGAGAGCCAATCAATGGTTTAGCTTACTTGTTGCCCACCTATCCTCCATCTTGCATGTAAATGTATCTTATCTCTGTCCTATTAAAATTGTGCCCCATTTATGATGTCAAACCTTCAGCGAATGAAAAGTTTGGATTTTCACACAAAGGATTGTAAAGTATAAAAGTTAAAACCCACTAGTCAATCGGGGTCCATGCTTTGAGACTTGAGTCCTGTGGAACAATTTTATACAATTCAATAAAAGCCTGTGAACCTTCATCCTGTATACCGAGTTGCTTATTTGAGTGGCTGTTTGGCCTTGCAACACAACCTTTAACAAACACTTTCTCTGAAATGTACATAGCAAAGAAGCAAATATATTCTAGCAGCACTTTATACATATCTCATACTATCCATCTATAGTGAAGTACTGTGAACCGTACTTGCCAGCTGGCTAGCTACATGATTGGATTTCCAATCCAATCCACCTAAACATGGAAACATATTTATTTATTTACAGTACTTCGTTATCATTAGAGGGGGGAAAAAGAATATGTTTTCACGTAGTTCGGGTGGCTGCAGGATCAATTGCTAGCTTGATCTGCTTCATGAAGTATTTTTCTTTTTACCCAGTTTCTTTTTAGGACTGCATGTGACACATGGAGTCATTGTGCTATATAGGAGCTTAATTTCTCACTGACTAAGGGCACAATCCTAAACAACCTTCCAGCATGGAGGTAAGGGCAATGCAGTTCCAAGGTCAGGGAACAAACATTTGCTTACCTTGAGGAAGCCTCCATGACTGCCACCCAACTACAAGATGCAACATATGCTCCATTGGCACAGTTGTGTCAGTTGTGAAAGTTGGTTAGGATTTGGGCCTAATTCACATATAGCACATGGAACAGTGCAATTTCCTCACTTACTCAAGTATGCACCACTCCAGTAGTCTTTAGATAAAAGTTTATTTGAGCTTAATTCCATCTGTAAATAAGGGGTTCAGCCTCACTTGAAGGGATAATAAAGGGGCAACCCATATGGATAAGTATCACATATTTGAAAGCAGCAAAAACAAAGTATATATCTAGTTGGAACTTAACTACTTACGAACAGACTACGTCCTGAGGTCCTAGTGTAAAGTTGATGGTCTGTCCAGGTGGAGCGCCCTTTAGCAACTGGATCGAACAGCAGGTGCCTATGGGCACACCTTGCCCTTTATCCCAAAAACCCACGTTTGTTCTGACCAATCAGCCCTCTCAAATTTTTGCTGAAACACATCACACCAATCCAACATCCTGTCACCCTATTCTTTTATAACCTCTCTCTTGTGTATATGGCTCCAGGGCCAACTGGGTGTCTCCGAGGCCAATTTCTAGCTTGAATTGCTTCATAAATCATTTTTCTTTTTCTTTTACCCAGTATCTTTTTAGCAGGGCAAATGGCACATGGAATCAAGCAGCTGCCATGTAATTGTAAGTTAAACACAGCAACTATAACTTCTCACATTGCAAGCAATAAAGAGCAATAAAGCATGAGAGGGGGGTTCAGAAAGGTGGAAAAGGAAAGATCACTTTCCCCCCTGCCTCTACCTTGTGGGTCTCTAGCAGCACTACAATTCCTGTTGCAGGCTTGCAAAAGCCCTGGACTGAAGCTTCTGGAGCTGGGGTACAGCACAACACTTTAAGGCAGATCATCACTCATAACAACTACTGCTAATACCAAAGATGTCAATATCTAACTACAAAAATGCCGTGCATAGAGATCAGGAAGCAATACTGCACTACAGTGAATTACTCCTGAGCAAATACCACTAGAAAGAGCAGGAGTTCTAACAACAGGTTATGTCAGAATGCCAGACGCAAGGGAGAGTACCAGGATGCAGGTCTCCTGCTGTCTTGTGTGCTCCCTGGGGTATTTGGTGGGCCACCTTGAGATACAGGAAGCTGGACTAGATGGGCCTATGGCCTGATCCAGCAGGGCTGTTCTTATGTTCTTAACCCTATGTAACAATTCATACATTTCAAAGAGCTTCTAAAGGGTACGTTTCCAGTGAACTGTATAATAATAATAATAATAATAATAATAATAATAATAATAATAATAATAATAAACAACTTTATTTGTATCCCGCCCTTCTCCCTGAAAGGGACCCAGGGCGGCTTACAACATGTAAAAACAATTTTAAAAAGCATGATTTAACACAGATAAAAACATATTAAAAACACATTAACAGAGGCCATAAAAACAGTAGTCAAAATAAAGTCAGAATAAAAAGAGCATAAAACAACAAATCATAGAGGAGTCCAGCCTGTCAAAAAGAAACTAAAAGATGTATAAAAGTGTTAAAAAGGCCATGGAATCAGAAGGCTTATTTAAAGAGCAGGGTCTTCAGGCCTCGCCGAAAAAACTCAAGAGAGGGAGCCATTCTCAAGTCAAGGGGAAGGGAGTTCCACAACGTTGGTGCCACTACTGAGAAGGCCCTATTTCTTGCCGCCGCCCCACGAACCTCCTTGGGCGGTGGCACTTGTAAAAAGGTCTTCTCTGATTACCTGAGAGGATTGTATGGGAGTAGGCGATCTCTAAGATAGCCTGGCCCAGAGCGGTATAGGGCTTTCTAAGGAACTAGCTCTCTTTTTTAAATAAAAAATTACAATACTGTATTTTTGGCACTGTTAGATTTGCCATCATAAAATAAAAATAAAAAAGAGGAACCATTTTACAGTTCAAGGAAGGGGCAGGGGAGGAAGAAGGACTGAATACTGAGAATAATCCGTTTCTGAACAAAACTGCATACTTTTGTAATAACTAATTAGCTTTGCAGATATCTTTGCTACATGTTCAGAGGTCTGTATGCTTCCACACACGTCTGCTACCTGATCCTTAACATTGAGATGAAGTGGTCAGTAGCCTATGAAAGCTCACGACACAATAAATCAACAATTATTCTTCCAAAACATCACAGCACTTTGTGGGGAAACTTCCAAGAATCACACTAGAGCACATTTGCGGAAGCCACGAACAAGACAGTATAACAAAAGTCTGGACCTGAATTCTCTCTCAAGTGTCTAAAATGCTCTTGCCAGTCTTAGATCAGTGCCAGACAAAAGGGGGGGGGGGAAACTGTGTCCCTTGCATACTTAAAAGTTCCAACAAACCAAATCATTCACAATACTTTTGCCAAATATCTTCGGAGCACAAAACTGGATTTTTGGTACTCTGACTAAAGTGTTTGTTCTCAGCCTTACTAATGCCACCACCTCAAAAAGGAAGGGAAGCCCCACAATTGAAAAGCAACATTGTGTCTGGAGTGTACTGAATTTTATATTTCTGTTTCCTACTATGAACAAGTAAATGGAGATGATATGCATATATGCACACTTCTTTAAACATTATGGGCATGCAGCAGGGGACCCTGGTTGCCAGGGCTATTAGATACTTTAGCCATTTCATCCTCTTCCATAACAACTGTCTAAAAATTGAGATTACAGGTCCAACCTTGTTATACATGGATTTTTTATACACGGATTTGACTCAACACGAATGGCCACTGCAATTGAGAAGGAATATGCTGATCCTTGCAGAAGGGAAAAAATGCATCTTTTTAAAATCACAGCTTAAAAATTGTTTTTCTTACTTTTACCATAACACATTTTATGGTATCAGCAAGGAATCCCGGAATCAAACCCCTGCAGATGTGAGGCATGACCGTATTCCATATGAGCAATGCAGGGGCAAGAAACCTGGAAGTGGGTCTTTAAATCTATTTTTCCACATTTTTTATCCACAGATTTTTTTATGCACTAGGGGTTCTAGAATGGAACCCTAGCGA
Source organism: Tiliqua scincoides (assembly GCF_035046505.1). Lineage (NCBI taxonomy): Eukaryota > Metazoa > Chordata > Lepidosauria > Squamata > Scincidae > Tiliqua > Tiliqua scincoides. The sequence goes on from NC_089823.1 coordinate 90,802,865, forward strand.
ATAACAAGGGACAACCTGTATTTTACATGACGTTTCCGTGAAACACTATGGGGTTTAATATTTGACTGCCTACATTTCTGAATTCAGCACACTTTTATCCCCATCGATAAATACTTGGTAGTAACTCCCCAAAACACTCAGTGAGTCCTTCTCAAAGTAAGGGAATGTTAGTTTCCTTACCTGGGAGCTACATTGCCCTTATGTCGGTAGTGGAAAGTGGGTTAGGATTGCACCCTCATGGGCAGCCCAATCCTGAGCTGCCCAGGGTGCCCAGGTTTGGCAGCACCGAGAAGGGCTGCCGCTGGATCCTGCACCTCCCAGGCTACCACAGGAGGCGCCTCAGGAGAAAGAGACTTTCATCCCCTTTTCCAGGGTAAGGGAAGCAGCCCCACAATGGGGCTACTCACTTTACCACCAACCTTAGAGCGCACAGCTCTACACAAGTGCCTTGGATCCTGCGGAGTGGTGCCCCGTGGACCCACCTCCCATCCCTCCCCCAGGCCTTACGGCACATTTGCAACAGTGCACATTTGGAGCCATGCCACTGAGCACAGGATTGGGCTCTAAGTTTACTACAGGTAGAGACTTTTTCTGGATTTCTGACTAGCCTATAGATGACCCAAGAGAGACAGAGCTGCTAACACTTTGTGTCTCTTCCTCCCAATGTTCAGTTAAGCACAATGCATGATGTAAGGTCAGTGTATCCTTCATTGCCCCAATTATGTGAAGCCAGTGATGGGGCAAATTGTGACACAACAATGTCATGTCAAGCACTGTTCTCAAATAAACATTATAAGAAAGGGGAAGGAAGAAATACAGAGTAGCAAAAGCTCTCTGCCTCCCATAATAAGTAGTTAGACCAGTGGTTTTTAACCAGTGTGCCATGGCACACCGTTATGTTGTGAATGATCTGCAGGTGTCTCATGGGAGTTTGGGGGAGGGTATTAGTTGGGCCTTTGGGGATATGAGCCCCTCCACCAGCAGTACAGTGTGCCTTGTCAGTGTGCTGGGAGATTAAAAAAAAAGGTTGAAAATGGCTGAATTAGACCTTTAGCAAGAAAGACCAATGACTTGATTCCTACATAAAAGACCAACCTGCTGGCCAACCAGTGTTTGTGTGAGAAAGAATGATTTCCTTTCTTCAGTATCCATATTCCCAGAGCAGCATGGGATCACACCTTGAGAAAGTAGCTCCCCTTCAGCTGCAAATACAGTATGTGAATTGGTCCTCCAGACACAAGGAGCCCAAGGCACTTCCACTTATGCTTGCAAACCAAGGTTTCCCACTGTGAAATTTTAATTCTTAGCTTTAATTTTATGAAGGTTTTTATCTGTTTTAAATGTTTGTAGCCAAGTTGTTGTTGTTCCATTTTAATAGACAGGGAACAAAAGTGATATCTTGAGACTACCCAAGGCCACACAATAAACTTCTATGGCTAAACATAGACTTGAAACCACACATCCATAGCTCACCACAGTGGCCTACACAGATTCCTATTTATGCAGCATTTTCAAATGTGCAAAGTGGCTTCCAAGTTTCTTATATCCTCACAGCTACCCTTGAGGTAGATCATTATCAATCCTATTTAACAAATAGAGAACTGAGAGAAGAATGACTTCTAGAGAACGGAGAGAAGGGTGAGGCCTCCTTTGCCGGATTCTATCCCCTGTGCTGGGATTCTATCCCCCGTGTTGGATTAGGCTTAACACAGGGCTTTTCTTGTCTGCACTGGCAAAATAGCTAGCACAGATGCAAAGAGCCCCATTGCGAGGCCTGGGGCTTTCCTTATCGGAAGGGGAACGCCGGTGGCCTCCCCAGCCCTGCTGGGTGCAGCGGTAACTATTTTGGTGCTTCTGCAGCTAGCAGTGCTGGGACATATAGGATTGGGCCGTTAGTCTTTTAGTGTTGCTGGACCACAATAAAGTCTTTTTACTCTAACAATGGCCAGCCAGATGCTCCCCAAAAGCTCACAGCAGCACAAGATGGTGATAGCCATCTGCTATCATTTGTACCTCTGACAATCAGAGGTATATAGTCCCTTAACACAGAAATGCCATTTAGCTATTATGGTTAATAACCAGAAATTTAAGACAGAAAGATACAATCTTTTAAAAAGCTGCTTGGCAAACAGCCATCACCACATATTTTAGTTTGGCAATTAATTTTCCCTTGTTAATTATGCATTTCCGTTTCCTTCTATCTGTTCTGAACCCACCTGCCAAGTCATTAAAACTGGACGATCCCAAATTCTAGCACTGTATGAAAGAAAGAAGTTTCCCTCTGTTTGCTTGGCCCATGTCATTTGAATCTCTCCCTGTCTTTAAAAAAATTACTCAGAAGCCCAACCTCTTTAGCCTTTCCTAATACAAAAAAAGATATTCTAACACCCTGATCAAGCTATCCTTACTTATTTGGAAGTAAGCCTCACTGAACTCAATAGGACTTACTTCTGAATGGACACGCATAGGATTGCATCACATGCTCTTTGCAAATGGGGTTACAGATTGCAGACAGTGGTTGCAATAAATATGGCATATGACACTGGCAAAGTTGGGGGGGGAGGGGGGTCCCAGTGTGCATCACTTTGCATGTGCCTACAATGAAGGCAGCTGTCATTCTGTTGCCCAGACAGAGGGATCCTTCGTATATGCAGCAAAACACATCTGGATGCAATGGTCACATGGCCTCATCATCTATTCTACACGCATCCGGAATGCATACGATTAGCTAGCCGAGAGTGCTCTGTGTGTTGGAATGCCAACACAATGCAAGCAGCCCTGAAGGGCGCTTGTCTACTCAGAAGTAAGCCCCACTGAGTTCAATGGGGCTGCCTCCCAGGAAAGAAGCAGGCACAGGACTGCTGCCGGAATCCCTGGCTAGACGACCAGGGAAATGGGGCGGGGGGAGTACTTACTCCGAAATCAGTGCCCTGCAGGCAGCTTGTCAAAGGAGCAGCTCTTCCCCGGGGCGGGGACGGGCCATTCACCCCAGGCTGCGGGGGGCCGGGGCGCGCTGCCTACATCCCTGGGCGGGCCTCGCCTCTCTCTTCCGAAGGGAAAGCCACGCAGAGAGAGCCGGTCCCGCCTGCCTCTGGCTCCGGTCTGCTGGTATCAGCCAGCGCGGCTGGTGCGCCGCGAGCAGGAGAGGAGGGTCCGCTCAAGAGGCAGCGACTGCATCGCCCCCTCGCTTGCAAGGCCTGCAAGAGGCGGCTCTGCCTGGCCCAGCTGGAGCCTCCCCTGCCCCTTCCTCCATTTCCTGGCTGGCTGTCTCCTGAGCAGCGCCTCCGCGGCTGACGAGCTGCGCTGCCTCCCCGGGCTGGCGGGCGGCAGCCAAGGAGGCGGGGGGAGGCGGTCGCCCACCCCCACGAGCAAGGGGAGGGCCAGGAACGCCTCCGGGCGCTGTGCTGACTCAGCCCCTGCAGGAGGCGGGAGAGGATGGATGGATGGATGCCCAGGCAGTGCCCAGTTCCTGCAGCAAGCGCCTTGCAGAGCCCAAGCGGGCCTGTCATGGCTTTTGAAGTGGGTTCATGCTTCTGCCCCTAGAAATCTGTTCCTCCTCAAGCTGCCACAAACCTCCTGGTCCAGGATGCCCAGGTGGCATAGCTGCAAAAGAGGACAAGGCACCCCAAAATGCAGGACACCCAAGAAGAAGGTGGGACATTGTCAGCCTGTGTTCTGAGTGATGCAGAACCAAAGCTTACATGTTGGTTCAGGGAGCAGGTGTGGTTGGATGATTCAGCAGAATCAGCAAGCACTTGGGACAGGCACACCCTGGGTGTGACCAAGCCAAATACTGATTGGCTGAGCTGACTATATGAAGATAGTCAGGAGGAGCCTCAAGTGCAGCAGTAGGGGAGTTGATGGAGCAACTGTGAGACTGCTGCCAGTGACTGAAGAGGCTGGATACTGTATGTCTGTGATATTACTGACTTATGGACTGAACCTTTGACTGTGTATTGTTGGAAACTGATTTGGATTTGTTATACTTGGACTGACTGCTCTTCGTGTTGACTCTTGAACTGTTTACTGACTACTCTACTTATGATATCCCTTGCTCAAATACATCTGCTGAAAGTACTTTGCTGTAGTTGAAGTGTTCTTGCAACCTGCTCATATTGGGACAAGACTGGGAACCTACACCAATCCTCTTATAATTTTATACAAGCCCCCCTTTAACCTTAACAGACATTACCAAAGCTAAAAACACTCATGTATGGATTTCATGGGGTTCATTGAAACACTCTGCTACTTATTATTAAATTTAATAAGATGGCCCAATCCTTATGGATGGGCTTTAATAAGCCCATCCATGAGGCAGCTGCAATGGTTGCCTCAGATGGTAAGGAGATTAGTAAAGAGTGTCCTGCTGTCTGCCTGGTTGTCTCCACAGCACATCCTTTTCCTTTGACTCCCTGGAATGGAAGAGGAAGACAGAGAGGAAGAGGAAATGTGAAGGACAGAGAAAGCAGAGCTAGATTACAGGAGAGTGGGAGAGACAGAAGCTGGCACATCCTTGGGTTAGAGGGGGCATGTCAACTCAGGTGCTGGGCTGCCCCTGACCTTATCAGAACATGACAAGTCAGAGAACCAGGCAAAATGGATAAAAGAATCAGTAGGCAAAGGAGTGTCAGTATCTGTGTATACATGCTGTTTTAATATTTTACCTAGGATGCCAAAAAATGTAAGGCAAATCCTGCTGTCAAATATAAGCCTCAGAGGGCCCATTCACACAAGACAGTGTCTCCAGAGGAGTTGGCAGACTGTGCAATTTTGCATGAGGTCTTATGGGATGTTTTGTGGTAGAACTATTTGGGCTGCATCAGTGCCAGAAAGTTGGATAGGATTGGGCCCGAAGTGTACCATCAGTGAGTGCTGTATTTTTCAGTTTGGCGACTGGCTTTAAAAGTCTCACAGACACCAAAAAAAAAAGGAGACAGATCAGTCTTAATAGGACCCTCTTAAAAATCCAATTCAATTTAAATTCTATTTCCTATATGCCAGGACTGAATAATCCAAACTGTAAGTAATCCCACTGGATTCAGAGTGATTGTTTGCAGGGTGCCCTGTTTTGCTGAGATGCAAGTCTATGTGATTGAGACCCAGTAGTTCAAGAGGAATAGAAATAACAGAAGCAAAGTCCTTGAATCTCTGGCCGTTGTATGAATCCTTACTGTGGTCCAAAAGTGGGATTCTGATCTTACAACACTTCCCCCTGCCTGCTCCCAAACTGTTTTATCCCAGTTCAGGCTAAAAATAGGAAGTATTTAAAATGACAAACTTTCATTGTTTAGGTCAAAATGGAAAAGTCTGAGATATGTCAACATCTGTGCAATTGCATTAGATTCACTGCATGCAAACACCACATTATATTAGCTCTCCCTGTGTAGTCAAATGCGAGTTGCAGGCTTTTTTTAGAGCTTCCTAGTTGGAAGGTTTGGCCATGGTCTATAAAAATACTTGCTGCTCTGCAATATGACCAGTTTCCCCCTCAATACAGTACATCTTATGTGAATGCCAAGTGATTCCGGTCATGAAGAATCTTTTAGAGCCCAATCTTATGCGTGTCTACTCATAATTGTATCCCATCATAGTCAATGCGGCTTACTCCCAGGTAAGTGTGGGTAGGATTGTAGCCATTGTATTTTTTGTTAAAGGAGACCATGAAGTAAATTCTTGGTATCCCAAACCATAGTGTGCTTTTGTTACTGTGCAGACTTTCATTTCAACTTTCCCCATCGATTCAGGTGCAGAGTATATTCAAGATTGCCATTTGTACGCCCTTATACATATTTTCAAATTATACATTGTAGTTCACATGGGCATATTCCCATGTATTACAAAGGGCACAATCCTAACCAGGTCTACTTAGAAGTAAGTCCTATCTTGTTCAATGGGGCTTACTCTCAGGAAAGTGTGGTTAGGATTGCAGCCAAAGTTTCCTTTTGGCAGCAGTACTATATTCATGGGAGGTTCAAATGAAGAGACATATTAAATTAGAAAGCTTTGATTTAAACAGAATTACTTGTTTTTGCTAGCCCTGTTGTAATTCCCACTATATACTGTATGGCAACTGATATATCTACATCACACAGATGTACCAAATCTAAGTGATCTCTGACTATGTACTCACTCAAAAGTAAGTCTCATTGAGTTCAGTGTGACTTAGGCTGCAGTCCCATACTTTACTGGGCTTAAACCCCACTGAACATAATGGTACATTGTTCTGAGTAGGCATGCATAGGATTGCACTGCTACACTCTGGTCAGATCACATAGGATATTGACAACTCCTAAATTTGGTTGTAACTGAAAAGTTTTAGAAGTTCCTCAGTTCAGCTGAGGATTTATTTACCTTATTCCTCCAAGTTCTGTGCTGGTTCTGTTCTTCTCATCCCCCGCCCCCCAACCCTACATCATAGGATACAATATAAATTCTGCAGCAATTCTCTCTGGCATTGTTCTAGATACTTCTGAGAATGTCTGTGTTCATGACAATAATTTCTTTTGACAGCTATACACCTTGGAATCTGTGAGTCTGGCAGACTGAGGAAAAGGTTTGTTAGCAATGGCGAAATAAGACTTCTGCAGCAACAGGGCCAAAACTCTGGGACAGAATATCTTTGTAGTGATGCAAGATATTTTTATATTTATGTACATGTGCTCATCTGCATGTACACACGTGTATTTGTGCATGCACACATACACACACTTTCTTTTACATTGCCACGTGTATCCTCATGACATAGAATTCCAAGTGTAATCTCACTGAGATTCCTCAATTAAATGCTACAGGTGGGTTGTACCCAACGTCATGTCCAAATTCAGCCCCCCTTAAAAGAGGGGCGTGAATGCAAGCTGTGTGCACCACTGCTGTCATGCAAGTTGCCTTTTCCTTTAAGAGGTTTTAGGCTGGTTGCTGGGCAGAAGATCTGAGATTGTCCAGGTGTAGTTCATTAGTAATTCAGAGAATAAAAACCTGACTCTGTTGGCACAGCAGTTGCTGTGCCCACTTAGAGTGTTGCAAACATGCCGTAAAGCATATTTGCAACTACTCGGGAGCCAGCAGTGTTTGCGGGAATGCCTGCCCAACCTGCCAGCACAGCTTCCTGACCCCTGGCCACTGGCAGAGATAAGAGAAACACTGAGTGGCACAAGGACTTGGGGAGGATGGACCAGAGGTGGAGAGGGGGCATTTCAGGCCAGGGGGAGAGCAGAACAGGGGGCAGATCAGGCTGGGGGGGGCAGGATCAGCAGAGGAGGCCTCTGCCATATCTTAATCTTTTTGCTGGGGCAGAACACCCTACATGGGGCTGCTCAGATTATGGTGCAATTTTTCCCCCCATTCTCCTGCATTCTCAACAGAATAGCAAGAATTAACTTGAATGATCCTTGTGGATGATTTAATTCATTTTGCAAAATCATGCATAACTACCACTATTTTTGATAATGCAGAAAATTGTGACCCTCATGTCTCTGCAAGAGGAAAAAGCCTGAAGGGAAGACTGACATTATCCTCCACAGAAAAAAAATTGAAGAAAAAACATGGTGGCCTATTCAATATTCATTTAACTTGTGAGTGCAGTTAGTGAAGTCATGTATTTTCATTAGTACTAATATAAAAGCTCCTCCTTCTAGAATTTAATCAAGGCTTTTCTATTAGATATGTCAACAAATGACTGTAAGATAATTAGTTATTCAGTTCCAAAGCAGCATAAAATGAAATATTGAAAAATGCACCTGCTTTGAGTTCAAGAATTTAAATTATCTGAAAAATGTTAAACGTTTAACAGATGACAGCTCAGTCTGCACAAATACAGCACTTTATTGGATTAGACTGGAGAAGGGTATAACTGCTTGTATTGTGTCCACACTGAGACCCAACATCAACTATGGCACTAGTGCAGTGTACTAGGAGCTCCTTACGTGAGTTCTAGAGTATGTGTTAAAAATTGTATTTTTATTATTTCTCCATGTTTTCCATTTGTATCATGCCCTTACATTGTAATGATGAACAATATAAACCTTGCTGCCAGACAGCTTCACCCCCAGCTACCAGGGCCTGCCCTCACTGGATAATGCCAGTAATGACTGGTGCCGGTTGTGGACTATTTCATAGAAGATCCCTATGCCTCAGATAGATGGACAATAGGAACCTTGGCCATTGCTTTCTCTGAAACACTCAAGTTCTGGACTGCATTGTGAATGCACTCTGCTTGTCCAGTGGCGTAGCTAATAATCATGTAGCTTGGTGCCCTCAAAATGATGCCCCAGAAGTGATGTCACAACCAGAAGTGATGTCACACTCGGACTTTAAAAAAGTGAAAACTGGAAAAAAACCTGCCTCCTCCCCCCAGGAGCTCACCACCCACTTGCTCTGCTGCCTCCCCCAGCCAGTGGCATAGCGAAGTCATCTATCTGTACCTGGGGTCAAAGAAGATTTTGTAACCCACCCACAACAAAATCAAAATTAATTAATTAATTAATTAATTAATTAAATGCATAAAAAGTGTGCTCCTTATTGATTAGAGACAATATGCCAGGGTGAAGAGGGCGGTTATTCTCTCCTGCTAAATATAAGAGCGCCATAAAGTACCTCTTTACTCAGTTAGCAGGGGCAAATGTATTATGATACATGGAAAAGAGAGCTGACACATATTAATACCTTATTGGTTCCATGCTGTATTATAATAACATTTCATTGGCTCTCAGAGCAATCAGTCTCATAGGTCGGTTTTGAGTTAAAGAAATCCATTTTTTGTTCCATAAAACAGTTGTGTTTTCATTTGCTAGTTATTGGCCATAACTTTTGATAGAATTCTGATATTCTAATGAGGTTTGTTTCATTGCATTACGCATTAAATTACCTTTCCAATGATATATAACGTGATGGCATTATTCATACATACCAATTTTTTTCACAATTTTGGTCACTAGTCTCAAGATCAGCTTGTTGTCCCCCTAAAATCTTGTTGCCTGGTGAAGCTGCTACCCCCTGCACCCCCTTAGCTACACCACTGTGCTTGTCTAACCAAGTTATGCACTGTGGGAAGGAAGCTAATCCCATCTATGCAACCTCCCATCTTCACTGAAGTAGCATCATTGCTTAACCTCCTGTTTGTATTCGCGTCTTATGAAATCTTCCAGTGTTATCAGCATTGTACATGCTTCCACTGAAAGCACCCTTTTATTTAACTGTTTCATCAATGTATTTACATTTTGGTTGTCTTTGCTGGATACTTTCCCTCAACCACCAGATGTCATTTCTGCATGTAAACAGGCATGTGCCTTTTACAGGGAGAGACTAGAGCTGCGGCAGCTATAGCTCATTCTCCATGCTGCAGCTTGTCGATAACACCCAGAATGCCTTGCAGCACTACAGCAAGTGCCTCCCCAGCCATTCACTTCACCGCATGCCACTGCATTACACTGATCTGTTATCCAATCCAAGATCCCTTTTCACCAAACAGACCTGCTTCATTTTCGGTGTGTTCTCTCTTGGAAGGTTACAGGAGGGACTGGTCCACTTGTACATTTAAAGAGTGAGATAACAATACCAACTCTTCTGGTAACATGTGCACTGAAGAAAACATTGGCAGAAGTAGAAGGCACTTCCATTCACACAAGCGTGGAATTATTTTCAATAGTCATTCTTTTCCCCTGCAGTCCTTCAAGCTTCATATTTGTCATGCATTGGTTAGGCTCCAACTTCACATGCTGGGGCGCTACCCAGCGAGATAGTCAGCTGCACTGCAACCATTAATGTCATATGGTACAGAAGGTGGCATGGAGTCAAGGAGGCAGCTTGTGGGTCCTTTCATCGGGTGATAGGGTAATGGGATAAGGTGCAATCAACTTGTACCTCCAGATGGATTTTGTGGAAGAGCTTTGTGCTCTCTTGATGAATGCAGTCTTCCCCAAAGCGGCATGCTCAAGACTTGCGAAATTTGTCAAATAGTCATTTTGGTGTTTTCTGTGAGGTAGCCAACTTTGCAACCAGTCCTTTTAACAGCATTTGGTAGGAAAGATTTTTTTTTAAAGTATTTACACTTTTTAACCTTTCAACAAAAGTTCCCAAAGCACTTTCCATAGTTCAAATTCAATAACAATATTAAAACAGTCAATTTCTTAGCATTAGAATTAGCAAAAGAAGTCTTCATGGAGATAAACGTTTTCACTTGCTAATTGCTCTATATCATGCTGCTTTTAAAGTTCCGGCCAGGCCAGTAAAACGCTGACAACCCTCAGTTCCAAACTTACAATCAGCAAATGCTTTCCTCTGCTACAAGTATGAACAAGCATTACAAAAAGGTATTTATTAATTTGACTTTTATCCTGCTTTTCTCCCAAATGTTATTCAAAGAAGTGCTAGCCCACACCTTTCCAATGGCTCAGGAAATAACAAGAGGATAAAAACACATACAAAATAACTGGATAACAAGCAAGAAGACGTGCAACCTTGTTAAACTTTCCATTTTCAAATGCAAGAAGTTAACTCAATTCCCCTGGAAAGAAGAAGTTCTAAAACCTGTTTTGCTGGATTCTCTGGCAAGTAGTTAATATGTTGTTGCCAATTTCTCACCATCTTCAGCTATCAATCTTTTTATTTCCCACTGTTCCATGTAATAACTAATCCCTGCTTCTGCTTGGTGCCTTGCTGCTAATCCGGAATTGGAAAACTTTCTTACCTAAGCAGCTATCTGCAGGCAATTCTTTAAGGCTGCCGCTTTCACACAACTCAGTACCACACTTGGGCACACAACTCAATGCCACACGTACTTTTTGCCTAACCAGCAATGCAGGAGAATGAAGCTGCCATTTTAATAATGAGCATCATATTGTAATTTAATGATAGCAATTAAAGCATTGCTCTTAGGGTCATTTTACTGATTCATTAGCTTTATATCCTTCTCAATCCTATGGATTGCCCACAGTTTACAGTCTTCTCCCAAGATACTAACACATCTATTCTCAAGGGAGCTCACAGTTGAAGTTATTAAATGATTTGGGGATAATAGAGGTTTAATATGAAATTAGTCACAAATAAACCAACATTGGGTTAAGAGTTTGTAGGTGTCTTATTTAGGTGGAATTATGAGATACTCAGACACAGAAATGGTATAATGTTCTCATCAATAATACCTGGGTGTTTATCTCATGGCTCACCAAGTTTCCTATTATTACTTACTGACATTTACTTCGACAATGGTGGGTTAGCAAGTTATGTGCATCCAATCATAGGGTGTGGAATCTGATGAAAACATCTAGCAGGGAAAACAATTCTATATAAAGTTCAACAGTTACTATTTTCTTTCTAAACAAAGTGGCAAAAGTATCTTTTCCAGTCAATGAGTCACACTTAGCATCATTCATCATTTTCTCCTTCCTCACATACTTTGAGTCTCCATTTGTGTTTAACTTTACTCAATGTTAAAAATGCAGAAGAGAAAGCAAATGACAAGCACACAAGTTGTTTAACCTGAGCACATATTCTGTACTGTTTATACATTCAATACCTTTAGTACCTTTCATACAGTGCAGAATTTGATCATTCTTCTCTTACCAACCATAACTGTGGAAGAGATGTACATTCCCAGATCTAGTAAGGGAAGTTCCCATGCACAATGGATGCACACAGCAAATTTGGTTTCCACTGAATTTGATTGGGATGACAATTTGATAATGCAGGAATTTTATAATGTGGGTAGGGTTTGTATGTCATTATCTGGAGCCACTAGCTGCACACAACAAAGCATGGCTGCAGTTTAATTGGGTCGAAAGAACTTGCCCCAAAACATTCTGAATGGTGAAACTTTTTCTGTAAGCACTTATCTACGTTATGAGTTCAGTATGAACAATACTGAATTAAAGTTAACAACAGATTGATCCAGGCACATTGAAAAAGCAGTGGTGCTGTCATTCTATCTCTCTTTCAGACAGCAGGTAGGGAAAAATACATGTGAATATGTGTAATAAATGCATAGGCTTCCATGGTAGCAGGTTCCAAGGTTGTTTCTTGAGGTGCTTACATGGGATGAAATAAGGACATGAGTTTGGGGTGGATGTGTAGGGTGTATGCAATTTCCTATATGGCAGTGATAACTGGGAGAAATGCACCATGTCAGCAGCCCGAAAACCCAGTAGATCTACCTAATCTTGTGCACTCCCTTTCCCTTAGGAAAAAATACATCATTTGCAAATTGTGCATTCTAATTTATATTAAGCTAACAAATCAGCATGCTCAACATTTTACTTATCATGAACGCCAGAGGGGATCAAGGACAAGTTATGGTTGAAGTGGAAATTGTGCATATTTTAGCTTTCATTGCAGTCTATTAACTGCAATGAAAGCTGAATGAAAAAGTTTATGAAAAAGCAAAGCATTTTCCCTTTTGTTGAATTATCTATGAACTTTTTGCCTCTGCTTCAGAAGCATCCATATGGTTTTCAATCAGAAACTGTTAAGTGCTGAGATAGTTGGGAAATAAGTTTTATGTGAAGTCCACTGACTTTATGCGAAGTACACTTGCCAGAGTTGCCTCATTTTCCTCTCTATTAAATCGTAGAACTGTGTACATGCATGAGTGCAAAAGAATCAGCAAACTAATTCCCAGGCTCACATTCTCCACAGGGAAGTGCATGACCTCCAAGCCATTATTTCATTTGTACAGTACAATTGCTCCTCATTAAATTGCTGTAGTGCTGCCAAGGCTATTGACAATGAGGCAGACAACTTTGAAGTGAAATATGTGGGAGAAAAGGGTGTCTGATGAAAGGAAACATTTAAAATGTCTCACCTGATTTGATTGCTATCTCTTGAAATATGAACACCCACACTCAGGTTTCAGTGATATTTCAAATGAATGAATGAGGGATCCTGTCGGGAGATTCAGAATGAACAGATTATACAGGCCTACAAAACCGAGGGTCAGAAAAGTTTTTCCCAAACTTTATGGTGGTTTGATATGAATTTGGGGTGCCGATTCCAAAAATGGCATCCATTTTGCCCTATCACGTCTAGTTTTGGAGATATAGTATAGCCTCATTACTGAATGGTTCAAGCAGCTTCCTCATGAGGAAGCTGCTTGAACCATTTACTAAAGAGGCTATGCCGTGTCTCCAAAACTAGATGTAATAGGGCAAAACGGATGCCATTTTTGGAATCCGCACCCAAAATATACCCAGGAATTGGTGTAACGTTTAAGGAAGCAAAATGTATGTTGGCCTGTGTTATTGTTCTGCATAAGGACCTATAACTGGGAGAAGGAAGAGGCAGGAGGAAAGCTAGATTTCAAGGAATAGTTTTTAAGCAGGCAAAAAGTCAAACAAAATAATACCAAATGTCTTACAGCCTGATCCAATGGGCCCTGACCATCAGCAGAACATGTGTCGTGGGCTGCTGGTCACTGCTGAAAAGTGCCAGAAAGCACCTTCTGGCAATGTGCTGCCAAGATGCTGGCCGGAAGGCCACAGCCTTCCTGCCCACATCACTGGAGCACCAGCTGCCCACAGGAGCAGGTAAACAACTGCAGAAGGCAGGAGGGGGCAAAGAGGAGGGTGGAACAGGGAAGGGAGGGAGTGAAATGGCATGGAGAAGGCATGATGGGAGTGGGGAGGTTGTGCATATGTACTTAGCACATCTACACAGGTAGAAACTTAGGAAGCTGCTTTATGCCGAGTCAGATCCCAGGTTCATTCACTCAGTACTGACTCCAGTCAGGGCTGGCCCACCCATGAGGTGAGGTGAAACAGCAGCACCAAGTGGGAGATGGATGTAGGCAGCACCCTGCACCCATCAGTCACCTCTGCAGCCTGTTCACCCTGGCCCCATTTGTCCCTGCATCCCTCTTTCTCTTGCTCTGCATTATGAAATGGGAGAATAGCAGAGGGGACCCAGAATGAAGAAGCTGTGAGAAGCACCACCCCACTTCCAAAGGTTTTTTTCATTTTTGGAAATGGAAGAGGTGTAGCCTGGTGGCCACTCTTGACCACCAATCTACTCCTTTCCCTCTTCAAGAGAGTGAAAGAATAAAAAAGATTTGCTTTTTTGGAATTTGGAAGGTGCTTCTTTTGCCTTCCCTGTGCCAACCCCACTCTCTTTCAAACCAGAAGGCATAATGAAAAGGACAATCAATGTAAGGAAGGAACAATTGATGAACAAGCTGGGGGCTTTGTCTCCAGTGCTTCTGCCAAAGATAGCTGGAGGAGATTGGTGGAGGTTGCTGCCCAGGGTTCTTGTCACAATTCCACTGCATCCTTTTTCCATTGCCATATCTCCTCCTTCACTCCATTATTCTCTTCTCTCCTCCATCACTTATTCTAAATTGTTTAGGTGGGATCCTGACTACAGAATCCCCTTGTCTGGCCAGTTTAGAAGAAACAGTGGTGGAAAAGGTAGCGGGTGGGGCCAGGAAGAATGTTAGCAAATAATGCAAGAAGACAGAAGGGGGGGGGGGCAGAATTTGAGAGTTGCCTCAAGCACCAGTTCAACTTGGCAGGGGTCCGATTCCACTGGCTGGCAATGTTTGACATAAGATTCTTATTGCTAAAGGTGACACAGTAAAACAGGAGGAGGCAAGGTTAATTTTATCCAAAACCACACATTTATCATCAATATGTGGCTTGCACCTTTCAAATTATTAATGAAGATGATGATAATTTGCTTCCTTCTTCCATTTTTTCAAATGAGATAGGCCAAAATTATAAAGCAAATTCAAGGGGAAATCATTAAGCATCAACTCCTGATTATCACTGAGGACATTCCATCTGACATATATTTTTGCTAACATTATGTACTGTATTTTAATTAATAGTTAAGTTACACTGAACACTAGATTTATTTCTTTTTTAGCCAACATGTTACTCTAAATTGGAAAAGTGACTCAAACCAGTTATAAACTCCCTCTTTTACTAAGACACTGCAATTTACAGGACCTTATAAAAATTTGTGCAATACTGATAGCCCAGTTTGCCTGTGGCAAAACAACCTGCATGAGAAAGACTGGAAACCCACAGGATTGGCAGCAGAAGAGTGAACATATACTATCCTGCCTTTTGGTTGATAAGAACCAGGGCCTCTCTCTCTCTCTCTTCACTTCCCTGTTTATAACTTTCAGTCTGAAAATACTTTTTCTCTGAGACTTGACTAATTGCTGAAATCACTTTGTGCTGAGCTTTGATCAGAGATTGCTTCATAAAATTGCTTCTCAAAGCGCAGCTTGACACTTAATGAGAAAACTGAGATCTTGCGAAGTGCTGATTGGTTCCCCTACCAACGAGTTGTACTCTAATTTGTTACACATAAAGATACCTCTTGAGATCAGGCCAGTCAGACAAAGGCTGGGCAGTGACCCGGATGCCTCGTGGATGTGGAGAGGAGATGCAGCAGAAGCTCTGTCACAGAAAGCAAATTTCAACTTGGCCACTGAAAATGAAACTGCACCCTCCTCCTGTCCTGTTGATCTTCATTATCTACTGCATTTGCACTGTACGGTTCATCTCAGGTAAGAGCCAAGTCCTTTGCAGGTTTCTATCTTGTGTAGGCAAAGAAGCGTTTTCTCTATTCTCTAAGCTGAGATAATATTGAAGGAGCAGGGAGTTCTCTTCCACTTTCACCTTCTCTTCTCGTGCTCTGTGATTCCGACTCCTAAGACTGTCTTCAACTTTCGGATCAGTGACAGTAGTAAATGAATAAAGTTCTGCTTTCATTAAAGGCAGAAAACACAAGCAACACGTTGCTATCCAAAGAAAGTGACTGTTGACTAAGTAACATTGCAATCAATTAGAAAGTTAGTTGTGATGATCTGAAGCTTTGTTCATTTCAATGGGACGTAGCCCTGAGTAACGGTTTCTTTGGATCCTGTCAGACTGGTTAAGGATGGTTAAGAGCTGGAATTTCCCCCTTTCCCTTGAAAAATATTCTCAGTGAATATTTCGGGGTGGGGTAACATGTATACCCCCCTCTCCACAGAAACATTTATTGAAATGAATTACTTGCATAAGAAGAAAGACAGCTTGGGGTGTCTTCTGGATCCAAGGGAGTAAGGCATGAGTGTGGAGTGAGGGAGTGAGGCCAGTGTGGGTGTGACTTGCAATTGTATCTCGTCCCACTTTTTCTCAAGCTTTGTAAGAAGAGAACTTTGCAAGACTTTGTGAAAAGTGAAAAACGTTCAATCCAGCCAAACTGGAGTAGGTTCAGAGGAGGGCGACAAGGATGATCAGGGGGCTGGAGAACAAGCTCTATAAGGAAAGGTTAGGGAACTTGATATGTTCAACTGGAGAAGAGAAGGCTGAGAGGGGATATAATAGCTCTCTTCAAATACCTGAATGGTTGTCATACGGAAGAAGGGACAAATTTGTTTTCAACTGCCTCTGAAAGAACAACTAGATCCAACAGGTACAAACTGCAAGAGAAGAGATTCCAAATGGATCTCAGGAACAAATTCCTGATGGTAAGGGCAGTTTGGCAGTGGAATAGATTGCTGAGGGAAATGTTGGACTCTCCCTTATTGGAGATTTTCAAGCAGAGGCACAACAAGCAACTGTTGGAGACGCTCTAGGGAGATTTCCAGCTACAGGCAGGGAGTGGACTAGATGACCTATTAGGTCCCATCCAACTCTATGATTCTATGATAGTGGCAGCTTTTGCACTCAACTACAGACACACTGTACTGTAATTGAACAAAAGACTCATCATAATGCACATCACCTCTGGCGCTATCCAAGGTGCTGATACAAGAATGATGGGGTTGCTGGTTTATGCAATGGGGTGCGTGCCGTTATTATGGCTTTGTTTTTGTTATCTGATCTATAGACTAGAGGTTATTCTGGGGGGGACTCAGCTTGCACCGAGGCAAGAAACAGAAAAGAAAGGAAAACTAAACATCCCCCTTTATTTAAATAGATATTTTGATTTCCTTTCTGTTTCTTGCCTCAGTGCAAGCTAAGTCCCAATGATAAGCAATGCCTTGATTCTTGGAAGTGTTTTGCACCTAGGTTTCTTTGTACATTCAGGTTTCTTTGTACATTCAGTTCAGAATTTGCCAGTTTTCTTCACGTGCTTATGTCTTTTGTATATGTGTTAATTTTGATCCAATAAAAGACATGCTTTACTGTATCTTGTGCTTACTTACTGTTTTACTTTAACAGGATTGCCTCAGCCTTTTGAGAGCTACCTAGATGAAACAGCCATGCCTAAAAATGAGGTATTCAAATTTTTAAATAGTCTTCCATGCATATGCAGGAAACATATGTCAATACATCGTATATATGATCCTATATGAAGGTGAATTGCATGATTCTTTTTCAGGAAGGGCAGTTAGTGCATTTGCAATGCATGTAAGTGTAAGGATGGGTTACTGAATCCCTGTACTGGCTGCATAAATAAAATGTACTAAACAGGGTCTTCATAGAATGTTACCAACATCCTAAACACAAGTCTTTCTTTTTATTAAACTACAGGCTCAATTATTCATCTGATCTCTCTCTCTCTCTCTCTCCTCCCCCCCTCCCTCCACTTGCTGCTTTAGAGACTGGCACTGTGTTTCAGTCAATGGACAGAACTATCCAATCAACCCCAGGTAAAAAGACATCATAAACTATTTTGCATAGCATACCTTTCCAGGTGCCTGACTATAACTAGCCATTATAATTAAGATGGTGCATATAACTATTCAAAGGCAACTATTCTGAGAAAGAAAAGTAATTTGGAGCATTTTGTAGTAAACTTGTTTCAAGCAAACAATCAAATTTAAATTACTAACAATGCAATTCTAATCACTGATTTCAGTGCAGTTTGCATCCAAAGAAATATTCTGGAGGTCATGGCCCACACACACTGTTGTTTTCCTAATAAAAAAACATGACCAAAGTTACCACTTCATACAAAAATATACATTGATGGTGAAAATAATTCTATCTTTTACCATATTTAGCCCTGTGATCACTAGAGGGTAGCTAACAAGCACTAAAATGTAATTAGGACATAACTTATTTGCAATAAGGTATATTGCATACACTGTCTACTAACCATTATTATTCTAGATTACAATTATTATTTTATAGAGTGAGTAGTTTCTGCTAATTTGTATTTTGCTCTCCATTCCAATCTAATTAAACACTAAAGTGCAGAGAAAGGGTTTTTTGGGTGTGCTGAATGCCATGTTTCAAACTTTAAAGTATTCCTCAAGGATGTCTCTCCTAATGTGAAAAAAAGATCTTCCCTTATCTTTTCTATTGCCACTTTTGACATAGATTCAGACATTCAACTGCAATTCAAGTGTTGAGTTACATTCAAGTGGAAAGTATGAGACAATTTCCAAAGATATACTTTTAGGGCGCAATCCTAACCAACTTTCCAGCACTGGTATAGCTGTGTGGGGTGGGGGAGGGCAGTCACGGAGGCCTCCTCAAGGTAAGGTCATGTTTGTTCCCTTACATTGGAGTTGCATTGCCCTTATGTCAGTGACGGAAAGTCGGTTAGGATTGTGGCCTCAATCAGATAAAGGATGATTGCCTGACTGAGTAGGAAGAAAATAATGTTCACATTTAAGAACTGAATGATGTTACATAAGCCATGTTAGTGTTTTCACTCAAAATTAAATTTATGAAATTACTTCAGTACAATTAGCTTTCGTTTTCAATCATTGTAACCGGTATTTTAAAAAATACCAAGTTTTCATTTAATATTTTTTAAATCATGTATATAAGACCACCACAATCTAGGCAATTTTTAAAATATGTATATGTCTTGCAGATCTCCAGTTCTGTTATGGATCTTTGTAAGTCCATGTTGAATAGCATGCAGTCAGATGAGGTAAGATTTGATTTTCCTGCTAACAGTGTCTCAGTATTTATACACAGTACTTGAGTATCATGGAATTTAACGTCATCATCATTATCCTCACCAGGAACATAATCAGGAATATAAAAGAGTAAGTATTTCCTTGTTTTTTTAGCAATATACTTTTTATATGCATACAGCTTTGTTGTCGAAACATTGCAGCATACTAAAATAGCTCTTTCTATGCAGTTTTTATTCCATTACTCCAGAGCTCAACAGGATTCAACATGTCCACTTAAATCTGGGGTTAGTATTTTACCACATCATTGTATATACTGTAATATACAAAATAGTATAGAATGGTGTACAGTAGTACAGTTTGTCCATATAATTTTAATATACGAGTCCATAAAGGACATATTTAAACCTCAGAGGCAGCACAACTTGGAGTACCTTTTCATGTGGACACCACTGTTGCCACCTCTGTCATGGCACTATAGAAAAGGAAAGCTCCTTACCGTGCTTCTTATACAGTTTCATCACACCTGGAAGTGTGAAACTTCTGGTTTTATTTAAAGGGATGGTGCATTCTGTCCTGGGAAATAAAGTCAGAAATCCTGTGCTTCTGCCTTTAAGGAAACTTCATGGGGAGCAAGGTAAGGAGACGGATGAACTGTTTCTCACTTGTGCAAGCAGGAAGTGAATCGTCGTGGCTTGTATCAATGGTAGACTGGAGCAGTGGCGTAGCTAATGAACACGTAGCATGGTGCAAAGCTCAAAATGATGCCCTGGAAGTGATGTCACAACCAGAAGTGACATCACACCCAGACTTTTTAAAAAGGGAAAATTGGGGGAAACCTGCCTCCTCCCCCCAGCAGTTCACCACCCACTTGATCTGCAACCTCTCCCCCAGCCCAGTGGCATAGCTAAGGCATCTATATGCTACCTGGGATCAAAGAAGATTTTGTAGCTCCCCTCCATGAAAAAATCAAATTTAATTAAGTAAATAAATAAAAAGTGTGCCCCTTATTGGTTAGAGACACTGTGCTGGGGTGAAGGGGGACAGTTATTCTCCCCCTGCTAAATATAAGAGGAGCTCATGCAGCAGGACTAAGTATCCTGGAAAAAATCCCTTTAAACCTTTAAGAAATGTCTACAATTACTTGAGCTCTTGTCAAGGATGAATAACTTTCATATCTGTTACCCATCTTGACAACAGGATGGAAAGGTGGAATATAAATGTTTTAAACATTTATAAAAATAAATATTAAAATACACATATGGATATTTTTAATATTTATATTCTACAATGGTAATGATGATTTTCTTTAAAGCAATGACAATGTATAGCTGTAATCTGTGCATATCTACTTAGATGTAAGTCCTACTTAATTCACTGGGATGCTTAGATATTCATAGGATTGCAATATGATCTACCCCTAACTTTCCAATCCTACTTTGCTGCATAACATAGCATTGTTGTTTCTATGATGTAAACATGAATGTTTTGATATCCCACAAGCTTTCACATAGCTATACATGTAGCACAATCCTGTGGTCTTTACTCAGATTGTGCTTAATGGAACTTACTCTCAAGTAAGCGTGCATAGGATTGCTGCCAGTCAGGAATTTCTTATTTGCAATGTCCCAGCCCTAATCTGCATTGAAATGTTTGTTTGGTACATTAGGAACATCAGGTTCTAACAAGCAATAAACCAGGGCCTAAACTTTATAAATTGCTTTTTAAAATGCTCATCTGCCTATAAAACTAGTGTTCCTGATATCTCTTTATTATAGTCTCTTCCTCTGCATCCTTTAATGCGCCTTGCTCCAAAGCTGTCAGATAGAAGAATGAAAAGATTCCTTGATTCAGTATGTACTCACTTCTTCCATGGTATTTTCTGGCACTAAAAATTTTTCCATTGAATAATTAGTTTCCACTGATGTCAGCTGGACTCCTCATTTGACTGACATCCACAGAAAATGGGGTGTGCCATAAGTGGTTCTCTAAATATGTGTATTACTATTACAATAGTAATAATTAGCAGTTGTGGCTTGAAACTGGATTAAAATTCAATGAAAGACATAGAGAATAGTAGGAACAAAGTTCAAACAGAAATCAAGAATAAGCTTTAAAACATCAGTCCTAGGCTTTCCTTTCCTTTTGAGCATGATATTGTGTTCAAGAGCATGGTTGTGTCATTTCAACTAAAGGCACTAAAGCATGCACTATACAGGTATATGAAGCTTGCCTACAGAAACTCCTCAAATAAATTCAAGATGTGTATTATACTTTTTCTCTTTCTAATATTTCATGTTTTGTGGTTCAGATGCTCTAATACCGTGTTTCTCAAACTGTGGGTCGGGATCCACTAGGTGGGTTGCAAGCCAATTTCACCTGAGTCCCAATTCATTTCAGTGTATGTTTTATGTTTAATATATTAGACTTGATGCTACCATGGTATGTGACTGCATTTGGGGAAATGTTACAGATCAGTATTTTTAACAGGTTACTATGTATATGCTTTTTAACAATGATAGTCAATGGGCTTACTCCTGAGTAAGTGTGAATAGGTTTGCAGCCTTTGGGATGTTTGGGGATTTTTTTTTTTTTTAACAGATCAGCAAGTGCTTGGAATTGTCAGGAGGGCTTTTTACTTACATATTTGATTTGATTTTGTTATATGGGGGCATTAAAAAAATTTCCTACTTGATGATGTCACTTCCAACCATGACATCCCTTCTGGTGAGTCTCAACAGATTGTCATTCAAAAAAGTGGATCCCAGTGCAAAAAAGTTTGAGAACCATTGTTCTAGTAGTCTAATGCTGTATGGAGCAATCTATGAAATTCAGTTGAATGGCTGAAATTTATGGGCCTTGGAAGTGATACAATTTAACATGTGCTCTCACTTTGCAGGCATCACAGATTACTGCTGCTGAATTAACAAGAAAGGTAGGTTTAAAATGCAAACATGATTATCTGTCTGTATGATAGCCAGTTCCAATATTCTCCTGTCTTTTTGTCACACCATAAGCTGTCTTGGTTAGCATATCAAAGAAACAGAAAACAGATAATCTCTGTGTATGTGATGGAGAAATTTGGGTGTGTGAAGTGTAGGATTGCTTAGGAGGGGAGGGGAAGAGATTGGGGATTTGACAGTCTGATCAGATTGGCAGTGACAGGGAATAAAAATTAGAGAAAAGGCGCTGGGAATAAAAATTAGAGGAGTGGTTGAGACAAGAGAAGTGAGAAAGCACAGAATAAGGGCAAGGGAAATAGCCACTCCCTCCCCACCAGAAAACACTAAGCGTGTTTATTCAGAATCTAATTATGCTAAATTCAGTGGGATTTACAGTCTCGTAAACATAAGGATTGCAATCTTAGACACAACTAGGGGTAAGCTGACAAGGTGCACTTTTCATGAACAATGTGCTGCTGCTGCTGTAGCAATAAAGTTCTCCTGCTTTTGCCATTGTTTTTTCTTTTGCTCCAAAAGTCTGAAATTTTGCTCTAGTCTGAAATTTCACTTTTACAATATTCCAACTGCACATCTTTGCTGCTAAGGAAGTACCACTTCTGAAACTTTCTCCTAAAATTTTTACATGCCAATCACAACCAAATCCTGAGCCAGCTACTGCCAGCAGGACACACTGTCGTAAGCGCACACTTGTAAAATGTGCTATAAAGCACATTGCAGCAGCACAAAAGATCCTGGCGCTGGCACAGAGGCCTGTGCCAGCCTGCTGGCATCAGTTGGAAACCAGCACCCACAGGAGTAGGTGGGTACTCCATGGGCTGACAGAGGAGAGGGGGAGGGGTGTAACAGGGCAGGGGAGAGCAGGATGGGGGGGGTCAGGCCCAGGGGGGCAGGAACTGTGGCAGTATCTACCACTGCATCTTATCCCCTCTCCCAGGTTTGATTTTCCAACACAGGCTGCTCAAACTTGTGCCAGTGTTTTTGCTGCCTCAAGACTGAGTAGCCCCATAGTGGCATAGTTGCATGATCCCTCCCTTCAGCTTCAACCCACTCTCAGGTATCTTGCTTCCCTCCAAGGTGGGAGAACCCCACAGTCTGGGAACTGTTGGCCCGTAACAAAGTGAAGCATATGTTCATAAACATTTTGTTACAACTCTTTATTTCTTTTTATTTTGTAGGATGCCTTGGGACGACCCTTTTTTCTTTTCAGGGTATCTAATTTTTCTATTCCCTGTAAGAATAAAGCCTACCTTGAATTACTTATAATATTACCTGCTAATAGAAATAAAATATAATGATGGCTAAATGGTGATTTTCATTAGAAATCTGTAGTCTAAAATGTATTATTGGTTAGATAAAATTAGTATGCATTAAAATCTATAGCCCATCTTATACTGTACACTCACTGCAGGTTACAATAAGATTTTTGTTTCCTAAGTCATACATTCTTGAGTAATTTCAAGGTGTTACGTAATTTCAGTAATTAGAAATTTTAGGACATGAAAGAAACCTAAACAAATAAAGAAATTAATGGCGCAATCCAAACCTCAAGTTGAGCTGACGTGGCGGTCCGAGCACTGGCTGGTGGAGGGTGGAATGAGGCCTGGGAGAGGGTTAGGATCAGTGGCTGTGGTGCATGCCACATCCTAACCCTGTTCCCAGACCAGACAGCCCTATACAGGCTTTCCAGATTTGCCACACACATACATACCCATGGGGTAGCTGGGGCTTTCCTCAGGGTAAGGGGAAATATAGCTCCTTACTCAAGGAGACCTACAACCAGTTTCTAAGCTGCATTGAATGCAGTGCAGGTCATCTGGTCTGACTGTGCCAGTGCAGCTTAGGACTGGGTTACAGATTGTACAGATGTCACAAATCAGATAACGTTCATCGTGATTGACTTATTGAAAGAAAAAAGATTTGAGTGCGCTGCAGCCAACTTGCTCTGCTTATTTCAATGGGACTTGTAGTCAGGTCCTAAGCGTGTTTATTCAGAATCTAGTCATGCTATGTTCAGTGGGATTTACAGTATGTAAACATAAGGATTGCAATCTTAGACACAACTAGGGGTAAGCTGACAAGGTGCACTTTTCATTAAAAATGTGCTGCTTCTGTAGCAGCAATAAAGTTCTCCTGCTTTTGCCATTGTTTTTTCTTTTGCTCCAAAAGCGGGTAAAATATTAACCCAGGAGGTGTTGTTTCATACAGTAGGCCAAATAGGATTAATATTGCCTGCTGAGGGCCAGAAGTGGCATCATTAACCAGGTGATGACCAGAAATAAGCACTTTATTTTCACTGAGGAACTCATTAGCCCAAATGATAGATGAGAATTATCACACGGATTGCCCTTTCAGCAAAGCTGTTTCTGCCATTACTTTTATAGCTCAGCAGCTGAGAAGTGCTCTGCTAAGTGACATTGTGACACAAGCAGAGCTGCTGAAAAGGTTGCATGTGTGATAATCTGCCAGCACATTGGCAGCTTCTCCCTCTCTCACTCCTCTTGGTCTGCTTCTTCCCCTGTACCATTCCTCACTTTTTGAGGTTGCCTTCCATCTTCTAGCGCTTTGGCAGAAGCAGTGCTACTGAAAGAGCAGAGCTGGGAGAGTCTAATCATCACACACACCCTTTTAGCCACCCTTTTAGCAGCGGCACCTCAGCAGAAGCAGCACTGCTGAACGGGTGGCTCTCCCAGTGCTGCCCTTTCATCAGTGCCTCTTCTTCCAATGAGTCACTTTACAGCTCAGCAGGTGAAAGCAGCTGATGGTATTGCTGAAGAGCCCAATTATCAACAGGCCAGCGAAAGAGCTTCTGTGGGCTGTAATCAGCCATAGGCCTTATGTTTGAAACACCTGTCCAAAGTGAGGGCAAACTGTAAACCAATTGGCTGCAATTGCCCCCATGTTGTGACCAGACCTAGCAAGAAAAACTGGCACCTATTAGGCCAAAATCAAACCATGTGAATGTTTGGCATAGCTGTAGTCACAACTAACTTTAGCTGAACTAATTTTTTCCATTTACATTTCTATCAGTCACATTTGCACTAGAACTGGAACATGTACATGATTATTTCTCAGTTTTATTTCTGAAGGAATACTATAATGCGTTCAAATTAATTTTTTTTGCTTGCATATTTTGCAGCCTAGGAATGGAAGGACAGTGAATGTTAGAGGTGAATAAGCTGATTCAAAAGGTGATATTTATAACAACAATATTTAAGTCTAGTTAATGAAAATGGTGTGCAACAAGGGTGTGCTTTCTTATTATAAGCTAATTGATTATAATTTGAGGTTGGTGAAAATGGTTTTTTCCCACAAATTTTAGTGTTTTCCAAAGTTAGAAGTGCAGAAAACTTAGAAATGCAGTGTTATGTGCTTTTATTCAAAATTTACATTATAATTATAATCACTTTAAAAGTGTACTAGGTAGGCGATAACAGTGGTATAATGTCAGGAAATGCAGCCATAGTTATTACCCATGCACCCTCCTATTAAATGGTAAATCAAAACCAACTACATTTTGTGGTTGTTTTTTTTGCAGATTTTGGGGTTTGTTTTATTATTATTTATTTATTTTTTTTACAAAAATGGAAAGTGCAGAAACTTTGTTATGTGTTTTTACTGTATTTCGTTATCACCGTTTTCACCCACCTCTACTTATAATTACTACTTCAGTGTAGCCAATCACATGTGCAGCAGGACCACTTCATGCACATAACTACTTTCTAATTCGTATTCTGTGCCATTGGTGTTAACACCTTAGTAGTAGGAAGTACATACCTTATGTCAAACTATTTTGACAGCTGAAAGTCCCGCCCCTTTTTACTGGAAATCCCGCCCCCTAAGGGGGTTCAAGTGACCCCTCAAACAACTCCCCCCACTGCCCCCCACCACTGGGGAGGGTTTTTGGGGCACCCCGACATTTGGTTTGGCGGGAAAAGGAACCCGTCAATAAAAGTGTGGGAAAGGGGTTCATGTGACCCCTCAAACAACTTCTCCCGTTCCCCTCGACCACTAGAGAGGGGTTTTGTAGCACCCCGACATTTGGTTTGGTGGGAAAAGGAGCCCCCCAATAAAGTGTGGGAAAGGGGTTCATGTGACCCCTCAAACAACTTCTCCCGTTCCCCTCGACCACTAGAGAGGGGTTTTGTAGCACCCCGACATTTGGTTTGGCGGGAAAAGGAACCCGTCAATAAAAGTGTGGGAAAGGGGTTCATGTGACCCCTCAAACAACTTCTCCCGTTCCCCTCGACCACTAGAGAGGGGTTTTGTAGCACCCCGACATTTGGTTTGGTGGGAAAAGGAGCCCCCCAATAAAGTGTGGGAAAGGGGTTCATGTGACCCCTCAAACAACTTCTCCCGTTCCCCTCGACCACTAGAGAGGGGTTTTGTAGCACCCCGACATTTGGTTTGGCGGGAAAAGGAACCCGTCAATAAAAGTGTGGGAAAGGGGTTCATGTGACCACTCAAACAACTCGCCCCGTTCCCCTCGACCGCTAGGGAAGGGTTTTGTAGCACCCCGACATTTGGTTTGGTGGGAAAAGGAGCCCCCCAATGAAGTGTGGGAAAGGGGTTCATGTGACCCCTCAAACAACTTCTCCCGTTCCCCTCGACCGCTAGAGAGGGGTTTTGTAGCACCCCGACATTTGGTTTGGTGGGAAAAGGAGCCCCCCAATAAAGTGTGGGAAAGGGGTTCATGTGACCACTCAAACAACTTGCCCCATCGTCGCCGACCAATAGGCGCAGGTTTCATAGCTCTCAGACCACCGTGTGGAGCCAATGGGAAAAAAGGGGGAGTGGGAACAGGTCCGGACATGTCCTTGTATTTAAGGCACAGGTCCTTTGGGGGGGGGGGAGGGAGAAACCTGTTCAGCCTTTTGCTGTTGCTGCTGTTTCTGCCATGGCCTCCCCTCTGAAAAGCTCACCCGCTTCGCCTTCTGAGACCGAGACTCCCCAGTTGGAGTGCGAATCCCCTGCTAGGGAATTGACCAAGATGGAGAGCCCCGAAGAAGAGAAGGAGAAGGTGCTGCCTTCTGAGGGGGGGGGAGACCCCGGTCAGACCCACTGATTCTCAAAGCCTACCACAGGCACCTATGAAGAAGAAGCAAAAATGTAGGCATTATGAGGATGACGTGTTACCGTTTCCATCTTTGAACCTGGTTTACCAATTTGCAATGGAAGAACCACCTGTACCTAGAGAACCTGAAGGAGAGGTAAATTATTGTGCTTGAGTGCATACGTGAGTGTGTTGCCTGAAATGTAAAAATCAAAAAAATACTTATTTGTGTTTTTTTTTTCTGTAGGCTATTCCAAAGAAGGACGCTTTCAAAACGTTACGAAACCTATGTCTGAAAGTAAACCACAGAATGTGGAACACCTTCTAAATGTCATCAATTGCCATGACCCAACTGAAATCTAACCATAAAGGTGTTCTCATGATTACATCATCTTATTCACTGACAGGTGAAGACAGCTCTGAAGTTCAAAGCAGCATTAAGTATAACTGGAAAATGGGTGTATAATATTCTGTTAAAATACTAAATGGCAAGGTGTTGTAAAGTAATAGCAGCAGCTAATAAATAATGTGTCCCCATCCAACATATTAAACTGTCTTATACTCAGTCAGACCATTAGTCCAGTATTGTCCACTGTGGCTTGCTTTGGCTTTCTAGGGTTTCAGTCCTCAGGGTTCTCAGTCCTGACTGGTATGGACAGGGATGAACCTTGTACTGTACTGCTGAGCTGTGGCCCCTCCTCCCATCATCACAACACTTCAGATTTATCCAGGCAAATGAAATAATTGCAATGTATGTTGATCAGGTTTACCTGAATATTTTATTATTACTTGTAAGGGGCAGATATTGTGGTAGTCTCAAACTTATAAATATTATTTTAGTATGCATGATGTTTTCGTCAGCTTTGAAACTAATGGAAATTGTGGCAGTAGTTACAGGTTAGAATTTGACCCCCAGGTGGGAAAAAATAATGTTCTAAAGCAAGGGTGGCCAATCTGCAGCACAAATGCTACTAGTGGCACACTGACTCTTTCTGATTGGCATGCATGAAGTTGCCATATATTTTTGAAAAACTTTTAAATGATAACAAAGAATTATTACAAAAAATGGCAACGAAAGAAAACTGCAGTTTACAGTTTGCTTGCTTTCTTTGCTACTTCTTACACAACAAACCTTCAAGTTTCTAATGCTGCAGTGTGCACACTAAGGGTGGCCACACCTACTGTGCTTGACTTGCTTTGACTGAAAAACAGGCAGTAAGGTAAGAAAAGAATTTTGAATAGGAGAGAAAGTCCATAGGGCAAATGCTAGAGAGCTGCATTTCACTAACAGGCATGTCACTTGCTTACCCAAGAAGTCTTGGGGTGGGCTGTGGAAGGCAGCAGGGGACAAGCGGGACAGCGCAGAGATGACCAATGAGATCAGCAAAGGCCAGATGGCGCAGCTGTGTGGAGATACTATCTTTGAGAAAATCAGTCGCAAAGAGGTCCTGGCTAAGTTATCATCTTTGATAACAAGAAAGTGAGCAAGCAGAGGGGGGCTGGGCTGTGCAGAAGGGGAGTGAATACATGTTATATAGACTTTGGAATGGGTTCCACAAGGCCAGACTAAAGGTCCATGCAAGCTGTCTTTCTGGCCTCATCAGCAGTCAGCCAGGTGTCTTTGGAAAGCCACAAATAAGCAACAGCATTCTCATGTTTTTTGCTCCGTACCATCTGGTACTTGGAGACATACTGCTCTTGAACTTGGAGGCTCTATTTAGCTAGCTTGATAATCACTAAAAAAAAAAAGACATTAAAGTGGAGTGACATGTTCAAGATTTTCTACATAAAAAGTGGCACATCTTGTGCTTCGGGTTGGCCACCCTGTACTTAAGATTACAGTGTGGGTTCTTTGTTTCCTCACAAAATGTTAATTTCCACCTACTGATTAAATCTCTGCCTACTAGTTTCCTTGTATCTAGAGTTCCTCTTTTTAAATTTCTGTTGCTGCTTTTATATTATGAAATAGCTGTTTTATATTTGAATCTACTCTTATATTTTTAATTTTAAGTGTTTAATTGTTAAATATTTTTATTCAGATGTTTTATCTTCTACATGTTTTACTTTGATGTTGAGTACGAGAACAGTGCTATATAAATCTTTTAAATAAATATCTGTCATTGTATTTTTAATTATTTGTATCTTTTTTTGGAAAGCAATCCCAAACTGACTTGAACTAAGTATTTGCTGAAGTTCACCTGTGGCTCACTATTCTCTTTGTATCTCTCCGTATCTAATGAGAGCATAAATATGAAACAAAGCAATAACTTCCCCTCGCCTGAACTTGTCTCCCATGCCATGACACACATGTTGATTACATGTGATTTGACTGTGCCTTCTGACAAATTAATAGCAGGGCTTCATATTACAAAATGTGACACAGATTCGGATGCATCACAGAAGCCCATAAATAGAACGCACAATGCTAAAACATGGTTATATGCTTGATTAGATGCAAACCTTGGACTCAGAGGCTCCCTCTTTCCTTCTGCTTGGCTAGCAGGGAGGTTTAAAGCTTCTGATTTGATATAGAAACATGATCAGACATGATTATTTATTCATCTACATGATTAAATATTTGTGGTTATCTTCTAGTTTATGTTCATATCAATATTTGTATAAACAAATACTGATGTATATAAAGCTGACACTAGAATGGCTGGGGAACTTGTTTTTGTTCCTCTAATACAGTGATTTTCATCCTTTTTCATCTCATGGCATTAAAATTGTCAAGCCACACCCACCAGATTTTTGACCATTTAGAAGGTACACCATGTTACCAGAGGGGGGGCTCACATCCCCCATTGGCCCTACTAATAAATGACCTTCCCACAAATTTCTGTGGCACACCTGTGGACCACTCGCAGCACACCAATGTGCCATGGCACAGTGGTTGAAAAACGGCTGCTCTAATATTAATATACTAAAAGTAATATATTTACTATATAATAATAAATAATATTGTGGAAATATTTGTTCCAGTATATTATTTGTTGACATTTCATTCATAAAATAGGCAACGGAGTCCATGTACCTTTATTTGTTTGATTTCATACCGGATCATTTTGTGAGTGTCAAGTGGATCATCACTTGCTGGAACCACCTTTTCACTTGAAATTTTTTTGCTCTAATCACTGTAAGAAAATGAAAAAGAAATGTTAATGGCAACAAAACGGATGTTTTCTTATTCCCTTGCTTTTTATTTAGTGTTATACAATACTAGGATTATAAAGTACAGCTACTGTGCTAACATATTCAGTACTATTTATGTTTTTCCCCCAAAGCAAATAACAGAATCTTCAACACCAGAGTTTGAATGGATTGCTTATCTGAATTTCTTCACGTTTCTGGAAATGCAGTCTTCTCTCAGCCAGACACAGGTCAAAAACTGGGGTTAATCCTGAAGGATTGCATTCCAATAACTTGGAAATTTTCAAACTTTTTGACATGGGAACAGAATCTGTATCTGGTTTTTTTCACGTGCAAAAATCAGACACAGGTCAAAAACTGGGGTTAATCCAGGACTATTGCAGAATTTGGGGTCTGTTTTTCACGTGTCTTCTTTTAAGATTTATGGTGTG
The DNA here is from genome assembly GCF_035046505.1 of Tiliqua scincoides. Taxonomy (NCBI): domain Eukaryota; kingdom Metazoa; phylum Chordata; class Lepidosauria; order Squamata; family Scincidae; genus Tiliqua; species Tiliqua scincoides. The sequence continues at coordinate 90,833,255 of NC_089823.1, forward strand.
AAAATAAAAACATACTAACTTACCAACATTTTTGTTTATTGTATGGGCCTGGGAAGAAAAAACTAATTGGAATGTCCAGTTGTGAGGGGTACTGAGATTTTTCCTATAAAAGGGGACACCTTATTGTGTGTGTCAGAACATCTCTCAAAAAAGGTTGCAGTTCTTTTTGGTAAGCATATTGCTCTCTCTCCTTTGCTTTTGGAATTTGTATGTGTTGGGGCGTGTATGTGAATCTGTTAGAATTAAATTTTGCTTCTCTCTAACAGAATCTGTATGTCAGATTGTCTGTCTCAGAGTCCTATTAGGTTGTCTTTAATTCAGGGACCATGCTCTGTGATTTTGGGAGGGGTTGGGGATGTTTTTTCGCGTGTTCTGTGATCCTGTGTGAATCTGTTAGAAATTAAAAAATGCTGCCTTTATTCATAAGGGGGAGATGGTCAGGCTGCACAGTTTTTTTTGGAATGTTCCTTTTCACCTGTATGACTTGAATTTTGATCATTATCCAGCTAGGACAATGGCTGTGTGTGTGTGTGTGTGTGTGTGGGTGGGTGGGTGGGTGGGGTGGGGCTGTCAGCAGAGGCCTCTCTTATTCATTGTGGGCCTTTACACTTTACAAGTGGCCAGTACACTCAAGCATATCTCTGCCTGCTTATTGTCTGGACTGGATCTGTAAAGTGGGAAAAATATTGACCTACCTGGAAGGGTTGTTAGGGGGATGCCACAAAGATTTATGGTGTGAAAATAAAAACATACTAACTTACCAACATTTTTGTTTATTGTATGGGCCTGGGAAGAAAAAACTAATTGGAATGTCCAGTTGTGAGGGGTACTGAGATTTTTTCCTATAAAAGGGGACACCTTATTGTGTGTGTCAGAACATCTCTCAAAAAAGGTTGCAGTTCTTTTTGGTAAGCATATTGCTCTCTCTCCTTTGCTTTTGGAATTTGTATATGTGTTGGGGCGTGTATGTGAATCTGTTAGAATTAAATTTTGCTTCTCTCTAACAGAATCTGTATGTCAGATTGTCTGTCTCAGAGTCCTATTAGGTTGTCTTTAATTCAGGGACCATGCTCTGTGATTTTGGGAGGGGTTGGGGATGTTTTTTCGCGTGTTCTGTGATCCTGTGTGAATCTGTTAGAAATTAAAAAATGCTGCCTTTATTCATAAGGGGGAGATGGTCAGGCTGCACAGTTTTTTTTGGAATGTTCCTTTTCACCTGTATGACTTGAATTTTGATCATTATCCAGCTAGGACAATGGCTGTGTGTGTGTGTGTGTGTGTGTGGGTGGGTGGGTGGGTGGGTGGGGTGGGGCTGTCAGCAGAGGCCTCTCTTATTCATTGTGGGCCTTTACACTTTACAAGTGGCCAGTACACTCAAGCATATCTCTGCCTGCTTATTGTCTGGACTGGATCTGTAAAGTGGGAAAAATATTGACCTACCTGGAAGGGTTGTTAGGGGGATGCCACAAAGATTTATGGTGTGAAAATAAAAAACATACTAACTTACCAACATTTTTGTTTATTGTATGGGCCTGGGAAGAAAAAACTAATTGGAATGTCCAGTTGTGAGGGGTACTGAGATTTTTCCTATAAAAGGGGACACCTTATTGTGTGTGTCAGAACATCTCTCAAAAAAGGTTGCAGTTCTTTTTGGTAAGCATATTGCTCTCTCTCCTTTGCTTTTGGAATTTGTATGTGTTGGGGCGTGTATGTGAATCTGTTAGAATTAAATTTTGCTTCTCTCTAACAGAATCTGTATGTCAGATTGTCTGTCTCAGAGTCCTATTAGGTTGTCTTTAATTCAGGGACCATGCTCTGTGATTTTGGGAGGGGTTGGGGATGTTTTTTCGCGTGTTCTGTGATCCTGTGTGAATCTGTTAGAAATTAAAAAATGCTGCCTTTATTCATAAGGGGGAGATGGTCAGGCTGCACAGTTTTTTTTTGGAATGTTCCTTTTCACCTGTATGACTTGAATTTTGATCATTATCCAGCTAGGACAATGGCTGTGTGTGTGTGTGTGTGTGTGTGTGGGTGGGTGGGTGGGTGGGGTGGGGCTGTCAGCAGAGGCCTCTCTTATTCATTGTGGGCCTTTACACTTTACAAGTGGCCAGTACACTCAAGCATATCTCTGCCTGCTTATTGTCTGGACTGGATCTGTAAAGTGGGAAAAATATTGACCTACCTGGAAGGGTTGTTAGGGGGATGCCACAAAGATTTATGGTGTGAAAATAAAAACATACTAACTTACCAACATTTTTGTTTATTGTATGGGCCTGGGAAGAAAAAACTAATTGGAATGTCCAGTTGTGAGGGGTACTGAGATTTTTCCTATAAAAGGGGACACCTTATTGTGTGTGTCAGAACATCTCTCAAAAAAGGTTGCAGTTCTTTTTGGTAAGCATATTGCTCTCTCTCCTTTGCTTTTGGAATTTGTATGTGTTGGGGCGTGTATGTGAATCTGTTAGAATTAAATTTTGCTTCTCTCTAACAGAATCTGTATGTCAGATTGTCTGTCTCAGAGTCCTATTAGGTTGTCTTTAATTCAGGGACCATGCTCTGTGATTTTGGGAGGGGTTGGGGATGTTTTTTTCGCGTGTTCTGTGATCCTGTGTGAATCTGTTAGAAATTAAAAAATGCTGCCTTTATTCATAAGGGGGAGATGGTCAGGCTGCACAGTTTTTTTTTGGAATGTTCCTTTTCACCTGTATGACTTGAATTTTGATCATTATCCAGCTAGGACAATGGCTGTGTGTGTGTGTGTGTGTGTGTGGGTGGTGGGTGGGTGGGTGGGGTGGGGCTGTCAGCAGAGGCCTCTCTTATTCATTGTGGGCCTTTACACTTTACAAGTGGCCAGTACACTCAAGCATATCTCTGCCTGCTTATTGTCTGGACTGGATCTGTAAAGTGGGAAAAATATTGACCTACCTGGAAGGGTTGTTAGGGGGATGCCACAAAGATTTATGGTGTGAAAATAAAAACATACTAACTTACCAACATTTTTGTTTATTGTATGGGCCTGGAAGAAAAAACTAATTGGAATGTCCAGTTGTGAGGGGTACTGAGATTTTTCCTATAAAAGGGGACACCTTATTGTGTGTGTCAGAACATCTCTCAAAAAAGGTTGCAGTTCTTTTTGGTAAGCATATTGCTCTCTCTCCTTTGCTTTTGGAATTTGTATGTGTTGGGGCGTGTATGTGAATCTGTTAGAATTAAATTTTGCTTCTCTCTAACAGAATCTGTATGTCAGATTGTCTGTCTCAGAGTCCTATTAGGTTGTCTTTAATTCAGGGACCATGCTCTGTGATTTTGGGAGGGGTTGGGGATGTTTTTTTCGCGTGTTCTGTGATCCTGTGTGAATCTGTTAGAAATTAAAAAATGCTGCCTTTATTCATAAGGGGGAGATGGTCAGGCTGCACAGTTTTTTTTGGAATGTTCCTTTTCACCTGTATGACTTGAATTTTGATCATTATCCAGCTAGGACAATGGCTGTGTGTGTGTGTGTGTGTGTGTGGTGGGTGGGTGGGTGGGTGGGGTGGGGCTGTCAGCAGAGGCCTCTCTTATTCATTGTGGGCCTTTACACTTTACAAGTGGCCAGTACACTCAAGCATATCTCTGCCTGCTTATTGTCTGGACTGGATCTGTAAAGTGGGAAAAATATTGACCTACCTGGAAGGGTTTGTTAGGGGGATGCCACAAAGATTTATGGTGTGAAAATAAAAACATACTAACTTACCAACATTTTTGTTTATTGTATGGGCCTGGGAAGAAAAAACTAATTGGAATGTCCAGTTGTGAGGGGTACTGAGATTTTTCCTATAAAAGGGGACACCTTATTGTGTGTGTCAGAACATCTCTCAAAAAAGGTTGCAGTTCTTTTTGGTAAGCATATTGCTCTCTCTCCTTTGCTTTTGGAATTTGTATGTGTTGGGGCGTGTATGTGAATCTGTTAGAATTAATTTTGCTTCTCTCTAACAGAATCTGTATGTCAGATTGTCTGTCTCAGAGTCCTATTAGGTTGTCTTTAATTCAGGGACCATGCTCTGTGATTTTGGGAGGGGTTGGGATGTTTTTTTCGCGTGTTCTGTGATCCTGTGTGAATCTGTTAGAAATTAAAAAATGCTGCCTTTATTCATAAGGGGGAGATGGTCAGGCTGCACAGTTTTTTTTTGGAATGTTCCTTTTCACCTGTATGACTTGAATTTTGATCATTATCCAGCTAGGACAATGGCTGTGTGTGTGTGTGTGTGTGTGTGTGTGGGTGGGTGGGTGGGTGGGGTGGGGCTGTCAGCAGAGGCCTCTCTTATTCATTGTGGGCCTTTACACTTTACAAGTGGCCAGTACACTCAAGCATATCTCTGCCTGCTTATTGTCTGGACTGGATCTGTAAAGTGGGAAAAATATTGACCTACCTGGAAGGGTTGTTAGGGGGATGCCACAAAGATTTTTAGTAACGCTGCAGATGATAGCAGCTAGTAGGTAACTTCAAATGAGTTGACAAAAAACAACTCAACAACCAATCAACCCGATGATGGCAACACACTTCTCAGAAAGCTATGTGGACCAGATCTCTGATGGTTTGGTCTTAAGCGTGGTCTAATTTGTGGGTGAGCAAATGTGTTCAGTGCTAAGGGCTATATTAGGCATATTAACATGAACTGAAGAACTGCAAATAGTGTCCGTATTTGAGACACAAAATTCATTGAAAGGATTTGAGAAAAGAGATAGCTTCATATTACACTGAACTTTGGTTTTTACTGTAATGTTGGCATGACAGGCTGTTTCCTTCTACAGGGATACTGACTGGCCGCTGTGTTAATTACAGTGCCACTTCCCAGACCTGTGAGATCCAGGGTTGGTGCCCTGCAGAGATGGACTCTGTACCTGTGTAAGTGGTTGGAGAGCCCAATCCCTGATTCGTTCAAAGTAAGATACTATTGCTCACACTGTATACCTTCAAACAGAGTTGGAAAAGTGGTCAGTGGAATCATACTGTCCCATTCACCCACAGAGTTTTTTGTTTGTGGGCAAATATTCCTTGAAGCTGAGAATTCTCTTGTGTGGGTGGCCTACATTATTATATTATGCTATTATATTAAGATGCAAACTGATAACAAAGGGAGGAATGATTACTTTCTTTGGCAACAGTTGACTCTTGGTCAAGAGCTCAGATCAAATGCCCTTGATCAAGAGAGACATTTTAGTGGTACCTTCTACAATGTATGCATACTTTATCCAGATCAAAATGGGCTTCCCAAGGCTAAGGAACAGAGGGCAGTTCCTCTGAGGGTGTGGGGGATGTGATTCAGTACTAGTTTGTTTCGTATGTTCCCCCCATCACCAGAACTCCCCAAATCCACTGCTCCAAGAGGTTGATTCCAACCATTTTTCTCCCAACAGACCCGTCATGCTGGAGGCAGAAAACTTCACCCTCTTCATTAAGAACAGCATCCGCTTTCCACTCTTCAATTTTGAGAAGTGAGTCACTAGAGTGACTCTAGAGTAAGAAACTCAAGCTCTTTTGAGTTTCTTAGATTTTTGGTGAACTTTGGCCCAGAGTTAGCTTCATGGCCAAGAATGATATGGTATGGGGACAGCTGGGCACCACCAATCTTCTTACTGGTGTGTAATTTTTAAATTCCAGCTATTGCACTGACTCTGACATTTCTCCTGTTAGCAGTGAAGAAAGGTAGGGAAAAGTCTGAAGATGGTCAAAATGTGCACAACTGGGGCTGGATCTGTTTTAGAGCATATTTGATGGAGATCTGATCCTTCAGCGGTTGACTCTGGTTCAACATATATGCTGAACATATATAACATACGTTTTATCTTGATAAGCCACAACTGCTGCTGCAGCACAGCTATTGTTGGTCTGTGCCACAGTTTCCTTCTCTTGACACACAGGGCCTCCAACAATCCCCAGGGAATAAGTCACATCAGCCATGGGGCATTTCTGTGGCAGATGACTTTTTGGCAGGTTGTTTTTAACCAAAGTTCACCAAAAATCTAAGAAACTCAAAAGAGCTGATGTGACTTATTCCCTGGGGATTGTTGGAGGCCCTGTGTGTCAAGAGAAGGAAACTGTGGCACAGACCAACAATAGCTGTGCTGCAGCAGCAGTTGTGGCTTATCAAGATAAAACGTATGTTATATATGTTCAGCATATATGTTGAACCAGAGTCAACCGCTGAAGGATCAGATCTCCATCAAATATGCTCTAAAACAGATCCAACCCCAGTTGTGCACATTTTGACCATCTTCAGACTTTTCCCTACCTTTCTTCACTGCTAACAGGAGAAATGTCAGAGTCAGTGCAATAGCTGGAATTTAAAAATTACACACCAGTAAGAAGATTGGTGGTGCCCAGCTGTCCCCATACCATATCATTCTTGGCCATGAAGCTAACTCTGGGCCAAAGTTCACCAAAAATCTACTAAATGCAA